>NC_133327.1:252058847-253395182 GCF_042186555.1 Aquarana catesbeiana | reverse complement strand
AACTGGAGAACGACCATGGCATCCAAAAAGTGTGACTCTACATCAAAAGCAGTTTATGACCTGCTTGAAAACAGCGGCAGTGATACAGAATCACTTGCAGAATTGAGTTATAGAGATTCGTGGGGAAATTCGTCATCAGACACAGAAAGTGATTTCAGCCCCGACCCTGCGACTGAGCTCAGTGATGTGCGGACTTGGTGCTCTATTGACTGCGGTACGGATTCCCATTTACTGGAGCACCTGGTATTAAGTGGACGTTGAAGATGACAACCCCTTGGCATACCTACAACTATTTATGACTGATGAGGTTATTGATAAAATAGTTACAAAGACAAACCGGTCCCAAGAGCAACAAGCTACTACGCATCAGAAGTTTTCAAGCAGTAGAAAGTGGAAACCAGTGACCAAAGATGACCATTGGAAATTTCTGGGCCTAATAATACTTCAGGCAGTGGTGGGGAAACCCCTGTAGAAGTGGTATTGGACAACAAATAAATTACTTGCCACTCCATTCTTTGGCACGGTCATGTCAGAGTACAAATTTTCCCTGATAATGAAGTATTTGCAATTCGAAAACAGCGAACAATTTGATGAAACTACTCATCCAGCACCAAAACTCCAGAAAATTTGGGAAGTATATCAAATGATTCTGAAGAATTTCCAACAGAGCTATGTGCCAGAAAGAGACATTAGCATAGATGAAAGTCTAATGGCCTACAAGAGAAGGCTCAGGTGGATCCAATACATGGCGTCAAAGAGAGCACAATTTGTAGTAAATCCTTCATACTATGTGAATCAACTGGTAATATTTGGAATGCTGTCCTATACACTGGGAAAGAAGCAACATTCTACCCAAAATACAACTATGGAATGGCAACATCTTCTGTTCTTTCACTGATTGAGCTATTGCTAAATCAGAGCTATTGCGTAACTACCGACAAATTTTACACATCTCCTGAACTTTTTAAGTTTCTTCTGCAGAACAAAATGGATGGCTATGGAACCGTTAAGGCTAATCTGCGTGACATGCTGCCAATGTTTGGCAATAAGAAGCTCTAGACTGGAGAAATGATTTTCTGGCAGAAAGGCAAAATGATGGCACTGCGGTGGCATGGCAAAAAAGATGAGTGACTAATGAATACAGTCAATGATACCTCCACTGTTATGGTACGCACAAAAGGTGGGAACAAAATCCTGAAGCCACAAGTAGTGATAAACTACAATAACACCATGGGAGGTGTCGACAGACCCGACCAAGCAATGACATTCTATCCGGCAATGTAGAAACAGAAAAAAAAGTATTACAAGAACTTCTTTAGGAATCTTCTTGAGCAATGCTTGTGGAATGCCTACATTCTACTCAAAAAACAGAGTGACAAGCCCATTCTGACTTTATTTGGAAAGTTGCCGAACTGATCTTCGTAAAAATAACCAAACACCAATGGCTGTGAATAGAGCTGTATGCCGTGTTGCTTGCGTTGTCAACCCAGAAAGCCTGACTGTCATCATTTCATGGACTACATCCCACAAACTGAGAAAAAGTCAGCACCTACATAGATGTGTGTGGTTTGTTGCTCAAAGCAAGATGGCAATGATAAGAAAATCCAAAAGGAAACCAGGTTCCATTGTTCTGAATGTAACGTCGGACTTTGTGCAGTCCCATGTTTCAAAATTTTTCATACCCGGGATGTTTACTGAATCAATACGACTAGTAATATTGCACCCTTGTTTGAACAAATTTCAGTGTTTTTGATTTGATTATATTATTTGACTAAAATGTATTGAATAAAATGTATTATTATTATTTGTTATTATTTATAGTTATTTATTATATTATAATTTATGATTTTGCGTTTCAAACTTTATCATACCCAGGATGTCTACTAGACTCTTGTTTGGCCAGATTTAAGAGAGTTATTCCTAAAAATTACAGGCCTATAATATAAAAGGCCGAATTTCCATGAAAAACAATGTACTGTGTTCAGTATCAAAAATCAGACATAATCATATGGCCAGGGAAGTTAAAGAGACACAAAATGGTAGCCTTATTCTCTAAAAATAATCCATACGCTGATGCTGTTATCTGGCAATGGTACAGGAACTCCCTGTTCCATTGTTGTAATAAAATCCAGTCAGGCGCTGAGGGGCGTGGCCGGCTGTGAAGGCCAATGGAAGCAGCCTGAGTGAGCTCCATGTGGCATTCTAAAGCTATAAAAAGCAATTCTGAGGGTTCAACTGAATCCGGGAGCAGTGGTGACCATCCAGAAACAATGAGGAAAACAGCGAGAAACCCCGAAAATTAGGGAAATTCAGGAGCCCAGCTGGGACTCCTGAAAAGAAAGATGGCGTTGTCCCCTCCTCCTCACAGAGCAGCATGAGGCAACAGGAAGCACACGCTGGAGAGGGTGAATGGACACAGATTGAAACTTGATATGAGGACAGCACATCAATCCAAGAGGACATAATGAGCCCTCCAAAACAGAAGAGAAGAATTACCTCATCTGAAGAGAATTAAGTGACTCTATAAATGATGTACAATACACAATGGACAGTAACCTCTATGATGACAATCTGAGTGCAATCCCCACCACAGGTCAGCCCATATCTGACTCCACAATCAAAGATATGATAATCTCACTAAGAGGGGCACTGCAGCATGATATGCTAAATTTTATGCAGCAATCTAAAAGAGAAATAAATGTAATTGGAAATAGAGTGGATTACAAAGAAAACAAAATGTGCAATTTCACTGATGCACACAATGATATCATGGATGCACATTATGATCTGGAAGAGGAGGTTAAGAATCTCAGATTGAAGGTCACAGATTACAGGATAGATCCAGACAAGGTACAATACTACCATCTAATAGCTAAAAGAGGTAACAACACTGGAATTATAAGTAAACCAATGCAATCCTCAAACTCTTGTTATCATTCCTTTCCAAGCATTATCTACTACCAACTTCATGGATCTTAAACTCATGTTTAAGATCATGTTCTTAGACTCATGTCTCTGAATGAAAAAGGCTTCAACAGCCCATATAAGCGTAAACCTCTCTGGAAGGACATTCTGAAATTGGGCAGCAACATTATCTGTATACAGGAATCTCATTTTGCTAAGGATAAAACTCTAAAATTTTCTCACCAAAAATTCCCACACATATTCACATCCAGCAAGAAGAATAGAAATAAGGGAGTAATAACAATGATTAAAGACTCAGTCTCCTGTCAACTTCTAGACACTAAAATAGACAACCAAGGAAGATTCATCATTCTAGTAGCAACCATTGAAAAATACAAAAAGGTCACTTTATTATATGTGGGGACTTCAACGCACCCCTAGACCCACTGATGGACACCTCCAAGCAAGGATCTCCCACTAGAACTGGACTAAACAAGATCTTTCTTAATGAAGATTTATATGATCCCTGGAGGTGCCTCTATTCCACCGAAAGGGATTATACATTCTACTATCATGTACACAAATCCTATTCAAGGATAGACTATTTTATCACGAATAAGATCCTTTTACAAAAAATAGCTAATGCTAATATTCACAATATAACCTGGTCTGACCATGCTCCAATTACACTTGAAATTAAAGTGAATCAACCATGTAACAATAACATTTTGTGGAGAAACAACACATTTATACTATCTCAAGAGAGGTACTTGTCTGTGATAAAAAAATAATGACAACAACTCTGTGACAAATACAATTCTATGGTGTACTGACAAAGGCTTTTGTTAGGGGCCTCCTCATACAAATTGTGGCAAGGGGAAAAAAAAGAAAAGCTTCCGCTTTGGACAAGCTACTAAAAGATATCTTCAGATTAGAAGAACAATATAACAAATATCCAAAAAGGCTAAAACTAAATCATTACTCTCAGGGCAACAAATCTAGCAAACTACTGGCTAACCAATTGCATCAGCTCCAGCACAAAAACAAAACAAACAAATGAATCCATTATCTATCTGGCAAAGTAATATATAACTCTCAAGGGATAGCAGACAACTTTTCAGAATACTACGAATCCCTATATAATCTTAAACAAGACAAAAATTCACCTCAACCCACAACCAAAAACATCTTAAACTTTTTAAACTCTTTGAACCTAATGGAGATTAACCTCAAAGATTTAGAATACCTTAACAACCCAATTTCATTAGACGAAACCCTCAAAGTTATTAAATCCTGACCTAAAAACAAACGCCAGGGAACGACGGGCTTTCAAGTGAATATTATCAAACCTTTAATGACATCTTGGCTCCATATCTGACTAACATGTTTAACCAAGTTGCTTTCTCAAAGAAATGTTGGAAGCTATAATAATCACCCTACCAAAATCTGGTAAAGACCCAACTTCCCCTCTAAACTACAAACCCATATCATTAATACCTACTGAACTCAAAATTTATGCAAGAATTTTGGCTAACCCTTTATTAAACATAACATAACAGGCCCCAGATGGCACAAGACTGATGGTAAATATAATTAATCACATAGAAAACAATCAAACACAATCCCTTCTCCTGGCCAAAGAAGCTGAAAAAGCGTTTGATAGAATGCATTGGGAATACATCTCTAAAATATTAATGAAGTTTTGAATTAAGGGATTCATAAATACGGCCATTATGTCACTTTACTCACAACCCTCAGCAAAGGTGTTCACCTCAAGAATAATCTCCAAAAGTTTTAGGTTAACCAATGTAACAAGACAAGGTTGCCCACTATCCCCTTTTTAATTCATTCTTTTTATTATTTTTCATATTGCAAAAATTAAAAACGTACAGCGTCATGGGTTATCATATAATATTGTAAATTGCAAAAACATTATTATTATTCTATTACCCCTCACCCTCCCTCCAACCCAACCTAATCCCACCCCCCTACCACACATCGCTCAAACATTGTCTATGCCTTTCATCATGTCTGTTATCTATATAACCGAAAAAGAAGAGGAAATCCTCACCATTGGCAGATGGAGGATTTATGGAAGAGACCATAGGATAGAGAGAAAAGAGAGAAAAAGAGTGCGGAAATGGGAGCCTGACGTGAGGCGGGAGAAAATTCTCCTCAGCTCGCCGCCATCCCCTCATATGGGGCATCCTATCTCCTGCAGCCAAGGTCTCCACATTTTCTTAAACTTTCTGAGGTTGTCCTGAAATATACAGCACTCTCCCGCTCCAAACCATAGAATTTATAGTTTCAATCCAGCTCTCCACTGTCGGGGGGGTCTGAGCCTGCCATTTCTGTGCAATTAATTTTCTCGCATGGAACAGACATCTCAACACTACTTCGGTAGTACTGGGCAGGACTCTATCTTCCTACAAACACCCTAATAGGCATGTTTTGGCTTCAGGTTCTAGTGAGCTCCTAAAGGTTTTATTTATCCTTGTAATTATCTCCCCCCCAGTATCTAAAGAGCTTTGGACACTTTCATACCATATGAATAAGATCTCCTGTCGCCTTACACCTAGGGCACTCGTCATTTTGTTTCCAACCAAGTTTAAACATTTTTTGGGGGTATAGTAGACTCTATGGATTAGAAACAGATGGGAAAGCTTCTGTGAAGGGGAGATCGAGACCAAGGTTCCTTGTTCTAAGATCTTATCCCATTGTGCCATAATTATTGTCCCTACGTCTCTTTCCCCCCCTCTCTACTCTTAAGAGGGCCCACTCCGCTTATAATTCTCTCCCCCAGACTAGTATACATCTTGGAAATTAGGTCTTTAGTAGTGGCTGAATTGATGATTTTCAGGAGTACGGGGATATGGGTCCACTCTATAATTTGAGACCTGAACTGTGCTTGAATGGCATGTCTAATCTGCAGGTATTTATAGAACGCCTTGTTTGATATGTTAAATTCCTGTCTTAGACCTAAAAAAGACTTCATAATGTTGCCCTCGTATAACTGAATCAGACGGCTAATACCTTGCCTTTCCCATTCCCAGGGTCTCTCTATATCCCTCATTTCAGCCAGGTTTTTGTTATGCCATAAAGGGGTATATTCTGTTAGCCCATTGTGCCCCATTAGTGCCTTCGTTACTTGCCACACTTTACTAACTAATTTTATCGTCGGGCATCTATAAGTAAAGGAATCTGCCTCTAGTGCCTCCACTAGTGTATTGTGTGGGACCCCCTTTATCATCATTCTATTGTTAGGATTCCCGCCACCTATGGTTCCACAGCCCACTAGGTGTTTTAGCTGAGATGACAAAAAATATAGTCTCGGGTGTGGAATCGCCATACCACCATCTTTAATCGGTAATTGCAACGTTTGCAAGCTAATCCTAGAGCCCTTTTTCCAAATTAATTCCCTAAAATAGGATTCTATTTTCTTAAACCACTTTTGACCTATCCAGGTTGGAGAATTATGAAGCGTATACAATATCTGCGGAAGCCATATCATCTTTATTAGATTACAGCACCCTGCAAGAGATAGGGGAAACAGCACCAGATGTCTCCCTTTTGTTTTAGTTTCAATAACAATGGGGCTAGGTTATTATTAGCATACTGGTCTACATCGCTCATGATCCAAACACCCATTTCAACTTGGTCACCACTTTCAGGTGAGAAATTCCCGGTGGTATCTGGTCACCAAGTGGGTCAATTGGTAACAAAGCTGACTTATCCCAATTGATGACCAGACCAGAGAGGCGCCCGAACTCACCCACCATTTGTATCACTGGGTTTAGAGAGGTTTCAACGTCCCCAAGAAAAAACAGGACATCATCTGCGCACAGTGCTATCCTGTCCTCTTCTAGCTGGTGCCGGAACCCCTGTATGTCTGGCCTTGATTTAGTCATGATTGCTAGGGGTTCCATTGCAAGGGCGAACAATAGGGGAGACAGGGGACAACCCTGTCTCGTCCCTCTCTCCAACTGGAACACTTCTGAATATTTGTTGTTAATTTTAATTTTTGCTCTTGGTTCATTATATAGTAGCTTCACCCAACTAATGAAGGAGTGGCCAAATCCAAATCAGATTAGCACCTTCCATAGGTAATCCCATTCTAGACTATCAATGGCCTTGGCAGCATCCAGGGCCAAAATGGCCTTAGGACCTAAGTTATCAGTGGGAATCTGCATGTTTAGGAAGACTCTTCTAATATTAATGCTTGTTGGTCTATTGGGAATGAAACCCGACTGGTCCGGATGTATCAACCCTTGAATACATCTATTTAAACGGGTTGCTAGAACTTTCGCCAAGATTTTTACGTCAGTGCATAATAATGAGATTGGGCGATAGGAGGAAACATCCAGGTGGTCTTTCCCCTCCTTGTGTATTACGATAATAGTGGCTTCTGACATTGAAGTAGGACGTCTCCCATTAGCTGGTGCCCAACAGTTTCAGTTTTTTCAGTTTTTTTTTTTTTCAGTTTCCAACAGTTCTGGGAGAAGTACCTCACCATATCTTTTATATATTTCTACCGGGAGCCCATCTGGGCCCAGTGATTTTTGGCTTGACATCCCAGCCACTGCCTGTTTTAATTCCTCCAAAGTCACTGGTGCCTCCAAGTCTGTTCTATCTTGCTCTGATAAGGACGAGATTGATATTCCCTGGAGGAAATCGTCTATTATTTCACTCCCTTTGCCCCTGTTAGATTTATACAAAGACTTGTAGTAAATACTAAATACCTGCATTATCTCTATCGTGTCAGTGGTAATGTCCCCACTTGGAGTCCTAATCACCGAGACGATGAGGGGAGTATTAGATTTAATCAGGAGGGATAGCATACGGCAAACCCTTTCTCCCTCCCCAAAATGGCACTGCCTCTGAAAAATACATCTATTCTCCGTCCTCCTAGTAATAGCCATTTTGTACACTTGTTGCTTATCTAACCATTCCCTCTGCCTATTTAGGGTTGGATCTTCGACATAAGGCTTCTCTGCCAGTGCCACCTCTTTCCTAATATCCCTTTCCCACTCTCTGGATTTCCGCTTAGTTCTTGCCACCTGTTGAATCGGGAGGTTTCTGAGATAGGCCTTCAAGGAGTCCCAAACCACATCCATCAATACCGAACCTGTGTTAATTTGTACATATTCATTTAGACTAGACACCACTTCTCCGGAATTGACAATCAATTCCAGCCAACAAGTGCTTATTTTCCATTCTCTAGGAGGGGTCTTACCCCCGGCATTTATTGTCAGTACAAGCAGAGAGTGATCTGAGACTCCTCTCGGCCCATATTCTATACTGCTTATTGTTGATATTGCCTCCCAGTTACCCAGGGCCAAATCGATTCTAGAGAGAGTGAGATAAGAACTTGAGAAGCTTGAAAACTGTCTTCCTTGCGGATAGCGCATTCGCCATATGTCACACAATCCTATTTCCACTAGGAACCGCGATAGCCGACTCTCGCCTGCTGTATTGGACCTATGACCCGACGGGAATCTGTCTAGACTGCTGTCAAGTACTTTGTTGAAGTCACCCACCGCTATTATTGGGGTCCCTGCTTTATCCAGCACAAACTCCAATAACTTATGTAGAACCTCTAGCTTGAATGGCTGGGGAATGTAAATGTTTGCCAACACAAATAATTTGTTTTCTTTCGAACAAAGTAGAAAACTATATTCATCAATACAGCTTTCCCTGCAGGAGAACGCCACTCCTCTCCCAACCAGAATACTTACCCCCCTTGAGTAGGAGGAACAGACCGAATGGTATTGGGCTTGGAAGTTCTGACTGCGCAATTATAACGCCGTGTCATTAGACAGATGCGACTCCTGCAGGCAAAGTAGTCCTGGCCCACTACCCTCTAATGCCGATAGAACCACGACTCTCTTAATTGGATCCCCTAGGCCCTGGACATTCCATGAGGTTATGCCAACTCCCCTTTCTTGCATGGTAAAATAAATAAAAAGAAATCAACGCTGGAAAGTAACACAAAATTAATTGAAAAAGTGGTCAACCTAGCAATCTCACTCACATCTCTTGAACTCAAGTGGGTTTTCCAATCTGTGTTTTTCTCCCTCTCACCATACCCTTCCCCTCTCTCAATTTGTGTCATGCAAAATACTAATATTAGTGATGTGTGTTTCTTAACCCTCAACCTACCCCTCTCCCCCCCACCCAGGCTCACACCCACTCTTACCCTCTCCCACCCCCACCCATACCCCCCTGCCTATCAGGGCCTACCCTTAGGGCTTCACCTGTGACCTACCTTATCATACCACTCCCAACTTGCCCTCCACATATTCCGACCCCGTGACTTTAATGTAAAGCTTAACCATGAGAGTCCCTTACACTCTCTTGCTCCCCTCCTTACAAACATATACCCCCTCCTCCACTCCCTCCAATCTGAACAATCAAACTAATTTCCATTGTATAGTGGTGATGTTTCAATGATGAATCAAAATAGTGCAAAAAAAAGGGAGAAGGGAGGAGGGAGAGAGAGGGGCCCATGAACCTGAAAAGGCTTAACAAACCTCAACCAGATCACCCCCCTCCCTCCTCGCAAAAAAAAAATAGTTCCATGCTCGATGTCTTCTACGGGACCTTCTTATTTTCCTCCAGCCACTGCTCCACTTCAGGCGGTGAGCCAAAGAACAAAGTTCCACCTAATGCTGTCACCTGCAAGTGAGCTGGATACAACAAAGCATATGCAAGCTTATATTTCTGCAAAATTCGCTTGATTGGTATGAACTCCGCCCTACACTTCTGGAGCTCCGGTGGGAAGTCTGGGTACAGCGAGACTCTAACCCCATTGTACATAATGACCCCCATCTCTCTGGCCTTCTGTAGTAGGATCACCTTATTGTTGTAGTTAACAAGTTTCAGGAGCAGTGGCCTGGTATATTCGCCCGACTGGCGGGCCTTGAAGGGAACTCTGTGGGCTCTTTCAATCGCGAATAGTGCTGTAAAAGTAGCGGCCCCAAAAGTTTCCCTAAACCACCCCTGAAGGAAAGCTATGGGATCGGAACCCTCACTCCCCTCAGGTAGGCCTATCACTCTCACGTTGTTTCTACGGTTTCTGTTTTCCATTTCGTTGAGTTTAGTAGCCTGTGCAGCCATTTGTTCCTGTAGCCTTTTGATTACTTGCTTTAGTGGGAATAAATTGTCCTCAACTGTACTAAGTCTCTCTTCTAAAGTAGTAGTCCTCTCTACAGTCTTACCCAATACCTGACTCATTGAGAGTAATTCATCTTTAATACTTTTTAGCTGACTATGGAGACTGATAATGGAGTCTTTGCAGGCGTTAACGGCTGAGAGAACATCCCTCAGTGTTGGCTCTTCGCTCTCAGAAATAGTGTTGGTCATAATGGTCACCCCAGCCGCCGCGGGTTTTGTTGATGCTGGTCCTATTTTTCCTCCCCCTGTCCCCTTGGTATTTGTGGTTTTATTGCTGGATGGGGTGGTAGGGTTTGCGGATATCATGCCATTTCCTTGACTCCTTCTATCTGGACCCCGCCTGAGTTTTGGCTTGCGCCCCTGTCTGCTGATGACCTCCCTTAATAGGCGACAGGGGAATTGTACGGGTACAAGGTTCCAATTTAGTCACAGAGGCTGCCGCTGCCGCCTGGTTCCCCTTTCCCTTCTCTTTTGCGGAGCGTGTCATTTGTGACCCTTCATGGGGTGACTGCTCATCAGCTGGGTGTTTTTTAGACATACAAAGAAGCTTCAGCAACTAAGCAGCAACAGTTCAAAGATTAAATTAGCCAAGGGTTAAATGTAGGTGATTAAATCTCCTAGGGGGGCTTCCCGCTTCCCCGCAGTGCACTCACCGCTTACACCTCCCTCACCTCACTCGCCGTATCATCTGACAAGCCGAGCAGTCTAATGACGTAATGATAAGACCCGCATGGTCTCGCAGGATCGCGGCGGGGACACAGATAGCTCCGCTCACTACACGGTAAACGATCCAGGGTGGCTGCAGCTCACCAGCCTGGAGACATCCACATCGGCTTTGAATCCAGATGCAGCTCAGCGGGTAAATCAAAACTCTAGCAGAAAGTATACGCAACAACTCTGATATTAATGGTATTAGAATAGGCCAATAAAAACATAAGATAGGACTCTTTACGGATGATATTATTTTATCATTGACAAAACCGGATACCTCCTTAACTGCTGTTGAAAAAATATTAGAATGTTATGGTAATGTATCATATTACAAAGTCAATAAACATAAATGATATTTTTTACCTATGAATCTTTCTATAGATAAGTCTAATAATCTGCATACAAAATATGGATATAACTGGGATGAGACATCGATTTCTTATTTGGGCGTAAAACTCACCTACCCCATCTCCAAACTACATGAAGTTAACTTTCCCAACCTGCTAGAGCAAATCAACAACATATCCAAAAAAACAACTTTCATGGGTTGGTAAGATAGTGGCTTTCAAAATACAAACGCTACCTAAAATCCCCTATTATTTTCGTACTCTCCCCATTCTGATACCTACCAAATTTTTTACACAGACCAATACCAAGCTGAAAAAATGCATATGGAATGGTAAAAAACCCAGTGTGTCGTTCTCAATATTAACTACTACGAAAACCTTAGGTGGAATGGGTCTCCCAAATATAAAAAACAACTACTATGCTTCACTACCAGCCCAAATGAAATATTGTTTTTCCTCCCCAGAAGTCAAACTATGGATTAACATGGAAAGAGAGGCCACAATAGGTCATGATATGGCCACCCTTTCCATGGCTTACCACACCCTACAAAAAAAAAAAAAAATAATTATACCAAACCTCCGTAGCATTAAAGTAACATTGATAGTCTGGAAACATATCCTATCCAAAACGAACGACAATGCTGCACACACCAAAGTTGCAATGCCTAAAAGAGTTTTAGATTACTGCATAATTCGAATGTCAGTAAGAGAATCAGTTAATAAAGGTTACAATGTATATAAGTGTCTACCTACCCACGTTAAGAACATAGCGATTAGTAAAATTATCAAATATACCGACTGAATGATATTGATCCTAATAAGCATATCCACATCCCCATGGATCTATGGCAATACTTTACACTCCAAAAATACCAAATAAAAAAAGGAATTACTTTCATCTATAACCTTTTAGCAGCCCCTCCGACAGAATATAAAAATCCCAACATGACCAAGTTGGAGAAAGACCTTTCTCTTAATTTCACAAAGAAACAATGGAAGAATGCTTTACTGACTACTAGTAAAGTTTCCACCTGCACGAACCATTGGGATAATTCGCCAAAAAATCCTAAACAGGTGGTATTTAACCCCTTACAAAATATCAAAGATTTTCCCATCTACATCCCCTATATGTTGAAGATGCAATGAACAAACAGGCAACCTTTATCATATCCTATGGTCATGTAAAAACCTACTCAGTTTTTGGAAATCTATTTCCCCATTCATAGCTGCCCTAACTGGTAACTTAAAAGTAATATCTCCCGAAATGGCACTATTGGGGATAAGTCTTGAGATATATCCACTAAGTTATAGAACAATTGTGGCACACATACTTATAGCAGCAAGACTTACTATATCTAGCTAATGCAAATCTAATGAAAATCCTAACTTAATGAATGTCATCACCAGACTCAATATCCAAGCACAATATGAATGGTTGCTCACATATAAAAACGACTCTACAACTAAATAAAAAAAAAAACTGGCAAAAATGGCTACATAACCCGAGAGGTTCTAATTACCTAAAAAATTGTGAACTATAAATATCTCATTAATTGATAAAAATTGTGAACTATAAATATCTTAGTAATTGATAACAACAGTATTCTAAAAACATGACTTGATATAGCATATAACCCAGGTTTACCTCTTCTTTCTCCCTTACTGGTTATAAGATCTTGAGAGTTGATCTCCACTTACAGTTAGGTCCCATTAGGGGTGGGCGGAAATTGACTATCAAGAATATAGACACTACCTTGTACATTTGTTGACTTCTTGTTTCTTGTTCTTTATTGTATGTTTAAATCTCAGACCTGACTAAGCCTATTTTTGAAATTTGGTGTTTACAAGTTAAAATCCATATTTTTTGCTAGAAAATTACTTAGAACCCCCAAACATTATATATATTTTTTTAGCAGAGAATCTAGAGAATAAAATGGAGATTGTTGCAATATTTTATATCACACGGTATTTGTGCAGCGGTGTTTTAAACGCAAATTTTTGGAACAGGGACAATTCCATGAATTTTAAAAAATCCAAACAGTAAAGTTACCCCAATTTTTTTGTATAATGTGAAAGATGATGTTACGCCGAGTAAATAGATACCAAACATGTCATGCTTTATAATTTCACGCACTCGTGGGATGGTGACAAACTATGGTAGCTATGAATTTCCATAGGCGACGCTTTAAATTTTTTTTACGGTTACCAGGTTAGAGTTACAGAGGAGGTCTAGGGCTAGAATTATTGCTCTCGCTCTGACGATCGCGGCTATACCTCACATGTGTGATTTAAACACCGTTTACATATGCAGGCGCGACTTCCGTATGCGTTTTCTTCGCTGCGCGAGCTCGCGGGGACGGGGGCGCTTTAAAACATTTTTTTTTTATTTATTTTATTTATTTTTAGACTTATAAATTGTGTTTTTAAAAAAAATGTTTTTTTTTTTTGCTTTTATTGCTGTCACAAGGAATGTAAACATCCCTTGTGACAGTAATAGGTGGTGACAGGTACTCTTTATGGAGGGATCGGGGGTCTAAAAGACCTCCAATCCCTCCTCTGCACTTCAAAGTATTCAGATCGCCGAAAACGACGATTCTGAATACTGTGTATTTTTTTAAATTCGGCGCCATTGGCAGCCGAGTAAAAGGGAAGTGACGTCATGACGTCGCTTCCGCATTTACATTGAGAAGGCTGGAACGAAGCCACCCACGGCTTCGTTCCAGCCCGCCCACAGCCGCCGGTGGCAGCCGATTGGACACCGGGCCTCCCGATCACACGGGAGGCCCGGTAAGAGCGGCGGGAAGCGGCGGGAGGCGGCGGGAGGCGGCGGGAGGGGGGGATGTCCTCCGGTATAACAGCCGAGTGGCTTTTAGCCGCATCGGTTGTTATATACGGGTAGCCGATCGCCCACTCTAAACAACGGTACCGGGATGATGCCTGCAGCTGCGGGCATCATCCCGGTATAACCCCGGAAAGCCAAGTATGCATATCTGCGTACGGTCGGCGGGAAGGGGTTAATGTTACAGTGCGTTATTGAAATACCCTATGCTATAATTGTTGCAATGTATCAACATTCAAAAAAATAAAAAATGTAAAGTTTAAAAATAAAATCCAGTCAGACTAAGCACTGCTCGCAGGAAGCTTTGTATTTATTAATTAATACAAGGTTTCCTAGGATTGGTGGAGGTTGAGAAGTAGGCAAATTACATCACAATCTCCGTTTCAGCCATTCAGGGGAAGCCTTGTATTCATTCATAAAATACAAAGCTTCCTGTGAGCAGCACTCAGTTGTGTTCTGGGAACAGGGTGGGAAGTCCCTGTACCACTCCTGGAACACAGCACTGTGTACTGTATGTAGCTGATGACAGCAAGTGCATATATTAGAGAAGGACCAGCTTGGTGTTAATAGTTCAATGAAACCTAGAGTTAGGATTTAATATTGCGTTAACTGCGACCATAGCAGCCATTGCAGTTGCTATGGAGAGTAGGGGTGCCCTTTTGCTGATTACTCCACTAATAATTCCACTGATCTTGTCAGTTATTTTGTTGGGTCCTGGGCAGCAGAAAATCTAGCACTTAAGTAATGTATATACTGACCATGTGGCCTATTTTTGACCTATGCAGAATACATGCAAGAAAATAATCTGCAACCTGCTTTGGTTATGACCAAAACAGCGGCAGAAAATGCAGTAGTTCATATATCACTGAAATGTATACCACCTCTACTGTCAGGGACTATGTTATGTTTGGAACTACTACTAAAAGGGCTAGAAGTAACATGCACTTAAAGTGGTTGTAAACCCTTACATATACCCAGTGAAGTGAGCAGCATCAGGTAATACACGGAAATTAATAAATCCTCCTACACGAGTTGTACCTGTTTATCTGCAGCCTTCTCATCTTTACACCTGTTCAAAATCCTGAATTTATACCAGTTTGTGCGAGTGTTCAGAAAGCAGGGGGTGGGGAGCTGAAGTTACATTCTGAAGAGCTCAGTGAGAACTGATTGGAGGCAAGAAGTGACTCATGCAAAGGAACGAGGCAGCAAACAGAAATGACACTTAGTGCTCTGGATTGAGACAAGTACACACTATATAAGGATATGTTTTGTTCATATTTAATGTCTGAGCTTTACAACCACTTTAAGGCCTCATTCACACACCACACTGGCACTCCAGTGTTATCTGGAAAGTAGCAACAACTTTTATGCTTCCAAGATGACTTTTTAATGTGTTTAGATGTCCACATTTTGAAGCATGTTTAGTAATGTTTAGGTTTGTTAAGATGCATTTATTTCCCCTCTTACTGACTTACACAGCCTCAACTTACCTAATTCAGATGACAGTGGCAAGGTCACTTTATTGTGTCTTCTCATAATTATCTGTTTCCTGGCCATGCCAGTGCAATAGATTCCTTTAGGCCTCATGCACCCAGGTTGTCTGTTTAGCTCCTCTGAATACCAAAACTCCTGTCAGGAAAAAAGAGCTGCTTAAGAAAACACAGTAAAAGCTGCATAGTGCACACTCATGTAGGCATATCTAGTGTTTGAATGTTAAGGTATTCTATTATAAATTTATTCTGGGCATTAGAATTCATTAACAACTTCAGAAGGACCTGCCCACATTGTACTGCGGACAGACAGTTCCTACAGGCACAGCAACATACCTGTACGTTGCTCCCTGTTTCCAGGTTCAGGGCATGCGGGCCCACACTCCTGCCGACTCCTACTGTGATTGCACACAGCGGGATTCGTCTGCAGGTCCTGGCCAATGATTCATGGCTGGTACCTGCTGAGCGGCTGTGTCCTATCACAGCCCAGTTCCCTATGTTGACAAACAACACAAGATTCTGTATAGAAGGAATAATCTCTTTGTTTCTTCTCTCTGCAAAGCATGGAGAAGGAACAAATAGATTTTTAGTAAAAAGCAGCACATAATACACACATTAACACTTGTTAGGTACGAACCCCTTGATTATTCTGAGATGTTAACCTCTTTCAGCTAGTGTCATTAGTACAGTGACAGTGTATAGTATTATCACTAATTACTGTATTAGTGTCACTGGTGATGTCAGTTTCAGTTAATCAGTTCCCACCCAGTGTCATTTAGTTTCAGATTGCCCACCGCACTATCATAGTCCCACTATAAGTCGCTACTCCTGTAGGAGCTGCTAGATTACTGTCCAGGTCTTCCCAGACTTCAGCCCTGCAGCCAGGCACACTGATGGTCTCAGTCCCTCTGCAGCTGCTGACAGGGTGAGTTTCTTCTTGGTAGCGGCATGGGGGCTGCTGTGAGGTAGCAGCGAGTGGAGTCTCCGTGGCTTCTGCTAGGGATGAGCGGTGTTCAGACACTGTATGCGGGCCAGCATTGGAGCAAAAACTCCAGGGGGGAGGCAGGGTCAGGTTAAGAGGGCCAAAATTTAAAAATGCTTCTGCCTTGAAGCATCTGCTGCTCTGCTGTGCTGTGTGTGCTCCTGCAGTTGCCGGGCTCTGCTGTTTCTCCTCTCTCAGGTATGCCTTGCAACTGCAATGGCTATCAATTGTACTTGCTCTCATATCAGGACTCTTTTGGTTTTCTTTACAACAGTGGCAACATGTCTACCCCCTCTAAAGACCAGCGCTCAAAAAGAAGGTAGGGGGAGACGTCGACAGATGCACATGTTTAGATTTTTCTGGTCAGATACTAATTTCTCTGTTCTGTCCCAGCTTCTCAGGTCTTGGTCATGGTTAGGGATGAGCTTCTCGTTCGAGTCGAACCCATGTTCGACTCGAACATCGGCTGTTCGATCGTTCGCCGAATTGTGAACGTTATGGGCCGTTCGCGCCAAATTAGTGTGGCGCGTCACGGCCCATAATTCACTGCGGCATCGCCGTGCATTGCTGGCTGATGATTGGCCAAGCATGCACTATGACCCGCATGCTTGGCCAATCACAGCCCTGTCGGTAGAGAGAGCTGTAATTGGCCAAAGCCAGGGTGGCTTTGGCCAATTATGGCTCAGGGGGTTTAGAGCTTGCCCCACGCTATATAAGGCCGCCTACACGGCGGCCCTGTGTAGTGTGTTCCGGCATGCTTAGATAGAGAGAGAGAGAGACAGTGTAATTTCATTTGAGTTAGCTAGATTAGGCAGGACAGTCAGTGAGTTAGCTGCACCCATAGTGTATTGTGTATATATATATATATATATGCATCCCAGGTGTTGCATATATATATATATATATACACTGTATTCAGTTTAGCTAGATCCGTTCCTGTTATCTTCCTACTGACAGGCAGGCTTGTCTTGTTACAGTATTTACAGCTACCTGAAGAAAATTGCTGGTGTTCTTTTG
The DNA here is from genome assembly GCF_042186555.1 of Aquarana catesbeiana. Taxonomy (NCBI): domain Eukaryota; kingdom Metazoa; phylum Chordata; class Amphibia; order Anura; family Ranidae; genus Aquarana; species Aquarana catesbeiana. Next base: position 253,377,719 of record NC_133327.1, on the reverse strand, counting down.
ATCCTATTAGTACCATAGTCAGGCAGCTAGACTATTTACAGTTAGTGTAGTGCGTCCTCCTCACAGTGTTCAGTTAAAGCTACAAGTTAGTTTAGTGTGACCTCTGCACAGTGTTCAGCTAAAACTACAAGTTAGTGTAATGCACTGTGTTAGGGTAGTGCGTCCTCCTCACAGTGTTCAGCTAAAGCTACAAGTTAGTTTAGTGTGACCTCTGCACAGTGTTCAGCTAAAGCTACAAGTTAGGGTAGTGCGTCCTCCTCACGGTGTTCAGTAGGGATGAGCTTCGTGTTCGAGTCGAACCCATGTTCGACTCGAACATCGGCTGTTCGATCGTTCGCCGAATTGCGAACGTTATGGGCCGTTCGCGCTAAATTCGTGTGGCGCGTCACGGCCCATAATTCACTGCGGCATCGCAGTGCATTGCTGGCTGATGATTGGCCAAGCATGCACTATGACCCGCATGCTTGGCCAATCACAGCGCTGTCAGTAGAGAGAGCTGTAATTGGCCAAAGCCAGGGTGGCTTTGGCCAATTACGGCTCAGGGCATTTAGTACACACCCCACACTATATAAGGCCGCCTGCACGGCGGCCCTGTGTAGTGTGTGTTCCGGTGTGCTGAGAGATAGAGAGAGAGAGAGACAGTGTCATTTGATTTGAGTTAGATAGATTAGGCAGAACAGTCAGTCAGTTAGCTGCACTTACAGTGTATTGTGTATATATATGCATCCCAGGTGTTGCATATATATATATACACTGTATTCAGTTTAGCTAGATCCGTTCCTGTTATCTTCTATCTAGACTATTTACATTTAATGCAGTGCGTCCTGCTCACAGTGTTCAGCTAGATCCGTTCCTGTTAAATTCCTACTGACCGGCAGGCTTGTCTGGTTACAGTATATAAAGCTACCTGAAGAAAATTACAGGTGTTCTATTTGATCCTATTAGTACCACGGTCAGGCAGCTAGACTATTTACATTTAGTACAGTGTGTCCTGCTCACAGTGTTCAGCTAGATCCGTTCCTGTTATCTTCCTACTGACAGGCAGGCTTGTCTGGTTACAGTATATAAAGCTACCTGAAGAAAATTACAGGTGTTCTATTTGATCCTATTAGTACCACGGTCAGGCAGCTAGACTATTTACATTTAGTACAGTGTGTCCTGCTCACAGTGTTCAGCTAGATCCGTTCCTGTTATCTTCCTACTGACAGGCAGGCTTGTCTGGTTACAGTATATAAAGCTACCTGAAGAAAATTACAGGTGTTCTATTTGATCCTATTAGTACCACGGTCAGGCAGCTAGACTATTTACATTTAGTACAGTGCGTCCTGCTCACAGTGTACAGCTAGATCCGTTCCTGTTATCTTCCTACTGACAGGCAGGCTTGTCTGGTTACAGTATATAAAGCTACCTGAAGAAAATTACAGGTGTTCTATTTGATCCTATTAGTACCACGGTCAGGCAGCTAGACTATTTACATTTAGTACAGTGCGTCCTGCTCACAGTGTACAGCTAGATCCGTTCCTGTTATCTTCCTACTGACAGGCAGGCTTGTCTGGTTACAGTATATAAAGCTACCTGAAGAAAATTACAGGTGTTCTATTTGATCCTATTAGTACCACGGTCAGGCAGCTAGACTATTTACATTTAGTACAGTGCGTCCTGCTCACAGTGTTCAGCTAGATCCGTTCCTGTTATCTTCCTACTGACAGGCAGGCTTGTCTGGTTACAGTATATAAAGCTACTTGAAGAAAATTACAGGTGTTCTATCCCAGCTTAGTGCAGCTACAGGCCATTAGTATGTCTGGAAGGCCAAGAAGGAGAGGCAGACAGTCACAAGCCAATAAGAGAGGGCAAGCAGGCTCTGTGTCTAGTGCTGGTCGTGGAGACGGTGCATCCTCATCAGCACGTGGCCATGGGACACGCTTGGCCTTTTTTTCGGCAGCTGGCCATGTTGAGCCGCAACATGCGGAAGACTTGGTCGAGTGGATGACCAAGCCGTCCTCATCCTCCTCATCCTCTCTCACCCATGCCCAGGGTGCTTTGTCTGGCAAAGCAGCGGCCTCTTCCCTCAGCTCAATGTCATCAGTGACTCCTTCCCTAGCTCCACCATGTCCTCATGAGGATTCCCTCGAACTGTTTGACCACAGTGTTGGGTACATGCTCCAGGAGGATGCCCAGCGTTTGGAAGGCTCTGATGACGATACTGAGCTCGATGAAGGCAGTAACATGAGCGCGGACAGAGGGGGTGCCCAAGAAGGACAGCAATCTGGCAGTCATGCTCCCCCTGCTGCAGCATACTGCCAGGTTTGCTCCAGTGATGAGGAGGGAGGGGATGATGAGGTCACTGACTCAACGTGGGTGCCTGATAGGAGAGAGGAGGAGGAGGAGGAGGAGGAGGAGGAGGAGGAGGAGGAGGCGGCAGCACATCACCAACGAGGCAGGATGCCCTCCAGGGGCCAGCCTAAGGGCAGCACATTGACTGCATCACACCCCAAAGCTCCACATGTGCAGGGCGCTGCAGTCTCTGCGCGTTATTCAAAAAGTTCTTTGGTGTGGGCCTTTTTTGAGACGAGTGCATCAGATCGCACCGCTGCTATTTGCAACATATGTCTCAAGCGTATCTCGCGTGGCCAAAATATCTCCCGCTTGGGTACCACATGCTTGACCAGACATATGTTGACCTGCCATGCAGTTCGTTGGCAAGCGTATCTAAAAGACCCACACCAAAGAACAAAGAGGATCTCTCCTTGCTCCTCATCAGCTGAGATTTCCAACCCCACTAGACCTTCAGTCCTCTCTGAGACCTACAGTGAGAGGAATGAAGGTGTAGAATTAGGTGTGTCACAGCCAAGTACTTGTGGGCAATCTGCTTTTGGTACACCGACGTCAGATTGTACCAGGCAAATTTCCCTGCCCCAGCTGCTGCACCGCCGAAAGAAGTTTGCTCCCAGCCATCCACATGCCCAGCGGTTGAATGCTAGCTTGGCAAAATTGCTAGCACTTCAACTGCTGCCTTTTCAGTTGGTAGACTCTGCCCCCTTCCGTGAGTTTGTGGAATGTGCGGTTCCTCAGTGGCAGGTACCCAAACGCCACTTTTTCTCACGGAAGGCGATTCCGGCTCTCTACCGGCATGTGGAAGGCAATGTCCATGCCTCGCTGGACAGGGCGGTCAGCGGTAAGGTGCATATTACCGCTGACTCATGGTCCAGCAGGCATGGACAGGGACGTTACCTAAGTTTCACGGCGCATTGGGTGACTCTGCTGGCAGCTGGGAAGGATGCAGGACAAGGTGCAGTAGTGTTGGAGGTTGTTCCGCCACCACGCCTCCAAAATGCTGATTGTGACACACCTCTCTCCTCCACCCCCTCCTCTTCTTCTTCCTCCATGGCCTCTTCCTCGGAACCAGCGGTGCTCCGTAGGCGTTCAAGGGGCTACGCAAGTACGCAGGCCAAAAGATGCCATGCGGTGCTTGAGCTGGTGTGCTTGGGGGACAGGAGCCACACTGGGGCAGAGGTTCTGTCAGCTCTGCAGGGGCAGGTTCAGAGGTGGTTGACGCCACGCCAACTTAAGGCAGGAATGGTGGTTTGCGACAATGGCACCAACCTCCTCTCTGCCCTCCGACAGGGACAAATGACCCATGTGCCCTGTTTGGCTCACGTCCTTAACTTGGTGGTGCAGCGGTTCTTGGGCAGGTACCCGGGCTTACAGGATGTCCTGAGGCAGGCCAGGAAAGTCTGTGTGCATTTCCGCCGGTCATATAATGCCAGTGCTCGGCTGACGGACCTCCAAAAGGAGTTTAACCTGCCCAAGAACCGCCTAATCTGTGACATGCCCACCAGGTGGAACTCAACGTTGGCCATGCTGCAGCGGCTGCACACGCAGCAGAGGGCCATCAATGAGTACCTGTGCGACTATGGCACCAGGACAGGGTCAGGGGAGCTTGGTTTTTTTTCCCCACGCCAGTGGGCCATGATCAGGGATGCATGCACTGTCCTGTCACCATTCGAGGAGGCCACGAGGATGGTGAGCAGTGACAGTGCATGCATCAGTGACACTGTCCCCCTTGTCCACCTGTTGGAGCACACGCTGCGTGGAATAATGGACAGGGCACTTGAGGCAGAACAGAGGCAGGAAGAGGAGGACTTCCTTAGCTCTCAAGGCCCCCTTTATCCAGACAGTGTTCCTGCGTGCCCGCCGATCACACAGGAAGAGGACGAGGAGGAAGAGGAGGAGGAGGAAGATTGTGTCAGTATGGAGGTGGAGCCTGGCACTCAGCATCAGCAGCAGTCTTTAAGGGATCAGTCCCAAGAAACACATGGACTTGTACGTGGCTGGGAGGAGGTGGCTGCGGACCATGTCGTTCTTAGTGACCCAGAGGACTCCGGACCGAATGCCTCAGCAAACCTACGCTGCATGGCCTCCCTGATCCTGCAAAGCCTGCGTAAGGATCCTCGTATTCGTGGTATCAAGGAGAAGGACCAATACTGGCTGGCAACCCTCCTTGATCCACGTTACAAGGGTAAGGTTGCGGACCTTATCTTGCCATCGCAGAGGGAGCAGAGGATGAAACATCTTCGGGAGGCCTTGCAGAAAGGTCTGTGCAACGCGTTCCCAGAGACTGGGAGGTTACAAACTCCTGTTTCTGGACAACGTGTTGCTGAGGCTTCGGTCAGTCAAAGAAGGAGCGGTGGAGAAGGTGGCCGTCTGACCGATGCGTTCAGACAATTTTTTGGTCCGCAGCCCCAAGGTATGATCGGTTCCAGCAACCATCGCCAGCGTCTGTTTTACATGGTGCAGGAATACCTAGGGGCAAGATCAGACTTGGACACCTTTCCCACCGAAAATCCTCTGGGTTACTGGGTCTTGAGGATGGATCACTGGCCAGAGCTTGCACAGTATGCAATTGAGCTACTGGCCTGTCCTGCATCCAGCGTTCTTTCGGAACGCACATTCAGTGCTGCTGGAGGCGTGGTAACCGATCACAGGGTGCGTCTGTCCACCGACTCGGTCGATCGGCTGACCTTCATAAAAATGAATGAGTCTTGGATCACCACCAGCTACCAAGCACCTGATGCTGATGTAACCGAATAATTTTTTTTGAAATCTCAGATCCCTTCAAAGACTGCCTATGCTGATGCTGAGTGACTATCCCTGAGTAATTATCCTCTTCCTCCTCAATCATCACGCTGATAGCTTGTAAGAACATTTTTGGTTCTGGGCGCCACCACCAGTGCCTAAGGCACAATTTTTCAGCCCCTGTTTAACAGGGGCGTGTAATTACAATTTTTGATGTAATACTTTGCAGCAGGGCTCGTTCCTGCATTCCAACTAGAGTGTCTGTGAGGGGTTGCAGTGTTGTGGCACCAGCACCAGTGCCTAGGGCCCAATTTTTCTGCCCCTGTCTAACAGGGGCGTGTAATTACAATTTTTGATGCAATACTTTGCAGCAGGGCTCGTTCCTGCGTTCCAACTAGAGTGTCTGTGAGGGGTTGCAGTGTTGTGGCACCAGCACCAGTGCCTAAGGCCCAATTTTTCTGCCCCTGTCTAACAGGGGCGTGTAATTACAATTTTTGATGCAATACTTTGCAGTAGGGCTCGTTCCTGCGTTCCAACTAGAGTGTCTGTGAGGGGTTGCAGTGTTGTGGCACCAGCACCAGTGCCTAAGGCCCAATTTTTCTGCCCCTGTCTAACAGGGGCGTGTAATTACAATTTTTGAAGCAATCATTTGCAGCAGGGCTCGTTCCTGCGTTCCAACTAGAGTGTCTGTGAGGGGTTGCAGTGTTGTGGCACCAGCACCAGTGCCTAAGGCCCAATTTTTCTGCCCCTGTCTAACAGGGGCGTGTAATTACAATTTTTGAAGCAATAATTTGCAGCAGGGCTCGTTCCTGCGTTCCAACTAGAGTGTCTGTGAGGGGTTGCAGTGTTGTGCCACCAGCACCAGTGCCTAAGGCCTAATTTTTCAGCTGCTGTTCAACAGGGGCATGTAATTACAATTCTTGATCTAATATTTCACAGCAGGGCCCTGTGAGGGCTTACAGTGTTGTGGCCACAGCAACACCTAAGGCCCAAATTTCTGCTGAGTATATAGGGCAGGACCCTACTTTCAAACATCTAACTTACAAACGACTCCTACTTGCAAACGGAAGGAGACAACAGGAAGTGAGATGAAATCTACCCCTAGGAAGGGAAATTCTCTCCTGTAAGAGTTAATATGGGAAAACAAGTTCTCCTTTCCACTGATGCTTTCCAATCCTTGTTCCACAAAAAAACCCAAATTTTCAAAAAACATTTTTCATTGGGACAAAAAAGTGAGGTGAAATCTTCTGAAGAGGAGGAAAGACAGCAAAACAAATGTCACAGGGGTGATAACCCTTCCCTATGTTTTCCAAAAAGCTTAGAAAAGATTTTTTGGCTGGAGCTAAACACGTTAAAAATGTTCAAAATTACAAACAGATTCTACTTAACAACAAACCTACAGTCCCTGTCTTGTTTGCACCGCCTGTATACTGCTGTTCAGAGTATATAGGGCCTGGTGGCCCCACACCTTTCCTTATTTTAATTTGGGTGCGGGGTTCCCCTTAATATCCATACAAGACCCAAAGGGACTGGTAATGGACTGGGGGGTACCCATGCCGTTTGTCTCACTGATTTTCATCCATATTGCCATGACCCGACATGACATTAAACCCGCAAGCAGTTTTAAATGAGATTTTTTCCTTTAAAAATGACATTTGGTGCAGGGACTGTTCTAAACATGGGAAACACGCGTCACTTTACAGGCATACTATAGACACCCCCCAGGTACGATATTTAAAGGAATATTTCACTTTTTTTTTTTTACTTTAAGCATCATTAAAATCACTGCTCCCGAAAAAACGGCCGTTTTTAAAAGTTTTTTTTGCATTGATACATGTCCCCTGGGGTAGGACCCGGGTCCCCAAACCCTTTTTAGGACAATACCATGCAAATTAGCCTTTAAAATGAGCACTTTTGATTTCGAACGTTCGAGTCCCATAGACGTCAATGGGGTTCTAACGTTCGTGCGAACTTTCGGTCCGTTCGCGGGTTCTGGTGCGAACCGAACCGGGGGGTGTTCGGCTCATCCCTAGTGTTCAGCTAAAACTACAAGTTAGTGTAGTGTGACCTCTGCACAGTGTTCAGCTACAGCTACAAGTTAGTGTAGTGCGTCCTCCTCACAGTGTTCAGCTAAAACTACAAGTTAGTGTGGTGAAACCTCTGCACAGTGTTCAGCTAAAGCTACAAGTTAGTGTAGTGCGTTCTGCTCACAGTGTTCAGCTAAAACTACAAGTTAGTGTAGTGCAACCTCTGCACAGTGTTCAGCTAAAGCTACAAGTTAGTGAAGTGAGACCTCTGCACAGTGTTCAGCTAAAGCTACAAATTAATGTAGTGCGTCCTTCTCACAGTGTTCAGCTAAAACTACAAGTTAGTGTAGTGAGACCTCTGCACAGTGTTCAGCTAAAGATACAAGTTAGTGTAGTGCGTCCTGCTCACAGTGTTCAGCTAAAACTACAAGTTAGTGTAGTGCGACCTCTGCACAGTGTTCAGCTAAAGCTACAAGTTAGTGTAGTGCGTCCTCCTCACAGTGTTCAGCTAAAACTACAAGTTAGTGTAGTGATACCTCTGCACAGTGTTCAGCTAAAGATACAAGTTAGTGTAGTGCGTCCTGCTCACAGTGTTCAGCTAAAACTACAAGTTAGTGTAGTGAGACCTCTGCACAATGTTCAGCTAGAGCTACAAGTTAGTGTAGTGAGACCTCTGCACAGTGTTCAGCTAAAACTACAAGTTAGTGTAGTGCGACCTCTGCACAGTGTTCAGCTAAAGCTACAAGTTAGTGTAGTGAGACCTCTGCACAGTGTTCAGCTAAAGCTACAACTTAGTGTAGTGCGTCCTGCTCACAGTGTTCAGCTAAAACTACAAGTTAGTGTAGTGCGACCTCTGCACAGTGTTCAGCTAAAGCTACAAGCTAGTGTAGTGCGTCCTCCTCACAGTGTTCAGCTAAAACTACAAGTTAGTGTAGTGAGACCTCTGCACAGTGGTTAGCTAAAGCTACAAGGTAGTGTAGTGCGTCCTTCTCACAGTGTTCAGCTAAAGCTACAAGTTAGTTTAGTGTGACCTCTGCACAGTATTCAGCTAAAGCTACAAGTTAGGGTAGTGCGTCCTCCTCACAGTGTTCAGCTAAAGCTACAAGTTAGTTTAGTGTGACCTCTGCACAGTGTTCAGCTAAAGCTACAAGTTAGGGTAGTGCGTCCTCCTCACAGTGTTCAGCTAAAACTACAAGTTAGTGTAGTGAGACCTCTGCACAGTGTTCAGCTAAAGCTACAAGTTAGTGTAGTGCGTCCTCCTCACAGTGTTCAGCTAAAATTACAAGTTAGTGTAGTGAGACCTCTGCACAATGTTCAGCTAAAGCTACAAGTTAGTGTAGTGAGACCTCTGCACAGTGTTCAGCTAAAACTACAAGTTAGTGTAGTGCGACCTCTGCACAGTGTTCAGCTAAAGCTACAAGTTAGTGTAGTGAGACCTCTGCACAGTGTTCAGCTAAAGCTACAACTTAGTGTAGTGCGTCCTGCTCACAGTGTTCAGCTAAAACTACAAGTTAGTGTAGTGCGACCTCTGCACAGTGTTCAGCTAAAGCTACAAGTTAGTGTAGTGCGACCTCTGCACAGTGTTCAGCTAAAGCTACAAGTTAGTGTAGTGAGACCTCTGCACAGTGTTCAGCTAAAGCTACAACTTAGTGTAGTGCGTCCTGCTCACAGTGTTCAGCTAAAACTACAAGTTAGTGTAGTGCGACCTCTGCACAGTGTTCAGCTAAAGCTACAAGTTAGTGTAGTGCGTCCTCCTCACAGTGTTCAGCTAAAACTACAAGTTAGTGTAGTGAGACCTCTGCACAGTGTTTAGCTAAAGCTACAAGTTAGTGTAGTGCGTCCTTCTCACAGTGTTCAGCTAAAGCTACAAGTTAGTTTAGTGTGACCTCTGCACAGTGTTCAGCTAAAGCTACAAGTTAGGGTAGTGCGTCCTCCTCACAGTGTTCAGCTAAAGCTGCAAGTTAGTTTAGTGTGACCTCTGCACAGTGTTCAGCTAAAGCTACAAGTTAGGGTAGTGCGTCCTCCTCACAGTGTTCAGCTAAAACTACAAGTTAGTGTAGTGAGACCTCTGCACAGTGTTCAGCTAAAGCTACAAGTTAGTGTAGTGCGTCCTCCTCACAGTGTTCAGCTAAAATTACAAGTTAGTGTAGTGCGACCTCTGCACAGTGTTCAGCTAAAGCTACAAGTTAGTGTAGTGTGTCCTCCTCACAGTGTTCAGCTAAAACTACAAGTTAGTGTAGTGAGACCTCTGCACAGTGTTCAGCTAAAGCTACAACTTAGTGTAGTGCGTCCTGCTCACAGTGTTCAGCTAAAACTACAAGTTAGTGTAGTGCGACCTCCTCACAGTGTTCAGCTAAAATTACAAGTTAGTGTAGTGTGTCCTCCTCACAGTGTTCAGCTAAAACTACAAGTTAGTGTAGTGAGACCTCTGCACAGTGTTCAGCTAAAGCTACAACTTAGTGTAGTGCGTCCTGCTCACAGTGTTCAGCTAAAACTACAAGTTAGTGTAGTGCGACCTCTGCACAGTGTTCAGCTAAAGCTACAAGTTAGTGTAGTGAGACCTCTGCACAGTGTTCAGCTAAAGCTACAAGTTAGTGTAGTGCCTCCGCCTCACAGTGTTCAGCTAAACCTACAAGTTATTTTTTTTTTTGCGAGCTCTGCACAGTGTTCAGCTAAAGCTACCTGTAGAAGGTTGGTGGTGTTTTCCTGATCCTATCACTACCGCAGGCAGCTAAATAAGCTACAAGTTAGTGTAGTGCGAGCTCTGCACAGTGTTCACCTAAAGCTACCTGTAGAAGGTTGGTGATGTTTTCCTGATCCTATCACTACTGCAGGCAGCTAAATAAGCTATAAGTTAGTTTTTTGCAAGCTCTGCACAGTGTTCAGCTAATGCTACCTGTAGAAGGTTGGGGGTGTTCTCATACCACAGGCAGGCAGTTGATTTTGCTAGCTGCAGTATCAGTACAGTATATATATATATATATTTATATTTTTATATATATATATATATATATATCGCAGCTTAGTGCAGCTACAGGCCATTAGTATGTCTGGAAGGCCAACAAGGAGAGGCAGACAGTCACAAGCCTTTTTTTCGGCAGCTGGCCGTGTTGAGCCGCAACATGTGGAAGACTTGGTCAAGTGGATGACCAAGCCGTCCTCATCCTTCTCATCCTCTCTCACCCATGCTCAGGGTACTTTGTCTGGCAAAGCAGCGGCCTCTTCCCTCAGCTCAATGTCATCAGTGATTCCTTCCCTAGCCCCACCATGTCCTCCTGAGGAGTCCCTTGAACTGTTTGACCACAGTGTTGGGTACATGCTCCAGGAGGATGCCCAGCATTTGGAAGGCTCTGATGATGATACTGAGCTAGATGAAGGCAGTAACGTGAGCACTGACAGAGGGGGTGCCCAAGAAGGACAGCAATCTGGCAGTCATGCTCCCCCTGCTGCAGCATACTGCCAGGTTTGCTCCAGTGATGAGGAGGGAGGGGATGATGAGGTCACTGATTCAACGTAGGTGCCTGATAGGAGAGAGGAGGAGGAGGTGGCACATCACCAACGAGGCAGGATGCCCTCCAGGGGTCAGCCTAAGGGCAACACACTGACTGCATCACACCCCAAAACTCCGCATGTGCAGGGCGCTGCAGTCTCTGCGCGTTATTCAAAAAGTTCTTTGGTGTGGGCCTTTTTTGAGACAAGTTCATCAGATCGCACCGCTGCTATTTGCAACATATGTCTCAAGCGTATCTCGCGTGGCCAAAACGTCTCCCGCTTGGGCACCACATGCTTGACCAGACATATGTTGACCTGCCATGCAGTTCATTGGCAAGCATATTTAAAAGACCCACACCAAAGAACAAAGAGGACCTCTCCTTGCTCCTCATCAGCTGAGATCTCCAACCCCACTATACCTTCAGTCTTCTCTGAGACCTGCACTGAGAGGAATGAAGGTGTAGAATTAGGTGTGTCACAGCCAAGTACTTGTGGGCAATCTGCTTTCGGTACACCGACGTCAGATTGTACCAGGCAAATTTCCCTGCCCCAGCTGCTGCACCGCCGAAAGAAGTTCGCTCTCAGACATCCACATGCCCAGCGGTTGAATGCTAGCTTGGCAAAATTGCTAGCACTTCAACTGCTGCCTTTTCAGTTTGTAGACTCTGTCCCCTTCTATGAGTTTGTGGAATGTGCGGTTCCTCAGTGGCAGGTACCCAAACGCCACTTTTTCTCATGGAAGGCGATTCCGGCTCTCTATCAGCATGTGGAAGGCAATTTTTGGCCTCGCTGGACAGGGCGGTCAGCGGTAAGGTGCATATTACCACTGACTCATGGTCCAGCAGGCATGGACAGGGACGTTACCTAAGTTTCACCGTGCATTGGGTGCCTCTGCTGGCAGCTGGGAAGGATGCAGGACAAGGTGCAGTAGTGTTGGAGGTTGTTCCACCACCACGCCTCCAAAATGCCACTACTAATGATTGTGACACACCTCTCTCCTCCACCCCCTCCTCTTCTTCTTCCTCCATGCTTTGTCCTTGGAACCAGCAGTGCTCCATAGCCGTTCAAGGGGCTACTCAAGTATGCAGGCCAAAAGATGCCATGCGGTGCTTGAGCTGGTGTGCTTGGGGGACAGGAGCCACACTGGGGCAGAGGTTCTGTCAGCTCTGCAGGGGCAGGTTCAGAGGTGGTTGACGCCATGCCAACTTAAGGCAGGAACTGTGGTTTGCGACAATGGCACCAACCTCCTCTCTGCCCTCCGACAAGGACAAATGACCCATGTGCCCTGTTTGGCTCACGTCCTTAACTTGGTGGTGCAGCGGTTCTTGGGCAGGTACCCGGGCTTACAGGATGTCCTGAGGCAGGCCAGGAAAGTCTGTGTGCATTTCCATTGGTCATATAATGCCAGTGCTCAGCTGGCAGACCTCCAAAAGGAGTTTACCTGCCCAAGAGCCGCCTAATCTGTGACATGCCCACCAGGTGGAACTCAACGTTGGCCATGCTGCAGCGGCTGCACACGCAGCAGAGGGCCATCAATGAGTACCTGTGCGACTATGGCACCAGGACAGGGTCAGGGGAGCTTGTTTTTTTTCCCCACGCCAGTGGGCCATAATCAGGGATGCATGCACTGTCCTGTCACCATTTGAGGAGGCCATGAGGATGGTGAGCAGTGACAGTGCATGCATCAGTGACACTGTCCCCCTTGTCCACCTGTTGGAGCACACGCTGAGTGGAATAATGGACAGGGCACTTGAAGCAGAACAGAGGCAGGAAGAGGAGGACTTCCTTAGCTCTCAAGGTCCCCTTTTTCCAGACAGTGTTCCTGCGTGCCCACCGATCACACAGGAAGAGGACGAGGAGAAGGAGGATTGTGTCAGTATGGAGGTGGAGCCTGGCACTCAGCATCAGCAGCAGTCTTTAAGGGATCAGTCCCAAGAAACACATGGACTTGTACGTGGCTGGGAGGAGGTGGCTGCGGACCATGTCGTCCTTAGTGACCCAGAGGACTCCGGACCGAATGCCTCAGCAAACCTATGCTGCATGGCCTCCCTGATCCTGCAAAGCCTGCGTAAGGATCCTCGTATTCATGGTATCAAGGAGAAGGACCAATACTGGCTGGAAACCCTCCTTGATCCACATTACAAGGGTGAGGTTGCAGACCTTATCTTGCCATCGCAGAGGGAGCAGAGGATGAAACATCTTCGGGAGGCCTTGCAGAAAGGTCTGTGCAACGCGTTCCAGAGACCGGGAGGTTACAAACTCCTGTTTCTGGACAACGTGTTGCTGAGGCTTCGGTCAGTCAAAGAAGGAGCGGTGGAGAAGGTGGCCGTCTGACCGATGCGTTCAGACAATTTTTTGGTCCGCAGCCCCAAGGTATGATCGGTTCCAGCAACCATCGCCAGCGTCTGTTTTACATGGTGCAGGAATACCTAGGGGCAAGATCTGACTTGGACACCTTTCCCACCGAAAATCCTCTGGGTTACTGGGTCTTGAGGATGGATCACTGGCCAGAGCTTGCACAGTATGCAATTGAGCTACTGGCCTGTCCTGCGTCCAGCGTTCTTTCAGAACGCACATTCAGTGCTGCTGGAGGCTTTGTAACCGATCACAGGGTGCGTCTGTCCACCGACTCGGTCGATCGACTGACCTTCATAAAAATGAATCATTCTTGGATCACCACCAGCTACCAAGCACCTGATGCTGACGTAACTGAATAATTTTTTTTGAAATCTCAGATCCCTTCAAAGACTGCCTATGCTGATGCTGAGTGACTATCCTGAGTAATTATCCTCTTCCTCCTCAATCATCACGCTGATAGTTTGTAAGAACATTTTTGGTTCTGGGCGCCACCACCAGTGCCTAAGGCCCAATTTTTCAGCCCCTGTTTAACAGGGGCGTGTAATTACTATTTTTGATGCAATACTTTGCAGCAGGGCTCGTTTCTGCATTCCAACTAGAGTATCTGTGAGGGGTTGCAGTGTTGTGGCACCAGCACCAGTGCCTAAGGCCCAATTTTTCAGCCCCTGTTTAACAGGGGTGTGTAATTACAATTTTAGATGCAATACTTTGCAGCAGGGCTTGTTTCTGCGTTTCAACTAGAGTATCTGTGAGGGGTTGCAGTGTTGTGGCACCAGCACCAGTGCCTAAGGCCCAATTTTCCTGCCCCTGTTCAACAGGGGCATGTAATTACAATTCTTGATCTAATATTTCACAGCAGGGCTCTGTGAGGGCCCACAGTGTTGTGGCCACAACAACACCTAAGGCCCAAATTTCTGCTGAGTATATAGGGCAGGCCCCTACTTTCAAACATCCAACTTACAAACGACTCCTACTTGCAAACAGAAGGAGACAACAGGAAGTGAGATGAAATCTACCCCTAGGAAGGGAAATTCTCTCCTGTAAGAGTTAATATGGGAAAAACGTTTCTCCTTTCCACTGATGCTTTATCACCAATCCTTGTTTCACAAAAAAACCCACATTTTCAAAAAACATTTGTCATTGGGACAAAAAATGAGGTGAAATCTTCTGAAGAGGAGCACAGACAGCAAAACAAATGTCACAGGGGTGATAACCCTTCCCTATGTTTTCCAAAAAGCTTAAAATAGATTTTTTGGCTGGAGCTAAACACGTTAAAAATGTACCAGTTCTACTTAACAACAAACCTACAGCCCCTGTCTTGTTTGTAACCCGGGGACTGCCTGTATACTGCTGTTCAGAGTATATAGGGCCTGGTGGCCCCACACCTTTCCTTTTTTTAATTAAGGTGCGGGGTTCCCCTTAATACCCATACAAGACTCAAAGGGCCTGGTAATGGACTGGGGGTACCCATGCTGTTTGTCTCACTGATTTTCATCCATATTGCCAGGACCCGACATTACATTAAAGCCGCAAGCCGTTTTAAATGATTTTTTTTCCTTTAAAAATGACATTTTGTGCAGGGACTGTTCTAAGCACGGGAAACACGTGCCACTTTACAGGCATACTATAGACACCCCCCAGGTACGATATTTAAAGGAATATTTCACTTTTTTTTTAACTTTAAGCATCATTAAAATCACTGCTCCCGAAAAAACATCCGTTTTTAAAACTTTTTTTTGCATTGATACATGGGGCAAGCCCCGGGTCCCCAAACCCTTTTTAGGACAATACCATGCGAATTAGCCTTTAAAATGAGCAATTTTGATTTTGAACGTTCAAGTCCCATAGACGTCAATAGGGTTCTAACGTTCATGAGAATTTTCGGTCCGTTCGCAGGTTCTGGTGCGAACTGAACCGGGGGTGTTCGGCTCATCCCTAGTCATGGTACCTCTCGACAGTCAGAAGAAAGAAGCCCAGGAAGGAGTAGGAGACAGTTATCCTAATGGGAAGATCGATGCTCCCGGAGAAGAAAAGAAGCGTCTCATTCCCGTACTGCCTGTAGGGGTTATCATTCACCATCGTAATATCGAGAAGGTCACTTCACGAGCAACCCAGGAGGATGCTGGGCATGCCCTAAAAAAGCAATGCCAGGCAAGATGACTTGTGAGGCTTGTTCAACCAAGCACCAAAACCCAGATAAAGAGGAAATGGTATCTCTAATGAAGTAAATGTTTGAGGAAACACTCAAGTTCTGTCCTCCTTGCGCTCCTTATCACCTCGGGTATCCCCGGTGATTCCAGAGGCCCAGGAGCCCAATGCGTCAGATGTTGCCTCCTCCTCCTCAGAGGAGGGCAGGTATCATGGTTTTGACTTTGCCCTAGTCCAGCCAGATTAGACAGGCTCTGCTTTGGTGCAAGAACCACAGAAAAAACAAAGGAAGTATTTTGGGAATGTGAAAAAGGAAGGAGTGAATTTCCCCTTCATGGAAGAAATTCAGGACGTAATTAGTGATGAGTGGAATCAAGCAGATAAAAAAATTACATTCAAGAATTGGTTTGCAAAGTTGTACCCCTTTAAGTAAAAAAATATTAGGAGTTTGGAGGAGCCTCCGGTGGTGGATGCTGCACTTATGCGCCTCCCTAGACACGTGACCCTTCAACTAAATGATTCTGTAACCTGTAAACTGCTGATGAAGCTGTAACCTTCAGGGACATGTTGGATAGGAGAGTGGATGTAGGTCTTAAAAAGGTCTACACAGTTGGTCTACACACTTGCCAGTGCGGCATGCAGGCCTTCTATTGCTTTGGTGGATATTTCTAAGGCCATGGAGGCTTGGGTTCAGAAATCGTGAAAGGCGGTGGAGAGCGACCTGGGCAAAGCCCAGGTCTTGGCCTCATTTGCTAACTGGAAGTTAACGGCTTCTTTTATGGCAGAGGCATCCATTGATCTGATTAAGATGTTGGCCAGGGTTATGCTCAATGCAGTAACAGCTAGAGAAGCCCTGTGGCTGAGGCCCTGGGTGGCAGTCCCAGCTTCCAAACAAGGATGGTGTAAGATACCATTTAAAGGCCAGCATATTTCCATGTGCTGGTGGCCCCAGGCTTCCAGAAGTTTATATGGTTGGGCAGCTTCACTACCAGTCTGTATGTCTATCCTTTGGGCTGACCACAGCACCCAGAGTGTTCACAACGTTTCTTCTGGCCATGGTGGCGTACCTGAGATTGAAAGGAGTATGAATAAATCACTGTTTGGATGACATTTTACACCTGATTCAAGACAGAGACATGCCGTGTGACCCGAGGCGGGTCACACGGCACTCTACCTCCTCCAGCTGTACACGGGATAAATTCGGGTTGGTTTATGAGCCATTATCCATCGCACTTCCCTAGCCACACTGAATACGGAGAAGCTGCATCATTGGTTGGCCATTTTGGATCTCGGTTCACATACAAGCCTAATTAGCTTGCTTTCTGGTAAGCATGAATTTCACGTGGTGGTGGATCACTATGAGGGGTCTTTATCTCAAGCTTTCTGCACCAGTTCTCACTGTCAATCATTGAGTGAATATGCCTTGGGACTTTCCTTAATTTTATGGAAGATTTCTTGGATCTCCTATCTTATGAACTTTGTTATGCATTAATTGATTTTTATGCACTCACATACTTATTAATTTTATAGTGCAGTTTTTTACTTGTTTTAAAGGTGAGAAAAATGCGGGTGTATCTAGGCGCAGAAGTAAATACTCAAGCAGCGTCAGTAGCATGATGTCATGCATCCTGAACATAATGTTAACAGACTGCAGGAAGAGTACAGTTGTGCTAATAAGTTTACATACCCTGCCAGAACTTATGATTTCTTGGTCATTTTTCGGAGAATATGAATGATAACATAATTTTTTTATTTCACCCATGGTTAGTGGTTAGTGTTTGGCTGAAGCCATTTATTAACAATCAACTGTGTTTACTCTTTTTAAATCATAATGGCAACAGAATTTACCCAAATGACCCTGATCAAAAAATTACATACCCTGGTGGTTTTGGCCTGATAACATGCCCAAAGGTTGGCACAAAGGGGTTTGAATAGCTATTAACAGTAACCATCCTCGCCTGTGATCTGTTTGCTTGTAATTAGTGTGTGTGTATAAAAGGTCAATGCGTTTCTAGACTCCTGACAGACCCTTGCATCTTTTATCCGGAGCTGCACTGACGTTTCTGGATTCTGAGCCATGGAGAAAGCAAAAGAATTGTCAAAGGATCTGCAGGAAAAGGTAGTTGAACTGTATAAAGCAGGAAAGGGATATAAAAAGATATCCAAGGAAATGAGAATGTCAATCAGCAATGTTCAAACTCTAATAAAAAAGTGGAAAAGAAGGGTTCTGTTGAAACTAGGGTTGCACCGGTACCGATACTGGTATCGGTGCCGATACTAAGCATTTGCACGAGTATCGGTACTCATGCAAATGTGCCGAAACCTGAAATCGATACCTTCAGGTTCGGCTCTTTCATCCCCCGCTGACAGATGAAAGGTATACAAAAGAATGCAGGCAGTCATTAGTTATTAAGGAGCGGGGCCGCAGCGTCCTTAACAACCAATGATGTTTCAGCTGTCAGTGGAGATTTCCCTTGCCTGCAGAGGACCCTGCCTGGCTCCGCCCTCTTCTGCGCCGGCTCTTCCCTTCCCCCTTAGCTCAGTTTTTGTGTCCTCCTGCGAGGTGCTTCTCCTCTTCGGGCTCCTCTGCGAGGTGACACATCTGCCTGCCTGGTGAGTAGTGTGTCCTGCACTGAGCCAGGCTTTGCTGCTGCAGAACTTCTTGAAGGGGAAGGCAGGTCTGCTGGGTGCTGTATTACAGTAATTGGCAGTGTATGGGTTCCCAAATACTCCCTTCCCCTCCCCCTCTCCACCCAAAACAATAACCTCCCTCCCTGCCCCTCCACCCTAAACAATAAACCCCCTCCCCTCTCTCCACCCTTAACAATTATGCCCCTCCCCACCTAAACAACAACCCCCTCCCCACCTCTCCACCCTAATCACTAACCCCTGCCCCCCTCTCCACCCTAAACAATAACCCTTTCTCTACCCTAAACAATAACACCCCTCTCCACCTTTTCACTCTAAACAATAACCCCCTCTCCACCCTAAACAATAACCCCCTCTCCACCCTAAACAATAACACCCGTCCCCCCTCCCCACCCTATACAATAACACATCCCCCCTCTCCACCTTAAACAATAACCCCCTCCCCACCCTAAACAATAACGCCCCACCTTGCTACCCTTAACAATAATCCCCTTCCCGACCTTTCCACCCTAAACAATAACCCCTCTCCACCCTAAACAATAGCACCCCTCCCCACCTCTCCACCCTAAACAATTGTATCCCACTTACAATACACCAAACAGCATGTAGACAAGCCTCAAACCTTTTGGCACAAAGTCATTTTTGGCCACAACCATAAATGCTACATTTGGAGGGGAGTAAGCAAGGCCTATGATGAAAGGTACGAAGGTGAATCGCTGATGTTTTGGGGAAGTGTGAGCTACAAAGGCACAGGAAATTTGGTCAAAATTGTTGGCAAGATGAATGCAGTATGTTATCAAAAAATACTGGAGGAACATTTGCATTCATCAGCCGGGATGCTGCACATGGG
This sequence comes from Aquarana catesbeiana, assembly GCF_042186555.1. Classification (NCBI taxonomy): domain Eukaryota; kingdom Metazoa; phylum Chordata; class Amphibia; order Anura; family Ranidae; genus Aquarana; species Aquarana catesbeiana. The sequence goes on along the minus strand of NC_133327.1, from coordinate 253,359,119 downwards.
ACGTACTTGGACATTCCAACATAACAATGATCCAAAACACAAGGCCAAGTCGACCTGTCACTGGCTACAGTAGAATAAAGTGAAGGTTCAGGAGTGGCCATTTCAGTCTCCTGACCTCAATATCTTTGAGCCACTTTGGGGAGATCTCAAACGTGCAGTAAATACAAGACAGCCCAAGAATTTTCAGGAACTGGAGGTTTTTTGCCAAGAGGAATGGGCAGCTTTACCATCTGAGAAGATAAAGAGCCTCATCCACAAATACTACAAAAGACTTCAAGCTGTCATTGATGTTAAAGGGGGCAATACACGCAGGGCCGCCATCAGGGGGGTTACAGGCAGTGCTCAAGTAAGGGGCCCGAGCGTCCCATGGGTCCTGGCTGGCCAGGGCCCGCTCCACCTACAGCAGCACATGAAATTTATCTGTCACCTGCGCTGCTGCTTGCCTACGTGGCGGCTGGCCACTATAGAGAAAGAAGCCTCCGCTTCCTTTCACTTCCCCCCACACAGCCAAACACAGTCTGGAGTCCGACTCGAATTACAGAGCTGCAGAGATCCGCACTCCATGGGGGACAGAGGACCAATTATCAGCCGGCATTATCCAGGGTGGGGGGAGACACAGAGCCTGCAGAGACACACAGAAGGAGCTTCTTCAGCGGTAAGCCCGAGTGTTGTGAAACTGAGTCCCTGTCTCTCTTTGACACAGATTACAAGCAGGCAGCAGCTTACACACAGTGCGGGTCCTTGGCTCTGGCTCCAAACGCCGGAGTCAGTGAGGTGACCATCCATGGCATCATGCAGTGTGGAGTCCACAATAGTAAGATTCCCCAATCCCCATTTGGGGTGAAGATTCTCTGAGGCCAGGTATACAATCAAGATAATTAATGATCAGTTTGCCTGTGATCACAGGCCCATGCCCATCCCATCACACCTTCCTATCACAAGGCCAGCCATGGAAACAAAGTTTGGAGTTAAAGGGAACCTATTTACTGGTGCAATCTTTATAAGATTTATTTGTGTACACCCAGCACAATGGCTAATGCTGCAGCAGCTGCACACTATCATGGGTATAATTTATTATGAAGATTGCACCAGTAAATGGGTTCCCTTTAAAGTAGAACTCTGAGGGAAAAAATGTGAGTCCCATGCAGTGAGGCTATGCCCGCACTGCATGGACTGACTGCTTGTTTTGTCCAGGGGTGAACAGAGAGCCTATACTCACCCAATCCTTTGATCCTCCTGAAAACAGTGCACCCCCACATCTAATGGTGTTCTTGCCATCCTCATATCCAGAGCTGGTCTACGGGCATGACAGCATCAGGAAAAGTGCACCGCACAAGACCAGTAGACTGTAGGGGGGCAGGAGTGCCAGGGACTGGTCTTGTGCTGGGAGGATCGGTGGATTAGGTAAGTCCACTCTCCTCTCTTATCACCCCTAGACAAAAATGATCAGTTAACCCAAGCAGTGCAGGCACAGCCCCACTGCATGGGATGAAGACATTTTTGCCCAGAGTTCTGCTTTAACTCCACACTTTCTGGTTCCATGGCTTGTCTTGTGGTAGGAAGGTGTGATGGGCCTGTGATCACAGACAAAATGATCATTGATTCTGAGGGTTTTGTGATAGAATAAACATTCTGCTTTTTCCTATTTCAGAATATTTTATTAGGCAATTCCTAATAAACATAAAGATTCTGAGCTTGTTGGAGTGGCCTCTTCTTCCACTTACATCATATCTGGACTCTGGAGATAAGTAAGAACAGGTGGACTGGGATACTAAATTCTACTTAAAATTTTACCAATTAAATGTGAAAAAATTTTATTGTTGTCTGTTTCAAGCTTTGACCAAAGTTCAATAATGTTGAATAGTGCCCCTGCTATAGATGTAGGCAATTCATGTACCTCACGCAGCCTGATTGGAAAACTTCTGGGATATAGTTAAGGACGATGCTAAGAGACACTAGTTGTTACTGTTCTCCTTCACTACCTCAGGAGTGGGCTCTCAGATACTGAGCTCAGAACTACTGTATCAGGAAAAGGAAAGTGCACATGAGGGGTTTGAATGAGAGAAAGAGTGCCCTCCTGTGATGATAAAGGTGAGCAGTAACAACTAGGCATCTCTTAGCAATGTCCTGGGAGTGTTCCAGTCAGGCTTCATGAGGTACAGTATGTACAAGAAATAAACACAAAATGGCACACCAACCTAGTGCATTATCCCACAGTATTAATTTACTAAGAAGTTATCATAGAATAATAAACGCACAGTGAGCTAATCGTCCATAGTTCAACAGTCCTAGACGCAGTGCTCTCCAGAGTTCGAGGGGATCCTACGGAGGCCCACACTGACTGGCACATTTTTAAGGTAGCACCTTCTTCTTCAGAGCCAAACCATATATGAGGTATGTAAATAGCCTACACCTATGGCAAGGGTATTATTCGTCTTTAGTCAGAGCTGCACAGTTTGTTTTTATCTACAAACATCCCTTATCTGCAAAGGCAGTTTAATGGTAATGGTGAACTATGCCTTAAACTCGGGACTCTGGGTAATGTTGGTGGTCAGGCTGGGGGGGGGGGCAGGCCTAAAGCTGTGTAAGGGGCCCCAAAATTTCTGATTGCTGCCCTGAATACACGGTATTAAGAACTGGGGTATGTTAACTTTTGATCAGGTTCATTTGGGTAGTTTCTGTTGCCATTATGATTTAAAAAGAGTAAACACAGTTGATTGATAACAAATTGCTTCAGCCAAACACTAACATTGAGTGAAAGTTTTTGTGTTATCATTCATATTCTCTGAAAAATGGCCAAGAGATCATAAATTCTGCCAGGGTATGTAAACTTATGAGCACAACTGTATATGCGCCTTCTCGGAAATATGACCTTGACCATTCCAATGGTCAAATGGGCACAATGAAATTCACGTCCCTTTTGGATTGGGCACCTAGGACAGTGGAGGTCAGAGGTCCTCGGGCAGAGGATCCAGATCACTTCTCAAATGAGAAAGAGCCTGGGATGGTGGTCGAGATGAGAGAATCTCCTACTATGCCATTCTTTACTTACAATACAGTGGCAGGTAGTCCAAACAGATGCCGGCAAAGTAGGTTGGAAAGCCCTATGCAGAGGCCACGGGACCTAGAGCCATTGGTTCATTCCATGCTGCCAATATGGTTTCCAATTCCAACATTCTGGAACTGAGGGCAGCCTTCTAGGCCCTCTTGGCTTTCAGAAGTCTGATTTTGGATGCACCCATTTTGATGAAACTGGACAATATGATGGCAGTGGCCTACATCCGCAAGCAGAGGGGCACCCACAACATAGCTCTCCTGAGAGAGGTTGCTCCAATTATATAATAGGCTCAATCCAACTTACAACTGCTAGCAGCAGTGTATGTGCCCGGCCTTTTGAATACCCTATTACAACATGTCTTTTGGAGCTTAGTGGCATGGGTCTTTTTCCCAGAGATAGACCTGTTGCCTCTCCAGAGAATACCACTCTGCCACGTTTTTTTGCCAAGACCAGTCACCCACAAGCAATGGGAGTAAATGCATTAACAGTGACATGGAATTTCAGGACCGCATACGCCTTCCCTCCAATTTTGGTTATTCTCAGCTTTCTGCACAAAGTGTGTCAGGAGAAGGTGACCATTCTGGCAGCAGTGCCAAACTGGCCGAAGAAGCCTTGGTACCCACTGTTGAACATCAGAGAACCATGCCCTCTGCCACTGACAGTGCATCTACTGATGCAGGGACCCATACGGCATCCAATTTCGAAGAGGCTCAGGCTGATGGCCTGGGTCTTGAAAGGTAAAGGCTAACCAGTCTAGGATGCTTGGCTAGGGTCACGGATACCCTGATGAGGACCAGGAAGGACAGCACAAACATTGCCTAGAGCAGGATATGGAGCAAGTTTGCAGAGTTTGCAAGTAAGAATGTCCTTTCACCAGATTCCCAGAGAGTCTGTCACATACTGAAATTCCTTCAGGTGGGATTAAAAATTTCTGTGAGTGCTCTGAAAGCCCACGTGTCTGCCATCTTGGCTTTTACAGTTACCCAATTGGCCTTGGACTCTTTTGTAGTTCATTTCTTTAAAGCAGCTATCCGCCTAAAACCACCCAGGCCTCTGATATTTCCAAAATGGGACTTGCCTCTGGTGTTGGACTTCCTCTCGGCAGACACCTTCAATCATCCTGTTTTGCTATGGCATCTTTTTCTGAAGGCAGCGTTTCTAGTAGCTATAACATCAGCCAGATAAGTATCAGAATTGGCAGCCTTAAGTTTTAAAGACACCTTCCTCTCCTTTCCAGATAGAGTGGTGCTTGGACCGATGCTAGGATTTGTTCCCAAAGTGGCCTCCAGGTTTCACATAACGCAAGAAATTATACTTATGTTCTATTCGCAGAATTCCCTGGAACTAAGTCCGCTTGATGTAGGACATTTATTGAAGGCCTATGTGGATACTACTGCTGAGCTCAGGAAATCAGCCCATATCTTCATCATTCCTAACGGTGCACAGAAAAACTTGAGAGCTGGTAAAGTTATCACCTCGTAGCTGGTCAAGATCATCTCTTTGGCTTACAGAGCAAGCAGTTTGGCTTGCCTGAGGGGGTCACAGTGCATTCCACTAGAGGAGTCTCAACTTTTTGGGCGGTAGCAGAATGAGTTTCTCTAGAAACAATCTGAAAGGTGGCTGCATGGTCTTCTGTGCAAACCTTCATGATGCATTACTGTATAGATCCTGTGGCTCTGACTACTGTTGGTTTTGGCAGCGGTGTTTTGGCTACTGCTTCCATTCAAAATTAAATTGATCAAACATTACCCTCCCTTGTGTGGCTAGTTAATTCCCAGCTATGATGACATGGAGCCATCAGGAAAACAGAAAATTGAATGACAAATACTTACCGTAATTTTCCTTCCCTGACTGGCTCCATGGCAGCAGAATTCCCACCCAGTTGGGTAGTACGAGTTCCAGAATGCAGAGGCTGAGGTGGGCCAAAAATGTATTGATGTATGGACTGATCAGGCAGTGGGTAAGCGGGGCCTCACCCAGCTGTGCTGCCATGAAGCTCATCAGGAAAGGAAAGTTACGGTGAGCATTTGTCATTCAAATTTCTGTTATCTGTAACAGAGTAAACAAGAACACAGATGTGGAAGCACTCAGCAATGTTAGCAGCACATTGGCAAGGTTCCAGCAATTAAAAGGTTGCCACTCTGGCCAGACTTACACTACCTGAGCAGCATCTAAGTAGAGGGGTAGCTATAGGCAGAGTAGCTGTACTAATGGCAGTTAGAATACCGAGGCAGGTTCTGAGTCCAGTCCAGGACTCCTGGAGTACTGGAATTTGAAGAGCTGGCTGCAGTCAGATCGGCTTCCAAAAAGGTATGTATACTAATTTTTTCTTTACAGGGATAGAGAGGTTAGTGTTAGATCCCTGACGTCTATAGATGCAGGGATTTTAGTTTTTGCATGGACTTCCACTTTAATGATTTAATAATTACAAGAATTAACCATGAGAAATTCAGTTTTGAGTGACGTCACAGAGTTTTAACATGGATAATATATTATGCATAGCACATTGTACAGTATGTTGTAGAGAAGAAATATTTAGGCTACTGATCTTAGCTAATATGTACATTTGCTTTTGAATCTATTTGCTTTAATCTATACAGCCCTCAAAATTTCCACTTGCCTGCTTGCATTTGGCAAGTGGAAATTAGTGGAGGATGAGTGGAGCTCTAATAGGAAAAGGTGGAGCCTAAAGAGGAAGGGGTGTGGTTTACAGATGACAGGGCGGGCCTTAAACAGGAAGAGATGTTGCCTTGACAGGAAGAGTTGGGCCATACTTAAACTAGGGGGTGCACGAGTTTAATCAGGCCTAGGGCAGCACAAAACCTAAATACACCACTGTTGAAACCTTGGAGGAAGCAATAATAAGGGATGGTAAGAGATGGGGACAAGTCTGATTAATTCACATGTAATTCACATGTGTCACGTGTGTATCAATTTCTATCTTAAGCTGCTGAGCTCTATAAACGACAGTCTAATTACAAGACTATCATGTATTCCCTTTAATCTGCCAGTTTTATTTTCCTGGAGTTTTCGATGGACCCCAATTTTAAAGTGCAAACTAAATCTAATTAGCATATTATTTTATTAGAAAATAGGCAAATTTATTCACACTATTGTTGGTAAATGTACACAGAAATCCCTTGTTACAGCTATTACTTTGGCACAAAATGTTTCAGGCATTTCTAGTGTGGTGATTATTCCAATACTTTTTGCATTTTCTATGTGAATTGTGATTACTTCATCCTACTTCCTAGTTTATGCTTACATGGTACTTTGTCAACTTTTGTTCTGACAAACATTTACACCCAAGACCAATTGCATGGAACATCAAAGAGACATCAGACAGCTACAGAGACTTTAATCTTAAAACAAGTAGGAGATAACAAGCTTTTTATGAACAGAAACTGAAAACACTGAACGGAAAGAGAAAATAATGTAAAATATATGATGCAACGATTCCTATGCCTGAATGGGCAAATACTAAAATTTCCCTACAATAAAAATCTAATCCAAAATCCTTGTTCCATAGTGGTGACCAAAGGTTTATGACCAGAATATGACTATTGTTGCCATTGTTTGTTCTATGTGTAATAGGAACACCTCTTCTGCAAGCTACAGTATATGGCACATTTGTATGCTCATAAGTGGCCCACATGTTGTTTTATTAAGTGTTCTTGCATAGCAAGACCACTTACTGTTATCTCACATATATATTATTATTCTTATTATAGCCAAATGTACCACCCTAACTCCTCCCACAGTTTTTACACTACATAGACAAGTAATATACCGAAACGTGCGGATTGTTCCCGAATGGTATGCTGTTACTTTGTGGAACGTTTCGCCGAATGGTTCACGGAATATCGTTGTTTTTGCGGCAAAATTAGTCCCATAGGAATGAATGGCGAAATGTTCAATGTCATTTAATCGGTGTGCTATTACCTTGTGGAACTTTGTGAAAAGCTGAAAAATACCAGTGTGAATCCGGCCTTAATGTCATTTAATTGGTGTGCTATTACTTTGTGGAACGTTTCGCTGAATGGTTCACGAAATATTGTTGTTTTTGCGGCAAAATTGGTCCCATAGGAATGAATGGCGAAATGTTCAAAACTAGAGTGGGAGGTGACAAAAGCTGACAACCCCATGATCATACCACCCTAACTCCTCCCACAGCTTTTAAACTACATAGACAGTAATATACCGAAGGTGCGGATTGTTCCCGATTGGTGTGCTATTACTTTGTGGAACGTTTCGCTGAATTTTTCACGAAATATCGTAGTTTTTGCGGAAAATTGGTCCCATAGGAATGAGAGGCGAAATGTTCAATGCCATTTAATTGGTGTGCTATTACCTTGTGGAACTTTGTGAAAAGCTGAAAAATACCAGTGTGAATCTGGAATCAATGTCATTTAATTGGTGTGCTATTACTTTGTGGAACGTTTCGCCAAATGGTTCACGAAACATCGTCGTTTTTGCGGCGAAATTGGTCCCATAGGAATGAATGGTGAAATGTTAAAAACTAGAGTGGGAGGTGACAAAAGCTGACAACCCCATGATCAGCGAAAACATTATGACCACCCCATGATCAGCTGAAACATTATGACCGCCCCATGAAAAAAAAAAAATCATTTTTGAAAAAAAAAAAAATTCATTCTTGAAAAAAAAAAAAAATCATTTTTGAAAAAAAAAAAAAATTCATTCTTGAAAAAAAAAAAAAAAAATCATTTTTGAAAAAAAAAAATTCATTTTTGAAAAAAAAATATATATTTTTGAAAAAAAAATCATTTTTGAGGAAAAAAAAATTCATTTTTGAGGAAAAAAAAATTCATTTTTGAAAAAAAAAAATAATTTTTGAAAAAAAAAATAATTTTTGAAAAAAAAAATAACTTTTGAAAAAATGTTCAGCTCTTTCAGCTAATGATGGGACTTCAACTTTTTTACTACTATTTATACTTTTTAAAATATTAAGCTTTTTAACACTTTTCACAGTTACTCAAGCCACTCCACCCAGTTACTCCGCCTCTCCAGTTGTAGAGGCAAGAACACTTTTCACAATTTCCCTAGAAATTGTAGCTTTTCTAGTTTCAAAGTTTTGTTTGAATACTTGTACTGTAGCTGTTTAATTAATATAAAACCTAGACCAAGTCACCAACAGTGTGTCGCCCTTATATATCCTCAATAACTCCTAGAATTTTTATTTGTACAAGCAATAAGTTAAAAGGAAACCTAAACTGAGCTATTTTCTTGTTTGTTAAATAGTAGGGATGAGCCCTATATTCGAGTCGAATGTAAGTTCGACTCGAACATTGGGTGTTCGCCTGTTCGCCGAATAGCGAACGTTATGCGGTGTTCCCAGCAATTCGAAAAGCCGCGGAACACTGTTAAAGTCTATGGGACACTAACATGAAAAACCAAAAGGGCTAATTTTAAAGGCTTATATGCAAGTTATTGCCATAAAGAGTTTTGGGGATCTGGGTCCTACCCCAAGGGACATGAATCAATGCAAAAAAAGTTTTAAAAATTACAGTTTTTTTGGGAGCAGTGATTTTAATAATGCTTAAAGTGAAACAATAAAAATTAAATATTCCTTTAAATATAGTGCCTGGGGGCCCCCTTAGTATGCCTGTAAAGTAGTGCATTTTTCCTGTGTTTAGAACAATACCACAGCAAAATGACATTTTTAAAGGAAAAAATGTCATTTAAAACTGATTGCGGCTGTAATGTATTGTTGGATTGCGGCAATATAGAAAAAAATCATTGAAAAAAATGGCATGGGTTCCCCCCAGTCCATTACCAGGCCCCTTGGGTCTGGTATGAATATTAAGGGGAACCCCTGACCAAAATGTAAAAAAAATGCGTAGGGGTCCCCCCAAAATCCATACCAGGCCCTTCAGGTCTGGTATGGATATTAAGGGGTCCCCCCTCAAAACATCTTGTCCCCATGTTGATGGGGAGAAGTACCTTGTCCCCACAACCCTTGCCCAGTGGTTGTGGAGGTCTGCAAGTGGGGGGCTTATCGGAATCTGGAAGCCCCCTTTAACAAGGGGACCACCAGATGCCAGCCACCTCAATGTGAATGGGTATGGGGTACATTGTACCCCTACCAATTCACCAGAAAAGTGTAAAAAATAGTAAAAATGACAGGAGACACTTTGGGACAAGTCTTTTATTAAAAAAAAAAAAATTCCCACTACGTAAATATATTTTAGATTACAGCGCCCGACGGACCGAAAAAAGAAAAAAAAATGCAACAACTCCACCTCCATGGGAGGCTCCCACTGACTGACACTTCTTCCCGATGACAGCTGTTATATAGCTGAGGGCGGGGCCACCCGCTGACGTAAACGGGTGACCCCGCCTTCCTCTGATGTCATGTGGCATCAGAGAGTGCAGAGTCACCTGTTTACATTACCGTTACATGCTTAGATAAGGGTCTGGTATGGATTTTGGGAGGCCCCTATGCCATTTAAAAAAAAATAAATTGGCGCAGGGTTCCCCTTAATAGATACCCCTCCTGAACCTTCCATTGTCCAATTTTGTTACTATTACTTTGTACTGTGGCAAGATTTTTATTCTCTTCTTATTCTCTTTTTTTTGTTTCATTTGTGTTTTGTTGCCTTTAATACTTTTTATCTTTCTGGTCATATCAGTCAGGTAGGACATAGCCACTTTTACATGGCTGCTCGTATGACATACCACCTGAGGGAACATTTGCAAAAGAAAGATCCGTGGTACAGGGTGTTTTTTGGAGACCAGAGAGGAGAGTTGAGAATGTGTCACTTACTCTACAAAAGTCCGACGGACGCCGACGGACTAAAGCTGGCTGACAATCCGATCGTGTGTGGGCTTCCCCGGACTTTCAGCGTACTTTCAGCGGACTTTTCCAGCCTCAAATCTGACGGACTTTAGATTTGAAACATGCTTTAAATCTTTACGTCGTAACTACGCCGGACCCAGAAATCCGCTCGTCTGTGTGCTAGTCCGACGGACAAAAACCCACACTAGGGCAGCTATTGGCTACTGGCTATCAACTTCCTTATTTTAGTCCGGTGTACGTCATCACGTAGGAATCCATCGGACTTTTGTGTGATCGTATGTAGGCAAGTCCGTTCATAAGAAAGTCTGCCGCAAGTCCGCCAAAAGTCCGTCGAAAGTCTGTAGGACAGGCTGTCGGACTTTTGTAGACGAAAAGTCCGACCGTGTGTACGCGGCATTAGAGTTAAGCTGGCTAAGGCCCTATATAGACTTCTGCATCAGCAGGTTGGACAACTGGCAAGAGCTCTTTCTGTATGCCATGGAGCTTATGTTTCCATTGTGCAGTTTTAGTGGGTTTTTTAGTGTCGTGAATTAGATGTTCCTTAAGATGTGTGAGTTTTGGATTACTACATGTTTTTTTGGTCTCATACCACTAATTCCATAGACTAGATTGTTTCCTTCTATGCATCTTTTTTGCCTTTTCCTCCTCCATAGAAATGTAAGTGTTTCCCTTAAAGGTAACTAGTATTTTAGTCTATTTATAGGGTCAACTAATTAATTTTAGTGTGTATCAGGCTATTAGCTATATGATAGTTAATTATCCTAGGCTTTACTCCAGCCTGGTTTGCAGCTTAAACAATTGTAACAATTATTCTGCAATGAGTGTCTTCAGTCAACAAATTGGAAATCATTTCTACAATTTTACTGTTTTGTAACAAGAGGGGTCTGACCTTTTAGGTGCTTATGTATTTTTGTCTGCTTATTAGAATTTATATATAACATTAGAGTTGGGCGAACAGTTTGAGCCGAGCAAAAAATCGTCCCGAATATCGTATGTTCGCCTGTTCGGCGAACACCCAAATTTGCAAGGGGCTCGGCGGGCAAACATGTACAATGCATTCTAAGCCCCGATTGGGCAAAGCTTTGCCCAATCAGGGCACAGTAAATAGCTGGTTGTTAAGGAGGGGGCAGGAAATTCGACCTCTGCGTCCTTAACAATGGATGAGTTGTCAACTGTCAACGGGTTTCCCCGCTGACAACTGAATGAAAAAAATTTTTTCCAGCAACAGAAATAAGTGAAAAAATGCTGTGGGGTGCCCCCAAAATCCATAGCGGACACTTATCCGCCCACCCCTCCTGAACCATACCAGATCACATGCCCCTAATATGGGTAGGTGCTTTGGGGCGGGGGGCCTCTTCCTGGGTGGTGGTTGTAGAGGTCTGCTGGCAGGGGGCTTATTGAAATCTAGAAGCCCCCTTTAACAAGGAGGTCCCCAGATCCCACCCCCCCATGTAAATGAGTATGTGGTACATTGTACAAATACCCATTCACCAAAAAAAAAAGTGTCAGAAAAAAATGAAGACAGGAGGCAGTTTTTGACAATTCCTTTATTAAAAAAAATAAAAAACAATGTTTTCTGACAGACTCCATGGCAGTCTACATGTGGGTTAAAATGTAGAACCTGTCTCCTCTCTAATGCTATAGGACCCCATTCCCATAAATTCAAGCTCACCGCCAGAAACTGCGTTCCTTTTTTGATCTCCTCATTGGACCTACAGTGATGCACTTATGTTTCTTTCATGACGTCCAAGACCGGATGATTGAGCCCCAAGTGGGTTTAAGTCAGGCATACCATTCAATCGGTGTCAAAAGATAGCCCAGGGCCCAGCCATGGGCGGGTGTGTGGCATCAGGCATATGTGTCCAGTGGTGGGGACGGCCTGGGTATGCCCAGAAGAGCTACGTCCTGTATGATGTCGGCTGGAAAGGTCTGAAACCCTCAGGAATTCCCTCCGTGGCAGCAGTTTATATTCTATGTGTTGTCTGTCCCCCCTCGTGGTTTTCCTCAGTTCTGGTGCTCTCATGGCGCCTGAAGTGCTTCTGCTTTCCAGGACGCATCTCCCTCTTCCGGGTGCGGCGAGCTTCCGCACATGTGCGAAACCACTGATGAAACCGAGGCTTAGTTCACACCTGCGCAGCTCGGCGGGGGACCCGTTGCCATGCAGGCGCCTGATGGCGGGTCGCCATGGTGCAGGCATGAACGGGGCATGTATGCAGCACTTTCCCCAGGCACCCAGGATGAGGTAAGCACCAGCCCAGGATTATGGTGCAGGAAGGGGAGGGGGAAAGTCGTCACTTAAAAGGGAAGTGCATTCCTTTTTGTGCTGCCACCTTACTCCTTTTCTCTAGAACATGTGGTGTTCCTACAAGCTGCAGGATCTTCACCTATTCATCCTCCATGGTGCCATGGACAGGTCACCGCCTTCGTGCGGCCAGTCCTCATGCTCTAGGTACGTGTGGGCAAGAGGAAAGGGGTCAGGTGCGCTAATGGATGGACACACGCCCTAATGACATGCTATCTTTTTTTCCTATCCTTCTCTTTTATTTAGTCCTTCCAGGTTGGATTGCCTTTTCGTGGCATGGAATGACAGAGACCATGCCAGGCTGCAACATCAGCCAGGTCCAGACATGACTCCCCATCTAGGACCCATCAACAGAGGAGATGCTCCCATTCCTCCTCCAGACACCGCACCTACTGCCATGACAGCCGCTCTGACCACAGAGGCTGTTGAGGATGTGGGACACGAGTCCCGGAGGGCAAATCTTTATGTGACCCATGCTATGCCCAAGCAGGCGGGGAAAAAGAGACTGAAAACAAACAGATGGAGTCTCTAGTCAAGCATGTGGTGCAGCAATCCCTGAAGGAGTGGGATATGACCAGCACGCGGAGCCAGTCCACCACTCTATCAGGCTCCCTGGCTGATGAGGCCCAAAAGGATCCAGGCCTATCCCAGCCTTATGATGCATCTCCCGGGTCTTCAGACAGCGAAGTAGAGGGAGATTAATTTATCGGAGGCTTCCACTTCACCCTAGTCTTACCACTAATTAAAGCGGAGAATGAGACCCTCAAGTGGGAAGATTCTTCCACTCCCCCGGCTAAGCAAAGGAAATTCTTTAAGCACCTGGGGAAGGAGCGCTCTAATTTCCCACTTCTTTCAGAATTGAAAGACATCATTGATGAGGAATGGAGTAAAGTTGACAAGAAGACCTCTTTGTCAAGTAAAACCTCCAGATTATACCCCTTCAAGGCAGAGGAAGTGAAGCATCTGGAAAATGCTCCCTTGGTAGGCGCAGAACTGATGCGACTGGCTAAACATGTCACTCTTCCTCTGGAATATACTGTATCCTTCAAGGATGGGCTTGAGAGGAGAATAGATCAGGACCTCAAGAGGATATACGGGCTAGTCCGGTATGGCTTGCAAACCCGCCTTGGCCCTCGCAGCCATGTCCAAGGCAATGGAAGCCTGGACAGAAAATGTGGATTCCGTGCTCAAGGGCATTTCAGAAGAACTGGCCAGGGGCTCGGCCGTCCAAGAATTGAAGCTGGCAGCGGCCTTCCTGGGGGAAGCTTCCATTGACCTGATGACCATGACTATGCTATCCTCGGTCACGGCTAAGCGGGCCTTATGGTTACGCCCTTGGCTCGTTGATTCAGCATGTAAACAAGCCTGGTGTCGGATGCCCTTTTGAAGTGCCCTTGCTGTTTGGCAACAGGCTGGATAGCGCAATAGCCCAGGCCATGGGTGGGAAGTCAGGCTTCTTGCCCCAAGATAGGCATCTGCTCAGCCAGAAGAGGCCCCAGTGGAGAAGAGCAGGGGTCAGACACCCTTCCAAAAGCCCGCTAAAAGCCAGGTGTCCAGCAGACGTGAGCCAGCTAAGTCGTTTAGAGTTTGGGCCCACCGAGGTGGGGGCGCGTCTGCTTCTCTTCTGGCACGTCTGGGTGGCCTCAATCTCGGACTACTGGACCATCAGGACAGTCTCCATAGGCCACACATGGTCCTTCACCAGTACTCCCCCCCAGGTTTATTTCTACCCTGCTATTAAGGTCAGAAGAAAAGAAGCAGGTTACTGTCCTATGTGGATTCACTGATGGTACAGGGAGCCGTGGTGCCTGTCCTGCAGGGCGAAGCGTTTCAAGGGGTGTACTCCCCCCTCTTCCAAGTGCTAAAGAAAAACGGCGCCCTGTGATAAACCTAACCTACCTAAACAAGTTTATAAAACACGAAAGATTCAAAATGGAGACTCTGTCTACCATCCAGCAAGCCGTGCAGCCAGGTGATTGGCTAGTCTCAATTGACTTAAAGGATGCCTATTTCCATGTGCCTGCAGCAGAAGAATTCTCCAAATACCTTCGGTTCATGGTCGGGCAAGAACATCTACAGTTCTCCTGCCTCCCTTTCGGGCTGACAACCTTACCTCGAGTCTTTTTGAAAGTTCTTCTGGCCATGGTGGCCCTCATCAGAAGACAAGTATCAGCTGCTGATCAGGTCAGGTCATCACCACACTGCTCGAGTTTGGTTGGCTGCTAAACTTACAGAAAAGCCATCTGGAACCAGTACAGCGCCTGGTATACCTAGGGGCCCAGTTCAACACTGTGGAAAGTACCATCTCTCTGCCAGTGGAGAAGATCCCAGTCATACGAGGAAGAGTGTCACGGGTTCTAACCTCCTCACGTCTGAAGGCCTCACAGTGCCTAAAAATTATTGGCACGATGACCTCTACGACCCCCAGAGATGACGGGGGTCCTGATGAACTCCATGGCAGATGGAGTTCCCACCCACCGGTCTAGAGTTGGCTAGTTACGGAACGCAGTCTCTGGCTGTGAGCTCAAATTTATGGGAATGGGGTCCTATAGCATCGGAGAGGAGGCGGTGTTAATCCACACGTAGGCTGCCATGGAGTCCATCAGGAAAGGAAAATTACGGTAAGTATTTGATAGGAAATTTTCAGTTTTCCCAATGTCATCATCAATCACGATGCCCGTCACACCGCCAGACCCAAAAAAAGAAAAAACCAACAAAGGCTAACCAAAGAATGCTTGCTCTGTCGTTTGACAGTTCTTAAACAGGTAAGGGGCAGGCCCCTGCCCCCTTGTGACACTACTGACCCAGCATGCACCCTGCCCCTTACCTATTTATAACTGTCAAACTGCAGAGCAGGCATTGGGCTTTTAGCCTTGGTTGAAGTGCAGTGCAGAAGTGCATTGTGATTGATGATGGATCTACATTGGGGGACATTGTTTTTCATTTTTTAATAAAGGAAAACTGCCTCCTGTCTTTATTTGTTTTTGATATTTTTTCTTGGTGAATGGTTAGGGGTACAATGTACCCCATACATATTCACATAGGGAGGGGGCTGGGATCTGGGGGCCCCCTTCCAGATTCCGATAAGCCCCCTGCCCGCAGACCCCCGCAACCACGGTGCAGGGTTGTCGGGAAAAGGCCCTTGTCCCCCATCAACACAGGGACAAGGTGCTTTGGGGTGGGGGGCAGAGCCCCCCATTGGTTGAGGCCATGAACCCTGGTATGGTTCAGGAGGGGGAGCACTCGCTTGTTCCCCCTTTCTTGACCTGCTGGGCTGAATGCTTGGATAAGGGTCTGGTATGGATCTTGGGGGGACCCCACGCCGTTTTTGAAAAAAATGTTGGTGTGGGGTTCCCCTTAAAATCCATACCAGACCTTAAGGGCCTGGTATGGATTGAGGGGGGGACTCCCACAGCATTTTTTTTTACATTTTTGTTTTGCTGGCAATGGTTTTGTATTGCCAGTAATTTAAATGTCTTTTTTTACTTTATAAATGTCAGTTTTGCTGCAGCAGGTTCTATACTAAGGGGACCCCCCAGGCACTATATTTAAAAGAATTTTTATTGTTTCACTTTAAGCATCATTAAAATCAGCTGTCATTACTCTTTCACCTGGTGGAATGGAGCATTCTCGAAAAGAATCACTAGTATTTGAACTACATAATGCTGTGGCAGGTTCCATTCCTGTCTAGAGATGGATGAATGGTTTGGCCCGAGCTTAACAACTATGGTTGTTCGGATGTTCTGCAAACACCGAACAATATGCGGTGTTCGGGGAAAATTCGGAACACCGTTAAAGTCTATGGGACACGAACATGAAAAATCAAAAGTGCTCATTTTAAAGGCTTATATGCAAGTTATTGTCATAAAAAGTGTTTGGGGACCTGGGTCCTGCCCCAGGGGACATGTATCAATGCAATTTTTTTTTTTTTAAAAAGCAGTGATTATTTTAATGCTTAAAGTGAAACAATGAAATATTCCTTTAAATATTGTTTTGATGGGGACAAGGGCCTCATCCCCACAACCCTTGCCCAGTGGTTGTGGGGGTCTGTGGGCGGGGGGCTTATCAGAATCTGAAAGACCCCTTTAACAAGGGGACCCCAGATCCTGGCCCCCCCTGTGTGAAATGGTAACCCTACCATTTCACCAAAAATGTGTCAAAATGTTAAATTTTACATAACTGGGGGGCCCGCCCCCCTCTGACGCCACGGGGAAGCCATGGGGAAGTCCCTGTGCATCAGTGGGGGGTGGGGTCACCCAGTACATCATTGGGTGGCCCGCCCTCAGTTATATAAGAACTGTCAAAGGCGCTGAAGCGTCACGTGGCAGGAGCCTCCCATGGAGGTGGAACGGTGGCATTCTTTTTTCTTTTTCGGTCTGTCAGTGGAGCGATATAAGAAGATGAATGAACTTCGTGGGACATTTTTATTTTTTTATTTTTTAATAAAGGACTTGTCCCAAGCTGTGTCTTGTTTTTTTTAACAATCTGACACTTTTTTTGTGAAATGGTAGGGGTACATTTGTGCCCCGTTACCATTTCACACGGGGGACGGGATCTGGGGATCTCCTTGCTAAAGGGGGCTTCTAGATTCCAATAAGCCCCCCGCTCGGGAGACCCCCCCAACCACCGGGCAAGGTTTGTGGGGATGGGGCCCTTGTCCCCATCAACATGAGGTCAAGGTGCTTGGGGTGCTACCCCCAAACACCCTCCCCATGTTTAGGGCATGTGGCCTGGTACGTTCAGGAGGGGGCCGCTCTCTCATCCCCCCTATTTTCCTGCGGCCTGCCAGGTTGCGTGCTCGGATAAGGATCTGGTATGGATTTTGGGGGGGCCCTATGCCATTTTTTTAAAGAATTTGGCGCAGGGTTCCCCTTAATTTCCATATAAGACCTGGTATGGATTTTATGGGGACCCCCACGCAATTTTTTTTTAAAATTTTGGTTTGGGGTTATCGTTAATATTCATACCAGACCCAAAGGGATCCCATGCTCTTTTTTTTTCAATGAGTTTCATCTTATATTTCATCTATATTGCCGAGACCTGACAATTCATTACAGCCACGATCAGTTTTGAATTACAATTTTTCCTTTAGAAATGTAATTTTGCTGCGGTACTGTTTTAAACACGGGAAAAATGCGGCTCTTTACTAGCATACTATAGACACCCTCCAGGCACGATATTTAAAGGAATATTTCATTTTTATTGTTTCACTTTAAGCATTAAAAAAATCACTGCTCCCGAAAAAACGGCCATTTTTAGAAAAACTTTTTGCATTGGTACATGTCCCCTGGGGCAGGACCCAGGTCCCCAAACACTTTTTATGACAATAACTTGCATATAAGTCTTTAAAATGTGCACTTTTGATAATTCATGTTCGTGTCCCATAGACTTTAACGGTGTTTGTGTGTTGAATTTTTTGCCTGTTCGGTATGTTGTGGTGCAAACCGAACAGAACCGAACCGGGGGGTGGGGGGGTGTTCGGCCCATCCCTATTCTTGTGTAGTTGAAATTACATGAAAAAAGGATTCTAACTGAACCAATGATGGCCAGTTCTTCTAAAAATTACTAGCACTGCTAAAGCTACAGTCCCTGGTCTCTGTAATACACTCCCTGATGTCTTCCTTGTCTCTGTAATACACTCATTGATGTTTCTCTGTGCTCTGTGCCTTCAGTCTAATTCACATTAAGAGAGGGAAAATAGGCGGCCTGATTAATAAAAGGGAAGGGGTTTGCCATTCACTGACTGCTTGCAAGTGGTTGTTTAATGCATGTCACAAGCTTGCAAAGCAACATGAGAAGTATTTCATAGAGATAGATAATCGGTTTAAATAAAATTCAAGTATCCCACATAGAAAAATTAGAGGTTGAATCTAGTTTCAAAACAACATCTGCAAATTGTATTGGTTGTCCCAGGAAAGACAGTAAAAATAAAGAAGTAGTATGAAATACAATATCTCATTGCATAGCTTCTTTTTAATACTTGAGTCAGTAACAGTCATTAATGAAAAATGTTTATGCAACGCTGAGCAATAATTGCAAGAGCAGCAAGTTTACGGTTCATTATAATAGAGAACTAGACTTGTAAAGGGAAGCCAGTATTTTTGTCAAGGAGGATCCAAATGCTGACCTTAAAGCCCCTTTCACACTGGGGAGGTTTGCAGGCGCCATTGCGCTAAAAATAGTGCCTGCAAACCGACCTGAAAGTGCCGCTGCTTTGTCTCCAATGTGAAAGCCCCGAGGGCTTTCACACTGGAGCGGTGCGCTGGCAGGACGGTAAAAAAAGTCCTGCTAGCAGCATCTTTGGAGCAGTGAAGGAGCAGTGTGTATACCGCTCCTTCACCGCTCCTGCCCACTGAAATCAATGGGACACCGCGGCTATACCGCCGGCAAAGCACCTCTGCAGAGGCACTTTGCTGTGGTTTTTAACCCTTTCTCGGCCACTTACGGGGGGGTAAAACTGCCCCGCTAGCGGCCGAATATCGATGGTAAAGCGCTGCTAACAATAGCGGCGCTTTACCGCCAACGCCACCCCAGTGTGAAAGGGGCCTAAGGTGTTTTTATTTTTAAAGTGTATTCTGTGTCCTGCAGATTTTCCCTAAAAGAGCAGAAAGTGAAAAATAACCCTCTCACAGACAATTGGAAGATTTCCCTTCATCTTCTATCTTGGTGACAGTTAACATTTTTTATTTTCTATCACTCTCTATCCCAGTGACAATGGTCCTTAGGACAAACCGAGGGGGATCTCCCTAGTGGGCGCACAGCAATAAAAATATTATGGGGTTTTCAAACATTTGTTATTCCATCCAAAACTAAAATTTGGGCTTTAGATCTAGATGACCAGCATGCTTTAATTTTCATTTTGATTGCAATACAACTTTAAAGTCCAAATACCCCTATTAGCTCTTTAAAATAAAGAAATCAGCTTAATATATTATACTTACCCAGTCTCCAGTGGTGTCCCCCGCAGACTTATAGATCCAAATATGTGGTGCTGCTCCTCCTCCTAGTTGAATCACACACAGCAACCCACTTTCTTTGAGTCTAGGACATCAGGCCTTTGCCCTCTGCCCTGGGAGCAACACCATATCATCACTCTCATAAGCTTTCACCTTACCATCATAATATATACATTAAAAAAGTACTGTTATTATCATTGAAATGCCTGCAGATATTTCGAAAATTGGGCACAATTTAGTTGATTTACTGTAACAGGAGCAAAAAACGAAAGATGTACTCCTTAACTCAAAGCAATTATGTGGTTTGGCAATGCAGACATGTCATATTGAATTATACCAAATGTTAATTTTAAAGCTAAGATCCACATTACATTTAGAAATGTATTTAGAGGCCTAAAGGACAAGATGCCAGATGAAGTCTTTGTAGGTATAAATAGAATCACTTCAGGTAAAAAAATGTTTTAATTTTTAATTTTTTTGTACAAGCAAATAAATGTAATTGTGTACAAATAAAAACTCAAAATCAAAACTAAATATAAGTATACATCACATTAAACAAATATCTACTCTTGCTGTATCTCTCATTCCTTTTAAATAACAAATCTAAAGAGCAGGGAAGCATATTCATTATAAAGACATTTACATACTGATGTTGAAAATCTGAAAGCTAATCAACTCTTAGCTTCACTGCTTCTTACTTATCTTCTTGTGGGTTTCCCGATGGTATTGAGCATAGTGAATAAGGAAGCTACCTTCCCCCACTAACAACAGCTCTTCTCTGCTGGAGTTCTATGCAGAGCTTCCCAATGCATGACAGTCTTCAGTTTATGGAAGAAACCTCCACACTCATTTCCAAGCCATGATGCATATCTTGATATTACACAATAAACCCAAGGATTCAGCCTGAGTGCTTCCCCAGATGGTGTTTATGAAGAATTCTATTCTGCAAATTATAGTCTTCCCACTGCTTTAGCGTAGTGAATTACCTCATTCCCTCGCAATTTAGCAGACTAAATAAAGAAAACTAAAAGTAGTAGATCCTGCAGGGAAGAAGCAATCATGCATTACAATTAATTTGCAATCTCAGCTGTCTTCTATCTTCTCAAGTCAACTGGCTCAACTTTAGCATCTTCCAAGCAGCGAATTAACTTTCTGCAAAACACTGTGTTGTTGCTATTGTTTGGTTGGGAGTTGATCTTAATTAAGCACAGCATAAAGCACTAAACATCTAACAATACATTACTGCTACACTATACAAATGTAGTTCAAGCTTTACAATAAATGATAAGAGAAAATGACAAATAAGCAGATTAAACTTACCACAGACTCTGTTGTACTGACAATAAAAGATTGGCGCAACTTGGTAATCCGATATCAGGCAATAATGCAACCATTAAAATACTATTTCTACCCAAAGGTCACATATACTGGGTGTTTTTAAGATATAGTCATATATGTTTTGAAAACTGTTATGAGCTACTACTATCATTGCATCATAAGAAAGAAGGAAGTCGGAAATGTATTCCTGAAATAGAGATCTCCTACAGTTATCTGCTTTGGCGTTCCTGGTACAATTAACATTTAAGGGTGGATTTACTAAAGGCAAAGTGCAGTTGCACTTATTTTCCCCAGAGTTTAGTAAATGTGGTAAAGCTCTGCTGATTTCCATCATCCAATCAAGTGCAAGCAAAATATGCTTTTTTCCTTGCACCTGATTGGGTATTCTTTACAAAGTGAAGCTTCAACATATTTACATTTACTGAGTAAAAAGAGTGCAACTGCAAAGTGCACAGTCTATTTGCCTTTAGTAAAACCACCCTATTGATTCCTACAGGTCACGGGCCTCATCCAAAAGGCATGTAGTTTCTATAGATATCTAAAAAGTCATTTCAAACATTGTATATGTCTTTTTTCATCAGCAACCAACCAACCACCTAAATGTATGCCTGGAAGTGGTTCCATTATGTTGGAATGTATTAAAACTAGGTCTGCAATAATTTCATACTTTTAAAAGCCAAAATCCTACTGAAAAATAGATACCACAAGATGTCCGTCATTCTATTTATCAGCCAAAAAAGTAATTGTCTCTACTCCTTTTTAGTTTAGTTTTACTTTGTTACTGGTGTAGGGGAATTGGCTAAAAGACAGACAGATGATGGCTTTAAGATAAACCTTACTAAATAGTAAGGTTAACAAATAGGGTCATAAGGGCAAAGAGTATTCAAGCAAAATAGAACAATGTGAAACAGATTATGTATTTATCCAAACAGGATCTCCTATGTCGCTGTTACTTAGTAAGGACACTAGGTGTCTAGTACCACACAGTTTCTGTGAAACTTTGAGGGAAAAGAATATAGAAAGTATTCACTGTTTTGGTAAACCATACAGAAAAGTACAAGAACAGTTATTTGTGCAAGGCCCTAAACTGTGTCTCTCTTGCAGTGAAGTAGGCTCAATTTGCTAGTCCAGGCAAGTGGCTGGAGGGATCCCAGGACCAGTTCCACCGGCAAGAAGCTGGAAGAGACTTTAGGCTGCAAGGTGAATGGCTGTAGGCACAGGACCTCCCAACTTCAGACTCAGTACTGTTGAAAAATATGCACAGTGCTCTATTACATTCTGGCACTGGGGATTAACAGTGGAGGACTGTAAGCCTGGCAGCTTATTTCACGCCCAGCCGCTTTTGCCTCATCAGGTATGGGCAGAAAACATATGTCTAAAAGTTCAGGGGCTTGTTGGAGCCCAGGGATTTATAAGGGGTAAGTAAAGGGGCAGTTTTCTAAACTCCATGCGCTTGAATTTGCTATCCTTGACAAGTTTTCAAACAAAGTTAATCCTGAATAAAGCATTCAGGGATCTCCTAAAATTAGGTCTCTAGGAGCACCTCAGGGTTTGAGTGGTGGATCTACCTTCAGGTGCATCAGTGGATATTGGTTCAAAGGGCTCCACAGTGAGAGCTTGAATCTTATCTGGATGACAAGTGGCTGTGTAACATTGTTAGGATTATGCCTTTCCTTGGGGGTCTTGGAGGTAAGGGAAAAGCAGGACCTCTGGTGGCTGAGATGCTTGTGGCTCATGAACTTGAACAGATTCTCCAAAAAAACAACCCATGGGCACCTCTGTGGTTCTCGATGAGCTTCAGGAGCTTACCGTGTAGGCACCCTGGTTTTTCGCTTGCTTCTTCTCTTTGAATAACATAGACTGGCACACTTAGATTAGGCTGTTTTAGGACAACACTAGGGACTTCTTCCTGTGGTGTTTGCACATTTTCTTTCCGGTGAGCACTTTTGCATTAGACTATCAGTCTGTCCATAAGTTCAAAGTCTGAGGTTTACAACTCCCCTTGCTCCTACCATGACCAGTCTTTAATGAACTGTTAAACATCAGAAAGGGTAGAGTCCATTTTTAAGTTCAGTAAGTACTGTATGGTATGCAGTTGCATATAACTTCTTAAAGCCCAGTGGCACTATTCCTGAAAGAGCTTACTTTCTAAACAGAGCCCCAAATCTGAATGTATCTTTTGCAGACAGCCATAAGGGAGACAGAAGTGCTTCCATACATCTGGGCGGCAGTCTAGTTATGGGCTGGTACAGTCACCACAAACCTGGTCCACAATAACTAGAACCTGAAGTTACCCATTACCCAGTACCCAGTACTCTGGAATTAATCGACACAGTGCTCTTTCCAAGGGCTGGGTCTTCCTTGAAAGCTGTGTGCAGTCTTTTGGAGCACCAGAGGACATGAATATGAGGCCAGGGGCTTGTGGGAGC
Organism: Aquarana catesbeiana; assembly: GCF_042186555.1. Classification (NCBI taxonomy): domain Eukaryota; kingdom Metazoa; phylum Chordata; class Amphibia; order Anura; family Ranidae; genus Aquarana; species Aquarana catesbeiana. The sequence goes on along the minus strand of NC_133327.1, from coordinate 253,336,219 downwards.
CCAGGGGATTGTTGGAAAAGGAGTTAAAGGAGCCTGCACTTGCATCTGAGCATGGTAAATAAAGGGGAGCTTTGGTACACTGGTAAATTACTTTCCTTGGTTTTGTGGTTTTATGGCCTTTTCACTGTCAATTGCCATTTCATTGTCCAATAAGACTGCCTCTGTAGTCAATAAGGACACTATAAGCCCAGGGGATGGCAGTAACTTAGGCTTAGCCATGATGTCTGAGAAATTCAAGTTAAAAGGTGAAAAGAATTTGATGAGGACATTGGAAAGGAACACAGATGAGGACTCTAGTTAGGAGATGCATCAGTAGGTCTGCTGTGGTGCCTGCTCTCAAGCATGAATTCTTTTTGCCTTTAAACATTTAAAATAAAGCACAGATTTACCCTTAGGAATCCCACCCCTTGTGGAATCTCAGAGATGAATTATCAGTTAGGGATGGCTGGTGTAATGGTGTTCAATCCAATTATGTATTTATTTAAAAACGCATACAAATCTGAATCTGTACTGATTTTAGATTACAGATTCCTTCTGTAATCTTCTGCAAAGAAGCATTAACATTTGGGGACATCATTACTCCAACTTATCAGAGATGTATAATGCTTGGGCAGATAAAATACATTAAGTACAAATATCTATTTCAAATCTTTGAAAACTGTAAATGGCATCTTTAAAATATCATATTCAAGCTTAGGGACCTATTAGCAAAGTCAGTCTTTGGGAGCACAAAATAAAAATATAGCCCAGAACAGACATTTGGGTAGTCCATTACTGTTTTTAACAACCTCTTCACGCAAAGCCATGGTAGTATGAAAGTAAACATTTTAGTCAGTGACCATTAGCGATGGGCAAATGTGCTTTAAGTTGATTTGCTGACTGTTATTTATCATAAGGAAATAGCAAACTTTATTCCAAGCCTCACTGAAGTACATGGGGAAAAAATCTCACAAAGCATTTTTATGGCTAATTGGCAAGGGATTGTCAAACAAAGGATATTGGGAACTTGGCACTGCTCTTGGGGGCATGTACCAATGCAAAAAATGTTAAAGTAGCATTCAATTGAAAAAGGGTCCACTTTTAATTTTAAGACTTTTGGGTTGATATTGGGAAAAATACCAATCCTTTCAATTAGATTTTCTTTTAAGCAATATGTGGCAGGGACGAGCAATCAGCCTTGGACCAATAGTAAAGCACCATTGGAACAAACTGTCCAATAAAAATGCTGCAGTGGAGGCTGTCCTCTCAGTGTCATAGAAGGAGCATGTGTCTAAAAGACAAATTGGCCCTTCCAGCTCAGCCCTCTTAAATATAAGGAAAAAGCATGGGATAATGGGTATAAGATTTACCCACTATGTTTTTCTCACACAGTTAAGAGGGAGAATGAGAATCTGCTGCCTGCTGAAAAGGTACTATTTTAATCAAACTAAATCATACAGTATATTATTATGCTATATGTTATAACATAATAATTTATTATTTATCTATTTACTGTGAAATTACTGGTTTGAAGTTATAACTTCAAACTTCAGTAATTTGTCCGTTAAGCCACCTGCTCGAGTACAGTTTTTGAAAATATAGTAAATTACCTTAAAAACAATATATAATAATTATTTGTATATTACTTACATATGGTAATTAACCACTTGCCACCCAGGCCAATTCTGAGACTTCTCTTCTACATGTAAAAATCATATATTTTTTTGCTAGAAAATTACACGGAACCCCAAAACATTACATATATTTTTTTATCAGACACCCTAGGGAATAAAATGGTGGTCGAACTTTTTATGTTACGTGGTATTTGTGCATCAATTTTTTGGAACTTTTTATGTTACACGGTATTTGCACAGCAATTTTTCAAAAAAACTGTTCCATGAATATATATAAAAAGAAAAACACTAAAGTTAGCACTAAACTTCGGTACTTAAAAATCTCAATAGGCGACGCTTTAAATTTTTTCACAGGTTACATGTTTAGAGTTACAGAGGAGGTCTAGTGCTAGAATTATTGCTCTTGCTTTAACGTTTGTGTAACTTGTGTTTTTCTGGCTCTTATACTAGCCAGTGCCTTACCAGCCACTGACCTCACTGCAGGTTCCTGATATGTGGTGTTACAGAATAGTAGAATTCTCACAGGCAGCATAGGTGACACTACATCCTGGCATCACATAATTTGCATGTGCAATATATTTTTTACTTTTACTTTTTTGCTTACCTTTAATATATTGTCAGTAGCTCCCCAATCTGATTATTATAACTTGAAAACAATAGCTTTTTTAGCTAGTTGTAGATGCGCTGAATTCTTGAACATCCATAATAGGCATGAATTGATCAGTGGGATTAATGGCAAACAGCCATAACAGATCTAAAAGCTATAGGAAATTGTACTTTCTCAAAAAAAAGAAAGCTTAAAGAGGAGGTTCAGCCCCCATGAAAAAATTAAAAGTCAGCAGCTACAAATACTGTAGCTGCTGACTTTTAATATTAGGACACTTACCTGTCCAGGAATGCAGTGATGTCGGCACCCCAGCCGATGTTTCCATCGGCTCTTGGGTGCTGCCAATGCCATTGCCTGTAAGAGAAACTGGCAGTGAAGCTTTGCGGCTTCACTACCGGTTCCCCACTGTGCATGCATGAAGCACACTGCGCTTTGTGAATGGGCCAGCAGCAGGGGAAGGAGGAGGGGGCCAAACTTCCGGGGGACATCGCTGCGTCTCGCTGCAGCAAGGTCTCCCGGAAGTGGAGATGGGTACCTTTCAAAGGTTCCAAATGTGGCACGAGGGGGAAGGAGCAGATAAGCGGAGCTTCCACTTTTAGGTGGAACTTGGCTTCAAGCCTTCAACTTCATATAAATTGGCCACAACATATTGCTAATACTGTATAGTTCGTGTGCTTTTTTATAATAGAAGCACACTACTTTTTCTTAAAGGTTAACATTTTTGGGTAGAGTAAATGTTCTTAAGATGGCTATCCTACCTAAATTATAATATCTCTTTGAGAGACTCCCAGTCCCCATCCCCATGGTAAAACTACATGCTAAGCAAAAATTGTTCCCTTTAACCTTGGCAAACAGATGACACTAGAAGTCTGAAAAAACAAAGCTGTGCTCTTGAGCGCCTGTGGCATAAGACTAAGTCTCAGAAAGATTTCAACCAATATGAATCTGCCCTCCAAAAACACAATTCCAGCCTCCCCACTGCCAAGCAGACCTATTTTAATACCCTCATTAACAACTTATCATCCCGTCCCTGTCAACTCTTCTCTACCTTCAACTTTCTACTTCATCCTCCACTGCCTCCACCCACTAACTTACTCACTGCCCAGGAGATCGCCAATCACTTCAAACAGAAGATTGATACAATTTGTAAGGAGATCTCTGCTGTTCAGATACCCTCAATGCTTTACACTTCATGTGCATAGGTACAATCAATACTTCCCTCATTCATCGCCACCACTAGAGACAAGGTTGCTAAATTACTTGCTAACATCCAGTTGACCACTTGCCCTCTGGATCCTGTTCCCTCACAAATGCTACATTCACCCTCTGGCTCTATTCTACACTCTCTAACCCACATCCTCAATCTCTCCCTCTCTTTTGGCATCTTCCCCAACACTCTAAAACGTGCACTAGTCAGCCCCATACTTAAAAAGCCCTCACTGGACCCAACCAATCTTACCAACACTATGCCCCATCTCCTTGCTCCCTTTTTTATCTAAACCTCTTAAACGTCTGGTCTACAACCGACTGAGCGACCACCTTGCCGAGAATAGCCTTCTTGATCCACTTCAGTCTGGATTTCGTCCTTAATACTCAACAGAAACTGCTCTCCTAAAACTAACAAACAATCTACTAACAGCCAAAACCAATGGACATTATTCTGTACTCCTATTCCTGGATCTTTCTGCTGCCTTCGATATGGTTGACCACCCCCTCCACCTCAAAAAACTCCATGCCTTTGGTCTCCGTGATTGTACTCTTCGCTGGCTCATTTCCTACTTATCCAACCGCACCATTAGCATTACTTACAATTCTACTTCCTCCTCTCCTCTTCCTTTCTCTGTTGGGGTCCCCCAAGGTTCTGTTCTTGGACCTCCCTATTTTCAGTCTACACCTCCTCCCTGGGTCAGCTGATAGCCTCTCATGGCTTCCAAAACCATCTCTATACTGGCGATACCCTAATCTAGTTTGCTACTCCTCAGCTCAGTCCCTCAGTCTCCTCATATATCACTAATTTTCTTACAGATATATCAATTTGGATGTCACACCACTTCCTCAAACTCAATCTATCCAAAACCAAACTTATAATTTTTCCTCCACCACGTGCCCCTTCCCCTGATCTCTTTGTCAAAATCGATGGCACAACTATCAGCCCTTTGCCACATGCCAAGGTCCTAGGTATAGTCCTGGACTCTAAACTCTCATTAACCACTTGCCGACTATCCACCGTCGTTATACGGCAGCAGGTCAGCTCTCCTAAGCTAATCGCCGTAGCTATACGGTAGCTCGCGCAGGCGGGATAGCGGGCTGGTGGACTCGATGTCCGCCGGCGACCCGCGATCGTCTAGTACAGAGGCAGAATTGGGATCTGCCTTTGTAAACAAGACGGATCCCCATTCTGACAGATGACATGACAGAGATCTACTTTTCTCAGTGATCAGGAACAGTGATCTCTGTCATGTTCCTGCCAGCCCATCCCCTCCTACAGTTAGAACACACCCAGGGAACACAGTAAACCCCTTGATCGCCCCCTAGTGTTAACCCCTTCCCTGCCAGTGTCATTTTTACATTGATCACTGCATTTTTATAGCACCAATCAATGTATTAATGTCATTTGGGGTCAGATATGTCCGCCGCAATGTCGCAGTTCTGCTAAAAATCGCAGATCGCCGTCATTATTAGAAAAAACAATAGAAAAAAAATCCCTAAATCTATCCCAGTTTGTAGACTTTTTTTTGCAAAAAACAATCAATATACGCCTATTGCGATCTCTTTACCAAAAAATATGTAGAAGAATTTATATCGACCTAAACTGCTGAATACATTTGTTTCTTTATATATATTTTTTTGGATATGTATTATAGCAAAGAATAAAAACTGCAGAGCTGATCAAATACCACCAAAAGAAAGCTCTATTTGTGAGAGACATCCTGCTCTCTAGCTCCCTTGTAACCTACTCCCATGCTTGTCTTCAGGACTCTTCCAGAGCCTTTCCAATCCTATGGAATTTCCTTACCCCAACCTGTCTGATTATCTCCTACTCTATTAGCTTTTAGACAATCCCTGAAAACTCTCCTCTTCAGAGAAGCCTATCCTACCCAGACCTAAAAACTGTATTTTAATTTTCTCCATCAGCTCAACCCCCATAGTTATAGCCTTTTGTTTCACTTGACCCCCCTTCTAGATTGTAAGCTCTAATGAGCAGGGCCTTCTGATTCCTCCGGTATTGTATTGTAACTGTATTGTCTGTACATACTTCTTCAGCTTCGTCCTACACAAACTGGCTTGAAGCACATCACTAGGGATGTCACTTTGGTTCACAGCAGAATATGCAAACAGGCAAAAAATTTGTGCGAACACCTTTAAATGCTATGGGAAACGAATATGAAAAACCAAAAGTGTTAATTTTAAAGGCTTATATGCAAGTTATTGCTATAAAAAGTGTTTGGAGACATGGGTATTGCCCCAGGGGACATGTATCAATGCAAAAAAAAGTTTTAAAAACATTTTTTCAGGAGCAGTGATTTTAATAATGTTTAAAGTGAAATAATAAAAATTAAATATTCCTTTAAATATCGTGCCTGGGAGGTCTCCTTAGTCTGCCTGTAAAGTAGCGCATCTTTCCCATGTTCATAATAGCACCACAGCAAAATGACATTTCTAAAGGAAAAAAGTCATTCAAAATTGCTGGCGGCTGTAATGTATTGCCGAATCCCGGCAATATACATAAAAAATCATTGAAAGTAACGGCATGGGGTCCCCCCTAAAATCCATACCTGGCCCTTCAGGTCTGGTATGGATATTAAGGGGAACCCTGTGCCCAAATTAAAAAAAATGGCGTGGGGCCCCCCAAAATCCATACCAGACTCTTATCCGAGCATGCAACCGGGCAGTCCGCAGGAAAAGGGGGATGAGAGAGCACCCCCCTCCTTAACCGTACCAGGACACATGCCCTCAACATGGGGAGGGTGCTTTGTGGTCTGACCCCAAAACACCTTGTCCCCATGTTGATGGGGACAAGGGCCTCATCCCCACATCCCTTGCCCAGTGGTTGTGGGGGTCTGCGGGCGGGGCGCTTTTTGGAATCTGGAAGCTCCCTTTCACAAGGGGGCCCCCAGATCCCCCCCATGTGAATGGGTATCGGGTACATTGTACCCCTACTCATTCAACAAAAAAAGCGTCAAAAAAGTAAAAATGACAGGAGACAGTTTTTGACAATTCCTTTATTAAAAAATAAAAAAGTGTCCCGCGATGTCCATCCATCACAATGCCGACGATCCGAGAAAAAAAAGAAAAACTCTGCCTTGATGGGAGGCGTTCTGCTGACTGCAGCCTTTTTACGATGACAGCTCTTATATAACCTAGGGCGGTGCCACCCGGTGACGTAGCTGGTGATCCCACCCCTCCTGACATCATGTGATGTCATGTGGAGTGAGAGGGGGCGGGGTGTGCCCATCAACATGGGGACAAGGTGTTTAGGGGGGACCCCAAAGCACCCTCCCCATGTTGAGGGCATTTGGCCTGGTATGGTTCAGGAGTGGGGCACTCTCTCATCCCCCTTTTCCTGCGGCCTGCCAGATTGTGTGCTTGGATAAGGGTCTGGTATTTTTGGGGGGACCCCACGCCAATTTTTTTGTATTTTGGTGCAGGGTTCCCCTTAAAATCCATACCAGACTTGAAGGGCCTGGTATGGATTTTTGGGGGGACCCCCACGCCCTTTTTGTTATTTTTGCACTGGGTTCCCCTTAATATCCATACCAAACCTTAAGGGCCTGGTAATGGACTGGGGGGAACTCATGCCATTCTTTTCAATGATTTTTATGTATATACATATACATGTGCATATGCAATACATTACAGCCGCGAGCAGTTTTAAATGTCATTTTTTCCTTTAGAAATGTAATTTTGTTGCTCTGATTCATTACACTATGCACGGCCGCTTATGTAAGCAGCCTTACATAGTGTGGGGCGTGGACTTAACCCCTTAACCCCCTGAGCCATGATTGGCCAAAAGCACCCTGCCTTTGGCCAATGATGGCTCTATCAGCAGAGTGCGCTGTGATTGGCCAAAGCATGCAGATCAGGCGCATGCTTTGGTCAATCATAGGATGCCAATGCACTGCGATCTCACAGTGCATTATGGGGTGTTCCGCGGCACTCGAATTTGCCGTAAACGGCACATAATGTTCTAAACAAAACTTATGTTTGATTCGAACATCAGGCTCATCCTTACTCATCACTCCTCACTCCACCAGCACATCACTTGCTGCAGACTGGTGCTCCTAGTTACCTCCAGCACATACTTGGTTTCCCAGATAAAGTTAGTACTATTTGTTGGTTAGGCCTGACACTGACTAAGCCAGGCCTCAGCAATTGCCCTTTGCAGGCTGGGACCCTGGGCCCTAATGGTGTAGCAGAAAAGTCTTTGAGCTAGCTGCCCTAACTATGGCTACTGATTCCAGTGAGCCCTCTTCAGGCCCTGCCAGTTCTCTTGGCTGCAGCTGCCTCTCTCCACTGCTGCCTTCCACCACAGTCCACTCTTCTGGTCCTGCACCCATCTCAGACTGCAAGCTCCCAGTCCTCTCAGGCATGCCTTCCCAGTCCTCCCGACTGTGCCTCACTCACCAGCCCTCCTGGCTGTGACCAGTTGTCCTCCCTGGAGTCTCTTAGCAGTGCTCTCTCCCGCTGTCCTCTCCTTGCTCTCTCTTATGCCTCTGGTCCAGGACCTCTTCATGTGTTCCTGAAAGTGGTCCCAACTGCATCCGAGCCCAGGCCCAAGGTCACCCCTCCAGACTAGGGAGCTCCCTCAAGGGCCCCGACAGCCTCTGCACTTTCTCACTCCAGCTCTTCCACCTGACAACTCCTCCCCATCTGGACTGACTCTGGGCATTTAAGGATGCCTGCCCCCTGCCAATCCAGACTGGTGATTGGTCAGGGCTCCTCAAACACCCCAGGTGGCTCCACCTCCCCTCCCCGCCTCTCTCTCCAGAAAGCACTAGAATCCTCTAGAAAGAGATGGGAAATCCTAATGACACCACCTGTGAGTCACCCATCCCTACCCTAAGCCACTCCCAGCCCAGAATGAAAACAAACAGGCCTAGCATCCAGCCAGGCCTGCTTAAATTCACCTATCCTCTCTAGCACACTACTAGAGGGTGCTACACTAGCAACTGCAGGGGTTTGTTGGATATGTGGTCAAGGGAATAGCTAATTTATTTCATATATTTTGGCAACGTTCTGGCATTCAGTCCTTCTGTGTTCAAGTATTATCACTTTTGCAACAATTTTTTGATGTATCATTTCCTTTAGAGCCTATTCATTTTTGCTAGGTTTGCCTTTTACTGGTATTTCTAAGCAATCAAAAAAACTGACATCCAGGAGAGCTATTCCCCTGCACTGGCTTTCTACCAGCACTCTATCACATTCTGAAATTTTAAACATTATTGCTGACATTAGAAGGATGAAAAATCTCACAGTTAAAATGAATGACACCTTGGAACAATTTAAAAATGTATGGGCTCTGTGGGACCAATCTATATATGGTACACCTTAAATTCCACCATATCACCATATATAATATCACCTTGTATGACTTTTACACTTCTGTCTGGGTGTGGTGGGACCTGGGGTATACCCAGCCTGACCCATGACTTTGCTGCTCATTTACTTTGTTGCTTGTGCCATGCCTTGATTTGAGAAGTGCCTTTAAATGTGGTGATAATCCTCTTTCTACAGTCTGCCACTGCACCTGTTTGTATCACATCTTTTGCGTGATGTACTGGACATATCCACCTCTTTGTTATGTTTTGTAAAAATTCTAATAAAAATACAAGTTAACAAAAATGTCAAAAGAGAGTGCAGCAAATTCTTCAAACCACAATCCCACATTCCTTAAACCCCCTCTCTTATTCCTATATGTCTAATTATTCCCAAGATTTCTCAAGAAATAACCTTCAGGAATGTGTTAGGCTGAATTTGGCTAGCTTCAGAACAGTACCTGAGCACTTGAATAGACAACAAATTGAAAGTGTTCTGCGGTGTGGGCCTTTTTTAACTGCCTCCCATCCTGTCATTGTACATATACCATTGGACAGGAGCAGCTTTAAAGAAGGTGGAAATACCCGCGTGTCTTCCCACATCGTGTGTGTCCGATCGTGTGTGCTATCTGGAGCACGTAGCTGCACGATCTGTGACCACTGGACTCTAGGCTGCTTTGAGCACCTCTGGTACCATGTGATCGCTATGACCAATCACAGTGATCACAGTTAGGGATGAGCTGAACAATCCCCAGTTCGGTTTGCACCAGAACATGCAAACAGGCAAAAAATTTGTACGAACAAGCAAACACCGTTAAAGTCTATGGGAAAGGAACATGAAAAACCAAAAGTGCTCATTTTAAGGGCTTATATGCAAGTTATTGTCATAAAAAGTGTATGGGGACCCGGGTCCTGCCCCAGGGGACATGTATCAATGCAAAAAAAGTTTTAAAAATGGCTGTTTTTTCAGGAGCAGTGATTTTAATAATGCTTAAAGTGAAACAAAAAAATGAAATATTCCTTTAAATATCGTGCCTGGGAGGTGTCCTTAGTATGCCTGTAAAGTAGCGCATTTTTCCCATGTTTAGAACAATACCGTAGCAAAATTACATTTCTAAAGGAAAAAATATCATTTAAAACTGCTCGTGGCTGTAATGTATTGTCGGATCCCGGCAATACAGATAAAATCATTGAAAAAAACAGCATGGGTTTCCCCCCCAGTCCTTTACCAGGCCCTTTGGGTCTGGTATGAATATTAAGGGGAACCCCCCCACCAAAATCCATACCAGGCCCTTCAAGTCTGGTATGACGTCACGTGACATCAGAAGGGGACGAGGTCACCTGTTTATTTCACTGGGTGGCCCTGCCCTCAGCTATATAACAGCTGTAATTGCAAAGAGGCTTCAGTCAGCGGGAGCCTCCCATGGAGGCGGAGTTGTAGCATTTTTTTTTCTCGGTCCATCGGTGCTGTGATCAAAGATGGGTGAACATCTCGGCACAGTTTTTTATTTTAATTTTTTTAATAACAGACTTGTCCCAAGCTGTTTCTTGTCATTTTTAACATTATGACACATTTTTGGGGGGAATGAGTAGGGGTACAATGTACCCAATACCCATTCACATAATAAATAATTTTCTTTATTATTTTCATTCAGCATTTTACAAAAACTTGTGGCAAAAAAAGAAGTCTTCAAAAGACTCAATATGCCTCAAAATACCCTGGGGTGTTTGCTTTCTAAAAGGTGGTCATTTTGTGAGTGTTTCCAAGGTCCTGGTGCTCCAGGGCCTCCAAAACTGTGATAGGTAGTTAGTAATATAGATGGGTAATTTAGGCCCCTGAAACACCTGAAGGGGCTCCTTGGATTTTGGGCCCCTCTGTGTGGCTAGACCAGCCTTTTTCAACCAGGGTGCCTTCAGGCTTCTTCAGGGGTGCATTAGCAAAATGCCTACAAATTGCCCAAAACTTGTATACCAGCCAGTGGGTGGATGAAGCTGGATTTTTAGTTACAAAAAGCCACCGATTTTAATTGTACACCATTACTACCTTCCAGCCACCGGTGTTCTAACAACCAATGATGTCACCAGTTCATAATGAGGACATTGGGCAACTGCACAGCATCCTTTTTTGCCCCTTTCCATCAGCACTAGGGTCACATTAGTGGAGTGAGGAAGAGAAACTGAGGGAGAAGAAAAACATTGGAACACCAGTATCTATCTACTATTATCTACTAGTCAGTATCAGTGCGCAAAGGTGTATTTGCTTTGGAAGAATAGATTACCTCTAATGTTGGGATGTTGCTGCATTATGTAAAACTATTTGTTTCATTTTTTACATTTTAGAATAGGGTGCCTCAGGATTGTGCAGAATTTTAAAGGGTGCCTTGACAGAAACAAGGTTGAGAAACACTGGACTAGACTGTGAAAAAGTCTCACACATGTGGTACCATCATACTCATAAGGAGTAGCAGAATGTTTTGGGGTGTAATTCTATACTTGCGATGTGTGTTAGAAATATGTTATTAAATGGCAACTTTGTGTAAAAAAATACATTTTTATTTTCTTTCCTGCATTTTCCAATAACTTGACATTTTCAAAAGACTCACCATGTCTTTCAGAGAATACTTTGGAGTGTTTGTTTTCCAAAATGGAGCTCTAGGGCCTCCAAAAATGTGATAGGTAGTCAGGAAATTAGATGCTTCATTTATGCTCCTTGAAAGCCAAAAGGTGCTCCTTGAATTTTGGACCCCTCAATGCATCTAGGCTGTGAAAAAGTCTCACACATGTCATATCTCCAAACTCAAGAGGCAGGGTAGAATGTGTTTTGGGGTGTATTTATAAGTATGCATGTGCTGTATGTGATAAATAACTTGTTAAAATGACAGCTTTGTGAAAAAAAAAAAAATTAATTTCTTCATTCTTCAAACATTTGTGGTAAAAATACAACGTCAAAAAACTCACCATGCCTCTTACTAAATACCTTGGACTGTCTATTTTCCAAAAAGGAGTAATTTTGCGGGTATTTGTACTTTCCTGGCATTCAACAATTGAGATAGGCATCAGTACATACTGTATATACCATAGCTTGTAGGCTTTATAACTTTCACACAGACTAAATAATATATAGTGATTTGGGTTATTTGTAGGAAAGAAATGTAACAATAATACACTTTGGCCTAAATTTATTAGAAAGATTATTTATGTGCAAAATTTTCTAACAGAAATAGAAGAAAAATATGTATTTTTTCAGAATTTAGTTTTTTTATATATGGCAAAAATTAAAAACCCCAGTGGTGATTAAATACCACTAAATGAAAGCTCTATCTTTCTTTAAAAAAAAGGTAAAGTTTTATTGGGGTACAGTGTTGCATGACTGAGTAATTTTCACTCCAAGTGCGACAGTGCTGAAAACTGAAAAATGACCTGGACTGGAAGGATGTGGGCTTGAAGTGGTTAAAGTATTAGCTGCCAACAGAGTCATTGTGGTCTGTAGCCTTTGCCTGCAGCATAATCGGTGTGATAAGAGTGAGGGCCTGAATACTGCATGCAAGAGGAAACACAGAACTATGCAATAAATGTCTGGGGGGTGGGGGAGCAGCACCTCGGTGAGAAAAGTAACTCCATGCTCATTGTTGGGATGGGCATCCAAAGTGAAAAGACCCAAGCTCCATGATATTTGCATGAGTTCAGCAACATAGACTTCAGGTGCTGTCTTTTTTGTGCACCTCCCCTCTACCAGTTTATGGCCTGTGCTGCAGAACCCAGATGCCATTGTTTGCCCAGAAAGTCATGCCTGCCCTTCACCAGCCTTAAAGACACTATCAGCACGAGAATCTACATGACCACAGATATGTAGTCCAGCAAGCAAAAGCAGAAATTATATACCTTCATGGCAAACTGGGTAAATAAGATGGCAGCTGGAAAAGATGTTCTGCACCTTGGTGGCAGAGGCAGAATGGTCACCTCTCCCACTTTCTCCCTAATGGCCGGAGACAAGCACTCCTAAGAAGCTCCCCTCCAAGCACCCCAGATCCTAGGCAATGTCACAAGCAAAATGCCAAACTTTTAGGAACATGTTTTATGTTTTCGAGTTCCATCTGGTGGACAAGTTAATCTATTGGCTGTGCAAATAATTACTTAATTAGTAATATTACTCCCCAATCAGAGATTAGTATATTTTGCAGAATACAACCTCTGGGCTAAATTCTAGGATTTTTGGAACAAGGGGGAGAGGAGATCATACTTCACCTTAGGCTTCATCTATATCCATCTATCTTGATCCATCTTGCTCCATCTTGCTCCATCTTGAACCACTATCTTGAAATATAATCCTCATCTTCATCCAGAGCTTTATCCTGATCCTGATCGTCAGCCTCATCTAACTCAGCACCAATAACTTCCTGGGTATAGTATAATTTGCTTATTACTTTGAAAATTCCATCTTACTCCTGAATGCAACTGACATAGATATACTGCCTTATTTGTGAGATAGATGTTTGCTTCTTTGATGTGATATTTCACTCACAGTGTCATAACCCCCAGGGAATAAAGCTTTAAGTTTTAGCTGTATAAACTCAACCTGTTGCATAGACTCAACCCCTTTATTCTGCTGCAGAAGAATCTGGGGGTTGGTCTGACAACATACACTGGTTGTCTGCTAGTTTAGTCCATTTATTGGCACACGGTTATGATACAATTTGAAAACAAATTATCCAATTCAGCTATTACTAGGCATGTACTTTTAGCCATATAAATTGAGGTATTGTGTTATGGAATATAAATTTTACTTGTCTACTTTTATTAATTCTGCTGCTATACATGATTGTTGGTGACTTGAAAAAAAAAATTCTTAATTTACTTTTATATTGTCGTAGTCCATACTTTCATACAATTTTATTGTGTTTAGGAATATCTGCATAGAGCAAGAATTTCAGGGAATAATTAACCAGGTCAGCATAATTATTTTTCATTATTTATTTTATATTGCAGGCACTGTCATATATCGATTAATTAAACTGTCAGTATCGCTGACTTAATTATTTGTTCAAACTTCCTGACTCTGGAAGTCACAATAAAGGATCTAAAGTAAGGTTAAATAGTATGGAGGATAAAAGGCAGCCTTGTCTAGTGTCTGGAAAAACGGGTATGGAAAAAGAAAATTGATTGTTGATTATTAACTAAGCTGAAGGAAGAAATAAATATATTAGATACAGGAAGAAAGATATGTCAAAAAGCTCTAGCGGTACAGACAGACATAGTTACATAATTACATAGTAGGTGAGGTTGAAAAAAGACACAAGTCCATCAAGTCCAACCTATGTGTGTGATTATGTGTCAGTATTACATTACATATCCCTGTATGTTGCGGTCATTCAGGTGATTATCTAATAGTTTCTTGAAGCTATCAATGCTCCCCGCTGAGACCACCGCCTGTGGAAGGGAATTCCACATCCTTGCCGCTCTTACAGTAAAGAACCCTCTACGTAGTTTAAGGTTAAACCTCTTTTCTTCTAAATGTAATGAGTGGCCACGAGTCTTATTAAACTCTTTTCTGCGAAAAAGTTTTATCCCTATTGTGGGGTCACCAGTACAGTATTTGTAAATTGAAATCATATCCCCTCTCAAGCGTCTCTTCTCCAGAGAGAATAAGTTCAGTGCTCACAACCTTTCCTCATAACTAAGATCCTCCAGACCCTTTATTAGCTTTGTTGCCCTTCTTTGTACTCGCTCCATTTCCAGTACATCCCTCCTGAGGACTGGTGCCCAGAACTGGACAGCATACTCCAGGTGCGGCCGGACCAGAGTCTTGTAGAGCGGGAGAATTATCGTTTTATCTCTTGAGTTGATCCCCCTTTTAATGCATGCCAATATTCTGTTTGCTTTATTAGCAGCAGCTTGGCATTGCATGCCATTGCTGAGCCTATCATCTACTAGGACCCCCAGGTCATTTTCCATCCTAGATTCCCCCAGAGGTTCTCCCCCCAGTGTATAGATTGCATTCATATTTTTGCCACCCAAATGCATTATTTTGCATTTTTCTACATTGAACCTCATTTGCCATGTAGTCGCCCACCCCATTAATTTGTTCAGGTCTTTTTGCAAGGTTTCCACATCCTGCGGAGAAGTTATTGCCCTGCTTAGCTTAGTATCGTCTGCAAATACAGAGATTGAACTGTTTATCCCATCCTCCAGGTCGTTTATGAACAAATTAAATAGGATTGGTCCCAGCACAGAACCCTGGGGAACCCCACTACCCACCCCTGACCATTCCGAGTACTCCCCATTTATCACCACCCTCTGAACACGCCCTTGTAGCCAGTTTTCAATCCATGTACTCACCCTATGGTCCATGCCAACGCACCTTATTTTGTACAGTAAACGTTTATGGGGAACTGTGTCAAATGCTTTTGCAAAATCCAGATACACCACGTCTACGGGCCTTCCTTTATCTAGAATAATTCAAAAGAGGCTACTCAATTTTATCAAAAACCTTTTTATCATCAATGCTAATAAGCATGGTAGGTGGGGATGATGGAGGTGATAATCTGGCATAGACTGTGGCCGCAATAGCAGCACAAATACTCAAGGTGCAATTTTGTTGTGAATAAAGCGCAACTGATGAACAAAACACTTAAAGTGATTTTAAAATCTTTTTTTTTCTTTTCTATAAAAATAACAAACATGTTATACTTACCTGCTCTGTTGCAGTGGATTTGTACAGAGCAGCCCTGATCCTCCTCTTCTTGGGTCCCTCTTCTGTGCTCCTGGCCCCTCTCTTCTGTTAAGTGCCTCACAGCAAGAAGATTGCTATGGGGGCACCTTAGCCGAGCTGCAGCTCCGTGTGTCCATTCAGACACGGAGCTGTGGTTTGGCCCTGCCCCTTCTCTCTCCTGATTGACTAACTGACTTTGATTGACAGCCAATCAGGAGGGAGATCAAGGATGGCTGAGACACTCGTGGAAATCGCTGGACAGAGATGTGGCTCAGGTATATAATAGGTGGGCCGAGGGGGGCTGCTGCACACAGAAGGCTTTTTATCTTAATGCATAGAATGCATTAAGAAAAAAAAAAACTTCTGACTTTACAACCACTTTAACAGCATAGGAATATGAGCTTGAAAGCAGTCTCTTAGGTAAAAGTTTGTGGTCTGCGTAATTTAATGAGACAATAGGATTGAATATGTTAAGGATTTTTCCCTAGATTGAGGCTATGGGTAATATAGGTTTCAGTAAATTCAAGGCAAGGAGTGTTATGGGTAAGATATTGACAAAAGCTTCAGAAATTGGTTGTGTAACCATCCAGACCTAGGGTTTTTCACTTTTGAAAACCTCCTCTGTGATGGTCAAGTTGGCAGGTCCCTTTGGTCTGGGATTAAGTAAGGCAATTTGGTCAGTTAAAAAAAAATTGAAGTAGGGAAGGGTGGGATGTTTGAGCTGAGTAAGGTTGTCTATAATACTGTTTAAAGATTGAGACAATCAAGCTAATTTGTGTAGTAGTGTTATAGATCCCTGCATCTATAAAGTTTAAGATATGACATTTCAAGCCATGGGGTCTAGTCAGGTTAGCAAGAAGAGGGCTCACTTGTTTCCCTATCTATAGTATTTGTTATTGGTGTATGACCAATGTTGCTTAGTTTGAGTGTCTACAATGACATCAGAAGAGCCACTGCTTCTTGTCATCTTTTTTGCATGGCTAGTGATCTTTCAAGCAGATTCAAGCAGATTCTACTGTATAGTAACAATTAACATAATAAGCTCCCACAGTAGGAAAGGTGTAGGCCCTCATAATAAATCCACCTGTTCCAATAATTCCAGCCCATTTGATCACCTTACATACATCACATTTTCCTGGCCAGCCTCACGTCAACACACAAAGGGTAAACCCCTTCCTCCTGTCTCTCAGTTCTCTTATCTGATAAAAGGGAGCCCCTCCTCCCCCGCCCTTGTTCCTTTTTTTTGGTCGGACTCCAGGCCACCATGCTCGTGGATTAGACTACACCCCCCTACCGAACCTACCCACCCAGGTTCAAGCCTCTCCTGGGATCGGAAGGTCCAGAACAATAAAGGTAGTTCCTTTTATCACACTGGACGCTGTATGTGCAGGAGCCATGCGGGCATACTAAGGCTTAAAGAGCTTACCATTTTAGGCTGTGGTGTTGCTGTAGTATTGTGCTTTCCTTTCCTGCTCCCTAGGAGCTGTGCCGGCCGCTTCCCCTGTATTTTCTGTTGGTCGTCGATGACCTCACAGGGGGGTAGGGCTGTGGGGGTGGAGGTGTCAGGCGTCACCTAGCAACGCTCACCATAAAACCTGGAGAGCCAGAAGCTCCAGTGCTGTTTGCCACAGCTAGTGAGTGAGGTGTACTGGTGAGTTTCCTTCACAGAGGGAGAGGGGTAGCTGGGCTTTGTCAGTGTGTACTGAGCCATGATAACAAAATGCATTACACCATGTGTTTACAGCTTTTAAGATACCCTACAAATCTACTGCCACCCCGAGTGACTCCATATCCAGTATTAAGGTAAAGTTATTTCCCTTAAAGAGCCAGTAAAAAAAAAAAAAAGCGATACAATAGGAACTTCTTTTTTCTTATTTCTATATCCTGTCTTTTGTAATATGAGCTCACCATGGCCCCAAAGTGCACGAAGATCATCGGAGAGGTAGGAGGGGTCTACGGGGGCCACAAAACAAGAGTGCAACACCAGTCTAATAAGGTGTTTTGTCTTTATAGGAGTAGAAGTCCTAAAAAAAGACAGTCGCGAAAGGAAAAGTCCCGCCACTGCTCAAAATCTCCGCATGCATCTGGGTCACGCGCAGGACATAGATCCCAAGCAATGGCCAGTCCATGCCACAAAAATGCTCAGACTGCTATGGCGGTAGAACCAAGTGCGACAAGAGGCCCTCCCGCAGAAGGCCTCTGCTGGGCCTGTTCAGCGCCATCCACCCCTGAGAAACTCTTGTGAGCAGAATGCATAAGAGATGTAGCCACAGATAGAGAAACAGAGGCACGTAGGATAAAGGACTATATTCAGGAGGCGGTGACGGAGAGTATGCAGGCGGTCGCAGGCGTAAGTGCCTCCGGGACTAAGCCTAAAGCCAAGAACGCATCTAAGCAGAAGCGTGACTCTTCGCCGGGGCTTGAAATATTTTCAGGAGATTCTTCAGACTCTGATGAACCATCTGAATATTTATTTTACTTCCAACTCATAGACCCTTACATTGTAGCAGTGAAGGAGACACTCAGCCTCCGGAAAAAATTAAAAGATATTTTCCTAACTTGAAAAGGCAAGGGACAACCTTCCCGTTTATGACGGAAATCCGCGAATTATTCGATGAGGAATGGGGAAAAACCTGAAAGGAAGGCAAACGTACAAAATCGCTTTTTAAGATTATACCCATTTAACACCCCAGATGCTGCCTCTTGGGAGTCACCGGCAGGGGTAGATGCGGCCTTGCAGCGCTTAGCAAGACAGGTGTCTCTGCCATTGCAGGATTCTACAACCTTCAGAGACCCGATGGACAGGCACACAGACACAGATCTAAGGAAAATCTATTTAACTGCTGGCGCAGCTTGCTGCCTGGCCATAGCCCTAACCTTGATCTCCAGGGCTCTGAAGGTCTGGGTCACAAATGTGGAGACGGCCCTGAAGTCTGACGTAGAGACGGCCAGAATCATTTCGGCAATGGAGGAACTTAATCTCTCAGCCGCCTTTTTGGCAGAAACCTCTATAGACCTAGTAAAACTGCTCACAAGAATTATGACGTTTTCAGTAACGGCGAAAAGAGTCCTATGGTTACGCCATTGGGTGGCAGACAGTACCTCGAAACAGGCACTTTGTAACATTCCATACAAGGGCAAGATGCTGTTTGGGGACACCCTGGAGGAAGCTATTAAACGAGCTACTGGAGTGAAGTCGGGTCTGCTACCACAGAGACCCAAAAGGAGACAGCAAACCGTTCAGTCAGGCCAATCAGAGTTCAGAAGGGCACAGAAGGCCAGGTCATATAGACCAGGCCGAGAATATTCGAGGCCCCAGTGGAGAGGCTCAAAAAGCTCCTTTCTTCGGAATGTGAAGTCTAAGGCCGCTCAGACCGCTAAGAAACCGGAGAAGTCTTTTTAAGGGGTTGACCATATATCCCACCCAGGTGGGTGCAGGGGCGGATCCAGAGCCTAGTCTCGGGAGGGGCACTGCCAGAAATATACATTTTTTTTGTGGACAATTTATCGGGGAAATGGCTGCTGTTGGTGCTTTAATCATCCCAGCACCATGGTTGTTATGGTGTCAGGATGATTGAAGCGCATTATTTATATTATTACATTGTAATATAAAATGAAATCATTCAACTCACCATAATGCAGAATCAGTGGGAACCCCGAGCGTGTCACCTGCCACCGTCGCCTGCCACATGTTGCGGATTGTCACTTGCTACATCAGCTGCCACTAGATGCGGATTGTCAATTGCCACACTTTGTGGATTGTGACTTCCCACGTCACCTGCCACTGGATGCAGATTGTCACTTGCCACGTCATATGCCACACATTGCGGATTGTCACTTGCCACGTCAATTGCCACTAGATGCTGATTGTCACTTGCCACGTCATATGCCACACATTGCGGATTGTCACTTGCCACGTCATATGCCACACATTGCGGATTGTCACTTGCCACATCATCTGCCACTAGATGCGGATTGTCACTTGCCATGTCATATGCCACACATTGCGGATTGTCACTTGCCACATCATATGCCACACATTGCGGATTGTCACTTGCCACGTCATATGCCACTAGATGCGGATTGTCACTTGCCACGTCATATGCCACACATTGCGAATTGTCACTTGCCACGTCATATGCCACTAGATGCGGATTGTCACTTGCAACGTCGTCTGCCACTGGTTGCGGATTGTCACTTGCCACATCATCTGCCACTAGATACGGATTGTCACTTGCCACCAGATGTGGATTGTCATGTGCCAGGTAAGGTGGTGTTTTGCTTGTTTCTTGTTTCCTTGTCCCGGAGACAGGCAGCAGAGAGATAATATAATCTCCCTGCTGCCCACGCTACCTGCACAGTGAGGGCAGAAGTTAATGCAGAGATGTGGGGGCGGTGAGAGATGATGTCATCTCTCTGCTCCCCTGCCCGTCGGCTCGCTGATTGGCCAGCCACCCCCACACACACACCTAGCCTGCTCAGCCTCAGTCTCACCCGCCCATCCACACACGGAGCCGCCCGGCCAATCCGCTCTCTCTCCCACCTGCCTGCCCACCCTCACATGGAGCTGCCCGACACTCCCACAGAGCTGCCCACTCTCTTATCCGCCCGTGGTGGAGCCGCCCGCTCTCGGAGCCACTCGTGGCGGAGCCGCCCACGGAGCTCACCTGCCCGGCCAGGCTGCAACAGATTTCTCGGGGGTGGCAATTGCCCCGTTGTCCCCCCCGGATCCGCCCCTGGGTGGGTGCCAGGTTGGCGTCCTTTTGGAAGGTATGAGCAGAGAAAGTCAAGGACCAATGGGTCCAGAAAACAGTCAAGCGAGGATACAGGATATTGTTTTGAGAAAAACCACCGGACATCCTTGTCCAGACAGAATGGCCACAAGATCAGAAGAAACGAAGGTGCTTGCAAGAATATGTGACCAAATTACTTCAGAAAGAGGAAATCTCGCTGGTTCCTCTAAAGCAGCAGGGAACAGAGGTTTACTCCCCAATTTTTCTGGTGCCCAAAGCGTCCGGAGATCTCAGACCTAAGATCTCTAAACCACTACATCGATCCCAAGACATTCAAAATGGAATCAATATTTACAGTTATATCAATTCTGCAACCAGGGGACTGGCTAATATCAGTCGATTTAGCAGATGCCTACCTTCATGTCCCAATCAACAGGCATCATCAAAGATACCTGAGATTCATGGTAGGGGAAGATCATTTCCAGTACAAATGTCTGCCCTTCGGAATCAGCACAGCACCTCAAGTCTTTTCCAAGATCTTGCTAGCTACCATCGCTGTTATACGTTTGAGGGGCATAAAAATTTTCCACTACTTAGACGACATCTTGGTAGTGGCCCGTGCAAGCGAGGAGTTAACGGCACAAAGCGAAGTGGTGCTGAAAATTCTATCTGAATTCGGCTGGATTATCAACAAGCAGAAGAGCCAGTTGATTCCCTCCCAAGAGATGGAGTACCTAGGGCTTGTTTTCAACATAAGCAAAGGGCAGGTCTCGCTACCACATCGCAAGATAGCCGAGCTAGTAGCCTGTGTGAACAGCGTGATGTAGTCCTCGTCGCTGTCGGCGAGGGACTGTATAACGCTTCTGGGAATGTTTACCGCAGCAACCCCAGCTGTTCCCTGGGCAAGATTCCATACAAGGGCATTCCAAACATCGTTTCTGAACTAGTGGGATGGTGTATCACTCCACCAAAAGATCTTCATATCAAGAGGGGCTTGGCATGGTGGATAGCACCAGGAACTCTGTCACGGGGCATGGCTCTCAGCCCCGGAGATTGGATCCAGATAACCTTGGATGCCAGTCTCTGGGGCTGGGGCTCTCACTGCCTCGACAGACGGGTTCAAGGCAAATGGAGCAGGATGGAGACCAGACACTCCAACCTGTTGAAGTTACAGGCAGCATACCTAGACCTACTGGCATTCAAGAACCTGATTCAGGGAGCTCGGGTCAAGCTTATGTTGGACAAACGGATGGCGGTCGCTTATATAACCAAACAGGGAGGAACCAAGAGCTTGCCACTGCTGCAGTTGGCAACCGAGATATTCATCTGGGCCGAGGCACATGTGGAAGCCTTGATGGCAGCCTACATTCCAGGCAGTCAAAACTACATAGTAGACCATTTGAGTCGGGATTTTCCCAACAAAAATGAGTGGGCACTCAACAAGGACTATCTGAAAACAATCTTTTACAGGTGGGGTACACCCTTGATAGATCTGATGGCGACCCCATGGAATGCACAGGTACCCCAGTTTGTGTCAAGATTACACTGCAATGAAGCACTAGCTCAAGATGTCTTCTCAATCCCGTGGGAATTTCCCCTAGTCTACCTTTTCCCACCAGTACCTCTGATAATGAAAACTCTATTAAAAATTGCGAGGGAGAATGTCCATGCAATTGCAATCCTACCCTTCTGGCCACGAAGGCCATGGCTCCCACTGCTCCTGCAGATGGCGGCAGTTCCCCCAATATGGCTGCCGCTAAAGTCCTACAGCAGGACCAATGGTGTCACCCCAACCCAGGCAGATTGCAACTGACAGCATGGCTGTTGAATCAGCCAGGCTGCAGTCTCAGGGCATCTCAGAGGAGGTCATCTTGACATTATTGAAGTCAAGAAGGGCCACAACTAATGCCACATACACCAGGATCTGGAGAAAATTTACAGCATTCGCTTTATAACAAAAATTTGCCCCATTGTCCGCAAATATTGTTCAGGTGCAGGAGTTTTTACAGTCAGCTCTAAGTATGGGCTTAGCATACAACACCATAAATGTGCAGGTGTCAGCCTTGTCTTGCTTCACAGGCCACAAGTGGGCAGACGAGCCGCTAATAAAGCAATTTCTCAGAACGGCCATAAGAATTAGACCACCAAGGAAGTCCCTGTTCCCAGCCTGGGACTTGGGCAGAGTGCTAAAAGCTTTGCTCCAGCATCCATTCATGCCCACTATGGTTCCTGACAGTCAAGCTGATTTTCCTCACAGCCATAACATCAGTGAGGAGAGTTTCAGAGCTGACAGCTCTATCTTGCAAAGATCCTTTCTGCATCATTCTCCTGGACAAAGTGAGACCCTCGCCAGCCTTAACCCCTAGGTGGTTTCCCAGTTCCATGTAAATTGGGAGGCGGTCCTACCCAGCTTCACGCAACCGCCGAGACAAGCGGAGGAACTAGATCTCAGACCATTGGACATGGTCAACCTATTTTCAACCTACTTAAACCGCTCTCTACAGATGCGCAAAACAGATACCTTGTTCGTCCTGCCTTCAGGACCTAGAAGAGGAGAAGCGGCATCAGCTAGAATTATAGCTACCTGGATCACCAAGGTGATAAGCCTCATGTATGAGAAACAGGGGCTGACGCCTCCACAGGTTATTAGAGCTCATTCAACAAGAGGGGTGGCAGCCTCATGGGCAGCTTCTCTTAAAATATCGGTTGAAGACATATGCAGGACCGCTGGTTGGAGCTCCTGCAAAACCTTCACAAGACATTACAGTTTAGATGTCATTGCGGCTAGCGCATCAAATTTTACAAACACAGTGGTGTCAGTACCCTTCCAAGCAAAATAAAATATTCACTAAAGCAGCATTACCAGTTGTTTTTCGAGTCTTTGTTATCCCACCCTATATCAGCTAAATCAAATCCTATTGTGTGCTGACGTGAGGCTGGCCAGGAAAACGGAAAATTGTTACCAATACTTACTGTAATTTTCCTTTCCTGGCCTGCCCTCACGTCAGCACAATCTTTTTTCCCTCCCTACAAGCCTGTCGTCTGCTAGTTAATGGAACAAGGGCAGGGGAGGAGGGGCTCCCTTTTATCAGCTAAGAGAAGGTGATACTGAGAGACTGGAGGAAGGGGTTAACCCATTGTGTGCTGATGTGAGGGCAGGTCAGGAAAGGAAAATTACAGTAAGTATTGGTAACAATTTTCCATTTTCCTGAAAATGACAAGAGACAGTTTTTGACAATTCCTTTATTTAAATGCTTGTTCTTTCTTCTATCTTCTATCTTCCTTCGGTTTCTTCCTCCATCTTCTTCTTCTGGTTCTTCCTCTGGTGTTCTCGTCCGGCATCTTCCTCCACGCCGCCTTCTTCCCTTCTCCTCGGGCCGCCCCGCATACATGATGGTATGATGGGAGGCTCCCGCTGTGTGACGCTTCTCCTCTAATGACGGTTCTTAAATAACGGTGGGCGGGGCCACCCGGTGACCCCACCCCCTCTGACGCACGGGGACTTGACGGGAGTTCCCTGTGGCATTCCCCGTGATGTAAGAAGGGGCGGGGTTACGTAACGGGTCACCCCGCCCCCTCTGACGTCACAGGGAATGCCACAGGGAAGTCCCCATCAAGTCCCTGTACGTCAGAGGGGGGGTTCACCGGGTGGCCCCACGGAGGAAGATGCCGGACGAGAACACCAGAGGAAGAACCAGAAGAACCAGAAGAAGAAGAAGAAGCATTTAAATAAAGGAATTGTCAAAAACTGTCTCTTGTCATTTTAAAAATTTTTGACAGTTTTTTTGTGAAATGGTAGGGGTACTTTTGTACCCCCTTACCATTTCACACAGGGGGGAGGGCCGGGATCTGGGGGTCCCCTTGTTAAAGGGGGCTTCCAGATTCCGATAAGCCCCCTGCCCGCAGACCCCAATAACCACCCGGCAAGAGTTGTGGGGATGAGGCCCTTGTCCCCATCAACATGGGGACAAGGTGTTTTGGGGGGCTACCCCAAAGCACCCTCCCAATGTTGAGGGCATATGGCCTGGTACGGTTCAGGAGGGGGGGCCCGCTCTCTCGTCTCCCCCTCTTTTCCTGCGGCCTGCCAGGTTGTGTACTCGGATAAGGGTCTGGTATGGATTTTTTGGGGGGCTCCACGCCGTTTTTTTTTTTTTATTTTGGCGTGGGGTTCCCCTTAAAATCCATCATACCAGACCTGAAGGGTCTGGTATGGATTTTGAGGGGGACCCCACGCCATTTTTTTTTAAATTTTGGCCGGGGTTCCCCTTAATATCCATACCAGACCTGAAGGGCCTGGTATGGAATTTAGGGGGACCCCCACGTCATTTTTTTTTTTTTTATTTTGGTTCGGGGTTCCCCTGTGGGGAATTCCCATGCCGTTTTTATCAATGAACTTTTATGTGTATTGTCGGACCGGCAATTCATTAATAGCCGCAAGTAGTTTTAAATGACTTTTTTTCCTTTGAAATGTCATTTTGCTGTCAGACTGTTCTAAACACGGGAAACATGCGCCCCTTTACAGGCATACTATAGACACCCCCAGGTACGAAATTTAAAGGAATATTACACTTTTATTGTTTCACTTTAAGCATTATTAAAATCACTGCTCCCGAAAAAACGGACGTTTTTAAAACTTTTTTTTGCATTGATCCATGTCCCCTGGGGCAGGACCCAGGTCCCCAAACACTTTGTATGACAATAACTTGCATATAAGCCTTTAAAATTAGCACTTTTGATTATTCATGTTCGTGTCCCATAGACTTTAACGGTGTTTGCGTGTTCGAACAAATGCAAACCGAACAGGGGGGTGTTCGGCTCATCCCTACTCACTATTAAACGCTTGCTGACCGTATACAGTACATATTAGTGTACTGGTGTATATGCTGATTGGTCGCTGGCACCTGATGATCAGCTCTGGACATTACCAAAGAGAGCCCTGTGTAGGTAAACAAACACAGAGCTCTTCAGACAACAGCAATGTGCTGTTTTTTCTTTCTGCAAAGCAAGAACACAGTACACAGTAAAACATGTTGGTCACACATTTAACCCCTTGATCACCCTAGATGTTAACCCCTTCTCTGCCAGTGTCATTAGTACAGTGACAGTGCATATTTCTAGAACTGATCACTGTATTGGTCTCGCCGGTTCCCAAAAAAGTGTCAAAAGTGTCAGTTAGGTGTCCAATTTGTCTGCCCCAATATCGCCGCCATTCCTAATAAAAAAAAATAAAATAAAAAATAAATAATAAAATAACCATAAATATATCCCATATCCAGCTGTTCCCTGGGCAAGATTCCATACAAGGGCATTCCAAACATCGTTTCTGAACTAGTGGGATGGTGTATCACTCCACCAAAAGATCTTCATATCAAGAGGGGCTTGGCATGGTGGATAGCACCAGGAACTCTGTCACGGGGCATGGCTCTCAGCCCCGGAGATTGGATCCAGATAACCTTGGATGCCAGTCTCTGGGGCTGGGGCTCTCACTGCCTCGACAGACGGGTTCAAGGCAAATGGAGCAGGATGGAGACCAGACACTCCAACCTGTTGAAGTTACAGGCAGCATACCTAGACCTACTGGCATTCAAGAACCTGATTCAGGGAGCTCGGGTCAAGCTTATGTTGGACAACCGGACGGCGGTCGCTTATATAACCAAACAGGGAGGAACCAAGAGCTTGCCACTGCTGCAGTTGGCAACCGAGATATTCATCTGGGCCGAGGCACATGTGGAAGCCTTGATGGCAGCCTACATTCCAGGCAGTCAAAACTACATAGTAGACCATTTGAGTCGGGATTTTCCCAACAAAAATGAGTGGGCACTCAACAAGGACTATCTGAAAACAATCTTTTACAGGTGGGGTACACCCTTGATAGATCTGATGGCGACCCCATGGAATGCACAGGTACCCCAGTTTGTGTCAAGATTACACTGCAATGAAGCACTAGCTCAAGATGTCTTCTCAATCCCGTGGGAATTTCCCCTAGTCTACCTTTTCCCACCAGTACCTCTGATAATGAAAACTCTATTAAAAATTGCGAGGGAGAATGTCCATGCAATTGCAATCCTACCCTTCTGGCCACGAAGGCCATGGCTCCCACTGCTCCTGCAGATGGCGGCAGTTCCCCCAATATGGCTGCCGCTAAAGTCCTACAGCAGGACCAATGGTGTCACCCCAACCCAGGCAGATTGCAACTGACAGCATGGCTGTTGAATCAGCCAGGCTGCAGTCTCAGGACATCTCAGAGGAGGTCATCTCGACATTATTGAAGTCAAGAAGGGCCACAACTAATGCCACATACACCAGGATCTGGAGAAAATTTACAGCATTCGCTTTATAACAAAAATTTGCCCCATTGTCCGCAAATATTGTTCAGGTGCAGGAGTTTTTACAGTCAGCTCTAAGTATGGGCTTAGCATACAACACCATAAATGTGCAGGTGTCAGCCTTGTCTTGCTTCACAGGCCACAAGTGGGCAGACGAGCCGCTAATAAAGCAATTTCTCAGAACGGCCATAAGAATTAGACCACCAAGGAAGTCCCTGTTCCCAGCCTGGGACTTGGGCAGAGTGCTAAAAGCTTTGCTCCAGCATCCATTCATGCCCACTATGGTTCCTGACAGTCAAGCTGATTTTCCTCACAGCCATAACATCAGTGAGGAGAGTTTCAGAGCTGGCAGCTCTATCTTGCAAAGATCCTTTCTGCATCATTCTCCTGGACAAAGTGAGACCCTCGCCAGCCTTAACCCCTAGGTGGTTTCCCAGTTCCATGTAAATTGGGAGGCGGTCCTACCCAGCTTCACGCAACCGCCGAGACAAGCAGAGGAACTAGATCTCAGACCATTGGACATGGTCAACCTATTTTCAACCTACTTAAACCGCTCTCTACAGATGCGCAAAACAGATACCTTGTTCGTCCTGCCTTCAGGACCTAGAAGAGGAGAAGCGGCATCAGCTAGAATTATAGCTACCTGGATCACCAAGGTGATAAGCCTCATGTATGAGAAACAGGGGCTGACGCCTCCACAGGTTATTAGAGCTCATTCAACAAGAGGGGTGGCAGCCTCATGGGCAGCTTCTCTTAAAATATCGGTTGAAGACATATGCAGGACCGCTGGTTGGAGCTCCTGCAAAACCTTCACAAGACATTACAGTTTAGATGTCATTGCGGCTAGCGCATCAAATTTTACAAACACAGTGGTGTCAGTACCCTTCCAAGCAAAATAAAATATTCACTAAAGCAGCATTACCAGTTGTTTTTCGAGTCTTTGTTATCCCACCCTATATCAGCTAAATCAAATCCTATTGTGTGCTGATGTGAGGCTGGCCAGGAAAACGGAAAATTGTTACCAATACTTACTGTAATTTTCCTTTCCTGGCCTGCCCTCACGTCAGCACAATCTTTTTTCCCTCCCTACAAGCCTGTCGTCTGCTAGTTATTGGAACAAGGGCAGGGGAGGAGGGGCTCCCTTTTATCAGCTAAGAGAAGGTGATACTGAGAGACTGGAGGAAGGGGTTAACCCATTGTGTGCTGATGTGAGGGCAGGTCAGGAAAGGAAAATTACAGTAAGTATTGGTAACAATTTTCCATTTTCCTGAAAATGACAAGAGACAGTTTTTGACAATTCCTTTATTTAAATGCTTGTTCTTTCTTCTATCTTCTATCTTCCTTCGGTTTCTTCCTCCATCTTCTTCTTCTGGTTCTTCCTCTGGTGTTCTCGTCCGGCATCTTCCTCCACGCCGCCTTCTTCCCTTCTCCTCGGGCCGCCCCGCATACATGATGGTATGATGGGAGGCTCCCGCTGTGTGACGCTTCTCCTCTAATGACGGTTCTTAAATAACGGTGGGCGGGGCCACCCGGTGACCCCACCCCCTCTGACGCACGGGGACTTGACGGGACTTCCCTGTGGCATTCCCCGTGATGTAAGAAGGGGCGGGGTTACGTAACGGGTCACCCCGCCCCCTCTGACATCACAGGGAATGCCACAGGGAAGTCCCCATCAAGTCCCTGTACGTCAGAGGGGGGGTTCACCGGGTGGCCCCACGGAGGAAGATGCCGGACGAGAACACCAGAGGAAGAACCAGAAGAACCAGAAGAAGAAGAAGAAGCATTTAAATAAAGGAATTGTCAAAAACTGTCTCTTGTCATTTTAAACATTTTTGACAGTTTTTTTGTGAAATGGTAGGGGTACTTTTGTACCCCCTTACCATTTCACACAGGGGGGAGGGCCGGGATCTGGGGGTCCCCTTGTTAAAGGGGGCTTCCAGATTCTGATAAGCCCCCTGCCCGCAGACCCCAATAACCACCCGGCAAGAGTTGTGGGGATGAGGCCCTTGTCCCCATCAACATGGGGACAAGGTGTTTTGGGGGGCTACCCCAAAGCACCCTCCCAATGTTGAGGGCATATGGCCTGGTACGGTTCAGGAGGGGGGGCCCCGCTCTCTCGTCTCCCCCTCTTTTCCTGCGGCCTGCCAGGTTGTGTACTCGGATAAGGGTCTGGTATGGATTTTTTGGGGGGCCCCACGCCGTTTTTTTTTTATTTTGGCGTGGGGTTCCCCTTAAAATCCATCATACCAGACCTGAAGGGTCTGGTATGGATTTTGAGGGGGACCCCACGCCATTTTCTTTTAAATTTTGGCCGGGGTTCCCCTTAATATCCATACCAGACCTGAAGGGCCTGGTATGGAATTTAGGGGGACCCCCACGTCATTTTTTTTTTTTTTTTTTGGTTCGGGGTTCCCCTGTGGGGAATTCCCATGCCGTTTTTATCAATGAACTTTTATGTGTATTGTCGGACCGGCAATTCATTAATAGCCGCAAGTAGTTTTAAATGACTTTTTTTCCTTTGAAATGTCATTTTGCTGTCAGACTGTTCTAAACACGGGAAACATGCGCCCCTTTACAGGCATACTATAGACACCCCCAGGTACAAAATTTAAAGGAATATTACACTTTTATTGTTTCACTTTAAGCATTATTAAAATCACTGCTCCCGAAAAAACGGACGTTTTTAAAACTTTTTTTTGCATTGATCCATGTCCCCTGGGGCAGGACCCAGGTCCCCAAACACTTTGTATGACAATAACTTGCATATAAGCCTTTAAAATTAGCACTTTTGATTATTCATGTTCGTGTCCCATAGACTTTAACGGTGTTTGCGTGTTCGAACAAATGCAAACCGAACAGGGGGGTGTTCGGCTCATCCCTACTCACTATTAAACGCTTGCTGACCGTATACAGTACATATTAGTGTACTGGTGTATATGCTGATTGGTCGCTGGCACCTGATGATCAGCTCTGGACATTACCAAAGAGAGCCCTGTGTAGGTAAACAAACACAGAGCTCTTCAGACAACAGCAATGTGCTGTTTTTTCTTTCTGCAAAGCAAGAACACAGTACACAGTAAAACATGTTGGTCACACATTTAACCCCTTGATCACCCTAGATGTTAACCCCTTCTCTGCCAGTGTCATTAGTACAGTGACAGTGCATATTTCTAGAACTGATCACTGTATTGGTCTCGCCGGTTCCCAAAAAAGTGTCAAAAGTGTCAGTTAGGTGTCCAATTTGTCTGCCCCAATATCGCCGCCATTCCTAATAAAAAAAATAAAATAAAAAATAAATAATAAAATAACCATAAATATATCCCATAGTTTTTGGACGCTATAACTTTTTTTTTACCTAAAGTATGAAACAGAATACATTTTGGCCTAAATTGATGAACAAAAAAATGTGATCTTCACATTTTTTTTATTGGATGTGTTTTATAGCAGAAAGTAAAAAATATTGTTTTTTTTTTCAAAATTCAAAATTTTTTTTTTCAAAAACTATCTATCACAGTTTTGAAGGCCATAAAATGCCCAGATGGCACCCCCCCCCCCAAATGACCCAATTTTGGAAAGTAGACACCCCAAGCTATTTGCTGAGAGGCATGTTGAGTCCATGGAATATTTTATATTTTTACACAAGTTGTGGGAATGTGACAATTTTTTTTTTTTTTTGCACAAAGTTGTCACTAAATGATATATTGTTCACACAGGCCATGGGCATATGTGGAATTGCACCCCAAAATACATTTAGCTGCTTCTCCTGAGTATGGGGATACCACATGTGTGGGACTTTTTGGGAGCCTAGCCGCGTACGGGGCCCCGAAATCCAATCACCGTCTTCAGGATTTCTAAGGGCGTAAATTTTTGATTTCACTCTTCACTGCCTATCACAGTTTCGGAGGCCATGGAATGCCCAGGTGGCACAAACCCCCCAAATGACCCCATTTTGGAAAGCAGACACCCCAAGTTATTTGCTGAGAGGCATGGTGAGTATTTTGCAGCTCTCATTTGTGTTTGAAAATGAAGAAAGACAAGAAAAAAATTTTTTTTTTCTTTTTTCAATTTTCAAAACTTTGCGTCAAAAAGTGAGGTCTGCAAAATACTCACTATACCTCTCAGCAAATAGCTTGGGGTGTCTACTTTCCAAAATAGGGTCATTTGGGGGGGGGGGTTGAACTGTCCTGGCATTTTATGCACAACATTTAGAAGCTTATGTCACACATGATGCACTCTTCTAACCACTTGAAGACAAAGCCCTTTCTGACACTTTTTGTTTACATGAAAAAATTATTTTTTTTTGCAAGAAAATTACTTTGAACCCCCAAGCATTATATATTTTTTAAAGCAAATGCCCTAGAGATTAACATGGTGGGTGTTTCATTTTTTTTTTCACACAGTATTTGCGCAGCGATTTTTCAAATGCATTTTTTTGGGAAAAACCACACTTTTTTAAATTTTAATGCACTAAAACACATTATATTGCCCAAATGTTTGATGCAATAAAAAAGATGATCTTAGGCCGAGTACATGGATACCAAACATGACATGCTTTAAAATTGCGCACAAACGCGCAGTGGCGACAAACTAAATACATTTTTAAAAGCCTTTACAGGTTACCACTTTAGATTTACAGAGGAGGTCTACTGCTAAAATTACTGCCCTCGATCTGACCTTCGCGGTGATACCTCACATGCATGGTGCAATTGCTGTTTACATTTGACGCCAGACCGACGCTTGCGTTCGCCTTAGCGCGAGAGCAGGGGGGGACAGGGGTGCTCTATTTTATTTTTTTGCTTTTTTATCTTATTTTTAAACTGTTCCTTTCATTTTTTTTAATCATTTTTATTGTTATCTCAGGGAATGTAAATATCCCCTATGATAGCAATAGGTAGTGACAGGTACTCTTTTTTGAAAAAAATGGGGTCTATTAGACCCTAGATCTCTCCTCTGCCCTCAAAGCATCTGACCACACCAAGATCGGTGTGATAAAATGCTTTCCCAATTCCCCAATGGCGCTGTTTACATCCGGTGAAATCTAAGTCATGAAATGCTTGTAGCTTCCGGTTTCTTAGGCCATAGAGATGTTTGGAGCCACTCTGGTCTCTGATCAGCTCTATGGTCAGCTGGCTGAATCACCGGCTGCATTCTCAGGTTCCCTGTTGAGACAGGAGAGCCAGAGAAAAACACGGAAGATGGTGGGGAGGGCATTCCCTCCCACTGCTTGTAAAAGCAGTCTAGAGGCTATTTAGCCGCTAGGATTGCTTTTACATGAAAGTCGACCACTGGCTGAAAAGAATGATACCAAGACAATACCTAAACCTGCAGGCATCATTCCGGTATAACCACTCAAAGTCGTGAATGGCGTACCTGAAGACAAAAAAATGGTTAACAATAAAACACAGTAAACAGTAAAGTATAAAAAATTGCATACCTGGAAAGCAAACATGATAAAACATAACAATAAAACATTGCAGAATAGAATACAGTAAAAAGAGCAAAACAATAGAGAGAGAATAGAGAGAGAGAGAACAATAAAACGACAACTATTTTTTTTTATTTCATATATTTTTTTGTGTTTTTTTTTTTCTTTACACTTTTTTTGTAACTGTAACTTTTATAACTGTAACCGGTTCCAGGTTCGGGTCTCTCAAAATGCGATGGCATCTTGGGAGACCCTGTGAAAGTGTGCCTAGTCTGTGCAATGCTGTACCCTACGCTAATACTCAACTAGTGAATGGTAGCGCTCAAAACATTCACCAATGCAAAGACCAGGATTGTCAGGACTGGAGGGAAAATAATAGCGGGTGTCACGCCTATATCTGCGCTTGCTGCAGATTGGGGGGGTTCGTTGGTTAGGGGTACTCGGGAGGACATAAAGAAAATGCCTCTCATGCAGCCGACTGCATTTGGTTGGGGATGTGAATGGGGGAAGTACGGGTGCTGCAGAAGTGGTGGGTTCCCAATTATTAGGATTGGCGAATGCAGCAGGAAGGGCATTATGGGCACGACGGGCCTGTGGCACTACTTGTGCTTGCCACCTCACCAGCTTGAACTGCACTTATGGGACTCGCCACGTCACCAAGTGTTACTGCAGTGCTGGTTTGACTACGACCGGGGTGTACTAGGCCGCTGGTGCTTGCCAGTTCACCAAAATGTTACCAAAAAAACTGTTAGCGATCGCAGGGATCAGGCCTGACTCTGCGAATACTGCAGTTATGCGTTTAGTGTTTTGTAAGTGACAGTGATCGATCGATACTGCATTTGGGTGGGCTGGGCTGGGCCGGGCGGAGGGGCAAAACGCAGGTGCTAGCAGGTATCTGGGCTGATCCTGCTAACACTGCGTTTTTGGGAACCCTAAACCGCCTGGGACGCTAGTATAGATCTGATCAGATCAGATATTGATCCGTTCAGATACTATGCCACTAAGGGAGGTGTACGGTGCGTGTGTGGGTGTTAGCGCTACTGGCACTAACCTGACGCTGCCTGGGACTGGTGCTTGTCAGTTCACCAAAACGCTACCAAAAAAACTGTTAGCGATCGCAGGGATCAGGCCTGACTCTGCGAACGCTGCAGTTATGTGTGTTTAGTGTTTTGTAAGTGACAGTGATCGATCGATACTGCACTTGGGTGGGCTGGGCTGGGCCGGGCGGAGGGGCAAAACGCAGGTGCTAGCAGGTATCTGGACTGATCCCGCTAACACTGCGTTTTTGGGAACCCTAAACTGCTGGGGATGCTAGTATAGATCTGATCGGATCAGATATTGATCCATTCAGATACTATGCCACTAAGGTAGGTGTATGCTGCGTGCGTGGGTGTTAGCGCTACTGGCGCTAACCTGACTCTGCCTGGGGCGACGCAGACCCTATCTGACCCTAAAACCTAACTTATATCACCAGCGGGCGATTAGGCGAATAACCTTTATTCGGTAATAAACGGCGGGTGCCCTGACACTATAAAAAATAAACTAACTAACCAGCGTCACCCGTAACAGTTATACAGTGATCACTGGTGAAAGGGTTAACTAGGGGGCAATCAAGGGGCTAAAACCGTTATTAGGTAGTATATGGGGGTCCCTGACACTATAAAACGATGACCGCAAACCTATATATTTACCTCCCTAACTAGCGTCACCAGTGACACTAATACAGTGATCAGAAAAATGATCGCTTAGTGACACTGGCGACGGGGGGTGATCAAGGGGTTAAAACTTTTTTAGGGGGGGTTAGCGGGGTACCCTAGACCTAAAGGGGGCTAACACTAACTGCCCTACCACACTAACTATCACAAACTGACACCAATGCAGTAATCAGAAAAAAAAACTGCTTGGTGTCAGTGTGATGGGGGGGGGTGATTGGAGGGTGACAGGGGGTGATCGGGGGGTGATGGGGGGTGCACAGTATGCCTGGCGTGTTCTACTGTGTGTGCTGTGTTGTGCAACTCACTCAGATGTCTTCTCTCCTCGGCGCCGGAACGGAAAATACCGAGCCGAGGAGAGATGTCATCATTTCCTCTGCTGCTGTTTACTATACAGCAGCAGAGGAAGAATCTCATTGGCTGGGAGCGATCGCGAGGGGGGTCACGAATGGATGGTCTCCCCCTCACCTCTGATTGCTCCCAGACAGAAGCCGACCGCCTCGGGCACCGGGGGGGGGTCCGATCGAACCCCCCGCCCGCGGCAGGCAGATCACGTACCAGGTACGTGATTTTGCCTGCCCGTGCCATTCTGCCGCAGTATATCTGCGTTAGGCGGTCGGCAACTGGTTAAAGTAAGGCAGTGCCATATCATAAAAAATTGCCTAGTCATGAAGGGGGTTAAACCTTCTGGAGCTGAAGTGGTTAAATTGCTGGTACTTGGCCCCATTTAGAACAGGACCCTCACCAGCCATTTTCTCATAAGGAATTCAATATTACAGTGTAATATATTCTCAAAGAACAAAAACCCTATTTTATGTTTGCATGCCTAGTATTTAACCATAAGTTTTAGACACTATTTAGAGCAGGACTGCCAGTTACCCCTTTCATTGTTAACACCATGTCACACAGAGAAATTACACTTTGTGTGGAAACTGAAACACAACAAGAACCAGAATTCTTTCTAGATTAGGAAGTAACCAGACAGGGTAATGCTTGGTTAAACCAACTTCGAAGGTTTAAAAGAATTATGAAACTGATAAAGAAGAACTGCTGTTTATTGTCAATTTCTTATGAACTAAAACTGTTGATTGGCTGCATGTCTTCCCTTTCACAGCCATCTCATGACTAGGGATGAGCTTTCTGTTCGAGTTGAACATGAGATCGACTCGAAAATCGGCTGTTCGATCGTTCGACGAAGATCGAACATTATGGGGCGTTCGCGCCAAATTCGAGTGGTGCGTCACTCCCCATAATGCACTGCGTCATCGCAGTGCATTGCTGGCTGATGATTAGCCAAGCATGCACTATGATCCGCATGCTTTGGCCAATCACAGCGCTGTCAGCAAAGAGAGCCATAATTGGCCAAAGGCAGGGTGCCTTTGGCCAATTATGGCTCAGGGGGTTAAGTCCACACCCCACACTATATAAGGCCGCCTGCACATTGGCCCTGTGTAGTGTGTTGCTGGCATTAGATTAAGCAGGCAGTCCATTCCTGGTGTACTGTTTCTAATCTACTTCAGGCAGGCAGGTGATTCAGTTAGCTGCAGTGTATTTAATATATATATATATATATATATATATATATATATATATATATATATATATATATACAGTCAGACTCGTATATACAGGGCTTTTTTTCTCAAACCATAGGTGCTGGAACTTAACCACGGCCCCACAAAACCCCTTCCCCTACACACACCCTCCAAATCACATCAAATAGTGGGTATGTTTTATTTGAAACAAATAGTGGGTGTGTTAAGTCAAATTTCATGAAAACAGTAGGAGGGTCTTAAAGGGGCATTAAATACCAGGATTGCATTACATACAGAGTGCAGAGCTGTCACTTGTAAACACAGAAACCAGACTTCTGTGTTTACAAGTGATTGTGGTGAGCAGGCACCAAAGGGTCTGAGCCAGAGGTGGTGGAGTTCTATCTATCTATATATATATATATATATATATATATATATACACACACACACACACTCTAAATAAATGTAAAAATGTAAAAAAGTAGTAGGGTAGTGGATGGTGTAAGTGGACAGTGTCAGTAGTTTTTATTTTTATTATTTTGTTTATGTAACATTTTTACAATTTTATTTATATTTTTTATTATTTTTTACAATTTTTTAGAAGCTTTGGTGAAATATCAGCAGGGGGAATCTGCGCTGCAAAGGTTGATTTGGGTGTGCCCAGGCACACCCGGCACACCCCCTGCGCACGCCTATGCACTGTATCCAGTTTAGCTAGATCTCACTGCAGTCTGTTCCTGGTGTACTGTTTCTAATCTACTTCAGGCAGGCAGGTGATTCAATTAGCTGCAGTGTATTTACTATATATATATATATACAGTCAGACTGGTATATATATATATATATATATATATATATATATATATCTATATATATCGATATATATATCGATATCTACTGTATCCAGGTTAGCTAGATCTCACTGCAGTCCGTTCCTAGTGTACTGTTTCTAATCTACTTCAGGGAGGCAGGTGATTCAGTTAGCTGCAGTGTATTTAATATATATATATACAGTCAAACTGGTAAATATATATATCTCCACTGTATTCAGTTTAGCTAGATCTCATTTCAGACCGTTCCTGGTGTACTGTTTCTAATATACTTCAGGCAGGTAGTTGATTCAGCTAGCTGCAGTGTATTTAGTATATATATACATCCCGGCTTTGTATATATATATATATATATATATATATATATATATATATATATATATATATATATATATATATATATACACTGTATCCTGTCTAGCTAGATCTGACTGCAGGCCATTCCTGGTGTACGCATTCAAATACACTTTCAGGCAGGTAGGCCAGGCAGGTTATTCAGTGATCTGCAGTGCATAACATATATATACTGTCTCCTACATATATACCCACTACATTCTAGTCTAGCCAAACCTATATCTGACTGCAGGCCATTGTTGGTGTACGTTTTCAAATACACTTTCAGGCAGGCAAGTGATTCAGTGATCTGCAGTGCATTAAATATATATACACAGTCTCCAACATATATATATCCACTGCATTCCAGTCTAGCCAAGCCTATATCTGACTGCAGGCCATTGCTGGTGTACGTTTTCAAATACACTTTCAGGCCGGCAGGCAAGTGATTCAGTGATCTGCAGTGCATTAAATATATACAGACTCCAACATATATATATCTGCTGCATTCTAGTCTAGCAAAGCCTATATCTGACTGCAGGCCATTGCTGGTGTACGTTTTCAAATACACTTTCAGGCACGCAAGTGATTCAGCGATCTGCAGTGCATTAAATATATATATACAGTCTTCAACGTATATATATCCACCGTATTTTAGTCTAGCCAAGCCTATATCTGACTGCAGGTCATTGCTGGTGTACGTTTTCAAATACACTTTCAGGCAGGCAGGCAAGTGATTCAGTGATCTGCAGTGCATTAAATATATATACAGTCTCCTACTATATATCCACTGCATTCTAGTCTAGCCAAGCCTATACCTGACTATAGGCCATTCCTGGTCTACGTATTCAAAGAGACCTTTAGGCAGGCAGGCCAGGCAGGTGATTCAGTGATCTGCAGTGCATAAAGTTATATATACAGCCTCCTACATATATATCCACTGCATTCTAGTCTAGCCAAGCCTATACCTGACTGCAGGCCATTCCTGGTGTAATTTTTCTAGTAAACTTCAGGCTGTGTTTTGCTAATCCAATTTTACAGCATGTCTGGAAGGTCACCAAGGAAAGGCAGATGCTCACAGGTCACTAAAAGAGGGCAAGCAGGCTCTGTGTCAACAGCCAACAGTGCTGGTTGTGGACACAGTGCATCCTCAGCACGTGGCCGTGGGGCACGCTTGTCTTTTTTTTCGACAGCTGGCCGTGTTGAGCCACAACATGCAGAAGAGTTGGTAGAGTGGATCACAAAGCCGTCCTCATCCTGTGTCACCCAGGCTAAGAGAAGTTTGACTGCCAATGCAGCTGCCAAAGCGGCCTATTCCATCAGCTCAATGGCATCAGTCACTCCTTCCCTAGCCCCATGTCCTGAGGAGTCCCCTGAACTGTTCGACCACAGTGTCGGGTACATGCTGCAGGAGGATGTGCAGCGTTTTGAAGGCTCCAATGATGGTACCCAGGTTGAGGATGAAGGCAGTAACGTGAGCCCAGAGAGAGGGAGTGCCCAAAAAGGACAAGAAATTGGCAGTAATGTTCCCCCAACTGCAGCATACTGCCAGGTTTGCTCCAGTGGCGAGGAGGGAGGGGATGATGAGGTCACTGACTCTACGTGGGTGCCTGATAGAAGAGAGGAGGAGGAGGAGGCACATCTCCAACGAGGCAGGAAGCCCTCCAGGGGCCAGCTTAAGGACAGCCAACTGACTGCATCACACCGCAGAGCTCCGCATGTGCAGGGCACTGCTGACTCTGCGCATTTTTTCAAAAGTTCTTTGGTGTGGGCCTTTTTTTAGACATGTGCAGCAGATCGCACAATTGCTGTTTGCCCACATGTCTGAAGCGTATCAAGCGTGGCCAAAACAGAAGCCGCTTGGGCACCACATGCTTGACCAGGCATATGTCGAGCTCCCATGCAGTCCATTGGCAACAGTACTTAAAAGACCCACGCCAAAGAACAAGGCGGACCTCTCCTTGCTCCTCATCAGCTGGGATCTCCAACCCCACTATACCTTCAGTCCTCTCAGAGACCTGCACTGAGAGGAATGAAGGTGTAGAATTAGGTGTCCCAAGCACTTGCGGGCAATCTGCTAGCGGTACACCTAAATCCTATTGTAGCAGGCAAATTTCCCTGCCCCAGTTGCTAAACCGTCGAAAGAAATTTGGTCCCAGCCATCGACATGCTCAGTGGCTGAATGCTAGTTTGGCTAAATTGCTAGCACTCCAACTGCTGCCTTTTCAGCTGGTAGACTCTGCCCCCTTTCGAGAATTTGTGGAATTTTGTGGTACCTCATTGGCAGGTTCCCAAATGCCATTTTTTTTCTCGGAAGGCCATTCCGGCTCTCTACCGGCATGTGGAAGGCAATGTCTTGGCCTCGTTGGACAGGGCGGTCAGTGGTAAGGTGCATATTACCGCTGACTCATGGTCCAGCAAGCATGGACAGGGACGTTACCTTTCTTTCACGGCGTACTGGGTAACTCTGCTGGCAGCTGGGAAGGATGCAGGACAGGGTGCAGTAATGTTGGCGCTTGTTCCACCACCACGCCTCCAAAATGCTGGTAGTGGTGATTCTGCCACACCTCTCTTCTCCACCCCCTCCTCTTATTCTTCATCTATGGCCTCTTCCTGTGCAGATTTGTCCTCGGAACCAGCGGTTCTCCGTAGGCGTCCTAGGGGCTACACAAGCACTCAGGCAAAAAGATGCCATGCGGTGCTTGAGTTGGTCTGCTTAGGGGACAGGAGCCACACTTGGGCAGAGATTCTGGCAGCTCTGCGGGGGCAGGTTCAGAGGTGGTTGATGCCACACCAGCTTCAGCCAGGAATGGTGACTTGTGACAATGGCACCAACCTCCTCTCCACCCTCCGACAGGGACACTTGACCCATGTTCCCTGTTTGGCTCACGTTCTTATCTTGGTGGTGCAGCAGTTCTTGTGCAGTTACCCGGGCTTACAGGATCTCCTGAGGCAGGCCAGGAAAGTCTGTGAGCATTTCCGCTGGTCATATAATGATATAAGTGATTTTCAGGTGAGTGGAACTGCTGCCCCCCAGAATGCACTCACCACATGAAGTGGGAAGAGCTCAATTAGGAAATGAAATATGGGTATGGCGCTGTTCCTATTTAGTGATCTGTGATATCTTATTTGAATGGGTGGTGGTAGTGAACCAAATAAACCAAAAATTAAAATAAATAAACCACATAAAGGGTAGAAAGGGTCCGAACAAAATTGCATCAGCTTGCGGTTACTGTGACCCTGTAGACGTTGAAGGTGCTTATGTGCTATTGTGATACATTTTTAAATTTAATTGAACAATAAACTCCAATTTGGAAATCTTTCATAAAAGATGTGCAAAAAAAGAAAAAAAAAAAAACACAAACGGCGTGCAAAGTCCTTAGTGTGTCATAATCAAATTCAATGCAGTAGATTTTAGTCTTATTTTCTTGGTGATGGTGTTCTTAATTTCATTAGTGCCAGTGCTGTTGGGATCTTGTGCTCTTAATGTGCAAACACTCACCAGCTGTCTTCACCCCTGCTGGGGTATCAGGCAGTCACAGTCTGTGCCACTGTGCGCAACTCTTGGTGATCTCCGGATCGTGGTGGTGTTTCACATAGAAAGAGAAGGGATGCCCATAGCATGATGCCATTTAAAAGAATTTTATTTTAGAAATAAACAGTGGTACTCACATTTAAAAAGGTTCATGTATGCAAAAAAGTATAATCCAAGTTGTTTGCTAGCAATCCTGTGTTGTTTTGGGAGACGCAGATTAGACAACGCTCTACGCGTTTTGGATTACAGCAAAAATTGTAATTACACGCCCCTGTTAAACAGGGGCAGAAAAAAAAGTGCGAAGCAGGAATACCTATACTCTACCCTTGTAATTACAATTTCTGATCGAATATTTCATAGCAGGTGTCAGGAAAAGTCCTCTTGTAGTCATTCCAGCAAATGGAAGATTAAAAGAATGCCTGTAAGCGCCATACGGCGCTCGCGCGCGTGCAATAGCCCCAGTAGCGCTAATAGCGCGCATAGGCGAACGCGCGTGCGCAATAGCGCCAATAGCGACGCGCGCCCCCTGTAACAACACTTGGCGCCAAGATGGGCTATTTAAAGGAGACTGTTCCAATGCTGCCTTGCTGTCCGGTCTACAGCGTTTCCTGAGACCCCTGCTCCCTTGTTACCAGTTTCTCTGTATCCAGTACTTACTTGGCTTGTTCCTGCCTTACCTGTTTGCTGCCTGCCCCAATCTCGGCTTGGACACTGACTATTCTCTTGGTTTGCCCTCCTGTACCTGATCTGCCTGCCAGTACCTTGACCCGGCTTGTCTGCACCTCCCTGCTGTCTGCAACCTGCTACGGGACTACAGTGCACCTCCCTGCTGTCTGCAACCTGCTACGGGACTACAGTGCACCTCCCTGCTGTCTGCAACCTGCTACAGGACTACAGGACTCCTCCCTGCTGTCTGCAACCTGCTACGGGACTACAGTGCACCTCCCTGCTGTCTACAACCTGCTACAGGACTACAGTACTCCTCCCTGCTGTCTGCAACCTGCTACAGGACTACAGTACTCCTCCCTGCTGTCTGCAACCTGCTGCGAGACTACAGTGCACATTCCTGCTGTCTGCAACCTGCTTCGGGACTACAGAGCACCTCCCTGCTGACTACAGGATCCAGCTCTCTACTCCAGTGTTTCAGCCAGGCACTTGTGCCCCTCTGTACTTCTGAGCCCCTGTTCACACCTTCAGGGGTGCCTGAGTCAGAGGTATACGAGAGGCCGTTCTCTGCACTCCGGACTCCACCTACCAGGTACGTGACAGCAGGGCCCATTCCTACGCTCACCAAGAGTAACTGTGAGGGCTTACAGTGTTGTGGCAACACCACCACACTACCACCAAAGGCCCAATTTTTCCGACCCTGTTCAACAGGGGCATGTAATTACAATTTTTGATATAATATTTCACAGCAGGGCCCGTTCCAGCGTCAACCAAGAGTAACTGTGAGGGCTTACAGTGTTGTGGCACCACCACCACCACCTAAGGCCCAAATTTCTGCAGAGTATATAGGGCAGGCCGTATAGTATATACAGGCGGTCCCCTACTTTCAAACATCCGACTTACAAATGACTCCTACTTACAAACGGAGGGAGACAACAGGAAGTGAGAGGAAATCTACCCCCAGGAAGGGAAATTCTCTCCTGTAAGAGTTAATATGGGAAAAAGGTGTCTCCACTGATGCTTTATCACCAATCCTTGTTTCCCTAAAAACACCAAATTTTCAAAATCCAATTGTCATTGGGATAGAAAGTGAGGTGAAATCTTCTGAACAGGGGCACAGACAGCTAAACAAATGTTACAGGGGTGATGATAACCCTTCCCTAAGTTTATTTATTATTTTATTTATTTCAGGTACTTATATAGCGCCGTCAATTTACGCAGCGCTTTACATATATATATTATACATTCACATCAGTCCCTATACCCTCAAGGAGCTTACAATCTAAGGTCCCTAACTCACATTCATACCTATACTAGGGCCGATTTAGACAGGATCCAATTAACCTACCAGCATGTCTTTGGAGTGTGGGAGGAAACCGGAGTACCCGGAGGAAACCCACGCAGACACAGGGAGAACATGCAAACTCCAGGCAGGTAGTGTCGTGGTCGGGATTCGAACCAGCGACCCTTCTTACTGCTAGGCGAGAGTGCTACCCACTGCGCCACTAAGTTGTCCAAAAAGCTTAAAAATAGATTTTTTGGCTAGAGCTACACTTAAAAAATTTACCTGTTCCAAATTACAAACAGATTTAACTTAAGAACAAACCTACAGTCCCTATCTTGTTTGTAACCCAGGGACCGCCTGTATACTGCTGTTCAGAGTATATAGGGCCTGGGGGCCCCACGCCTTTTCTTTTTTTAATTTGGGTTCCCCTTAATATCCACACAAGACCCAAAGGGCCTGGTAATGGGCTGGGGGGTTACCCATGCTGTTTTCCTCAATAATTTTCATTCATATTGCCGGGACCTGACATTACATTACAGCCGCAAGCTGTTTTAAATGACTTTTATTCCTTTAGAAATGTCATTTTGTACAGGGATTGCTCTAAACACGGGAAACACGAGCCACTTTACAGGCATACTATGGACACCCCCAGGTATGATATTTAAAGGAATATTTCACTTTTATTTTTTCACTTTAAGCATCATTAAAATCACTGCTCCCGATGGAACCAGGACATCCACATGACCCCCCTCCCTTTTTCCTTACCCTCTTTGTCCCACACTGAAGCTTTGATGATCCCCCTGTTTGGTCTCCTCCTACCCCCCCCGCCCCACTGCCTTGCTATCATGTAGGGATGAGCCGAACACCCCCCGGTTCGGTTCACACCAGAACCTGCGAACGGACCAAAAATTTGCACGAACGTTAGAACCCCATTGACGTCTATGGGACTCGAACGGTCGAAATCAAAAGTGCTAATTTTAAAGGCTAATTTGCATGGTATTGTCCTAAAAAGTGTTTGGGGAGCCGGGTCCTGCCACAGGGGACATGTATCACTGCAAAAAAAACTTTTAAAAACTGATGTTTTTTCGGGAGCAGTGATTTTAATGATGCTTAAAGTAAAAAAAAAGTGAAATATTCCTTTAAATATCG
Source organism: Aquarana catesbeiana (assembly GCF_042186555.1). NCBI lineage: Eukaryota > Metazoa > Chordata > Amphibia > Anura > Ranidae > Aquarana > Aquarana catesbeiana. The sequence continues at coordinate 253,293,225 of NC_133327.1, read as the reverse complement.
TACTTGGGGGGTGTCTATAGTATGCCTGTAAAGTGGCTCGTGTTTCCCGTGCTTAGAATAGTCCCTGCACAAAATGTCATTTTTAAAGGAAAAAAAGTCATTTAAAACTGCTTGCGGCTTTAATGTAATGTCGGGTCCTGGCAATATGGATGAAAATCAGTGAGACAAACGGCATGGGTACCCCCCAGTCCATTACCAGGCCCTTTGGGTCTTGTATGGATATTAAGGGGAACCCCACACCCAAATTAAAAAAGGAAACAGCAGTATACAGGCTCTGTACTCTGAACAGCAGTATACAGGCGGTGCAAACAAGATAGGGACTGTAGGTTTGTTGTTAAGTAGAATCTGTTTGTAATTTTGAACTGGTACATTTTTAACGTGTTTAGCTCCAGCCAAAAAATCTATTTTAAGCTTTTTGGAAAACATAGGGAAGGGTTATCACCCCTGTGACATTTGTTTTGCTGCCTGTGCTCCTCTTCAGAAGATGTCACCTCACTTTTTGTCCCAATGACAAATGTTTTTTGAAAATGTGGGTTTTTTTGTGAAACAAGGATTGGTGATAAAGCATCAGTGGAAAGGAGAAATGTTTTCCCCATATTAACTCTTACAGGAGAGAATTTCCCTTCCTAACGGTAGATTTCAACTCACTTCCTGTTGTCTCCTTCTGTTTGCAAATAGGAGCCATTTGTAAGTTGGATGTTTAAAAATTGGGGGCCTGCACTATATACTCAGCAGAAATTTGGGCCTTAGGTGTTGTGGCGACAACACTGTAAGCCCTCACAGGGCCCTGCTGTGAAATATTAGATCAAGAATTGTAATTACATGCCCAACAGGGGCAGAAAAATTGGGCCTTTGGTGGTGGTGGTGGTGCTGGTGCCACAACACTGTAAGTCCTCACTCGCTCTTGGTGGGCGCAGAAACAGGCCCTGCTGTGAAATATTAAATCAAGAATTGTAATTACATGCCCCTGTTGAACAGGGGCTGAAAAATTGGGCCTTAGGCACTGGTGCTGGTGCCACAACACTACAACCCCTCACAGATACTCTAGTTGGAACACAGGAACGAGCCCTGCTGCAAAGTATTGCATCAAAAATTGTAATTACACGCCCCTGCTAGACGGGGCTGAAAAATTGGGCCTTAGGCACTGGTGCCGGTGCCACAACACTGCAACCCCTCACAGATACTCTAGTTGGAATGCAGGAACGAGCCCTGCTGCAAAGTATTGCATCAAAAATTGTAATTACACGTCCCTGTTAAACAGGGGCTGAAATATTGGGCCTTAGGCACTGGTGCTGGTGCCACAACACTGCAACCCCTCACAGATACTCTAGTTGGAATGCAGGAACGAGCCCTGCTGCAAAGTATTGCATCAAAAATTGTAATTACACGCCCCTGTTAGACAGGGGCTAAAAAAATTGGGCCTTAGGCACTGGTGCTGGTGCCACAACACTGCAACCCCTCACAGATACTCTAGTTGGAACGCAGGAACGAGCACTGCTGCAAAGTATTGCATCAAAAATTGTAATTACACGGCTCTGTTAAACAGGGGCTGAAAAATTGGGCCTTAGGCTATCAGCGTGATCATTGAGGAGGAAGAGGATAAGTACTCAGGATAGTCACTCAGCATCAGCATAGGCAGTCTTTGAAGGGATCTGAGATTTCAAAAAAAATTATTCGGTTACATCAGCATCAGGTGCTTGGTAGCTGGTGGTGATCCAAGACTGATTCATTTTTATGAAGGTCAGTCGATCGACAGAGTCGGTGGACAGATGCACCCTGTGATCGGTTACAAAGCCTCCAGCAGCACTGAATGTGCGTTCCGAAAGAACGCTAGACGCAGGACAGGCCAGTAGCTCAACTGCATACTGTGCAAACTCTGGCCAGTGATCCATCCTCAAGACCCAGTAACCCAGAGGATTTTCGGTGAGAAAGGTGTCCAAGTCAGATCTAGCCCCTAGGTATTCCTGCACCATGTAAAACAGACGCTGGCGATGGTTGCTGGAACCGATCATACCTTGGGGCTGCGGACTAAAAAATTGTCTGAACGCATCGGTCAGACAGCCACCTTCTCCACCGCTCCTTCTTTGACTGACCGAAGCCTCAGCAACACGTCCAGAAACAGGAATTTGTAACCTCCCAATCTCTGGGAACGCGTTGCACAGACCTTTCTGCAAGGCCTCCCGAAGAGGTTTCATCCTCTGCTCCCTCTGCGATGGCAAGATAAGGTCCGCGACCTTACCCTTGTAACGTGGATCAAGGAGGGTTGCCAGCCAGTATTGGTCCTTCTCCTTGATACCATGAATACGAGGATCCTTACGCAGGCTTTGCAGGATCAGGGAGGCCATGCAGCGTAGGTTTGCTGAGGCATTCGGTCCGGAGTCCTCTGGGTCACTAAGGACGACATGGTCCGCAGCCACCTCCTCCCACCCACGTACAAGTCCATGTGTTTTTTGGGACTGATCCCTTAAAGACTGCTGCTGATGCTGAGTGCCAGGCTCCACCTCCATACTGACACAATCCTCCTCCTCCTCTTCCTCGTCCTATTCCTGTGTGATTGGCGGGCACGCAGGAACACTGTCTGGATAAAGGGGGCCTTGAGAGTTAAGGAAGTCCTCCTCTTCCTGCCTCTGTTCTGCCTCAAGTGCCCTGTCCTTTATTCCATGCAGCGTGTGCTCCAACAGGTGGACAAGGGGGACAGTGTCACTGATGCATGCACTGTCACTGCTCACCATCCTCGTGGCCTCCTCAAATGGTGACAGGACAGTGCATGCATCCCTGATCATGGCCCACTGGCGTGGGGGAAAAAACCAAGCTCCCCTGACCCTGTCCTGGTGCCATAGTCGCACAGATACTCACTGATGGCCCTCTGCTGCATGTGCAGCTGCTGCAGCATGGCCAACGTTGAGTTCCACCTGGTGGGCATGTCGCAGATCAGGCGGTTCTTGGGCAGGTTAAACTCCTTTTGGAGGTCTGCCAGCCGAGCACTGGCATCATATTACCGGCAGAAATGCACACAGACTTTCCTGGCCTGCCTCAGGACATCCTGGAAGCCCGGGTAACTGTCCAAGAACCGCTGCACCAACAAGTTAAGGACGTGAGCCAAACAGGGCACATGGGTCATTTGTCCCTGTCGGAGGGCAGAGAGGAGGTTGGTGCCAGTGTCGCAAACCACCATTCCTGCCTTAAGTTGGCGTGGCGTCAACCACCTCTGAACCTGCCCCTGCAGAGCTGACAGAACCTCTGCCCCAGTGTGGTTTCTGTCCCCCAAGCACACCAGCTCAAGGACCGCATGGCATCTTTTGGCCTGCATACTTGCGTAGCCCCTTGAACGGCTATGGAGCACCGCTGGTTCCGAGGACAAAGCACAGGAAGAGGCCATGGAGGAAGAAGAAGAGGAGGAGGTGGAGGAGAGAGGTGTGTCACAATCATTAGTAGTGGCATTTTGGAGGCGTGGTGGCGGAATAACCTCCAACACTACTGCACCTTGTTCTGCATCCTTCCCAGTTGCCAGCAGAGTCACCCAATGTGCGGTGAAACTTAGGTAACGTCCCTGTCCATGCCTGCTGGATCATGAGTCAGCGGTAATATGCACCTTACCGCTGACCGCCCTGTCCAGCGAGGCATGGACATTGCCTTCCACATACCGGTAGAGAGCCGGAATCCCCTTCCGTGAGAAAAAGTGGCGTTTGGGTACCTGCCACTGAGGAACTGCACATTCCACAAACTCACGGAAGGGGGCAGAGTCTACCAACTGAAAAGGCAGCAGTTGAAGTGCTAGCAATTTTGCCAAGCTAGCATTCAACCGCTGGGCATGCGGATGGCTGGGAGCGAACTTCTTTCGGCTGTGCAGCAGCTGGGGCAGGGAAATTTGCCTGGTACAATCTGACATTGGTTTACCGAAAGCAGATTGCCCACAAGTACTTGGCTGTGACACACCTAATTCTACACCTTCATTCCTCTCAGTGCAGGTCTCAGAGAAGACTGAAGGTATAGTGGGGTTGGAGATCTCAGCTGATGAGGAGCAAGGAGAGGTCCTCTTTGTTCTTTGGTGTTCTTTAGATATGCTTGCCAACAAACTGCATGGCAGGTCAACATATGTCTGGTCAAGCATGTGGTGCCCAAGCGGAAGATGTTTTGGCCACGCAAGATACGCTTGAGACATTTGTTGCAAATAGCAGCGGTGCGATCTGATGCACTCGTCTCAAAAAAGGCCCACACCAAAGAACTTTTGGAATAACGCACAGAGACAGCAGCGCCTTGCACATGCGGAGCTTTGGGGTGTGATGCAGTCAGTGTGCTGCCCTTAGGCTTGCCCCTGGAGGGCATCCTGCCTCGTTGGTGATGTGCCTCCTCCTCCCCTCTCGTATCAGGCACCCGCGTTGAGTCAGCGACCTCATCATCCCCTCCCTCCTCATCACTGGAGCAAACCTGGCAGTATGCTGCAGCTGGGGGAACATGACTGCCAGATTGCTGTCCTTCTTGGGCACCCCCTGTCTCTGGGCTCACGTTACTGCCTTCATCTAGCTCAGTATCATCATCAGAGCCTTCTAAACACTGGGCCTCCTTCTGGAGCATGTACCCAACACTGTGGTCAAACAGTTCGAGGGACTCCTCAGGAGGACATGGTGGGGCTAGGGAAGGAGTCACTGATGCCATTGAGCCGAGGGATGAGGCCATGTTGGCAGCTGCTTTGCCAGACAAAGTACCCTGAGCATGGGTGAGAGAGGATGAGGAGGACGAGGACGGCTTGGTCATCCACTCGACCAAGTCTTCCACATGTTGCGGCTCAACACGGCCAGCTGCCGAAAAAAAGGCCAAGCGTGTCCCACGGCCACGTGCTGCTGAGGATGCACCGTCTCCATGACCAGCACTGTTGCCTATAGACACAGAGCCTGCTTGCCCTCTTTTATTGGCTTGTGACTGTCTGCCTCTCCTTGTTGGCCTTCCAGACATACTAATGGCCTGTAGCTGCACTAAGCTGGGATATATATATATATATATATATATATATATATATATATATATATATATATATATATATATATATATATATATATCAATTGCCTGCCTGTAGTATGAGAACACCACCAACCTTCTACAGGTATCTTTAGCTGAACACTGTGCAGAGCTCGAAAAAAACTAACTTGTAGCTTATTTAGCTGCCTGCGGTAGTGATAGGATCAGGAAAACACCACCAACCTTCGACAGGTAGCTTTAGGTGAACACTGTGCAGAGCTCGCAAAAAACAATCTTGTAGCTTATTTAGCTGCCTGCGGTAGTGACAGGATCAGGAAAACACCACCAACCTTCTACAGGTAGCTTTAGGTGAACACTGTGCAGAGCTCGCAAAAAACAATCTTGTAGCTTATTTAGCTGCCTGCGGTAGTGACAGGATCAGGAAAACACCACCAACCTTCTACAGGTAGCTTTAGGTGAACACTGTGCAGAGCTCGCAAAAAACAATCTTGTAGCTTATTTAGCTGCCTGCGGTAGTGACAGGATCAGGAAAACACCACCAACCTTCTACAGGTAGCTTTAGGTGAACACTGTGCAGAGCTCGCAAAAAACTAACTTGTAGCTTATTTAGCTGCCTGCAGTAGTGATAGGATCAGGAAAACACCACCAACCTTCTACAGGTAGCTTTAGGTGAACACTGTGCAGAGCTCGCAAAAAACTAACTTGTAGCTTATTTAGCTGCCTGCGGTAGTGATAGGATCAGGAAAACACCACCAACCTTCTACAGGTAGCTTTAGGTGAACACTGTGCAGAGCTCGCAAAAAACTAACTTGTAGCTTATTTAGCTGCCTGCGGTAGTGATAGGATCAGTAAAAACACCACCAACCTTCTACAGGTAGCTTTAGGTGAACACTGTGCAGAGCTCGCAAAAAACTAACTTGTAGCTTATTTAGCTGCCTGCGGTAGTGATAGGATCAGGAAAACACCACCAACCTTTGACAGGTAGCTTTAGCTGAACACTGTGCAGAGCTCGCACTACACTAACTTGTAGCTTTAGCTGAACACTGTTCAGAGGACGCACTACACTAACTTGTAGCTTTAGATGAACACTGTGCAGAGGTCACACTACACTAACTTGTAGTTTTAGCTGAACACTGTTCAGAGGACGCACTACACTAACTTGTAGTTTTAGCTGAACACTGTGAGGATGATGCACTACACTAATTTATAGCTTTAACTGAACACTGTGAGGAGGACGTACTACCCTAACTTGTAGCTTTAGCTGAACACTGTGCAGAGGTCACACTAAACTAACTTGTAGCTTTAGCTGAACACTGTGCAGAGGTCGCACTACACTAACTTGTAGTTTTAGCTGAACACTGTGAGGAGGACGCACTACACCAACTTGTAGCTTTAGCTGAACACTGTGAGGAGGATGCACTACCCTAACTTGTAGCGTTAGCTGAACACTGTGCAGAGGTCACACTAAACTAACTTGTAGCTTTAGCTGAACACTGTGAGGAGGACGCACTACCCTAACTTGTAGCTTTAGCTGAACACTGTGCAGAGGTCACACTACACTAACTTGTAGTTTTAGCTGAACACTGTGAGGAGGACACACTACACTAACTTGTAGCTTTAGCTGAACACTGTGCAGAGGTCGCACTACACTAACTTGTAGTTTTAGCTGAACACTGTGTGGAGGACGCACTATACTAACTGTAAATAGTCTAGCTGCCTGACTGTGGTACTAATAGGATCAAAATAACACCAGCAATTTTCTTCAGGTAGCTGTAAATACTGTAACAAGACAAGCCTGCCTGTCAGTAGGAAGATAACAGGAACGGATTTAGCTAAACTGAATACAGTGTATATATATATATATATATTTATATATACAACACCTGGGATGCATATATATATATATATATATATATATACACAATACACTGTAAGTGCAGCTAACTCACTGACTGTCCTGCCTAATCTAGCTAACTCAAATGAAATGACACTGTCTCTCTGTCTATCTAAGCACGCTGGAACACACTGGCCAATCATCAGCCAGCAATGCACTGCGATGCCGCAGTGAATTATGGGCCGTGACGCGCCACACAAATTTGGCGCGAACGGCCCATAACGTTCGCAATTCGGCGAACGATTGAACAGCCGATGTTCGAGTCGAACATGGGTTCGACTCGAACGCGAAGCTCATCCCTACTATCATGGCGAACCAGATGGATTGTATCCAGAATCCATCATGAACTGTCGCTGAGGTCCTACCAGTGGGGCTAGCTCTGCTTGTGTGAATGGCGTATCATGCACTTATTGCTCTGAGAGTACATTGATGTGCCAGGCCTCTGTACCATACTGTACTTTATCAGCATATGGTTGGTGGGTGGGGGGGTTGGGGATATGCGAGTGATTATGTCAAGCCGAGACATGTTCATTTTGTGGGGTATGTGTATTTAGCTTTCTAGCACTATCGTCCAGCCCAGCTCTACTGCTTTCCATGTATTCCTCCCTGGTGTTGCCGAGAGGAATTCGAGCTCACTATATAACTAGGGATGAGCCGAACACCCCCCTGTTCGGTTTGCACCAGAACATGCGAACAGGCAAAAAATTTGTTCGAACACGCGAACACCGTTAAAGTCTATGGGACACGAACATGAATAATCAAAAGTGCTAATTTTAAAGGCTTATATGCAAGTTATTGTCATAAAAAGTGTTTGGGGACCTGGGTCCTGCCCCAGGGGACATGGGTCAGTGCAAAAAAAGTTTTAAAAACGGCCATTTTTTCGGGAGCAGTGATTTTAAAAATGCTTAAAGTGAAACAATAAAAGTGTAATATTCCTTTAAATTTCGTACCTGGGGGGTGTCTATAGTATGCCTGTAAAAGGGCGCATGTTTCCCGTGTTTAGAACAGTCTGACAGCAAAATGACATTTCAAAGGAAAAAAAGTCATTTAAAAACACTTGCGTCTATTAATGAATTGCCGGTCCGACAATACACATAAAAGTTAGTTGATAAAAACGGCATGGGAATTCCCCAGAGGGTATCCCCGAACCAAATTTTTTTTTAAAAATGGCGTGGGGGTCCCCCTAAATTCTATACCAGGCCCTTCAGGTCTGGTATGGATATTAAGGGGAACCCCGGCCAAAATTAAAAAAAAAAATGGCGTGGGGTCCCCCTCAAAATCTATACCAGACCCTTCAGGTCTGGTATGGATTTTAAGGGGAACCCCGTGCCAAAAAATTTTTTAAAAATCCATACCAGACCCTTATCCGAGCACGCAACCTGGCAGGCCACAGGAAAAGAGGGGGGACGAGAGAGCGCCAACTCCTGAACTGTACCAGGCAACATGCCCTCAACATTGGGAGGGTGCTTTGGGGTAGCCCGCCATAGCTCCTTGTCCCCATGTTGATGGGGACAAGGGCCTCATCCCCATAACCCTTGCCCGGTGGTTGTGAGGGTCTGTGGGCGGGGGGCTTATCGGAATCTGGAAGCCCCCTTTAACAAGACCCCCAAATCCCAGCCCCCCCGTGTGAAATGGTAAGGGGGTACTACCCCTACCATTTCACAAAAAAAGTGTCAAAAATGTTAAAAATGAGACAGTTTTTGACAATTCCTTTATTTAAATGCTTCTTCTTTCTTCTATCTTCTTTCTTCTATCTTCTATCTTCTAGCTTCCTTCGGTTTCTCCATCTTCTTCTCCTTATGGTTCTTCCTCCGGTGTTCTCGTCCGGCATCTTCATCCGCGGCGTCTTCTTCCCTTCTTCTTCTCGGGCCGCTCCGCATGCATGATGGGAGGCTCCCGCTGTGTAACGCTTCTCGTCTTCTGACGGTTCTTAAATAACGAGGGTTCTGACATATGGGGACTTGACGGGGACTTCCCAGTGGCATTCCCCATGACGTCAGAGGGGGGCGGGGTCAGGGGTGACCCTGGCAATAGCCCGAAAGCAAAACAGTAAGGCCCCGTGCCAAGACGGATACTCCGTCCTATATTACAAGACCTTCAGGGATCTTTTGATTCCACATTTTCTAGTTGCATATAATGACGCTGGGGAGTGCTACCCCCCAGTGGACACCTTGCGGGCTTTCATTACTCGAACCAGGTGGGTTTTGTACCCTTGGGGGAGGCGTGTGACAACACAATGAAGGTGATTAACCTGATTGATGCAGCTCAGATACGGGAGACCCCTATGTTACTCCTCTCGACTGACGCTGAAAAGGTGTTCGATAGGGTGCACTGGCCCTTCTTGCTAGAGACCGTTCGACATGTGGGGTTAGGTCATCGGATGATGACTTGGATACAAGCCATATACTCTCTCCTGTCAGCCCAAGTAAAGGTGAATGGCCCCCTCTCTTCTTTCCTCGAGATAGCCAATAGGACGAGACAGGGATGTCCCCTTTCCCCCATGATATTTATCCTGACCCTCGAACCCTTTCTTAGTACGGTTAGGGACAACCCCGATATCTCGGGCCTTCGCTTGGATGATACGATGTCCCCAAAAATTGTGGCATTTATGACGACCTTTTATTCTTTGTAACCAATCCTCTGGTATCCATTCCAAACCTGCTAGTGGAACTGAAGAAGTATGGGGCACTATCATTTTTCAGGATCAGCTACCAGAAATCAGAGGTGTTGAACATCTCCATGCCGGCCTCTCTAGATATGCTACTCCGGGCAGACTTCCCTTTCAAATGGGCAGGGGCCTGCATCAAATACCTGGGCATTCTTCTGACAAGTGGGATGGAGGATGTTTTCTCCCTCAATTTCCCCCCTTTTTGATGGCCATCAAAAAAGACCTACAGTCTTGGCAGCAGGGCATGTTCTCCTAGTTCGGACGATGTAGTATTGTAAAAATGTACATCATGCCTCTGTTGTTATACCATCTGCAGGCCCACCCTGTCTGGATTCCGAGTTCCTTTCTTAGGGCGGTAAACGGAGCTTTTGTCACTGTCCTTTGGGCCCAGAAACTACTTGCCCAGTCGATCTTGCGATTGCCAAAACTGTTGGGCGGAATGGCTTTGCCAGACGTTAATATTTACCACATGGCTTGTCACCCTTAAATGAATCCTATACTGGTGTCGCCATGGTCCACCTAAACAGTGGGTTCAAGTGGAATGGATCCTGACTGGGGCTCAGCTGGATTCGGTGCCTTGGTGCCAGACAAGTCTGCCAAGCCGGGTCTTAGATCACCCCACTGTGGGGGAGACATGGAGGATCACCCAAAAAGTATTTCACAATTTTTCAGTCACGCCCACCCCCTTGCCACTTGCCCCTGTTGTTGGGAATGCGGCCTCCAGTCCAGGACTCAGTGATCCCAGATTCCAGGATCTAAAAGGGATTGGAAGATCTCAGATCCATCACTTCATGCTCAACAGACAATGGATGTCCAGGAAAAACATTATGGATAACCCGTCCTTGGTGGGTCTATCCTTTTGGCAAAAACTCCAGCTAGCTCACTTCATAGGGTCGCAACCCCCCACAGCGCCCTTAGGATAGGAACCTGACTACCTTCGAGCAGTTATGCCTGGAACTGTCCCCCATGCACCATACAGTTTCTTTGACTTATCAGTTGCTCATATTGCCTCCCACGGAGTTCAGACCCCCCTATATTTCCAAGTGGCAGCAAGAATTGGGACTTTAATTCACTGAGCGGCAAGTGGAGAGACTTCTTCTCTTCTCATGTAAAACCTCTGTATGTGCTAATCACCAGGAGGCAGGATTTAAGGTGTTGACCCAGTGGTGCTATACACAAGTGAGGATTCATAAGATGTTCCCTCAGAGCTCTGATTTGAGCTGGGGATGTGGGGAAGAACCAGGTTCTCTCCTCCACGTCTTATGGTCCTGCCGTTTTCTGCTCCCCTTTTGGACTGAGGTTCACCATATTGTCCAGAAGTTTACTGATCGGGAGTTGCCTTGGACACCCGCGTTCTTCCTCTTACACCAACGTGAGATTCCAAGCAAGATCTATAGGAGATCCATTCTACCTCTCCTGCTCCTGCAAAAGTTGCATCCCCTTGTTTTGGAATCAGACACAGCCGCCGGCGGTGGCCGTCTGGTTGAAAAGAGTAGCCAAAATCAATGAATTGGAGGACTTGGTGGCCACGGATAGGGGCCTCAGAGAGAAGTTCCTCAAGAAATGGTTTTATTGGCAGAAGTTTGTTTATTCGGAGGAGCATGCAGAGCTGAAGATCTAACTTCCTTGGGAGTAGAGACACATGAGATGGCTCCCCGGACATTGATGGAGGGACTGGAAGGTGGTCCCCTCCCCCCTTCTCCTACCCCTTTTTTTTGTTCTCCCCTCCCTCCCCCTTCTTTATACTTTTCTTCATCCTTTTCTTCTCTGGCTTTTCTTTGCTGTTTGCCCTAGGGTCATACTCATACCTCTCTTTTCAACCTGAATAATTTGTTGAACCGTTGTCTAGTCTGCGAGTATATGTTTATATCACCTGTATTATTGCAATGTTTGTGCACCTGGTCTAGCTTGTGGAGGTGAACTACAGTATGTACAATGATGTTGAGGTCTCTGTATCACCATATGTCCTGTATGCCTGGTCTAAATAAAAAATTTACGAAAAAAAAAAAACAAGCTCAATGCTTTTGTAGTGTAGTGTCTCATCTATCATATGGTATGTACTTCCCTAGATAACAATGTTGCCTTATTTGGATTCTTTTCATTCTTATTTGCTTTGTATTTTCACTTTGTGATTGACACATATCCTATTTCTGTGTTACTTTGTTTTGCTATTTCTTTTATCTTTTCCTAAACCTCTCATGTTTTCCAGCTGATGAGCAAATACATGCAGTGTCCTTGGAAGTTCAGTTGCATTCATTACTTGCTTGATGAAATACTTTTACATAATTTTCTGCTTGTGTCTTTATGTTTGGAGGGCATCTCATGAATTAATGCTGATTAGTGTATTTTGAGAGTAACATTGTGAGAAGAAGCTTGACCTGTTTTGCGTTCCCTTTGGAGTTTATGGATTATGAATTTCTGGGTATTGAAGATAATTACACATACCAGAAAAACACTGTCATTTCAAATAAGAAGTTACCAATATTGGCCTTTATGGAGATTGCAAGGGAATCCACTGAATAATACCAAACAAAACAAAACAATTTGTATTGCACACAGGCTAATAATTGTGCATTGCAAATTGTAACCTACAGCTAATATTATTGCACTGTAGTTAGAGGCTACAAACTGGTTTGGCGGTATTTGTTTATGCTAGTAGCAGGAGTGACCAGACAAAGAAGCCAAACAAAATTTTAAAATAATTCTTAACAGTCTGTATTTCATTAAAAATAAAAAGTGGCTATACATCCCATGAAAAAAATGGGCTATTCCGTGGGGTTATTCTAAGAATTTTCATTGTTGGCAATGGAACAACACAAAAGATTCTTTTTTAAATGTGTTTTCTATTAACAGATCACTAGTTTATCACATATTACTATTGTACAGCAGAGTTCCTGCTTCTTGGTGTAAGTGAGCCTCGGTGTAAGTGTGTAGTATTCAAGTCATGACAGAGGGGATTGTCCCTAAACAAGAGGCCTAACAACAACAAGGGCCTGGATGTAGGGAGAGTGTAGGGCTCTCCTAAGCACCATGGATGCCACTCAATTACTCCAAGAAACATAATCTCTGTTGCCTTTACCCAGTCCAACCATGAGATGATCTTTGTATTATGCCCTGGTCATGGAAAAAAGAAATTTCAAACCATAAAAATCTTATTGTCTCCTACGCTCATGGAGAAATGCCCACTTACTTTACTGTTCAGTGAAGAGTCAGCTAATATAAGTGATCAGTGTAGTACATCCTTTAATGGGCGCTCAATGCAGTGTCCCTTTACATGGATAGTCAGTGCAGTGCCCCCTTTACATTGGCAGTCAGTGGTGAAGTACCCCCTTATACTGGTGGCCAGTGGTGAAGTGGCTCTTTAAAGTAGATTTCGGTAAAAAAGGTGCAAAAGTTGCATTTATGGTCAGTATGAGTGGCAAATCAATCCACAACTGCTCATTGCTTAAGGAACCCCTAGCAATATAGGGAGGAACGCAAGGGTTCCCTCAGAACAATGGTAAGAATATATAGTATAGTCAGAATTCTTCCTATTTAAAACACATTTTAAAGTGTATGTATAGTGAAAACTATTTTTTAGTTTTGGATAGCTTAGGGAAGGGTTACATTTTTTGCAAATCTTTTTTGCTTTCTGCGTACCACTGGGAAAATCATCTTTCATGTCCTGTCCCAGAGACTGGAATGTTAGAGAATATTGCAGATTGAAGGGACTTCCCCTCCTAGACATTTGTTCCCAGAACAGGTGTCCCCGTTGAAAGTTTTCCCTTTGCTAATTGTTCTGGAGACAATTATAAAAGTTTTGCTCTCCCCCCACTTTTTTCATGGTAAAAGGTTTTTTCTGAGAGATAAACTTTAATAGATGTATTTTAAATAGATATATTCCTTTAAATAGCCTACCTTAACCAATTGTGGACATTGGGCATGCACTGTAACATGCTGCTCTGATAAAATGGGTGGCGTAAACAGAACCTATACAAAACAAGGCTTTTTGTTTTGTCTTTGCATTGGATAGACATTAGGCAATGTTGCCCAGTGCAGGCCAATGGGGCTGCTGAGAAAGAGCCCCAAAGGGATGAGTGTTAATCTGCATATGATGTTAATTAAAGCAACTTGACAAAACATAAGGTTTACACTATTTATCTACAAAAAAATATAGTTTTTAAACTAACACTGATCAAAGTAGAAAAAGTTATGTTTTTTGTTTTGTTACTTTTTTGCCTCTGGATTATATACAATTTCAAATCATTTTTCAAGGTAATGTCGCTATCAGAATATTTTGTTTGTCCTAAAAAAGTGCATTGCTATTTTATCTTTGTTTGGTAAGTAGTGACAAAGCTATTTCTGCTTAAATAACAGAAATGTAAAAATTGCTGTGGCCCATCAGAGGTATACAGGTGAAATGGTAAAATAAACAGACAGCAAAGATCAGCCATGGCGTTTGCTAAATTTCTTGTACATAGTTGACCTGGTAGGAACTTTTCTCTACAAAACAGTCTAAAGAAAACCAAAGTAAATAGTTTGAAGATGAACACAGTTGTTGGTTAATCTCTTCTGAACTACAATGTGCTGTGGTCAGCCAGCCCCTACAGGCACAGCAACGTTGCCTGTAGGGGCCGGTATGTATGTTGCTAGCCTACTCCAGGATTACGACTCACTCATGCATGCCCCCCGTCCTGACACCCGCTGTGATTTGACACAGCGGGATTTTGTCAGCAGGTTCTGGCCAATAATTCATGGCCAGGACCTGCAGATCAGCTGTGTCCAATCACAACCCAGAGACAAACAACACAGGGCTCTGTATAGAGTAAACAATCATAATGTTTCTTATCTCTGCAAGGCAGGAATAAGAAACAAAGAGATATTTAGTAAAAGCAGCACACAATATACACATTACCCCTGTTAGCCACACATTTAGCACTTTGATCGCTCTAGATGTCATTAGTACAGCATTAATGTATAGTATTAGCACCGATTACTGTATTAGTGTCATTGGTAATGTCAGTGTCAGTTAGTCAGTTCCCACCCAGTGTTATGCCCTGTACAACAGGTCGGATTTTCAGACGGAAAAAGTGCGATCGGATTGTGTTGTCAGAAATTCCGATCGTGTGTGGGCTCCATCAGACTTTTTCCGTCAGAATGTCCGACACACAAAGTTTGAGAGCAGGCTATAAAATTTTCCCACAACAAAATCCGATCGGTTAAATTCCGATTGTGTGTACACAAATCTGACGCACAAAGTGCCACGCATGCTCAGAATAAATTAAGAGACGAAAGCTATTGGCTACTGCCCCGTTTACAGTCCCGACGTACATTTTTTACGTCACCGCGTTCAGAACGGTTGGATTTTCCGTCAACATTGTGAGACCGTGTGTATGCAAGACAAGTTTTAACTGACGTTCGTCGGAAAAAATTCATGGATTTTGTTGTCGGAATGTCCAATCAATGTCCGATTGTGTGTACAGGGCATTAGTGTTAGATTGTCTGCCACACTATCATAAGTCATTGATCACCGCCAATACTAGTATAAAAAAAAAATAATTCTAGTATATATAGCATTATTTGGAGATGCTATAACTTTGATACAAACCAATCAATAAACACTTATTGGGATTTTTTTTACCAAAGACATGTGGCAGAATACATTTTGGACTAAATTTAGGAAGAAATTAGATTTTTTGCATTTTTTATTGGATATGTTTTATATCAGAAAGTAGAAAATATTGAGGGTTTTTTTTTTCAAAATGTTTGGTCTTTTTTCATCTATATAATAAAATATAAAAAACCCAGTGGTGATGAAATACCGCCAAAAGAAAGCTCTATTTGTGTGAAAAAAAATTATATGAATTTTGTTTGGGTACAGTGTTGCATGACTGCGCAATTACCAGTTAAAATAGCGCAGTGCTAAATAGCAAAAAATGGCCTGGTCATGAAGGGGGTAAAACCTTCCCGATCTGAAGTGGTTAAATGCACCATAAGGTGTCTGATCATACTATATTTTAAAACAAACCTCCTGGCCTAAGACACAGACTTCAGGGGAAAATACAGACTTTCTTAAGTTTGGTAAGCTTTACCCCCACCCTCTAAACCACCTAATTTCTTTTAGGCCGGGGGCATGGCCAACGACGGGGATGTGAGGACGTGAGTAGCCTGAGCTCCATCCACACCGCACACATCCTTACCTGATCTTACAGACATGACTGCTCTTCAGGGGCCTCTTCTGCCTCCACAGCTTCTCCGGACCCTAGAGCCCACCAGGCGATGGTCAGATACGCCCCACCTATGGAGGACACACTGGGATTCACGCCGCCGATGCCGCCATGTATGCAGAAGCAAGATGGCACTGGCCAGCATCCTGCACAGAGACACAGCCAGCCGTCCTCTTCCTCCTACTTGGCGCAGCAGCTCTCAGGGAAAGTTGAGTCACATCACCCCCCCCTGCTTCTAGCCCTGATGACCCTCTCCTATTCTTCCCTTTTTAGGACACAGATCCTGCTACCCCTAATGCAGTGAATGCTGACACAGGCCCTGCAGATTCGACCCTGGCACAGATTATGGAGGCCATTCAGCACAGCCTTGCTTCCCTCACCACGCAAATAGACTTAAAACTGACTTATCCTTCCTGAAACAGGATGTACACAATCTCCGTCACAGAGTGACTAATGCTATACAACGAATAGGAGAGCTGGAGGACGAGACACATCCCTTACAGGCCTCTGTTAGAGATCTGCGTCAAGCTCAAGGCTACACTGCTGACAAGCTTACTTTTTCGTTGACATGGAAGATCACCTGAGGCGTAATAATCTGTGCTTCTTGGGGTTCCCGGACGGTCCAGAGGGCAGGCCCCCCGATTCTTTCATGGAGCGATGGCTGACATCCACTTTTGGCACCTCCACTTTTTCACCATTGTTCGCCATTGAACAAGCTCATAGAGTTCATTTACGCCCCCTGCCCTCTGGGGCCCCACCACGTGCCATGCTTATTAAACTACTGCACTTCAGGGACAGAGAGGCGGTTCTCAGGGCTGCCCGAGAAAAAGGTGTATCCTTTAATGGTAATGGAATCACCATTTTCCCGGATTTCTCAGTAGCTACACAAAAACAGAGGGATACCTTCCTGGCCATCAAAAGAAGGCTGAGGGATCTCCAATTGCCTTAAAGCATGCTGTATCCTGCACCACTGCAGATCATTCACCAAGGCAAGGTCTACCTCTTTACAGATCCTAAGGATGCAGAGCACTGGGTGGATACCATAGGGCCTCTAAATCCATGAAACCAGAACCAGAGATCTTCTCCTCGCTGACTGTGAAAGTCCTGTAATAGGTCTCTCTACCTCCTGTTTGAAACTCCCCCACTTAGTTTATGTTACCGGGGGGAAAGAGAAAACCACAATGCTTTCCAACCCTCTTTTTCACTCCTATCCACAAGAAGCTGGGGACACGTTCCGACACTTTGTCATATATTGCCTTGGCGTCTTCTGTCCTGGATGACTATTGCCACCACATCCTGGTCCTCCTCTCTTTTTTCTTTTTCATTTTATTTTATTTTTCTGCCACCCTGGAACACTCTATCTAGGAACCAGGCCAATCAACATATTTTGTTTTGTGGGGACACGGATGGAAGCCCATTGCTGCGGACCTCTTTCCACTACTTCTGGTTTGTTGGTTGTGGGACTGTACCATGACTCCCCTGCTTTGCAGTTTTGGTTTTGGGAACAAAGCTCTCATGTGTTTGGGTTTGGGATCCAGGAGGGTTAGAGTGGTTTTGAATGTTTTGGGACAGTTTTTTTTGCTATTTTTTTTCCCTTGTTTTTTTTTTTTGTCATGCTCACCAGCCTGGTTGGCCATCTTGGTATACAGTTTGTATCCGCAAAGGACATATTGCTCCCTACTATGTATAAGCTATGCATATTTCTTTGTACCTCTCAGGGTGTACAGATCTTTGCAGTACGGTTGATTCTGATGTTCTGTGAGAGATGTGTATCGATGACTATGTTCACTTCTTGCTTATGGCTAAATTACGCTTGATTTTTTGGAATGTTAGGGGGCTTAACCCCAAAGTGAAACGATCACTGATGTTTGAATATCTGACAAGACATAATCTGCATGTGGTCCTTCTCCAGGAAACCCATCTACAGGGCTCCAGGGTTATGGCCCTTAAAAGAGCAAAAATAGCGTATACCATTCACTCCACATATTGCACATATGCTAAAGGTATGTCTATCCTTATAGCCAAATCAGCTTCTGTCACTATCAAACACATCAAATTAGATCCAGGTGGCTGCTTTGTAATTTTAGTGCTTGAACTCCTTGGTAAACCGTACACAATAACTAGCCTGCATGTTTCACCACCTTTCACTAAACAATTCTTTGAGTGAGTAATGGGCACAATCCTGGAAATTGCAGAGGGCTCTTTACTGATAGCTGGTAATTACAACACAGTTCTACATCACCCCCCATGCCCTTAAGTGCCTTTCTGACTCAATTTGACCTGGTGGAGGCCTGGAGGTGGAAGCATGCGGATGTCAGGGAATACTCATCCCAATCTGATTCTCACAGTACACTGTCACGCATGGATTTATGTCTGGTCTTGTCGGCTATGCTTAATACGGTGTCTGAGGAAGGGATGGGCTAACGGTTCGGCCTGAACATAAGTTCGGGCTGAACTTTGGTTGTTTGGATGTTCTGCAAACACCGAACTATATGCGGTGTTCAGGCAAATTCGAAAGCCACCGGAACACAATTAAAGTCTATGGGACACTAACATGAAAAATCAAAAGTGCTCATTTTAAAGGCTTATATGCAAGTTATTGTCATAAAAAGTGTTTGGGGACCTGGGTCCTGCCCCAGGGAACATGTATCAATGCAAATTTAAAAAAAAAAAAAACAGGCGTTTTTTCGAGAGCAGTACATTTTTTAATGCTTAAAGTGAAACAATAAAAATGAAATATTCCTTTAACTAACGTGCCTGGGCGGTGTCTATAGTATGCCTGTAAAGTGGCACATTTTTCCTGTGTTTATAACAGTACTACAGCAAAATGACATTTCTAAAGGAAAATTGTCATTTAAAACTGTTCTAAAAAAAATGCGTGGGGGTCCCCCCAAAATCCATACTAGGCCCTTCAGGTCTGGTATGGAAATTAAGGGAAACCCTGCACCAAATTTAAAAATAAAATGGCGTAGGGGTCCCCCCAAAATCCTTACGGTCTGGTATGGATTTTAAGGTGAACCCTGCACCAAAATTTTTTAGAAAATGGCGTAGGGGTCCCCCAAAATCCCTACCAGACCCGTATCCAAGCACACAACCTGGAAGGCTGCAGGAAAAGAAGGGGGAACGAGAGAGCGCCCCCTCTCGTGAACTGTACCAGGCCACATACCCTCAACATGGGGAGGGTGCTTTGGAGTAGCCCCCCAAAGCACCTTGTGGTTGTGGGGGTATGCAGGCAGGGGGCTTATTGGAATCTGAAAGCCCTCTTTAACAAGGGGACCCCAGATCCCGGCCCCCCTATGTGAATTGGTAACGGGGTTACGCCGCCCGATGGACCGAAAAAGAAAAAAAAAAGCCACAACCGTTCTGCCTCCATGGGAGGCTCCCGGCGAATGACGCTTCTTCTGGGTGACAGTTCTTATATAAAATAAACCTGATATACCCTCTTACATATTAATTCATAAAACTGTGTGAAAAACTATATAAAACACATCCCATCTTCATATAAAGTGATTAAGCCTTCTATTACCAGTGGGAGAGATAGTACCATCAGAGTCTCCCCTAATGTACCACAATATATAACATAACAGTTTAAAAACTCCCTGTAGGATACCTAGTGAAGTGATAAGTGTCCCACAGAAAAACAAGTGTGCTATCACAATAATCTAAAGTCCATTGTAATCAACAGTCCCATATATTCAAAATATAAAATAGTGAAAAAAAATGAACAAAATTTTTTTGAATATAATATATGTGAAGCTCCAAAATGGCAAGTGTTCTTATAATTAGTGACACTCGTGGTGAAAGATGATGATATCCGGTGACTTTCGTGCTCCCCCCTCAAGGATCCCCACTCGCCAGCTCCTCCAGTTTCCATATCCGATCCCTTTCTAATAAGCAGAGGCACCAGACAGGGGTGTCCTCTGTCGCCTCTGCTATTCGCACTGACGATAGAACCCCTTGCAGCACTAATACGATCCAGTGGGGCGGTTGTGGGATTGACAATTGGGGGTCTGGAAGAAAAGGTATCCCATTATGCAGATGACATGCTAATATAATTGGTGGACTTTCAGTCGCCTCTCCCAGCCCTGCTGGATATTATCTGACGGTTTGGTGATTTTTCAGGTTTCCAGGTTAACTGGGATAAATCTCTCTTATTTATGATAGATCAGGCAGCCTCTATAGCATTTTATCCCACATGCCCACTTCAAAAACCTCCATTTTTTTAAATATCTGGGGCTTTTGATACAGCACCCTATCTCCACATACGTAAAAATGTATCTGGACCCTCTTATTGGTATATTAAGAAACACACTGAAGATATGGTCCAATCTTCCTCTGACATTGCTAGGTAGGATAAATATTTTTTAAATTATTTTTCTGCTGTGCTTTTTATATATTCTGAGTAACTCAGTAATATTACTAAAACCAAATTTAAAGCGATAGATTCCATCCTGCTTTGGAGGCAGCCATCCTTACCTCCTATGTATCTCTCCAGAACCTCATATACAGACTGTCACTCAAGGGAAGAGGGGGTACAAATGTCCTAGCAATGACCCTATGGATATTTAAGCTTTCTAAGCTATTACCATCTGACTCACAAGTCGCACACTCACCAAATGCCCCGCTTTTGGGCAACCCACGGCTGCAAGAATTTTTCCGTAGAATGGATGGGGGTTTCTGGTTTAAATGGGGGGGTGAAAATAATCTTGCATCTATTTTCAGACAACATGTTTCGCTCCTTCGCGGAATTTCGGAGAGACTTCGGTCACATATTTCCAATATCTACAGATATGTCACACTGCTGCGACACAGTTTTGCCTTCGTAACGTAGATATCAAACCTTCCACGATTGAAAGTCTATTAACTGACCCCTCCCATACAAAACTTGTTTCTACATACTATAAATCTCTACTCCAATCCACGACCAACAGGCTGTGCGCCACTGAAAGTAAATGGCATTCTGACATACCTGAGCTGACAGAGGATATCTGGCAGAAAGTGCTTCCTGTTCAGGTTGCCTCTGTCATTTCATCCCATGATAAGGTAATCCAAACCAAATTGCTATACAGGTCCTACTTCACCTTGCTTGCTTCATATACTGCATAGAATAACCTCCGCCCTCTGTTCCCGGTGTGGCATGGCTGATGGCACGTTCTTTCATTTAATGTGGGAATGTCCACTGATTAGAAAGTTCTGGTCGGAGGTCATGGCCTTTATTAGCTCCATAACTCAGATACCTAATATATGTAATCCCCTGCGATGCCTATTAGGATATATTGAGGATGAAGGACTGTCTAAAAATGTACAAATCTTTATACGTATAGTTCTGTTTTATGCCAAAAAATCAATAATCATGCATTGGAAATCTCAATCCTCACCCACTATAGCCTTTTGGCTCATTATTGTTAACCATGTCATCCCATTGTATAAGTTGACATATGAAGCCAAAGGATGCCCTAAAATTTTTTGAAGATTTGGAATTCTTGGGTTAGCTCAGATCCCACCATAACACCTGCCCCCTGATCTATGGGAGGAGGCTGTATCGCTGGCTTATGTTAAATGTATGTCTATAGCTAGACGCCATAAGGATCGAATCAAGCAGATTAGAAATTTAATTTTCATGTCACTTTGTGTTTATTGACTGGATACCAGACAAATGTTTTCATTAAGATCTGAGCGATGTTCACTCGAATGTATACCTATATACTTGTTGTTTGTTTTTGTAGTAAAAATAAATAAATAAAATTACACCTTAAAAAAAATATCTTTTAGGCCACTAAAGTCCTGAATGCGGCATTGAGAATGGGCAAGGGCTATGTTTTATCTTGCCCTAGCTGGAAATTCAAGTATATAAAGAGGCCCCAGTGGTACAGGCAAGAGGATCAGCCTACAAAAGAAGTGCTTGACAGTATGGTCACCTACCATCCACAGGCAACTTAATGCTTCAATAAGACACAGAAAGCTTCTAAGCCCTATCTCTGTGAGGAGCTAACCCTGACTGAGGGAACACGAAAGAAGCAGGGAGGGTCTAACTAAAACTGAACTAATTCACCCTAAGCACGAGGAAGGACAGTGGGAGAAACCAAATCACAAAGTAAACATGTTGTAGTGCTCCAAAACCACCACTAGTTGTCAGCATGCATCAGAATAATAGTAACAGTTTAATACAACAAAAGTATAGGTGGGGCAGAATCAGATCAGTTGCTATGCTTAAAGAGGACCTTTCCCCTTAATAAAATGCAGCATACACTTTAAAGAAAACCTTAAAGAGGAGCTCAGGTCAAGTATAAAAAAAAGTGAGCAGTTACAAATGCTGTACCTGCTGACTTTTAATATACGGATAGAAACAGCCCAGCACAGCAATACAGTGCTGTAATCAACTGGGTACATTTGTTTGCCGGTCTTCAAGTCCCTGGCACTAATATCTTGCTTGTGGGAATCCAGCTTCCTAGTGTTTCACAGCTAGCTTTCTATTGTACATGTGCAAGACATGCTGTGCTTTCACAATCGTTCCTCAGTCTTCTGGGACATGTGATCTGTCCCAGGAGGTTGCAAGCAAGGAGGGGAGGGGGGCATAATTCTGCTCTATTTTCGTAGGCAAGGAGAGCAGAAGTTGAAGTGGGTACCTGTCAGAAATAGGTACTCGTTCCGTTTTTCACAATCATGAGAGAGGAGGGGGAAAAAAGGAGGAAGGGTGAAACCTCTCTTTTCAGGTGAAGTTCTGCTTTAAGGGAGTAAATGATAGAAAATATACTTACGTTCCTCAATCTTTGGTGGTGCATGACTGACATCATCCTTCTATGAACAACATCCTGGGGAATGGTGAATACTTCCAATCTCACAAGAAGACACAGTAGCACAGTGCTGGGACCATCTACTGTATGTGGGTTCTTAGCTAGTACTTTAAATACTCTAGATTTCCAAGATCTCGCTGGATGGTGGATAACATCTCCCTCATCTTGGCCCTGGTGGAAGTTGGGGAAAGGTAATCATGCTTTCTACCCCCACTGTATTTTTACTTTATTTTATGCTGTGTTTTCAAAAGTGAAACGGCCCGCCTTGCATTTTAGTTGGAATTTCGCTTTAACTGCTGTTTAAAATGACCTATTACACTGCCTGTTTGAAAAGGAATGTCTGAATAACTTTTAAATTGTATTCGGATTAGTAAGATCATGCTAGTTGAATAATATTTCTACTCTAATAAATTAGGTATTTCTTTTCAAGGTGCTGGATCTGACATGACAGCTCTGTGATTTATACCTCATAAATATTTTAGATAAGATTATCAGTCTCCAGAAATGCAGATGTTGCCTGTCATGTTGTGCCAAATTAGTAGCTGGTCAAGATGCCACACTTTGATCAGGGTATAATTACAGCTGTTCCATCTGTACGATAGCTCAACTGTTTATATTTATTACATACTTTACCAACATATTATTACAAATTTCAGAAAGAAACCTATATGCGTACTGACATAACTTTCTTTTCGTGTCAACTTACTTTATTTGAAGTTATAGGAAATGCTACAGATTGAAATCATTTCATTGTAAATTATTTAGAATCTTTAGACTGTTTTGAAAATCATACATCAAACTGAATAATAAAGATATTCATAATATGTTTAGGATCAGAAAGTTTACTTCTGAGCCCTAAAGAATTCTTCACAAAACTTCAAAAAACGTTTCAGCTATAGAACTATAGTACATAATTTCTTCCTTCTGCTTAATGGGCCCTGAAAGCATATGGAAGCACCAACAATAATCAGTATCAAGGAAATCAATGGCAAAGAAAGAGAAGGTACTAGATTGGTTGTAAGTAGTGGCATGAAAGAGCATGGACCTTGTGCTCCACCCGATCTCTAATATAGACACTGAGATAATGACCTATTTATCCTTGTAGGAGATGAAAGAACATTTCTTTGTAGACAGTCAACACTCAAATTGTTTGCAAGTATTCAAGAAGATCAGACGTAGAGCCCCTTATTTACTTGCATATAGAGGACCTAAAACATATCTAAAAAAAAGTCTAAAAGCATAGTAAAACATTCAAAGGCTGCCACATTCCTGTACTTTTGATTTAAGTTTTTATTTCTTCAAAATAAATACATATCCATAGTATACAATGCCAACAGGATGTTCCTCCAGTGCAAGCTTTTGGACCATAATGGATATGTATTTATTTTGAAGAAATAAAAAGCTAAATTGGAACTATGGGAGTGCGTCAGTCTTTGAATATTTTACTATGAAAAATATTTATATATACAGTATACCGTGCCTTGAAAAAGTATTCATACCCCTTGAAATTTTCCACATTTTGTCATGTTCCAACCAAAAACGTAAATGTATTTTGTTGGGATTTTATGTTATAGACCAATACAAAATGGCACATAATTGTGAAGTAGAAGGGAAATGATAAATGGTTTAGAAAATTGCTTATAAATAAATATCTGTGTGGCACCAATAAATATAAAATGTGGTTGTAAGTAGTGGCATGAAAGAGCATGGACCTTGTGCTCCACCCGATCTCTAATATAGACACTGAGATAATGACCTATTTATCCTTGTAGGAGATGAAAGAACATTTCTTTGTAGACAGTCAACACTCAAATTGTTTGCAAGTATTCAAGAAGATCAGACGTAGAGCCCCTTATTTACTTGCATATAGAGGACCTAAAACATATCTAAAAAAAAGTCTAAAAGCATAGTAAAACATTCAAAGGCTGCCACATTCCTGTACTTTTGATTTAAGTTTTTATTTCTTCAAAATAAATACATATCCATAGTATACAATGCCAACAGGATGTTCCTCCAGTGCAAGCTTTTGGACCATAATGGATATGTATTTATTTTGAAGAAATAAAAAGCTAAATTGGAACTATGGGAGTGCGTCAGTCTTTGAATATTTTACTATGAAAAATATTTATATATACAGTATACCGTGCCTTGAAAAAGTATTCATACCCCTTGAAATTTTCCACATTTTGTCATGTTCCAACCAAAAACGTAAATGTATTTTGTTGGGATTTTATCTTATAGACCAATACAAAATGGCACATAATTGTGAAGTAGAAGGGAAATGATAAATGGTTTAGAAAATTGCTTATAAATAAATATCTGTGTGACACCAATAAATATAAAATGTGGCATGCATTTGTATTCAGCTCCCTTTACTCTGATACCCCTAACTAAAATCTAGTGGAACCAATTGCCTTCAGAAGTCACCAAATTAGTAAAAAAATTCCACCTGTGTGTAATTTAATCTCAGTATAAATAAAGCTGTTCTGTGAAGCCCTCAGATGTTTATTAGAGAACCTTAGTGAACAAACAGTATCATGAAGGCCAAGAATCACACCAGACAGGTCAGGGATATACTTGTGTAGAAGTTTAAAGCAGGTTTAGGTTATAAAAAAAATCCCAAGCTTTGAACATCTCATGCAGTACTGTTCAATCCATCATTCAAAAATAGAAAGAGTATGGCACAACTGAAAACCTACCAAGACGTGGCTGTCCACCTAAATTGACAGGCCGGGCAAGGAGAGCATTAATTAGAGAAGCAGCCAAGAGGCCCATGGTAACTCTGGGGGAGTTGCAGAGATCCACAGCTCAGGTGGGAGAATCTGTCCACAGGACAACTATAAGTAGTGCACTCCACAAATCTGGCCTTTATGGAAGACTGGCAAGAAGAAAGCCATTGTTAAAAGAAAGCCATAAGAAGTCCCATTTGCAGTTTGCGAGAAGCCATGTGGGGGACACCGCAAACATGTGGAAGAAGGTGCTCCGGTCAGATGAGACCAAAATTGAACTTTATGGCCTAAAAGCAAAAGCTATGTGTGGCACAAAACTAACACTGCACATCACCCTGATCATGTTGTGGGGATGCTTTACTACAGCAAGGTCAGGGAAGCTGTTCAGAGTTGATGGGAAGATGGATGGATAAAGATTTTGAAAAACATTTATAAATTTTACTTCCACTTCACAATTATGTGCCACTTTGTGTTGGTCTATTATATAAAATCCCGATAAAATACATTTACGTTTTTGGTTGAAACATGACCAAATGTAGAAAATGTCAAGGGGTATGAATACTTTTTTCAAGGCACTGTATATAGGAAGTATATATATATTTCAATTTAGCAGTCCTTAAGATCTGTGGCTGTATTGGTTTCATTTTTTCAGAATTTATCCTTCATTTTTGCCTGGTAATCCTGCAAACAATGCACTTATTGTCCCAGGAGCGTATCCAGAGTCTAGTCTCGGGAGGGGCACTGCCAGAAAATACTTTTTTTGCAAGCAATTTATCTGGGAAATGGCTGGTGTTGGCGCTTCAATCATCCTGGCACCATGGTTGTTATGGTGTCAGGATGATTGAAGCACATTATTTATATTATTACATTGTAATATAAAATGAAATGGTTCATCTCACCATAATGCAGTGTGTCACTTGCCACCGTCGCCTGCCACCAGATGCAGATTGTCACTTGCCACAATTTGCGGATTGTCACCTGCCACATCCCCAGCCACGCGTTGCAGATTGCCACTTGCCATGTCACCTGCCACATGTTGCGGATTGTCACTTGCCACTTCACCTGCCACACACTGCGGATTGTCACTTGCCACATCACTTGACACACATTGCGGAATGTCACTTGCCACGTCACCTGACACATGTTGCGGATTGTCACTTGCCACGTCACCTGCCAAACATTGTGGATTGTCACTTGCCACGTTACCTGCGCCATGTTGTGGATTGTCACTTGCCACATCGCCTGCCATATGTTGCGGATTGTCACTTGCCACGTCACCTGCCACAAGTTGCGAATTGTCACTTGCCATGTCACCTGCCACACCTTGCAGATTGTCACTTGCCTGCTAAGGTGGTGTTTTACTTGTCTCTTGCTTTGTCCCACCCAGAGTCAGGCAGCACAGAGATGATGTAATCTCTCTGCTGCCTGCACTGCCTGCACAGTGAGGGTGGAAGTTACTGCAGGGATGCAGGGCGAGCACGGGGCGGTGAGAGATGATGTCATCTCCCTGCTCCCCCTCCCGCCGGCTCGCTGATTGGCCAGCCGCCTGCTCACACACCGAGCCACTCAGCTGACCGCCCGCTCTCTCAGCTGCCGCCAAGCCGCCTGCCCATTCACACACTGAGCCACCCAGCAGACTGGCCCACCCGCCCCACCCGCTCACACACTGAGCTACCCAGCAGCCAGGCCCGGAGGTTCTCTCAACTGCCTGCCCGCTCACACACCAAGCCACCCAGCAGCCTGGCCTACTCCCGGAGCCTCCCACTCTCTCACCCGCCCAGCCACCCGCAACAAATTTCTCGGGGGGGAATTGCCCCTTTGCCCCCAGGATCCACCCCTATATTGTCCTAGGGTAGCTACATTCACTCACTTTATAGAATCTATAGAGGAAATGTTGGTTGTCACCCAGGCTGGACATCAAACATATCTTCCTCTCCTCATCTCCATTATTTGTGCTTTTCATTTAGCTAAAAGGATATTGGATTTCTGGCAAGATCAATTCATATTTTCTGTCCTTGCGTAAAATAAAAAGGGGAAGTTTGTAATTTTTTTTTTAAAGAATCATACTTACCTAGGTGTATGCAGCATCGGTCCGATGCTGCATCTGTCCCCTGCCGGCTTTAAGACTGAGAACTGATCAATCAAACACTGCTGATCGCTGGGTTCTCAAAACTCTGTGAGCAGAGAGCTTGTGATTGTCAGTCACTAGCTCTCTGCTCTGCCCCACCCCTGCACTCACTGGAAAGCTGGGCTGTGGAGCGGTGGGAGTGGCTGGTCCAGGCTCTCAGAGAAGTTGAGTTAGGTGCCGGTCCAGGGTTCTGGATGGATCCTGACCATATGGTTGCGATTTTTCCCCAGCCTGGACCAGCTCTGTGATGTCAGCTGACATCACCCATAACAGGTCAAAGGAGTGCAGAACTAACTGCACTTCTGTTATCCATAGGAGAAGTATAGCCAAACAAACTATGGATGTACTTTTCCT
This sequence comes from Aquarana catesbeiana, assembly GCF_042186555.1. Classification (NCBI taxonomy): domain Eukaryota; kingdom Metazoa; phylum Chordata; class Amphibia; order Anura; family Ranidae; genus Aquarana; species Aquarana catesbeiana. The sequence continues at coordinate 253,265,475 of NC_133327.1, read as the reverse complement.
TTAAATGTTCATTTCAGCTGAGGGTTCATGTTTGCTGGCTGGTGCAGTTAGTTTGTCCCAGTAAAGTGTGGCAGAGGAGGGGTAGGAGTGGCTGGTCCAGGCTCTCAGTGGCTTGCTGAGAAGCGGAGCTAGGTGCCAGTCCAGGGTTCTGGGTGGATCCTGACCATATTGTTGTGATTTTTCTCCAGCCTGGATGTCAGCTGACAGCTGACATCACCCAAAAACGGGTCACAGGAGTGCAGAACTAACTGAAGTATAGCCAAACAAACTTTGGATGTACTTTTCCTTAAAATGTTCATTTCAGCTGAGGGTTCATGTTTTCTGGCAGGTGCAGTTAGTTTGTCCTAGTATAACCCTTACTGGCATTTATAAATAAATGCCAGTAAGGGAGGAGCCTAGTGACAGATGGGGCATGGGATGCAAACACCCTGAAGCTGCCAAGATGTGTCTACTGCAGTATTAATCTAAAGGGCCTTTTGCAGGGCTGAAGTCCCAGGCAAGGTGGAACAACAATTGTGAGCAGTGGTGGAAGCCTGGGAAAGTTTGTGCCACCTGGAAGTGTGCCTGCCTGGACAGAGCCATGGAAGGTACAGTGAGAGAGAGACAGAGACTGGTATACTAAAGAGGGCACCTTTATTCCCCCAACCCTCAGCTGTGGGCCTGTGAAAGGTGATAGAAGCTAATGCTGTGGACATAGTATACATGGAGAAGTAACTCTTGGAGAAGTGGAGAAGTAACTCTCAACTTTGTTGTACTCCCACGGAGAGGTATGGAAGTGTAGAGGCAAGATGGCTTAAAAGATATGTGCAGAAATTAGATTTACAGATTGTCTACTGCTATTCATAGCGTTTTGCACTGAAAAATTCTGCTACTATATCAAATATGATGTCAGATGTCAAGGAAATCTTTGTGAAGTTACAGTAAAGTGCAGAAAGTGCATTTTATGTGTGAACATTACTTTATTCTCAAATAGTAATGTCACAGGCTGTCATAAGCAGGTCTATGGCCAGGAGTATGACACAATATGGTGGGAGGTAATCCAATTACAGGTGGTTAGCTGTCCTATTGGAAGGGGAGGAGACTTATACAGCTTGGCACCAATCATAGTCCCTCTTACATGTTTATACATTTTCCACAGGGCAGAAGATGCTGCAATGCTACTGGCAATGGCTAATCTTGGACTAAGCTGTTCTGTCCCTTATCAATATATCTTTTGAGAAGAATTCCCCAGATCTCATGGGGGAGATTTACTAAAGCTGGTGCACACAGAATCTGGTGCAGCTGTACATAGTAATTAGTCTGCTTCTAACTTCAGCTTGTTCAATTAAGCTTTGACAATAAAACCTAAAAGCTGATTGGTTACTATGCACAGCTGCACCAGATTCTGTGTGCTCCAGTTTTAGTAAATCTCACACCATGTGTAGCACCCTCTTCTATTTAGGCTGGTAGGTGAATTTAGTCTGTGGCTCTATTGTAGTAAATGGAGCAATGATTGATTGTGTTGGTCTGTTCAGGGTTTCCTGAGATGAGAGTTTGATTACTCCCAACTGCCTCTGAAAGAAGTTTCCAGAACACAGGGCCAGAAAATTCAAATGATCAGTTGAATATTTATCATACCTTAGTTGATCCCTTGAAGGAGGAATTCAGAAGGTGGCTGGGGAGATGATAAAAGTGCAGGAGGCCTGACAGATTGTTCTTTTCTCTCTGGGGGGGATGCATTTCCCTTGGGGCTGCTGCCCCTTGAGGTAGCTCTACTAAGACAAGAAGCTGCAGTCTGAGCCATAGCAGCTGCTGGACTGAGGGCCTGGGGAAGTTTGCCAGAGGATCACATTTGCTGGAGGGCACCGCGGTGAAGTCCAGGTCTGGAGAAAGATCTAATTAATCTCCCTCTCCTAGGATCTACCTGCGGATGCTGAGTGGCAGACAGCTCCTGTGAGTAAATACCTTGCTAGGGACTAATAGCTGTGCAAGTGCCATAAAGGAATTAATGCCAGAAGTGGTTTTATGGACTGTTGCTGTAGGGTCCTAGATACATTGACCATTTCTTGGTACCTCCAGAAAAGCTGCTAGTGGAAGATTAGAGAAAAGTTTGTCGTTGTATGGTTGTTACTGATTGTTTTGGAGTATCCTGTGACCCTAAACCCTGTTGATGTTCTTAAGCAAAAAATACTAAAAAGACCTCACCTAGACTGAGCCTGCACTGTCTGTGAGACTGGGCTTGTGTGACTGTCAGGCTTTGTACTACTGTGGGAGAATCTGGACATATTCTCAGTGGCTGCGGGGTTGAGCGCTGCGCATATTTACAGACAAACATCACAATAATGATTGCAAAGATCAAATTTGACCTACTACATCTGGTGGACATGCCCCAAATTACAACCCTTCTGGAAAGAAGTCCACCGAATTACAAACCAGGTCACTACCCTCAATCTCAATTTTTCACCAAAGCAATTCCTACTACATCACTCTTCAATCCCAAAAAGCGCATACCTCCGCTCACTTGCCATGCACATGGTGAATGCGGTGAAGATGTGTGTTCCAAAATGGCATTCCCCAGAACCGCCGTCTATCACAGACTGGTTCAAACGAATACAAAAAACTGCCGAAATGAGGACTTGATACATCAAACAAAATACACCCCCTCTAAATTCAGCAAACGCTGGTCTTGCTGGCTAAATTTTGTCCCAATAGATGAATACAAAAATGCCACAACTTGACATGGCCTCGGGAGTAGTGGCTCGAATAAGGGAAAGACAACCTTCCAGATTCCCCCCTCCTTACTTGTTATCCCCACATTTACATACCTCCCCCCCCACACCCCTGCTTTCCACATTGGAACACTAACACCAAATTTGCTATATAACAACGAACAAATTTCCAACCACCCTAGATATATGAAAGAAAATAAAGAATTGCTATGGTTGCTTAACTGATTGTTCACTTAGTGACAAATGATAATCAATCATCACATTGTACCATATGGTTTATATCTTTAACAGAATTACTGCTCTATCTGCATGTTTTTTTGTGCATCTTAGAGGCTGCGACCGCATTTGTACTTTCCCTTGTTATATCTTTTATACCTTCAATAAAAACATTTACAAAAAAAAATTGACCTACTACAATATGCACATCAAATGTAAAATGGAAGAGTGAAGCTTTTTCAAAATATATAAGAATGCCCCAGTGTATATTAGCATAATGTAACCACCACTTTTACCTGTACCTCTGTTAACCCCTGTGCAAGGACTTGCACGTCACAACCCCACAATAAGCCTCAAGGATAGTACTAAGCCCCAAATGTATGCAGCAAAACAGATTGAAAATATAGAAACTTTTTTCTCACAATCTAAAAGGACACACAGCAGTTGAAATGTATATTGAAATTAAATGAATATCATGCTGGTGACAAAATTCTCACCTCACCAAATAGGTAACCCTACCACAAATACTTGTGTGTGACCAGCTTTATTTATACTAATCGTATTATTCTGAGCAGGAATTATGTCATAAGATTTGTAATTGCTTCATAGATGTAAATTAAATATACAGTTGGGCTCATAAGTTTACATACCCTGGTAGAATTTATGATTTCTTGGCCATTTTTCAGCGAATATGAATGATAACACAAAAAATTTTCTTTCACTCATGGTTAGTGTTTGGCTAAAGCCTTTTATTATCAATCAACTGTGTTTACTCCTTTTAAATCATAATCACAACATAAACTACCCAAATGACCCTGATCAAAAGTTTACATTGTCAGAAACCACGCATCAGACTGAGACAGAAGTACAGTTAAATCACACTTGTTTAATAATAAAAGTAAATAGAACAAATGTAGTAAAAAAATAGCCAAAGTTCTGTAACCGGAACGGATAGTTAGACAAGCCAGAAAGTCAGGAAGTCAGGTAACAGTGTAGTGGAACAGCAAGCAGGATCTGGAGCCAGAAGGAATGTCAGCCAAAAAATCTTTGACAGGAACGCAGGAGATAATCTCTGTGATGTGGACCAAGGTGAAGCTGAGATCATCTGGGCTAGACGGCTTAAGTAGGCAGGACTGACGAGCAGGATATCATCAACAGGTGAGTCACTGTGGAGAGATAGGAGCTGGCAATTACCCGACAGCTGAGTGGCCAGCTCAGAGAAGGAAGGGCTGAGCCCAGCCCTGAAAATAACGCAGTTATTAATTAATACTGTGTATTGCCCCCTTTAACATCAATGACAGCTTGAAGTCTTTTGTGGTATTTGTGGACGAGGCAGTTTATCTTCTCAGATGGTGAAGCTACCCATTCCTCTTAGCAAAAAGCCTCCAGTTCCTGTTAATTCCTGTAAATTCTTGGGCTGTCTTGCATGAACTGCATGTTTGAGCTCTCCCCTGAGTTGCTCAATGATATTGAGGTCAGGAGACTGAGATGGCCACTCCAGAACCTTCACTTTATTCTGCTGTAGCCAATGACAGGTCCACTTGGCCTTGTGTTTTGGATCATTTTCATGTTGGAATGTCTAAGTACGTCCCATGAGCAGCTACCTGGCTGATGAATGCAAATGTTCTTCCAGTATTTTTTGATAACATAGTGCATTCATCTTGCCATCAATTTTGACCAAATTTCCTGTGCCTTTGTAGCTCACACATCCCCAAAACATCAGTGATCCACCTCCGTGTTTCACAGTAGGAATGGTGTACCTTTCATCATAGGAATTGTTGACTCCTAGCGTTTATGGTTGTGGCCAAAAAGTTCAATTTTGGTCTCATCACTCCAAATGACTTTGTGCCAGAAGGTTTGAGGCTTGTCTCTGCGCTGTTTGTCGTATTGTAAGCGGGATACTTTGTGACATTTGCGTAGTAATGGCTTTCTTCTGGCGACTCGACCATGCAGCCCATCTTTCTTCAAGTGCCTCCCTATTGTGCATCTTGAAACAGCCACACCACATGTTTTCAGAGAGTCCTGTATTTCATCTGAAGTTATTTGTGGGTTTTTCTTTGCATCCTGAACAATTTTCCTGGCAGTTGTGGCTGAAATTTTAGTTGGTCTATCTGACCGCGGTTTGGTTTCAACAGAACCCCTCATTTTCCACTTCTTGATTAGAGTTTGAACACTGCTGATTGGCCTTCTAAATTCCTTGGATATCTTTTTATATCCATTTCCTGTTTTATACAGTTCAACTACCTTTTCCTGCAGATCCTTTGATAATTCTTTTGCTTTCCCCATGACTCAGATCCAGAAACATCAGTGCAGCACTGGATAAAAGATGCAAGAGTCTGTCAGGAGTCCAGAAACTCATTGATCTTTTATACACACACACTAATTACAAGCAAACAGATCACAGGTGAGGATGGTTACCTTTAATAGCCATTCAAACCCCTTTGTGTCAACTTGTGTGCATGTTATCAGGCCAAAATTACCAGGGTATGTAAACTTTTGATCAGGGTCATTTGGGTAGTTTCTGTTGTAATTATGATTTAAAAAGAGTAAACACAGTTGATTGATAATAAATGGCTTCAGCCAAACACTAACAATGAGTGAAAGAAAAGTTTTTGTGTTATTCCTATTCTCTGAAAAATGGCCAAGAAATCATAAATTGCCAAGGTATATAAACCCATGAGCACAATTGTAAATTACCACTTTAATGTATAATGTAAAATAGGTCAAACAGACGTTTAAAGGCTTATCTGAGGAGTTAATATCTTTTACACACGATTGAGAATAAAATTATGATATATGAGTAATGTCTTGGAAAATAATTATCTAATATTGAACAAGAGTACTGTTTAGAACTCTGTGGAGGATCCCAATTTCTGAATCTACAACCAGTGATATCTAAGTATGAAAATAAAAAACATATAATCAAATATAATTGTGTTTCATTTCTATACGTGTTAAGGAAAATAGATGTTTCACATTTTCTGAATCTCCCTTCAGAGGAACATTTGACTAGGAAAATATATGGTTTACCTAAGAGCCCTTGCACACTGGGGCGGTTTACAGGCGCTATTGCGCTAATAATAGCGCCTGCAAACCGCCCCGAAAGTGCCGCTACTTTCATTCCAGTGTGCAAGCCCCGAGGGCTTGCACACTGGAGCGATGCGCTGGCAGGACGGTAAAAAAAGTCCTGCTAGCAGTATCTTCGGAGCGGTGAAGGAGCGGTGTGTATACCGCTCCTTTACCGCTCCTGCCCATTGAAATCAATGGGACGGCGCGGCTATACCGCCGGCAAAGTGCCTCTGCAGAGGCGCTTTGCGGTGATATTTAACCCTTTCTCGGCCGCTAGCGGGGGGTAAAACCGCCCCTCTAGCGGCCGCATACCGATGGTAAAACGCCGCTAATAATAGCGGCGTTTTACCACCGACGCCGCCCCCCGCCCCAGTGTGCAAGGGCTCTAACATGTAGTGCAATAAATGACTGGTGAGTATTATCCCATAACAAGAAATCAAAAGATCCGTACCAGAGAGTTAAAAAGATTTACCAGTATTAAAGCATGTTATTAGTATTTTCTTTAAGTACATCTTTTAGTTTTGAGAAGAAAAGGAAAAAAAAATCACATCTTTTGTTATGTTTATATTGCTGCCTATGGCCCAGTTTGAGAAGTGTCCACTTACTTTCTTTACTTGTACCAATGTTTTCACTGAGACACAAAGTGAGAGGAAAACAACAGAGGCACAGACAAGAAAAAAGCTGGCCATAGATAGAAAGAATTTCAAATTAAAGTTTTTTGGAAAATTTGTGCGAAAATTTTCAGAACATTCAAATGTTGTTTTAACCACTTGCTTACTAGGCACTTAAACCCCCCTCCTATCCAGACCAATTTTCAGCTTTCAGTGCTCTCACACTTTGAATGACAATTACTCAGTCATGCAACACTGTACCCAAATGATTTTTTTGTCCTTTTCTTCATACAAATAGAGCTTTATTTTGGTGGTATTTGATCACCTCTGGGTTTTTTATTTTTTGCGCTATAAATGAAAAAAGACCGAAAATTTTGAAAAAAAACAAATTTTTTCTAATTTCTGTGATAAAATTTTGCAAATTCGTAATTTTTCTTCATAAATTTTGGCCACAATTTATACTGCTACATATCTTTGGTAAAAATAACCAAAAATTTGTGGAAATTATTTGGTCTGTGTGAAAGTTTTAGAGTCTACAAGCTATGGTGCAAATCATAAAAAAATTATCACATCTGATGTACTGAGGCCTATCTCATTTCCTGAGACCCTAACAAGCCAGGAAAGTACAAATGCCCCCCAAATAACCCCTTTTTGGAAAGTAGACATTTCAATGTATTTAGTTAGAGGCATGGTGAGTTATTTGAAGTTGTATTTTTTTCCCACAATTCTTTGCAAAATTGAGATTTTTTTTTTTTTTTTTTTTTTCCCCACAAAATTGTCATTGTAATAGCTTATTTCTCTCACATGGCATGTGTATACCACAAATGACACCCCAAAATACATTCTGCTACTCCTCCTGAGTATTACGATACCAAATGTGAGGGACTTTTTCACTGCCTGGCCACATACAGAGGCCCAACATGCATGGAGCACCATCAGGTGTTCTAGGAGCATAAATTACACATCACATTTCTCAACCACCTATTACACTTTTGAAGGCCCTGGAGCACCAGGACAATGGAAACACCCACAAAATGACCCCATTTTGGAAAGCTAACACCCCAACGTATAATCTATGAGGCATAATGAGTCTTTTGAATGGTTTATTTTTTTCCAGAAGTTTTTGGAAAATGTGGAAAAAAATGAAACCGCATTTTTTTTACACAAAGTTGTCCGTTTATAAGATATTTCCAACACATGGCATTTAGATAGCAAAAATGACACCCCAAAATACATTCTGCTACTCCTCCTGAGTATTACGATACCACATGTGTGGGACTTTTTCACTGCCTGGCCACATACAGAGGCCCAACATGCATGGAGCACCATCAGGTGTTCTAGGAGCATAAATTACACATCACATTTCTCAACCACCTGTTACACCTTTGAAGGCCCTGGAGCACCAGGACAATGGAAACACCCACAAAATGACCCCATTTTGGAAAGCTAACACCCAAACGTATAATCTATGCGGCATAATGAGTCTTTTGAATGGTTTATTTTTTTCCAGAAGTTTTTGGAAAATGTGGAAAAAAATGAAAACACATTTTTTTTTACACAAAGTTGTCCGTTTATAAGATATTTCCAACACATGGCATTTAGATAGCAAAAATGACACCCCAAAATACATTCTGCTACTCCTCCTGAGTATTACGATACCACATGTGTGGGACTTTTTCACTGCCTGGCCACATACAGAGGCCCAACATGCATGGAGCACCATCAGGTGTTCTAGGAGCATAAATTACACATCACATTTCTCAACCACCTGTTACACCTTTGAAGGCCCTGGAGCACCAGGACAATGGAAACACCCACAAAATGACCCCATTTTGGAAAGCTAACACCCCAACGTATAATCTATGAGGCATAATGAGTCTTTTGAATGGTTTATTTTTTTCCAGAAGTTTTTGGAAAATGTGGAAAAAAATGAAAACACATTTTTTTTTACACAAAGTTGTCCGTTTATAAGATATTTCCAACACATAGCATTTAGATAGCAAAAATGACACCCCAAAATACATTCTGCTACTCCTCCTGAGTATTACGATACCACATGTGTGGGACTTTTTCACTGCCTGGCCACATACAGAGGCCCAACATGCATGGAGCACCATCAGGTGTTCTAGGAGCATAAATTACACATCACATTTCTCAACCACCTGTTACACCTTTGAAGGCCCTGGAGCACCAGGACAATGGAAACACCCACAAAATGACCCCATTTTGGAAAGCTAACACCCCAACGTATAATCTATGCGGCATAATGAGTCTTTTGAATGGTTTATTTTTTTCCAGAAGTTTTTGGAAAATGTGGAAAAAAATGAAAACACATTTTTTTTTACACAAAGTTGTCCGTTTATAAGATATTTCCAACACATAGCATTTAGATAGCAAAAATGACACCCCAAAATACATTCTGCTACTCCTCCTGAGTATTACGATACCACATGTGTGGGACTTTTTCACTGCCTGGCCACATACAGAGGCCAAACATGCAAGGAACACCGTCAGGTGTTCCAGGGACACATAGCATGCACATACCAAGAATTACACCCCAAAATACATTATGCTGAGCAAAGCGTAAACAAAAAAGATTACCTGTGGTTGTAGTAGCGCAGTTGTACGCAGGAGGAAAGCACTGGTCCAGGCAGCAGGCAGGGACTTGGTCAGCAGCGGCGAACACAATTGTCCAGGCAGCAGGCAGGGTTACTGTCCATATAAAGTCCAGGGTCAGTGCAGGCAGAGATATTGTCCGCAGTGCCAAAAATATTGGTCCTGGTAGTAGGCAGGTCCATGTGGTGTGGTCAGTGCAACAGGCAGAGGCGTGACGGCAGTAAGTCCTACAGGCAGAAGTAGGGTCTCGTTCAGGACAGAATGGGGACAGGGGTAGAGGCTTCTCCCACCCAAATCTCTTTGAAGCCTCCGAGTCTCCAGACCCTAATCTAGGATTGAGAAAACAAAATAAATTGTTTTCTTCATCCAGAAAAACAATTCTGGAGCCCCTCACATATGTGAGACCCCTGTGTTGAATCCCACTAGTCCAGTTGCAGGGTACAAGATCAGTCCAAGAGGCAGGCAAATATCATGGTCAAACAGTCCAAGGTCAGTTCCAGATCAGGCAGAGGTATGTACAGAATCGTTGGGCAGAAGCATGGTCGAATAACAGTCCAGGGTCAGTTCCAGATCAGGCAGAGGTATGTGCAGAATCGTTGGGCAGAAGCATGGTCGAATAACAGTCCAGGGTCAGTTCCAGATCAGGCAGAGGTATGTGCAGAATCGTTAGGCAAAAGCGTGGTCAAATAACAAGCCAGGGTCAGTTACAGAGGAGGCAGTGGCATAAGGGGTGTGAGGGTAAATTGCAGGAACGGAGGCTTACGTTTACCATACTTTACTAATAATTTACTAAAGTATGGTAACGACGAAAACATTCACCTACGCAGAGGCCTGGTTCAGAAGGACATTGTGCACAATAATAAGATGTGTCTCTTCTGAATCCAGCTCTGGTACACACTTTACATTTTTTTTGCCGTCGTTGGCCTGTTGGTTTGGGAGGGATCTTATCTGGGAAGTGGCGTTCGGAGAGTCGACTTAGAACATCAGATCGGATATTTTCTGGGGGGCCGTTCGGGAATGTAAGGGCAGTGAAAACGTCTTCCTGGTAGCCAAGGAAGCGTTTGGGGTTTTGGGTGGAGTTTCGATAAATGACATAAGAATTGTAGATGGCCAAATTAAAAAAATAAATTGCGACTTTCTTATACCAATGGTATGTCCGTCTTGTGGCAAGGTACGGTTCCAGCATCTGGTCATTCAAGTCGACTCCCCCCATAAACAAATTATAGTCAAAGACACATTTAGGTTTCTGTATGGGGCCATTTCTTCTGGGGACTTCCATGAAGGTATCATCGTGGATTGAAGACAACATGTATACATCTCTTTTGTCTCTCCACTTCACTGCCAAAATCTCGTTGTTTCGTAGACTCGCCGTTTCTCCTTTTCTCAATTTTTTATTGACCAGACTTTGAGGAAAGCCCTTCCGGTTCTTTTTGATGGTACCACATGCAGGCGTCTTCATCCGATGCAGGTTGTGGAAAAGGGGCAGAGATGTGTAGAAGTTATCTACGTACAGGTGGTAGCCTTTCTCCAGTAGGGGGTATGTGAGATCCCAAACAATTTTCCCGCTTGATCCCAAGTAGTCTGGGCAATTAGGGGGTTGCAGCTGGGTGTCCTTCCCTTCGTACACTTTGAAGGCATACAAGTAACCTGTGACTCGGTCACATAATTTGTATACCTTCACCCCATAGCGTGCCCTTTTACTGGGAATATATTGCTTCATCTTAAGCCTGCCACTAAACTTAAGAAGGGACTCATCCACACATATGTTTTTGTCTGGGGTAAACAGCAAGGGGAATAGTGCAGAAAAATAATTTAAAAGTGGCCGAATTTTGAAAAGTCTATCATAGTTTGGGTCATTTCGGGGAGGGCACTGGGTATTGTCGTTGAAATGAAGAAACCTCAATATCATGAGGTATCTGTTTCTGGGCATCACCTTGGAGTATATTGGCAGGTGTTGGAGGGGGCGGGTTGACCAATAGGACAGCAAAGTGTTTTTTTTCGTGAGTCCCATGTTAAATGTGAGCCCTAAAAAAACCTTCAACTCCACCACCGTTAGGTCTCTCCATTCGTAGGGACGGGCATAGTAGGATGTTGGATTATTTGCAATGAATTGATGTGCATAAAGGTTGCACTGGGCCACAATACTTGACAGCATGTCCTCGGTAAAAAATAAATTAAAAAAATCTATTGGGGAAAAATTCTCCGTGTTCACCTGGACTCCTGGCTGGGCAGTGAAAGGGGGAATGTTGGCTTCTCCTGAATTAGGAGGAAGCCACAAGGGGTTCTGCAGGGCATAGGGAAGGCTGGCTTGGGTCCTTGGCCTTTCTTGCCGAGGCACTGCGGTGCTGGTGGACGGGACTGCCGTGCTGGTGGACGGGACTGCCATGCTGATGGACGGGACTGCCGTGCTGATGGACGGGACTGCCGTGCTGGTGGACGGGACTGCCGTGCTGGTGGACGGGACTGCCGTGCTGGTGGACAGGACTGCCGTGCTGGTGGACGGGACTGCCGTGCTAGTAGATGCCACTGCCTCCCCACCAGAACGCCTTCGTTTGGCGGGCCGAATCTCTTCCTCCTCTGAGTCACTCAGTGTTTCACTACTGAGGACTGGCTCATAAGTTATGTCCGACTCGGAATCAGAAAGGGAATCTGAAAAAGAGAGCTCCCCGTTGCTCTCGTCGGCCTGGGACAGTATTTGGTACGCCTCCTCGGCGGAAAAGCTTCTTTTGGCCATGGTTGCTAAGCCTGCACTGATGAGGCGGCACTGATGAGCACAGATGGGCAATGAGGTGGCACAGAGGGGCACTGATGAGGTGGAACAGATGTGCACTGATGAGGTGGAACAGATGTGCACTAATGAGGTGGACAGATGTGCAGATGTGCACTGATGAGGTGGCACAGGTGGGCACTGATGAGGCGGCACAGGTGGGCACTGATGAGGCGGCACAGGTGGGCACTGATGAGGCGGCACAGGTGGGCACTGACGAGGTGGAACAGATGTGCACTGAGATTGCACAGATGTGCACTTATGAGGTGGAACAGATGTGCAGATGTGCACTGATGAGGTGGCACAGGTGGGCACTGATGAGGCGGCACAGGTGGGCACTGATGAGGCGGCACAGGTGGGCACTGATGAGGCGGCACAGGTGGGCACTGATGAGGCGGCACAGGTGGGCACTGACGAGGTGGAACAGATGTGCACTGAGATTGCACAGATGTGCACTTATGAGGTGGCACAGCTGGGCACTGATGGGACGGCACAGATGGGGCGGCACAGATGGGGCGGCACAGATGGAGCGGCACAGATGGAGCGGCACAGATGGGCACTGATGAGGCGGCACAGATGTGCACTGAGGCAGCACAGATGTGCACTGAGGCAGCACAGATGTGCACTGATTGGCACAGGTGGGCACTGAGGTGGCACAGGTGGGCACTGATGAGGTGGCACAGGTGGGCACTGATGAGGTGGCACAGGTGGGCACTGATGAGGTGACACAGGTGGTCACTGATTGTGCAGATGTGCAGCTGGACACTAATCACCGCTGGGCAGACAGGTGGACACCGATTGGCACAGGTGGGCACCGATTGGCACAGGTGGGCACCGATTGGCACAGGTGGGCACCGATTTGGCACAGGTGGGCACCGATTGGCACTGTACTGATGCTGCACTGTACTGATGGGGCACTGTATTGATGGGGCACTGTGTTGATGGGCACTGTATTGATGGGCACTGTGGGCACTGTAGGCACAGTAAATGTTAATACAGACTCACAGATCGCTGACAGTTTCTCTCTCTCCTCACACGCTGTCTCTGTGTGAGGAGAGAGAACCGGCAATGAGAGATGATCTCAATTGTTTACATTGTAGATCATCTCTCATTGGAGGCAGCGATCGCGCTGTAAACGGCCGCTGTGATTGGCCGTTTACAGCGATCTGTGATTGGCTGTGTCCAAGGGACACGGCCAACACAGAATTTCCCCGTTGCGCGCTCGTGAGCGCGCACGGGGAGCGAGGAAAGGGGAGGCCGTCATATGACGTCCTCCCGGGAATTGACATCCGCGCTGAAGCCGTCATTCGGCTACGGCCGGATGTCAGGTGGTTAAAGATTTAATTTGCTTTTAACCACTTCAGCCCCAGAAGAATTTACCCCCTTCCTGACCAGAGCACTTTTTGCGATTTGACACTGCGTCGTTTTAACTGACAATTGCGCGGTCGTGCGACGTGGCTCCCAAACAAAATTGACGTCTTTTTTTTTCCCACAAATAGGTGGTATTTGATCATCTCTGCAGTTTTTATTTTTTGCACTATAAACAAAAAAATAGCGCCAATTTTGAAAAAAACACATTATTTTTTACTTTTTGCTATAATAAATATCCCCAAAAAATACATAATTTTTTTTTTCCTCAGTTTAGGCCGATACGTATTCTTCTACATATTTTTGGTAAAAAAATTGCAATAAGCGTTTATTGATTGGTTTGCACAAATGTTATAGCGTCTACAAAATTGGGGATAGTTTTAAGGCATTTTTATTGATTTTTTTTTTTTTTACTAGTAATGGTGGCGATAAGTGATTTTTATCGTGACTGCGACATTATGGTGGACACATTGGACAACTTTGACACATTTTTGGGACCACTGGCATTAATACAGCGATCAATACTATAAAATTGCATTGGTTACTGTAAAAATGTCACTGGCAGTGTAGGGGTTAACCACTAGGTGGTGCTGTAGAGGTTAAGTGTGTCCTAGGGAGTGATCTAACTGTGGGGGTGGAGCTGTATGTGACACGTCACTGATCAGCGCTCCCAATTACAGGGAGTTGTGATCAGTCACAGTGTCATTAGGCAGAACGGGGAGATGCTTGTTTACATTAGCATCTCCCCGTTCTTCCTCACCGTGAGATGATCACAGGTATCCCCGCGGGCATCAGGTCCGCGGGACCCGCGATTGCGGTCATGGAGCTCGCGGCCGGCGTGAGCGCCTGCAAGCTACCTCTTAAGGGGCAACGTACAGGTAAGTTAATCTGCCTGTACCTGCCCTTCTGCCACAGTATATCTGCGTGAGGCGGTCGGAAAGCAGTTAAATGAAAATCATACCATCTGGCATCGTACGAAAAAAAATTTCTTGCACGTCCGATAGAATAATATCAGATGAACTGTCATGATTGGCTCTCGAAAGCTCTGTACTAACGATCCGATTATTGTATGATCGCTTCAAAAGCGGTATTTTCTGTACGATTCTCTAATCATGTGTACGGGGCATTCGTTTTGGCTGTTAGTAGATCGTTTGTTAGATTTAGGAGAGCAGTTTCTGCGGAATGTTGAGGACGAAATCCAGACTGAAGGGGATCAAGCAGGCTATTATCAGCAAGGTGGACTCTCATTCGGTTGTAGACTAGACGTTCAAGGAGTTTGGATAAAAAGGGGAGCAAGGAGATAGAACATAGGTTGTTAGGATTGGATGGGTCCAGTGAGGGCTTTTTAAGTATGGGGCTGACAAGTGCATGTTTTAAAGAGTTGGGGAAGATGCCAGAAGACAGGGAGAGATTGAAGATGTGGGTTAGAGTGTAGAATAGAGCCAGGGTTGAAGGGGACGGGGCCTGATTCTGTGTGTACTAGACATGTGCACTGACAAAAAATGTGTTCGTTTTCATTTTCGTTTCATTCGTTTTTTTGCTTTTTCAGAAATTCGGAAATTTGAAAATTCTAAAATTCGGAAATCTGAATGTTTGGATTTTCGAATTTCCGAATTTCGAATTTTCGGATTTCCGAATTTTCAGTTTTAAATTTTCAAATTTTCTGATTTTCGTATTTCGAATTTTGAATTTCAAATTTCAGAATTTTCTGAATTTCTGCATGTTCTGAATTTCCAAATTTCGAATTTCTGAATTCCGAATTTTTGAATTTTCGAATTTTGAATTTTCGAATTTTGAATTTTCAAATTTCAAATTTCCGAATTTTCAAATTTCCGAATTTTCAAATTTCGAATTTTCAAATTCCAAGTTTACGAATTTACGAATTTTCAAATTCCAAGTTTACGAATTTTCAAATTCCGAATTTACGAATTTTTCAAAATTTGAAAATTCGGAAATTCAGAAATTCAAAAATCAGAAAATTCGAAAATCTGAAAAAAAGAAAGAAAATCAGTAAAATTCAAAATAATAACTCACTAATAATAACTAACTATTAAATTATAGGTATTGGAATTTCCTTGAAATTGAAAATTGAATCAATTTCTGGAAATTGAAAAATTCCGAAAATCGGAAATTTGGAATTAAGTTTTGTTTTTAACTGTGGTGGTGAAATCACCTCCTACAGCGGTGGAGTCACGGCTTTATGTATCGTGGGAGCAAACGCTGTTGCTGTCAAGATAAATAAATCCGTGCTGCAACTGAATGGCCTACCTGAAAACAACAAAAAAATGGTGAACAATAAAACACAGTAAACAGTAAAGTATAAAAAAAATTACATACCTGAAAAGCAAACATGATAAAACATAATAACAATAAAACATTGCAGAATAGAATACAGTAAAAAAACAGCAGAACAATAGAGAGAGAATAGAGAAAGAGAGAGAGAACAATAAAACGACAACTATTTTTGTTTTTTTTTATTTTCTATATTTTTTTGTGTTTTTTTTGTGTCCTAGTCTGTACAGTGCTGTACCCTGTACTCTAATACTCAACTAGTGTATGGTAGCGTTCAAAACATTCACCAATGCAAAGACCAGGATTGTCAGGACTGGAGGGACAATAATAGCAGGTGTCACGCCTATATTCGCACTTGCTGCAGACACGACATCTTCTTTGGGGGGCTAGTTGGGTAGGGGTACTTGGAAAGACATACGGAATATGCCTCTCATGCAGCCGGCTTACTGCATTTGGATTGGGAAGGTGAGTTGGAGCACCGTCTGGAAACAGAAGGGCTCTGACAATCTCTTCCTGGAATTTAAGGAAGGATCCAGTCCACCCTGAAGCTCTGTATAGCACATGAGCACTCAGCAAAGCCAATTGAAATAAATAAACAGACACTTTTTTGTGCCAGCCTCTGGCCTTACAGGCAACTAGGTATGGCGCCAACAACTGGTCGTTGAGGTCCACCCCTCCCATATTTTGGTTATATTTGTGGAGGGGTTTCTGCACAACACCAGTCGCCGTAGGAATTTGGACCGTCATGTCTGCATGAAGGGAGTAAAGAATTAAAACATTCTTTTTATCCCTCCACTTCACAGCAAGCAAGTTACTTCAAGCAGGCTCTCTCCCCCAGCCTAAGATGGGAATCTACAAGTCGCTGGGGAAAGTCCCGGGGATTAGATCGCACGGTGCCACATGCGCCAAGCTGATAATCAAACAAGTGACTAAGAAGTGGCACGCTCGTGTAATCATTGTGCACATACAAATGGTACCCCTTTCTGAATAAGGGTGACACCAAGTCCCACACAATCTTGCCAGTGCTCCCTATGTAATCTGGGCAGTTCGGCAGCTCTATGTGATTATCTCTTCCCTTATAAACCATAAAACTAGATATATAGCCTGTGGCCCTGTCACAGAGCTTATACATCTTTGCCCCGTATCTGGCACGCTTGCTGGGAAGATACTGTTTGAAAGGCAAGCGGCCAGAAAACTTAATCAGGGACTCATTAATGCAGACAACTCGATGGGGAGTAAACAAGTCTGCAAAACGCTGGTTGAAGGGGTTGAAGCCGAATTTTGTAGAGCCGATCGTATCCAGGGTCTCCAAGAGGATGAAAGAGTTCATTGTTGTTGAAATGCATGAACCGCAAGATCTGCTCGTATCGTGCTCTGGTCATGGAGGCAGAGAACACGGGCATATGGTAAATTGGCTCAGTGGACCAATATGACCGCAACATACTCATTTTAACTATGCCCATGTCAAGGGATAGGACCAGAAAGGTCTTAAATTTGGAAACCGTAATTGGTTTCCAATCTCTGGCAAGGGAGGACTGGGGATTAGCGGCGATGTATTGACCAGCATACAAATTACTTTGGTCCACAATAGATCTATAGAGATCTTCGGTGAAAAACAGCAAATAAAAGTGACGTAAAATCAACTGTTTCCACCTGAATGCCGGGTTGGTCAGTGAATGAGGGAAGTATGAGTGCTGCAGAAGTGGTGGGTTCCCAATTAGGATTGGCGAATGCAGCAGGAAGGGCACTATGGGCTTCGTCTTCTTGGTGGCAGCGGGACACCACTTGTGCTTGCCACCTCGCCAGCTTGAACTACACTTATGGGACACCGCCAAGTATTACTGCAGTGCTGGTTTGACTACGACCAGGGTGTACTAGGCCGATGATGCTTGCCAGTTCACCAGAAGGATGAGCAGCACTAGTACTTCTCTGCTCCATATGAGAGCCCTGCGGTTCTTGCACCTCAACAGCAGAAGAAGATCGGGGTCTGGTACGCCTGACCTTGGCAGGGACCACAACTCCATCATCAGAGCTATCTGTCATGGAGCCGCTGTCGTCTACAGGATCATATTCTGAGCCTGAATCTGACAGATGAGTGACTTCCTCTTCATTATCTGTCATGCTCAGAAACGAGTAGGCCTCTTCACTACTGTACCTTCAATTTGCCATTTTGGGCTCTAAATTTACTGGTACAGTAGTGAGGCTCAAAGGTAAAAAAAAGCTCCTAGGCTCTCAGTAACTGTATCAAACACTACCAAAAAATCTGTTAGCGATTGCAGGGATCAGGCCTGACTCTGTTAACGCTGCAGTTATGTGTTTAGTGTTTTGTAAGTGACAGTAATCTATCAATACTGCACTTGGGTGGGCTAGGCGGAGGAGCAAACGCAGGTGCTAGCAGGTATCTGGGCTGATCCCGCTAACACTGCATTTTCAGGAACCCTAAACTGCTGGGAGCGCTAGTATAGATCTGATCAGATCAGATAGTGATCCGTTCAGATACTATAACACTAAGGGAGATGTAATCTGACCCTTCCTGGGGCGACACAGACCCTAACTGAACCTAAAACCTAACTGATATCACCCACCGGGCGATCAGGGGGTTAAACCTTTATTGGGTAATAAACGGTGGTTATAAAAAACAAACTAACTAACCAGCGTCACCCGTAACACTTATACGGTGATCACTGGTGAAAGGGTTAACTAGGAGGCAATCAGGGGGTTAAAACCTTTATTAGGTAGTATATGGGGGTACCTGACACTATAAATATCTAACGGTGAACCTAAATACCTAAAGAAATAAAAAATACAGCGCTGCGTTAAAATGGAAGTAAACAGCAGCCAACACACCTATTGACCCAAGTAGTAGATAAAAGTATACAAAAAAAGTGTAGCGCTATAAACTCAAAAGATTAGATAAATGGTGTCTTAAACCCAAATAATGTGTAAATAATAACATACAATTACGTATTAATATGAAAAAACTATGATGTACAGTATATAGTACATATGCAGTGTACACCCTGTGAACCAATATAAAAGAAAACACAATGCAATATTAGTATAAATTGAATATAGTACACTGTGTATGGTGCATATATGATATACAGAACTATAAAAAAAAACAAAACAAGTGAACAGTGATTCAAATATGAAGACCAATAAAGTCCAAAAATTCTAAATGGAATTAACACCACCAAGAAACCATAATGTCAAAAGTCCACCGATGTTGTTGAAAATTAAAAGAAAAGTGAGAAAGCCACCACCCAGGGTCTTAGGGGGCTTACCAAAGGTAAATGACTTGGAAAGACTTATGTCAACCAAGTCACAAAAGCTGAGGGATCAACTGGTCCCAGGAGTATAACTTCTTAGACGGCCATGTTAATTCGCAGATTAAAGAAGCAGACAAGTGGAAAAGCTGTGTAGAGGCTTGGAGCCAATCAAAGTAAGCAGGAAAGGTATTGATGGTGAAGAGGTCATCACCAAAGACATCAGGAGGTTTACCAGAAGTTGTTGACTTGGGAAGACTTGCGTCATCCAAGTCAAAAAGGCTTAGAGACCAACTGGTCAGAAGGATGCGTCTTCTCAGATATCCTCAATAACTTTGAAAACAAGGCAGCAGTTCAACATCCACAGTTATCCGTACAGCATAGAAAGTAATATCCCAATAGAAGGCCACAAACGAATATTCATATACCATGCGAGAAATGGATGAAAGAACTCACATAGCATAATAACGTAAACACTGGTTTATTAAAATATCAAAATTAAACTCACATATTAGTAGATCATCAAAAGCACAAAGATTGAGTAGCGGTAATTGTGAAGGGTCCACCCAACGCGTTTCTGCTAAAGAGCCGTCATCTGGGTTGTGGACCCCCCACCTCACCGCTATATAAAGAACTAATGACCCCTTGTGGAAGTGTCATATACCGGAAGTGTAACTAAATTACATCACTTCTGGTTAGTTAAACCATAAACTCTGAGTTGGCCATTATATGTATAGAAGTCCAAAATTATATGGATCCTGCAAGATAAATGATATATTTAAATTGAATTACATTAAAAGAAAAAAGAAACTGGCCGCAAAAAACGATGGGATGTTCTAAAAGCTGATAAAATCTTGAGCCCCCTATTACCTGAAACACCTAAAGTGATCTTTAGAGGGGTGCCTTCACGAAATAAGCTGGCACCAAATATTATTAATCCTCCTAGTAAGCCCAGCTGCCCGGATCACGCAAGGAGCCTGTGGGACGATTTCAGAATCCACCACTGGCAGGATCCTAGCTTGGCTAGATTTTTTGGGATTGACAAGCTGGATGCTGATTGGAGGGGAGGAAATATGGTTCAGAGAATATCAAAAAACGAAACAGAATGGATTTATCGTTTGAACACACTTACTCCGGCGGGTATCAATGACGACATCGACTTGAATTGTTATTTGTCCAATTATTGACCTATATTTATACTGGTTGTGAAGGGGCAATCCATTCCGGTTTCATCCCTTTATATTTTAATATTTCATTTATATTTCTTTCTATTTTCTTAAAATTTAAGTTTATTTCATTTCATTTTATTTAAATTTATGCATTCTGATTTATTCATTTTATTCAGTTGCGCAATCTGGCATCTATCCACAAGATGGCAGTTTAGATACCTTAGGAACTTTATAACCATATTCTACTTGCTGGCCACAAGACGGCAGTGTTAATTTTCAATTTTGGTTAATCCCTCTGCAAGGTGGGATGTCAACAGATTGGAAGCCTCTGATTGATGTGTGTATTTAAGGAGGTGGCGTGCCAGTTCGTGCAATCCCTGATGACATCAGCGCGCACTGACGAAACCGGTCGGACGCCCCAAACGTGACACGCCATTTCCGTTCGCAATGTATTTTGTTTGTCCGCTCTATCCCACATGTGGGTGATGCGGTTTTTAGCTTTTTTAGCCTGTTTTTAGCCTGTCCAATAAATTTTGGCATACTTCACGATGGGAGTTCATTCATCTTTTTCCCATACATGGCACTAATGGTCTTCAATGACCCATCTCTATCCGGGAGTTCGTTTGCATGCATCTAAGCAGCTACAGTGTTACCTGAGGTACCTGAGTTCCAGCACCTGGACCAAGCCGTGATCGTGTGGAGCTTCCTTGGCTGTTCTTGAAGCGTTGTTTGACTTCTGTCATGGGAGTCACCACAATCTGGTGAGTAGGCTGTGTGGCCGGTGTTGGTGGTGGATTACTGTTGTCTGATGCCTTGCTGAACCCCAGGAGGATTCATCCAGGAATCCGATTTCAACATTATTTGAACACTTTCTTGAATTTAATTTTTTGAATATCATTTTTGAATTTAATTTTTTGAACTCATTTTGAATTTGGACTGTTGCTTTGTTTTGTTTTATTTTTATTTTATTTTTCAATCTTTGATGTTTGATTATTCGCTGCTTTCACTTAGGTGATATTTACTTATGAGTATCACTATTGACACCATATATTTATACTACATTTACTTTGTTTACATTAGAGTGTGTCATCTGCACTTGCACTTTACAGGGAGCGCAGTTTGTAATCAATTATTGTTTTTCATTTTTTTTTGTCACGTTCGGTGCGTCCGACCGGTTTCATCAGTGCGTAGAGTAATGAGGCGTGTAGTGTTCATGGTAGTAGGGTTCTTACGTGTATGGATAAGTGAATCATGGGATCTGCCGCTAGCTTTTTGAAAAAATCTCTTCAGATTTTTTTTGCTGTAACACCTCTACAGCAAACAGTTCTGTAATCCCCTAGTTTGAGCCAGAAATTCCTCTTCTCTGGTGCAATTATTTTTGATTCTAAGGTATTAACCATAGGGTATACTATTCATTAGTGGTTTAGGGTGTGCACTAGTCATATATAGGATAGTGTTTGCTGCAGATGGCTTATGGTACAAATCAGATTTATTATGTCCATCTGAGTCTACCATAATCTGAATGTCCAAAAAGATGATCTTAGATTGATCGCAATTCATTGTTAAACTCTATGTTCATTATGGCCAATATGATGTATTAAGATATAAAGGCCTTACTGGGATCCAGTCAAAATCAGTCAAAAATGTATCTGTGCCATGATAGAATGTGGCACAGGTCCACCAATGCTCCAGAATAAAGAACGCTCCCACCCCCTAGGTACAAGTTGGCGTACAATGGGGCGCAACGCATCCCCATCATCATCCCCCGCACCTTGAGGAAGTGGGAGTCGCTAAACATGAACACATTCCTAGATAGAAGTGCAAAATTTCCAGAGCAAAACTATTGTAAGGCCAGGTCGATTGTTTTATTTCCTTTCAGAAATTCTGCAATAGTGGTCACTCCTAAGAAGTGAGGAATGGAGCTATATAAGGCCTATATGTCTATAGTTTCCAGCCAAGATCCAATGGGAATTGCCATATCCTCAATGATTCTGAAAAGGTCCCTAGTATCCTGTACATACGATGGCAGAGAAATGACAAAGGGTCTTAAGTAGTCATTAATGAGTTTATGCATGAAGGTTTAACATGTTTGTTATTTTTAACAAAAAAAAAATCTGCTTATAATATCACTTTATAATCCTCATGAGTTTTTGGTAATTAATAAAATGTTGGTATGATAGGGTGTTGAATAATTAGAAAATCTTAGGTACCATTATCAATTAGCCCCTTGTTATACACTCTGCTAATTATGTCTCAAAACTCCTCCCGAAAGAGTTCAGTTTTGCGTTCTGGGATGCGTTTATACCAAGCGTGATTTTTAAGAATATTTTCCCCCCTTTACAGAGGGTTTAATCTCAATTTGATGATTAAAACTTAGCTGTAACAGGGCTTGTTGTAGTCTAGATGTTAAATTAACATTACCTATAGGCTTGTTCACAAAGTGTCTGATCTCATACAGCACTTTTTGGAAAAAAGCTCAGATGTGAATATTCTGTTGTAATGAGGGAAAAGACAGATTTCTTCTTATATTCTACCTTATGTGTGGTATCTTAGGAATCAGCTTCCACAATGACTGTTTCAAGGGGAGGGTTCTTGCACCCCACAATTACCTTCATCTCTTAGGGGCATTAAGTCAATCAGAGCGCGGAAATCATTGTTAGAAAAGGCAGAGAGAGCCCCTTGTGGCTAAATGTAGTGCTCCCCTGGGAGTGATACAAAGGGAGCAGTGCCCAAAGGTGCATGGATTGCCAGGTGTTGTTGGTGATGAGCCGGTCACTTGGAGTGTGTTGGTAGTTGCTGAGATGACCGACAGAAAACGTCAGTAGGAGCAAACCGGTAGCTGGAACTGAAGACAAGCCAGGGGTCATACACGAGAGATCAGTCCAGAAATGCCAGAGACAAAGTACAGATGAAGGAATAGACAGGAGCGTAGTCGGGGGTGCAAGCAGGAGGTCAATTAGGAGTGGATCAGAAGCAGAAGTCAAACAAGCCGGGTTGGAAACAGAATCACGGAGACACAGGAGCACAGGAAACACTGGGGAGCTGACGATAATCCAGCAAGGAGCGGCTCCAACAGCAGGCTTAAATAGACCCGGCACCCTGGGTATACCTGGTGCTAAAAAGAAAATTCAAAAATTAATAATTAACTAATAACTTATGCATAAAATCTATAATGTGAAACAAACCAAACTTAAATAATATAATTAAAGTGCACATGCTCCATGTGATGCACACAAATCCTCAATAATGTAAAAAGTCCATAATGCAAATGTAAACGTTAGAGCAAGATGATCAAGTCTACATGCAATGTCCAAAACATATATATATATATAAAGAAGCACGTGCTCCGTGTATTGCACAGGAAATCTTTAATATTTCAATAGTCCAAACATAATAAACCGTGATGGTGATTTCTTCATGCGGTGTGCACACACCTTCTACCAGGTGTACCCTCACCTTAAGGGCTTTTTAAAAAAGCCTGTGATAAATAATATTATCAGCTTGGAAAGATCCTTCTATAGTTCCTCTTTCTTGTAATGGTTAGTTATGGCTTAAATGCTGCTATATAAATTACCCCTTCCTCCTGATCACAAGCCACTTTCCTCCTGGCTGCCAGCAATCTCCTCATATCACACATGTGAAAGATAATAGAGACTTGCAATGGTGTGATAACGTTTTAAAACAGGTTTATTAAACTTAAAATCCGACATAGATGTACACTCACATTTAGCACAATAAAAACAAGCCTAGATATGCTAATGGCTAGAACAAGGAGGTGATATTGTTCCCTGGAGACCGAATCTGCAGCTACGGTTCCCAGCTTTCTCCCCATCCTTAGCCTGGAGTACAAGAAAGCACCTTACTTCCTCCCTCGTCAGCCGATCAAGCTCCTCCTACCGGTTTCGTCACAGTCTTGTGACTTCCTCTTGGAATTGTGATTTTATTTTTAGTTTTAGCTTCAGGTTAAGTTAGACCCACGTGTTTTAACAAGTGGGTGTAACAAGGTTACACCCACTTGTTTTAACATGTAAAGTTAGCTTCCTGGCAAAAAGTCTTTAGTTAGTTCAAATCAACCAACTTATGGGGTTGGGCAGAAGCTTCATCCTAAACTAAGGATGGTTTTCTCTTCATTAGTTAAAGTATAGGAGGACAGGTTTACAATGTACAAATTATGATAATTTACGCTATAGGGATCCATATTTCCCACCTAAAGGGGGTAGTCCAGGAAGAGGTGGGGAAAAAGCATTCAATTTTAATACAGGATGTCCATTGGGCTTACCTGAGACTTGTGCCTCTCCAGATACACCTTCTACAGCACCACCACCATCACAAGATGGTCCATGTAACGAGCCCCTTTCTCGCTCGATTCCACTCTCCTGACACTCCTCTGCGGCTATAGAATCAGACTGCAGATCGCAACATCTGATTGCTCGGTCATCCAATGCTCTGGTATTAGAACTACAGCTATGTGCCGTTCTAACCCAGTTGTGATAGCTCAGAACAAACACCAGGCAGGCTGTATGTAAGTTCAAACAGGAATCTCTTTTATTGCAATATACAGGCTATTTTATACACTAAAAGTGGAGGTGCATACCTCCAACTCATATTACTCTAACAATACAGCTGTAACCTAACTAACCTAATTAACATGAGCTAATTAGCTAATCCCTTTAGACAGCCTAGATGACTCAGACATAACCTTTAGGCCAGACTGGCCGTCTTGTAGCTTAGAACCCCCAATCAACATTATCACAATAGCAGAGTTAATTAACACAAACAACAATGGGGATCTAATGACTCTTAGATCCCATACTAGACACTTATTTACAATACACATTTTAGCAGACAACAGACAGGTAGCTGGAATTGATGACATTAGCATTTAACAGTAGGAGTCCCAATGGTATGAATCAGTCACTATTCCAATATGGCAAATCCAGGGTCCCCAGAGTCTGTGTGTCCTGGGGGACCAGGACCCGAATCCACAGTAATACCACCTCAAGGGTTCCCAGGCATACAGCTCACAAAGAGCACGTTCCCCCAAATGCCAGGGCCCACGATCGATCGGCAAGAGGCTAGCATACAGTCCCTTCCAAAAGTCTCTCTCCCGGCTAGGTCTGTCACAGTCCACCACCCAAAGCAGAATGAGTTAAAAAAAGGTTGAGTTTGAGAAAGTGTAAAGTTAAGAGGGACAGGGGTTTGACCCCTATATCTCTGAATGTGCTAGAGCTAGCGGTCTGTCTTTTGGTATGTGAGTTTTGGATGCCACGTCCCCATGCTTATATTTCTTGTTGACTGACTGTTCAGGAGTTCCAGAAGTGACAGATTCACCCTGTTGTGATGGAAGACTTAGATGAGGTTAAATCCATTTCACAATCATTATTAACATTAGAAGGTGCTGATTAGAGTAGGAACCACTTTTTGCAGAAGTGCCTTGGCATGCTTAGAAATTATTAGTTTCTGTTTATTTAGGTAATCTGTGCTGGGTAGAGCCAGGTACACACTGAACCTGACAGCTCCGGTCGAAGCCACTATACTAACCATGCAAGGTTAATTCAGCGATCTCCCCCGCTGAGCTGTTGTGTTCTGACAGGGGTATGCCCCCACCATAACACTCTGATCAGCACTCTCTGCCATTATCTGAGAGCGCTGATCAGGAGTCGGTCGGATGCTGGCTTTCCAGCATGCACTTCGGACAGAAGACGGCCAAAGTGCTGGCTTCTGTCAGGCAGACTGACATACACACAGCCGAGTGTCAGCAGTTTTTTTATAACCAGCCGATGTCTCCTGACATTCGGTGGTGTGTGCCTGGCTCAGCTCAAATGAGTTCTGAAGAAGTACATTTTTTAATTAGCCCACCTGCCTTTACTTTTCCTCTGCTGGTTATGTATTGATTTGAGATCAAATCTTCAAATGTGCTGCACTTCAGAGGTTCCAAAGAAAATCTGATTATTCCCTTGCAAGCTCTAACTATCCTAAGACCATATTTCTGTTTATGTAATAATTTGAAAGGCTTCCATACTCTTGTTGGATGTTTTAGTACAGACATGAACTAGAAGTTTTCAATCTGCCTTGGGCTTCTAACTGTGGCTGCACCTTTAAGAAGGAGTAGGTGCACTCCAAATTAAGTAGACTCAAATTTATTCTTTGTTAAATTTAGGTCCCAGTTTGGTTGCTCCTTTGATTAGAGTAGAACCCAACTTTTCAGTGGCCTGCAGGCATGGCAGTGTGGTTTCTCATATATTTAAAAACATGTATAGAAATATAGTTTGCAGTGCTGAATAAGTGTATTGGGTGCTGGGTAAATTTGCTATTGCGTCACACTTTTAAAACCCATTGTGCTGCTTGTATATCATGCAATTTGGCACAATTTAAGAACATACTGAATGTAAAAAAATGGCAAGAATCACTACAGAAAACCCAAGAATGCTGTTATATTCACCCTTAGAAAAAAAAAACAATTTTGGTTTTTGTCCAAGCTGATGTCACAAACCCAATAACCCTATTTTTAAGCAGTGAGACAAAGTTTTCTGGAACTATTTATTGTGCTTTTAAAGCGGGGATAAACTTATTTCCTTTATGGTTTTGAAGTGATTTATTGTTACAGAATGTCACCTTATGATAAATGTTCCTCCTAAAAATGCACCACAGTATGAAAATGGTGTTTGTACATTACAGGTCTCTCTCTTTTAGAGAATGTTTCTCTGGTGATATATAATCTCAGTGTTTAATACCTGGCATTCTAGAATGTTTCTGTCAAATAAATAGCATTTATTTGTCTGTTTATTGCACAGAATTAGTTGCGGAATATAATTGCTGGGTATGAAATTCCAGGCTATTATGTGATGATAAACAGTGCTGAACGAAAAGCACATAGCGCTATAATACAATGTGTGGCTAAATCTATGTGCTAATCATCACAAGGAAATAAACTGAATCAACATTTAGCAGTTATGATGTTAAAGAGACCCTGTCACCAACATAAAAAAGCAAAACAAAATAAAGCATTTTAAGAGCTTGCTTGCAGAATTTTCTTTTCCATAAATGTTTTTTTATTCACTTGAAATGTGTGTTTATACTGTCTAGGGAGTTCAACAACACCAGCAGAGTCGACTCCCTAGGAAAGAAAAAGTCCCCCTCTCTCCTGCCATGTAATAGCCCTCTCCACTTCTGGGCATGTCTAGTTACTGTCTTTATTAGCCCAGCTCCTCTGCCGTGCCCCACACATGTTACCAGCTCCTATGCCCTACCCCTCACCTCTTCTCACCCCATCACCCTGTACTTTTTTATGTAGTTGTTGAGGGAGGAACATAGGGAAATATTTTAAGTGTAGCCATACAGATCTGGTAATCCTTGCTGTTGATTCCTGACAGCAGGGTTCAGGAGCATGCTACATTCAAACTTCAGGGTGATATTCAAATCCTTCATGGTCTTTCAAAACAGAAGATGAGGAGCAGAACAGGGTTTAAAGTCAGCAGCCTTCTATCCTATAGTCCTATAGCATGCATGGGAATTGCATTTTCAGGCAAAACACAAACAGTTAGGTACAGTGTAAAAAACAAATATGAGATTACACTCACATGTAATGGTGCCTAATATCCTGGCACCCAGTGTATATAGCATGTAATTTTTAGGGAAAATTGGCCCGCAAACTGCTGGTGACCGCTGCTTACGGATCAGCTCGATTCCCAGAAGTTGCATAGACAGACGTGTCGTGATGACGTGACCAAGCCTCGACATGTTTCAGCCAATCAATGGGCCATCATCAGGAAGCTCTGAATCTGCCATATTGAGTGTGGGCTTTATATACCCTTACATTGTAATATTGGTCAATATACTGACCACCTGCTATACAGTATGGGGTGCTTACAATCTAATATACATGATGGATTGGAAAGTTGAAAATATAAAACAATATAAAGCTAAAAAACAATATTTTGTACCGATATTAATAAAAAGAGAGGGCCACCTAGTAGTCACTAATTAGAATAGCACCCTAATATCTAGTGTTAATTAAACTAATCTGACAAGATAAAAATAATCTACAAATTGCTAATGTTAATATGATAATTAGAAGGTAAGTAATGAAATTAAATTTAAATTGAAAGAGGAGACCTTGGGTAGGTGTTTTACATGCAAGTCACTATGCGAGATCTCAGTGCATTGGCATCTGATGATTGGATAAAACATGCATCTGACCTGCATGCTTTGGCCAATCAAAGTGCACTCTGCTGTGAGAGCCATGACTGGCCAAAGGCAGGGTGCCTTTAGCCAATCATGGCTCAGGGGGCTAAGTCCACGCCCAACACTATAATATATATATATATGTATATATATATATATATATATATATATATATATATATATATATATATATATATATATATATATATATATAGTGTAGAATATATATACACTGCAGGTAGTGTAAAAATATATACATACCGTGTAGTATATCCCTTTCATGCCTAAGCCTATTTCTGACATTTGGTGTTTACAAGTTAAAATCTGTATTTTTTGCTAGAAAATTACTTAGAACCCCCAAACATTATATATATTTTTTAGGAGAGAATCTAGAGAATAAAATGGCAATTGTTGCAATATTTTATGTCACATGGTATTTGTGCAGTGGTGTTTTAAACGCAACTTTTTGGGAAAAGGGACATTTCATGAATTTAAAAAAAACGAAACAGTAAAGTTAGCCCAATTTTTTGTATAATGTGAAAGATGATGTTACGCCGAGTAAATAGATACCAAACATGTCACGCTTTATATTTATTTATTACACGCACTCGTGGAATGGCGACAAACTACGGTACCTAAAAATCTCCATAGGCGACGGTTTAAATTTTTTTTACAGTCACCAGGTTAGAGTTACAGAGGAGGTCTAGTTCTAGAATTATTGCTCTCGCTCTGACAATCGCAGGTATACCTCACATGTGTGATTTGAACACCGTTTACATATGCGGCTGTGACTTCTGTATGCGTTTTCTTTGCTGCGCAAGCTCGCAGGGACGGGGAGCTTTACTTTTTTTTTTCTTATTTATTTTATTTACTTTTATATTTTTAAATTGTGTTTTTTTTTAAATAAATTGGATCACTTTTATTGCTGTCACAATGAATGTAAACATCTCTTGTGACAGTAATAGGTGGTGACAGGTACTCTTTATGGAGGGATCGGGGGTCTAAAAGACCTCCAACCTCTCCTTTGCACTTCAAACTATTCAGATCGCCAAAAACGGCGATTCTGAATACTGTATATTTTTTAAAATCCAGCGTCATTGGCAGCTGAGTAAACCGTAAGTGACATCATGTTTACATTCAGGAGACTGGAACAAAGCCGTTTACAGCTTCGTTTCAGTCTATGGCTAGATGCCAGAAGTGCCAGATTGTGGATTGGGTCTCCCGGTGGGACGGGAGGCCCGGTCAGAGCGGCGGGAGGTGGCGGGAGGGGGGATGTCCAATAGCAATTGAGCGGCTTATAGCCGCATCTGTTGTTATCCCTGGAAAGCCGATCGCCCGCTCTAAAAAATGGTACTGGGATGATGCCTGCAGCTGCAGGCATCATTCCGGTATAACCCCCGAAAGCCGAGGGCGCATATATGCGTACGCTCGGCGCAAAGGGGATATATATATATATATATATATATATATATATATATATATATATATACTTTGCATTCAGTGTAGACTATATATACAGTGTTGGAAGTTCAGTATATATCTATATACAGTGCAAGCAGTCTAATATATATATATATATATATATATATATATATATATAAATACAGTGCAGTCAGTGTAGAATATATATACAGTGCAGTCAGTTTACAGTATATAATACAGTGTATTGAAGTGGTTAAGGGGAATACTATGACAGAATTAAGAAGCAAACAGCATGGGGTCCCCCCAGTCCATACCAGGCCCTTCGGGTCTGGTATGGATTCTAAGGGGAACTCCACGCCACAATGTGAAAAAAAAAACAGCGTGGAGTCCCCCCCCCAAAATCCATACCAGGCCCATCGGGTCTGGTATGGATTTTAAGGAGAACTTCACGCCAAAATAAAAAAAATTGCCATGGGGTCCCCCGAAAATCCAAACCAGACCCTTATCCGAGCATGCAGCCTGGAAGACAGGATAGGGGGAATAAGCGAGCACCCCCCCTCCTGAATCATACCAGGCCACATGCCCTCAACATGGGACGGGTGCTTTGGGGTCCCCCCAAGGCACCTTGTTCCCTAGTTTGTGGGGACAAGGGCCTCATCCCCACAACCCTTGCCCGGTGGTTGTGGGGGTCTGCAGGCGGGGGAATTATCAGAATCTGGAAGCCCCTTTAACAAGGGGGCCCTCAGATCCCGGCCTCCCCTATGTGAATGGGTAGGGGTACATTGTACCCCTACCCATTCACCAAAAAAAGTGTCAAAAAGTAAAATCCACAAAAGACATTTTTTGACAAATACTTTTTCAAAAAAGAAAAAAAAAAGTGTCCCGTGATGTCCATCCATCTTCAATCATGCTGCCCGATGGACCCAAAAAATAGAAAAACAAAAAGAAAATACTCTGCCTCCATGGGAGATGTCCCGCCCACTGCTGTTTTTTCACGGTGACAGCTGTTATATAGGCAAAGGCGGGGCCACCCGGTGATGTAACTGATTGACCCCGCCCCTTCTGACATCATGTGCTGTCAGAGGAGGCAGGGACATCCAGTTACGTCAGCGGGTGGCCGCGCTCTTGCCTATATAACAGCTGTCACAGCGAAAAGACAGCAGTCGGCGGGACGACATGGAGGCGGAGTATTTTCGGGTTTTTTCCTATTTTTTTGGTTTGTCGGGCGGCGTGATTAAAGATGGTTGGACATCATGGGACATTTTTTTTTTTTTTTAATAAAGGAATTGTCAAAAACTGTCTTTTGTGGTTTTTACTTTTTGGACACTTTTTTTGGTAAATGGGTTGAGGTACAATGTGCCCCATACCCATTCACATAGGGGGGCCGGGATCTGATGGCCCCCTTGCTAAAGGGGGCTTCCAGGTTCTGATAAGCCCCCCGCCTGCAGACCCCCACAACCACCGGGCAAGGGCTGTGGGGACGAAGCCCCAAAGCACTCTTTCCATGTTGAGGGCATGTGGCCTGGTATGGTTCAGGAGGGGAGGGGGCACTCGCTCCTCCCCCCTATCCTGTCTTCCAGGCTGCATGCTCAGATAAGGGTGTGGTATGGATTTTGGCGGGAACCTCACACTATTTTTTTTTTTAATTTTGGCGTGGAGTTCCCCTTAATATCCATACCAGACCTGAAGAGCCTGGTATGGACTGGGGGGAACCCACGCTGATATTTTCCTTGATTTTTATCTATATTGCCGGCAGCCAGCAATACATTAGAGCCGCAAGCAATTTTAAATGACATTTTTTCCTTTAGAAATGTAATTTTGCTGCGGCACTGTAAAACAGATCAGACAGATGCTTCACTTTACAGGCAGACTAAGGGGACACCCCCCCCTCGGCACAATATTTAAAGGAATATTTCATTTTTATTGTTTCACTTTAAGCATTATTTAAATCCCTGCTCCTGAAAAAAACAGTAGTTTTAAAAACGTTTTTTGCATTGATACATGTCCCTTAGGGCAGTACCCAGGTCCCCATACACTTTTTATGGCAATAACTTGCATTTAAGCCTTTAAAATTAGCACATTTGATTTTTCATGTCCCTTTAATAGGGTTCACATGTTCGCACAAATTTTTTGCCTGTTCGCAAGTTCTGGTGCAAACCGAAGTGGGGGGTGTTTGGCCCATCCCTATTAGTGAGCACATTACTAATATACGAAAAGGATTCCCTAAACACAGTGTTTCAAACCACTTTAGGGTAGCACACAACAAAAATCCAGCTGAATTATCCTTTTATGCTATTGACACCATTAATAGACACTGGAGAAGTGCCAATATGATCAAACAAATATCCCCAAACAAAACTAAGTGGATATTTGAACTGCAAACTTTAACCCCTTCAGGATTGAACATTGAGCTGGATCTCAACTGTTTCATTACAGACTATTAATTAGTAATAGAGTTCCTATTTAAATTTAAAGTTTATCAGTCCATTCTATTGCGGGTAAAACACCTACCCAAGGTCTCCTCTTTCGATTTAAATCTAATTTCATTACTTACCTTCTAATTATCATATTAACATAGGCAATTTATAGATTATTTTTGATCTTGTCAGATTAATTTAATTAACATTAGATATTAGGGTGTTATTCTAATTAGTGACCACTAGGTGGTCCTCTTTTTTATAAATATCGGTACAAAATTTCATTTTTTAGCTTTATATTGTGTGATATTTTTAAACTTTCCAATCCATCATGTATATTAGATTGTAAGCACCCTATAATGTATAGCAGGTGCTCAGTATATTGACCAATATTATCATAATTTAATTTACAAATTACGATGTAAGGGTATATAAAGCCCACACTCATTATGGTGGATTCAGAGCTTCCTGATGATGGCCCATTGATTGGATGAAACGCATCAAGGCTGGATCGCATCATCGCGACACATGTCCGCCCACGCAACTTCCGGGAATCGAGACGATCCACGAGCAGCAGTCGCCAGCAGATTGCGAGCCGATTTCCCCTAAAAATCACATGCTATATACACTGGGTGCCAGGATATTAGACACCATTACTTGTGAGTGTAATCTCATGTTTGTTTTTACCCAATAAATTTATAAACGGTTTTATGCAATTAAGTTTTCCCTCAGTTATTTTCATCCATCCTGGTGAGGTCTACCCAGTGCACGAGTTGCCAGTAATGGATTTATCCAGGGGTCTCCCCACATGCCTAAGCAACCATACTAGAGATAGTTGGTCAACATCTAGGGGTGAGTGTACATCCATGTGGGGCACCCAGTCTGAGCACAAGTCTATGGAGCACAGATTGTCTATTATTGAGCACGAGCACTTATGAACACAAAACATGTTGGCATTTTTATGTGTCTTTTTTTCAGGAGCACATTTGCTATCACCTAGCACGGTGATTTATATCTTTATTATCTGTATTTGCTATCTAGCAAGTTCTTACTGCAGCTGGTGGAATGTATTCAATTTTTTATCACTTTATTTCATGTATTCACAATTGTTATTCTTTGGCGCTAAGTA
Source organism: Aquarana catesbeiana (assembly GCF_042186555.1). Lineage (NCBI taxonomy): Eukaryota > Metazoa > Chordata > Amphibia > Anura > Ranidae > Aquarana > Aquarana catesbeiana. The sequence continues at coordinate 253,232,241 of NC_133327.1, read as the reverse complement.
TTATTCTATTTCAGTTAGGTACAGTTGTAATGTGTCAGGTTAGCTGAACAAATCCTAGAAAAATATTTATAGTCTAAAAAACATATTTATAGCTGTAGTGTAACGGTCACAGCCAAATAATCAGACCAGTGGTGATGTGCAATCTCTATTTTACTTAACAGTGAAGTTCAACATAAATTGTACCGGAAATCGTGTGAAAATGGGTATACAGTACAGAACATTAACATGAACCATAAAGGAAGAGGATATAACAATTTCACTGCCTTTCAACTAATGTCCACAAGGTGGCAGCAGCGTGTTCTGAGTCCAATCTACAGATAGAAATGTAAACTTAAGAATCTCACATGTTCCAACATAGTAATCGTTCATTCCACAGTCTGTGAGCTGAGTGGACCTCCTGCTGACACAAACTTCACGCTGGCACTGCTTTCTACTTGCTTTGGTCAGGGGGTTCTGGTGGCTGGAGATAGGGCTAACTCACTTCATGGACAGCTTCCACCAATGGACTGTAACAGAGTCCTCTCCAGTGACTGGGGCTTGGAAAGATACTGCGTGCTCTTGTGCTCACTGCTGGTGGCCCGCACACCAGACTTAACAGGGGAGGACCCAGCACCTTGGAACAGCTCACTTGCCCAGTCACTGCTGTCCCATCAGGCAAGATCTCTCTGAGCACAGGAAGCTGGGTGGAGCTGACTTTTATATCCCCCGGGCTCACAGGATTGTGGGGAGTTGAGTTAAAGGGACCTGCACCAGAATCTGGACAAAAGGGCATCCCACTACATAGCTACAGGAAATGGAGTCAAATTTGTTTAATGTAAAGTATTTGTGACACAAATGAAAATAAAGAATGACTGCATGGAAAAAAAATCCAATAATTCACTAATTCACAAAATGTTTAAAGTATACCTTTCATATGAGAAAAATAGTGGTGGCAATTGCTGTATTTCTGAAAATGCCATTCGTCTGGCACAAATGTTTATTGTTTGAAAAACAAATGGGAAGATGCAGATAGAGACATATTTACCAAGGATAATCTCCTTCGGTGATTAAGTCACTTAGAAATGAATAAAATAGTAATCTACAACCAGTGCCATCACAACTTGTCAACATATGCTTTTCTAGAATGATAAAATCACTTTACTTGTTGCCAAGTGGGATCTGCAGCTTGTGTATGGTTGCATTTTTGTAGATAATCTATCGTCAGCTGCAAACATCTGCAGTCTGCTGCAATAGACAACATGGCTACCAAGAAAATTTGGATGTTTCTTTGAATACAGCCCAATGCCTTCCATTGAAATTAAGAGAAATGCAGCAAAGTGCATCATGAGATACTATAAAATGTGGGTCATGATGCACAACCATGCATGTCAACATGCCTGATAGCACATGGCATTTATTATAATGTGCCTTGAAGTGAAAATGTGGCCCTAAAGCTTGTACAGAAATAACTGAACAAAAAAGTACTAAATACTGAATTTACGAAAGTCTTACTACAATGCCTTACTATATAAAATTTGTCACACAACTGAAGAAAGGTGGAATTACATTTTTAAGGGCAACTCCAGCTGAAAAGTGTATTTGAGCACATAAATAGAAAACATTCTTCCTTGTGAAAGATTTCAAAGAAACTTTCCCCTCTGTGCTATATTGCCGCACAATATGAGGGTGACAACACTTTCCAGGGCTACAAAATTGCATTCTCTATCATACCATCTTTTCTACCTGTATTGTTTTCTCTTTGCACTAATAATTTGCATCACTAGACTGGCGTTTCCATCTCAATTTTCCACTTATACTGCCTTCCTTACATAGGGTAACCGTTATATCCACAATGTATAGCAATTGTATGAGCTGAACTGGAAGCAAACGTAATTTTTTTTTTTAAGTACACCAAAAAAAAAAAATGAAACCAGTCTTTTGAATATATGGCTAAAGATATCCTTTTAAATGGGCAAATGTTGCTGTGGGGCCTATACATATCAATTCCACAGATCCCAATATACCTATTGTATATAATCTACAGTATTAGTAAAATGTCATTTATGGTAAGAACATATCCAGGTCATGGTGAAAAAAGGCTGACCCCAAAGAGCTCTGTAGCCAGTAGGTTTAGTGAGTGAGCAAATAATTTCTTCTGACTGATGTTTATCAGCTCCAGCAGAATCTGAATGCCATTTTCAGAAAATGTTGGTTTTATGATCTCTCAGGTTTAAATGAAAGATTGATTTTATTAAAGGTTGCAAAGTTTTGTAAATGGGCCATGGAAAGGATGAAATTAATATTTTAAAAATAACATTTTAATCTAAGCCAGCTGTAAGATTAATATCTATTTTATTTTCCTGCTGGAGACTTTGCCAAATGTGTGCTTGATGGCCGTGTGTGCTCCACAGTAGCTGTAGTCCCCGTCTCAATTTGAATGGAAAGCAGCCATGCTCAGAAATCTCATTTAGTTTAATAATATCCAACCATGCTCTGTGTCAACGCCAAAAGGTATTTCTTAAATGCAGCGTGTCCCCTGGAAAGAAGGTTTTTAAATCTGTGACTGTAGCACTAATATCTGACTGATAAAAGGTGGTCAGACCTGAGAAAATCAAATTTTTTAAATCTAAAAACAACAGAATGCCATGTTCCTTGCTGAACTTCAGAGAAGACACAAATGAATGCAGATCAGCCGTTTAGAGTAAAATATGCCTGTTGTGGCCGCTGTGGCGTCTGCGAGCCAGAGCTGTAGCGTAACTGTGCCCATTGACATTAAAGAATATGCTGTGCATGGCTATATGCGCTTAACCTTCAGTAATCAGGATTGCATGTGTATGGGTGTATTTTTCCCAATGTTAAATTTTAAGTTTGTAAAAAATCAAGGACGTATCTGCCACAAGGCAACATTTTTCGGAAGGGGGGGGGGGTGTCACTGCCACCTAGTATAGCTGAATGATGGCTACAGTAGATCATCCAGTGCGGTTGTCCAGTTCTGGGAGGGTGTCTATCAAGGGCGGACTGATAACTCATGGGGCCCCAGGCAATAGGAGATTATGGGGCCCCCAGGCAATCAGAGATTATGGGGCCACACAGTATACACACACACAGTATACAATCACACAGTATACACATACATGTACACACAGTATACACAGACAGATGTAAAAAAAACACAGATTTGTACATACTGTCCCTGGTTTTACTGAGGCTGGCAACCCTGATGGGGCCCCCCTAGTGGCCCAGGGCCCTCGGGCAGTGCCCGAGTGGCTCAATGGTCAGTCCGCCCCTGGTGTCTATTGATCCTTCAGACACAGCTGATCATAGATTGGGGTAAAGAGCTGACCACAGTGGCTCTTTTCCACATGGTCAGCGGTGTCCAACCGCAGCTGATCACAATCTAAATACACTTGCCGGATATCGGCATTCCTTTCTTCACACTGTCACAGCTTTAGGAAAGGAGAGAGCCTGTAGCTGGCAAGGGTAAAAGGGGACATCTACACTGATCGTCAGTGTCATGATGATCAGTCCAGCCCCAACAGTGCCCATCTGTGCCGTCTATTAGTGCCCATCAGTGCTGCAAATCAGTGCCATTCAGTGCTGTCTATCAGTGCCCATCAGTGCTGTCTATCAGTGCCCATCAATGCTGTCTATCAGTGCCCATCAGTGCTGCCAATCAGAGCCCATCAGTGCTGACAATCAGTTCCCATCAGTGCTGCCGACTAGTGCCCATCAGTACTGCTAATGAGTGCCCATCAGTGCTTGCAATCAGTGCCAATCCATGCTGCTTATCAGTGCCCATCAATGCTGCCAATCAGTGCCCATCAGTGCTGCCAATCAGTGCCAATCAGTGCTGCCAATCAGTGCCCATCAGTGCTGCCTATCAGTGCCCATCAGTGCTGCCAATTAGTACTGCCAATTGGTGCCTCCTCATCAGTGCCACCTAATAGTGCCCATCAGTGCTGCCTATCAGTGCCCAGTGGTGCTGCCTCTCAGTGGCCATTAGTGCTACCTATTAGTGCAGCTTCATCAGTGCCTCCTGATCAGTGGTCACCAGTGCCGCCTCATCCTCTACCCTGCTTACCCTGTCCTATGTCCCGCTGACCCCATCCTCTGCCCCACTGACCACATACAGTATGTGGCACTTGGACGAATTATGTCTCAGGATCTGATGAGGAAGCCAAAGCTGTTCACTGTGAACGGCTGCAGCTTCCTCATCAGACCCTGAAACAAATACAGAATACCGTGGCTGGGGTGGGCCAAATTTGGATGGGGAGGGGTGCCTGATTTTAATCTTGCCTAGGACAGCACAAAACCAAAATACACCACTGGAAAAAATATGCCCACACTTGTGCGCATGTAAATGGAAGTGCTTGTGGTCATGTGAGTATAGCCATGCACAGTATATTCTATATGTCAATTGGCTCAATTACACTGCAACAAATGCAATATTTTACTCTGCATAGCCATATGCTGTAATGTACTGCCATGTGCAAGAGCCCTAAAATGTAAATTACAAACAGTGTAAGCACCTAACTTGCCTTGATTTGAGACTCTTGCAATACCTTTACAGCATAGCTCAGAGAAGGGGAGGTAGAGGAATCATAAGGAACCAATATGGCATGTTGCAGGAGCTTGCTGATAGAGAGGGAGAATAGAGTGACAAGGATATGAGCTTATCAGTGTAAGCACACATGTGGTATTGTAATACTCAGGAGGAGTAGTAGACTGTATTTTGGGGCTTTAATTGTGGTATACACATGCCATGTGAGAGAAATAACCTATTACAATGACAATTTTGTGAAAAAAAAAATCTTAATTTTGCAAAGAATTGTGGGAAAAAATGACAACATTAAAAACCTCACCAGGCATCTTACTAAATACCTTGGAATGTCTACTTCCAAAATAGGGGTTATTTGGGGGGTATTTGTACTTTCCTGGCTTGTTGGGGTCGCAAGAAATGAAATGAGGCCAACAGTACATCAGATGTGATGAATTTTTTATGATTTGCACCACAGTTAGTAGACTCTATAACTTATTAGATATATATATAAGATATTTAGCAGTATAAATTGTGGCCAAAATTTATGAAGAAAAACTAATAATTTGCAAAATTTGCAAAATTTTATCACAGAAACTAAGAAAAATGCGTTTTTTTCCAAAATTTTCGACCTTTTTCATTTATAGCGCAAAAAAAAAATAAAAAAAAACAGAGGTGATCAAATACCACCAAAAGAAAGCTCTATTTGTATAAAAAAAGGACAAAAAATTCATTTGGGTACAGTGTTGCATGACTGAGTAATTGTCATTCAAAATGTGAGAGCACCAAAAGCTGAAAATTGGTCTGGGCAGGAGGGGGGTTTAAGTGCCCAGTAGGCAAGTGGTTAATGACCAGGCCATTTTTTGCGATACGGCACTGTGTCGCTTTAACTGATAACCGTGCTGTCATGCGACGCTGTACCCAAACAAAATTGACAACCTTTTTTTCCCACAAATAGAGCTTTCTTTGGTGGTATTTGGTCACCTCTGCTGTTTTTATTTTTTGTGCTATGAACAAACAAAAAGCGACAATTTTGAAAAAATTTTTTTTTTTTTACTTTTTGCTATAATACATATCCAAAAAAAATATATAAAAAAAATTTTTCATCAGTTTAGGCCAATAAGCAAATATTGATTGGTTTGTGCAAAAGTTATCGTGTCTACAAACAAATCTGACCCCAAATGACACTTTTTGTGGACCAGTGACATTATTACATTGATCAGTGCTACAAAAATGCACTGGTCAATGTAAAAATGACACTGGTAGGGAAGGGGTTAACATTAGGGGGCAATCAAGGGGTTAACTGTGTTCCCTGGGTGTGTTCTAACTGTAGGGGGATGGGCTGCCAGGGATATGACAGAGATCACTGTTCCCGATGACTGTCATGTCCCCTATCAGGACGGGGACTCATGGGCTCTGTCACAACTGCTCTTAAAGTGTAGGTTACCTCAACACTTCCTATTCCTGATAGGTGTCTATTGTACCATGTACTTGTATTAAAAAGTATCCTTTTGGTGAGATTGCTGGCAGTCAAAAATTTGACCACCTCACAGTTTAGCACAGTTTAGCAAACTCTGGTGTGTATAGTTACCTAACCCTATCTGCATGAGTAAATCTTGAAAACGTATATCCTGGTTCTGGTATGCAATGACTGGATATTCTCTGTATGCAGGGACATTGCTAGGTGGGAAAAAGACCAGGGGCTTCAGCCCCAAGTCTGAGCCCAGCATCGGGGGGGGCATGCGTGGATGGGGGTAGGCTCACTTGCTGGTTGCTGCCTGGCTACCCAGTGCCCATCAATGCTGACCACTAAATTGACCTACCTGACACACACTGACCATTACACTGACCTACCTGACCATTACACTGACCTACCTGACACACACTGACACAAACTGACCTACCTGACCATTACACTGACCTACCTAACCATTACATTGACCTACCTGACACACACTGACCTACCTGACCATTACACTGACCTACCTGACCCACACTGACCTACCTAACCCACACCGACCTACCTGACCATTACACTGACCTACCTGACACACACTGACCTAATTGACCCACACTGACCTACCTGACCATTACACTGACCTACCTGACCCACACTGACCTACCTAACCATTACATTGACCTACCTGGCACACACTGACCTACCTGACCATTACACTGACCTGCCTGACCTACACTGACCTACCTAACCATTACATTAACCTACCTGACACACATTGACCTACCTGACACCCCCTGACCTACCTGACCATTACACTGACCTACTTGACCCACACTGACCTACCTAACCCACACTGACCTACCTGACCATTACACTGACCTACCTGACACACACTTACCTAATTGACCCACACTGACCTACCTGACCATTACACTGACCTACCTGACACACACTGACCTAACTGACCCACATTGACCTACTTGACCATTACACTGACCTACCTGACACACACTGACACACACTGACCTACCTGACGATTACATTGAACTACCTGACACACCCTGACCTACCTGGCCATTACTGACCTACCTGACACACACTGACCTACCTAACCCACATTGACCTACCTGACCATTACATTGACCTACCTGATGCACACTGACCTACTTGACCATTACATTGACCTACCTTACCATTACACTGACCTACCTGACCATTACACTGACCTACCTGACACACACTGATCTACCTGACACACACTGACCTACCTGACCATTACACTGACCTACCTAACCCACACTGACCTACCTGACCATTACATTGACCTACCTGACACACCCTGACCTACCTGACACACCCTGACCTACTTGACCATTACACTGACCTACCTGACCAACACTGACCTACCTAACCCTCACTGACCTACCTGACTATTACACTGACCTACCTAACACACACTGACACACACTGACCTACCTGACCCACACTGGCCTACCTGACCATTACATTGACCTACCTGACACACACTCACCTACCTGACACACACTGACCTACCTGACCCACACTGACCTACCTGACACACACTGACCTACCTGACCCACACTGACATACACTGACCTACCAGAGACACACTGACCATTACACTCACCTATGCCTAAATATATAAACATTAAAAATAAGTGCAGCGCAATAGGTAAAACTAATAAATGATAATAATTCCAAATGGATCCAAAATAAATAAGTATCAAATGTCCATAGATAAAATCCCAATGGGTGTAGAATTCCAATGGTATAATCAATCCTATATAACTTCACCCAAAAAACACTGCGCTTACCAGATGCTGTGGACCTCTGCGAGCATGTATCCCCACGGGGATGATGATAATTCCCAAGGGTGTCTCTGAAGGGTTAAATGAAACCTGGAGAATCAGCCGTCCGAAGGGGGATGAACCAGCCGTCCAGCAGGGAGATATCAGAGATGCAAGACCAGGTCAGCGGAAATAAGCATCAGATATATGGGGGAGACCACTCCAGTGTGTAAATGTAAAAAAATAGAAAGTACAATCTAAGTGCACGCCGTATGTTTAATAGGAAAAAGTCACTGACATAAAGTAAAAACGAGCGCTCAGGTGCGCAATGCAAATGAATGGACAGCAGCACAGTAAGAAATACGATGCCGGCATAACACAGTGTGGCAGCGGGTGACGTCCAAAAACTCCTCCCCCGTACGCGGCGTTACATCCTGGTTGGACTTAGTCAGCGAGGGGTGGAGCCTGGCAGTCACCCAGCGGCTTATAAAAGAGCAGACAATATCCGAGCGGGTTACGGCACAAACGGACACCAAAGGAACCTCCATGGCAACCGGACCCCGCAGAGAGCCACTCCAACAAGCAATTAAAATCAAACAATGTCTGTATAAGGAGGTGGAAACGGAAGTTTGTTAAGACCTCTATGTCTGCCAAATTGCACGGGGACACCTCCAAAAAGGATATCCGATGCCATACTGCAGTACATGAATAAAAATTGAGGCAATAAAAATCCCAATTAGGGTAGATGTTTGAACCAAACGAAATATAAGTTAAAAACATATGAATAAATTTAAAAAGTATATCAGAACTAATTCACCCGCTGCCATATCTGTGTATAATACAAAAAGCTTGCAAAATGAATAGATACAAAAAAATTCTGTAAAATACAACTGATATACAACTATTTATTGGATATAAAACAGTTCAGGTCAAATTCCACATTTAACCCCTTAGGAACCATAAGCTGAGTCTCATGAATCCACATGGATTCGCGCTGGCTCAGCTGCCTAATAAAATTACCCTCCCCTCCAATGTGGATTAACTCTTTCCAAACCCCAAAATTGTAAACATCTGGGATTTCGGCCATGAAAATTCCTAAAATGTTTAGAAACATTGTGTGTGAATAATCCTCTTTTGATATTGTTTACATGTTCGGCTATGCGGACTCCCATAGGTCTGGAGGTCCTGCCTATATATTGGAGTCCGCAGTCGCATTCCAACATGTAAACAACCCCTACCGTGTTACACATTATAACGTGTTTAATCTGATCATACTTGTTGGTAGCTGATGCTATAAAATCTTTCCTTCTTTTAAGATTGTGTCTGCATTGTTTGCATGCAGGGCATTTCCCACAGGCATAAAAACCTGACAGGAAATTGAAAATCCGGGGGCACCGCTGCGAGGGCTTCGTTCTAAGGTAAGTTTTTCATAATGTGCTAGTATGCGATGCATACTAGCACATTATGCTATTGTCTTGCAGGGTTTTTTTGTAAATAAAGGTAAATAAACTGTGCACTTTTCAGTTGCTCCAGAGCTTAGTAAAGTAGCAGAAGTTCTGCTGAGTTCCATCAACCAATCATGTGCAAGCAAAAATGCTGTTTTATTTATTTTCCCCGCATGTGATTGGGTGAAGCTTTACCTCATTTACTAAGCTCTGGATCAACTGTACTTTGCAAAGTGCACAGTCTACAGTATTTGCCTTTAGTAAATCAACCCAACTGTTTCAATTATCATTTCCAGAGGGGACAGTTGTGTTAATACTATGTCAACTCTGTTATGTATAAGAATGCCTCTCTATGCAAAGTGTACTCTTGTAAATCCTTAACAAAGAACTATTGCATGGAATAAAGCATCCTGTTATCTTTGTATTGTTTCCTTTGTATAAAATACCTTGTGATCCTGTCTGTCCCCCTGCTTTCCTATTTCAAACTGACCACACCTGGCATGGAAACACATCCATCTCAGTGTGGTCAGTTTTCTTCTTTGCATGGGAGCGCAGACCGCACCCACCCTCCAAACCAGACAAATAATTCCCCCAAGACAAGCAGGCCTATCTAAAATGAATACAATAACACCAGTTCTTTTGGCAAATTATTAGCCGCGGCACTTTATTCTGGTTTTAACAAATATATATAACAACCATCCTTTTATCTTACATATCAAACCATCAGAGATTAACAGTACTTTGCTTAGTTATCAAAAACTCAAGCAAAATCATATTTCATACAATAACAAAGTCCCCCCCCCCAGTTACTAGGGTGACAAAACCACAAATAAGTGGGGGGGTTCTCCTTGGTGAAAAAAAAAAACACAGGCACTTGTAACAGGGATGCAGCTCCTTATATAATGAGCCCCCAGGTGCTCCAGAGTCTTCCTCCCCACCAGAATAGGCACCTTTACCTGTGGCCAAAGGTGTGGAGAAAATTTAAAGGGGCAGTACACCCTAAATAGTAACTGGCTTAAACCAATGAACCTAAAACATTTCTTTAGAATAGCCCCAAACTGGAACCCTGTGAGAGGAGAACCATCCATATGTATGAACAATTGTTAAAAGTATGGGGGGTCTTATGGCCAAGAAGTTACATACCACCAGTACCGGACGGATATTGGAGTTTCCCGAAGAAGTACAACGCTTCAGCAAATTGCCTTGCCTGCCTGATCTGTTTTGAAATTGTGTATAAACAGGCTAACAGAGGCCTCATAGAGTATTATGTGATTATGCTTGATCCCCGTGGTGCTTTTACGATTCCTGGGCACTAATTCTGACAATCTAAATGCCCCAAAGAAAGCTACAATAAAAGCAGTTTTATACAGAATTGATTCATAAGACGAAAAACATATAGATTGCGTAGCTGTGCACAAACGGTTTAGTTTAGGCAAAGAAATAGGCCTTCTATCATTGACGTGAAAATATGTCTTTTTATAGCCTTTTAGTGCCTGACGAACGTTGAAAAAACTGTTGCAGGCTGGGAAATTCATTAATTTAAAGAAAAATTAAATACCAGCCATTACTTTCATAATATGGTTATAAGAGAATTCAGTGGCGGCTGGTGAAGTTTTAGGATGGGGAGGCCAGACCCCGCCCTTCCTTTTGATCCCTCCCACTTCCCAAAAGCCACACCCCTTATAGAATCCACCCACTCCGTCCCCTGTATTCCACTTGCTTCTACCTATAGTGTTAGGAGTATTCAGCCCCAGAATCACAGCACAGAGTATACAGCTCAGCATTACAGATACTGTATATAGCTCAGCACCACAGATACGGTATAAAGATCAGCACCACAGATACGGTATATAGATCAATACCACAGATACGGTATATAGATCAGCACAACAGATATGGTATATAGATCAGCACCACAGATACTGTATATAGATCAGCACCACAGATACGGTATATAGATCAGCACCACAGATACGGTATATAGATCAGCACCACAGATACGGTATACAGATCAGCACCACAGATATGGTATATAGATCAGCACCACAGATACAGTATATAGATCAGCACCACAGATATGGTATATAGATCATAGTCACAGACACTGGCAGCATGACAATACCTCCCCGGACACCCCGCTCACAGCACCCCCCCACGGATGGATCGCGGGACACCCCGCTCACAGCACAACACCCCCCACGGATAAATCGTGGGACACCTCACGCACAGCACAACCCCCCCAATGGATGGATCGCGGGACAGCCCGCTCACAGCACAACCCTCCCCCCCACGGATGGATCGTGGGACACTACACTCACAGTACAGGTGGGTTGCAGCACAATTAAAGGAAAGTTTCCCATGCAGGAGGTTTGGCGCTTACCAGGTGTCCTCTTCTTTGGTGTCTCCTCTCGAGTCAACTTCCTCCTCTCTGTCCCACTTCCACCAAAGTGATAGGCATCCAATAGGGATACCTGGCGCTTTTTACCAATCAGGAAACAGGTCTCACTGACCTGCCTCCACATTGGCGGGGAGGCACTGCGGTGTGAAAATAGCTAATATTTGTTCGCTATGGTCACACAATTGGGTGGGATCAGGGCGCACCATCTGTGCCCCGAACCCACCCTTTTTTGCAGCCTATTAGAGCCCTTGGCTCTAATCAGGTGCTTCAAAAAAATACACCCCCTCTTGCCCCCACCATAGAAGTCCATGCACCGGCGTCCTGAAAGGGTCGGTTGCATGCATAGGGAGGCGGCAATAGGGATAGGGGGGGCGGCGCCCGTACGCCCACAATCCACGGACCGTCACTGAGAGAATTGCTGTTCCATCAAGGAACACAAGTATGCTAGTATACTATCTTCTGTAGGAAAACTCATAAGCCTGCAAAAAGAAACCTATCCGTCCTAGGCTTGAGCATATTGAGACTATGTCTAAGGGGCCAGAGAATTCTTAATGGCTTCCATAATGGGTTCTAGACTATGTCCCACAGATGGCAAGGGAAACCCGTTATATCTGCGTTCGGATGAAACAAGAAGACTGAAAACGGGATAAGGAGTCTGCGAACTTTCCCAGGTAAATATTTAGCCTTAACCCAAACACTGAGTTTTAAACATAATTAAAACAAATAACGCAAAAAGCTTTAACACAGAACAAGATTTTGAAGACAGACAATTTACAGCAAACAAAACACCCTTGTTGTCGGTCTGAATGATAATGCGTTTATTTACGAAGTGTTGACCCTGCAGTTCAAAAGCCATCACAACTGGAAAAAGTTGTGATATTGTTTGAAATCCAGGATTGAGGTCATGCGGTACAACACCAATGTGTGTCCCACACACTCGAACAACCCTTGGAAACAGGTGCATCCATAAATAATGTCCATGTCTGCTGCAAAAATAACATCGCCTTGAAAAAAATTATTTACCATTAAATTGGTCTAAGAATTGATACCAAACCAACAAATCATCTTTCAGGTCTGATGTCAATCTTATGTGAGAAAATGGTTATTTATAACCAGGAAAAAGCTTTCTAGAAAAATGTCTTCCTACTGGCATTATGCTAGTTGCAAAGGCTAATAAGCCCAGTAGGGACTGCAGATCTTTTAAAAGCACTTTATTCTTCCTTAACCTGGCTAAAATGTAATTCTTCAACCTGTGTATTTTCCCTAATAGCAATTTAAATTCCCTAAGGATAATATCAATTTGGATTCCTAGAAACTCAATTGAGGTGGAAGGCAAGATGGTCTTCCCATGCACAAGAGGGAAGCCAAAATGTTCAATGACTGATATAAAAAGTTTAACAATCCTAACTAAATTAGGGAGCTAGCAGGACTGATGAAAGGAAGTCATCTAAATAATGAATTATACTACCAAAACCTGCTTCAAAGCTTACAACCCAGTGTAGAAATGTAGCAAATTTTTCAAAATAAGCACAAAACACTGAGCAGCCCATAGGCAAACGCATTTCATAGTAATAGTAATCCTGAAAGAAAATTCCTAAAGAGGTGAATGCCTCAGGCGTAATTGGCAGTAGCCTGAATATAGATTTGCTATCTGCCTTGGCCAATAAAGCTCCTGTACCAAACTGTTTTGCTTGTACATGATTGGATGATAACATCAACAGAGCTTCACCTCATTTCAGATCTTACCCTCAGATCTACAGTGACTGCACTTCCAAGTAGGGATGGCAGTTAAACTGGCAGTAACGCACACAGAAGTAAATTGCGTTAAACTTGCAGTAACGCACAAAACTATATGACGTTAAACTGGCAGTAACGCACACAGAAGTAAATGGCGTTAAACTGGCAGTAACATACACAGAACTATATGGTGTTAAACTGGCAGTAATGCACAAAAAAACTATATGGCGTTAAACTGGCAGTAACGCACACAGAACTATATGGCGTTAAACTGGCAGTAACGCACACAGAAGTATATGGCGTTAAACTTGCAGTAATGCACTGAATTATATGGCGTTAACCTGGCAGTAACATACACAGAAGTAAATGGCGTAAACTGGCAGTAATGCAATCAAATAGACGGTGTTCAACCGTCACTACACTGACGCTATCTGAACTGTCCCTACTCTAGCTATACACTAATGTAAAGATTACTGACACTGTCTCACTACACTACACTGAAACTATCTAAGCGGTCCCTACTCTACACTAATGTATGTATGAATGACACGGTCTCACTACACTACAGTGAAACTATCTGAGCTGTCCCTACTCTAGCTGCACACTATGCAAAGCTAAATTATTGTCCTCCTCACTACACTCACACTATCCCTTGACTGACACTAAACTAATATTCTACACTGACAATTGAAGCAAAAAAGCACAGTATAGCACACTAACTAACTAATAGCACTGAAAAGAGCCCTGTTCTATCTCTCTCCATGCCAAAATCACACTGAAAATGTCTGCCATTGAAAGAATAATTTTATACTGTGGGGCGAGAATGAGCCATGATTGGATAAAGTCATGATGACAGTGTCCAATCATGATTCTGACAGTGCTCTGTGCCCTGATTGTCTGAAGCTTTCACTGCTTCAGCAGATCAGGGCTTGCAGTGCACTGTTCAGCACCACAATGCGTTGTGGTCAGTTTGGATGGGGCCAAACAAATGGTCGAACAACCCAATTGTTCGGATGTTCACCAAACAGCTGAACAGCGAAAGTTCGACCCAAACTTATGCTCAGGCCGAACTGTTCGCCCATCCCTCCTTGTAATTTGTCTCTGCTGTCCTGAGCTGGGGATGGGGAGAATGCCTGCCTCCTTTTCAGACTACTGCCGATCCCTCCTCCTGCAGCCATGTCATTCAGCTCTCCCGACCCCTGCCGCGCTACCTCTTCTTGGCTATCAGTCGGCGACCTGCTCCTCTCAGGCACCTGGCTTTGTCGGTATCTGCTTCTTCCTTTATTCTGCTTCCCTGTCACTGCCTTCCTTCAGGTTGACATGCTGCCTCTCTCTTATGCTTCAGGCTGCAGTTCTTTCTCCTCAGTCAGCACTAGACACTGACACAGCCATTCCTCACCCCTGTTGGCTTGTGCCTTTTCCAGAACTTTCTTTAGCAGAGTCTTCATGACCAGGTAAATGCAGGTGTTATAGGGCGTACACACGGTCGGACTTTGTTCGGACATTCCGACAACAAAATCCTAGGATTTTTTCCGACGGATGTTGGCTCAAACTTGTCTTGCATACACACGGTCACACAAAGTTGTCAGAAAATCCGATCGTTCTGAACGCGGTGACGTAAAACACGTACGTCGGGACTATAAACGGGGCAGTGGCCAATAGCTTTCATCTCTTTATTTATTCTGAGCATGCGTGGCACTTTGTCCATCGGATTTGTGTACACACGATCGGAATTTCCGACAACGGATTTTGTTGTCGGAAAATTTTATCTCCTGCTCTCCAACTTTGTGTGTCGGAAAATCTGATGGAAAATGTCCGATGGAACCCACACACGATCGGAATTTCCGACAACACGCTCCGATCGGACATTTTCCATCGGAAAATCCAACCGTGTGTACGGGGCATTAGAGTATTCCTTGGTGAAAAAAACACAGGCACTTTGAGACTAGACCCTGTAACCACCCCTGGTGTAGTGTAGTGAGACCATGTCAGTAATCTTTACATTAGTGTATAGCTAGAGTAGGGATAGTTCAGATAGCGTCAGTGTAGTGATGGTTGAACACCATCTATTTGATTGCGTTACTGCCAGTTTAACGCCATATAGTTATGTGTGTGTTACTGCCAGTTTAACGCCATTTACTTCTGTGTGCGTTACGGCCAGTTTAACGCCATATCGTTTTGTGTACGTTACTGCCAGTTTAACGCCATAAAGTTTTGAATGCGTTGCTGTCAGTTTAACGCCATATAGTTCTGTGTGCGTTACTGCCAGTTTAACGTCATATAGTGTTGTGTGCATTACTGCCAGTTTAACGCCACATAGTTCTGTGTGCATTACTGCCAGTATAACGCCATATAGTTCTGTGTGCGTTACTGCCAGTTTAACGCCATATAGTTCTGTGTGCGTTACTACCAGTTTAACGCCATTTACTTCTGTGTGTGTTACTGCCAGTTTAACGCCATATCGTTTTGTGTGCGTTAGTGCCAGTTTAATGCTATATAGTTCTGTGTGTGTTACTTCCAGTTTAACGCCATATCGTTTTGTGTGCGTTACTGACAGTTTAACACCATATCGTTTTGTGTGCGTTACTGCCAGTTTAACGCCATATAGTTCTGTGTGTCACTGTACATTTGGTGCATGATTTTGCAGTATATTATAGCGTATCCGTGGAGTGTGTCTGTGTAGTGTGAGTACTCAAATTAAAGTGCACCAAACACCTCTTTACATTGTATTACTGCCAGTATAACGCCATATAGTTCTGAGTGCGTTACTGCCAGTTTAACGCTATATAGTTCTGTGTGCATTACTGCTAGTTAATGCCATATCGTTTTGTGTGCGTTACTGACAGTTTAACGCCATATCATTTTGTGTGCATTACTGCCAGTTTGACGCCATATAGTTCTGTGTGTCACTGTACGTTTGGCAGATTATTTTGCAGTATAATATAGTGAATCCGCGGATTGTATCTGTGTAGTGTGAGTACTCAAATTAAAGTGCACTAAACACCTCTTTACATTGATTAAAGTGCATCTACATACAGATTTCCACTTCTTCTTTACATTTGCTTATAAGCACCGCCCCCTCCCTCCCAATAATGTCTGGGAGGATAACAAGGAGAGGCAGACGTTCCCTTGGCACTGTAAGGGGGCCAGCGACAAATTTGTCCGCAGGCAAAGGTGGACATGGTGGTTAGTCCTCGGGCAGGGCATCATTTCCTTTGTTTAGTGAGTTTGCCCATGCTATCCATCCACGGCATGCAGAGGAGGTGGTGGACTGGCTTATTAAACCTTCCTCATCCTCCTCATCCTCTGTCATGCAAGCAGATAAAAGTGTGCAGTCCCCTGCAGTTGCCAGAGTGGATAAACCTGCCTCCTTGTCCACATCTATTCCTGTCATAGCCCCAACATCAGCCATTGAGGAGTCAGCTAAGTTATTTGACCACAGCATCAGCCACTTGCTCCTTGATGATGCCCGGCCATTACTGGATTCAGATGTTGGTTCTGAGGTTCAGGATGACAGAAACATGAGCCTAGAGAGAGGGAGGAACACTGATAAACAAATTAGCATTCATTTTCCCCAAGCTGCAGTGTGTTGCCATGCTGTCTCCAGTGGTAATGATGAAGATGGAGGAGATGGAGAAGATAATGATGATGATGATGAGGTCATTGATGCGACTTGGGTGCCAGATAGAGCAGAGGAGGAAACTGAAGGTGAGGCGGTGCAACCCCAAGGAGGCCAACATCAAGAAAGAGTAGAGAGCAGCCAACCTATTCCATCACATTCTGCAGCTGTTACCTCCCAGCCCACTCCCTAAAGCTCAGCTGTCTGGGCCTTTTTCAGCACATCTGCAGCAGATGGCACTGTTACTATCTGCAAACTGTGTCTCAGGCACATCAAACGTGGCAAAAACACCAACCATTTGGGTACCACATGCTTAACAAGGCATTTCACGTCCAACCATCGTTGGCAAGAGCACCTAAAATCCACACAAAATGGGCACAAATCTGTCACTCCTCCTCCTTGCCCATTTCAGTCTGCTCCTGTGATACATTACCTCTCAGCAGCCTCCACTGACAGGGATGATGGTATAGCTCAGGGTGTCCCAGGTCGTAGCAGAAAATCTGAAACAAACATCACACCACCAGCTGTAGACTGTAGTTGGCAAATTTCTCTGCCCCATCTGCTTAAGCGGAAAAAAAAATACAGTCCCTGCCACCCACATGCCCAGCGTCTGAATTCGAGCTTGACAAAGCTGTTGGCTCTCCAGCTTCTGCCTTTCAGCCTGGTGGATTCTGCCCCCTTCCGTGAATTTGCACAATGTGCTGTACCACAATGGCAGGTTTCCAGTCGCTACTACTTTTCACGTAAGGCCGTTCCATCTCTCTATCATCACGTGGAAGGGAATGTTCAGGCATCGTTGGGCAAGGCAGTCAGCCATAAAATCCACCTTACTGCTGACACGTGTTCCAGCAAGCATAGGCAGGGACGATATATTTAGTTCACAGCACACTGGGTAATGCTGCTTGCAACTCGAAAGGATGCGGGACAGGGCTTGGTGCTGCAGCTTGCTGTGCCCCCACGTCTCCATACAGCTAGTGGTGATTATGCCAGACCTGTGAGCTCTACCCCCTCCTCCACCTCCACTTATGAACATCAGGTACCCCCTAAGCGTTCAAAGGGCTATTCCCAGAGTCAGGCTAAAAGGAGCCATGCAGTACTTCAGCTTGTGTGTTTAGGGGACAGGAACCACACCGGAGCAGAGATTCTTGCAGCTCTGCAGGGACAGGCAAAGAGGTGGTTCACACCACGCCAGCTGGAGCCAGGAATGGTGGTGTCCAATGGCTCAAACCTCCTGTCCGCCCTTAGACAGGGAAAGTTGTCCTCAATTTGGTGGTGCAGCATTTCCTAAGTACGTACCCAGGGTTGCAAGATGTGCTAAAGCAGGCCAGAAGAGTCTGTAGCCATTTCAGGTGGTTATACACAGCCAGTGCTCAGTTGGCTGAAATTCTGCAGGAATTCCACCTGCCCATAAACCGTCTGATTTGTAACATGCCAACCAGGTGGAACTCCACTTTGGGAATTCTGCAGCGGCTATACATGCAGCAGAGGGCTGTCAACGAGTACCTGTGCCAGTACGGCACGACAACAGGCTCAGGCCTCCTTAGCTTTTTTCCCCATGCCAATGGCTGATCGTTAAGAATGCATGCACTGTACCATTTGAGGAGGCCACAAGGATAGTGAGCAGTGACCTGAATGCATCAGTGACACAATCCCTGTTGTGTTCATGCTGGTGCAGACTCTGCATGGCATTATAGACAGGGCACTGGAGGCAGAGTAGCAGGAGGAAGAGGAGGATTTCCTTTCCTCTCAAGGCCCACTTTATCCAGACACCATCATTCCTATGTCACAGAACACACAGGAGGAGAGAGGGGAGGAGGATGAGGGGGAGGATTCTGGCACTTTCATAGGCTTCGAAATAGAGGAAGACATGCGTCAATCTGTAAGCAATTGCCTTCCAACCCCAGGACCCTAGGGAGTAGTACATGGCTGGGAGGAGGATGTTCCAGATGCTGTCATCCTGAGTGACCCCAAGGAGTCTGCTTCTCAAGCCTCTGCAAATTTGAGGCGCATGGGCAACCTCATGCTTCAAAGCCTGCGAAAGGACCAAAGAATATGTGGCATAAAGGAGAAGGATGATTACTGGTTGGCAACCCTTCTTGACCACCGTTATAAGGGGAAGGTCTCAGAATTCATCCCATCCACACAGAGAGTGCAGAAGATAAAATCTCTTGAGGACATGTTAAAGAGGATTTTATTGAATGTTTTTTCCTGACTCCAGTAGGTTACAGTGTTGTGGAAAATGTAGTTTTGAGTCTTCTGTTGGTCAAAAGAGGAGCATTGGAGAAGGTGTCCGCCTAAGTGAGGCTTTTTCTGAATTTTTTTAGTCCTTGCCACCCAGGGCTGTCAGCTTCCACATCCCATCGGCAGCGTCTGCATTACATGGTGGACAATTACCTGGGGGCCAAAACAGAGATGGAGAGCTTTCCAGCTGATGATCCACTGACTTACTGGGTCATGAGAATAGACCACTGGCCAGAACTTGCCCAGTATACTATTGAGTTGTTGGGCTGCCCTGCATCCAGCGTGTTTTCAGAAGGGCTTTCGGTGCTGCAGAAGATTTTATTACTGATCATAGAACGTGACTGTCCACAGACTCCATGGACCGTTTGACTTTTATAAAAAATGAATCAGTCCTGGATTACCGGCTATGAAGCCCCTGATGCCGATGTCACTGATTAATTCTTTTTGGGATGTGGAATCTCTGCAGGACTTCGAGGCTGCCTAGTTTTGAGGGTGTTCAATCATTTCATCTGGAAGAATGTTTTTGGTACAGGTTTCATGGGCACAATTAACACCCAAAGACCAATTTTTCTGCACCTGTTTGACAGGTGCATATCATTGCAATTTTTTTACAGCAAGGCCAATTCTTGCTTTCATCAAGAGTACCTCTATAGGGTTACGGTGGGAAGGCGCCACCGACACCCAAAGACCAATGTTTCTGCACCTGTTTGACAGGTGCATTTCATTGCAATTATTTACAGCATGGCCAATTCTTGCTTTCATCAAGATTACCTCTATAGGGTTACAGTGGGAAGGCATCACCGACACCCAAAGACCAATTTTTCTGCACTTGTTTGACAGGTGCATATCATTGCAATTTTTTACAGCAAGGCCAATTCTTGCTTTCATCAAGAGTATCTCTGTAGGGTTATGGTGGGAAGGCGCCACTGACACCCAAAGATCAATTTTTCTGCACCTGTTTGACAGGTGCATATCATTGCAATTTTGCAATTGCAGTTCTTGCTTTCATCAAGATTACCTCTAAAGGGTGGTGGGAAGGAGCCACCGACACCCAAAGACCAATTTGTACGCACCCGTTACTTCTATCCAAAGTCATAGTGACACCAGAATGTATCCAAAAATCTCTAATCATGTTGCCAGTACACTACATTGTGCCCTCTTTATACACACTGGCTCCCTATCTGTTGCTGAGCAAAATAAAGGCAGCTTGCAGGAAAAATGTCCTTTTTTGTGGCTTTATAAATGCAATTATTGCTGCAGCAGATTCTAGACATGGTACAGATCTGCTACTTTACAGGTAGACTAAGGGGACCCCCCCAGGCACTATATTGGAAGGAATTTTTCATTTTTATGCTTTCACTTTAAAAATAAAAAAATCACTTTTTATTGATACATGTCCCCCAGGGCAGGACCCAGACCCCTATAACCATTGTATGTCCAATTACTTGCATATAAGCCTTCAAAATGGGCACTTTTGTTTTTTGAGGTTCGGGTCCTATTGACTTTAATGGGGTTTGTTATTCGGCTCTGAACTCTCGCGGGGTTCGAAAGTTCTAGTGCAAACCGAACAGAGATCCATTCGGCCCTTCCCTACTGTTTAGTGCTCTAATGTTCCTTTTCTGCGGATGTTCATATGTTCATATGTTGGCTGATCCCGAGTGTGTTACTGATGATATCTATATGTTGGAACCTGTTGAAACAAGCTTAACTGTTCTTAGCCTATATACTATTTCCCCCCGATGATCGTCTTCCTCTTATCTGGGTCAAAAAACATTTAAGCTCCCAGGAGGCCTTTATGCCATTAACACTATATAGTCTCTCCTTTTTTTCTCTCTTAGGCCTGGACTGGACTGTGATGTGCTGAATGCTAGTCCCTCTCGGCCTAATGGAAAGTGTTAAGGTTAATGTGCCTTGCTCAGGTAACTAACTATTTCTGTGACCCATCCACCTGCCGGGTCAAGCCTAAGAATACTCACCTACGTGAGCTGAAGTTGATTAGATAGTTGTTTTGCTTTCCAGTTATGCTTTATTATTACTTATAGGGTTGTCCCGATACCGATACTAGTTGCTCAAGTACTTGTACTCGGGCAAATGCTCCCGATGCTTCCCCCGATACCTAGAAGACAGCTGTGATCGGCGCGTGGGGGAGTTACAAGATTCTCCCCCAGCGGCTTTCAGCTGGTTCAGTGACATACAGCAGTGATCGGTCACCGCTGACTGTCACTGCATCCTCCTCCATGCCCCCTCCTTTTCTCTGTCCCCATCCGCTGTCCCCTCCGTTCCTCTCTCCTTCTCTGTGCCTCTCCGCTGTCCCCTCCGTTCCTCTCTCCTTTTCTGTCCCCCTCCGCTGTCCCCTCTGTTCTGCTGTGCCTCTCCGCTGTCCCCTCCGTTCCTCTCTCCTTTTCTGTCCCCCTCCGCTGTCCCCTCCGTTCTGCTGTGCCTCTCCGCTGTCCCCTCCGTTCCTCTCTCCTTTTCTGTCCCCCTCCACTGTCCCCTCCGTTCTGCTGTGCCTCTCCGCTGTCCCCTCCATTCCTCTCTCCTTCTCTGTCCCCCTCCACT
Organism: Aquarana catesbeiana; assembly: GCF_042186555.1. Classification (NCBI taxonomy): domain Eukaryota; kingdom Metazoa; phylum Chordata; class Amphibia; order Anura; family Ranidae; genus Aquarana; species Aquarana catesbeiana. The sequence goes on along the minus strand of NC_133327.1, from coordinate 253,210,459 downwards.
GTCCCCTCCGTTCCTCTCTCCTTCTCTGTCCCCCTCCGCTGTCCCCTCCGTTCCTCTCTCTTTTTCTGTGCCTCTCCGCTGTCCCCTCCGTTCCTCTCTCCTTTTCTGTCCCCCTCCGCTGTCCCCTCCGTTCTGCTGTGCCTCTCCGCTGTCCCCTCCGTTTCCCTCTCCTTCTCTGTCCCCCTCCGCTCTCCCCCTCTGTTCCACCGTCCTCCTCCTCCTTCCTTTGTGAATGGACAGAGTCAGCTGACTCTGTCCATTCACATAACTGAAACATTGTAATCTCCTGTGATTACGATGTCTCAGTTTATGAATGGAGAGGAGCCGCTGTCTTCTCCCCATTCATTTTCAGTGCAGCTGAGGCTGCAGAGAAAGAAGGGACTGGGGAATCTCTATCCTCGGTCTCTTTCTCTGTCTCAAGGGGGAGATATCAGAGGTCTGTTAAGACCCCTGATATCTCAGCAAAGCCCCCCAACAGGGCTGATTAAAAAAAAAACAAAAAAAAAAACACATATTGCAATAAAGAATAAAAAAAATTATTGTAAAAAATAAAAATTGTAAATAAAAAAAAACCAACACACACACACACACACCGTTCACCCCTCCCCCCCCCCCAAAAAAAAAGCACTGTAAAAAAAAAAAAACACTGTCACGTGACATAAAAAAAAGTATCGGTATTCGGTATCGGTGAGTACTTGAAAAAAAGTATCGGTACTTGTACTCCTAAAAAAGTGGTATCGGGACAACCCTAATTACTTATGTACGATGAGTAACACTGGCTTTTCACAACGCTAGCACCAAGCATATATTTGAATGGGTCTGACACTACTGTGGTAATGCTGCATACATGCTTGTTAGAAGACTATGTCGTCTGCTTCATGTGACCTATGCCAAATCACAGGCCTATTTATAACACAAGCGGACTTATCTTATCTCCATAGTGCATCTATGGAGAGCATAAAGTTGTCTGATCATCACCCCATCACAATTACCTTGTTATTTTCTGATATGGTCACCACCAAACTTTGGAAACGAAATGCGTCTCTTCTCATGGACCCTGGGGACCTAGCAACTCTAAGACAAGAGATAGGGGCCTTCTTTCTCCATAATGACTCGCTCCCATGACACAATGGGAGGCTCATAAATGTGTCATTAGAGGCCATTTGCTTTCTGCCTCAACACGGAAAAAAAAGGAACGTCAAGCCTTGGTGTTAGCACTGGCCACTAAAATACGTACCTTGGAGGCTCAACAGAAACGCACATTAGCACTTAAAACATTGCAGGAATTGGTGGAAATGCGCGCACTTCTACTAGAAGAACTATTCAAAAGGGTGCGCCGGCGTAATATCTTATCCCAAAAACTGTTCTATAAACAGAGTAACAAACCAGGTAGGTTATTGGCTAGAGCCACTCAACAGTGCAAATTGACTTCCATGATCCATCACATTGTAGACTCCTCAGGCAAGACACATGCTAAAAATGAGGACATTGCACGTCAGTTCCATTGCTTCTACAGCAATCTATATAACCTGCATTCAGGGGACATGGATCCTGCTGCACTGTCGAAAAGGTCAGGAACTGATTAGAGTCAATACAGTCCCTCTGCTTTGTCAACAGATGATTCCCTGGCTTTAGAAGCTCCCTTGACATCAGTGGAATTCCTGGCGGCTCTTAAAACCACAGAATCAGGCAAAAGCCCAGGTCCGGATGGCTTTATGGCCCTAAATTTTTAAGACCTTCTCAGATATTCTGGCACCAAGCTTTCTTAAAGCATTTATTTCACTTTCCACCCATTCTTGCAGATTGGAAATACTTCTCAAAGCCTATATATTTGTTATTACCAAGTAAGGGAAAGACCCCACTAATGTCGCCAGCTATCGCCCAATCTCCCTCCTTAACATGGACATCAAGCTCTTTGCCAAAATCCTGGCAACTCGCTTGTCTTACCATGTACCAGCTTAGGTGGGCCTAGACTAGGTAGGGTTTGTCCCTGAATCCTTAATACCAATAAGGCTCTGAACCTGCACACCTGACTTATTTCTTCCCAGCAGGAGGCTTTCTTCCTGGCAATGGACACAGAGAAGGCTTTTGACAGAGTGGTTTGGGACTATACGGATGCAGTTTTGAACTTGCTGGGACTCCGTATGCGGGCCTTTATTCTATCATTATATGCTAACCCCATAGCTAGGGTCAAGGTCAATGGCCATCTGTCGGTCGCCTTCTCTATAATGGAACCAGACAGGATGCCCCCTTTCTCCCTTGCTTAATAAACTTATGCTAGAACCCCTCCTCCACTGCATTCAAGCCAATCCAGATATTAAAGGCATACGGATACAGGAACGTGGTTCAATAATGCAGCCTTTGCGGATGATGTTCTACTTTTTCTCTCTTCACCGCTAACGTCCTTACCCAATCTTCTGCAAATTCTGGAGCACTTTAAACTACTGTCCAATTTAAAAATCAATTATTCCAAATCATTTGTGTTGGCCAGTTCCCTAACCAAGCGACCAGCTCAGTGAAGGAAGGGCTGAGCCCATCCCTGACAGTACCCCCTCCTCAACGACCCCTCCCCCTCAAGGGACCACCAGGCTTGAGGGGAAAACATCTATGGAAATCACGGGGGAGAACAGGGGCATGTACGTCCGAGGATGAGACCCAAGAGCGTTCCTCCGGACTGTACCCCTTCCAATGCACCAGGTACTGTATGCGCCCACGGAACCTACGGGAGTCAATAATGAATTGTACTTCATACTCCTCATGGTTCTCAACCTGTATAGGATGAGGACGTGGCACCGAGGTGGTAAAGTGATTGCAGACCAAAGGTTTCAATAAGGAGACATGAAATACATTTGAGATGCGCATACTAGGAGGAAGGTTCAAGGTGTAAGCCATGGGGTTAATCCTGCGAAGTATACGGAAAGGCCCAATAAAACGAGGTGCGAACTTCAAAGAAGGAACACAAAGTCAGAGGTTGCAAGACGAAAGCCAGACTCTGTCCCTAACCTGGTAGGAAGGTGCAGGCAGGCGTCTGCGGTCAGCATGGAGTCTGTACCTATTGTTAGCATGTTGCAAAGCCTCCTGAACTTGTGCCCAAGTGGAACGAAGACCACGGAGATGCTCCTCTAACGCAGGAATACTCTGCGGAACAAATGAGTCAGGAAACATGGAAGGTTGGAAACCAAAATTTGCCATAAACGGGGACAATCAGGAAGCAGAATTCAAGACACCATTGTGAGCAAACTCTGCCCACGGTAATAGGTCTGAGCAGTTGTTATGATGGTCAGAATTATAGCAACGTAAGAATTGCTCCAAGGACTGATTGGCTTGTTCTGTGGCCCCATTAGACTGCGGTGAGGAAAAAGCAAGCTGAATTCCTAACTGTGCACAAAAGGCTCGCCAGAACCGGGAGACAAACTGACTACCCCTGCCCGAGACAATCACCTTGGGTAGTCCATGTAAGCGAAAGATCTCCGGAGCAAAAATGGAAGCCAGTTCCTTAGAAGTGGGCAGCTTCTTAAGTGGAATACAATGACACATCTTTGAGAACCGGTCAACCACCATAAGGATAACAGTGTTGGCTTGGGAGTTGGGTAACTCCACAATGAAATCCATAGACAGGTGGGTCTAGGGCCTCTCTCCATTGGGTATGGGTTGTAGGAGGCCCACTGGAAGGTGTCGTGGAGTCTTACTCTGAGCACACACGGAACAGGCAGTTACATCAGCCCGTAGACTAGGCCACCAGAATTGTTAGGAAATGGCCCAAACGAGCCAGCTGCCTTGGAGAATGGTAAATCTGGAGCACAGCAGTACGGAGACTCTCTGGGACAAAGCAGGGGTCACAAGGTTTCTCAGGAGGAGCATGGACCTGAGAAGCAAGAATTTTGTCACCCAAAGGAGAAGTAAGACTAGTGTGAACCGTAGCCAGGATACGATCAGGAGGAATCACAGAAACTGGAACCGACTCCAAATTGGAAGAGGAGGAAAATTGTCGTGACAAGGTGTCAGCCCATACATTCTTAGTACCAGATAAGAATAAGACAATATAATTAAAACTTGACAAGAAAAGAGCCCATCACGCCCTTCTGGGAGAGAGGCACTTAGCCTCAGACAAGAATGTGAGATTCTTATGGTCAGTAAGAATGAGAACCGACACAGTGGTACCTTCAAGGAGATGTCTCCATTCTTTCAGGGCTAAAATGATTGCCAACAGCTCTCTGTCACCAATCTCATAATTGCACTCTGCAGGTGACAATTTCTTGGAAAAGTAGCCACATGGATGCATAGCGCTCTCAGAGATAGGACGTTGAGACAGAAGGGCACCAACTCCAGTCTCAGAAGCATCACTTCTAGGATAAAAGGCAACGTAGGATCAGGATGTGCCAACACAGGAGCAGAAACAAAGGCAGCCTTGAGACTCTCAAAGGTCTTAATGGACTCCGGAGACCAACTCTGTGGGTTACCGTCCTTTCTGGTCATATTAGTCAGGGGCTTAACCAGAGACGAGAAGTTACAAATAAACTTCCGATAATAGTTGGCAAAGCCCAGGAAACCCTGCAGAGGGCCTAAACCCGCGGGTCGGGGCCACTGTAGGACTGCCGAAAGTTTCTCTGGGTTCATCAAAAAACCAGTAGTGGAAATGACATAGCCCAGGAATTTAAACTGTTCACGATGAAACTCGCACTTCTACAGTTTACAATAGAGATTGTTTTCTCTTACTTTCTGAAGCACACGACAGACATCTGTGAGGTGGCTCTCCAGGAACTTGGAAAATATGAGGATATCATAGAGATAAACCACCACACATAACTGCAACAAATCTCGGAGGACATTGTTACTAAATACCTGGAAAACTGCCGGGGCATTACAAAAGCCTGTTCTGGTATTAAACGCAGTTTTCCACTCGTCGCCCTGCTTAATCCGCACGAGATTGTATGCCCCTCTCAAATCAAGCTTTGTGAAAACCGTTGCTCCCTTGAGGCAGTCAAATAACTCTGTAATCAACGAAATCAGATAGGCATTCTTAATTGTGAAATGATTGAGACCCCTATAATCAATACAAGGTCTCAGTTCACTGCTCTTCTTCTTCACAAAGAAGAAACCAGCACGAGCAGGAGACGAGGATTTGCGGATGAAACCTCGAGAAAGTGCATCTGCAACATACTCCTCCATGGCCTTATCCTCCAAGACCAACAAAGGGTAAACCCGGCCATGAGAGGGTATGGCACCAGGTTGAAGGTCAATTGCACAATCATAAGGCCGGTATGGAGGCAAACTACCGGCTTGACCTTTGTCAAAGACATCGCTAAAATCGCGGTACTCCTCCGGCAGGAAGGAGAGTGGAGAGGTGCACAGGACCTTGGCTACCTTCTGGAAGCATGTCTCACTGCATTGTGGTGACCAGGAGAGAACCTCAGCCCAAGAAAGGGTGACCAAAACCAGGGGCTTATCCTTCTGGATAACTGGGGATGAAACAACACCACCTAAGGTCTGTCCATGACAGGACCTCAAGGTTTGGACGTTCCCTGGATGGGTAGAACAAGACTTCAAAAAGTGACCTGCCTGGCCACAATAAAGGCACAATCTCTCCCTCCTCCTAAAGGCTCTCTCATCCGCAGAGACGCATGAAGCCAAAGTGCACGGGTTCATCTTCACTGACCGACTCAATACCAGGAGGCATGGGAGGTGAGGGAGGCACGGGTGGGACTGCAAAGCTCGGAGGCAAACGTACAGGAGGCTTCCACAAGCACTCCTTAAAAGAGAGTCTTTCTCTGAGCCCGGAGTCAATGAGGATGGCAAACGTGATCAACCTCTCCAGCTCGGTGGGTATATCTCGGGCTGCTATCTCATCCTTGATGGAATCCGAGAGACCATGAGATAAAGCAGCCACGAGGGCCTCATTGTTCCAAGCAACCTCTGCTGCCAGAGTACGGAATTCAATGGCATAGCCGGCAACGATTCACGTTCTCTGTTTGATGGACATGAGGCACTTGGCAGCAGAAGCGGAGCATGCGGGAACGTCAAATACCCTTTTAAAGGAGGCCGCAAATTCAGGGTAACTCAAGACAACAGGTTTTTGTGCCTCCCATAGAGGGTTTGCCCAGGCTAAGGCTCTCTCAGAAAGCAAAGATAACACAAAACCTACTTTGCTTCTGTCCGTGGGAAATGCCTGGGGCAGCATCTCAAAGTAAATCTCAACTCGGTTGAGAAACTCTCTGCATTGAACTGGATCGCCCCCAAATCGCTGGGGAAGTGGAGCAAAATCAGTCATACCTCTTATAGAGGTAATACTCGAGGCGGGTGCCTGCACAGAGACTGGCGCAGCAGCAGGGACGGCCTGCAACTCAGTTGTACCGGCCACAATGGAAGTTTTCAGGTGAGCCGCGCGTCTCAGGAGTGTTTGTAACACTATGGCAAACTGATCCATGTGGTGATCTTGCTCATCCAATCTGGAAAAAATATTACCAACAAGTGGATTGACTGTATCTTCTGAATTCATGGCCTTCGCCTACTATCAGGAACCATGAATCAGACCGAGACAGAACTAAAGTTAAATCATACTTGTTTAATAATAATACTAATAAGGTAAACAGAATAAGCGTAGTAAAAACAAGCCAGAGTTCAGTAACCAAACTGTAAATGTATCATCACACAGAGTGGTACTGCGGATACAAAAACAATATAAAAGTGCCACGTCCTATAACTACATTAGCAAAAGGAAAAAAGAAAGGGACTTTGGACTTTGTAGGCACAGTAACACCAAGTATACATGACCAAAGTACTTTATTGAAGAAAACACATATAAATAGGGCACCAGTTAAAAACCACAAATCACATGAATACATCACGATATTCAGTAGAGCTGCTGCTATACAAAACCATCTAGGTACATAGTAACTCGGACATCAGGATGAACATCCAAGGTAGACACAGGTCCGAGAACGTGGCTGGATAGCAGATCAACAGAAGGTTACTTCATATCAAATAAATGCTCAACATGTTACGCGTGTCTTCACGCTTCTTCAGGAGCAGAAAATGTGTTGTGGCTAGCCAACAACACATTTGTTTGGGGGGGGGAAATACAAAATACTTTGATTTAAGAACCTGTGCTGGTCAGACCACTACGGCAAAGGATAGGCCACCAAAGAGGGGGCAATGAAAAGTTTTTTTTGTCCCCCCCTTCCACCTCCTTCTTTTTCCCCCCTCCCCCCTGTCCCTTCCCTACCCTCTGTCCTGTTTCTATACTTGGTTAATTTATGGACTCTAAAATTTCTCTACCATTACTTACCCCCTAGATACAGTATAGTACTATGTTCTGCACGCCCCCGTGGTGACTTTTCACTGCCCCCTCTTTGGTGGCCTATCCTTTGCCGTAGTGGTCTGACCAGCACAGGTTCTTAAATCAAAGTATTTTGTATTGTTTTGTATGTTTGTTTTATGGTTTTAGATACTAATTATATACTATGTACTTTGACTAGCCACAACACATTTTCTTCTCCTGAAGAAGCGTGAAGACATGTTACAAGACTTGATAACAACTGTGTCCTTGCTCCCGCTGGAGTTTTGCCCAGCACAGTATCTTCTACATCTAGCTAAAATACCTAAAAAGCGGTACTATAAATCGGTTGCTATGCATATGATTAATGCTGCTAGGATGTGTATACCAGTTCATTGGCGATCTTCATACCCGTGTTACCTGACTGAATGGTTTATTCAAATTAATCATGTCGCTGAGATGGAGGAACTGATCTATACTGCCTTGGTCAATATTTCCAAATTCACTGCTATATGGGAAGCCTGGGCAGCCTTTAAAAGCTCCCAATCATACCAAGACCTTATAAATAATGCAGACTGATTCTCAACTGGGGCAATACCACCCCCGACCTTAAAGACAGAATTGGGCTCGCACTACTGGCGCAACGCACTTTAGTGTTCTGACCACTGGAAGCTGGAGAGGGTAGTCAGTGATTCCCTCACCCCCTTTCCTCATTACGTTCTTATCCTCTTCCTCCCCTTTTTCCATACACCCCCCAAGGGCCTCAACCCCACAACCAACAAGGGCCTCACCCCCACAACCCTTGCCAGGTTGTTGTGGGGGTCTGCGAGCAGGGGGCTTATCGGAATCTGGAAGCCCCCTTTAACAAGGGGACCCCCAGATTCCAGCCTCCCCCCCTGTGTGAAATGGTAACGGGGTACAAATGTTCACAAAAAAAGTGTCAAAATGGTAAAAATGACAAGACACGGCTTGGGACAATTTGTTTATTTAAAAATAAAAAAATAAAAAATGTCCCACAAAGTCTTCTTCTTCTTCTCTTGCTCCGCTGACGGACAGAGGAAAAAAAGTGACCGCCCCCTCTGACGCCCCGGGAAAGCCATAGGGATGTCCCCGTGTGTCAGAGGCGGGCGGGTCACCCGAGAACGTCACAGTGTGGCCCCGCCCTCAGTTATAAAAGAACTGTCAAAGTGAAGACACGTCATACAACACGAGCCTCCCATGGAGGCGGGTCGGGCGCGGTTTTTTCTTTTTTTCTGTTCATTGACGGAGCAAGAGAAGAAGAAGAAGATTTCGTGGGACATTTTTATTTTTTAATTTTTTAATAAAGGACTAGTCCCACGCCGTGTCTTGTCATTGTTACCATTTGGACACTTTTTTGTGAAATGGTAGGGGTCAGGGGCGTTGCTAGGTCTGCAAAAGATCTGGGGCTAGAGCCCATAGCAGCGGTCACCAACCTTTTTGCAGACCCGGGGGAGGGGGGGCTGGTGGTAAGCAATTTTATGCGGGCAAAGGATGGTGTTGGCGTTTCAATCATCATGGCACCATGGTTGATATGGTGTCGGGGTGATCGAGGTGCATTGTTTCTATTGTTACATTCTAATATATAATGAAGTGGTTCAACTCACCATACTGCAGAATCAGTGGGAGCCCTGGGTTTGTCACTTGCCACATCTCCTGCCACCAGATGCATCATGTCACTTGCCACCATCGCCTGTCAGCAGATGCAGCTTTTTAACTTGCTACCATCATCTGCCACTAGATGTGGATTGTCGCTTGCCATGTCGCCTGCCACCAGATGTGGATTGTCACTTGCTACATCACCTGCCACCGTTTGCAGATTGTCACGTCACCTGCCACAATTTGCAGATTGATACTTGCCACGTCGCCTGCCACAATGTGCAGATTGACACTTGCCACGTCACCTGCCACCATTTGCAGATTGTCACTTGCCACGTCACCTGCCACCATTTGCAGATTGTCACTTGCCACGTCACCTGCCACCATTTGCAGATTGTCACTTGCCACGTCACCTGCCACCTGATGCGGATTGTCACTTGCCACGTCACCTGCCACCATTTGCAGACTGTCACTTGCCACATCACCTGCCACTAGATGTGGGTTGTCACTTGCCAACTGATGTGGATTGACACTTGCCATGCCAGCCAGTGCCACCAAATGTGCATTGTCGCTGCATTGGTGGCAGGCTAGCAGCACTGGTCCATGAGGGCAGGAGAGTGGCGATGCGGGGCGGGCAGTGAGAGATAATGTAATCTCTCTGCTCCCCGCCGCACCTCTGACATTGAAGAGGCCCGTGCTGTGCAGGCGAAAGAGCGCTGATGTGTGGTGGGCAGTGAGAGATGATGTCATCTCTCTGCTCCCCGCCGCACATCGCTCCCACATTGAAGTGGCCCGGCTGTAAGGGCGGAAGAGCGGTGGAGCAGGCGGAGAGAGATGATGTCATCTCTGCCCATCCGCCTGCTCATCTCTCTCCTCCACCTCTAATGCAGCCCGCCGGAGCCGCGACCCTGTGGCATACCTCCCAACTTTTGAACTTCAGAATGAGGGACATGCTACGTGAATGCACTACGCGCACTACAGCATAAGTGGGTGTGGTCAAACTTAACAGTGGGAGGGGCTTAAAGGACATGGTTAAACAAAAGGTTAATGCAAAAGTTGACCCCCCCCCCTACTACCACCTGCCACTTCCACCGCATACCAAGATACTCCAAGTGGCTAAAGAATAATTTCAGATCTTTATTTAGATATTGAGAGGATCATTCAAAAGAATTTGGAGGAACAGTATGTCAAAATGTGGACAGTTTCTCCAAAATCCTTTAACTACTCTGGAGCAGGGGTAGGCAACAGATCAATCTGAACAAAATGAAAAAGATCACCGGGGTTTGGCGCCCTTTTTTTTTTTTTTTTAGAAATTACCCAGCAAGGCCTAAAATAGGGAAAAAATATAATAAATATAATAAAACAAAATATCATTGTTAAAATATAAAAAGTTAGCCTACCATAAAGGACAGTGTCAGAAGGGGAGAGGACGGTGTCAGTAGGGCAGTGGACGGTGTCAGTAGGGCAGTAGGGCAGAGGACGGTGTCAGTAGGGCAGAGGACGGTGTCAGTAGGGCAGAGGACGGTGTCAGTAGGGCAGAGGACGGTGTCAGTAGGGCAGAGGACGGTGTCAGTAGGGCAGAGGACGGTGTCAGTAGGGCAGTGGACGGTGTCAGTAGGGCAGTGGACGGTGTCAGTAGGGCAGAGGACGGTGTCAGTAGGGCAGTGGACGGTGTCAGTAGGGCAGTGGACGGTGTCAGTAGGGCAGAGGACGGTGTCAGTAGGGCAGTGGACGGTGTCAGTAGGGCAGAGGACGGTGTCAGTAGGGCAGTGGACGGTGTCAGTAGGGCAGAGGACGGTGTCAGTAGGGCAGTGGAGTAGGGTAGAGGAGAGGACGGTGTCAGTAGGGCAGTGGACGGTGTCAGTAGGGCAGTGGAGTAGGGTAGAGGAGAGGACGGTGTCAGTAGGGCAGAGGACGGTGTCAGTAGGGCAGTGGAGTAGGGTAGAGGAGAGGACGGTGTCAGTAGGGCAGTGGACGGTGTCAGTAAAGCAGTGGACGGTGTCAGTAGGGCAGAGGATGGTGTCAGTAGGGCAGAGGACGGTGTCAGTAGGGCAGAGGACGGTGTCAGTAGGGCAGTAGACGGTGTCAGTAGGGCAGTAGACGGTGTCAGTAGGGCAGTGGACGGTGTCAGTAGGGCAGAGGACGGTGTCAGTAGGGCAGAGGACGGTGTCAGTAGGGCAGAGGACGGTGTCAGTAGGGCAGAGGACGGTGTCAGTAGGGCAGTGGACGGTGTCAGTAGGGCAGTGGACGGTGTCAGTAGGGCAGAGGACGGTGTCAGTAGGGCAGTGGACGGTGTCAGTAGGGCAGTGGACGGTGTCAGTAGGGCAGAGGACGGTGTCAGTAGGGCAGTGGACGGTGTCAGTAGGGCAGAGGACGGTGTCAGTAGAGTAGAGGACGGTGTCAGTAGGGCAGAGGACGGTGTCAGTAGGGCAGAGGACGGTGTCAGTAGGGCAGAGGACGGTGTCAGTAGGGCAGTGGACGGTGTCAGTAGGGCAGTGGACGGTGTCAGTAGGGCAGTGAACGGTGTCAGTAGGGCAGAGGACGGTGTCAGTATGGCAGAGGACGGTGTCAGTAGGGCAGAGGACGGTGTCAGTAGGGCAGAGGTTGGAGGTAGGCAAGTGTACACAGACACAAATCCGTTTACATCTGCCGCTCCATAGAAGTGAATGGAGGGTCCGATTGGGTCCACCTGAAAAACAGACAGGCGGACCCGATTGGACTGATCGTATGAAATGGGCTTAAGGCTGCTTTCACATTGATGCACTGTGGTTGCACACACTGTGGGTGCAGCGCAGTGTACCTGTGACTTTCCTGCAGGTTAGTTGCCATAGAATTATATTATATACTGCTATGTCTATGGCTCAGTGCAGGCAACCCGCAGCTGCACCTGTGGATGAGTTTAAAAGCAGCTCAGTGTAGAAAACAGACATGTCCATTGCTGTTTGATTTTATAAAAAAACTGACCTCAATCTTCATGGCTGCTGCTGTCCTCCAGGGCGGGTATGGCTGGTGGCTGCTGGTGCTGTCCCCCAGGGCGGGCATGGCTAGCGGCAGCTGCTGCTGTCCCCAGGGCGGGGATGGCTGGCAGGAGCTGCTGCTGTCCCCCAGGGCGGGTATGGCTGGCGCATGCTACTGTCCCCCAGGGCAGGTATGGCTGGCGGCTGCTGCTGTCCCTCAGGGCGAGAATGGCTGGTGGCTGCTGCTGTCCCCCAGGGCGAGTATGGCTGGTGGCGGCTGCTGCTGTCCCCCAGGGCGGGTATGGCTGGCGGCTGCTGCTGTCCTCCAGGGCGGGTATGGCTGGCAGCTGCTGCTGTCCCCCAGGGCAAGTATGGCTGGTGGCGGCTGCTGCTGTCCCCCAGGGCGGGTATGGCTGGCGGCTGCTGCTGTCCCCCAGGGCGAGTATGGCTGGTGGCGGCTGCTGCTGTCCCCCAGGGCGGGTATGGCTGACGGCTGCTGCTGTCCCCCAGGGCGGGTATGGCTGGCGGCTGCTGCTGTCCCCCAGGCAGTTATAACCACCCTGGGGGACAGCAAGCTAGCCATACCCACATGTGGCCCGCGGGCCAGAGGCTGAGCGCCCCTAATATAATGTGACAGGGAGGTGGAACGGGCTCCTGGAGCATGGGCCCAGCACTATGCCATTATGTCCACAAAAGTCCGACTGCTGCCTACACACTACAAGTCCCAGCATGTTCAGAACTTATCCCTTCCACATGCTGGCTCCTGTCACTCCAGGGGGAATCCAGGGAAATCTCAGTCCTCCTCCCTTTTAATAGAAGCCCCCAGCCCTGTCAGTTTCCTGGACAGTAGAATGTACTCAGTCACCCCAATCCTGTGCTCTAACCATAAATATGCTTGCTTGTAGGATCTACTGCACCCCCTTAGAGAGCATTTCCCCCGGCCGGACCCTTGCCATTACTGAGGACAGGTGGGGGGTGAGAGGGAAAAAACAAAGCCAGGAGAGATCAGCAGGGAATGAATTGGAGCGAACGGTGAGGAGACCAGCGAGAAGGCAGGACCAGCTCACGGAGGGGACGGGACCAGCTCGCGGAGGGGGCGGGGCCAACTCACGGAGGGGGCGGGGCCAACTCGCGGATGGAGCGGGGCCAATTCGCGGAGGGGGCGGGGCCAATTCGCTGAGGGGGCGGGGGGGGCAACTCACGGAGGTGCATGGATAGGGAGGACAGGTGGTTGGGAGGCAGTGTCATTCTAATCAAGAGAACAGCCCCTTAGCAGATGACCCGCCTCCTCCACTCAGCAGCGTTCCAATGCAGGAGAGGGGAGTGGTTTGTCCTATAACATACTGACCCTCATGCAAGCCCGCTACCCTAACACACAGCAGCGACATAAAACCAAATGCAACAGAGAGCCACACGGCCCCCCTGAAGCATGGGCGGGGTCACAGTTGCAGCTCCTCATGTTACGCCCTTTGTCCCAGCCAGCAATGTATGAATGTCTCCACTGGTTGGATGACAGAGGGGCGGGTCTGGGTAGCAGTCCCGCCCATACCCGACATCACACTCTCAATTTGACAGGTGAAGTCTTCCTTCCTGACTGCACAGTGTACATCCAGCCAGCTTGTCCATCAATCCCTGGCTGTGCTGGATGATCACACTGCTGCAGGTCCTACTGAGCCAAAACCTATCACATAATCAACAGACTTATGCGGATAATTCACCTGCAGGGTGGGTTAGAGACTCGGGGCTATGGGCTCCAGATTCGGGGCTCCAGCCTCGATAGCCACCCCCTGGCGACGCCTATGGTAGGGGTACATTTATACCCCATTACCATTTCACACAGGGGGGAAGGCTGGGACCTGGGCGTCCCCTTGTTAAAGGGGGCTTTCAAATTCTGATAAGCCCCCGCTTACAGACCCCCACAACCAGCGGGCAAGGGTTGTGGGGATGAAGCCCTTGTTTGTACCCCAAAGCACCCTCCCCATGTTGAGGGCATGTGGCCTGGTTTGGTTCTGGAGGGGGGCGCTCTCTCATCCCCCCCTCTTTTCCTGCGGCCTGCCAGGTTGCATGCTGGGAAAAGGGTCAGGTATGAATTTTTGGGGGGACCCCCACGCCGTTTTTTTTTCAAAATTTTGGAGTGGGGTTCCCCTTCAGGTCCGGTATGGATTTTGAGGGGGACCCCCACGCAATTTTTTTTAAAATTTTGGTTCGGGGTTCCCCTCAATATTAATTCCAGACCCAAAGGGACTTGTAATGGACTGAGGGGATCCCATGCCATTTTTTTCAATGACTTCTTTTATCTGTGTTGCCGGGACCGACAATTCATTATAGCTGCGAGTAGTTTTAAATGACTTTTTTTCCTTTAGAAATATCATTTTGCTCTCGAACTGTTCTAAACACGGGAAACATGTGCCACTTTACAGGCATACTATAGACACCCCCCAGATACGAAATTTAAAGGAATATTTCACTTTTATTATTTCACTTTAAGCATTATTAAAATCACTGCTCCCGAAAAAATGCCCCCTGGGGCAGGACCCAGGTCCCCAAACACTTTTTATGAAAATAACTTGCATATAAGCCTTTAAAATGAGCACTTTTGATTATTCACGTTCGTGTAACATAGACTTTAACGGTGTTCGCATGTTCGAACAAATTTTTTGCCTGTTTGCATGTTCTGCTATGAACCGAACCGGGGGGTGTTTGGCTCATCCCTAGTAGTAACATACTTCCAGGAGTAAGATGTCTGTATACAGTGTTTTTGTATGCAATGTAGTAGGGCAAGAAGTGTATTTACTGGGCAATAGCCCTTTCACCAACTGAAGAACAACGGAAGATCCTCCTGAAGAGCGATTCTGGAGTAGCCATCCCCTGGATGAATGATCGGAGATGACTGGCTGGTTGCGGGAACTGTAGGTTGTCTGATCCGACTGATACAGCGACTCTGCGGTGATGTCCCTTGAGTAAGATTAATGTTGGATCTAGAAGTCACCGCTTCTACCGCGGGGTAGGCTGCAGTCCTATCACAGCAGCAGCAGGGATGTGTTCACCGCATGGCATCCGGGAAGAAGAGAACGTAGGCCGGACTGCTGGTCCTATTCATAGTCCCTCCCAGAATCCCTTCTTGGACAGCAGGTGGCTTGATGGGAAATGTGGTCCAAGGATAGTTCTATAGCCCCAGAATGTCTGTTCGGGATACTACAAATCGTACAATGCTCTTCACTTGGCACAGGGGAATTATGTCAGTTACCCGCACGCAACACCAGAGGGACACAGTAACTGTAAAGATGTAAAGTTAAGTCTGCAATGCAGATATTTGTAGTTCACAGTCGGCTACATAAAAAAGGGAAAAAATATTTTTATAATTTTATTTTATATATACAGTATACACAAATGTTTTGGTTTGCATTTCTAGTTCAAACTGAATGGGTTGTTTTACAAAGGCAGGGGTTCAAAAATACTTTAATGTACCATGAACTCACACCAAGAAACTGTACATTTAGTAAATCATTATTGCTTTCATTTAAAATATAAGTGCAATTGTGTGCAAATTAAGGTTTACAACAATTGTGTGGAGTTTTGAACTATATTAAAGTGTACCTTAACATATACCTTAACATAAGAACAAAAAAAAATGTAGCTGTTTTCCATATTATCCATGTGATGGTTGCATTTGTTTTCTTTTTTTAGTCTCTTTTTGTTTATTTTTAACTTGTCATTCTGACACACCCTGTCCCATAGCATAGGAAGGAGGTGTTATGTAGTCTATTAATATTGTTTAAGATAGCACTGCAGAGAACACATGATAGCACTGGATTTGTCAGCACCATTCTCCACCTCAGCAGACAACTGTCCTGAGCTGGAGACGAGATAAGGAGGAAGAAGTTCCAGTATGTCACTTGGACAGTCTTAAAGTGGAGTTCCAGCCTGGGTGAAAAAAAATAAAAGTCAGCAGCTACAAATACTGTAGCTGCTGACTTTTAATATAAGGACACTTACCTGTCCAGGGAGCCCGCAATGTCAGCACCCGAAGCCGACCTGTCCATCGCCTCTGGGTACAGGTGCCAGTATCCTTACTAAGAGAAACCGGAAGTGAAGCCTTGCGGCTTCACAGCCTGTTTCCTACTGCGCATGCGTGAGTCACACGGTGCTTTCTGATTGGCCCTGTCGTCTTTTGGAACACACACAGGTCCCAAAAAGTGACAAGGGGAAGGAGGAGGGCACAAAAAAAGCCACGGAAGTGACGTACCTTGCCGCAGTGCCATGGGACAGAAGTCCCGAAGAAAACATACCATAAAAAGGTATGAAAAAAATGTTTTCAAAAACAAGGGGTGTATGTTGGTTTTTAACAGAGTTAAATTTTTTCTTGGAACTCTGTTTTAAGACTCCTGAAAAAGATACAAATATAATAAAAAGAAGCAGAACATACATGTAACGGGGGCCTCCAGAGGGGGGATAAGTGGGGGTGGGGGCAGAGATTGGAGTTGTGTCACTGTGCTTATAGGCATTAATAAAGCCTTTGACATTTTTTTTATCCATCTCCTGACTAATGCCTGTCCACAACTTTATCCCGGAGATCCCGGTGACAGTGCTTTGCCACCCATAGTTGATTCTTTGCTTCAGTTGCACTACTAGGGCCTGAAATGCTCCAGGAAAGTTCTTTTCATGCTGAGCTAATCAAAATGACCACAGCGGATCACAAATTTTAAAGTCAAATGGCCTTGTGTGCCATTAAGAAGGTGAATAGCTACACCTGATTGAGTTTACAAGTCATTTTTAGGAGGGGGGGGAGTGATCCTTTTTACAACTCAATGATTCTGTTTATTATTTTTTTTTCTCTGACATGTTGGTGTTACATCTTTCACTTGGATATTATAAGTGCACTGGGTAAATACAGCTGGTTAAAACAAAAACTGTTTCTGTCTTCATTTCAAGCTGCAAAGCAAAAGAATTTGATTATTTTAAAGGGAGGGGGGTGATTATTTTCCATATACACTATATATCTGAAAATTGATTAATCCTGATGTACTGACTGCCTATTTAATTTATTGAGGCCCAAAAATGCCAGGACAGTACAAAAATCCCCCAAATGACCCCTTTTTGGAAAATAGGCAGTCCAAGGTATTTAGTAAGCGGCATGGTGTGTTTTTTTAAGTTGTATTTCTTTCCCAGGATTTTTTGGAAAATTAAGACTTTTTTTTTTTTAAGTTTTTGCACAATTTTTTTCCATTTTATCCATGTGATGGTTGCATTCATTTTCTTTTTTCAGTCTCTTTTTGTTTATTTTTACCTTGTGATTCTGCCAGTAACATACACCCTGTCCCATAGCATAGAAATGAGGTGTTTTGTAGTCTAATAATAATGTTTGAGATAGCACTGCAGAGATTTTAGCACTGAATTCGTCATTATGTCAACACCACTCTGACTCTGCAGACGACTGCCCCGGGCTGGAGACGAGATGAAGAGGAAGAGGTTCCAGCATGTCACTTGGACAGTCTGAAGACTCCTGAAAAAGTTATGTATAAAATGAAAAGAAGCAAAACATACGGTATATGTAAGGGGGGCCTCCAGAGGGAGACAGTTGGGGATGTGGGCTAAGATCGGAGTTTGGTGTTAATGCAATAGCACAAAGCCAGGTACTTTACAACATATTATATTGGAGATAATATTTTTTTTTACACATTTCACATAATACAGAGCTGAACTGGCAACACAGTGTATACTTTCAGAATGTCATTTTTATGCAAGGGGTCTTTTTAAACGTTTTTATGTTCAACCCAGCTATGCATTGTTTTCTGGATATAAATATTGACTTCAGAATAAATGTAAAAATAATACTGTTTTAAAGATATAAAGAAATATTATATTCCTTTGAATTGCATCAACATCTTCCTTGTATTGTTCAAAGTTTCATTTCACTGTTATTTCATTAATATAAATTGATTCTTTACAAATGTGTGAACTCAGAACAGAAAATTATTCGGACTCAGCTGTTGCTGGAAATGCTAATGTCTCAAATCCAGATTCAGACACAGAATTCTTCCAAAATATCCCAAGGATGTATATTAATACAATACCATCTTAGTTCTATACTATGGTAAATGTGTTGAAAAATGCATAAAAATATATACTTTCTGTTGATCAAATGGATCATAAGGATTAACCACTTCAATACCAGGCACTTTTACCCCTTCCTGGCCAGGCCAATTTTCAGCTTTCAGCACTGTCGCACTTTAAATGTCAATTGCGCAGTCATGCAACGCTGTATCCATGACATTGTTATCATTTTTTTCACACAAATAGAGCTTTCTTTTGGTGGTGCCTGGGATTGGAGGGGGAAGACTATTTTAGGTGCCCTTGGAGACATGGCTGACATCCACCTTCGGTATTTGGATGCCAGGACGTGTCTCCATGTGGCTTAAACACACATCAAGGTACTAACTTTAGATTTCTATCCCAACTAACACATCAAACAGTTTCCATTGTGTTATTGCTTTTGGTTTAGATTGGATTACCAACATTAGACCTATAATGTATTTATAAGCCCTTAAATCTTTTTACCTGTGCACGTTGAGCACTCTGCGTGCATTGGGAAAGCCATAATTTTGGTCTGATCATTGTTACACGCCATCTCTCATGAACAATGACAATCATGACAATAGGGTTGCTTGCCAGTTGCATGTGTAGCGCCCACATTTTTGCTCAATAATCTAATGTTATGTTATCCTATGTACAGTGTTAAAGCTTAGAGTATAGCCCCATCTAGCAGTCAAAATATATAATGGACTTGGTTTCATTTGTTTTATGTGGCTAAACTGGAAGTAATTGTTTATTTACATCTCACAAGAATTGACCTACCCAAGACGCCGAGTGTTTTTACCCAGCAAGACTCAGTGATGAAATGCATGCTGGGTAGGCTATAAAAGAACTCGCTATCTTAGGTTTCTTGGGAACGCATGGCCTGCCTGTGAGGATCTGTGTGAAGGTCTTCAGCGAAGCGTGGCCCACACCCATTGCGGAGCGATCAGATCAGCGACCCTGCAGCATATCAGTGAGTTGGACTGACGGCAAGGCAGGACCGAGAACGATCCAGCGGAGCCTGTCGGAGCCATCTGAGGGCCCCAGAACAACTCGCTGAGCGGAGCAGAGTGGCGTAGCAGTGTCGGTCGGCTGGAAACAGGATCCTGTGTACCGGAGCAGAACTGTTATACTTTGTAGACCTGGTTGGGTGAGAGGGCTGCTGCCCAAAGTTTCACTGACTCACTTTTACACACTTGCACCTATAGCACAGTGCTGCTGGGACCTGTAGTCCCACAGAGGAAATTCAAAGGATTCAGACTGAGTTAAATGTAGGCCTCAAGCCTGTACTTTATTACAATCCTGACACTGTGTTATATAAAGTTACTTGCACCAGAGACAGTTGCAGTGCTGCTGCATCACAACACTAGTTCAACATTCAGTTTGCTCTGACACAGGAGTTGTTAACCATTGGATTACAATTTAATCTACACATAGCTAGCAGAAGACAGAAGAAAAGAAGGACTGCCTCTTTAACCGCAAGGCCTTGCATTTTATTGTTCTTCAGGATTATTGTAGTATAAAGCAGTGGGAGCTTCCTAGGAATTGTGTTATGCTCTATTAAAATTCCAGTTGTCTCTTTTACATAGACAGTGCTCATAGTGAAGTCAGTTTCACTCTGCCATTGGTCTCATTTCATAGACTCATTTCTAAGAGGCTAAATTAAACAACTTTCATTTGTGTAGTACTTTTGTGAGTTAAATCTGTTGGCTGTCACACTATGTTGTTCTGATAGTACAACTGCTGTAATCATTATTTTTGAAGCAGATATAGTAAAATATTAATCTTAGTTAAGTACCATTGTGTGGAGTGCTGTTTCCTTTAAATTGCATACCAGGTGGAGAGCTGAAGGTTAAAGGTAAAGACAAAAGGTATACTATATTAACAATTGTGGAATTGTCTTTAAGTTTCTTTAAGAGTCAAATTAAGGGGGTGTATAGCAGAGTACAGGCCCAAATCAGAATATCAGGAGCTCCTTCGGGGGTCAGTGCTACACATGTCTATATGTATGTGTATGCATATGTGGATGTGTGCACACACAACTCTGTGGGCACATAGGTGTTTGTGTGTGCAAATACAGTTGTGCTCATAAGTTTACATACCCAGGCAGAATTTATGATTTCTTGGCCATTTTTCTGAGAATATGAATGATAACACAAAAAATTTTCTTTCACTCATGGTTAGTGTTTGGCTGAAGCCATTTATTATCAATCAACTGTGTTTACTCTTTTTAAATCATAATGACAACAGAAACTACCCAAATAACCCTGATCAAAAGTTTACATACCCTGGTGATTTTGGCCTGATAACATGCACACAAGTTGACGCAAAGGGGTTTGAATGGCTATTAAAGGTAACCATCCTCACCTGTGATCTGTTTGCTTGTAATTAGTGTGTGTGTATAAAAGGTCAATGAGTTTCTGGACTCCTGACATTCTCATGAAAGAATTGTCAAAGGATCTGTGGGAAAAGGTAGTTGAACTGTATAAAACAGGAAAGGGATATAATTGTTATTTGGATGGTGAGCGGTACTGGATTTCCCCCAGACATATCGTTTTGGTGTTGAGGCCAAATAATTCACTTTTAGTCTCGTCAGACCATAACACCTTTTTCCACGTGGCCTCAGAATCTTCAAGGTGTGTTTTGGCAAAGCTCAGTCATAACTGCATGTGGCCTTTCTTGAGGAGTGGCTTGCAACCCTCCCATACAAGCCACATTTGTGGAGAGTTTGTGATATTGGTGTCACATACACATAATGACCACTCTTTATCATAAATTCCTGTAACTGCTTCAGAGTTGCTGTAGGCCTCTTGATAGCCTCTCTGCCAGTTTCCTCCTGGCTCTTTAATCCAGTTTGGAACAACGTCTTGATCCAGGAAGGGTCTGTGTTGTACCAAATACTTTCCACAAATTTTTTTGTATCCATCTCCTGGCCTGTCCACAACTTTATCCCGCAGATTCCGGTAATAGTGTCTTGCCACCCATTGTTGATTATTTGCTTCTGTTGCACTACCAGGAACTGAAATGCTCCAGGAAAGCTCTTTTCATGCTGAGCTAATCAAAATGACCATGGCTGATTACAAAGTTGAAAGTCAGATGACCTTGTGTGCCATTGAGAAGGTGATTAGCCACACCTGATTGAGTTTACGAGTCATTTTTAGGAGGTGGGTGATCCTTTTTCCAACTCAATGATTCTGTTTTTGATTTTTTTTTTATGACATGTGGTGTTATATTTTTCACTTGGATATTATAAGTGCATTGAGTAAATACAGCTGTCTTCATTTCAGGTTGCAAAATGAAAAAAAGTGATTATTTTAAAGGGGGGAGTGATTCTTTTCATTATCCACTGTGTATCTGAAAATTGATCAGTCCAGATGTACTGATGGCCTATCTCATTTCTCGAGGCCCAAAAATGCCCGGACAGTACAAAAATAGTGCAGTACAGCGCCATCATATAACTAGCGTGGCAGTGATCAGGGAACCTAACTGGTGACAGTATGAAAAAAATTATATATTTTTTTCAATTTTGTTTCTTTTTTATAAATTTTTTTTTTCTGTTTTTTGACGATTTTTTTAACACACTGTGACCAGAGCAATACAGTATTACCATACTAACACTGTACTATTCTGAGGAAGTAAGCAGGATATTTTTTACACATTATGATTGCTTATACCAATGATTTTCATTGGTATAAGCAACCATTTTTACTGAATAATTGTCAGAAACCATGAATCAGACTGAGACAGAAGTGCAGTAAAAATCACACTAGTTTAATAATAATAGTAAAAGGTAAACAGAGCAAACATAGTCAAAACATAGCCAGAGTTTGGTAACCGGAACGGATAGTTAGACAAGCCAGGACTTTAGGGAGCCGGGGATCAGCGTACTGCAGGACAAGCCAGGAAATCAGGAAACCAAAAAAATCAGCGTAGGGGAACAGCAAGCAGGATCAGGAACTAGAAGGGACATCAGCCAAGCAAGTCTTTCACAGGTACACAGCAGAGAGTCTCTGATATGTTGACCAGGCGAAGGCAGAGAGGATCTGGACTGAACCTAAGTAGCCAGCAGGACTGACGAGCAGGATATCATCATCAGGTGAGTCACTGTGGAAAGATTACAGCTAGCAATTAACCGACAGCTGAGCGGCCTGCTCTGAGAAGGAAGGGCTGAGCCCAGCCTTGACAATAATACTTATTCATTTAATGAGTAATGTGATTAGATGTGATCAGTCACAACTAATCACATTGTACTAATGGGCTGTGATTGGCCCTGTCTGTACCATGTGATCACCGGGACAAATCACAGCTAGCAACACAATTGTACAAAATAGATGGCATGAAAGGAAGCCATTTCACTGTTTACAATTGTCATGTGATCTGCTGTGATTGGTCACAGCGATCACATGGTAAAAAGCAGCGGGCCAGTACAGTGATCTGTCATTGACCATGTCCTGGGGACACAGTGGGTGACAGATCGTGCCCGCAGAGCAGCCGCATGCGAGGCACGTTTCGGGAGGGCGTTATATGAAGTCCACCAGGAATAACAAAAGTCCTGCTCGGCCGTCATTTTGCAATAGGCCAGACTCAAAAAAACACCAAAGGGTAAAGGATTCAAAAAGTACCTAACTTAGTTAACTCAATATACCACACGTGGGTATAAGGGCCAATACAGTAGTTATTCTAATGACAAAGAGTTCTGTGGTTGGGTTAGATTAGAATAATTTTGTTTTAATTTACTGTATACTTTAATAAAAAATCTGCCAAATTAAAAATAGGGTATAAGAACCCCCGGCCTTAAAGAATACACATAAGGTAAGGTGCATACAGTTGTGCATTCCCTTCAAGCAAATACAAAACAATTAACGTAAATGACAACAATCGTCCAGATGCCATTTCAACACACCGGGCTATACCACGGCAAATCGCTGTTTAACCACTAGGCGTCCACGCTATAGCCGAAAGACGGCTACAGCACGGACTCCAATTGCCGGGAGAGCGTCCCTGGACATCCTCCTGTTTACTTCCGTTATGCGCGCGCCCGCAGGCGTGCATCGGGGAAATTCTGTGTTGGACACAGCCAATCACAGATCGTGCTAAATGGCCAATAACAGCGGCCATTTAGCAATAGATCTGAGTGTCCAATGAGAGATGATCTCATATGTAAACATACGAGATCATCTCTCATTGCCGGCTCTCTCTCCTCACACAGAGACAGCGTGTGAGGAGGGAGAGCGAATGGTTGTAGCGGTTAGTGAAAAAAAAAAACAGAAAATACAGTGCTCACAGTACCTGTCAGTGCCATCTGTCCCCAGTGCCTCCTGTCAGTGCCATCTGTCCCCAGTGCCACCTGTCAGTGCCATCTGTCCCCAGTGCCATCTGTCATCAGTGCCACATCAGTGTCACGTGTCATCAGTGCCACGTATTAGTGCTATCTGTCATCAGTGCCATGTATTAGTGCCATCTGTCATCAGTGCCACATCAGTGTCACGTGTCATCAGTGCCACATATTAGTGCCATCTGTCATGAGTGTCACGTGTCATCAGTGCCACGTATCAGTGCCACGCATCAGTGCCACTTGTCAGTGTCACGTGCCATCTTTTATTAGTGTCACGTGTCATCAGTGCCACATAGCAGTGCCATCTGTCATCAGTGTCACGTGTCATCAGAACCACGTATTAGTGCCATCTGTCATCAGTGCCACGTATTAGTGCCATCTGTCATCAGTGCCACATATTAATGCCATCTGTCATCAGTGCCACGTGTCATCAGTGCCACATATTAGTGCCATCTGTCATCAGTGTTACGTGTCATCAGTGTCACGTATTAGTGCCATCAGTCATCAGTGCCACATCAGTGTCACGTGCCATCAGTGCCACGTATCAGCGCCATCTGTCATCAGTGTCACGTGTCATTGTCCTGGTGCTCCAGGGCCTTCAAAAGTGTAATAGGTAGTCAACAAGTTAGATGTGTAATTTATGCTCCTAGAACACCTGATGGTGCTCCCTGCATGTTGAGCCTCTCTAAGTGGCTAGGCTGTGAAAAAGTCCCACACATGTGGTATCGTAATACTCAGGAGAAGTAGCAGAATGTATTTTGGGGTGTCATTTGTGGTATACACATGCTATGTGAGAGAAATAACCTATTACACTGACAATTTTGTGGAAAAAATCTTCATTTTGCAAAGAATTGTGGGAAAAAAATGACAACATCAAAAACCTCACCATGCATCTTACTAAATACCTTGGTCATTTGGGGGGTATTTGTACTTTCCTGGCTTGTTAGGATCACAAGAAATGAGATAGGCCGCCAGTACATCAGGTGTGATCATTTTTTTATGATTTTTCACCACAGCTTGTAGACTCTATAACTTTCACAAAGACCAAATAATATCCATTTGAGTTATTTTACCAAAGATATGTAGCAGTATAAATTGTGGCCAAAATTTATGAAGAAAAAATAATAATTTGCAAAATTTTATCACAGAAACTAAGAAAAATGCATTTTTTTTGGTCTTTTTTCATTTATAGCGCAAAAAATAAAAAACCCAAAGGTGATCAAATACCACCAAAAGAAAGCTCTATTTGTATGAAAAAAAGGACAAAAAATTCATTTGGGTATAGTATTACATGACTCAGTAATTGTCATTGAAAGTGTGAGAGCACCGAAAGCTAAAAATTGGTCTGGTCACGAGGGGGGTTTAAGTGCCCAGTTGTCAAGTGGTTAAACTAATTAGCCAATAAAGATCATATATGGTAGTGACTCGTGTGTGTGAAGCCCCTTGGGTGCTTGAGCTGGGATAGGCCTAGATAATGTTATTGGTTCCTCAAAGTCCATTTTTTCATTATTGGATCCTATCAATCTTTATAATGCTTGTGGACCGATTAAGGAGATAATTGGATATTTTCATGGTAATTGAACATGTCCAATGACTGTTAATTCACAACCAGTTTTCATGTATTACTTATTTTCATGCATCCAAATACTGATCAGTATTTACAGTAAGTATTGTTGGTATAGACAAAAGAGATATTACTTAGAGATGGTGCGGCACTTCAGTAAGTAACAAGAGCATTCAATAAGCACATTAACCAGCCGTCAAGCTGCTATGGGTAACTAACATGTAGTATTTGATATTGCAGTATAATACAGTTCATTTGAACCCCACAAATTTCCTTGCTGGAGTTTTCCAATTACTGGTCGTAGTAGTAGTAGTTATACTGTATATAGCAGTGGCGACTGGTGCTCAAAATTTTTTTGGGGGGCGTGTCCTGATGTAGCGGAGGATGGTCACATAGGGAAGAGCATCCTGAAAAACAATCATCCTTTACTGCACTAAAGGATCCTATTTGGGTTACCCTGGTAACAGGAATAAAAAAGGTAAAACAATGGCCCCAAACTCCAGTAAAAAGCACCTGCCAGGCGCCCTGATGCCATCTTAGCTGACAGGCTCCACATGCTGCTGGCTGAGCTAAACATGGCCTAAGCCAGGAGAGCCCGATCGCATCGGCGGACCCAGAGCCCTCCACTTCTGGAGACACAGCGGTGATCCTGCTGGCCATAGAAAACAGTAGATCCTCCCTGCTGACCTGTATCGATAAGGTCTCGGAGGAATGCAACTGTATAAGGGCAGACCTGGATAAGATCAGGGGCCGCCTCACGGAATCTGAATCGCGCATATCAGCCACAGAGGACCTGACTGCCAGCTAAATCCAATGACGCAGAGAATCGCCTCAGGAGGAACAACATGCAAATGCTTGGCCTGCCAGAGGGTTCTGAGGGTGAGCGGCCTGCAGCGTTTGCTGAAGCTTTCTTCAAGGACATCCTGGAGCTGCCGCCTGTCCCACCGACTTATGTGATTGAACGAGCACATCGTATTCCCACTGGCCGTCGCACCCCTGGTGCACCACCTCGCCCATTGCTGGTGAGGTTCCTCAATTATAGAGATCGTGACCTCATCCTCAGTGAAGCCAGGAAACATCCTCACCTCAAATATGAAAATGCTGACATCCATTTCTACCCTGACTTCTCGGTGGATCTACAGAAGAAGAGGAAAACCTTCCAGGACATCCGCAGGCACCTCAGGGAAAAAGGCCTACCCTACAGTATGCTGTACCCGAGCCGTCTGAGAGTCGTACATGCTGGCACTGCCATAGTACATTTGACTGGTACAATATCCTGTCCTAATAGGTCTGAATATAATGGTGCATTATTAGGTACTTTCCTGTATACTCCTATTGTCATCCTTCACTAACTGGAGTAACAGGAGCAATACGAAATGGAAGATCTTTGCACCCTTGGACATTATCCCTTTTGAGTCTGTCTCCACTGAAAGTACTGTTACCGCACAACAAAAGAGTATACGGGAAATATGGCTGACTATTTTCTCTCATCTTAGCAATAAGTTTGGATTACAGACTGTTCCAGTTTTCTGTTTAGGGATGGAGCTGACTTGTCCTAAAGGTTCTTGGCAAGTTCTTGGCAGGGGTTGTTTGCTTGCTGCTATATTGCTATACATTGACACTGCTTATCTGTTCATGTGATTATTTCAGACCCTGGGGGGCGGTTTATCATATTACTGTTGTCCATAGAAGCCTAAATGTTTGCTTTTGTGAACATATACAGTGGGGACAGAAAGTATTCAGACCCCCTTAAATGTTTCACTCTTTGTTATATTGCAGCCATTTGCTAAAATCATTTAAGTTAATTTTTTTTCCTCATTAATGTACATACAGCACCCCATATTGACAGAAAAACACAGAATTGTTGACATTTTTGCAGATTTATTAAAAAAGAAAAACTGAAATATCACATGGTCCTAAGTATTCAGACCCTTTGCTGTGACTCTCATATATTTAATTCAGGTGCTGTCCATTTCTTCTGATCATCCCGGAGATGGTTCTACACCTTCATTTGAGTCCAGCTGTGTTTGATTATACTGACTGGACTTGATTAGGAAAGCCACACACCTGTCTATATAAGACCTTACAGCTCACAATGCATGTCAGAGCAAATGAGAATCATGAGGTCAAAGGAACTGCCTGAAGAGCTCAGAGACATAAATGTGGGAAGGCGCAGATCTGGCCAAGGTTACAAAAAAATTTCTGATGCACTCATGTTTCCTAAGAGCACAGTGGCCTCCATAACCCTTAAATAGAAGACGTTTGGGATGACCAGAACCCTTCCTAGAGCTGGCCGTCCGGCCAAACTGAGCTATCGGGGGAGAAAAGCCTTGGTGAGAGAGGTAAAGAAGAACCCAAAGATCACTGTGGCTGAGCTCCAGAGATGCAGTCGGGAGATGGGAGAAAGTTGTAGAAAGTCAACCATCACTGCAGCCCTCCACCAGCCGTGGCTTTATGGCAGAGTGGCCCGACGGAAGCCTCTCCTCAGTGCAAGACACATGAAAGCCCGCTTGGAGTTTGCTAAAAAAACACCTGAAGGACTCCAAGATGGTGAGAAATAAGATTCTTTGGTCTGATGAGACCAAGATAGAACTTTTTGGCGTTAATTTTAAGCGGTATGTGTGGAGAAAACTAGGCACTGCTCATCACCTGTGCAATACAGTCCCAACAGTGAAGCATGGTGGTGGTAGCATCATGCTGTGGGGGTGTTTTTCAGCTGCAGGGACAGGACAACTGGTTGCAATCGAGGGAAAGATGAATACGGCCAAGTACAGGGATATCCTGGATGAAAACCTTCTCCAAAGTGCTCAGGACCTCAGACTGGGCCAAAGGTTTACCTTCCAACAAGAAAATGACCCTAAGCACACAGCAAAAATAATGAAGGAGTGGCTTCACAACAACTCTGTGACTGTTCTTGAATGGCCCAGCCAGAGCCCTGACTTAAACCCAATTGAGCATCTCTGGAGAGACCTAAAAATGGCTGTCCACCAACGTTTACCATCCAACCTTATAGAACTGGAGAGGTTCTGCAAGGAAGAATGGCAGAGGATCCCCAAATCCAGATGTGAAAAACTTGTTGCATCTTTCCCAAAAAGACTCCAAAAAAATGTCAACAATTCTGTGTTTTTCTGTCAATATGGGGTGCTGTGTGTACATTAATGAGGAAAAAAATGAACGTAAATGATTTTAGCAAATGGCTGCAATATAACAAAGAGTGAAAAATGTAAGGGGGTCCGAATACTTTCTGTCCCCACTGTATATACCGCCCCCTTTCTCCACTTCTATACTTTATTCAGTATATGACAGACTGGCTCCTTATATGGTCACTAGACTCATCATAGCAGGAGATTTTAATGGCATTTTGGACAGGAATGTGGACACCTCTAATCCTAGCAGGCTGCAGGACCCTGATTTGGGGCAATGGGCCTCAGCCCTGCAGCTCACAGAGGTCTGGAGATGGAAAAATCCACAAGCACAACACTATTCCCATTTATCTGTGGTTCACCGCTCGGGTTCCAGAATAGACCTGGCTTTCTGCTCTCCGGCTGCACTACCGTATGTTGCCTCAGCAACATACCTGCCAGCGGGGATTTCAGACCATTCCCCCTTAGAGGTCGTTCTGCAGCTTGGAAAGAGGGAGTGCAGGGGTTGCTGGCAGCTGTCAACACAATGGTTACAGGGTGAAAAGGTAGAGGAGAATATGCAGGGGAAAATTGCCCAATATTGGGACTGCAATGAAAATGTGACCAATGCACAGGTGACCTTGGATGCCTTTAAGGCGACTATAAGAGGGGATTACATATCTGTAATTAAAGCTGCCAGGGAGGACTATGCCTCCGAGACTAAAGAACTGGAGTCTTGTGTGAGTGCAGCTGAGGAGGTGTTTGCATCGGACTGCTCAGTCCACTAATATACAGCACTGATAGGTGCCACTGATGGGCACTGATAAGGCATGGAGTATGTCAGTAGTTTTTTATTTTTTTTATTTTTATTTTATTTTACAATTACATTTTTTACAATTTATTTTTGTATTATTTATTACAATTTATATATTTTTTGTCATTTTTTTTTACAATGCTTTCTTTTTTTTTGGGGGGGGGGGGAGTGGACGGTGTCAGTGTTTTTTTTTTTAAACACAGTTTACGATGCTCATTTATGCTTGGACAGAGTCAGTGATCACTGACTCTATGCATTCACAAAAGGAAGTAGATGGTAAATGACATATTTACTGGCTCTTTCCTCCGCTCTCCATCCTGACAGGTCTGTGATGAGGGGGGACCGGAGGAGGACCCAGAGAGCCAGAGGAGCACACAGAGGACCCGGGGAGCCGGAAGAGGACACCTGGAGCCAGAGGAGGACCCGGGGAGCCATGGGAGGACCCAGGGAGCTGGAGGAGGACACAGGGGATAGTCAGGGGAGATTGGTGCGCCGGTGGAGGCAGTTACAAGCACCAATCTTCCTGTATAGCAGGGATCTCCAAACTACGGTCCTCCAGCTGTTGCAAAACTACATGTCCCACGAGGCATTGTAAAACTCTGACATTCACAGACATGACTAGGCATGATGGGAATTGTAGTTCTTGAACAACTGGATGACCATAGTTTGGAGACCCCTGTTGTATAGCTTTCAATGAAGCAGCTGACAGCCGCGGGAGGGAGAGGAGGATAAGCGGCTTTCAGCTGCTTTATTGAAAGCTATACAGGGAGATTGGTGCTTGTAACTACCCTCACCACCATACTGATCATCTGTGAAGCTGCCTGACCCTCCCTACCACGCTGAGGATGCAGGATCCGGTACAACAGGTATCGGATTAAGCATCGGAGCATTTGCACAGGTACTCGTGCAAGTGCTCAGTATCAGCACCAATATCGATACTAGTATTCGTATTGGTACAACCTTATCAGCAACCAATCAATGAGCGGTAATGATGTGCAGTAACCTTTAGCAACTATTGAGTTGTAATATTGTGCAGCAACCTCTAGCAACCAATCAGTGAGCGTTAATGATGTGCAATAATTCCAGCAACCAATCAGTGAGCCTGGAGCAATCAGTGAGTGTGAACCAGGTCTTTACGTTTACATTATTAAAGGTAATAACAGAATATCTCATCAGCTGCTGCCAATAACAAGTTCTACCACCGTCCTAGCCTTCTCCCAAAGTTGGTATCACATTGCATGGCAGGAGTTGTAGTTGCACACCAAACAGTAGACTTGGCCCTCCAGTGCCTGCTCTCTGCAGAGACTACACCTCCCAGAATGCACTGCAGGGTGCTCAAAGTGAATGTGTCTGCTTTTTCTGCTTGCAATAATCACCATAATAAGACCATCTCTTGTATCATGTCCACACAGTCACTAAACTTCTCTTGTATCATGACCGCACAGTCTCTGACCATCTCTTGTACCATATCCGCACAGTCTCTGTCCATCTACTGTATCATGTCTGCAGTCTCTGACCATCTCTCGTATCGTGTCCGCACAGTCTCTGACCATCTCTTGTATCATGTCCGCACTGTCTCTGACCATCTCTTGTATCATGTCCGCACTATCTCTGACCATCTCTTGTATCATGTCTGCAGCCTCTGACCATCTCTTGTATCATGTCTGCAGTCTCTGACCATCTCTTATATCGTGTCTGCACAGTCTCTGACCATCTCTTGTATCATGTCTGCACAGTCTCTGACCATCTCTTGTATCATGTCTGCACAGTCTCTGACCATCTCTTGTACCATGTCCGCACAGTCTCTGTCCAACTCCTGTATCATGTCTGCAGTCTCTGACCATCTCTTGTATCATGTCCGCACAGTCTCTGACCATCTCTTATATCATGTCTGCACTGTCTCTGACCATCTCTTGTATCATGTCCGCACTATCTCTGACCATCTCTTGTATCATGTCTGCAGTTTCTAACCAACTCTTGTATCATGTCTGCAGTCTCTGACCATCTCTTGTATCATGTCTGCACAGTCTCCAACCATCTCTTGTATTATGGCCCCACAGCCTCTGACCTTCTCCTGTATCATATCCTTACAGTCTCTGACCATCTCTAGTATTATGTCTGTACAGTCTCTGACCATCTCTTGTATCATGTCCGCACAGTCTCTGACCATCTCTTGTATCATGTCTGCAGTCTCTGACCATCTCTTGTATCATGTCTGCAGTCTCTGACCATCTCTTCTATCATGTCTGCACAGTCTCTGACTATCTCTTGTATTATGGTCGCACAGTCTCTGACCATCTCCTGTATCATGTCCTCACAGTCTCTGACCATCTCTTGTATCATGTCCTCACAGTCTCTGACCATCTCTTGTTTATTGCCCGCACAGTCTCTGACCAACTCCTGTATCATGTCCATGTCCATGTATCTATATTTGTGTGCATGTAATATACAGTATCTCAGAAAAGTGAGTACACCCCTCACATTTTTGTAAATATTTTGATATATCTTTTTATGTGACAACACTGAAGAAATGACACTTTGCTACAATGTAAAGTGGTGAGTGTACAGCTTGTATAACAGTGTAAATTTGCTGTCCCCTCAAAATAACTCGACACACAGCCATTAATGTCTAAACCGCTGGCAACAAAAGTGAGTACACCCCTAACAATGTGTCAATATTTTGTGTGGCTACCATTATTTTCCATCACTGCCTTAACCCTCTTGGGCATGGAGTTCACCAGAGCTTCACAGGTTGCCACTGGAGTCCTCTTCCATTCCTCCATGATGACATCACGAAGCTGGTGGATGTTAGAGACCTTGCGCTCCTCCACCTTCCGTTTCAGGATGAGCCACAGATGCTCAATAGCATTTAGGTCTGGAGACATGCTTGGCCATTTCATCACCTTTAGCCTCAGCTTCTTTAGGAAGGCAGTGGTTGTCTTTGAGGTGTTTTTGGGGTCATTATCATGTTGAAATAATGCCCTGCGGCCCAGTCTCCGAAGGGAGGGGATCATGCTCTGCTTCAGTATGTCACAGTACATGTTGGCATTCATGGTTCCCTCAATGAACTGTAGCTCCCCAGTGCCGGTAGCACTCATGCAGCCACAGACCATGACACTCCCACCACCATGCTTGACTGTAGGCAAGACACAGCTGTCTTTTTACTCCCCACTAGGGATGGGCCGAACACCCCCCTGTTCGATTCGCATCCAGAACATGCGAACAGGCAAAAAATACGCTCAAACACGCGAACACCGTTAAAGTCTATGGGACACAAACATGAAA
The DNA here is from genome assembly GCF_042186555.1 of Aquarana catesbeiana. Classification (NCBI taxonomy): domain Eukaryota; kingdom Metazoa; phylum Chordata; class Amphibia; order Anura; family Ranidae; genus Aquarana; species Aquarana catesbeiana. The sequence continues at coordinate 253,178,417 of NC_133327.1, read as the reverse complement.
AATCAAAAGTGCTAATTTTAAAGGTTAATATGCAAGTTATTGTCATAAAAAGTGTTTGGGGACCTGGGTCCTGCCCCAGGAGACATGTACCAATGCAAGAAAAAGTTTTAAAAACAGCCGTTTTTTTGGGACCAGTGATTTTAATAATGCTTAAAGTGAAACAATAAAAGTGAAATATTCCCTTAAATTTCGTACCTGGGGGGTGTCTATAGTATGCCTGTAAAGTAGTGCATGTTTCCCGTGTTTGTAACAGTCCGAGAGCAAAATGACATTTCTAAAGGAAAAAAAGTAATTTAAAAGTGCTAGCGCTAGTGCCAGCTATTAATGAGTTCTCGGTCCCGACAATACACATAAAAGTCATTGAAAGTCATTGAAAAATTTTAAAAAAAATGCGTGGGGGTCCCCCAAAATTCCATTACCAGGCCCTTTAGGTCTGGTATGGATATTAAGGGGAAATCCATGCCAAAATGTAAAAAAAATGGCATGGGGTTAGCCCAAAAATCCACACCAAATCCTTATCCAAGCATGCAACCTGGCAGGCCACAGGAAAAGAGGCAGGGACAAGAGAACGCCCCCCCCCCGAACTGTACCAGGCCACAGGCCCTCAACATGATGGGGACAAGGGCCTCATCCCCACAACCCTTGCCCAGTGGTTATGGTGGGCTGCGGGCGGGGAGCTTATCAGAATCTGGAAGCTCCCTTTAACAAAGGGGACACCCAGATCCCGTCCCCCCTATGTGAATTGGTAAAGGGTACATTGTACCCCTACCATTTCACAAAAAGAAAGTGTCAAAATGTTAAAAAACCACAGGAGATGGCTTGGGACAAGTCCTTTATTAAAAATAAATAAATAAAAAAGAGATTCCAGCGATGTAATCCAATAAATCCATGCTCCTACTCCAGCGATGTAATCCAATTCTCCAGTGATGGATGATCTCCAGCGACTCCAGCGAGGAACACGCACAGGATCCTGCCTCCACCGGAGACACCCAGCCAATGACGCAGCACTAGCTTGACAGCTCTTATGTAGCTGAGGGTGGGGCCACCTGTCACTTGACCCCGTCCCCCTCTGACAAGGAGTAACGCCGGGGTTTCCCAGTGACATGTATGGGTGACCCTGCCCCCCCTCTGATGCAACGCAGGATTCCCGTTGCATCAGAAGGGGGCGGGTAGGGTCTGGTATGGATTTTTGAGGGGAACCCCACGCTATTTTTTTTTTTATTTTCCAATGACTTTCAATGACTTTTATGTGTATTGTCGGGACCGACAATTCATTAATAGCTGCCACTAGCGCTAGCACTTTTAAATGACTTTTTTTTTTCTTTAGAAATGTCATTTTGCTCTCGGACTGCTATAAACACAGGAAACATTCATTACTTTACAGGCATAATATAGGCACGAAATTTAAAGGAATATTACACTTTTATTGTTTCACTTTAAGCATTATTAAAATCACTGCTCCCGAAAAAATGGCAGTTTTTAAAACTTTTTTTTGCATTGATACATGTCCCCTGGGTGAGGACCCAGGTCCCCAAACACTTTTTATGACAATCACTTGCATATTAACCTTTAAAATTAGCACTTTTGATTTCTCCCATAGAATTTTAAAGGGTGTTCCGCGGCTTTTCGAATTTGCCGTGAACACCCCAAATTGTTCTCTGTTCGGTGAATGGGCGAACAGCCAATGTTTGAGCCGAACTCATGTTCGACTTGAACAGATAGCCCATCCCTACTCCTCACCTAGTTGCCTGCACACATGCTTGACACCATCTGAACCAAATAAGTTTATCTTGGTCTCATCAGTCCACAGGACATGGTACCGATAATCCATGTCCTTAGTCTGCTTGTCTTCAGAAAACTGTTTGCAGGCTTTCTTGTCATCATCTTTAGTAGAGGTTTCCTTCTGGGACAACAACTATGCAGAGCAATTTTTGAGCAGTGTGTGGCCTATGGACTGAGCACTGACAGGCTGACCCCCCCACCCCTTCAACCTCTGCAGCAATGTTGGCAGCACTCATATGTCTATTTCCTAAAGACAACCTCTGGATATGATGCTGAGCACGTGCACTCAACTTCTTTGGTCAACCATGGCGAGGCCTGTTCTGAGTGAAACCTGGCCTGTTAAACCACTGTATGGTCTTGGCCACCGTGCTGCAGCTCAGTTTCAGGGTCTTGTAAATCTTCCCTTAGCCTAGGCAACCTTCTTATAGCCTAGGCCATCTTTATGTAGAGGAAAAATTCTTTTTTTCAGACCTTCAGAGAGTTCTTTGCCATGAGGTGCCATGTTGAACTTCCAGTGACCAGTATGAGAGAGTTAGAGCGGTAACACCAAATTTAACACACCTGCTCCTCCATTTACACCTGAGACCTTGTAACACTAACGAGTCATATGACAACAGGGAGGGAAAATGGCTGATTGGGCCCAATTTGGACATTTTCCCTTAGGGGTGTACTCACTTTTGTTGCCAGCGGTTTCGACATTAATGCTGTGTGTTGAGTTAATTTGAAGGGACAGCAAATTTACACTGTTATACAAGCTGTACACTCATTGCTTTACATTGTAGCAAAGTGCAATTTCTTCAGTGTTGTCACATGAAAAGATATAATAAAATATTTACAAAAATGTGAGGGGTGTACTCAGTTTTGTGAGATACTGTATATATACAGTATCTCACAAAAATGAGTACACCCCTCACATTATTGTATTTTATTATATTTACAACAATGTGACAACACCGAAGAAATGACACTTTACTACAATGTAAAGAAGTGAGTGTACAGCTTGTATAACAGTGTACATTTGCTGTCCCCTCAAAATAACTTACTCAACACACAGCCATTAATGTCTGGCAACAAAAATGAGTACACCCCTAAGTGAAAATGTCCAAATTGGGCCCAAAGTGTCAATATTTTGTGTGGCCACCATAATTTTCCAGCACTCCCTTAACCCTCTTGGGCATGGAGTTCATCAGAGCTTCACAGGTTGCCACTGGAGTCCTCGTCCACTCCACCATGACTACATCATGGAGCTGGTGGATGTTAGAGACCTTGCGCTCCTCCACCTTCTGTTCGAGGATGCCCCACAGATGCTCAATAGGGTTTAGTTCTGGGACATGCTTGGCCAGTCCATCACCTTTACCCTCAGCTTCTTTAGCAAGGCAGTGGTTGTCTTGGAGGTGTGTTTGGGATCAATATCATGTTGGAATACTGCCCTGCAGCTCAGTCTCTGAAGGGAGGGGATCATGTTCTGCTTCAGTATGTCACAGTACATGTTGGCATTCATGGTTCCCTCAATGAACTGTAGCTCTCCAGTGCCGGAAGCACTCATGCAGCTCCAGACCATGACACTCCCACCACTATGCTTGACTGTAGGCAAGATACACTTGTCATTGTACTCCTCACCTAGTTGCCCCCACACACACTTGACACCATCTGAACTAAATAAGTTTATCTTGTTCTCATCAGACCACAGGACATGGTTCCAGTAATCCATGTCCTTAGTCTGCTTGTCTTCAGAAAACTGTTTGCAGGCTTTCTTGTGCATTATCTTTAGAAGCGGCTTCCTTCTGGGATGATAACCATGCAGACCAATTTGATGCAGTGTGCGGCATATGGTCTGAGCACTGACAGGCTGACCCCTCACCCCTTCAACCTCTGTAGCAATGCTGGCAGCACTCATACATCTATTTCTCAAAGACAACCTCTGGATATGACGCTGAGCACATGCACTCAACTTCTTTGGTCGACCATAGCAAGGCCTGTTCTCAGTGGAACCTGTCCTGGTAAACTGCCGTATGGTCTTGTCCACAGTGCTGCAGCTCAGTTTCAGGGTCTTGGAAATCTTCCTTTAGCCTAGGCCATCTTTATGTAGAGCAACAGTTCTTTTTTTCAGATCCTCAGAGAGTTCTTTGCCATGAGGTGCCATGTTGAACTGCCAGTGACCAGTATGAGAGAGCGAGAGCGATAACACCAAATTTAACACACCTGTTCCCCATTCACCCCTGAGACCTTGCAACACTAACGAGTCACATGACACCGGGAGGTAAAATGGCTAATTGGGCCCAATTTGGACATTTTCACTTAGGGGGTGTACTCACTTTAGTTTCCAGCAGTTTAGACATTAATAGCTGTGTGTTGAGTTATTTTGAGGGGGCAGCAAATATACACTGTTATACAAGCTGTACACTCACTACTTTACATTGTAGCAAAGTGTAATTTCTTCAGTGTTGTCACATGAAAAGATATAATAAAATATTTACAAAAATGTAAGGGGTGTACTCACTTTTGTGAGATACTGTACATGGGCAAAATAGATCATATTTTAGCAATATAATCCAAAACGGAGAGAAAATAGAGACTGGCCTGGGAGAGATGGAAAAGATCATAGGAGGACACAAAATATGGGATATCACAAGACAAAGGACAAAAGGCAGAAAGAGAGGAACAAAAATACACCTTAAACGTAACAAGGACAGGACAAAACTCAGGTATATGCGTAGTGCCAACAAAGGGACCCGACCTTATAAGCATAGATGGAGATGGAAGAAGGGATACCCTAAATCCATTCCATTGTAACCAATAAAGGCCACGGTCTCTACTGGGTGACATATTTTTCTTATGATTCCAAGAATACCTGTAGGTTCAGCACAGTATTCAAACTAGCTGGACTTAATGATTTCAATCTGTATATCCACCACTTTCTTTCTGTAGCAAACAAGGTTGAAGTCACCTCTTCTTAGGGGCCATTTGAGTACATAGATCCCTTTCAGCTTCCCCCATGGTACTGGGTGAAATGTCTTGCCAATGGTTTCTCAAAAATATTTTCTTTCATGCATATGTTTCCCTATATGGTTTTTAAGGGAACGTTTTGCTTTGCATATGTAAAATGTATTACATGGTGTCACGTACCGGTTGGAGGCCAAGGTGCGGAGAGGGCTCCCCTTGTGGTTAAGTGCAGAGCACCTCTTTTTGTGCCCCTTTTTGTATCACTAAGTACAGCACACCCCTGGAAGTGGTACAGGGAATACAGAGCCCAAAGAAGCATGGTTTGCCAATTATTGTGCTCTGAAGAGCTGATCACCGGAGGGTAGCTGGAAACAAGCAGGATGCACTGTAGGGCAGGTGTGCTTTGGTAGCACCAGACGTACTTGGCAGCAGGGCAGACTGGGAGCAGAACCAGGAGCCAGGCCAAGGGTCATACATGGTGGATCAGTCAATAGCAGATTCAGGTGGCAGAAATGGAACAAGCCAGGGTTCATACACGGTGAGACAGACAGTAGCAGAGTCGATGAGCCAAGCTGGGGTCAAATGCAATGAAGTAAGCAGGAGCAGAGTCAGAGTACAAGCCTGAGGTCAAACCAGGAGATCAGAATAACCAAGTCAAGGCAAGCCATGTTGGTAACGGGAGGTCCAAGGATCAGGATACACAGAAGCACAGGAAACATGGGACCGCTGACCATAATTCAGCAATCTATTGATCACAGAAGCAGGTTTATATAGGCCAGTGGGCACCAGCATCTGTCACGCCTTGCATGCACCATTGCGCAAGCGCATTAGCCAATTTGCACATCTGCATGCACCTGTTCACTCTGCGTGTGCCATGGAGCACGGAAGTTCACCAGATGCGGCCATGATGAATATTGGCAGTATTGCCAGTTCTTCTTCGACCATTTCCCTGACACATGGGCAGGATAGCATGTAAATAACTCTAGAGGTAGAGCAGTTGATTAATTCCCTTATTTGGAAACTTTTTTAGTCTAGAGTATCCTTAAATGTGTCAGTTCTGTCAACATATGGGCACATTTGGCAACGTCCACAAGGGAACATTCCCTTACCCCTAGGATATTCTAATAGCCAGGTAATTTTTGGCTCTTTTGTAAATTCAGAATGTATTATAAATATCTCCAAAATTTCTAGCTTGGTGGACCAACATCTTGGGAGCCAGGTCAACTATGCTTGCCAGGCCAGGGGTATTATTTCAAATTCCCCAGTGTTTCTGAAAGGATCTTACGTACAGTATCCCATTGTGCTCTGAACTGAGTTATAACTCTCACCGAACCTGGTTCCTCCTTCTCTATTTCTTTTTCCTTTACTTTGAGGAGGCTCTCTCTGTCATGACCTGCCACCCTGCGTTTAGCTTTTTGAATCTGTCTATGTGAATATCAGCATTCACAAAACCCCCAGTAGAGCCCTTTATTCTCCCTCCAAACAGTGCTCAAAGTTGTCCTCACTAAGATCTGCATTGTGAGACTTCCTATGCCTGCCCCCTGCTGCTGAGCTGAAAACAAATCCTTTGATCTGTTTTTAGAACAGTCTACAGTAGAAATGACTGCAGATAAACAGATAAAACTTAGGGTACATCTCTGTGTTTCACCTGATGTTAGTCATGTCACTGGGCATATGTGAAAGTTTTTAACCACTTGAAGCTCAATGGTAGCTTTGGATTCTGCCTACTGTCATCTGCTCTCAAACACATGGAAGGTGGATCTGATGGGGAAGTAGTCTAACAAAATCCTCATCAGGATCGCATGGGAAATCAAATCCGTTTTACAAGATAATACTTCCAGAAAAAATCTTAGTTTGCCCCCACCCACCCCAAAAAAAACAAGTAAAAGCAATGTTATGCCCAAATAAACAGAACCATAGAGCTGAAGTGGTTAAAACCACTGTGTCGGGGGGGGAAAAAAATAAAAAAATATATATATAGTATACCTCTGAAATATATGCACATATTCCCATGTTTATACAAAAAAAAAAATACCTGTGATCTGCCAAAAACACACTTTTGTTGTAGACTGAGAGCAAAAAAGAGAAGTTTATTGTTGGTGTTTGCATAAACTTTTGAGAAATTGTACAGGCAGATATTTTTTTTTATCTTAATGCTTTGTGTGCATTAGGATAAAAAGCCTTCTGTGTGCATCACTCCCCTCAGCCCCCTGATACGTACCTGAGCCCATCTCTAGCCAGCGATGTCCACGAGTCCCTTGGCTGTCCGGGACTCTGCCTCGTGATTGGCTGAGACACAGCAGCAGCACCATTGGCTCCCGCTGCTGTCAATCAAAGTCAGTTAGCCAATCAGTAGAGGGGGCAGGGCCAAACTGCAGCTCCGTGTCTGAATGGATAGACAGAGCTGCAGGTCAGCTTGGGTGCCCCCATAGCAAGCTGCTTGCTGTGGGGGCACTCGACAGGAGGGAGGGGCCAGGAGAAGCGAAGGGGGACCCAAAAAGAGGAGGATCTGGGCTACTCTGATCAAATCCACTTCACAGAGCAGGAAAGTATAACATGTTTGTTATTTTTTTTAAAACAAGACTTTACAATCATTTTAAGGTTTTATACATAAAACTAACCAGCAGAAAACACAAAAAAATTAAAAAAAAACACTCTGAAAATGACAGCAGAAAAACAGTGCAATATTTTAGCGAAAAAAATCATAAAATTAATTGATTCATGAATGGTTATAGATAGTACAGAATAAAAAAGAGAAGTAAAGAGGAAAAAAGGGGGGAAAACATGATAAGAAATGTTAAGAAATGGTTAAAATGTGCTGTACTATGATAGCTTATTGCTTTCTAAAACATACCTTGTTAAAAGAATAAATATTAATATCTTATATATTACGATACAATTGTTTTATTTATAACTAATATAGCCCCCTCTGGGCAATGAGTGACTTTATTACCTGACTGCAAAGTAGGAGGCAGGTGAAAAATGAGAAGAAACTAACACTTTTAGGCTGGCCCTACATAGACAGAAATTTGTCCAGTTCAGCTGAAACTGGACGAATTTCGATCCATCGATCGACTTTTCATGAATGGCTTGGTGGAAAATTTCCACTTGATCAGTGCATGCAGCCATTGGGCTGATAACTGAGTTCTGACAGTGTGGGAGTCCCACTGTCAGAATATCATAACACAGCGGGGAGGAGTTCCCCATCCACCTCGAATGTGTGAATGGGAAAACCAGCTCAGTTTTTGTTTGTTCAGGCACCTGGCTGAGTGAAAAAACTAAGCGATATATAGCCAGCTTCAGGTGTACCGATTTATTCTCTGTTTTCCTGCCCTCTCTCACTTCTGTAGCAATAGGCTTTGTGGAGAAATGTATTTTCAAATTTCACAACAGAGGCACAGAAATCTCAGCTTTTTTCTATGACAACAGATCTTGGCAGCTTGCCAGCTTTCCAATGTAAAACAAAGAGCAGGTGTTTCTAAGGCTGGCCATAGATGCTTAGTTTTTTTAGTTGAAGCAAGGGAGATGGAGGAATCCCCCGCTGAGACAGCAGAGACAAAGCTGTGATCAGCAAAAGTTACAGTATGTGAGAGCTGATTGAAGGAAAGTCATACACCCCCTCCACACAACAAACAGGAGCGAAGGAAGGATACAGAGCTGTGTTCTGAATAGACAAGCTCTGTGCTGAGCTCCCTCCCCGTCACAAATTTTATATCATGGGAATGCGTGGCCTGGCACCGGACAGTGATGGCAGTTTAAGAGAGGAGCCCTGACACCCAGAGCCATTACACAGCTTACCATAAGCGGGAGAGAGTGCGCATTCGGACAGTAACATGGCAGGAAGAAGCTCCTCAGGCACCCGATCCCAGGAGGATACCGGCAGGCAGCTCTATTCCGCACCCAACAAACTGACTCCCAGGCCCCATCTCAGGCCTCAAGTCGTGGTGCGGGGAGCCGCGCTGCCCCGGTGGACAACAAAGGTATGACAGGAGCTGATAACCTCGGCTTGCAGCCATCCCCACTCCTCAGCCTAGCTGATTTGCAGATGGTTACCATGGACATTAAAAATACATTCTCAGCAGCAATATCGGATCTCAAAACTGATCTGAGAGCAGTGGCTTCTCGCTTGGAGCACGTGGAGAATGTGGCCCTGACTCATGGTGAAGCTATTCAGCAAGTACAGAAAACCATGAGTGTGTATGCTCAGCATTTAATTGACATGAATCGTCACCCAGAGGACCTTGACAATAGGGGCCAGAGACGTAATCTGTGCATCAGAGGGATTCTGGAGTCGGTGGAAGGTCCTCAGCTGCAATCAGTGGTCTGGGCCATTTGCAACACCTTAATAGGCAGACCACCAGACGCTCCAGTGGAGATGGAGAGGTGTCACAGTGCACTCAGACTGAGAGGACGGGATGCTGATCCCCCCAGGCACACCGTTTGTTGTTTAGTCAGCTTCACACAGAAAAAGATATCCTATGCCTGGCTCGTTCCCATGGGCAATTGACTCATGAGGGGGCGCATATACAGATCTTCCAGGATCTATCTGCCATTACTCTCCAGCATAGGAGGGATCTGTGCTTTCTTCTTACTACTCTACGTTATAGGCATATTGCATAGCAATGGAAGTTCCCCACGATGGGGAACCGTTCGGCCTTCCGTATACCGGCAGACCTTCATGCCTTCTATGATACCCTAGGAATCCTGAGAGTGACCATCCCAGAAAGACACCGCAGATCTTCCTCCAACTCTTCCTGGAGAAGTCAAGGGGACATGGACACAGGCAGCAGTACTAGGGCTTCCTCAGCTCAATGCAAAACAGAATACTGATGGGAGGTTGACACAGTTCGTGAGTTGGTACCTTAACCTGGTCCCCTTCAGGGTCCAGGCCTTTTGAAACTTTTTCTGATTGCCATTGAGATGTTAAATCAGGGGGGGGGGCTCTGCAGTGGTTTTGAATGGGAGGATACTGTTCCCCTGCTATACAGAATCCATATGGGACTACAATGCCATCACCCCATGGGCATTGCCTAGTATAGTGTCTTTGGTTCTGCTCTGTGTCTTTTGACCCCCTCCCGTTCATCTGAATAATTGTCAAGTGATATCCTGATTACCTACCACATGTTGCTCATACAAAGTTCTGTTTGTTTGTGGAACCTGAAGATAGCTTATACAGTCAGAATCTCGAGGTGTATTGCTATCTTCCGTTTTCCCCTTTTAATGTTTTTATGAGCACTTACCATCAAGAGGTACTCACTTGACTCTGAGATTTAGGTCTATCGCTTCACTCACATAAAACAAACATTAAGACTGCCATGAACCAAGATGTGAATGAAAGAGTTATCACATGTTACCCTAGGTTGATGGCAGCAATGACAGAGTTGTGAGTACTATGCCAGAGATCACTGCCTTTTTAGAGCTCTAATTGGGATTGGGAATGCTCTAAACTGATAGGCACTAGCAGAGAAGATGATGGATGACCCATACAAAGTTTAATATTGCAATGGCAATTGCGATCTCTGGCGTGGTAATCTGATGCTTTCTCCACAATTGCATTGAATATATGAAGGCCAGAGCACCTGCTCGTACAGTGCCCCTCTGCTGCATATTTACTTTCCTTGCAGGTCCTGGGCAGGGGGTACCCACGATGAGTGGACGCTCGTACACATTGAGGTGTAGATTAGGATCTGAGGGTCCTGCCCTTTATCGGGTGTTCCCTAGTTACAACACTTATAGGGGATTCTAGACCCCATTATAGTTCAGTTTTGAATGTTATAAATTGTGGCCCAACTGTTATGCATTTTTATATTTATCTATTGTGGGTGCCATTTGGATTGGGGGGGATTCTGACCTGTGGTCTTGCATATTTTGGTGCACAAGCTATGGTTGGAGCCCCTGCCCAACGCTATACAGACTGGTCGTTGAAGCTTTCTAGGCTTCATTATTATTCTAGAGCAGGTAAAGTGAACTGTCTTATGAGCCTGGGACAGGGCCTAGGGGGAAGCGGACAGATAACTCCCTAATCTCAAGGGATAATCGATCGGCACCCTCCTATGCCCAACAAGACACAGATCTCCCTAATATGAATGCTTATTCCTTATATGGAGACTCTGGGTGGTCGACAAGCTTGGTTTACGTCTGTGCTAGACCCGTTTTCCGGAGGCAGGCTCTCCTCTGAACCTCTCCGCCATACCTTTCCATTCCCTTATTTCCCCTTATAAAGTGGACTAGCAGGTCTATTTTCACCTCTGGTACAGTATATATTAGTAGTGTTTAGTAAGCGTTTGGCCCTCCCTTTTGAGAATCCTCATACCCCAACCACTCTGACCTGGTCACACGACTTGGAGTAGTCACTAATGCTTTTCCACATTTACTCCCAGCTTCTTGCTTTTCTTTTCCCTCGCATCTTCCCCTCTCCCTCCCACCCATCCGCCCCCCTCTTTTTTTATTTTCTTGTTCCTCTTCTATGTATCCTCTTTATTTCTGAGGTTGCTGTCTCCATCCAGATCGCTTGGTGATTTGCTTTAGTGAACAGACTTAATCAGGCGCCCAGGTTTCTGACCATGTCTCGTACCCTAAATTGCTCAGCTCCTCTCTCTCTCAAAGTATACTCCCTTAATATTAAAGGCCTCAATGTTCCTGAGAAGTGTAGCAGCCTTCTTGCAGAAGCACATCGACCATAGGGCACAAATCATTTTCGTGCAGCAAACGCACTTCAAGACAGGCTCTTTTCTTCGCCTTTCTAATCGAAAATTCCCATGTCGTATCATTCTACCTGTGCAGACTCTAAGACTAAAGGAATCTCGATTTTGCTTTCTTCATCATTTCCGTTTAATCTAACAGATTAATTATCGTATGCGGATGGCAGGTACATCTTCCTAAAGGGTATCTGGAAAAATAGACCAGTGACACTGGCAAATGTGTATTGCCCCAATTACAAACAGGTACCTTTTTTGCAAGATGTTCTTATGAAAATTACGCTCTTTCAGACTGGCCTCTTAATTCTCAGGGGGGACTTCATCTTCCCTCTGAACCCTCTGATGGATATTTCCAATGGTGCCTCTGTTCTCCCCTTCTCTGCTCTTTATCAGATCAAACTTCAACTGGCTTCTCTTACATTGCACGATACTTGGAGGACCCTCTATCCGAGGGAGAAGGATTATATCTTTTTCTCACCTACACACAATCGATAATCAAGACTGGACTATCTATTTATTCCCCAGACAGGCCTTTCTTACCTTCATAGTGCCACCATAGAAAACATGGTACTATCGGATCACCATCCAGTAACTATGACCTTACAGTTCCCAGACAGAGTCACTTCTACAAAGATCTGGAGAATGGATGCATCCCTCCTTTTAGATCCTTGTGTTCTAGAGTCTACTAGACAGGAGATTGGCAATTTTTTTCGCCGAAAGGACACCCCTGATGTTTCTCACATGACACAGTAGGAGGCACACAAATGTGTCATAGGAGGCCATCTGCTTTCCACAGCAGCCCAGAAGAAAAAAGAAAGCCAAGCTTTAAAAGTGGAGCTCTCTGATAAGATCTGTAAGCTGGAAACCCAATATAAACGCTCAGAGGCAAATACGCACAGGAACTGGAGGAAACTCATTTCTTGTTATTGGAAGAACTCTTTAAAAGAACACATCAGAGGCGTGTCCTAGCCCAGAAATTGTTCTACGAGCAAGGGAATAAGCCAGGCAAGTTCCTGGCTAGGACCACTCAGCAACACACGCTTGCTTCCACAGTTCATCATATTATGGACTTATCGGGTGCAGAAAAAATAAAAATGAGGATATTGCCCAACAGTTTCAAAATTTGTATAGTGCCCTGCATGATCTAAACTCTAGTGAGGCTGGTCAGGCATTGGTTGGCGACCATGTGGAGTTGATAAGCGACTTCCTGTGACAATATGATCCCCCTGCCTCTAGTGAGGATGCAAAGGCTTTGGAGGCCCCCTGACAGAAGAAGAATGGAAATTAGCACTGAAAACTATGAAACCAGGTAAATGTCCAGGCCCAGATGGTCTCCTGGCGCAATATTATAAAGAGCTCTCTGACTCTTTGGTCTCAGGCTTTCTGAAGGCCTTTAATTCTTTATCCGCTGGACACTGTGCCTCGGAGAGCCTTCTTGAGGCCTATATTTCGGTTATTCCCAAGGAGGGGAAAGAACCCAACAATGTCGCTAACTATCGCCCAATCTCTCTTCTCAACGTGGGTGTCAAGCTGTTCTTCAAGATCTTTGCGACACGCTTGTCCTACCATATACCGGCCTGGGTGGGGTTAGATCAAGTGGGGTTTGTCCCTGGCAGAGAAGCCAAGGGATAATACGATTAAAGTCCTCAATCTACACCATTGGCTAACTTCTAGTCGACAAGAGGGTTTCCTTCTCGCAATGGATGCTGAGAAAGCGTTCAAAAGGGTGGCCTGAGACTTTATGGAGGCAGTTCTGGTGGCTCTGGGGATCAGGAATCATATGAGAGCTTTCATCCTCTCCCTATATGCCAACCCCAGAGCTAGGGTTAGAGTTAATGGCCACCTGTCAGGAGCCTTCCCTATCCACAATGGGACCAGACAAAGGTGCCCTCTTTCTCCTCTGCTTTACATTCTTACATTAGAACCCCTTCTCTGCTGCATTCAAGCTCACCCAGATATCAAGAGCATAGGTGTACGCAGCCGTGTTTACAAGATCGCAGCTTTTGCAGATGACGTCCTGCTTTTTCTTTCTTCTCCGTTGATGCCCCTCCCAAACCTTATGAAAGTTCTTGACTACTTTAAGGTTTTTTCAAGCTTGAAAATCAATTACTCCAAGTCTTTTTCACTGAATATCTCGCTCCCGAAAGAAGTAGCTGGCCAATGCTAGGCTAGTTTCCACTTTCAATGGAAACCAAATGCTATCACTTGGGCAAACAACTTCCCGCAGATCTGGCAGAACTCTATAGCAGAAACTTCCAAGCCGAATTGCAAGCTCTACTTGGTGACTTACAAAGATGGAATGCCCCCACCATTTCCTGGTTTGGACGCGCATCAATTATAAAGATGACAGTCCTTCCACATTTGCACTATAAACTACAGACTATATGTACTATACTATGTACTATATGTAGAGCTTTCCTCTCGTAAGAAACCAGCGAGGATAAGCTAGTCAAAACTTTTAATGATGAAATCTTGCAGCGGAATTAGGCTTCCGGACTTACAACGTTATTACTGGGTAGTACACCTTGCTAGGGTGGTTGACTGCAGGGTTCACGCCCACTGCAAAAGCTGGGTAACCCTGGAGCAACTGGCATCAAACTGACTTGTGTAAGGCTCCTTGGCTCCCCAAAGACCATGCTCTGACAGAGCTATACTCTCACCCCCTGATAGGGGCTACCTTTCATGCCTTTGACAGTGCATGCGCCACATATGCAGTATCTGCAAAAATCTGCCTGATTACTCCAGCATGAAACAATCCAGACTTCCTTGTATCTGGGACCTTTATAGCGGCAGAATGGCCGTATACAGAAATGCTGGCAAAACATTTTTTCTGTAGGGGCCGATTTAAGAGACTCAATGAGCTTGCTGAATTATCCACTACAGGCCCCTTCCCCTTCTGGTCATATACGCACAGTGTTTGAGTCACTCTGCTCCCGATCTTTACCCCAAAGTCATGTGATTTCAATGCTTTATGCGGCAATGTTTGATAGTTCATCTACCCTCTTCTGTGCAGAGCACACTTTTTGGGAGAATGCATGGGGGACCGAGCTAGGGGAGGCCAACTGGGAGCACATCCTTTTATATATACATAAAGGATCCTTGAACAACTCAACTTAAGAAAATGCATATAAAATAAAGATGCATTGGTAAAGAATGCCTGATCTGATTCACAAATTTTCCCCTTCTGTTTTCAATTGTTGCTGGAGATGTGGCAAAGAGAAAGGCACTCTCCTACACATTTGGTGGGAATGCCCAAAAATCCAATCTTACTGGCAGAAGGTGCATGATACGATACTGGCGGTTTCTTTGCTCTCCCATTGGAATTTTCACCTGCACAGTACCTTTTACTTAATTCAAAGATATTTTAAAAGCCTTATTACAAATCAGTTGCAATGCACATGATCAATGCTGCTAGGCTATGCATCCTGGTACATTGGAGATCCAAAGACACTCCTTCAATGAAGGAGTGGTTCCGGCGTATTGACCGTATAGCAGAGATGGAGGAGCTGATCCATATAACTCTAGACAAAGTTTCTAAATACTCTGACACTTGGGCGCCCTTGATAACATATCAAGGTCCAAGGCCATCTCAGACATTATAACAAGCTATGCCTTGATCCCTGAGCAAACGACGGAATACCATGCTGGGTCTAATCAGTGCATGATCTCACAATGCACTTCTGGAAGAATGGTCAAACATTCCCATAGACACACTCCTAAACTTTGTGGACAGCCTTCCCAGAAGAGTTGAAGCTGTTATAGCTGCAAAGGGTGGGCTAACTCAATATTGAACCCTACGGACTAGGACTGGGATGCCATTACAGTTCATATGCGTGTAAAGGCAGGCGTCCCAATACTTTTGGTAATATAGTGTATGTGCTCTGCTCAGATTTCATGACAGAGGTTTTTCAGCTACTTTAAATTAAATACAGTGGCATGATCTTCATACATAAATAGAAGGGATAATGGCAATTAAACATTGTATGTTTAGTATCATTTTAAAGTACAACTATCATAAAATTGTATGATTACTATGTTTAACATTGTATGTTTAGTATCGTTTTAAAGTACAACTATCATAAAATAGCATTGAAATAACAATGCTAAGTATTGCTGCCATTATGGAAAATAAGTTTTCAGTGTACTGTGCGCATTGCCTTCTGAAAGTATCTGTTCTTGCACACCCACTTGCACTTATATCATTGAGATTCATTTTGTGTAAACTGGGCATCCTACAGTAACAGGATACAATGATAAGCAGACAATGATCTCATAGAAGAATGCAAGATGGGATATACCAAGATAAAAAGGTAAGAAATTAAGCCACCTGTTTTCAAATATGACATACCAGCATTGATTTTAAAGCGGGGGTCCACCTAAACCGCCAAAAAAAATAATATTAAAAGCCAGCAGCTACAAATACTGCAGCTGCTGACTTTTAATACATGGCCACTTACCTGTCCCAGGGTCCAGCGATGTTGGCAGGCGACGCCGAGAACCCGCTCGGTTCTCGGCAGCTGCCGCCGCCATCCTAGGTGAGGGAATCAGGAAGTGAAGCGTTGCGGCTTCACTTCCCGGTTCCCTACTGCGCATGCGCGAGTCGCGCTGCATATCGTAACTGGTCCCCGCTATCTCCTGGGAGCTGTGTGTTTCCCAGGAGACAGCGCGGACTGACAGGAAGAGGCATAGACTCCCATGGGAGTCTATGCCGGAAGTGGGTGCAAATACCTGTCTTAAACAGGTATCTGCACCCCCCTCCCCCCTGAAAGGTGCCAAATGTGACACCGGAGGGGGGGAGGGTTCTGAAAAGCGGAAAGTTCCATTTTTGTGTGGAACTTCGCTTTAAGTTGTCAACATTGGCAACAAATAGATGCGACCAAGGTTAGGTGTATGGGTGTGTTTTATTTCATAATCTACTTGTTGATTGCCCTTGAAAGATACACAGAAATATTTAGTGGGTTAGTAATTTTTTTCTATAAATGTTAAGTGTGCCTATCCTTATTTTAATGGGTCTACCACCTATTATACCGCAATGCCTCTAATTTATCACCTGACAAATGATCCCATTATACATCTAAGCAGTATGACAGAGATTAAGGTCATCTGAGACTAGCAATAAGAAGATATATTTTAAAACCACCATTTTGAAACTGTATAAAATATTTATTTTAGTTCTCAGCTTTTAAAACACAAGCATTTGTAAAAGATGTAAATAATTTTGTTATTTAAACACGTTAACAATTGAACAAAAGCTATTCCAACACATCACCACATTTAGGTAAATAAATGACATAAAGTGATTATGACTGTATAATTGCACTCTTGTGTTTCTATGTAATCACAGTGTAGCAGCTGCAGTACCAGCTATAGTTTGGATGTGTCCTGCCAAAGAAAGAAGAAACGAACTCTGTTACTGTCAGCGAGCAAAGTGAGGGAAACTTTACAATGTATAAATCATTTGATTGATTACAAGCAGTGAGCCGTCACTTTCAAGGTGACAGAAGAGTCTCTTCTGAAATTTATTTACCACAAGCTCAAGAGATGGGTGCCAACTCCTAGTTTATCTGTTATAAATGTATCTTAATTTATGAGTGTGCTTTAATCGCCAGTAAGATTATGAACATAATTAGCAATAGTAAATGGTGTCATTAGTATTTTTAATACATGATACTCAGTATAGCTCAGCCTGAAATACTACAACTTCCTCAAGTTGGCTGTTATATCTTTGTAGTAGTCACGGACTGGTCAAAGATGATGAGAGTTGTAATACTCCTTTCTGAAAATATATCAAGCACACTGTACAAAAGATATATATGAATTCCATGATTAATAAAAAAGCTTCACATTTTCTGAAATTACACATTTGTAAATAGCCTACATTGTTTATCCCTTTCATGACTAAGCCTATTTTTGAAATTTGGTGTTTACAAGTTAAAATCCATATTTTTTGCTAGAAAATTACTTAGAACCCCCAAACATTATATATATTTTTTTAGCAAAGAATCTAGAGAATAAAATGACGATTGTTGCAATATTTTTTATCACACGGTATTTGTGCAGCGGTGTTTTAAACGCAAATTTTTGGAAAAGTGACACTTTCATGAATTTTAAAAAATCCAAACAGTAAAGTTACCCCAATTTTTTTGTATAATGTGAAAGATGATGTTATGCCGAGTAAATAGATACCAAACATGTCACCCTTTATAATTGCACACACTCGTGGAATGGCGACGAACTACGGTACCTTTGAATTTCCATAGGCGACGCTTTAAAAAAATTTTACGGTTACCAGGTTTGAGCTACAGAGGAGGTCTAGGGCTAGAATTATTGCTCTCGCTCTGACGATCGCGGCGATACCTCACATGTGTGGTTTGAACACCGT
This sequence comes from Aquarana catesbeiana, assembly GCF_042186555.1. Taxonomy (NCBI): domain Eukaryota; kingdom Metazoa; phylum Chordata; class Amphibia; order Anura; family Ranidae; genus Aquarana; species Aquarana catesbeiana. The sequence continues at coordinate 253,160,612 of NC_133327.1, read as the reverse complement.
TTACATATGCGGGCGCGACTTCCGTATGCGTTTTCTTCGCTGCGCGAGCTCGCGGGGACAGGGGCACTTTAAAAAAATTTTTTTTTTTTTTTTTTATTTAATTTATTTATTTTTGTACTTTATAAATTGTGTTTAAAATTTTTTTTTTTTTTTTTTACTTTTATTGCTGTCACAAGCAATGTAAACATCCCTTGTGACAGTAATATGTGGCGACAGGTACTCTTTATGGAGGGATCGGGGGTCTAAAAGACCCCCCATCCCTCCTTTACACTTCAAAGTATTCAGATCGCCGAAAACGGCGATTCTGAATACTGTGTACTTTTTTAAATTCGGCGCCATTGGCAGCCGAGTAAACGGGAAGTGACGTCATGACGTCGCTTCCGCATTTACAAGAAGAAGGCTGGAACGAAGCCGCTCGCAGCTTCGTTCCAGTCCGCCCCCAGCCGCCGAAGGCAGCGGACCGGACACCGGGCCTCCCGATCGCACGGGAGGCCCGGTAACAGCGGCGGGAGGCGGCGGGAGGGGGGGGATGTCCCCTCCCGCTCCTCCGGTATAACAGCCGAGCGGCTTTTAGCCGCATCGGTTGTTATATTCGGGTAGCCGATCGCCCGCTGAAAACAACGGTACCGGGATGATGCCTGCAGCTGCGGGCATCATCCCGGTATAACCCCGGAAAGCCGAGGACGCATATATGCGTTCGGTCGGCGGGAAGGGGTTATATCTTCTACACAGCTTACATACTTTAGGTAACCATAAGGGCCAATTCATACTACAATTTCTGTGTTTCAGATGCATTTCTGCATGTGCATTTTTGATGTATTACATTTTCTTTATGTGTTCTAGTGTGTTTTTGATACGTTTCAGTGTGTTTTTTCCCTCTTTTTTTTCTTTGTTGCATCTGAGGACATGTATGTTCTGATGCATTTTTTATATGTTTTGCTGCGTTCCAGATGCATTCCGTACAGAAAAATATGCAACATGTTTTACTTTTTTTGACTGCACTGGTGTCCTTGAGTTATCTCTCTAAGGCTCGATTCACACCTATGCATGTTGCTTTTGAGCGTTTTTGGAGGTTTTTTTTTCATGCTTGGCACGTTTTTGAGCAGCGTTTTGTAGCGTTTTTGCGGCGTTTTTGCGGCGTTTTTGCCGCGATTTGCGTTTTGCTTTTTTTTTTTTTTTTTTTTTTCATTTTTTTTACAGTCTTAAAAAAAAATTACAAAAAAAAAAACGCACCAAAAACGCTGCAAAAACGCTGCAAAAACGCTGCAAAAACGGTGCACTTGCGTTTTTGATGCTTGTCCATTGAAATCCATTACATGCAAAACGCTGCTTTTTGCATGAAAAAAAGTCCCCGACCCTTTCCAAAAACGCAGAGATACAAAAAAGCATTGATGTGAACATGTTCCATAGGAACCCATGTTAAAAAATTCCCATGCATTTCTGCAAAATGCAAAATGCATCAAAAAACGCGCTAGTGTGAATGGAGCCTTAGGAGGGGAGAGAGAACATTAAGTTTAGCCTGGAATTCCACTGTCCCCCATGCTATTCAAAATGTCAAAATCTTTGACTAGATCAAGGCTTTAAAAGCTAAAGTCCAGGTTTCCTTCCTATTTGAATAGATCATTTGGGCCAACCTGACCCAAACAAATTATTTCCATTACTATTGTAGCATCAACTATATACAGTGAAGCAGCACTGTGTTCCACAGCAGTGCAGGCAACTACTGCCGGTAGACATCACAATATCCACCTTAGCCAATCGGAAGAAGCCTTGTATTCAGTGCTAAAAATACAAGGCTTCTTCTGAATGGCTGAGAAGCATTCAGGCTGAAATTATTTTATTCCAACAGCAGACGACAAGTCACCATCTGATGTTACTGCAGTATGAAACAGAACACACAGGGGTTGATTTACTAATACTATAGAGTGCAAAATCTGGTGCAGCTGAGCATGGTAGCCAAACAGCTTCTAACTTCAGCTTGTTTAATTAACCACATCAGCCCCGGAAGGTTTTACCCATTTCTTGACCAGACCATTTTTTGTGATATGACACTGTGTTAATTTAACTGACAATTGCGCGGTCGTGCTACAGTGTACCCAAATAAAATTGATGTCCTTTTTTTTCCACAAATAGAGCTTTCTTTTAGTGGTATATAAACCTGTTTTTTTTTTTTTTTTTACGCTATGGATAAATAAATAAATAACACCCATTTTGAATATTGCTGTAAAACATTCCCAATAAAAAAATAAAAAAATCTTCATCAATTTAGGCCAATAAGTATTTTGCTACATATTTTTGATTAAAAAAATCCCAATAAGCATATATTAATTGGTTTGCGCAAATGTTATAGCATCCTAAAACTATGGGATAGATTTAGGGACTTTTTTATTGTTTTTACTAGTAATAGCAATGATCAGCGATTTTTATTGGGACTGCGACATTGCTGCAGACAAATTGGACACCAAGGTCTCATGACCACGGGCGTTATAAAAAAACGTGCTGTAAAGCTAGTACCGACACCAGGAAAAAAGTGGCATTAAAAAACGTGATTTTATCTGCGTTTTGCATTGGCGTCAATGCACGTTTAGCCGCGCAAGCTTTCAGCCGCGTTTCTCTGCCTCTATTTAGAATCAATGGTTCCCTAAGGGAGCCCGTTGATTTGAATAGAAGTCGCACCAGAAGCCGGATCATAATGATCCGATTTGCTGTGCGACTTGTTTGCTGAGGATCTGGAACCCCGCCAAAATAAAAAAATAAACAATACCAGATCCTTCGGTTTGTTACGGATTTAAAGGGTCCCCCAAAACACCTTATTCGAGCATGCAGCCCGGTAGGTCAGGAAAGGGGGGGATGAGCGCCACCCTCCTGGACCATACCAGGCCACATGCCCTCAACATGTTCCCATGTTGATGAGGACAAGGGCCTCCTCCCGACAACCCTGGCCGTTGGTTGTCGGGGTCTGCGGGCGGGTGCTTATCGGAATCTGGAAGCCCCCTTTAACAAGGGGGCCCCCAGATCCCTGCCCCCTACCCTATGTGAATGAGTATGGAGTACATTGTACCCCTACCCATTCACCTGCTGCCTTCTCCCTCTGACCTTCTTCCGATGTTGACCTAACATGATCTCCCGGTATAATGCTGGGTCCGCTGTGTGCAATGACTTATATTGGCATGGGGCGGGGCCACACGCTGACATCACTCAGAGGCCCCACCCCTTGTGATGTTATCGCCCGGTGCATGATGGGTGATGACGTCACAAGGGGTGGGGCCTCCGGAGGACGTCAGTGTGTGGCCCCATCGGAAGAAGAACAGAGGAAGAAGACAGCAGAGAAGATCCGGCAAAAAAGCAAGAAGACAGTGGAGAAGAACCGGCAAAAGAGCATGAAGACAGCGCAGAGAGGAGGAGGACTGGAGAGGGAGAAGGACCGTCAGAGGGAGAAAATGTCGCCAGAAGAGGGGGAAGAGCCGGCGCTGCTTTAGTAAAATACTTTAAAAACCTGTGTGCTGTATGTATACCATACTCATTCACATAGGGTGGGGGGCTGGGATCTGGGGGCTCCCTTGTTAAAGGGGGCTTCCAGATTCCAGTAAGCCTCCGCCCGCAGACCCTGACAACCAACAGCCAGGGTTGTTGGTAAGAGGCCCTTGTCCTCATCAACATGCACCCACCCCCCCATGTTGAGGGCATGTGGCCTGGTATGGTCCAGGGGGGGCGCTCACTCACCCCCCCCCCTTTCCTGGCCTACTGCGTGCTCAGATAAGGGTCTGGTATTGTCCTGGGGGGAACCCCATGCAATTTTTTTTCATTTTGGCGGGGGGTTCACCTTCAAGATCCTCAGCACACAAGTCGCACCGCAAGTCAGATCATCATGATCCGACTTCTGGTGAGACTTCTATTCAAATCAATGGGATCCCATAGGGAACCATTGATTTTGAATAGAAGCAGAGAAACGCCTGACAAGGCTTATCGCTCTGTATACAGTGTTAAGCCACCTTTAACAGCTTTTACCAGGGTTTGGTATTTTTACAGCTCTAGCACTGGAGCCTCAGAACGGGCCGGTCCTGGGGTTTTTTTTTGGAGCTTAAAAATGCCTATGCCACTTACAGCTCAAAAACGCCTGTGTGTAGGAAGGCACACCGCTGATCTGTCTCTTCACAGAACGATCGGTGGGTAGCGGCGACCATTGCGCACGCGCGCCCCCCTATACCATGTGCACAAACTTATGTTCCTAAACTGCGGCTGCCCTGCTGCAGTATATGTATGGTGGGCGGTCCGGAAGTGGTTAAGCTTTGACAAAAATAACCTGGAAGCTGATTTCTATGTAGAGCTGGTGCAGATTTTGTACTCTCCGGTTTTAGCAAATCAACCCCACAGAGTTGAAATCACTTAACATGAAGCCTAATAAAGAAAATAGTTACTATTTAAAGTGACAGGAAACCTGGACTTCTGCTTTAAATTCATCTTATTCTACTGTTTAAGGGACTCTCTTATGAGAGAATAATAGAGGTTACCATTTGTTAACAGTCTTTTTGAGAATGCTCGTTCCTTAGCTTCCATGCTGGCAGAGAAATTGACCTAAAACAAATTTAGAAGCAGGAGAGTTAGAGAATAGCGATAGAGAGTTAGGAAATTCTGACACTATTCTAACTCTTTTACAGCATGATTGTTCCATCTCTGTGACCTAAAAGTACTTATATCAGAGACAGTCAGGCAACTAGAATATCCTTTCCAAGGCCAAAAGCCATTCTTCTCTCGTGACAAAGTCATTTTAAATTCTACTTTAGATGCTGCAAGCCTCAGTCAAGCAGCCGTTTTGAAATCAATGTCTCCCAACGTTTGCAACACAGTGAATGTAAGTTTAATACCTACAGTACTTTCTTATCAATAATAGAGAGGGATAAAGCAGGTCATATAGAAATCACCTACTAGGGGAACAACTGCTGTATTTGGCTCATTCCTAAGCTCCCTAATCACACTGTCATATCAGGCTATAAACTTAGGGAGAGATTGGACTATTAATGTCCAGTCTTAGTTTGATGTAAGAACAAATGCATTCCTTTCATGAAAAGCAAAACTTTTTTTGGGACAGAGTAAAGATAGATTAGAACACCTATTAGGTTTTTTATTGCTGTTTGTGTCCTTGTTAGCCGCTTCCGCCCCGAAAGATTTTACCCCCTTCCTGACCAGAGCACTTTTTGCGATTTGGCACTGCGTTGCTTTAACTGACAATTGCACGGTCGTGCGACATTGTACCCAAACAAAATTTATGTCTTTTTTTCCCACAAATAGATCTTTCTTTTGGTGGTATTTGATCACCTCTGCGGTTTTTATTTTTTGTGCTATAAACAAAAAAAGAGTGACAATTTTGAAAAAAATGCAATATTTTTTACTTTTTGCTATAATAAATATCCCCAGAAATATATATAAAAAAATATTTTTTTCCTCAGTTTAGGCCTGTATGTATTCTTCTACATATTTTTGGTAAAAAAAAAAAATCGCAGTAAGTGTATATTGATTGGGTATAGTATAGGTATAGTTTTATGGCATTTTTACTATTAGTTTTTTTTTAACTAGTAATGGTGGCGATCTGCGATTTTTATCGGGACTGCGACATTATGGCGGACACATCGGACAATTTTGACACATTTTTGGGACCATTGGCATTTATACAGCTATCAGTGCTATAAAAATGCATTGATTACTGTAAAAATGTCACTGGCAGGGAAGGGGTTAACACTAGGGGGCGATCAAGGGGTTAATTGTGTTCCCTAGTGTGTGTTCTAACTGAAGGGAGGAGGGGACTGTGTAGGGGAGATGACAGATCGCTGTTCATACTCTGTATGTTTAAACAGACAGAACCCGGTTCTCGGTGTGCCCTGAGCGATCGCAGGAGCCTGGAAGTGATCGCGACCGCCGGGCACTCGCATTGGCTCCGTGGGCGAGCAGGGAGCGTGCATGTCCCTAGTGGCCACAGGGCGAAGCGATGTTACATGACGTCGTTTCGCCCAGCCGTGCCATTCTGCTGCAGTACAACTGCGGTGGCTGGTCGGCAAGTGGCTAGGGAAATTCACCCTCTCTATTAGTCCCGTTTACCATTATCATTGAAAGTTCCAAATTTTGGGTAAGAAAGAGAAATCTTCCCATGAGTACACTATTTCTGGTGACCTGGGACTCCCCAAGGAATTCTCTTAAAGAGGAACTGCAGTCTGCTCACATAATTTGTAATAAAAAACATGTTTGTCATTCTGAAGCTTCCCTCCAAGCACTTTGCATATTATTTTATATATACTGTGAAACAACAAACATGGGGAGCAGGCATGACACCAACCTAAGCCAGCAAAAATTAAAACATAAAGAAGCTGGATACTGAGGTTGAGAATCACTACAGTAAGGTGTTAAATCAGCTGTTGAAAGTGCTTATAAAAATTGAAGGTTTAACATCACTTTAAGGTACTTAAACTGCTTGTTTTTTAAATAAAGGATGTATTGATGGGTACAGAACTACAATAATGTGTCTGTAAAAATAATCAGACACTATCCTCATGTATAAAATTTGTGAGGTTCCTTCACTTGGATTCCTGTACTGGTAGACTAGCAGGTTCACACTGGGGCAGTCTGTGATGGATGGCTTTTCAGAGGGCAGCTAAGCAGCAGCTTCCAGGTGTTTAGGAGGCAATCATGCTGCCTCCACAATGCTTGTTTTTTTTTTTTGTTTCTCATCAAACTACATAAAGTGAAATAATGCGTTAATTTTTCATTGCATTATAATTATGAATGTGAGAGATTGTGGACCTGTGAATCCACAAAGATCTATTTCTAGATTGTAAGCTCTAACGAGCAGGGCCCTCTGATCCCTCCTGTATTGAATTGTATTGTAACTGTACTGTCTTCCCCAATGTTGTAAAGTACTGCGCAAACTGTTGGCGCTATATAAATCCTGTATGATAATAATAATGGTGATAAAACATGGCATATTTTAATAATCTTGTACAGTTATATCACTAAAACCTGGCTATGCATACTAGTGTATCTAAATCACATTACATGAGATGCATTTTAACAATACTCAGCTTGTGTATCTTGTATCTGTATGTACTCCTCGATGGATAGAGCGGAGTGGTGTCCTTGCCATCAACACTCCAGTCCCATACCACAATCAGGAAATGTCCGAGATGTTTTCAGCATATTGGCTTGTTCCCCTCTCAAGGCTTCCCTGCAGTCTTTAGCAGTTTTGACACTTGATTAATTCCTTTCCCAATGGAGTGACAAATATATTTCACACCTTCATCCATCATTCCTGGTCCATTTCCTTTGAGTTTTAAGACCCTGACAAAATGTTGCATAGTTTTTAGTGTTGTGTGTAGGAAACAGTCTGTGGGGCTACTTAAACAGAAGCAGTGTTATAATGTAAGAGCAATGTTGAAATAACCCGTCGGACACTGCAGGGATCTTATCCTAATGGGATAAACATAGTTCATTCGCTTGTAAAAATTCAGATTTTAAATGACAGTACAAATCCTTTTCTTCTACATTGCAGGGCTTTTTGTTACTTTAATCTTCAAAGTACTGCAGATTTCTACGGTAGTGCTTCTTCAATGTAGAGGGAGATTAGTGCATTTCACATTATAATAAAAGCACTGTCGATCCTTTTACAGAGGAAATCTACTGGGAGGCAGGAAGCAAAATGAAGATTTTTTTTACAAGGTGTCACAAGAAATGCATGTTGCTGATGTTAAGAAGAATGAGCAAATTGAAAAACAACAACTATGGAGGAGTAAAGAAATTTAGTGCGTACAGAAGATACAGAACAGAATAATGCAGTCATCAATCCTACTTTCTTAGGTTTACTATACAATGAAGCCTCTTCTAAAAGGAGTAAAACTTACAGGTAATTGCATATTTATATTAGAGATCTGAATTCGTTACCCACTGGGTATTTAAAGAATGGCCTTTAACCCTTTCGCTGCCAGGCCCTGTGCTCCATTTTGTACACTCAGGTGACCAGACCATTTTTGCAATTTTTACTTTGTTTTTTATTTTTCACTTATAGCTTTCAGGATTTGTAAAAGACCCCCCCAAACCATATATTTTCTGAAAGCACATGATAAGTAGAATGAAAAGAAGGTGCTAATGATTTTTTGGACCCCGCGGTATTTGCGCAAATGTTTATCGAACCAATATATTGGCAAAAAATACAAGAAAACCATTATTAGCAGATAAAAACACAGCTAATTTTACAAACCTCCTGCTAAATCCCTACTAAATATAAAAGCTTAACCTGTATGGCATTAATAAATAACAAATATTTGTAAATTTTAAGTTGCGCCTTTTTGCAAAATGGTGAAAATCGAACGTATCCAAAAATTTCGCTAAAAATCTGGAGGTTTTCATTTTTCACTTACAGCTTTCAGAATTTGAAAAGATCCCTAAAACTAGACATTTTCTAAAAGCACATGGCCAGTAGAATGAAAAAAAGTGCTACTGATTTTTTGGGCCCCGCAATAATTGCGCAAATGTTCATCATATCGCTATTTTCAGTAAAAATAAACTAACATCATTAATATTGCACATAAACACAACTTAACTTACAAAATTCCTTCTTAAATTAGTACTAAAGCCTCATTCACATGTGGCATACAGGCATACCCCACTTTTAAGTACGTAATGGGGTTTATTTACTAAAGCTGGAAACTGCAAAATCAGGCTCACTTCTGCATAGAAACCAATGAGCTTCCATGTTTTATTATCAAAGCCTAATTAAACAAGCTGGGGTTAGAAGCTCATTTGTTTCTATGCAGCAGTGAGCCTGATTTTGCACTTTCCAGCTTTAGTAAATAAACCACATTGTGTACTTAAAAGTGGGGCATGCCTGTACTAAAGTGCATGCCCATGAGGGGGCATGTTTACCCACACAGGGATGCACAGGTGTTCCCTACATCCCCGTACAGGCAGTCTCAGTTATGTCAATTGGGATGCAATGGCTGCACAGGCATAGCTGCTGTTCCCAATCTGACATCTGTGTGGGTGTGGGTACATGACCCCAAACGCAGACAGTGTGAGCTCAGGGACATGCATGGGGATCTACATGGATGTAAAATTGGGAGCAACGGCTCTGTTCGTGCAGGTGCTACATTCCAAATGACATCAATGGGATGGCCTGCACAGAGATGCATGGAACACCTGTGCATCTCTGTAAAGGTACGCTGTGTATGCCCTGTGTGAACAAGGCATTAGGCCCCTTTCACACAAGCACATCGATCGGGTCTGCCTGTCCATTTTTCAGGCGGGCCCAATCGGACCACCCATTGTTCTCTATGGAGAGACTGATGTAAATGGACATGTGTCCATTTACACCCACCTGCATCTGATCCAGTCCACTAAAAACAGACGGATGGGGATTCCATTCCCCATCCATCTAGCAGATCGGATTGGATGGCATCCAACCGCCCCCTAGAGAATAGCAAGCTGTGTCCGTGTCCGCTCTGCATCAGCGGAGTGGACACGGACCTGTCATCCTCCTGCTCAGTGGGGATCAGCAGACAGATACCCCGCTGAGCAGGCGGATGTGCTTTTTCAGAGTCCGCTCCATGTGAAAGGGGTCTTACCAGGAACGGCCGGTCCATTAAGGGGCGCTGGGGCGCCACTCCCTTTCAGGGCGCCGGACTCATACATAGTTTGTTTTTTTTCAAGCCACATGATTAGAGCCTGAGGCTTTAATTGGCTTGAAAAAGGTTGGGCTCGGGCGCATTGCATTGCACCCGAACCCACCCACTTGTGAGTTGTGACAATAGCGAATTAATATTCGCTATCATCTTCCAATTTCTCCTTCTGGCTAATCAGGATGGATTGGGTTGGGCAGGAGGAGAAGCTGAGGTATCCTTGAAGGGGTGAGTGCGGGGGGGGACCATCACCATGGAGGGGTGAGTGCGGGCTGACCTAGGGGGTCTTAATATGTTTGACCCCTTTCACACTGGAGGCGTTTTTCAGGCGCTTTAGGGCTAAAAATAGTGCCTGAAAAGCGCCTGAAAAAAAAGCCTCATCTGCAATCCCAGTGTGAAAGCCGAGTGCTTTCACACTGGAGCGCTGCGCAGGCAGGACATCAAAAATGTCCTACAAGCAGCTTCTTCGAAGCATTTTAGGAAAGGGCCCCTGCCCATTGAAATTTCAATGGGCAGCATCATCAAAGCACTTTTAACCCTTTATTTGGCTGCTAGCGGGGTTAAAAGCACCTCAAAAATGAAGATAAAGCACCAGCAAAACTTGAGCTTTACCGCCGTCGCCCGGGCACTGCCAGTGTGAAGGGGCTCTTTGTGTATTCTTTTATTTTATTTTACGATTTACAATTTTTTTTATTTTTTTTTTACAGTTATTTCATTTTTTTTTTGGGGGGGGGTCTTTGGTGAGATATCAGAGGTCTAAACAAACCCCCATATCTCTTTTTTTGAGACAGAGAAATGGACTGAAGAAAGTCCCTTTTCTCTATATCAACTTACTTGAATGAATGAGAATCTGTATAGAGATTCCATTCATTCACAAAATGAATGGTTACAATATATCAGCTGTCAGTGTCAGTGGGCACATGCAGCGATCAGTAGTGATTGCTGCATGTGCCCTCTCTTCTACAGGGGGGAGCTTAGTAAACACGTTTACTAAAGCCCTCCATGCCCCCAACTTCACCCCCACCCACTCCCCCCCTCTCCCCGCAAAGATCTCAGGCCTGACAGATCACGGAGATCTGTGCAGGGAGAAGATGCAGGCGGAGGAAGGGGAAGGAGAGATGCCGCTCGGATCGGCCATGGATCAGGGGTGCGGGGGTAGTTGGGGGGGCGATCTGACTGGCGGGGGGGACACATCTGGACCCCCCAAGCCCCATGCAGCACCTGAAGCCAGCGGGAGTGGAAGAGGAGGAATGCAGGGTGGGTGGGTCAGATCGGGTGATGGGCTGGTAGAGGGGAGAAGGGGGGTGAACGGGATAGGAGAGGAGAGCGGGGGCAGTTTTAGATGAAAGGGTGCGGCGAGGGTGGAGAGGCAGAGGACAGGGAGGCGGTGGCGTGGGAGGAGGGGGGAACGGTCACATTAGGGGTTAATAACTCTGATCAGCGGGTTGTAATCCGCTGATTAGAGATATAGAATTGTTCAGCAGAGTCTGCTGAACAATTCTGATATAAGCTTATGGTCATTAAAGTGACCATAAGCTAATAGGAGAGGGAGAAATGAGGTCCGTACACCATACTGACTTGCCCACCTGCAAGCAACTATGGACCTCGCAGTGAAAGGGTTAAGCAAGGTGATCCACAAAGTTCAAGATTCAGCTCAGATCACGGTTTGCTTGGTAACCACAATGTTTTCTATTAAACTGAAGGAAAGAACCAATTCATAACAGCGTTCAATGAATTGTGGTTATCACTTGGAATCCTACATTCCAGTTACTACTATATTTATCTATTAGAAGGAATCATTGGCTGGAAGCCACACAAATAAGATATTGGAAATTTTGCTCTCCGACTTTTACCCTGTTTTTTTTTTTTTTTTTGCAGAGGAGAATGTGGAACAATGGATAAAGAAGACTGTGGTGGTTTGTTAATCCTATTTATTTTAATGTGGCCACAAATTGAACAAGTCCATCTTTTTCATAGAATAAAACTGCAGCACTAATGTGCAATATTAAAATAAACTTTAAAATTGCTTGTGAAAAAAACTTAAAAGGTACAAGGCACACAGTACATAAAACAACAGTGCAAAAAAAAAAAGTAATTTTTACAGATAAGTGGACATGATAGCCACAAAAAGGAAAGTCAAACATTTGAATGAAACAGAGTCCATAAATGAAATGGTCATGGCATCATTGTGACTTGAAAAAGCATATATCGAGTGTCACAGAACGTCCCACACTCCGCTTGAGTGCTTCCGTCATACACCACTTCCTCCCAGTCTGTATACAGATATCAGATATTCCAACCTCTCTGAGCACAAAACAAGGCGACACTTGCTTGTTGCTACCATGAACTGTTTATTTAGAATCAAAGTTACAAGACTTTATATGCCGTTGGAACCTCCTCTAACAATACAACTGTAACCTAATTAACATAATTAACATGAGCTAATTAACTAAAAAAATTTACCCAGACCAGATGACAGACTTGTGGGCACCGAGCTTCACACAGTAGTATAAACACAATAGCTGCAGCTCCAATAGGAGTCGTCCCGTCTCCTACATTGTATAGAGGACAATGTGATCAGCTCATTCAATTAACATAAACACAGGTAGTTGATGACACCAGCATCTCCTCACAGGATGTGTCCCAACAGAATGAATCAGTCTTATCAGCAGGGGGCTGCTGGAGGAATCCCCCCTCCCTCTTCAGGGACACAAATCCACAGCAAAGAGTCCCCAACAGAATCAAACAACATACAATATATACATATATACACGACGGAGTCTGATTAGTACAGTTCAGACTGGATTTCTCATTCACCTCACAAAGAGTATTGTTCCATTGAAAATCCAGGGCCCATAATCAAAAGGCAACAGGCTTGCGTTCAGTCCCCTCCAATAGCCTCTGTCCCGGGTGAGTCTGTCACATCGAGAAGTTGGGAAATCCACCACCAATTATGTGAAGACTTACCGGAAGGCCTGGACTCAGACAGGCATATGCCTAATGAGTCAAACGAGCTTAATGGTATAACATACCAAGAGTTGAGGTATGTAAACGACCTCTGGCTGGAAGTCAGATGTCCATATGGTCTTTGTAATGGCACTCCAGATTGGTTAGACAGGGAGTGAGAAGAAAATTTTTTCCTGTATAGTATAGCTGAGAGAGAAAAAAATAGAGGGCCACATAGTGTAATTCAATTACAAAAAATGGAATATTTTATTTAGATAAAAGGAACACTCACATTTGTGAAGATAAAAAAGCGCTTTTGATAAAATTTTGACGCAATGGCATCAGCAGAGCCCGTCCCAATGCGTTTCGTCTAATGAGACATTATCTTTTTTATAAAATGTATTTAGGGCTGATGCATTTTGCAGTGTTCCAGATAAGTTCCATACAGAAAAAGTGCAGCACTTTCTACTTTTGTTGACTGCACTGGAACATACTGCACTGGTATAAACTGAGGCCATTGGAATACATGGAAAACAGTGCATGTGTTTTTGATGCAGATGTAAAATGCGCTAGACTGCATTTGGTGTAAAAAGAAAAAAGAAAGAAACTGCGCTAAGCTGAAATTAGATAGTGTACCTAAACATAAACCGTGCTAATAAATATGGAATAAATATTAAATATGAAATAGAGTGATGAAAGCAGCAATTCTTCTGCACAACAAAATACAGTGTCTGAAAACGAAGAATTAATAGAATCGCGCTAAACATTAGCATAAATAATAATATATGCATGCACTAATCCATTGACAATTGTGATATACCATGTGCGTGTACCATATGATGTGAACAGATTATCAAACAGTAACATAACACCAAAACATAGAACAAAAGTGAAATAATGATATTCAATATGTGGTGATATAAATAAATATCGTATGATAAAGTGTCCAAAAGCTTGGGATGACCAAACACCCGTGAGCTAAATATAATTAGTGAAATGAAAAAAGTCCATGCAAGAAATAAAAATCTTCAGTAATGTGAAGAAAAACTGGTGCTCAGTCCACCACCAATGATAGAGGGTTGCCGCTTACCAGAAACCCATGATCCCCCACTGCAAGTAGAGTTGCCACCTCATCTCTTTAAACCCGAACACTTATGCCCCATACACATGGTCGGACATTGATCGGACATTCCGACAACAAAATCCATGGATTTTTTCCGATGGATGTTGGCACAAATTTGGTTTGCATACACGCGGTCGCACAAAGTTGTCGGAATTTCCGAACGCCAAGAACGCGGTGACGTACACCACGTACGACGAGACTATAAAAGGGCAGTTCAGTACCAAGTGCGGCACCCTTTGGGCTCCTTTTGCTAATCTCGTGTTAGTAAAAGTTTGGTGAGAGACGATTCGTGCTTTTTCAGAGTCGTGGTTTTCAGCTTGTTTTTCTGGTGTTCAGTTTGTGCTTGTGGGTTTGTATCTGTTCTTCAGTGCGTGCAGTGAGTTACTATTGACTTTGTCATTATGCTCTTGTTCATTTGTTACTGATTTTCAGGTCGCTCTTCACAGGCCTTGCTGTTCTTCAGTACGTTCTGTTACTTCGTTCTGACCAGCCGACCGCTTTCTAGCCATGTTGCATGTACATACTCATCGTAGAGTTCGTGCTGTGCGGGAGCTTGGTGTTGGGGTTCTTACTTTGACACAAGCCCAGTCCATGAACAGGGCGAGGAGGAGTTCATGGACCAAGAATTGGTTGCTCCAGCGTGACCAGTTCTGTCACATGCCTTTGCTCCGTGAGATCCGTGAGAATAATCCTGACGATTTCAGGAACTTTCTCTGAATGACAGACCCCGTATTTCACCGTTTGTTGGCTTTGCTGACCCCTTATATTAGCAGGCAGGATACCTGCATGAGGCAAGCCATCACTGTGGAGCAGAGGCTATTCGCCACCCTCGGTACTTGGCGACGGGGAGAAGCCTGCAGGACCTGAAGTTCTCGACAGGCATCTCGCCTCAGGCTCTGGGGATCATTATCCCGGAGACCTGTTCTGCCATCATTCAGGTCCTGCAGAAGGAGTATATTAAGGTAAGATTTTTATCCTTTAACATCACATTTTATTGTATAGAATGTTTGCTAATGTATTGTATTTCTTTCCTCATTCCCTAATTACCATGATTGTAATATGCTGTGAATGCCCCCTTTGTCCTCATGCATGCTGCATTTTTATGTTATTTTTTTTGTCCTTCATACATATTTGCCTTCACTTACCTCCCCAGCATGCTCTTCTGGGCCTATATTCACCTTGTGTAGTCACTTAACAATGTATTTTGTCAGCTCCATAGTAGTGCTTTACCCTAAACACCTCCTAAAATGTGTAAAATTGTGATTTGTGCTTTAAATTCAGGCAGAGTGGCAGGGGCTTTTTTTGGGGGGTCCCAAAATCATTTGGAACCCTCTCTCCCCCCAACTGCTAACTCAGCTGATACCACTCCTCTATCTATCCTTAATCCTCTATCTGCTGACTTTGCCAAACCCATAGACACGATACCCACCTCTTTTGTGGTCATATTTATGGATGAATTCCCCCAAGCATGTAGTGCAAGGGCCTGCCTGAATACTTTCAAATGGTAATGTTAAAAGTTTTTGTATCCTATTATTATCTTGATAGGTAATAGCAAAATGTAAAAATGTGCTAAAATGTGTACAGTGTGTATTTATCTCTTTGTATTATGATACTTCTTACCTGTCCAGTGGGCTGCCAATAGTGTAAGTAAGGAGGGGCTGGCCAAAGTAATATACAAGTGGAGAGGGTTACCTGTCCAAAACATCCCCCCTCCCCCATAAAATTTCTAAAATGGACCATGAGAGGGGGGGGGGGGGAATCTGATAGGTGGACCTTATACCTTTGTCTTTAAATACTCCCTAAAATAAATGTTATACTGATGTTGGCCAAGAATGTTTGTGTCTAATCTGCTTTCCATGTTTATTTCCAAAATGATTATTTTTTTTTCTTGTTTGACTCCACAGTTTCCTTCCAACCCACAGGAATGGCAGACTGTGGCCTCCCACTTTACCCAGCGGTGGAACTTTCCTAACTGCGGAGGGGCAATTGATGGAAACACGTCCACATCGTCCCACCACCTAACTCGGGGTCAAACTATTACAACTACAAGGGGTTCAATGGTATTGTGATGTTGGCGGTGGTGTCTGCTACTTACGAGTTCCTGTATGTGGACGTGGGGAAGAATGGCCGGATGTCAGATGGTGGAGTCATTGCCCACACGGAGTTCTACAGGCGTCTCCAGAATGGCAGCTTGGACTTGCCACCTCCAGAAGACAATGCGGAAGGACTCCCATTCGTCTTTGTTGCGGGTGAAGCGTTTGCGCTGGAGGAAGATCTTATGCGGCCATTCCCTATGATGACCCTCACCCCAGACCAGAGGGTTTTTAATTACCGGCTGGCCAGAGCCAGAAGAGTGGTGGAGAACACGTTTGGAATAATGGCCAGCCGGTTCCGCCTATTTCTTACACCGATACACATGGCGGAATATAAACTCAATCACATCATCCTGGCTTGCTGTGTTCTCCACAACTTTTTAAGGAGAAATTCTGTGAACTATGCTGGCTCAGTTGGGCCTCAAGCCAGCATTAATCTAAATGAACCAACCCTGACGGCGCTCGAAACTGGACGTCCTGGCTTGCCCCCCCAGAGTGCCCGTGAGGTCCGTCTAAGATACATGGAATACTTTGCGGGTAGGGGGGCCATCGATATGCCAGACAATGTCTGACATTTTTTAAATTAAAAAATTTGTCAAACTAAACAAATATTTGCTTAGATTTACTGCTTGTCTTTCTTTTAGCTGACCCTGACTGAAATTTGGGGAGTCCTGAAAATGGCGTGATTGTGTAAAATTAAAAAGCAGTGTTGGGTGTTATTTACTAAAAGCAAATACACTTTGCACTACAAATGCACTTGAGACTGCACAGAAACTGCACTTGTAGTGCAAAGTGGAGTTGCCTTTAGTAAATAACCCCCATTGTCACTGAAAACACCAACTTTACAACCCAAAAATGCTTTTGAGCATTGAAAGAAGAAGCCACACATTGTTGATTCTCAATCTTTTTAATCAAAGCACAACCAAATGTGCATTTATAAAAAGTTTTTAAAACAAACCAACATGTTTGTTGTATAACAATTTTTAGGTGACATTAAAAGTAGAAATGTCCTTTTAAGGTAAAACAGGCATGTTTAAAAACAACAAGAAATGCACAAATCTGAAACTTACAAAGTTTATCTTTTGTAGAAATTGAAGGCAATATCAGACATGAGTATTTATAAACTGTGTTTGATATTACGTTCAGATGGGGTGAAGTCACCCCTGGAAAAGCCAAATTTTGAAGATGCACACAAATTGCCGAATGTCAACATGTGCTAGCTGCCATCATGAGGGATCAATGGACGTGTTTTGTGGGTGCAGCCCCTACCTCTCAGCTACTTTATTATTGAGGAAGGGGTTGCACCCCCAAAACGCATACATTGATCTCCTGTGATGGCAGATAGCACATGTTGACACACTGTGTGCATCTTCAAAATTTGGCTTTTCTAGAATATGTCAAAAAAATGTGCGAAAAATTTTCAGAAAAATAAAGCAGAACGAAGTAAGGGTTTTCGAGGGGTTTTAAACTCTCCCTAAAACATCAATGATGTTCTTCATTTTGTTTTGAACATTATTGATGTTTTGCTTGATGTTTTCCAAGTCCCTATTACACCCCATGATCTCCCCGATCAGGATCTGGGCACTTTCACTAGTGAAATGACCTTCATCCACAACATCACGATCACCTAAAATATAGAAAAAAAACCCACCATGTATTCTAAATATGCAGGCATCCATCTCTTACCTGAGCCTGTGGTCGCAGACACTCACCTGTTGTGGTGACAATTTCCACCACGTCTCCCTCTTCCTCCTCTGCTTGGCTTTGGGGGATTTCCCCTTCTTCCTGAGGTGGGGGGGTCTGTTGTCTCCTCTGATGAGTGGTGTCCTCCAAGTCTTTTCTCCCCTATGTAAAAAAAATAAGTATACTTAGCACACAGATATTTGATGGCAGAAATAGGAATATGAAACATTGCTTGAAAGTGGTGTACAATTGTCAATTTTGGGAGAGTTCCAAGATGAAGAAATATTGTTTTTCTTTGTCAAGCTTGAATACTTACCTGTTTTGTACAAGCTTAACAGATGGAGACACCCCTATAGTATACACTGGATCACCTGTGTGGGACCCCCTAATAAAAAGGGTGTTCTTGTGTCCCACACTAGTGCTCCAACGTCCAGATGTGTAAACAGCTGCTGAGTGTCCTCTCCTTACACAGAATCTAGTTTGCATTTCATTCTAGTTACAAACCCATCTAGACACCAAAATTATTTTAAGAGAAGTAGGCCATAAAAAATGTATTGAAATGCATCTGGACAAAACATGGTGTTTTATTGGCCGAACGAACAATATTTCCTACGAACTAATAATGTGTCCATGAACATGCAAGTTGCCATTTTAAACTGTACAACAGTAAAGAAAAGCACATGGAGCAGCACGAACATTATAAAAATAACGATAGGAACACTGGACAACTACTTACTTTTTTGAAGCACTCTCCTGACCCTTCTATACTGATCGTGCTCCCTTAATTTGAGGTCCGACCACCGCTTCCTCAGTTGATGCTTGGATCGCCGTACCCCAAAATTACGGTGCAGACTCTTCACAACTTTCGCCATGATCTTGACCTTTCTCACATTGGGGATGGAGTAAGGTCCATACTTCCCGTCATAGTCGGCCCTCTTCAGTATGTCTACCATCTCCACCATCTCTACAAAGGCCATATTTGAAGCCTTAAATCGTCTCCTCCTGGATCGTGACGTTTCTGGCTCCGGGCTTTCCTCCTCCTCCTCGTTGCTGCTATTGGCATGCACCTGTTGTGTCTCCACCATGTGCTCTTCCCCACTGTGCCGAACGAGAAGGGGCTGGGAATAGACTAGAAAGAACGGTAGGGGTGGGCAGAGTTTCACGCATGCGCAGTGTATATAAAGCGTAACACGCATGCGTAGCACGTACGATCTGTGAGCGGAGGAAGGAGTATCATAAGCGCCGATCGTGATAATGAAGGTAACATTTAAACTTGGGCCTATATTGCTTAGAGATTGAGGACTAAAGTGGGACAAGGTTAGGCGACTTTAGCCTGACATTAGGGTTTGTTTTGTGTATTGCAGATAAAATGGATGGCTTCAATGACCACAACTTTCTCCCCCTGTTCATAGACAATTACGGGGAGCTGCCCTGTTTATGGCAGGTCAAACACCATTATAATCATAAACAAAAGAGGCAGGCAGCACTGGAGAAACTGCTTAAGTTGGTCAAGCCGGTGGTCCCCACAGCAACCATCCCCTATTTAAAAGCCAAAATTGGTGGCCTGAGGAGCACTTATCTTAGGGAGCGCAAGAAGGTCCAGGATTCCCAGAGATCCGGAGCTGCAGCAGATGACATTTATGTCCCCAGGCTGTGGTACTATGAGAGTCTGCGATTTCTGTCAGACCAGACTGAAGTCAGGGAATCCCTCTCAACCCTTCCATCCACTCTTCCTTCCACCCTATCTTCCACTCCAGCTGAGGCTTCAAATGTCCAACCTGGGACTTCCAGCCAGGAAGAAGTGGAGGAGCCCAGCTTGAGCCAGGTATAGCTTTGATCTACAGATTTCTGGTCAATAAATAAATGATGTTTACTAGATGTTATTATTGATCACTAATTGTTGATTTAATAAAGTGTTTTACATATCAATAGACAGTAGTGGGCAAAAATAATTGGGACAAGAATGAAAAATGCTGGGCTCAGAATGATAATCTGTTATATTTGTTAACATTCAATTTGCAATAGTCATGAGCTGAAAATTGTGTGTGATTGATGAAGAAAAAACTAAAACTATGTCCCTTTTTCATACACAGGAAGACCTCAGCCAAGAGGAGGCTGTGGAATGTGGCCCACAGGAGGAGGCTGTAGAATGTGGCAGCTAGGAGGAGGCAGGGGTTAGTGGCAGCCAGGAGGAGGCGGGGGTAAGAGTCAGCCAGGAGGTGGCCGGGCCCAGTAGGAGCCTCACAGAATCGTAGGTTCCTCCCCACCGCCTTCCAAACAAATGACCCAGGAAGGGGAGTAACATGGAGGAGTCAGCACTCTGGCTGATTCAGGATGCTTCTGCGTCCCTCAGAACCACCGCCACTCGTGAAGAGGCCTTTGCCTCCATGGCTGCCACAAAACTGCAGGACATGCAGGAGGGACAACGCCTCATGTGTGAGGAAATCATTTATAAAACATTAAATAAGGGGTTGAGGGGCGAAATAACACCCAATACCCACCTAAGTGAGTTGGACCATCCTCCTCCTCCTGCCACAACTCTACCACCACAGACACAGCGTGGAAGGAAGCATGGAAGGAAGACAAGAGAGTGAAGGCCCTGGGTTCAGTCTGGTCTGACAAAAGATGCAGGCTCTTGTATGACCACAGCCTGGGGACATACATGTCATCTGCTGCTGTTCATGATCTCTTGGACTTCTGGACCAGATTGTACTCCCTTATATATGGACTCCTCAGGCCACCAATTTTGCAGTAAAATAATTGATGTGTGCCCTGCGGGCCAAAGGCTTCGCCAATTTCTTCTGTTTCTCCAGCGTTGCCTCCCTCTTTCTTTGGTTAGGACCCCTTGATAAATTTTTGGTTTGATTTATTATACTCGCCTCTGTGTGTTTTCCTTCAAAAAGGACAGTTTGTTTGTGAGGAGCCAGGTACATTTCAAAAATACAATGTGAAATTAACAAGAGACACCAACACCAAGCAACCTCCTTGAGATTAAATAATACAAGATAATAATGGTGATGTGGTAACTTGACACACAAAACACACTAAAACTATTCTGGAGTAAAAAAAAAAAAAAATATGAAAAATAAAACACAAGATCAGGCTTTAAAAAAATCCAAAAAATATATATATTTTTGTGATGAAACCACAATAAATAATAAAGAAAGAAGTTTGTGAGAAGTCTGTGTGAATATGAGCAGCAAAACAACTTCATTCTTCTAGCATTATAAAGAAGAAGAGAGTGTGCTGCATTAAACATTTTAAAACATTGCAGCGTGACAAAAGTGCTATATCCATTCTGAACGCTAATTTTACCGGACCGAGCAGTTCCGTCTTGGAATTTATTCTGAGCTAGCGTGGCACTTTGTGAAACGGAATTTTCCACACACAGTCGGAATTGACACGATCGGATTTTGTTGTTGGAAAATTTTATAGCCTGCTCTCAAACTTTGTGTGTCGGAAAATCAGATGGAAAAAGTCCAATGGAGCCCACACATGGTCGGAATTTCCGATAACAAGCTCCGATGGCACATTTCCTGTCGGAAAATCCGACCGTGTGTACAGGGCATTAGTGTTCGGGTTTAAAGGGATGGGGTGGCAACTCTACTTGTAGTCAACCTCCCTCTTACCTGCATTGGAACTTTTCCTAAGTTGATATGCATTCCCACATTGACTTGTATGGAGAGAAAAGTTTTACACTATTGAAGCTTCTCTTATCTTTACATGCCATACTCGTTTACCCACGAGCTGGGAATGTCATGATGGGATCTGAGGTCAATTAGCCCCGTTTGGTGTTTGTGGATATCATATTACCACCAATCCTGATCACCTCCCCAGAGTAGTACAGTGTTACTATAATAACACGGTGTTGCTCTGATCACAGTATGCAAAAAAAAGTAAAAAAAAAAAAAAAGAAAGAAAAAATATTTTAAAAATTGAAAAAAATTATTACAATTTTTTTTTTTTTTTTTTTTACATACTGTGACCAGTCAGTGTCTCTGATCACCGTCACACCAGTTATATGATGGCACTGCACTAGTGACAGTATTTTTTTTTTTAAATGTGATAAAAAATGTTTTTTTTATTTCTTTTAAGAAAAACTGTAACAAAAAATTACAACTTCAAAAAACTTGCCAGGCCTCTTACTAAATACCTTGGATTGTCTACTTTTCCTTTCCAGAACGGAGGAACACTGATCGGTCTCCTCCCCTTGAGCGTCCCCTACCCCTACAGTTAGAAGCACTCCCTAGGAAACACATTTAACCCCTCCCCGCCCCCTAGTGGTTAACCCCTTCACTGCCTGTCACATTTACACAGTAATCAATGCAATTTTATAGCATTGATCGCTGTATAAATGTGAATGGTCCCAAAAATGTGTCAAAAGTGTCCGATGTGTCCGTCATAATGTCGCAGTCACGAAAAAAAATTGCGATCGCCACTATTACTAATAAAAAAAAAATAAATAAATATTTTTTAAAATGCCATAAATCTATCCCGTATTTTATAGACGCTATAACTTTTGCGCAAACCAATCAATATACGCTTATTGCGATTTTTTTTTACCAAAAATATGTAGAATAATACGTATCGGCTGAAACTGAGGAAAAAATATGTTTTTTTTTTTTAAAATTGGGATATTTATTATAGCAAAAAGTAAAAAATATTGTGTTTTTTCAAAATTGTCGCTCTTCTTTTGTTTATAGCGCAAAAAATAAAAGCCGCAGAGGTGATCAAATACCACCAAAAGAAAGCTCTATTTGTGGGGGAAAAAAGGACGTCAATTTTGTTTGGGTACAAGGTCGCACGACCGCTCAATTGTCTTTTAAATTGCGACAGCGCTGAAAACTAAAAAATTGGTCTGGGAAGGAAGGGGGTGAAAATGCCCTGTATTGAACCGGTTAAATACAACCAAAAGACAACTCTAATTGTGTGAAAAAAAATGCAAAAAATTTAATTTGGGCACAGTGTTGCATGGCCACTCAATTGTCATTCAAAGTGATAGCGCTGAAAGCTGAAAATTGGCCTGGGCTGGAAGGGGGTGAAAGTGCTTGGTTTTGAAGTAGGTAAATATACTTGAGCTGAAACAAGTCATATCATTTTATTTTAAAAATCTATGTCCACATGGTGGCTCCTCTCTATGATGATGTATTCTGGGTAGTCTTGCTCAAGACATGACAGCCTTTCTTCAGAGCAGTCTCTGCACATGCTGATCTCTTTCCAGCACTGTCTTTAGATTAGCCTTTTCTTGAAGGCATTCTCTTTACTTCTCAAGTACATCGCAAGTCTTTCATTCTCTCATTCAAGCATAAATCCCAGAACAAAAATGTAATACATCAGAACTTAGATGAAATGGCTGCATTGTTTTTTTTCTTTTATGTTTTTCCATTTATTTTTACTGGTATTTTTAGCTTCACCAAATAACGCACGTTCTGTCCTTTTGTGGCTGCATGCATTTCTCCACTATAGCTATGGAAGAAGCCATGCTTGTCACACAAGCTGGACTTTAAATATGTCTGTCTTTATTAAAGTGTTGGAAAGTCTCGTGTTTTTTTTTTAGGTTAAAAAAACAAACATGCTATACTCACCTCCCCTATGCAGTGGTTTTGCACAGAGCAGCCTGGATCCTCCTCTTCTCGGGTGCCTTTTCTGTGCTCCTGGCCCCTCCCTCCTGTTGCATGCCCCCACAGCAAGCGGCTTGCTATGGGGGCATCCGAGCTGAGCTGAGCTCCCTGTGTCCATTCAGACATGGAGCCATGGCCAGGCCCTGCCCCCTTTCTCTTCTCATTGGCTGACTGACTTTGATTGACAGCAGCAGGAGCCAATGGCACCGCACTGCTCTCTCATTCAATAAGGAGGGGAGTCCCAGGCAGTCGAGACATTCCTACAACATGGTTGGATCTAGAAGGGGCCCAGGTAAGTATTAGGGGGGCTAAGAGGGGTTGCTGCACACAGAACACTTTTTACCTTAATGCATAGAATGCATTAAGATAAAAAACCTTCTGACTTTACAATCACTTTAATATTTATTATATGGTGGATTGATGGAACTAGTTTACACAGGAAATATAAGAATGTTTGTGCTTTCTTGTCAGCTCACAGGACAATGACAAGAACACTGCATTTCTGTCTAGATTAGCAGCTAGGTGTTTATGTGCTAAAAATGTTCTTAGCCTGAAAAATTAAAACAAATGCAGCCACCACATCTGGGTTTGGATATGCTTTAACCACTTACCCACTGGGCACTTACCCCCTTCCTAACCAGACCAATTTTCAGCTTTCGGTGCTCTCACGTTTTGAATGTCAATTACTCAGTCACGCAACACTGTACCTATATGAAATTGTTGTCCTTTTTTTCACACAAATAGAGCTTTCTTTTGGTGGTATTTAATCACCGCTGTTTTTTTTTTATTTCTTGTGCTATAAAAGAAAAAAGACCGAAAATTCTGTAAAAAAGTGCATTTTTCTTTGTTTCTGTTATATAATTTTGCAAATTGATAATTTTTCTTCATATATTTTGGCCAAAATTTATACTGCTACATATCTTTGGTAGAAATAACCCAAATCAGTATAAATTAATTGGTCTTTGTGAAAGTTATAGAGTCCACAAACTATGGTGCCAATCTCTGAAAATTGATCACACCTGAAGTAATGACGGCCTACCTCATTTCTTGAGACCCTAACAAGCCAGGAAAGTACGAATACCCCCCAAATGACCCCTTTATGGAAAGTAGACATTCCAAGGTATTTAGTTAGAGGCATGGTGAGTTTTTTGAAGTTGTAATTTTTTACCACAATTCTTTGCAAAATCAAGATTTTTTTTCTTTTTTTTTTTCACAAAATTGTTATATTAGCAGGTTATTTCTCACACACAGCATATGCATAGCACAAATTACACCCCAAAATACATTCTACTATTCCTCCTGAGTATGGCAATACCACATGTGTGAGACTTTTACACAGCATGGCCACATACAGAGGCCCAACATGCAGGGAGCGCCTTCCGGCGTTCTTGGAGCATAAATTACACATATAATTTCTTGACTACCTCTTACAATTTTGAAGGCCCTGGAGAACCAGGACAATGGAAACGCCCCAAAAATGACCCCATTTTGGAAAGAAAACAACCCAATGTATAATCTATAAGGCATAATGGGTCTTTTGAACATGTCATTTTTTTCTGCAAGTTTTTGGAAAATGTGTAAAGAAAATGAAAACGCATTTTTTTTTAACACAATGTTGTCCATTTACACAATGTTTCTAACAAATAGCATGTACATACCAAAAATTACACCCCAAAATAGATTCTCCTTCTGCTCCTGAGTATGGCGATACCACATGTGTGAGACTTTTCCACAGCGTGGCCACATAGAGAGGCCCAACATGCAGGGAGCACCGTCAAGTGTTTTAGGGGCATAAGTTTCAAATCTAATTTGACTACCTATTACACTTTTGTGAGGCACTGTAGTGGCATGAATGAGAATTGATGTGGCATGGATGAGCATGAATGGGGATGGATGAGCCATGGATGGGGATGGCTGAGTATGGATGGGATGACTGAGCATGAATGAGTATGGCTGAGTATGGCCAGGTACGGCTGAGTACGGATGGGTACAGCTGAGTATGGCTGGGTATAGATGGGATGGCTGGGTACGGCTGAGTATGGCTGGGTATGACTGAGTACGGCTGAGTATGGCTGAGTATGGCTGAGTATGTCTGGGTATGATTGAGTACGGCTGGGTATGGCTGAGTACGGCTGGGTATGGCTGAGTATGGATGGGTATGGCTAATTATGGATGGGGGTGGATGGGATGGCTGAGCATGGATGGATGATTGAGTATTGCTGAGGATGGATGGTTGGCTGAGCATGGATGAATGGATGAGTATGCTGTGTATGGATGGCTGAGCATGGATGGATGGATGAGTATGGCTGAGCATGGATGGATGGATGAGTATGCTGAGTATGGATAGGTATGCCGAGTATGGATGGCTGAGTACGCTGAGTACGGATGGCTCAGAATGATTGAATCGATGAGTATGCTGAGTATGGATGAGTATGCTGAGTATGGATGAGTATGGATGGGTGAACATGGATGGATGGATGAGTATGGATGGGTGAGCATGGATGGATGGATGAATATGGATGGGTGAGCATGGGTGGATGGATGAGTACGGATGGGTGAGCATGGATGGATGGATGAGTATGCTGAGTATGGATGAGGATAGATGGGTATGCTGAGCATGGATAGCTAAGTATGCTGAGTATGGATGGTTGAGCATGGATGGATGGATGAGTATTCTGAGTTTGGATGGGTGAGCATGGATGGATGGATGAGTATGCTGAATATGGATGGCTCAACATGAATGGATCAACGAGTATGTTGAGTATGGATGAGTATGCTCAGTATGGATGGCTGGGCATGGATGGATGGATGAGTATTCTGAGTATGGATGAGTATGGATGGGTGAACATGGATGGATGGATAAGTATGGATGGGTGAGCATGGATGGATGGATGAGTATGGATGGGTGAGCATGGATGGATGGATGAGTATGCTGAGTATGGATGAGGATGGATGGATGGGTATGCTGAGCATGGATGGCTGAGTATACTGAGTATGAATGGTTGAGCATGGATGGATGGATGAGTATGCTGAGTATGGATGGGTGAGCATGGATGGATGTATGAGTATGCTGAGTATGGATGGGTATGCTGAGCATGGATGGCTGGGTATGGATGGATGGCTGGATGAGGCTGCAATGGGCACATATCAGCGCTGTGGGCACTACACATCCAGCCCACAGCGCTGCTGCCATCGATCTCTCCCCTCTCCCCTCGCACTGTACCAATAGGTACGGGGAGGGGAGAGAGGAACCGGACGTGACACCGGTTTGTTTACTAGTGATCGCTCCGTCATTTGACGAAGCGATCACGTGGTAAACGGCCGCTATCTGCGCCCATTTACCGTGATCCGTGATGCGCTGGGTCCTCTGGACCCGGTGGTCATGGATGTTCCCGGGTGCGCACCCCAGGGGGTGCGCGAGAGCAGGATTCTGGTAGGATGTCAATGTACGCCCTCCCAGAGTTATACGACCGTGCTGCAGCCGTTATTTGGCTATAGCATGGTCGGCAAGTGGTTAATACACTCTTCTGAAAGCACTCTCTCTATATATAGAGAGAGATATAAGAGTTGTTTAGCGGTAATTGCGTTTAAGTGAGTCCATGCCAGTGCAAAATCAGCTAAGTGCTTGCAGACCGAGGTTTATTAAACAAAAGTAAAGTTCACAAAAATAGTTGCCCACACAGGCAATTTCCACTATCAAAACTGGTAATGAAAATGCCAACCCACCTGACCTTGACAGGATCCTTCAGACTCAGCTCTCTGGGCACTCCTGGCCTCTAGCTACAGCATCCATCTGCATGGGCCCAATCCCTGGTCTCTCAGTATGGAATCTCCTGGCACCCCTGGCTCTCTCACTCCACTAAGACTCACAGACTCCCTTCAGTCACCTGGACTCACCAAGGCACCTCAGCTCTCCCAGTCCTCCAGACTCACTCAGCTGTCCCAACTCTTCCAGGCCTATGGGTTAGCCCAGGTTCAGACTGACAGCAGGAATTAAATCGTGTGAGTTCATACGATTTCATTCCCGCTGTCAGTCCTGACTTTGGGGGCGATTTCAGAGACATCTGTGTGGGTTTCTGAAATCACACCCCGAAAGCCAAAAGTAGTACAGAAACTACTTTTGTGAATCGGTGCCATTGCTGGCAATAGCTGCCGATTTGGCATGTGATTTGACATGTCAAATCGCATACCAAATTGCTGCATTGTGAACCAGTGCTCAGGAAGACATGTACTGTCTTCTACGTGGTTCACCTAATAGACATACACCTGATGGGAGCCCTGAGCTTTAGTAAGGCCTCGCTTATAACGAGTGTGCACACCTAGACACTCACATAACCTGCAAGTCTCCAGTAATACCTGAACACAGGATTGGAGACTTATTCCCACCCAAATCTCTTCAAAGTTTCCAAGCTCCAGATTCTGAATTACCAAACCCTGAAATACTGACAAGCTGGTCTTCTCCATTCAGAAACAATAATCTGGAGCCCATCAAAATTTAACTTTGAGAATCTCGTGTGCCTTTTGCCTATACTCACACAGTGGCAGGGCATAGTCTGCCGCTATAGACATATCTATATACAGTATATGCTGATATATATATATATATATATATATGCACTAAATTGTCAAAAGTATTGGGACACCTGTCTTTACACGCGTATGAATTTTAATGGCATCCCAGTCTTCGTCCGTAGGGTTCAATATTGAGTTGGCAATTTTTTATTTTTTATTTATTTGAGAATCTTGCAAACAAGAAACACATTCCAACTTTTTTTTTTTTTTTATAAAAAAATATAAAAAAATAAATATTATACATATATACATATATATATACATACATACATACATACACACATACATATATTTCCTTTTTTTTTTTTTTTTTTAAATTTGCATAACATATTGTATATGCAACTAAACATAATAATAAAGGCTTACTTCAACCTATAATATATGAACAAAAGGGTTTTTTTTTTTCAACCAAGAGGAATATCACTGTATTATATTATACTATATACATATATCACTAAATAGCACAGACATCTTCAACAATTCTACACATTACTCAACTTGATTAACATTCAGACCAAGAAACATAGATTATCATGTGTATGTAGCCTTTCTTCAAAATTATGTTTATCCTTGAAAATCTAAAGGAGTGTCCAGAGAGAAAACAGGGAAAGAACCCAACACCCAGAGATCAACAAACAGCAGCTACAGGCCTGATATTCCTCCACGCCTTTATCCAGACGCTTTGCCACCATCTGTCTTTCTCGAGACCCCGAATTTTCCCTACCTCACCAAGAATCTCACACACCACCACCGGAACAGGAAGGACTTTCTGCCGAAGGGATACCTGACACCGTGCATTCCAGGTGTAATATTGGACTACTAAGCTGACTAGAAAAAGAGTGTCCAAATCAAATCCCTTGCGATTCTGCAATGCTCCATACACCCACTCAGCATAAGACATGCAAGGCAGGAAAGGAATATTCAGAGCCCTCCCCACCTTTTTATAGACTTCTATATTGAAAGGGCACTGAAGCAAGAAGTGGTCCATGGTTTCCACTTCACCCTGACACTCCACTCTTGGACAACCACGATTGTCCAAAGAGCGGCACTTCACGTTCCCCCTCACATAGAGCCTACAGTGGAAAGCGAGCCAGGCCTGGTCCCTAAATTTCAAGGGAATCCGCTCAGAATTTATTAAACTTAAACCCTCCCTCATAATATGACCTGGGCAATCCCTTAAGGCCAGTGGCGCATGAAAGACAGTACCCACGATCTTCTCCCCCAGGAGTCTCCTAGGAAGGGACCTGATATCCTCCGCTGTCACATGCCACCGTTTAAGAATTTTCAGGCACAGGGCAACATAAGCCGGGAGCTTACCATACTTGATCCTTAGGCTTTTCACTGGCCCGCCACCCTCCCAACAGCCCAGAAAAGGTCTAAACCAGATCTGGAAAATACCTACCCATCCAGGCGGTCTCTCTGCTAGCATGTTACCAAAATTGTGTTTCAAAAACATCAGAGAGAAGAACACAACCGGTATATCACTTCCTGTTCCACGGTCCATGCTGGTCTGTGTGGAGCTGCTTGGTTCCTTTGCTCCTGGAGAAACACTGTGATCCATTCCAGCCAGCTACTCAATTCTTTCCAGCTATCTGGAACAGCGGTGGGACCCACAGAGCCATGTGGAATGCCAGGACTGCACTTTACTTTGACGAGCATGCATCTTCTATCATCCTGAAAACACATTGATCTACTGAGGAAATACGGAGGAGCCCATCCCTGAACAAAGCCTGCTGGAGACCCCACACCGAGCCATTGGGATACACCCACGGACAACCGGAGGCAACCAGGAAATACACAGGAATCTTCACTCTAGAAACCCACTCTATGCCTGCTACCCCTGCAGGGGTGACTACTTCTGGTGAGTGGGGATCACATTGGGGGGGAGCACCTGGAGTCACCAATTTTTCTTGTCTCTGAAGAGCACAGAAGTCACCGTTGACATATTCACCCACTTTTTTAAAAAAAGTTTGGACTGCACACAGTCGGGACGCTTTATAATTTACTTATTATTTTTTATTTATTTTTGATTCATTGGACTCTGTTCATAGTTTTTTTATAGCTTTCTTGTCACAATTATATAGTTGAAAATGCAGTTTTGATATATGTATAT
This sequence comes from Aquarana catesbeiana, assembly GCF_042186555.1. NCBI lineage: Eukaryota > Metazoa > Chordata > Amphibia > Anura > Ranidae > Aquarana > Aquarana catesbeiana. The sequence continues at coordinate 253,130,802 of NC_133327.1, read as the reverse complement.
TCTATTTTTAACAGGTCACAGCACATACGGTTTGAGATACATATAATCTTTTCTATGCTCTAATCACAATTAGCCCATGCAGGGTACAGGTTTCGAATATATAGGTGTAGTAAGTGGTGGCACTCCACAAACATTCCACCTTGAAACACTAATTCTTGTACTGTATATAATGTATGTACACATTGAGACCTGTTTGAGTTTGCACCGCTAGTGATATTCTTTTTAAAGGGATTTTGTCTCTGGATGTTACACATTACCACACATTAAGGGCGTCTGCCAAAGGGACATATTGTCACAGTTTAGACATTGGACACCATTATCACTCAGTATTATTATTTTTACAAACCTAATGCACTTTTATGGAATTAAGTACAGTGTGGTAGAAACATTGGGATAGTAATATCCTCGTTCATTTTATGACATAGGTAATCATTATAAGACACATATAGGGTAGCGCCATTTCCCCATCTATTATATCCAAGAACACAACCGGGTTGACCATCCCTAGGCCACCCTTCCACCTAGATAGGTAAGTCACATTCCGCTTCACAAGATTCAGCCTGTTCCCCCATAATAATTGGAAGAAACATCTATAAATCCTGGTATAGCAAGACTCTGGCAAGATGCAAACAAAGCTGACATACAAAAAGGTAGGAATCAGGTAGGTCTTAATCAAGTCCACCCTCCCTCCCTCCACCCTTTCCCTCAAGGAGAGCCGCCACCCTTTCCAGCATTTCACCTTGACATCAGCATCATTCAGCCTGGCTTCCCAATTTGACTTACTGTAATCATCAGGGCCAAACTCGATGCCTAATACTTTGACTTTCTGCTGAGGCCTCGGGAAGGTGTCCGGAAGTGCAAAGCTCTCACCTCCCTCGCTCATCCAAAAAACTTCACTTTTATCATGGTTGACCTTGGAGCCTGATGCCTCGGAATACTGCTCTATAACTGAAACCACCTCCTGTGCCTCCTCTGTCCCAGAGATAAAGACAGAAACGTCATCAGCATAGGCTACAACCCTCAAGGGCGGCTCACCAGTAATGCCCACCGGCACCCCGCACAACGGTCCGCTCTCTAGCCTTCTGATGAAGGGGTCGATTGCGAACATGTATAGCAAAGGGCTCAGCGGACACCCCTGGCGCACCCCCGATCCAACCCCGAAGGGCCGTCCAACCCAACCGTTAACAAGCATGAAGCTCTCTGTCTCTCTGTATAAAGTCTTAAGCCATCCAATAAACCCACCCTCCAGGCCATACTTGTCAAGGAAAAGCCAGAGGTACTCATGATTGACACGATCAAAAGCCTTCGTCTGATCCAGTGCCAGCAAATACTTTCCCCAGCCTTCAGCCCTGCAACGTTCCAGGGCCTCCCGGACAGCTAACACCACTGAAAAAGTGCTTCTGCCCTGGACCGAACAGTGCTGCTGACGAGAAAGCAATCTGTCTGCTACTGACGACAAGCGTCAGAAAATTATCTTCGCCAGAATCTTTCTATCGACATTGAGAAGGCTAATGGGGCGCCAATTCTCAATCATCGAGGGATCCTTGCCTTTTGACAACAGAATCACAGCAGATTGTCTCATGGAGGGAGGGAGCGAACCCTCCTGCAGACAGCCGTTAAATACCTCCACAAGATAAGGTACCAAGCTGGATTTGAAAATCTTGTAAAATTCAGCCGTCAATCCGTCTGGCCCAGGGGTTTTCTTAATAGCCAGACCATCTATAGCTTTGACTACCTCTTCTGCTGTGATTCCCCCTGTCAAACTTGCAAGCGGAATGTTATTTCCCAGACCTGGTGTAGAATCCAGAAAACTCGACATCTTTGCCCGATCGAGGTACTTCTCCCCCAGAAGATCCACATAAAAAGACCTTGAGACCTCCAGGATCCCTGACCTGGATTTCGTCAAAGAGCCCGTACTATCCCTTAGCCCAACAACCGTCTTAACTGCTGCGCTTTGTTTGTAGTTCTGATAAGGGTCGGGCGAGTGATATTTCCCGTAGTCCCTTTCCAGAACCAAAGAAGCGTGCCGGTCATACTGATACTTCCTAAGGAGAAGTTTCACCTCAGAGATTGCCCCGGAATCTCCACCACTCGAGACAAGGCGATTAAGTTTTCTCCGCAGCTGCTGGTAGGCAATGTACTTACCAAGCTGTTTCCTTTTTCCTATGGCTTTGAAAAACCCACTAATCCGGCTTTTGGCAAGCTCCCACCACTCCGACTTACTGCTGCAGAAATCCAGGATGGTTACCTGAGCCTGAAAAAAATCCTCAAAAGATTGTCTTACCTCCTCGTCATCCAGCAGAGCCGAATTCATCCTCCAAATACCCTTTCCTTTAGGTGGCATATCTGAAGCATTGAGAATCACAGACAGCAAAAGGTGATCAGAAAACTCCACCATACGACACTCAGGAGCCGAAAAGTCCCCTTTTAAAAAAAACCTATCTATCCTGCTCTCACAACTGCCTCGCCTAAATGTGTACCCCATGCTGTCTGGGCAACGCTTAATATGCGCATCTTCCAGACCTGCTTCCCTGGCTATCGTATTAAGAAAAACGCTATCATATCTCAGGCTGTCAGTGGAGCCTTTCCTGTCTTTGGGCCTAGTAACGGTGCTAAAATCACCTCCAAAGACAACTTGCTGAGATGTAAAAAGGAAAGGCTTAATCTTTGTAAAGAGGCATTTCCTCTCCCATCTAGTCTGTGGTCCATAAATATTTATTAAACGCAGATCATGCCCCTTCACAGAGACGTCCAGGACCATACACCTTCCAATCTCTACCTCGATAACCCGCCGACACGTTACCATGCCAGTAAAAAGTACTGCAACTCCGCTGTAAGGCTCAGCCGCAAGAGACCAGAAGGAGGGCCCACGCCTCCACTCCCTCTTTGCCAGGTGGACATCGGCAAGTCTATTTAGCTGGGTTTCTTGCAAAAATAAAATATCAGCATCCATCTCGCTGAGCAAAAATAAGGCCATATTACGAGCCCTTACAGATTTTATGCTGGCAACATTAATCGTTGCCAACTTTATCGGAGTGGGAACTGCCATCAGGATGATTGAGGTAGGCGTTTCTTAGCCTGAGCTCCCTCCCCCCTTACTGGAGACCTTGACCTCTTTAGAGAACACTCTACCTCATCTTCCTCCATCTGAGACACGGAATTAGAAGACTCCTCCTCCCCCTCAGATAAGGACCCAAACTTGTTTCCCAGCGGTAGATCATCTACCTCTAAGGATGAAACCGAGGAGGCAGAGGTCAGGACTACCTTATTCCTCCTTCTCCCCACCTTGGTCCACTCTCCCTCCTCCCCTCAAACATTACCCTGAAAGACCTCATCTACATTATTAGCAGTGGCAACTTCCCCCTTCTTCACCTTAGAACCTCCACTAGAGGTTTTACGCTGCCTTAGGGAAGGTCCTGATGAAGCTGCCACCTCAGATCTGCACGAATCTGCCCCTTTAGCAGCCTCAGCCAATCTGGATGACTTATTTACTTTTGGAACACTGGGCACTTGAAACACTGGGGAAGAACACACAACAGAAGTAGACAGACACAGTAGGGAGCACAGACTGGGGAGCAGACACAGTAGGGATCATACCTTCAGGCTGGGAAACTGACACCTGGGGGGGGTCCTCAGGACTAGCTGAAACAGCTCCACCAACCCCTTGCTGCCCCCCACGTTCCTCCTCCTCCATCCTCAGAAGTTCTTCCACCACCTCTGGCTGATTATGGAGGGCTTCAGGGCAAAGACTATAGGGGTGACCTAACTTGTTACAAAGATTACAACGAATACTAGTGCAGTCTTTTGCAACATGCCCTGAGCCCTGACAGAGGGAACATTTCTGCACAGAACATGAGCTTGAAAAATGCCCCTTTTCACCACAGCGATGACACAACTTTGGTTGCCCTGCATAAAAAGTAATAATCCTGTCACGACCTATAAAGGCAGACGAAGGGATGTGCTTAACAACATTACCCGTGACATGCAGTTTTACCAACACCGTCCAACCTACTGTCCTACTATCCCCCTATCATCTACAACTTTCCTCAATGGAGCTTGGACATCAGCATATCTCCCCAACCACACCACCAGATCCGCAGCAGGAATGGACTCATTGCATACTAGAATGGTGACGTTCTTATATAATGGCTGGCGAGAGATTACTTTGGGTGACAAACCTGCCCATTTTGGGGACTCCTTCCACCTCTGCTCATACCTCTCCCAAAAGACATCTAATCCTTCCGCCTTGACAAAGGAGAGGTCATACTCATATGACCCAACTGGGCTGATAAGGGCAAAAACCTCCTCTGCTTTAAAACCCATCCCCAGAATACGGTCCACCACATCTCTCCTATTTGGGGGGGGGCCTTCTCCAGTCCACCTCAATTGGACCACATTGCGGCGTTTAAAGGAGCTACCAGATGGTGTCAGATTGGCCTGACCTTCACTCACATCAGTCCTAGTGACAGCAGAATAACTGGCCCTACTCACCCTTGGGACAGGTGCAGCCACCGCTGCAGTATAGGAAATAACTGCACTCCTTGCAACATCCCACACATCACTTTTAGTTACAGACCCCTCTTTAGATAAGTTAGAAACAACATTATCATCAACAGATGGAACAGAGACTTCTGACACAGAAATATCATCTACATTACCCTTGGTAATTCTTACTTCATTACCAGTAACTAAAGGGTTACTAACAGCAGAGATGTCTTTATCAGCACTCTTCGCAGCAGAGTCTGCACACCCCTCACTGGCTCTTTGTACACAGGTGGGAGTCTCAGCCAGGAGATGAGCTTGCTCTCCACTGCCCTCTACAGCACCATCTATAGGAACTACATCTCCATTATGTTGTATAGGCAAATCTTTAACAAAAACGGCTTTTTCAGCCAACCGATGTTTCAAAGGTTTTGGGGGGACATCACTATCCTCTTCTTCATCCTCAGATGATCCAGACACGGCAAACTTGCGACCATGCAAAGGGGATTCCATTTCTGTGATTAACTTAAGCATTCCTGCTCCCTTCACAGGCTCAGATGGATCATCTTGCTCCATAGCCTCCTGCTGCGGTGACAAGGGCACAGAACTTCCTTGGCCCAGTGGCATACTGGCAGTCAAAACACCTGACTGCTGATCACCCGCAGCCTGTGTGCCAGAGCTTTCTCCACTTTCTGCAGGCATACTGATACTTGGCTCAGAATGTAAAGATTTTCCAGCGTGCTGGCCAGAAACACAGTCCAAGCCCGAAGAAACTTTTTTGCTTTGCACTGACCTTTCTTTCTCGCACTCTGGTGATGCTTCTCCTCCACTGGACTCTATGGTCCCTCTGCGCATTGTACGGAAGCGATCATCATTGCCATATTTCTCCTTGAAAGCTCCGCTGGTTTCTTTCAATGCGGCCACCAGCAGACTCTGCTTTTCCACTTTAGCCTCCAAAGCGAATAACTCAGGCCGCATCTGTCTTCTCTTGGAACCGTGAAGCCGGTCATTTGCAATTTTTTTATGTTTGAAGTCAAACTTCAACTTCGCCAGTACTTCCTCCTCCTTGGCAATTCTCGCAATCCTAGCACAAACCTTCTTTCTGTAGGCTGACAGGCTTTCACCTTTAGCTGGGCCATTTCCCAGGTCCTCAAACACTGGTATGGGAGGACCGGTACTCTGGCCATCCGGGGGATCCTCCCCTGGGTCCACCCCAGATTCCTGCATCCACTCTGGGTATAGGGAGTAATCAAGCTCCCTGGATCAGTAGGCCTCTCTGGAGCTCAGGAGATCAGCAGTAGTGCAGCCACACCCTTTGCATTTAAAACAACTTCAACTCTTCTGGGAAGGCTTTCCACAAAGTATATGAGTGTGTCTATGGAAATTTTTGACCATTCTTCCAGAAGCGCATTTGAGAGGTCAGGCACTGATGTAGGATGAGAAGGCTTGGCTCTCAGTCTGTTCCCTATTTCATCCCAAAGGTGTTCTATCGGGTTGAGATCAGGACTCTGTGAAGGCCAGTCAAGTTCCTGCTCCCCAAACGTCCTCATCCATATCTTTATGGATCTTGCTTTGTGCACGGGTGAGCCATCATGTTGGAACAGGAAAAGGCCATCACCAAACTGTTCCAACAAAGTTATGAGCATGAATATTGTCCAAATGTCTTGAGTATGCTGAGACCTTAAGAGTTACCTTTACCGAAACTAAGGGGCCATGCTCAACCCCTGAAAAACAACCCCACACCATAACCCCCCCTCCACCAAATGATTTGGACCAGTGCACAAAGCAAGGTCCATAAAGACATGGATGAGCAAGTTTGGGATGGAGGAACTTGACTGGCCTGCACATAGTCCTGCCCTCAACTTGATAGAACACCTTTGGGATGAATTAAAGTGGAGACTACGAGCCAGGCCTTCTCATCCATATCAGTGCCTGACCTCACAAATGCGCTTCTGGAAGAATGGTCAAACATTCCTATAGACACAATCTTAACCTCGTGGACACCCTTCTCAGAAGAGTTGAAGCTGTTATAGCGGCAAAGGGTGGGCCAACTCACTACTGAAACCTACGGACTGGGATACCATTAAAGTTCATGTGCATGTAAAATGTTTAACATGTTTAGTTGATGTTTAAAATATGTTAGTTCTGGGACTTGGAGGATGGCTACCACCAAATGGAGGCCTGCAAGCTCCAAATAAACACTTATTAACCCCTGGATATACATTTAAACGAATTTCATTTGATTGTTAAAAAAAAACAATTGATGTGGCACCCAGTGATGAAAACCAATGAAGGTTCTGAATTTTTCCTCCAATTGCCCAAGGCATGACTAAGGTATCAGAAAAAAAGCTCCAAATTATTTGTTTTTAAGCTGATTTTCAAATCCTGTTCATGTTATTATTATTGTTTTTTCTTATTAGGCAGAATTTCTTGAAAGATCTGTTTTATAGTAGTTCATTTTTTAATTTGGATTACAAAGATCATTAATCTTCATAGTGAGAGAATTATAGGTTATGTAATAACCAAGCAAAGAGCAATTCAACAAACACGTTTGAATTCCTAGCTATTTAGACACACTGTAAGCAAAATTCTTGTGTAGTTCAGGCATACACTGTAATGGATGGGTTGATCTATGTAAATATATTTCAATTAACAGAAAGCACATTCTGAACCATTTATTTCTATTTAACTTTCATCCCATCATTAGATGGACGATTTCTGTTAATGTGTTCAGATTTAGGTAGGAGAATCAGCATGCCTATTCAGTGATACATGAGGGGAACATCAGGTCTCTATACCATTAAACAGCTGTTGACATTTATTAATGAAATGCGGCAAAGCACACATTAGGAAAACAGTAGCTGCACAACCAAAATGCATTTAGCAAATAAATGTCTCTTGAATAATATAATTAATGAATAAGCCAATCAAAATCTGAATCCCTAAGTTACCCCATTCCACCTTGGAGTGCATCAACGCTGTGGATTGTTATTGATTAATATTTGCCCTGAGAAAAGAAAAGAAGCTGTACTATGATGAAAAAGAGGAAATTTTACTTAGTATCATTAAAACAATAACACAGAGCTATTTAGGACAGAACAGACGTGGTCATAAATTTTTTACTATTTAGTTTTAGCTGTTTTGATTATGAGCCTTAATTGCCCTATGAAAGGAGAAAGTAAATTAAAAGAATCGTAGTAAGGAGCGTTAAAAGTTATGTCATAATATGGTAATTTCACAAACTTTATTTATGATTTGATAATAATTTTTTGCCATTTTGAGTACAATGGCTAAAGCCTAATGACTACACCTGTGCCCTGAATGCTCGAGCCATGAATTTAATATGCTGTTTTCTTGTATCTGTGACCTCCAGACTCTACTGTGTTGGTTTATATAGCTTAAAGCCGCGTACACACAGGCGGACTTTTCGACCGGACTGGTCCGACGGACTTTCAACTGACTTTTGACGTACTTCCGACTGACTTTTTAATGAACGGACTTGCCTACACACGATCACACCAAAGTCCGATGGCTTCGTACGTGATGACATACACCGGACTAAAATAAGGAAGTTGATAGCCAGTAGCCAATAACTGCCCTAGCGTGGGTTTTTGTCCGTCGGACTAGCATACAGACGAGCGGATTTCTAGGTCCGGAAGGTTTACGACGTAAAGATTTGAAGCATGTTTCAAATCTTAAGTCCGTCATATTTTCGACTGGAAAAGTCTGCTCAAGGTCCAAAGAAGCCCACACACGATCGGACCAGTCCGGTCAAAAAGTCTGACCGTGTGTACATTGCATAAGATGTATATGTTTCTAATTCTATAGAGGGACAAGTTCAAATTTCTATAGAGATAATGTTTTTAAATAATATATTTACGATTAAGCCCAGTGTGGGTGAAACATGTCAGAGGGGCATCACCAATGGGCTGGGATCTGAGCAGAAGCCAGTTTTTCATTCACCTTACATTGGAGTTGAATACAGTGGTAGTATCTGCGTGCTACAGTACAATTTTATGTTTAATTATTTTTATTCCTATTAAATTTTTCCATAAAGTTAAATAAAAATTTGATTGATATCAACTCTGCATACTGATATGGATTCATCTATATTTAATAGTTCAACAAACATTATTTGCTTTTATTTACAATTACTGGCTTCTTGAGGCACTGGTGCTGCATCCTAGGAAGTTCCTGTCACATGTTCCAGGAAGCAGACCCAGAGTTCTAGCCAGACTTTTTCTGGCACTTTTTGTTCACAAATTTAACCTCTTCCCGCCCAAGATACGTCATATGACATCCTTGACTTTGTGCGGGTATATCTGAATGATGCCTGCAGCTACAGGCATCATTCAGATATCGGCTTTTTCATCCGGCGATTCCCTACACCATAAGAATGATCATAGTGGCTGTTCCGCTGCTTGATTGTTCTTACTGGCGGCGAGAGGGGACATCCGCCCTCCTGCCGCCCTTTCGGTGCTTCTACCAACGAACCTCTTCCATCGGTGAGTCTGAGACAGGATCCGCCTGCCCCTGATGGTGACCATAGAGATTTTCGGCAGACCGGATGGTCGCTGGAGTCTCTATAATCTTTCAGAGGCCGGGCGCGATGTTATGACGTCACGCCTGGCCTCTGCATTCAAATGAATGGTGCCGCCTCAGCTGAGAAGCTGAGAGTCTTATTGACCCCATATCTCACTGTCAAGAGGACCGATCATGCCATATTCCTATTACAAGGGATGTTTACATTCCTTGTAATACGAATAAAAGTGATCTTTTATTTTTTTTTTTAAGTGTCAAACTAAAAAAAGCAAAGTAAAAAAAAAAATAATTTAAAGTGCCCCTGTCCCCGTGTGCTCGCATGCAGAAGCGAACGCATACGTAAGTCCCGCCCACGTATGAAAACGGTGTTCAAACCGCACGTGAGGTATCGCCGCGAACGTTAGAGCGAGAGCAATAATTCCAGCCCTAGACCTCCTCTGTAACTCAAAACATGCAACCAGTAAAACATTTTAAAGCGTTGCCTATGGGGATTTTTAAGTACCGAAGTTTGGCGCTATTCCACAAGCGTGTGCAATTTTTAAGCATTATATGTTAGGTATCTACTTACTCGGTGTAACTTCATCTTTCACATTATGCAAAAAAATTGTGCTAACTTTAAAGTTTTGTTTTTTTTAAAGCATGAAACTGTTTGTTTTTTTTTACAATGTTTGAAAAATTGCTGCGCAAATATAGTGCGAGATAAAAAGTTGCAACGACCGCCATTGTATTTTCTAGGGTCTTTGCTAAAAATATATATAATATTTGGGGATTCTATGTAATTTTCTAGCAAAAAAATGATGAATTTTATATGTAGGAGAGAAATGTCAGAATTGGCCTGGATGGGAAGTGGTTAAATCAGTATTTTGTGGTAGAAAATTACTTATAGCCCCCAAAGATTATATATATATATTTTTTTTTTCAGCCGACATCCTAGGGAATAAAATGGCAATCGTTGCAATTTTTTATGTCACACGGAATTTGCGCAGGGCTTTTGCAAGCGCAATTATTTTGGAAAATATTCACTTTAATTAAACTTAAAAAATACATAATATATACCCCAATGTGAAAGATGATGTTATGCCGAGTAAATAGATATCTGTCACGCTTTAAAATTGCGCACGCTCATGGAATGGTGACAAACTACGCTAATTAAAAATATCCATAGGCGATGCATTAAACATGTTTTACAGGTTGCCTCTTTAGAGTTACATAGAAGGTTTAGTGCTAGAATTATTGCTCTCACTCTAACAATCGCGGCGATACCTCCCATGTATGGTGCGAATACCGTTTACATATGCGTGTGTGACTCATGTATGTATTCGCTTCTGTGCGTTCGCACCAAGGGATGGGGACACTTTAAAAAAAAATCTTATTTATTTTACTTTTATTTTTTTATTTTTACACTGTCTCTTTATTTTATTTTTTTTAAACACTTTTATTGTCATACAAGGAATGTAAACATCCCTTGTAATAAAAATAAGGATGACATGTCCTCTTTATGGAGAGATCTGGAGTCAAAAATACCCAAATCTCTCCGTTAAAAGCAAAAGATTAAAAAATAAAAAATGTTTTGCTTTTAAAAAAAAAAATGTTTACTTCCAGCCTGGACCAGAGGTGACATCATGACGTCGATCCAGTCCTTCAAGGCCATAGAGGCGATAAAGGATGATCTACTTTTTGATCGCCTCTGGGACTAGCTGGCAGCACCATCTGATCATTCCTCCTAACCCTGGTAAACCACTTTAAAACCGCAATGCATTTATACGTATTGCGCTTTTGAAGTGGCTAGGCAGCATTCCAGATAGGGAATGGAGTCATCTGTCCTTTGTGAAATTGTAAGAAAAATAGAGAGGAAAAGAAAAGAAAAAACCTGCAATTATCTATAAATATCTGTTGTAAATTGCTAATACTAACGATTTCTAAAGTTGACTCTGTTGTAATTTTTATGATAAGGGTGAATTTCCTCTATAAAACAGAACTATACTCACCTTTAATTCAGTGATGTGCCATTTTTGGAACTCACCATCGGCTGCTGACATCTTCGGGTGGCCAGCTTCCAGGTCTCGGTCGCCAGCCGCTATCATTGGCGCTATCATTGGCTAGGCTGAGATGATGTCACTCCCAAGTATGCTCAGGAGTTCTATTAGATTCAGCATTGCCGAATTTGTGCAGTGAGCTGTGCTTGCTCAGCTTACTGTACAGGAGCAGACAGGCAGGTAAGTATTTTTACTATTTTTTTTTCTATTTTTTAGCATTAAAAATCCTGCCTGTCTGCCCATTTTAATTTTGGAGCCTAAAGTTCCATTTTAAAGAAGAATTACAGGTATTCTGGCCCATTTACTGTTTAATTCATAGTTACTGGTGTAGCTGGACCAATATAACTATTTATAAAATATCCATACCTGGAATTGATCTTTATTAATTGATTCTGACTCTAGGCTTAGAAGTGACTGGTACTGTTAGGCCATTTTCACACGAACGGACCGTTCAGGTCCGCCTGTCAGTTTTGTCGGCGGACGTGAACGGGCGCTCCATGTTAGTCTATTAGTAAATCGTATTATCTATATCTGTATTCAGTTATATCTGGTGATTGGATATTTGCAGGATCAATTTTTAATTTGGTGGGAAAAACTAATGGAATCCAAATGTTTATTGAGCTCAGCAGTCCTAAAAGGTTAAAATGGTCTATTGAAAGGCTGATTATTTCTATAAAAAGTGATATTTTCAAGCTGTGCAGAATGCAGATCCCTGAATTTCTTTGGACTTGCTTTTTTATAGACTGAAAAGACACATATAAACTGTCACATAAAACGTTGTCACATAAAAACATTCAAGGACTTACAGTACTTGGTCACAAGGGATATTTAGAGAAGCTCCTACTCAAATAGGTTGGCTGGAAATAGGCACTATAGTTTAAAGTATAAGATGTTTAGATCTTTATTGCTTATCATTATTTTCTCAGATTCCCAAGCTGGTAACTAAAGCTAATATAATCTAATAACTATCATATCTAATAAATCCCACTTTGAGATCATCGAAAGATAGTGGAAACCATGATAATTTTATCTGTGCTGATTTTCTCCATTGCGTCATCAATGAAAGCTGCTGTCTTTTCATGGTGTAGTAGAGTGCCCATTTACTCACCAGGTGGGCTTCTTTAACATCTTTTTTTACAACTCCCTGGGTTCCTGGACACACCAAAGGAATATACAGGTGATACTCGAAAAATTAGAATATTGTGCAAAAGTTAATTTATTTCACTAATGCAACTTAAAAGGTGAAACTAATATATGAGATAGACTCATTGCATGCAAAGCAAGATAGTTCAAGCCATGATTTGTCATAATTGTGATGATTATGGCTTACAGCTCATAAAAACCCCAAATCCACAATCTCAGAAAATTAGAATACTGTAAAAAGGTGCAATATTCTAGGCTCAAAGTGTCCCACTCTAATCAGATAATTAAGATATAACACCTGCAAAGGGTTCCTGGGCCTTTAAATGGCCTCTCAGTCTAGTTCAGTAGGAATCACAATCATGGGAAAGACTGCTGACCTGACAGTTGTGCAGAAAACCATCATTGACACCCTCCATAAGGAGGGAAAGCCTCAAAAGGTAATTGCAAAATAAGTTGGTTGTTCCCAAAGTGCTGTATTAAAGCACATTAATAGAAAGTTATGTGGAAGGGAAAAGTGTGGAAGAAAAAGGTGCACAAGCAGCAGGGATGACCACAGCCTGCAGAGGATTGCCAGGAAAAGGTCATTCAAAAGTGTTGGGGATTATCTCAAGGAGTGGACTGAGGCTGGAGTCAGTCCATCAGAAGCCACCACACACAAACGGATCCTGCACATGGGCTTCAAATGTCGTATTCCTCTTGTCAAGCCACTCCTGAGTCCTGAACAACAAACAACGTCATAAGCGTCTTACCTAGGCTAAAGAAAAACAGACCTGGTCTGTTGCTCAGTGGTCCAAAGTCCTCTTTTCTGATAAGAGCAAATGTTGCATCTCATATGGAAACCAAGGACCCAGAGTATGGAGGAAGAGTGGAGAAGCACACACTGCATGATGCTTGAAGTCCAGTGTGAAGTTTCCACAGTCTGTGTTGATTTGGGGAGTCATGTCATTTGTTGGTGTTGGTCCACTGTGCTTCATAAAGTCCAAGGTCAACGCAGCCGTCTACCAGGAGGTTTTGGAGGACTTCATGCTTCCTTCCACAGAAGAGCTCTATGGGGATGCTGACTTCATTTTCCAGCAGGACTTGGCACCTTCCCACACTGCCAAAAGCACCAAAACCTGGTTCAGTGACCATGGGAATACTGTGCTTGATTGGCCAGCAAACTCGCCTGACCAGAACCCCATAGAGAATCTATGGGGCATTGCCAAGAGAAAGATGAGAGACATGAGACCAAACAATGCAGAAGAGCTGAAGGCTGCTATTGAAGCATCCTGGTCTTCCATAACACCTCAGCAGTGCCACAGGCTGATAGCTTCCATTCCACGCCGCACTGAGGCAGTAATTTCTGCAAAAGGGGCCCAAACCAAGTACTGAGTACATATGCATGCTTATACTTTTCAGAGGTGCGATATTGTTCTATGTACAATGCTTTTTTTATTGATTGCATGTAATATTCTAATTTTCTGAGATTGTGGATTTGGGGTTTTCATGAGCTGTAAGCCATAATTATCACAATTATGACAAATCATGGCTTGAACTATCTTGCTTTGCATGTAATGAGTCTAGCTCATATATTAGTTTCACCCTTTAAGTTGCATTAGTGAAATAAATGAACTTTTGCACAATATTCAAATTTTTAGAGTATCACCTGTTATGCTGTGTACACACGGCGGACTTTTCGACCGGACTGGTCCGACGGACCGAATCCGGCAGACAATCCGACCTTGTGTGGGCTCCATCACACCTGTAGCGGACTTTTTCGGTCAAAAATCTGACGGACTTTAGATTTGGAACATGTTTCAAATTTGTCCGACAGACTCGAGTCCGGTCGAAAAATCCGCTCGTCTGTATGCTAGTCCCACAGACTAAAACCCACACTAGGACAGCTATTGGCTAACGCTATCAACTTCCTTATTTTAGTCCGGTCATACGTCATCACGTACGAATTCTTCGGACTTTGGTGTGATCGTGTGCAGGCAGGTCCGTTCGTTCAAAAGTCCGTCAGAAGTCCGTCAAAAGTCTGTCGAAAGTCCATCAGAAAGTCCATCAGACCAGTCCGGTCAAAAAGTCCGCCCGTGTGTATGCGGTATAAGTGTTTCTGATTCCTTTCCTCAGCAAGCCACTCCAGAGAAGGCAAGGGTAGTTTGGCAAGTGATCTGCAGCCTGGTGAGAGGTCTTCCACTATCAGAACTGGCATGCAGGCAACCAGCTTTTCCAGAAGACACAAGTACTGTGGAGGGCATCTTCCCAATTGCTACCAGAGTACCACAATTCCAGTGGAGTGCCTTCCCCACCCCCATGTCCTTAGGCCTTGGATCCCTCCTGCTGTTTTCCTGTGTTACCAGAGATACCCTGGACTTCAGTGATAGGGATACTGTTAATAAGGATAAGCACAAGTAACTGAGTAACTGTTTGTGCTCCTAACTAATTTGCTGAAGTTGTGATTGCTGCTATAGAATCTTAGAGAGATTTTGCTATTCAGCCACCTCTTACCCTGCTTGAGTCACAGATATATTGCTGTGAGAAGTCTACAGTATGTTTGTGCAGCTTTTATAACCTGTTTTTTTTATTATTCTGCAGTGCTCTTTGCCATTTTGGTCCTGTTTTGCATTATTGATTTTAACTTTGCATCTCCTTAGTAAACTGCAAATTACAGTTACTGTCTGTCAGATCATTCCGTCAATTACTCATCCTGTTAAAATGGAATCTATGATTTTTGACTCCTTATTAGGATCTCCACTATATGTTGAAAAAAGCCTCCTTAAAATGTTACCCCCTTTATGACTAGGCCGTTTTCTTGCACTGCGCTACTTGAACTAATGATTGCATTGTCGTGCAACGCTGTACCAAGACTACATTTATATATTTTTTTCATACAAATAGAGATTTATTTTGGAGGTATTTGATTACCACTGGGTTTTTTTTATTTATTGCAATATAACGAAATTAAAAAATCCTGAAAATTTTGAAAAAAAAAAACAATATTTTTTACTTTCTGCTATAAATCATATCCAATAAAATAAAAAAAAATCTAATTTCTTCATAAACTTTGGCTAAAATGCATTTTGCTACATGTTTTTGATAAAAAATAATCCCAATAAGTGTATGTAGCACCCTATAGCTAGTGTGCTAGGTGTACATCGTTTAGTTGTTAGTGTAGGTTAATTGGCTTGGCTGAGAACCAGGCCTGGGTTGATCCTGGGTCAGGGTTTGGTGACTCAGAGAGGCTGGATGACTCATCTGGTAGCTCTCTCTGGCACTTCGTCCTGCTCTGGAAGTTAGCAGAAACTTCCAGAACTGGAGGGTGGGAATAAGGAGGGGTTACCATTAATATTTATGAGGTCCTTGGCCAATCCCCAGCAAAAAGGGTCTGGACGGGGAGAGGAGTGCTGAGGAGGCTGTCAGAGGCCCTTGCAGGGCGCCCCCTAGTCTCTGAGGGGGTGACCTCGGGTCTGGGGCTCGGTGCTGGAAGTTTCCCCCTACAACACATGAAAGGAAACCCTTCCTGAAGGCACAGGAGCAATGAGAGAGGACAGCAGGAGCAGGCCAGCATGTCCGGGAGACTGTGGAGAGAGTGTCAATCTGGAGGACTGTGGGGAGAAGTTAGCCTGGAGGGCTAGTGAAAGGGGCATCTGCAGCCTTGCAGGTTGGCAGTGCCTGAAGAGGTGGTGCTGGGATCAATGACCACAGAGAGGAAGTGCTGGGAAAGTGTTAGCTGTGTCACCCATCCTATCTTCAAGTTAAGGGCTGAAAGTTCCTGCCTGTAATGGGCCTTTGCTACCAAACTTGCAACAAGGTGACATAGCTGGGTTCTGCAAGCAAGAGTATGCTGGAGGAAAAAGAGGAGCTGTATATAGGAATGTACAGTATATAGGAAGAGTTGTCCCTGAAGTTGTTCTGAAGTCAAGTGACCATCCCATAATCTCCAACCCCTATCAAAGTTATATCCCTCAATAAAACAAAAAAAACAAAGTCACGGACTGTTCTCTGACTTTGAGTGTCTGTGGAGATTTGGTGTGCCTGGCTGTGCAGGGTGGGGAATCCCAGTATATTTGCAGCTCCTTAGGGAGTATGCTATATTGATATTGATTGGTTTGCGTGAAAGTTATAGTGCCTACAAACATTGGTATATAGTATATAAAAGCAAAATACTCTTGCGCACAGGTGTATTGACTAAATGATCCCAAGGGTTCTTGAAGGACTATGGATTTCGGCCTTGCTGCTCTCCAGGATGGAATTATCCTAGTGGCAAATGATAAGAAAGAGAGAGAGCGCACCAGCCTATTGCATTATCCTAGATAAATTTATTAGTTAAAACCAAGATTAAAATCTACTCACAAAGGTAGGAGAAAAAATCACATTGTGTACAGTCACAGAAGCGATTGGTCCACTGGTAGCAGTTTTCCAGGTCCTAGGAAGAGGACGTACGTACTGCTGCTGGCTAACGCATTTCGAAGGTGTCCCTTCTTCATCAGAGCCTTATTGGTGCTAGTCTCTTGTTAGTCTTTTATACATGTGTCCATCTGAGAAGCACTCTTCAAGAATCAAACTACGTACCATGTAGTGTAAAGAGCAAGTGGCGGCTTCCTGGTTGCGGTTCGTGGAGGGCAGCATTTTACTGTGCGAGCTAATGGCAGTGCCAGCTCTGGCATTGAGTAGTGCAAAGTGCCTTTCAGCACATTACACCTGTATACTTGCTTTCTTTTCTTCCTTATGATTTTTCTAACTTTATTTGAAGTATCACATAGTGACACTGCATTCATGTCACTGCACAGCAGCACACCTGTTGTGCTTTGACATGTGGGGCCATCCAGTACACTGAGGAAAAATGCAGACATGCTACATTTTTCAGCAGCTCACCACACCAGTATTGTGGTGTGAACTGACACACAGGAAACAATTGTTTTCTTTGTGCACTAGTGGAGACTTGTGCTTATCCAGTTCAGAAAACCACAGGTCACTGTTGATATTTTGAAGAATCCTTTTCAATAAGTAGGTGTATGGCTTCCAGCAGTGAATCTGCTTTAATTTAGGAAAAAGGGATGCAGAGGAAAGTGGTGTGGGTTTTCTCTGTGAAGCGCCTATTACTGAAGATAATATTAGGCTACATCTGTATTATACAGGGGTTCTGTATGTACAGTTAGCAGTTGGGGCGAACGAAAAATTATTTGTAGGGTTCTGCTCACTAAAAACTGTAATGAGAAAAAATTCCTTTACTTCTGGCAAATGAATGAGATGTGAATGCTTTCAGTTCTAAGAAAGCTTTTTAGTGAAGGACTTCTTTGGTCCCTTCTCACTCAGCGGCGGCCCATTCAGAAGGGGCTTAGAGGTGCCGTCCCCCTAATCTCTATGCGCCCAACCTCTAAACTCCATGCAGGGTGCCAGACACATAGCGTTCTGCGGGGGTTTTTTTAGTGTGTGAAGCACGTGATTAAAACCGAAGGCTCTAATTGGTTTAAAAAAGGGTGAGCTCAGGGCACATTCGCTATTGTCTTCCTGCTTCTTCTCCCGGCCAATTAGGACAGGAAGCCTGAGACCGGATTGGCCGGAAAGGAAAAGTGACCGGATTGGCCGGGAGTAGAAGCCGGGGAAGCTGGGGAAGCCGCCCGGGACCTGGATCGGGTAAGTGCTGGGGCTGGCTGGCTTGCGAGCGGGGCTGGCGTGTGGGCAAGCGAGTTTGTTTGCCTTCCCCCCAAAAAAGGAGCACCAGCCGCCACTGTCCTCACCATAACCTTCTATACTTTCCCAAGTGCACTAATAAAAATGTAAGTAAAGTATACTTAGGACCATGTGATATTTCAGTTTTTCTTTTTTAATAAATCTGCAAAAATGTCAACAATTCTGTGTTTTTCTGTCAATATGGGGTGCTGTGTGTACATTAATGAGGAAAAAAATTAACTTAAATGATTTTAGCAAATGGCTGCAATATAACAAAAAGTGAAAAATGTAAGGGGGTCTGAATACTTTCCATCCCCACTGTACACTTACTGGTAACATCTTTTCCAGTAGTCTTTCAGGACAGCCATGGTTACCCACCTGAATTTTTATGGCAGGTCTTGAGGAAGACCTACAATGCAGGCACAATAGTAATACGTGATGTTATGTTATTAATGTGTTCTTGTGTCTCTTCAGCTGACCGGTGGTGCTCTAGGAAAAACTGAGGCTGGCAGGGGGAGGTAAAAATTTATGGAGGCTGACGCAGTGTTTCCAGAGGAAGAGGAGGAGCCAAGGTCTCTCATTGTGGCTATCCTGAAGGACTACTGGAAAAGACGTTACTGTAAGCGTAATTCTAATTTTTATACACCTGAATCCAATGATTTGGAAGAGAGACCAATACTTTTGGCAATATAGTGTGTATGAGCTCGATGTTCGAGTCGAACGTAAGTCGAACAGCGAACAATATACAGTGTTCGCTGCAAATTCGAAAGCCGCCGGTACACCATTAAAGTCTATGGGACAGTAACATGAAAAATCTATGGGACACTAACATTAAAGTCTATGGGACGCTAACATGAAAAATCAAAAGTGCTCATTTTATTTTAAAGGCTTATATGCAAGTTATTGTCATAAAAAGTGTTGTCTGCCCCAGGGGACATGTACCAATGCAAATTTTTTTTTTTATTAAAAACGGCCGTTTTTTTGGGAGCAGTGATTTTTTTGAAACAATAAATATGAAATATTCCTTTAAAAATCATCCCTGGGGGGTGTCTATAGTATGCCTGTAAAGTGGCGCATGTTTCCCATGTTTAGAACAGTACCGCAGCAAAATGACACTTCTAAAGGAAAAATTCACATGGGGGGAGGCCAGGATCTGGGCGTTCCCTTGTTAAAGGGGGCTTCCAGATTCCAATAAGCCCCCTGCCCGCATACCCCCACAACCACCGGGCAAGGGTTGTGGGGATGAGGCCCTTGTCCCCCTCAACATGGGGACAAGGTGCTTTGGGGTTAGACCCCAAAGCACCCTCCCCATGTTGAGGGCACGTGGCCTGGTACTGTTCAGGAGGGGGGGGCACTCTCATCCCACCCTCTTTTCCTGCAGCCTGCCAGGTTGCATGCTCGGATAAGGGTCTGGTATGGATTTTGGGGGGGACCCTAATACCATTTTTTTTTAATTTTGGCGCATATTCATACCAGACCCAAAGGGCCTGGTAATGTACTGGGGGGGACCCATGCTCTTTTTTTCCAGTGAGTTTTATCTATATTGCCAAGACCTGACAATTCATTACAGCTGCGCTGTGGTACTGTTCTAAACACGAGGAAAATGCGCCACTTTGCAGGCATACTATAGACACCCCCCGGGTACTATATTTAAAGGAATATTTAACTTTTATTGTTTCACTTTAAGCATTATTAAAATCCCTGTTCCCGAAAAAATGGGCCGTTTAAAAAAAAAAAAATTTGCATTGATACATGTCCTCTGGGACATGTCCTCTGGGGCAGGACCTGGGTTCCCAAACACTTTTTATGACAATAACTTGCACATAAGCCTTTAAAATGAGCACTTTTGATTTTTCATGTTCGTATTCCTTGGACTTTAACGATGTTCGTGTTTTCTGCCAAATTTTTTGCCTGTTCGCATGTTCTGGTGCAAACCGAATGGGGAGGTGTTCAGCTCATCCCTAGTGTATATATACAGTATTTCACAAAAGTGAGTACACCCCTGACATTTTTGTAAATATTTTATTATATCTTTTCATGTGACAACACTGAAGAAATGAAACTTTGCTACAATGTAAAGTAGTGAGTGTACAGCTTGTATAACAATGAAAATTTGCTGCCCCCTCAAAA
Organism: Aquarana catesbeiana; assembly: GCF_042186555.1. Classification (NCBI taxonomy): domain Eukaryota; kingdom Metazoa; phylum Chordata; class Amphibia; order Anura; family Ranidae; genus Aquarana; species Aquarana catesbeiana. The sequence continues at coordinate 253,110,814 of NC_133327.1, read as the reverse complement.
GAACTCAACACACAGCCATTAATGTCTAAACCGCTGGCAACAAAAGTGAGTACACCCCTAAGCAAAAAATGTCCAAATTGGGCCTAAAGTGTCAATATTTTGTGTGGCCACCATTATTTTCCAGCACTGCCTTAACCCTCTTGGGCATGGAGTTCACTAGAGCTTCACAGGTTGCCACTGGAGTCCTCTTCCACTCCTCCATGACGACATCAGGGAGGTCTGAAGACATGCTTGGCCAGTCCATCATCTTTACCCTCAGCTTCTTTAGCAAGTCAGTGGTCATCTTGGAGGTGTGTTTGTGGTCATTATCATGTTGGAATACTGCACTGCGGCCCAGTCTCCAAAGGGAGGAGATCATGCTCTGCTTCAGTATGTCACAGTACTTGTTGGCATTCATGGTTCCCTCAATATACTGTAGCTCCCCAGTGCCGGTAGCACTCATGCAGCCCCAGACCATGACTCTCCAACCACCATGCTTGACTGTAGACAAGACACACTTGTCTTTGTACTCCTCACCTGGTTGCTGCCACACACGCTTGTCACCATCTGAACCAAATAAGTTTATCTTATTCTCATCAAACCACAGGACATGGTTCCAGTAATCTGTTTGTCTTCAGCAAACTATTTGCAGGCTTTCTTGGGTATCATCTTTAGAAGAGGCTTTCTTCTGGGACAACAGCCATGCAGACCAATTTGATGCAGTGTACGGGGTATGGTCTGAGCACTGACAGGCTGACCCCCCACCCATTCAACCTCTGCAGCAATGCTGGCAGCGCTCATACATCTATTTCCCAAAGACAACGTCTGGATATGACTCTGCGCTCGTGCACTCAACTTCTTTGGTCGACCATGGCGAGGCCTGATCTGGGTGGAACCTGTCCTGTTAAACCGCTGTATGGTCTTGGCCACCGTGCTGCAGCTCAGTTTCAGGGTCCTGACAATCTTCTTATAGCCTAGGCCATCTTTAGGTAGAGCAACAATTCTTTTTTTTAGATCCTCGAGAGTTCTTTGCCATGAGGTGCCATGCTAAACTTCCAGTGACCAGTATGAGAGAGTGAGAGCGATAACACCAAATTTAACACACCTGCTCCTCATTCACACCTGAGAGCTTGTAACACTAATGAGTCATATGACACCAGGGAGGGAAAATGGCTAATTGGGCCCAAATTGGACATTTTCATTTAGGGTGTACTCACTTTTGTTGCCTGCAGTTTAGACATTAATGGCTGTGTGTTGAGTTATTTTGAGAGGACAGCAAATTTACACTGTTATACAAGCTGTACACTCACTACTTTACATTGTAGCAAAGTGTCATTTCTTCAGGATTGTCACATGAAAAAGATATAATAAAATATTTACAAAAAAATGTGAGGGGTGTACTCACTTATGTGAGATACTGTATATATATATATATATATATATATATATATATATATATATATATATATATATATATATATATATATAATTTTCATAACAGATTTGCCAGCTTTTAAATATTTATGGTAATAAACATTTTGCACATAATAAAATACTGCAAATATTTTTAGTATGAATTTACTTATTTACTTTACATGTGGAATGCTAACACATGTTAATTAAAAATAAATATGAGATGCAAATATTTAATTAGAATGATGCATTTCTAAGCCTAAATAAGTTACTCCTAGTTTAAAAAAAACTCCTCCATTACAACAGAACTGAGACATTGTAAAAATAATACATTTAGAGCTAAAACCAAACTTGCCTGTTTCAGGGAAGCCGGAGATCTTCACCTGGAAATAGGCATTTCAGACAATGGAATGCACAGTATGACTGAAAGTAGTGTGTGTGTGTGTGTGTGTGTGTGTGTGTGTGTGTGTGTGATTGTGTATACACATAAGTGTTGATTTACTAAAGGAAAAGGGGCTGTTCACTTTGCAGGGAAGTTGCACTTAGCAATGGAATCTCCCCCAGAGTTTAGTGAATATGAAATTTCACTTTGCAAAGAATACCCAATCAAGTTCAAGGATAACAAAAAAGCAGCATTTTTACTTGCACATGATAGGATAATGGAAGTCAGCAGAGTTTCACCTCATTCACTTTGAGGCAAATTTCCTTGCAATTGGACAGCCATATTTGCCTTTAGAAAATCAACCCAGTAGCTTCAAGGAAGTTAGGACTGTGAACTTCACCATGCATGTATATCACATAAATCCAGGTAAAGCATTCCTGCAAGTTCATGAAAAATAGCAGCCTAGCTATTCCATGCAATGTTTCCAGGTGTGTAGCCAGAAAGGAATTTTCCTTCTCAAATGGTGGACCTGTCCTGTAGTACACAAATCCTGGAAAGATGTCTTTCAAATTATATCCAGATTAAATCAACTCCCCTGCCCCTTTCTTTTGTCCAGCGCATCCTTTAAAATCTAAAACCACCAAGCATTTCCAAAAGTGGCTCATTTTAAAATGATGCTACTTGTCTTACCAGTGGCCAAACAGACAATTAGTAAGGCCTGGAAAACGGACACACTGTCCCTAAGAGAGACTAAATCAAGGATTAATTCAGTTCTTTTACATAATGAAATAAAGGCTAAACTTCACAATAAAATAAACAAATTTCTTTCCACCTGATGTCCATGGACATCATGATTTTTACCATCAGGATTCCATCAGGATCTCTTGACTGTCTGAGGGCAGCCTATTTGCTGATTTACTGCTTCTACTCTTCTACTAGAAATAAGTTAATTCTTGTAAAATGTAAAATGTTCTGTAACTTGAAATTGAACAATTAAAACTCTCTGTTTGTTTCAGTATCTAAAGATAATCAATAGGGATGGGCCGAACGGACCCCTGTTCAGTTCCGACCAGAACTTCCGAACACCGCAAACATTCGGACCCAAACAACGAACCCCATTAAAGTCAATGGGACCCGAACGTTAAATATCAAAAATGTCCATTTTGAAGGCTTAAATGCAAGTAATTAGGCATACAATGGTTATAGGGGTCTGGGTCCTGCCCTGGGGCACATGGATCAATAAAAAAAAAGTTTGTAAAAAACGTCATTTTTAAATGAGCAGTGATTTTTTTATTTTTAAAGTGAAAGCATAAAAATGAAAATTCCTTCCAACATAGTGCCAGGGGGTTCCCCTTAGTCTAACTGTAAAGTGGCAGATCTGTACCATGTCTAGAATCTGCTGCAGCAGACATTTTTCCTGCAAGCTGCCTTTATTTTGCTCAGCAATAGCTGGGGAGCCAGTGTGTATGATGAGGCCACAATTTAGTGCACTGGGAACAAGATTAGAGATTTTTTGGATACATTCTGGTGTCACTTTGACTTTGGATAGAAGTAACCGGTGCGTTAAAATTGGTCTTCTGGTGTTGGTGGCGCGTTCCCACTGTAACCTTATAGAGATAATCTTGATGAAAGCAAGAATTTGCCTTGCTGTAAAAAATTGCAATGATAAGCACCTGTCAAACAGGTGCAGAAAAATTGGTCTTTGGGTGTCGGTGGTGCCTGTGGGGAGTGGGCCGGGAGATAACAGCAGCAGAATGTAATGGAATAGGGTGGCTGCTCTACTCTTTCTTGATGCCGACCTCCTTGGGGGTTGTAAAAAACAAAATACAAAAACATATTTGGGGGGCACACCCTAAAATACGTTTATATTCAAGATGGTGCTGCTATAAGACCAGCACACAGTACAAAACATATTACAGCGCACACATACAAGAATGACATTTCCTGTAAGGCTAGTTAAAAACACCTGAACATATTCAAAAAATATGGGGGTTTGGTCACATTATATGGTCATATAGTGCTAAGCTCACTTACTGCAACAAAGTACCCCGAATTAGTGGGTCCTACCCTAGTAATAGAATGAAAGATCCTTTGTCTCAACCATTGGAGCCAAACTCCTCTATGTGGGAGATCTGAAGGGATTCCTCCTATGCACTGGTGGCCACTAAATAAGAGGTAATGATGAGGGGGAGGGGTGCTCCAGTCTTGCTGTAAAAAATGATATGCACCTGTCAAACAGGTGCAGAAAAATTGGTCTTTGGGTGTCAGTGGTGCCTGTGGATAGTGGACAGGGAGATAACAGCTGCAGAATGTGATGGAATAGGGTGGCTGCTCTCTACTTTTTCTTGATGCCGACCTCCTTGGGGTTGTGCCACCTCACCTTCAGGTTCCTCCTCTGTTCTATCTGGCACCCAAGTCGCATCAGTGACCTCATCATCATCATCTCCATCTCCTCCATCTTCATCATTACCACTGGAGACAACTTGGCAATACGCTGCGGCTTGGGGAACATGAATGCCAATTTGTCTACCAGTGTTCTTCCTTCTCTCTAGGCTCATGTCCCTGTCATCCTCAACCTCAGAACCAGCATCTGAATCCAGTAATGGCTGGGCATCATCAAGGAGCAAGTGGCTGACGCTGTGGTCAAATAACTCAGCTGACTCCTCAATGGCTGATGTTAGGGCTATGGCAGGAATAGATGTGGACAAGGAGGCAGGTTTATCCACTCTGGCAACTGCAGGGGACTGCACACTTGTCTCTGCTTGTGTGACAGATGATGATGAGGATGAGGAAGGTTTAGTAAGCCAGTCCACCACCTCCTCTGCATGCTGTGGCTGGATAGCATGGGCAAACTCACTAAACAGAGGAAATGATGCCCTGCCTGAGGACTGAACACCACGTCCACCTTTGCCTGTGGACATATTTGTTGCTGGCCCCCTTACAGTGCAAAGGGAACGTCTGCCTCTCCTTGTTGTTCTCACAGACATTATTGGGAGGGAGGGGGCGGTGCTTATAAGCAAATGTAAAGGAGAAGTGGAAATCTGTATGTAGATGCACTTTAATCAATGTAAAGAGGTGTTTGGTGCCCTTTAATTTGAGTACTCACACTACACAGACACACTCCACAGATACAATATAATATACTGCAATATAATGCGCCAAACGTACAGTGATGCACAGAACTGTATGGCGTTAAACTGGCAGTAATGCACACAGAAGTAAATGGTGTTAAACTGGCAGTAATGCACAAAACTATACGGCTTTAAACTGTAGTAATGCACACAGAACTATATGGCATTAAACTGGCAGTAACACACGCAAAACTATATGGCGTTAAACTGGCAGTAATGCATGCAAAACTATATGGCGTTAAACTGACAGTAACGCACGCAAAACGATATGGAGTTAAACTGGCAGTAACGCACAAAACTATATGGCGTTAAACTTGTAGTAACGCACACAGAAATATATGGCGTTAAACTGGCAGTAACGCACGCAAAACTATATGACGTTAAACTGGCAGTAATGCACGCAAAACTATATGGCGTCAAACTGGCAGTAACGCACGCAATATGATATAGCGTTAAACTTGCAGTAACGTAATCAAATAGACGGTGTTCAACCGTCACTACACTGAAGCTATCTGAACTGTCCCTACTCTAGCTATATACTAATGTCAAGATTACTGACACGGTCTCACTACACTACACTGAAACTATCTGGGCTGTCCCTACTCTAGCTGCACACTACAAAAAGCTGAATGATGGTCCTCCTCACTACACTCACACTATCCCTAGACTGACACTAAACTAATATTCTACACTGACAATTGAAGCAAAATAGCACAGTATAGCATACTAACTAATAGCACTGAACAGAGCCCTGTTCTATCTCTCTCCACACCAAAATCACACTGAAAATGGCTGCCATTGAAATAATACTTTTATACTGTGCGGCGGGAATGAGCCATGATTGGATAAAGTCATGATGATAGTGTCCAATCATGACTCTGACAGTGCTCTGTGCCCTGATTGGCTGAAGATTTCACTGCTTCAGTCAATCAGGGCTTGCAATGCACTGTTCAACGCCACAATGTTTTGTGGTCGGTTCAGGGGGGCGAACAAACGGTCGAACATCCCAATTGTTCGGCTGTTCTCCGAACGTCCGAACAACGAAAGTTCAGCCCGAACTTATGCTGGGGCCGAACCGTTCACCCATCCCTAATAATCAATGAAAAGATTGAACAGTAAAAAATCAACAGAAAGAAAGCATACAACTGTATTGAATCAGGGCTTTAAAGTGGAACTATATTTAATATGGGCCCCCGGAGCTCTTGCCTTAATGTGTACATTATTGCACACTTCCCTATTGGAATGCACTCCTCCAGCCACGTGATGTCCAAGCTCCCCCTCTTCACTCCATTGTTGCCAATAACAGGTTTTCCTGGTTCTTCCAGGTCTGGAGTTGTTAGGAAGATAATGTCAGCCTGTGTAGCTGGAATAAAGCTTGAGCACCATCTCATGGTGTGGATGCATGCTCGCTGCTCACATATATTTGCCTCCTAAGGTAATATGAATAGGGTATGAAATGCTTTATGGTCATTCTCAGGAGATAAAAGAATGAAAATCAGGCTATGGAAATATCTGTGCAAAGTTAAAGGTCAGAAGATTCTTTAGTAGACAATTCATATGTCACCATTAATGTCACCATTAATCTGCAATTAACACTATAATAAAGTGTATACTCATGTCATCAAAGTAAAATGTAAAAGACAAATTCCAGGCAGATACTGCAAAAACACATTTTTCCTCAATTCATTATAAAAAAAAAATCATAACATTTATTTTACTAGCATGAGTAACCAAGCCTGTCTTAAAGTGATTTAAAAGTCTTGTTTTTTTTTCTATTAAAATAAAAAACATGTTATACTTAAGTGCTCTGTGTAGTTGATTTTGCACAAAGCAGCCCAGATCCGCCTCTTCTCGGGTCCTTGGCTGGAGCTCCTGGCCCCTACCTCTTGTTGAGTGCCCCCACAGCAAGCAGCTTGCTATGAGGGCACCCGCGCCAAGCTGCAGCTTTGTGTATCCATTAAGACACAGAGCTTCGGCCTGGCCCCACCCCCTCTCTCTCCTGATTGGCTAACTGAGTTTGATTGACAGCAGCAGGTGCCAATTGCGCCGCTGCTGTGTCTCAGCCAATCAGGAGGGAGAGTCCCGGACAGCCAAGATACTCGTGGATATTGCTGGATAGAGATGGGGCTCAGGTAAGTATTAGAGGGGCTGAGGGGGGCTGCTGCACACAGAAGGCTTTTTATCTTAATGCATAGAACGCATTACAATAAAAAAAACCTTCTGCCTTTACAACCCCTTGAGGCAATCAGGTTGCTGAAAAGGGTTAATCCAGGCTTTACTGCTTTGTATGGTAATGTCATTCTAAGGGTGGCCATACATGGATCAAAAGTCTGCCGGTTCAGCAAGGAATGAATTAATTTTGATCAATGTATGGGCAGGCTGGTTGTCCACAAGTTGATCTACAACCAGACTGTAGTTTTTTGTTTTTTTTTCTAGAATGATCAGTGCTGCCAGCACAGTGAGAGTGATTCCTCTATTCACCTTGAATGTAAGGATGGAGAATCGTCTAATTTTTTTTGTTCAAACCGCTGATTGAACGGAAAAAATGGCCAGCCTAACACTATGAATATGGGTACAGGTGGATAAACTCATATCTAATCCTTAAAAATGTACTACTGCACCTAACTGTCAGGGTGGGCTCTTGATCAAGTAGTATCCGTCATTTACAATGTAATTTGCATGTAGGGGTTCCTAAATCACAAGACAGTATGAACATAATTATAACCCTTTTAAAAGGTAAAGAAATTGACATATACTGTATGTATTTTAAAACATGTTGTTTAGCTTTAAACAGTGTTTGTGGGTTTGGTACATTTTACCTTAGCACATTATAAAACCAAAAAACTAGCATACAAAATATACAAGAAGAGTATATTCTTTAGCAAATAGAGCATTAAATTCATAAAATGGTGAGCATTATAAAAATATGTGTTCAAAATGCGTATATTATTTTATTATGCAGAATTGATTAATATTAATAAAACTAAAATGACCAATATAACCACTAACATGCTCAGTATGTTTATGATTTGACCTCAAGCTAGGTATCTAATTTTATAGTGTTTAAAATTACAGAGATGTATTTGAATAAAGCCAGCTTCATTTAAAAATACATTATTTGTAACAGATTTATGTGACCCCCCCCCCCCCCTTCTCTTTTTACTGTATTTACAAATAAGAGTTCCTCATTCAGGAGAAATTATTGTTCCCTGGAGGCTTGGTTCACTGATTTTAATATAATAATATAATATTTATATTCAAATGTTTAATATCAGAAGACTTTAACAATGCCCATTAAAAATCAAGTTGCTGTTTTTCTGTCATTCCTTCCTTGAATGAGATACACCTTTCTATATATTTTTAAAAGAAAAACTAATTTACAGGCTTTTTTAAAAAAAAAATAATTATAAAGGTATAAATAACTTACAATTACACATAGGGCTTTGCCTATGACCAAAATGCATCTGCCACCTTTGCTATGTATCAGCTGTTGGCTAAAGTGCAGCATAGTTTTTATCACTAGTGTAGTAGTGGGGGAGCAATGCCATTGACGCTTTGCAATTCTGTCGCTGGCAAGCTATTAGCAAGGACAAAATTGCTAGTGGACAGGCCTTATATCCAGACCAGAACTGCAAAGAACTTTTTGATGTATGCTATTTAGGTTATATAGTTTTGATCATTTTAGAAAGCATTAAAAATGTTTAAGACAGATATAAAACACCAATGAATGTAGTTATGTATGCAGTAAGGTTGTCTAAATACTATAGTGTTTTGTGAACGTGTTCAAATACCATGAGATTTCATGCGCATTTCTGAAACAGCTAAAAACATATGCTACGTCTGGGTTGCCATTTAAAAAACACATCCAAACATGTCAGAACAGATGAACATTTTTCTTGCCAAAAACATGTCAGAGACAGAAAATGAATGGTTAAAAGCGCGTGAGACTCTACGCTCAAAAAGGAGCATGAGCTACTTTGCAGCTTTTGTTGCATGCAGGGCAGCCCATTGAAACTACACAAAAAAACGTGCATATAAATTTTGAAACTTTGCGTGCGTTCATAAAACACAAAAATATGAATGTAGCCATAAAATCAGTCATTGTATTTAAAATACAACTAATGTAAACACCTGAATCTATATTTGGGTGAACGGTTTGGCCCGAGTCATCAGTTGTCAATGGGCTTCCCCAAAGCGCTTGGTATGAACTGGGTGCGGACTCCCCCCCACCCTTTTTTTTCTTTTTTTTTTTAATAGCCAGGTTCCGGCAATTGCAACTGTGAGTCATTTTAAATGTTATTTGACTTGTTTTTTTCTTTAGAAATGTCATTTTTGCTGCAGCATGTTCTATGCATGCTACAAATGTGCCACTTTACAGGCAGACTAAGGGCACTATATTTAAATGACTTTTTGTTTTTATTGTTGTACTTTAAGCATCATTAAAATCACTGCTCCTGAAAAAACAAACGGATTTAAAAAAAAAATTTGCATTGATACATATCCTCCAGGCCAGTATCCAGACCCCCGTACCCCTTTTATGGCCAATTACTTCCATATAAGCCTTCAAAATGGGCACTTTTGATTTTTTCCTGTTCAGCCCCCATAGACTTCAATGGGGTTCATCATTTGGGTTAGAACTTTTCCCCTGTTCGGGAGTTCTGCTGCGTACCGAACAACAGGGTGTTCGGCCCATCTCTACCTGAAGCTTTCACAATATCAGGGTGCTTTAATCCTCTACACAGCAACACATTATCTACTGGAATTAGTTTCTACTGCATCCGCAGGTGCTGACAGGGAAGATGTTAGCAATAGGAAAAAAAAAAAATGAAAATTATATGAAATGCTTCATCAAGGTAGTATTAAACCCTCAGCATTTTTTACTTTACCACTTCAGCCCCAGAAGATTTGGCTCCTCAATGACCAGGCCATTTTTTGAGATACGGCACTGCGTCGCTTTAACTGACAATTACGCGGTTGTTCGATGTTGTACCCAAACAAAATTGACATCCTTTTTTCCCACAAATAGAGCTTTCTTTTGGTGGTATTTGATCATCTCTGCACTTTTTTTTGTGCTATAAACAAAATAAGTTTATTTTTGAAAAAGCACAATTTTTCCTCAGTTTAGGCCGATATGTACTCTTCTACATATTTTTGGTAATAAAAATCGCAATAAGCATATATTGATTTGTTTGCGCAAAAGTTATAGCATCTACAAAATAGGGGAAAGATTTATGCCATTTTTATTATTATTTTTTTTTGTAGTAGTAATGGTGGAGATCAATCGAAAACAAACAGTCAACGCAAAACCCAATGACTACTAACAGCAGCTGAACACTAAAGGCAAATATATAAACCCTTTTAGACTAAGTATACTGAACAGTGCAGCGCTAAAATAATAAACAACTAAAATAATCAATGAATGAAAAGTCCATAAGCTCGTATGTAAAAACACACATGTAGATAGAAAACCAAAGACGTCAGCGGTGATAAAGGGTGCTTCATGCAAAGTCTGAAGTGCTCCTTAGTCCGTGCTCACACCATTTGGTGAAAAGGACTTCCTCACCGCTGAGGAAGTCCTTTGGACGATACGCGTGCGGGAGTTCCCCTGAATGTCACTGCAGCCACCTTACCAGCTTTGTTGTTACCAGTCACTATATGTTTTTTATCCTAGCACTTGGACTAAGTGCTATTGATGTGAGTACCTGTCTTTTTAATAAATGATACCTGTTTCAAGTTATACAGAGAGCACTAGATTTTTCTTTGTATTTTATGTTGTCACGGGAGAGATACAAGTTCTATCTGCGGAGTTTAAGAGGTGCCCGGCTTCCATCTACAAGTTTACCATAACCACCAGAGGTGGTGAATGCCCTTATGACCTTCCTGTTAGTTCAGGGGTCTATTATGCAAGGTGAGCAGTTTGGCTAACAAATGGTGTGAGCACGGACTAAGGAGCACTTCAGACTTTGCATGAAGCACCCTTTATCACCGCTGACGTCTTTGGTTTTCTATCTACATGTGTGTTTTTACATACGAGCTTATGGACTTTTCATTCATTGATTATTTTAGTTGTTTATTATTTTAGCGCTGCACTGTTCAGTATACTTAATGGTGGAGATCAGCAATTTTTATCGGGACTGCAACATTATGGCTGACAGAACGGACATTTTTGACACATTTTTGGGACCATTGACAATTATACAGCGATCAGTACTATAAAAATGCACTGATTACTGTGTTAATGTCACTGGCAGGGAAGGGGTTAACACTAGGGGGCGATCAAGGGGTTAACTGTGTTCCCTCGTGTGTGTTCTAACTGTGGGGTGATGGGATTAACTAGAGGAGATGACAGATCGTTGTTCCTAGCTAGTATGAACACACGATCTGTCTCTCCTCTCCTCACAGAACAGGGATTTGTGTGTTTACACACACACGTCCCTGTTCTGGCTCTCGTGCCCGCAGCATCTCGACCGCCGGCCACGCATTGGCTCACCCGCAGTGCAGCGGGCACACGCATGGACCTGCTATCCCTGCTTAATGGGCTGACGTACAGCTACGGAAGTTTGCGGGAACGTGCCGACCTTCCGCAGTATAATGATGGCGGCTGGTCAGCAAGTAGTTAAAGATTTTCGAGCATGTGTGGAAGCTTGTTCTCAGATTGACAATGTGAATGGACAAATCTGTGCACATTTGCATGCATGAGGCTTAAATTACTGACCAAAAATACAGATTTTTTATTTATTTTTTTACTGAGGAAAAATAAAAGGAAACCGAAATGTGACCCACAACCGCCCAAACATAAAGGAGTAGAGACTCACCTCCATCCCTAGGACATTATAAGAACAATAAAAAGAGCGATTATGGGACTTTAAATGAGGTGTATGTCTCTACAAATATGGAATGTCAACTTATTGGTAGTAACCAATCCCCAAAGGGTAGTCCCTGTCATGAACAAAATAATATTTCTTGTGTACAATATAGGCACGATATAAACATATTCGATGCACAATAGTCACATATTTAATGTTTATACATAAAAGGACATGATTGGTACAAACAACAATAATAAAGAATTAATGTACAAATTTGATAATAATAAATATTTATAAACAACATAGTAGGATAATTCATAGTATTCAAGCACGCTGTAAACCTGGCACCCTTGAGTATGGACTCAACGCGTTTCATGGCGTTTAAAGCCAATCGTCAGGAGTAGGATGCTAAAAAATAAGTAAAAAATGGAAAGTAAATAAATAAATTAAATAAATTTGCCTACGTCAGAGATCTATATAGTAGGTTAGGCTCACTAGTTAGAAAGAAGATGTAATGATGGTACTAACCTGTAGCGTATCCAATGGGTATATACCCATTGCTACTGTGTTAAGATGAACAAAGCCTGGGTATGTTTGTCTCACCCGGGGTTGAGGCGGGGATACCCAGCCCAGTGCAATCCCCCCAAACCCAGCGCCCATACGGATATGCAGGCTAGGTGGGGGGTGGAGGGGCCAGCCAGCCGAGGATAGGAGGATAGACCACACATAGGGGGACCAAGGTGGGGAGTTAGAGGGCCCAGGATAAGGTATGGTTACTGTATATTAGGTAAATCCAGGAACGAAGTGTCCATTAGAATCCTACAATACATACAAGAAAGGGGCTAAGTATATATAATTACATGTATTGTATACATATAAAAATATGAATATCAAAACCTGGGGAAACCTTCACATACCTAGGTCAGGCAAAATGAGGATAAATATTGTTGTCCCAGATAGATGGTAATCGCCTATGAGTGGCCCCCAGCTCCCTCCCGGCTGATATACCCGCCAAAAGGGGCGGGACCCCGCCAACGTCAAGCGTGCACGCTAAGCGGCGAGGAGGAGATACACTCCATAGTCGCTGCAGCGTGAGATGATCAAAGTGCACACCCCTCGGTCGGCACGTAGGGAGAGGCCGCGTGAGAGAGTGCGTGAGCATGACGTCGAGGTGCAAAGGTCAACCCCTACCCCGTCACATATGGGACGGGCGAAGGGGAGGAACTGAGCACCTCGCAACCCCGGAGCGAGACCACAGAACCCATGGCCATGGACATAAGACTAGGGGAAGTAGATCGAGCTAGTGTAAAAACCCCTAGATAGAGAGCCTAAAACTTGTTAAATAAAGATGATTACATGGACATAGGAATTATGGATAATCTTGCTGGGAAAGAAATCTAATAATTAATATAATATAATGTAGTATAACCTATGTTAAAGCTAAAGTAGGGGTCTATGGATATGTCTGAATAAATAGATATAACTGAAAGTAATATGTTGGGCATAGGGGGTCACATCAGGGAATGGGTGTCTTCCACCCTAATATACATAGGAAAAATAAAAGGAAACCGAAATGTGACCCACAACCGCCCAAACATAAAGGAGTAGAGACTCACCTCCATCCCTAGGACATTATAAGAACAATAAAAAGAGCGATTATGGGACTTTAAATGAGGTGTATGTCTCTACAAATATGGAATGTCAACTTATTGGTAGTAACCAATCCCCAAAGGGTAGTCCCTGTCATGAACAAAATAATATTTCTTGTGTACAATATAGGCACGATATAAACATATTCGATGCACAATAGTCACATATTTAATGTTTATACATAAAAGGACATGATTGGTACAAACAACAATAATGAAGAATTAATGTACAAATTTGATAATAATAAATATTTATAAACAACATAGTAGGATAATTCATAGTATTCAAGCACGCTGTAAACCTGGCACCCTTGAGTATGGACTCAACGCGTTTCATGGCGTTTAAAGCCAATCGTCAGGAGTAGGATGCTAAAAAATAAGTAAAAAATGGAAAGTAAATAAATAAATTAAATAAATTTGCCTACGTCAGAGATCTATATAGTAGGTTAGGCTCACTAGTTAGAAAGAAGATGTAATGATGGTACTAACCTGTAGCGTATCCAATGGGTATATACCCATTGCTACTGTGTTAAGATGAACAAAGCCTGGGTATGTTTGTCTCACCCGGGGTTGAGGCGGGGATACCCAGCCCAGTGCAATCCCCCCAAACCCAGCGCCCATACGGATATGCAGGCTAGGTGGGGGGTGGAGGGGCCAGCCAGCCGAGGATAGGAGGATAGACCACACATAGGGGGACCAAGGTGGGGAGTTAGAGGGCCCAGGATAAGGTATGGTTACTGTATATTAGGTAAATCCAGGAACGAAGTGTCCATTAGAATCCTACAATACATACAAGAAAGGGGCTAAGTATATATAATTACATGTATTGTATACATATAAAAATATGAATATCAAAACCTGGGGAAACCTTCACATACCTAGGTCAGGCAAAATGAGGATGAATATTGTTGTCCCAGATAGATGGTAATCGCCTATGAGTGGCCCCCAGCTCCCTCCCGGCTGATATACCCGCCAAAAGGGGCGGGACCCCGCCAACGTCAAGCGTGCACGCTAAGCGGCGAGGAGGAGATACACTCCATAGTCGCCGCAGCGTGAGATGATCAAAGTGCACACCCCTCGGTCGGCACGTAGGGAGAGGCCGCGTGAGAGAGTGCGTGAGCATGACGTCGAGGTGCAAAGGTCAACCCCTACCCCGTCACATATGGGACGGGCGAAGGGGAGGAACTGAGCACCTCGCAACCCCGGAGCGAGACCACAGAACCCATGGCCATGGACATAAGACTAGGGGAAGTAGATCGAGCTAGTGTAAAAACCCCTAGATAGAGAGCCTAAAACTTGTTAAATAATTATTATCCATAATTCCTATGTCCATGTAATCATCTTTATTTAACAAGTTTTAGGCTCTCTATCTAGGGGTTTTTACACTAGCTCGATCTACTTCCCCTAGTCTTATGTCCATGGCCATGGGTTCTGTGGTCTCGCTCCGGGGTTGCGAGGTGCTCAGTTCCTCCCCTTCGCCCGTCCCATATGTGACGGGGTAGGGGTTGACCTTTGCACCTCGACGTCATGCTCACGCACTCTCTCACGCGGCCTCTCCCTACGTGCCGACCGAGGGGTGTGCACTTTGATCATCTCACGCTGCGGCGACTATGGAGTGTATCTCCTCCTCGCCGCTTAGCGTGCACGCTTGACGTTGGCGGGGTCCCGCCCCTTTTGGCGGGTATATCAGCCGGGAGGGAGCTGGGGGCCACTCATAGGCGATTACCATCTATCTGGGACAACAATATTTATCCTCATTTTGCCTGACCTAGGTATGTGAAGGTTTCCCCAGGTTTTGATATTCATATTTTTATATGTATACAATACATGTAATTATATATACTTAGCCCCTTTCTTGTATGTATTGTAGGATTCTAATGGACACTTCGTTCCTGGATTTACCTAATATACAGTAACCATACCTTATCCTGGGCCCTCTAACTCCCCACCTTGGTCCCCCTATGTGTGGTCTATCCTCCTATCCTCGGCTGGCTGGCCCCTCCACCCCCCACCTAGCCTGCATATCCGTATGGGCGCTGGGTTTGGGGGGATTGCACTGGGCTGGGTATCCCCGCCTCAACCCCGGGTGAGACAAACATACCCAGGCTTTGTTCATCTTAACACAGTAGCAATGGGTATATACCCATTGGATACGCTACAGGTTAGTACCATCATTACATCTTCTTTCTAACTAGTGAGCCTAACCTACTATATAGATCTCTGACGTAGGCAAATTTATTTAATTTATTTATTTACTTTCCATTTTTTACTTATTTTTTAGCATCCTACTCCTGACGATTGGCTTTAAACGCCATGAAACGCGTTGAGTCCATACTCAAGGGTGCCAGGTTTACAGCGTGCTTGAATACTATGAATTATCCTACTATGTTGTTTATAAATATTTATTATTATCAAATTTGTACATTAATTCTTTATTATTGTTGTTTGTACCAATCATGTCCTTTTATGTATAAACATTAAATATGTGACTATTGTGCATCGAATATGTTTATATCGTGCCTATATTGTACACAAGAAATATTATTTTGTTCATGACAGGGACTACCCTTTGGGGATTGGTTACTACCAATAAGTTGACATTCCATATTTGTAGAGACATACACCTCATTTAAAGTCCCATAATCGCTCTTTTTATTGTTCTTATAATGTCCTAGGGATGGAGGTGAGTCTCTACTCCTTTATGTTTGGGCGGTTGTGGGTCACATTTCGGTTTCCTTTTATTTTTCCTGTGTATATTAGGGTGGAAGACACCCATTCCCTGATGTGACCCCCTATGCCCAACATATTACTTTCAGTTATATCTATTTATTCAGACATATCCATAGACCCCTACTTTAGCTTTAACATAGGTTATACTACATTATATTATATTAATTATTAGATTTCTTTCCCAGCAAGATTATCCATAATTCCTATGTCCATGTAATCATCTTTATTTAACAAGTTTTAGGCTCTCTATCTAGGGGTTTTTACACTAGCTCGATCTACTTCCCCTAGTCTTATGTCCATGGCCATGGGTTCTGTGGTCTCGCTCCGGGGTTGCGAGGTGCTCAGTTCCTCCCCTTCGCCCGTCCCATATGTGACGGGGTAGGGGTTGACCTTTGCACCTCGACGTCATGCTCACGCACTCTCTCACGCGGCCTCTCCCTACGTGCCGACCGAGGGGTGTGCACTTTGATCATCTCACGCTGCGGCGACTATGGAGTGTATCTCCTCCTCGCCGCTTAGCGTGCACGCTTGACGTTGGCGGGGTCCCGCCCCTTTTGGCGGGTATATCAGCCGGGAGGGAGCTGGGGGCCACTCATAGGCGATTACCATCTATCTGGGACAACAATATTCATCCTCATTTTGCCTGACCTAGGTATGTGAAGGTTTCCCCAGGTTTTGATATTCATATTTTTATATGTATACAATACATGTAATTATATATACTTAGCCCCTTTCTTGTATGTATTGTAGGATTCTAATGGACACTTCGTTCCTGGATTTACCTAATATACAGTAACCATACCTTATCCTGGGCCCTCTAACTCCCCACCTTGGTCCCCCTATGTGTGGTCTATCCTCCTATCCTCGGCTGGCTGGCCCCTCCACCCCCCCACCTAGCCTGCATATCCGTATGGGCGCTGGGTTTGGGGGGATTGCACTGGGCTGGGTATCCCCGCCTCAACCCCGGGTGAGACAAACATACCCAGGCTTTGTTCATCTTAACACAGTAGCAATGGGTATATACCCATTGGATACGCTACAGGTTAGTACCATCATTACATCTTCTTTCTAACTAGTGAGCCTAACCTACTATATAGATCTCTGACGTAGGCAAATTTATTTAATTTATTTATTTACTTTCCATTTTTTACTTATTTTTTAGCATCCTACTCCTGACGATTGGCTTTAAACGCCATGAAACGCGTTGAGTCCATACTCAAGGGTGCCAGGTTTACAGCGTGCTTGAATACTATGAATTATCCTACTATGTTGTTTATAAATATTTATTATTATCAAATTTGTACATTAATTTTTCATTATTGTTGTTTGTACCAATCATGTCCTTTTATGTATAAACATTAAATATGTGACTATTGTGCATCGAATATGTTTATATCGTGCCTATATTGTACACAAGAAATATTATTTTGTTCATGACAGGGACTACCCTTTGGGGATTGGTTACTACCAATAAGTTGACATTCCATATTTGTAGAGACATACACCTCATTTAAAGTCCCATAATCGCTCTTTTTATTATTTTTTTACTGAAGAATACACAGCGCTTGTTTACACGCCTGTGTGCATAGGCACATTACAATGAATGGGCTGTATTTTAGCTCAGTAAAAACATAAGTTGTACTGAGCATTTTCAAGCTGCAGTGTGCCAGAGGCCTAATAGACTAAACAGCAAGGAACCAAGGCCTTAGTACAGTTTAAATAGCCCACCTGGCGTTTGTGTGCACTGCACCCGTTTGCATACTTACCCATGCTCACACATGCGCACCTGTGAATTGGCCATGGACCAATCTTCTGTGCACATGTATGTGCCTTTCCTGATAATATTTGTGCTATGTGCCTGCTGTACCATGTACTTGTATGTAAAAGTATCCTGTTCGCTTTGTATTGCTTCCTTTGTGTGAAATACAAAATCCCTGCTGTTCCTGTCAGTCCCACTGCATTTCTATAAAAAAAAAATACTATCCACATTAGGCATGAGAGCACAGTATGGTCAGTTCTCTAGATGTGCTGACACCCCCTGCCCCCTACACAGCCATTCACTGCAAAGATCAGTGTGCTGTTGCCCCCCCAAGCTCTCTGAGGGTGAGGGTTTACATATACTTTAATTCATTGAGCACAATAAAATAAGCATTCCCCAGTAAACTGTTTGTTAAAATTCTTACCCCAACTCTTGTAGTTTACAACTTTCAATGTTGCTATCTCCTGCTCTTTCCTTGTTGCTTCCCTGAATTTCCTCTCTCCAGTCTCCAGTCAGTTTGTTAGTTTGGAGAAGAGAGGGGAAGGATTAGGGAGGAGCAGGGGAGTACTTTGCCATCCTTGTCTGTGATGCTGTGTATTTCTATGAATGCACACAGTGTAGGTAGATGCAACTCTAGTCCCTGCATGCAAGGGTGGCTCCATCAGATGCTTCAACAGAAAGCAGCCACTCTGAAACAGGAAAACCTGAGGCAGCAGTTATGGCACCAGCTTAAACAGGAATTTAGGTAAGCATTAAAAGATAAAGAAGCTACATACACTGAGCAAAATTATAAATGCAACACTTTTGTGTTTGCTCCTATTTATCATGAGCTGAACTCAAAGATCTACGACTTTTTCTATGTACACAAAAGGCCTATTTCTCTCAAATATTATTCACAAATCTGTCTAAATCTGTGTTAGTGATCACTTCTCCTTTGCTGAGATAATCCATCCACCTCACAGGTGTGGCATATGAAGTTGCTGATTAGACAGTATGATTATTGCACAGGTGTGCCTTAGGCTGGCCGCAATAAAAGGTCACTCTAAAATGTGCAGTTTTACTGTATTCGGGGGGTGGGGGTCCGAAAACCAGTCAGTATCTGGTGTGACCACTATTTGCCTCACGCAGTGCAGCACACCTCCTTCACATAGAGTTGATCAGGTTGTTGATTGTGGCCTGTGGAATGTTGGTCCATTCCTCTTCAATGCCTGTGCGAAGTTGCTGGATATTGGCACGAACTGGAACACGCTGTCATATACAGGATCCAGAGCATCCCAAACATGCTCAATGGGTGACATTTCCGGTGAGTATGCTGGCCATGCAAGAACTGGGATGTTTTCAGCTTCCAGGAATTGTGTACAGATCCTTGCAACATGGGGCCGTGCATTATCATGCTGCAACATGAGGTGATGGTCGTGGATGAATGGCACAACAATGGGCCTCAGGATTTCGTCACAGTATGTGCATTCAAAATGCCATCATTAAAATGCACCTATGTTCATTGTCCATAGTATACGCCTGCCCATACCATAACCCCACCGCCACCATGGGCCACTCAATACACAACATTGACATCAGCAAATCACGTACCCACACAACGCCATACACGCTGTCTGCCATCTGCCCTGTACAGTGAAAACTGAGACTCACCCGTGAAGAGAACACCTCCCCAAAGTGCAAGACACCATGTGATCATTTGCCCACTCAAATTGCAAATTACGACCACGAACTACAGTCAGGTCATGACCCCTGAGGTCGACGAGGTCATGAGGTTGACGAGCATGCAAATGAGCTTCCCTGAGATGGTTTCTGACAGTTTGTGCAGAAATTCTTTGATTATGCAAGCCGATTGTTGCAGCAGCTGTCCGGGTGGCTGGTCTGCATGTGGTCTGCGGTTGTGAGGCCGGTTGGATGTACTGCCAAAATCTCTGAAACGGCTTATGGTAGAGAATGAACATTCAATTCAAGGGCAACAGCTCTGGTGGACATTCCTGCAGTCAGCATTCCAATTGTACGCTCCCTCAAAACTTGCATCATCTGTGGCATTGTGCTGTGTGATAAAACTGCTCATTTTAGAGTGGCCTTTTATTGTGGCCAGCCTAAGGCACACCTGTGCAATAATCATGCTGTCTAATCAGCATCTTGATATGCCACACCTGTGAGGTGGATGGATTATCTCGGCAAAGGAGAAGTGCTCACTAACACAGATTAAGACAGATTTGTGAACAATATTTGAGAGAAATAGGCCTTCTGTGTACATAGAAAAAGTTGTAGATCTTTGAGTAATAAATAGGGACAAAAGTGTTGCGTTTAGAATTTTGCTCAGTGTACTTAATTGATTAAATAGGCTGCTGAAAAACTGAGTATTTATTATCACTTTCAATTACACTATTCATATTGCTGCAATCTAAAATCTAAAAAGTTTAGAGGCTTTTTTTGGAATGCAAAAAAATGGGTTCAGACGCTGAGTCTAGAGGCATTTCAAGCGCCAAACGTTTTAGCCGTGTTTCGTTTACAAGCGTTTTTTGGCTATTTTTAAAAAAATGATTCTGAACGCAAACGCGGCAAAACGCAGCTAAACACGCGGCATGTACACGAGGCAAAATGGACGTTTTAAATGTGGGTTACTATCTGTCAAGTTAAGGAGAGGTTGTAAAAACGTCCCGTGTACATGAAGCCTTAAATAACCAATCAGTTAATATGGAAAAATTTAATAATTCTCACCAAAATTTTGTGCAGATACTAGCAGCTGTGAGCAATACAACATAATGTCCACTTGAAGCCTTCTTTTGTTCAAATGAAAAGATCCATAGAACGCGCTGATAAAATTTTACAGTCTGCCAGCATTAGTCTCTGTTAAAGGATTAAATGTTCTCTATTCATTTCTAATTTTCACTGTCAGCTCTCCAAACCCTCAATGATATTAAATAGCTACAGATAGTTACCCAGTTGCCACAGGCATAGAGTAGGTTTGACAGATGAAAATGACTATTACATGATGAAAATAAATATTAATGTTTAAGGCCTGTGGGCTTCTGGTTCTCCCAGTGGATATTAATGTAAAATGCGTGGAGTCCCTGAAACTGAAAAGTCTTCGTTTTAGACCAACGGTCAGTGCTGTAAGGACACAGGAAAAGGAAAAGGGTAGTCGATGAACTGTGGTAAAAATGAAAAGTCATACTGCATTTAGCAGTCACTGTACAGCACATTTTTATCATGTATTGTGCAGTGTTATCTTCCACTGCAGGTGAAACTGGTAACACACATCATAAAAGCACTATAAAAGTGCAAATGCATCAACCAGTCCATTTTTTAACTTTTCTATGCATGTATGTGTCTATCTATGTATACAGCCAAATAAATGTGAGCGCAATTATTCAGTAAATAATGTTTTGTTTTGCATTACATACATTAGAAATTACTTTTTTTGGCCTAATGTCCATTCTTATACATTTATAAACTACACTTTTAATAAAAAATAAATGAACCTGCGCTAATGGATGTCTGTCTGCGTGTACCTCACACCAATTAAAAAAACAAATGCTCAAAATGAAAAATAAAGAAAAGAAAAAAAGGTTGCTGCTATTATGCTGTGTAAAAGACAACTGTAACACTATAACCAAAACCCCCTGTGCCTAAAGCCCCGTACACATGGCATTCGGCCCATGTGTACAGCAGCCGCTTCGACAGAACCTTGCCGAACATCCAGCTTCTGTCAAAGACGCATGACCAAAAAAGGTCTGCCAATCAATATCTGATGTGGGGGGGGGCAGTTTCCCTGTCAGAACACAATACCCCAGAGGCAGAGATCGTTGTACTAACATTAGATAGTTAATACAGTGGCTGCTCCTCCTGAGCTCTTCAGTTCTTTTTTTTAAAGTGCCCCCTTGCTCTTCATGTTTACGCGCAAATACAAGCGCAAACGTAGGTCCGGCATGCATATAAAAATGGTAATCGCACCACACATCCGAGGTATTGCCACAAACATCAGAACTAGAGCAATAATATTTCAGCAATAATTCTAGCACCAGGCCTCTGTGTAACTTTTAACTGGTAGCCTGTAAAGAAGCATGGGCAAGCGTATTTTTAATGCATGACATGGTGGGTATCTATTTAACTTGTTCAGATCTACGCTATAGCCAAATGACGGCTACAGCGCGGATCTGCTTTGCCGGGAGTACGTCTATTAGCATCCTCCACTTTCAAAGCTGGCTGAAGGGGGCGTGCGGCATGTGCTGTGATCACCCGAGTCAATGAGACTCACAGATCCGAGTAAGGGGGTGAGTGATGTCTCCTCTCTTACTTCCATCTAGTCCTTCCTTCCATGTGCCATAGTAATCCTTCTTTCCTTCCATGTGCCATAGTGATCCTTCCTGCCTTCCATGTGCCATAGTGATCCCGCCTTCCATGTGCCTTAGTGATCCTTCCTGCATTACATCTGCCATATGGATCCCTCCTTCCTGTCTTTCATGTGCCACAGTGATCCTTCCTCTTTACCTTCTATGTGCCATAGAGATCCTTCCTTCCTGCCTTCCATGTGTCATAGTGATCGTTGCTGTCTTCCATGTGCCATAGTAATCCTTCTTTCCTGCCTTCCATGTGCCTTAGTGAACCTTTTGAGGTTTATATGTATCCCTGAGACTCCATCTTGTGGCACAGCAATCAAAGCATATTTTACAGGTACAAGGAAGCCCAGGTTTTGTTTAACCACGGCCCTTAAACCCCTCCCGCTATAATTTTTGGCCACACCCTTTTTTTGCACTCTATGTCGCTGCCTCCCTGACACATCCTTCATTCTCAAGTTCAAAAGTTGGGAGTTTTTTTTATGTATGTTTGGACTCTGCACAGTGCCACTTCTCTTGCCTGGTATGTTATGTTAACAAAAAATCAGTGCATGTGCTGTCTTCCACAAGAAGGTGCCCTTTGCACCTGCCCAGTAAGATTGGCTATTACACCCTGTGGTAGGCAGTCCAATGGCAGAGAGCATTGACCGGTGTTTTCTGGTGGGGGGGGGGCAGTCCCCCTGTCAGAACACAATAAGACAGTGGGGGAGACCGCTGTACTAACACCGTGTGTACAGTTAGTACAGTGATCTGTCAGGTTTTTTTCATTCAGCCCACTTGGTGTACCAGGCTTTAGACTGGACAATAGCCATCTGTAACGACACCCCGTGTATGAAAGGGGTTAAAGTCGTTTAGGACATTTCAAACCCAAACACAAAGGCAGCTACCGAACACTCCAATCAGCCAAACAAGGAACCCATACAAATAATCCACCCCAAAAACGAGACATGGCTCTGTCTTCAGGTTCCAAGCAGGAATGAATCTTTATTCAAAAAACACATGTTATACAGATCCCACTTCAAAACATTTCCCCCCCACCCTTGGAAAACAGGGTGGGTTAAACTGTCCAATGACAATGGACATACAGGTCAGGTGTGCTTAACTTCTCATCAGTAAACAGTCTTAACAGGGGGGCTGCTGGAGGAATCCCCCCTCCCTCTTTCCTCACAGCAATACACATCCTGTGATCCAAGGCAGACAAACACAATAGAACATTGGAATACAGCTCCACCCCAAACTAGCACAGCAAACAGTACACATTCTATATACACATATACAGCATTGAGTCTCTGACTAGCACAGATCATAGTGGGGTTCTCATTCACCTTGTGCCCCTATTAGTGACTCCCATCACAATGGCATATCCAGGGTCCCCAGAGTCTGTGTGTCTTGGGGGACATGGACCTGAATCTAAAGTAACGCCACCTCCAGGGTCCCCAGGCATACAGCTCACAAAGAGCACCGTCCCCCCAAATTCCAGGGACCATAATCGGTTTGCAGGAGGCTGGCATTCAGTCCCCTCCAAAAGCCGCTTTTCCGGCAAGGTCTGTCACATTTCTCCCCTTTCGGCAGGAGACTAACACAGGAGGAGACCCCAGACGGGTTGACTCTGAAGTTAGTCAGTAGTTCCAGTCCTCTAATGCTGGTATCCACACCGTACCCCAAACAAATTGTTCCAAACAGATCATTACTTACCCAGCCAACCTCTGCCTCTCTCGGAGAACACGCCCGCCGCTGGGGAGAGGCCTGGACTGGCCCTTCTCCCTGTAGTCTTTTCAGCTGCTGGAGAGAAGACAGGGTGACTGGGCTCACGCCATCATGCTGTTGGGGATCTGGGCACGGGTAGTCACTCAGTTGGCTTCAGCGGGGCCTATCGGGGCATAAGCAGAAATGAGGGGGGCCAAATCATTCCCCAGTAGTACATCCGCTGGCAAATCCTTCATCACCCCTACATTCACGTGTCCCGAACCAACCCCCCAATCCAGGTGAACACGGGCAACGGGTAGCCGGAAAATGGTGCCTCCTGCTACCCTTACGACTACAGTGTCCCCGGTGTGTTGGCTCTCTGGGATGAGGTTCTTCCGTAGTAGGGTCATGGTGGCACCAGTATCACGTAGGCCATTGGCTACCTTTCCATTAACCCGGACGGTCTGCCTGTGTTGCTGCCGGTTGTCCTGGTTAGCTGCTTGTACTAGGTCAGCCTCGTGCAGGACGCCCCAACGTTCTTCCTCCTCAATGCAGTGAGCCGCAGGCATGGATGTGCGGGGATTCCCCCCTGCTGGCTTTCTCCATGAGTGGGACTGCCTGGCTGGATTCAACGGACAGTCTGGCTTTTTGTGCCCTAGCTGTTTACACCCGAAACACCTGAGGGGTTGTGAGTAGTCCTAGGAGTTGAACCTGGGCTGCCGAGAATAAGTGGCCACTGGAGGTAGTGCTGTAGGGCGGTATAACTGTGGTTTGTAGGCACCAGCTGGAGGGGGTACCGCTGATCAATAATCCACCCGAGCTGTTGTCTTGACCACATGGTTATCCAGTTTGCGGGCGTCTGTGTATTCGTCCGCCAGGCGAGCTGCTTCAGACAAGGTGCAAGGTTTTCGGTCCCGGACCCACTCTCTGACTTCTGGGAACAGCTTGTCAAAGAAGTGCTCCAGCAGGAACAGCTGCAGCATCTCTTCCCCGGATACTGCTTGCCATCCAGCGACCCAGTGGGATGCCGTGCAGTGTAGGCGGCATGCCCACTCGGTATATGAATCTCCAGTTTGCTTGCTCGTCTCTCGGAACCGCCTCCGGTATGCCTCCGGTGTGACGGCATACCTGCCCAACAGTGCTTCTTTTACCAGCCCATAGTTCATAATATCCTTGTCTGGGATGGCCCTGAACGCTTCACTGGCCCGGCCGGACAATTTCCCAGACAAAATGGTAACCCATTCCTCTGTGGGCACCCGGTGTAGGGCACATTGCCGTTCAAAATCGGCAAGGTACCCATCGATCTCCCCTTCTGCTTCAATGAAATTTTTAAAAGCAGCAAAATGTACCTTTCTCTTTTCAGTTGGTGCTGTTGCGACTCCCGCTGCTGCAGCACCTCTTTGCTGTAGCCAATTTGCATCCACAGCCGCTATAACTTGGTCTATGATCTCCGCTGTAGGGTTAGGGCCATAATGTGCCAGTCTTATTTTAACAGCCCGATCAAAACTTGCCTCTTCGGGTGTCCTGTCTGTTATGCTGGGTCCTTTGGTTATGCTGGGTCTTTCCGCTCTATCCATTTCGACTAGTTCTTCGATAATGTCCCTCTTCTTACGGTTGTTGGCCAGTCTCCGGTTGTAGCTTTCCTTCTGGGCTGTGGGAATGATCCCACCGCTGCCACCAGTGTAACGACACCCCGAGTATGAAAGGGGTTAAAGTCGTTTAGGACATTTCAAACCCAAACACAAAGGCAGCTACCGAACACTCCAATCAGCCAAACAAGGAACCCATACAAATAATCCACCCCAAAAACGAGACACGGCTCTGTCTTCAGGTTCCAAGCAGGAATGAATCTTTATTCAAAAAACACATGTTATACAGATCCCACTTCAAAATATTTCCCCCCCACCCTTGGAAAACAGGGCGGGTTAAACTGTCCAATGACAATGGACACACAGGTCAGGTGTGCTTAACTTCTCATCAGTAAACAGTCTTAACAGGGGGGCTGCTGGAGGAATCCCCCCTCCCTCTTTCCTCACAGCAATACACATCCTGTGATCCAAGGCAGACAAACACAATAGAACATTGGAATACAGCCCCACCCCAAACTAGCACAGCAAACAGTACACATTCTATATACACATATACAGCATTGAGTCTCTGACTAGCACAGATCATAGTGGGGTTCTCATTCACCTCGTGCCCCTATTAGTGACTCCCATCACAATGGCATATCCAGGGTCCCCAGAGTCTGTGTGTCTTGGGGGACATGGACCTGAATCTAAAGTAACACCACCTCCAGGGTCCCCAGGCATACAGCTCACAAAGAGCACCGTCCCCCCAAATGCCAGGGACCATTTGCAGGAGGCTGGCATTCAGTCCCCTCCAAAAGCCTCTTTTCCGGCAAGGTCTGTCACACCATCCTTATTGGGCAATGTTCATAAAAGCTGAAAGAAGGCAAAACTGAAATCAGGTTAAATTTTTAAGAGGATCTGAGAAAATAGAATTAAGGATGTGAATGCTATAAGCACACATAGTTTTTCCTTTTTCCGGTCTTTATGAATTTGGTGCAATTCGTTTTATTTAAAAAGACTTTTGCTTAGTAACTGCTGCTGAACTCCCCCCCCCACAGAACAAAATTATGCTTGGTGACCTTTACAGCCCTCTAACACATAGAGTGCTTCAACACTGTTTAAAGTTTGCCAAAGCGTACCAGATTAGAGCTGAGTGAATTTCAAGAGAGTGATTTTAGAAAACAGGATGCAGAAATCTTAGCTCAGGGAGCTGTCTACCAGTAGTTGCTGGTCGCTCTAAGTACTCCATACTCTTGCCTTCCAAAGCAAATGGGAGCCGCTCACCATATATAAGTCTTCATTCCAAGTTATTTAAACTCTCCCAAATAAGACAGTTCCTCCTGGTACAGCACAAGCCCTAGGAAGAGGACTCTGGGTATCAGGTGACCAGCCTGAATATACACTATATTTGCAAAAGTATTGGGATGCCTGCCTTTACACACACATAAACTGTAAAGGCATCCCACTGCTAGTTCGTAGGGTTCAATATTGAGTTGGCCCACCCTTTGCAGCTATAACAGCTTTGACTCTTCTGGGAAGGCTGTCCACAAGGTTTAGGGGTGTGTCTATGGGAATGTTTGACCATCTTGTGAGGTCAGGCACTGATGTGGTCGAAAAGGCCTGGCTTACAGTCTCCACTCTAATTCATCCCAAAGGTGTTCTATCGGGTTGAGGTCAGGACTTGACTGTGTGCAGGCCAGTCAATTTCCCCCACCCAAAACTCGTTCATCCATATCTTTATGGACCTTGATTTGTGCACTGGTGCGCAGTCATGTTGGAACAGGAAGGGGACATCCCCAAACTGTTCCCACAAAGTGGGGAGCATCAAATTGTCCAAAATGTCTTGGTATGCCAATGCCTTAAGAGTTCCCTTCACTGGAACTAAAGGGCCAAGCCCAACCCCTGAAAAACAACCCTGTACCATAATGCCCCTCCACCAAATGATTTGAACCAGTGCACAAAGCAAATTCCTAAAGACATGGATAAGCGAGTTTGGGATGGAGGAACTTGATTGACCTCAACCTGATCTAATTCATCCCAAAGGGGTTCTATCGGGTTGAGGTCAGGACTTGACTGTGTGCAGGCCAGTCAAGTTCCCCCACCCAAAACTCGCTCATCCATGTCTTTATGGACCTTGATTTGTGCACTGGTGCGCAGTCATGTTGGAACAGGAAGGGGACATCCCCAAACTGTTCCCACAAAGTTGGGAGCATCAAATTGTCCAAAATGTCTTGGTATGCCAATGCCTTAAGAGTTCCCTTCACTGGAACTAAAGGACCAAGCCCAACCCCTGAAAAACAACCCTGCACCATAATGCCCCTCCACCAAATTATTTGAACCAGTGCACAAAGCAAATTCCTAAAGACATGGAAAAGCGAGTTTGGGATGGAGGAACTTGACTGACCTCAACCCGATAGAACCCCTTTGGGATGAATTAGAGCGGAGACTGCAAGCCAGTCCTTCTCGTCCAACATCAGCACCTGACCTCACAAATGCGCTTCTGGAAGAATGGTCAAACATTCCCATAGACACACTCCTAAACCCTGTGGACAGCCTTCCCAGAAGAGTTGAATCTGTTATAGCTGCAAAGGGTGGGCCAGCTCAATATTAAACACTGTAAGGTTCAATTCTGCTTAGATGTCTGGACAATCAGTGAGAAACTGTCAGAGCTCTGGAAGCATTCAATGCACACAAGACAAAATAGCCATTTCAAAGAATGCTTAGCTTTAATGGTAGTATGGGCTGTACCTTTGCACAACTAAAAGGAAGGAGGGAGGGAGAGAGGACAGAGTTCATCACATGAGACATAAATCCTATGTAAACAAGTAGCATGACATCTCAGCTTTAAACTTAGTATCATATAGGTCACGGCATGCTGATGGTTCATTTTGCTTGAAAACATAATTTCACAACCAGTTCTTACCGGAACCCACTTAACCTGTCGCCACTGTGACAAACAAGACCCTAAAAAGAAGATATTCGTCTGTCAGCTATTAAATGTTTTTCAAACATTTAATGTCTCAGTCTTGTTAACTCTTTCTCACTATTCAAACTAAGACTGGGAAGTCATTAACAGCTTCAGCCCCGGAAGATTTTACCCCCTTCCTGACCAGAGCACTTTTTGCGATTCGGCACTGCATCACTTTAACTGACAATTGCGCGGTCATGCCATGTTGCACCCAAACAAAATTGAATTCTTTTTTTTTCCCACAAAAGAAGCTTTCTTTCAGTGGTATATGATCATCTCTGTTTTTATTTTTTGCGCTATAAACAAAATAAGAGCGACAATTTAAAAAAAAAAAACACAAAATTTTGTATTTTTTGCTATAATAAATATCCCCCAAAAATATGTTAAAAAACATTTTTTTTCTCAGTGTAGGCCGATATGTATTCTTCTACATATTTTTAGTAAAAAAAAAAAATCGCAATAACCAATATTGATTGGTTTGTGCAAAAGTTATAGCGTCTACAAAATAAAGTATAGTTTTATGGCATTTTTTATTTATTTATTTATTTTTTACTAGTAATGGCGGCGATCTGTGATTTTTATCTGGACTGCAACATTATGGCGCACACATCAAACACTTCTGACACATTTTTGGGACCATTGGCATTTATACAGCAATCAAAAATGCACTGATTACTGTAAAAATGTCATTGGCAGGGAAGGGATTAACCACTAGGGGGCGATCAAGGGGTTAATTGTGTTCTCTTTCTGTGTTCTAACTGAAGGGGGGAGGGGACTGTCTAGGGGAGATGACAGATCGCTGTCCATACTTTGTATGAACGGATGATCAGTCACTTCTCCCCTCAGAGAACCGGAAACTGTGTGTTTACACACACAGATCCCGGTTCTCTGTGTGTCAGCAGCGATCGCGGGAGCCCGGCAGTGATTACGACCGCCGGGCACTCGCATCGGCACAGGGGTTGAGCAGCGGGTGCCCCCAGTGGCCACAGGGCGAAGCGACGTTACATAACGTCGCTTCACCCAGCCGTGCCATTCTGCCGCAGTAAAACTGCGGCGGCTGGTCAGCAAGTGGTTAAAGTTTATATGTATGTAAAGGCAGGCGTCCCAATACTTTTGACAATATAGTGTATCTTAAAAGGTAAGTAGAACATGAAAAAAAAAACATAAACATACAGGGTGGGAGCTCAAGGGGAAAGAGGAGGTCCTCCAGGGGGTGGGGTGGAGGGGGACCTGGAGTGGATCTTTAATGCCATTCATTCAAATTACTGTAAATTTTCATATGCATTTTTAATGGTTCATTGTTTTCTTCTAGATTGCACTAAAAAAAGACTTTCTGAAATGAAAAAAAAAAAATCCAAAATATGTTTTATTTTAAGCAAAAATCTAAGCAACAAAACTCTGATGGAAGTTAGTGGCCTAGTAGGTGGTTAATTCCTATCTGTTTCTTTGAAGCAGGATGGGCTACTTAACAATCACTCAGTGGCAAGAAAACAGGGGAATGACTAACACCATATGAAATGTAAAAAGAATTGCTTCTATAAGTGAATGCTTATTGACAGCAACTGAGCTTACTTTTTCATCCATTGTTGCAGCAGACAGTTTTGGGCCCTGACCTCTGCTCACAGCGAGTGTCCTTGAGATATGAAGTAATTTAGACGTTCCATTCCTAGTCTGCAGTAATTCAGTCAAGTTTGATTCGCTCCACACTCTTGGGCTCCTGGTAACATTTATCCTAGTTACAGCTGACAATACTGTGGTTTCTTCATCTGTGCCTTGCATATCAAGGATCTCCAGTGATAGACTCAAAAAAGCGCTGAGCTTATTGATTTGTAACCATGTGAAAGAAAATAAATTTTAGGTTACGTTACCAGCACATTGTATACTATATTACACTCGCTGTGGTGTATTTTTACTTAGCTTTCATTGACAAGTTAATGTGTCATAGTATGGCTACAATGGAAGGTTATCTAAAGCAACAGCTACTAGGCTTGGCTTACCCTAAGTGCAGTAAATACTTTATAGTACTGACCCATCTAATGCCCTTCTGCCATTCTAATGCCCTGTACACACGGTCGGATTTTCCGATGGAAAATGTTCGATGGGACCTTGTTGTCGGAAATTCCGACCGTGTGTAGGCTCCATCGGACATTTTCCATCGGAATTTCCGACACACAAAATTTGAGATCTGGATCTCAAATTTTCCGACAACAAAATCCGTTGTCGGAAATTCCGATCGTATGTACACAATTCCGATGCACAAAGTTCCACGCATGCTCAGAATCAAGCAGAAGAGCCGCACTGGCTATGGAACTTAAATACGTCATATGTCATTGCGTTCTTGACGTTCGGAATTTCCAACAACATTGTGTGACCGTGTGTATGCAAGACAAGTTTGAGCCAACATCTGTCTGAAAAAATCCCATGAATTTTGTTGTCAGAATGTGCGATCATAAGGCATTTCTACTTAACCACTTGCCGACCGGGCCATAGTCGAAAGACGGCTGCAGCGCGGTCGGCTAGTTCTGGGTGGACGTCCGTGGGGCGCGCACCCGAGAACTTCCGTGACCGCCGGGTCCAGAGGACCCGGCGCATCACGGATCACGGTAAACGGCCGCTGATCGCGGCCGTTTACCATGTGATCGCTCCGTCAAATGACGGAGCGATCACATGTCAACAGACCGGCGTCATGTCATGACGCCGGTTCCTCCCTCCCTTCTCTGTACCGATCGGTACAGTGCGAGGGGAGAGGGGGAGGGATCGGATGGCAGCACCGCTGTGGGCTGCATGTGTAGTGCCCACAGCGGTGCTCAGTGACAATTGCAGTCACATCCATCCATCCCTCCATGCTCAGCCATCCCTGCAATACTCTGCATAATACCACGCAATACTCTGCGTAATACCACCGCAATACTATGCGTAATACCACGCACTACTCTGCGTAATACCCCGCACTACTCTGCATAAATACCCCGCACTACTCTGCATAAATACCCCGCACTACTCTGCGTAATACCCCGCACTACTCTGCGTAATACCCCGCACTACTCTGCATAATACCCCGCAATACTCTGCGTAATACCCCCGCAATACTCTGCGTAATACCCCGCAATACTCTGCATAAATACCCCGAAATACTCTGCATAATACCCCGCAATACTCTGCATAATACCCCGCAATACTCTGCATAATACCCCGCAATACTCTGCATAATACCCCGCAATACTCTGCATTATACCCCGCAATACTCTGCATAATACCCCGCAATACTCTGCATTATACCCCGCAATACTCTGCATAATACCCCGCAATACTCTGCATAATACCCCACAATACTCTGCAATATACCCCACAATACTCTGCAATATGCCCAGCAATACTCTGCAATATGCCCAGCAATATTCTGCAATATGCCCAGCAATACTCTGCAATATACCCAGCAATATACCCTGCACTACTCCGCAATACTCTGCAATACCCCGCAATTTTTAACCAGTTCCCGCCCACAGTCATATGACGTCCTTGACTTTGAGCGGGGATATCTGAATGAAGGGTGCAGCTACAGGCATCATTCAGATATCAGCTTTTTCAGCCGGCGATTCCCTACACCATAAGAATGATCATAGTGGCTGTTACACTGCTTGATCGTTCTTACGGGAGGCGAGAGGGGATGCCCCCCCCCCTTCCCGTCACCCTCCGGTGCTTCTACCGACTCACCGCTACGATCGAAGCAAAGATCGTTTTTTTTTTTTTTTTTTTTTTTTTTATTTCAGGCTTCCCAGCCTAGAGGTGAGATGTGGGGTCTTATTGACCCCATATCTCACTGTAAAGAGGACCTGTCATGCCATATTCCTATTACAAGGATGTTTACATTCCTTGTAATAGAAATAAAAGTGATCAAAAATTTTTTGGGGGGGGAAAAAGTGTCAAACTAAAATAAATAAAGTAAAATAAACAATAAAAAAAAAAAAAAAATGTTTAAAGCGCCCACATTCGTGTGCTCGCATGCAGAAGCGAACACATACATAAGTCCCGCCCACATATGAAAACGGTGTTCAAACCACACATGTGAGGTATCACTGCGAACGTTAGAGCGAGAGCAATAATTTTGGCCCTAGACCTCCTCTGTAACTCAAAACATGTAACCAGTAAAAAATTTTAAAGCGTCACCTATGGAGATTTTTAAGTAGCGACGTTTGGCACCATTCCACAAGAGTGTGCAATTTTGAAGGGTGACATGTTAGGTATCTATTTACTCGGCGTAACTTCATCTTTCACATTATGCAAAAACATTGGGCTAACTTTACTGTTTTATTTTTTTTTAAAGCACAAAACTGTTTTTTTTCCAAAAAAAAAGCGTTCGAAAAATTGCTGCGCAAATACCGTGCGAGATAAAAAGTTGCAACAACCGCCATTGTATTCTCTAGGGTCTTTGCTAAAAAAAAATATATATATAATGTTTTGGGGTTCTATGTAATTTTCTAGCAAATAAATTATTATTTTTACATGTAGGAGAGAAATATAAGAATTGGCCTGGGTGCTCCAGAACGCCTGGAGGTGCTCCGTGCATGTTGGGCCTCTGTATGTGGCCACGCTGTGTAAAAGTCTCACACATGTGGTATCGCCATACTCGGGAGTAATAGCAGAATGTGTTTTGGGGTGTAATTTGTGGTATGCATATGCTGTGTGAGAGAAATAACCTTCTAATATGACAATTTTGTGAAAAAAAAAAAAGAAAAAAAAAATCTTGATTTTGCAAAGAATTGTGGGAAAAGATGACAATTTCAAAAAAACTCACCATGCATCTTTCTAAATACCTTGGAATGTCTTCTTTCCAAATAGGGGTCATTTGGGGGGTATTTGTACTTTTCTGGCATGTTAGGGTCTCAAGAAATTAGATAGGCCGTCAGTACTTCAGGTGTGATCAATTTTCAGATATTGGCACCATAGCATTTGGACTCTCTAACATTCACAAAGACCAAATAATATACACCAAGTACTTATTTTTACCAAAGATATGTAGCAGTATAAATTTTGGCCAAAATTTACAAAGAAAAATTACTAATTTGCTAAATTTTATAACAGAAACAAAGAAAAATTCATTTTTTTACCAAATTTTCAGTCTTTTTTCTTTTATAGCGCAAAAAATAAAAAACCCAACGGTGATTAAATACCACCAAAAGAAAGCTCTATTTGTGTGAAAAAAAGGACAAAAAATTCATATGGATACAGTGTTGTATGACTGAGTAATTGTCATTCAAATTGTGAGAGCACCGAAAGCTGAAAATTGGTCTGGTTAGGAAGGGGGTTTAAGTGCCCAGTGGTCAAGTGGTTAAAGTGCAAGAGGGCAAACCTTTTTTTTTTGTGTTTTGGTTAGAGTGGGGAACTGTTAAAACCTTTTTGAGATCTCTGTTGCTGTCTTTGTCCCTGCTGGAAAGTGAACGTTGTCACAGGGACTGAAAGTGAGGGAAAATCCAAAATTTTGAGTTATCACCAGAACAGAAATACAGCCTATTTGTTCTGTCAATGAACCTCAGCGCACCTAAACCGGACCTGACCCTTTTTTGAAGTGCAGAACACCACAATCCACAGCAGTGCATTATGGTGCAATGCATGTGGGGTGTTGGGGTGGAATTCAGAATGAAAAATACCCTAGCACATTAATGTGAGCCTACAGCAGTACCTTGTATTGTAATGCGCACAGTATCTTAACAAAAGAGTGTAAAATCGGCCTAAAGGAAACATTTCCTGAAAACATTTAGAGGCTGCGGGCCAATGTTTTTACCTGTGTACTTGTTCTGGATCAGAGGCTCAAAGCATTGAAACATTGCAACCAGGTAACTAGAATTTTCAGAAGAAACAGTCTGCAATGGCATCCTCTGTGTTTCTCCTATGACAGGTTTCAATCAAAATGTAATCTTTTGCCATATTTGCCTATTATATAGTATTTTTTAAACAAGAGAACCATTTAACAGCCAACTCAGGCAAAGTGCGGTGATTTAGAAAATATTATTTCATGTATCTTTACAACCTATATTACTGATCATTACAACTCAATAGGGATGAGCCGAACACCCCCTGGTTCGGTTCGCACCAGAACATGCGAACGGACTGAAAATTTGCATGAACGTTAGAACCCCATTGACGTCTATGGGACTCGAACGTTCAAAATCAAAAGTGCTCATTTTAAAGGCTAATTTGCATGGTATTGTCCTAAAAAGGGTTTGGGGACCCGGGTCCTACCCCAGGGGACATGTATCAATGCAAAAAAAACTGTTAAAAACGGCCGTTTTTTCGGGAGCAGTGATTTTAATGATGCTTAAAGTAAAAAAAAAAAAAAAGTGAAATATTCCTTTAAATATCGTACCTGGGGTGTGTCTATAGTATGCCTGTAAATTGGCGCGTGTTTCCCGTGTTAGAACAGTCCCTGCACAAAATGTCATTTTTAAAGATAAAAATCTCATTTAAAACTGCTTGCGGGTTTAATGTAATGTCGGGTCCTGGCAATATGGATGAAAATCAGTGAGACAAACGGCATGGGTACCCCCCAGTCCATTACCAGGCCCTTTGGGTCTTGTATGGATATTAAGGGGAACCCCGCACCCAAATTAAAATAAGGAAAGGTGTGAGGCCACCAGGCCCTATATACTCTGAACAGCAGTATACAGGCGGTGCAAACAAGACAGGGACTGTAGGTTTGTTGTTAAGTAGAGTCTGTTTGTAATTTTGAACGGGTACATTTTTAACGTGTTTAGCTCCAGCCAAAAAATCTTTTTTAAGCTTTTTGGAAAACATAGGGAAGGGTTATCACCCCTGTGACATTTGTTTTGCTGTCTTTCCTCCTCTTCAGAAGATTTCACCTCACTTTTTGTCCCAATGACAAATGTTTTTTGAAAATTTGGGGTTTTTTGTGGAACAAGGATTGGAAAGCATCAGTGGAAAGGAGAAATGTTTTTCCCATATTAACTCCTACAGGAGAGAATTTCCCTTCCTAGGGGTAGATTTCATCTCACTTCCTGTTGTCTCCTTCCGTTTCCAAGTAGGAGTCCTTTGTAAGTTAGATGTTTGAAAGTAGGGGCCTGCCCTATATACTCAGCAGAAATTTGGGCCTTAGGTGTTGTTGTGGCCACAACACTGTAAGCCCTCACAGGGCCCTGCTGTGAAATATTAGATCAAGAATTGTAATTACATGCCCCTGTTGAACAAGGGCAGAAAAATTGGGCCTTTGGTGGTGGTGGTGCTGGTGCCACAACACTGTAAGTCCTCACTCGCTCTTGGTGGGTGCAGAAATGGGCCCTGCTGTGAAATATTAGATCAAGAATTGTAATTACATGCCCCTGTTGAACAAGGGCAGAAAAATTGGGCCTTTGGTGGTAGTGGTGGTGGTGCTGGTGCCACAACACTGTAAGTCCTCACTCACTCTTGGTGGGTGCAGAAATGGGCCCTGCTGTGAAATATTAGATCAAGAATTGTAATTACATGCCCCTGTTGAACAGGGGCTGAAAAATTAGGCCTTAGGCACTGGTGCTGGTGCCACAACACTGCAACCCCTCACAGATACTCTAGTTGGAATGCAGAAATGAGCCCTGCTGCAAAGTTTTGCATCAAAAATTGTAATTACAGGCCCCTGTTAAACAGGGCCTGAAAAATAGGGCCTTAGGCACTGGTGCCACAACACTGCAACCTCTCACAGATACTCTAGTTGGAACGCAGAAATGAGCCCTGTTGCAAAGTATTGCATCAAAAATTGTAATTACACGCCCCTGTTAAACAGGGGCTGAAAAATTGGGCCTTAGGCACTGGTGCTGGTGCCACAACACTGCAACCCCTCACAGGTACTCTAGTTGTAACGCAGAAACGAGCCCTGCTGCAAAGTATTGCATCAAAAATTGTAATTACACGCCCCTGTTAAACAGGGGCTGAAAAATTGGGCCTTAGGCACTGGTGGTGGCGCCCAGAACCAAAAATGTTCTTACAAGCTATCAGCGTGATGATTGAGGAGGAAGAGGATAATTACTCAGGGATAGTCACTCAGCATCAGCATAGGCAGTCTGTGAAGGGATCTGAGATTTAAAAAAAAAATATTCGGTTACATCAGCATCAGGTGCTTGGTAGCTGGTGGTGATCCAAGACTGATTCATTTTTATGAAGGTCAGGCGATCGACCGAGTCGGTGGACAGACGCACCCTGTGATCAGTTACAAAGCCTCCAGCAGCACTGAATGTGCGTTCCGAAAGAACGCTGGATGCAGGACAGGCCAGTAGCTCAATTGCATACTGTGCAAGCTCTGGCCAGTGATCCATCCTCAAGACCCAGTAACCCAGAGGATTTTCAGTGGGAAAGGTGTCCAAGTCAGATCTTGCCCCTAGGTATTCCTGCACCATGTAAAACAGACGCTGGCGATGGTTGCTGGAACCGATCATACCTTGGGGCTGCGGACCAAAAAATTGTCTGAACGCATCGGTCAGATGGCCACCTTCTCCACCGCTCCTTCTTTGACTGACCGAAGCCTCAGCAACACGTTGTCCAGAAACAGGAGCTTGTAACCTCCCAGTCTCTGGGAACGCGTTGCACAGACCTTTCTGCAAGGCCTCCCGAAGATGTTTCATCCTCTGCTCCCTATGCGATGGCAAGATAAGGTCTGCAACCTTACCCTTGTAACGTGGTTCAAGGAGGGTTGCCAGCCAGTATTGGTCCTTCTCCTTGATACCACGAATACGAGGATCCTTACGCAGGCTTTGCAGGATCAGGGAGGCCATGCAGCGTAGGTTTGCTGAGGCATTCGGTCCGGAGTCTTCTGGGTCACTAAGGACGACATGGTCCGCAGCCACCTCCTCCCAGCCACGTACAAGTCCATGTGTTTCTTGGGACTGATCCCTTAAAGACTGCTGCTAATGCTGAGTGCCAGGCTCCACCTCTATACTGACACAATTTTCCTCCTCCTCCTCCTCCTCCTCGTCCTCTTCCTGTGTGATCGGCGGGCACGCAGGAACACTGTCTGGATAAAGGGGGCCTTGAGAGCTAAGGAAGTCCTCCTCTTCCTGCCTCTGTTCTACCTCAAGTGCCCTGTCCATTATTCCACGCAGCGTGTGCTCCAACAGGTGGACAAGGGGGACAGTGTCACTGATGCATGCACTGTCACTGCTCACCATCCTCGTGGCCTCCTCAAATGGTGACAGGACAGTGCATGCATCCCTGATCATGGCCCACTGGCGTGGGGAAAAAAAACAAGCTCCCCTGACCCTGTCCTGGTGCCATAGTCGCACAGGTACTCATTGATGGCCCTCTGCTGCGTGTGCAGCCGCTGCAGCATGGCCAACGTTGAGTTCCACCTGGTGGGCATGTCACAGATTAGGCGGTTCTTGGGCAGGTTAAACTCCTTTTGGAGGTCTGTCAGCCGAGCACTGGCATTATATGACCGGCGGAAATGCACACAGACTTTCCTGGCCTGCCTCAGGACATACTGTAAGCCCTGGGTACCTGCCCAAGAACCGCTGCACCACCAAGTTAAGGACGTGAGCCAAACAGGGCACATGGGTCATTTGTCCCTGCCATTGTTGCAAACCACCATTCCTGCCTTAAGTTGGCGTGGCGTCAACCACCTCTGAACCTGCCCCTGCAGAGCTGACAGAACCTCTTCCCCAGTGTGGCTCCTGTCCCCCAAGCACACCAGCTCAAGCACCGCATGGCATCTTTTGGCCTGCGTACTTGTGTAGCCCCTTGAACGGCTAAGGAGCACCGCTCGTTCCGAGGACAAAGCACAGGAAGAGGCCATGGATGAAGAAGAAGAGGAGGGGGCATTTTGGAGGCGTGGTGGCGGAACAACCTTCAACACTACTGCACCTTGTCCTGCATCCTTCCCAGCTGCCAGCAGAGTCACCCAATGCGCCGTGAAACTTAGGTAACGTCCCTGTCCATGCCTGCTGGACCATGAGTCAGCGGTAATATGCACCTTACCGCTGACCGCCCTGTCCAGCGAGGCATGGACATTGCCTTCCACATGCCGGTAGAGAGCCGGAATTGCCTTCCGTGAGAAAAAGTGGCGTTTGGGTACCTGCCACTGAGGAACCGCACATTCCACAAACTCACGGAAGGGGGCAGAGTCTACCAACTGAAAAGGCAGCAGTTGAAGTGCTAGCAATTTTGCCAAGCTAGCATTCAACCGCTGGGCATGTGGATAGCTGGGAGCAAACTTCTTTCGGCGGTGCAGCAGCTAGGGCAGGGAAATTTGCCTGGTACAATCTGACGTCGGTGTACCAAAAGCAGATTGCCCACAAGTACTTGGCTGTGACACACCTAATTCTACACCTTCATTCTTCTCAGTGCAGGTCTCAGAGAGGACTGAAGGTATAGTGGGGTTGGAGATCTCAGCTGATGAGGAGCAAGGAGAGGTCCTCTTTGTTCTTTGGTGTGGGTCTTTTAGATACGCTTGCCAACGAACTGCATGGCAGGTCAACATATGTCTGGTCAAGCATGTGGTACCCAAGCGGGAGATGTTTTGGCCACGTGAGATACGCTTGAGACATATGTTGCAAATAGCAGCGGTGCGATCTGATGCACTCATCTCAAAAAAGGCCCACACCAAAGAACTTTTTGAATAACGCGCAGAGACTGCAGCGCCCTGCACATGTGGAGCTTTGGGGTGTGATGCAGTCAAGGTGCTGCCCTTAGGCTGGCCCCTGGAGGGCATCCTGCCTCGTTGGTGATGTGCCGCCTCCTCCTCCTCCTCTCTCCTATCAGGCACCCACGTTAAGTCAGTGACCTCATCATCCCCTCCCTCCTCATCACTGGAGCAAACCTGGCAGTATGCTGCAGCAGGGGGAGCATGACTGCCAGATTGCTGTCCTTCTTGGGCACCCCCTCTGTCCGTGCTCACGTTACTGCCTTCATCGAGCTCAGTATCATCATCAAAGCCTTCCAAACGCTGGGCATCCTCCTGGAGCATGTACCCAACACTGTGGTCAAACAGTTCGAGGGACTCCTCAGGAGGACATGGTGGGGCT
The DNA here is from genome assembly GCF_042186555.1 of Aquarana catesbeiana. NCBI lineage: Eukaryota > Metazoa > Chordata > Amphibia > Anura > Ranidae > Aquarana > Aquarana catesbeiana. Next base: position 253,071,394 of record NC_133327.1, on the reverse strand, counting down.
AGGGAAGGAGTCACTGATGACATTGAGCCAAGGGAAGAGGCCGCTGCTTTGCCAGACAAAGTACCCTGGGCATGGGTGAGAGAGGATGAGGAGGATGAGGACGGCTTGGTCATCCACTCGACCAAGTCTTCCGCATGTTGCGGCTCAACGCGGCCAGCTGCCGAAAAAATGCCAAGCGTGTCCCACGGCCACGTGCTGATGAGGATGCACCGTCTCCACGACCAGCACTAGACACAGAGCCTGCTTGCCCTCTCTTATTGGCTTGTGACTGTCTGCCTCTCCTTCTTGGCCTTCCAGACATACTAATGGCCTGTAGCTGCACTAAGCTGGGATATATATATATATATATATATATATATATATATATATATATATATATGTACTGATACTGCAGCTAGCAAAATCAACTGCCTGCCTGTAGTATGAGAACACCACCAACCTTCTACAGGTAGCTTTAGCTGAACACTGTGCAGAGCTCGCAAAAAAATAACTTGTAGCTTTTTTAGCTGCCTGCGGTAGTGATAGGATCAGGAAAATACCACCAACCTTCTACAGGTAGCTTTAGCTGAACACTGTGCAGAGCTCACAAAAAAAATAACTTGTAGGTTTAGCTGGACACTGTGAGGAGGACGCACCACACTAACTTGTAGTTTTAGCTGAACACTGTGAGCAGGACGCACCGCACTAACTTGTAGGTTTAGCTGAACACTGTGAGGTGGACGCACCGCACTAACTTGTAGTTTTAGCTGAACACTGTGAGCAGGACACACTGCACTAACTGTAAATAGTCTAGCTGCCTGACTGTGGTACTAATAGGATCAAAAGAACACCAGAAATTTTCTTCAGGTAGCTGTAAATACTGTAACAAGACAAGCCTGCCTGTCAGTAAGAAGTTAACAGGAACGGATCTAGCTGAACACTGTGAGCAGGACGCACTGCACTAACTTGTAGCTTTAGATGAACACTGTGCAGAGGTCTCACTACACTAACTTGTAGGTTTAGCTGAACACTGTGAGCAGGACGCACAGCACTAACTTGTAGTTTTAGCTGAACACTGTGAGCAGGACGCACCGCATTAACTTCTAGGTTTTGCTGAACACTGTGAGGTGGACGCACAGCACTAACTTGTAGTTTTAGCTGAACACTGTGAGCCGGACGCACCGCACTAACTTGTAGGTTTAGCTGAACACTGTGAGCAGGACGCACCCCACTAACTTGTAGGTTTAGCTGAACACTGTGAACAGGACGCACCCCACTAACTTGTAGTTTTAGCTGAACACTGTGAGCAGGACGCACTGCACTAACTGTAAATAGTCTAGCTGCCTGACTGTGGTACTGATAGGATCAAAAGAACACCAGCAATTTTCTTCAGGTAGCTGTAAATACTGTAACAAGACAAGCCTGCCTGTCAGTAAGAAGATAACAGGAACGGATCTAGCTGAACACTGTGAGCAGGACGCACTGCACTAACTTGTAGCTTTAGATGAACACTGTGCAGAGGTCTCACTACAATAACTTGTAGGTTTAGCTGAACACTGTGAGCAGGACGCACCGCACTAACTTCTAGGTTTAGCTGAACACTGTGAGGTGGACGCACCGCACTAACTTGTAGTTTTAGCTGAACACTGTGAGCAGGACGCACCGCACTAACTTGTAGGTTTAGCTGAACACTGTGAGCAGGACGCACCGCACTAACTTCTAGGTTTAGCTGAACACTGTGAGGTGGACGCACAGCACTAACTTGTAGTTTTAGCTGAACACTGTGAGCAGGACGCACCCCACTAACTTGTAGATTTAGCTGAACACTGTGAGCAGGACGCACCACACTAACTTGTAGTTTTAGCTGAACACTGTGAGCAGGACGCACAGCACTAACTTGTAGTTTTAGCTGAACACTATGAGCAGGACGCACAACACTAACTTGTAGTTTTAGCTGAACACTGTGAGCAGGACGCACAGCACTAACTTGTAGTTTTAGCTGAGCACTGTGAGCAGGATGCACCGCACTAACTTTTAGGTTTAGCTGAACACTGTGCGCAGGACGCACCCCACTAACTTGTAGGTTTAGCTGAACACTGTGAGCAGGAAGCACCACACTAACTTGTAGTTTTAGCTGAACACTGTGAGCAGGGCGCACAGCACTAACTTGAAGTTTTAGCTGAACACTGTGAGCAGGACGCACCGCACTAATTTGTAGGTTTAGCTGAACACTGTGAGCAGGACGCACCCCACTAACTTGTAGGTTTAGCTGAACACTGTGAGCAGGACGCACCCCACTAACTTGTAGTTTTAGCTGAACACTGTGAGCAGGACGCACTGCACTAACTGTAAATAGTCTAGCTGCCTGACTGTGGTACTAATAGGATCAAAAGAACACCAGCAATTTTCTTCTGTCAGTAAGAAGATAACAGGAACGGATCTAGCTAAACTGAATACAGTGTATATATATATGCAACACCTGGGATGCATATATATACACAATACACTGTAAGTGCAGCTAACTGACTGACTGTTCTGCCTAATCTATCTAACTCAAATCAAATAACACTGTCTGTCTCTCTCTCTCTCTATCTATGAACGCCAGAACACACACTACACAGGGCCGCCGTGCAGGCGGCCTTATATAGTGTGGGGCGTGTACTAAATCCCCTGAGCCATAATTGGCCAAAGCCTCCTTGGCTTTGGCCAATTACGGCTCTCTGTTCAGACGGCGCTGTGATTGGCCAAGCATGCGGGTCATAGTGCATGCTTGGCCAATCATCAGCCAGCAATGCACTGTGATGCAGCAGTGAATTATGGGCCGTGACGATGTTCGAGTCGAACATGGGTTGGACTCGAACACGAAGCTCATCCCTACAACTCAATAGTTTCCTGCTGCATAAATGCAGCTATGCAGTGGAATAACGTCCTTACAGGATGTCTCCAACTTATAAGCCAACCTCAATGCACTGTTTAATTGTGGCAAATGAGGTTTGATGTTGATAAATGTGAAGTTATGCACTTGGGGCCTAAGACTATGCATGCATCATACATACTAGGAGGAGTACAACTGGGGGAATCAATGGTGAGGATCTGGGGGTTTTGGTAGATCATAAGCTTAATAATAGCATGCAACGCCAAGCGGTGGTTTCCAAAGCAAGCAAAGTCCTTTCTTGTATTAAGAGCGGTGTGGACTCCAGAGAGAGATAGATCATTTTGCCCCTGTTCAAATCATTAGTAAGACCTCATCTGGAATATGCAGTTCAGTTTTGGGCACCAGTTCTCAAAAAGTATATGGGGGACTTGAAGAAAGTGCAGAGAAGGGCAACTAAACTGATAAGAGGCACAGAGGATCTCAGCTATGAGGAAAGATTAGAGGAACTGAATTTATTTCCTCTTGAGAAGAGGAGATTAAGGGGGGATATGATCAACATGTACAAATACATAAGAGATCCATATAGTGAACTTAGTGTTGAGTTATTCACTTTAAGGTCATCACAGAGGACAAGGGGACACTCTTTACATCTAGAGGAAAACAGATTTCATCTCCAAATATGGAAAGGTTTCTTCACAGTAAGAGCTGTGAAATGTGGAATAGGCTCTCTCCAGATGTGGTTCGGGCCAGCTCAGTAGATTGCTCTAAAAAAGGCCTGGAATCTTTCCCAAATGTACTGTGACTACAGTAATATAACTGGGTACCAACATTTATAGGTAAAGTTGATCAAGGGAAAATACGATTGCCTCTCGAGATCAGGAAGGATTTTTTTCCCCTGCTGTAGCAAATTGAATCATGCTTTGCTGGGGTTTTTTTCACCTTCCTCTCGGTCTGTGGATTGTGTATATGGGATTGTATGATTTTCTATTTTTTTTATTGGTTTAACTAGGTGGACTTGTGTCTTTTTTCAACCTGACTAACTATGTAACTACTGTATCTAACTATATAAATTAATAGTTTAGCTGATGAATTATAAATATCTTTGAAATATTTTTGCCAAATGTCTCAATGAGTAATAAATTCTGCCATTTTTCTTTACCAACGACCAATTTATCTCTGTATGCCATCCTGCAATGTGCCAATTGATATTACACAAAGCCATTGAAATTGTAATATAGACAGTAACATTTTGATTGAAAGTGTCTCCTGGAACAGAGGTAGCACAAAGGAACACTGTGCATCTATTATCCCTGTAAACAGCGTCTGAGATGCTCACAGTATGAAGGATTAGAGTAGGCTCTAGTCTTTCAAGCACAAAGATGCTTGGCTGATATACAGCTAGAAACTGAGCCACCAGAACAACCAAAATAAAAGAGTTTGATGTAGTATCTTTGGGCTGAGGATTATTATTTTTTCTTCTAGGCTAATTAGCAGACATTAATAAAAAATGGCACTTTATCAAAAAGAGCAAATGCACATAAACAGCTTACTTACACATTATCAGATACTTAAAAATGGTACCACTAACCAGCGAATAAATTGGACTGTGATTGATTGGAAGTATGTGTTTACCAATTTAAAATATTGAGTGACTTGATTTGCCACCAGCAGCTTGTCCTTCAGCCAAATGGCAGAACATGATTCCATGTTATACATAAACACACATAGACCAAAACATCTTAGTCATCTTCCAGACTATTCTTGGTTTCATATATAACTAACAAGTCATTCACTAGTCCCAGTCACTATGCCGCCAGCTGTTCTTATACATGCTAACACATAGCTGACAGCAAAAAAAAATAATTCTACTTATACCTTTTTTTGCTGGACATCGAAGACCACTAGCCTTGAGTACAAGTCGAGCAGTCAGTGTGTCATCCCTGTTTCTTTCCTCCCTCCCTCCCTCCTAGCAGCAGGAGTTCTGGGCCAATCAGCGGCAGGAGGATGATGATGCAGCCCCTAAAGATACTTGGAAATGTAGTCCTAGAAGGAGCCCTGTAGAATGGAGGCTAATGGACTGTGGACTTTAATACCCAGGCTTCCCTGCACACCAGAGGATAGGCATTTCCCGGGATCTGAGAAGAAATTCGGGCTCTTATCTCTGAAGAACCAGAGAGGATGGACCTGTTGCAGTGAGCTGAGTACTAGGGCTGAGCTACTGACTGAGCTAGGTCAGAAGTCGTGCAGACACCTAATCCTTGTGTGCCTATACCAGAGAGGACAGAGCCTGTGAGGACCAGAACTGAAAGCCTGAGCCTTATAAAGGACCTGTTTGTAAGGACTTAGCTACCAGGTTCCTGAGGCCAACAAACCTCCAAGTGTTTTGTATCTGACTCATGAACCAAGAGTGTTGAGTGGAATCAAACATGCTTATCTCATCACTGTCTGCAGTTTAATGCTAGTAGAGCTGGTAATATGTGCACTTCTGTACAGATGAGTCCCAACATTAGATGGCTTAAATTTGCACATTTAGGCTCTGGGTACTATTCAATCACATCCCAGGGGTACCCCACTCTGGAAATATACACATACTTACATCCGGGGGTATAATTTCAGAGTGCACTCTGGGACATTTTTTGATTGGTTAAAACAGAGAGTCACTGTGGGACTTCCTTTATTGCCATTCATAGTTCTCATTGTTTATGTGGGTTTTATTAATGCTGTGTACACCAGTTTAATTTGGTTTAGCATTATTGCAGTCTAGTTAATTGCCATAGTTGAGGCTAGCATTCCTCTCAGTAAATCTAACTCATTCTAAAGCCCCGTACACACAGACGGTGTGTATGTCGCATGTGCATGCTGGAAAATTGACTCCCGATCAGCGCTCTCAGCTGATGGCAGAGGTCCATCCCCCTGTCAGAACACAACAGCTCAGTGGGGGAGATCACTGTACTAACCTCTGACCGGAGCGGTCAGTTTTTCAGGTTGCACAAAAAAAACCTGTTATGCCCCGTACACACGATAGGATTTTCCGACGGAAAACGTTCTATGGGAGTTTGTTGTCGGAAATTCCGACCATGTGTAGGCTCCATCAGACATTATACATCAGAATTTCCGTCACACAAAATTTGAGAGCTGGTTCTCAAATTTTCCGACAACAAAGTCCGTTGTCGTAAATTCGGATTGTGTGTACACAATTCCAATGCACAAAGTTCCACGCATGCTCGGAATCAAGTAGAAGAGCTGCACTGGCTATTGAACTTCATTTTTCTTGGCTCGTCGTACGTGTTGTACTTCACTGCGTTCTTGACATTCGGAATTTCTGACAAGATTTGTGTGACCGTGTGTATGCAAGACAAGTTTGAGTCAACATCCGTCGGAAAAAAAACATTGATTTTGTCGTCAGAAAATCCTATTGTGTGTACAGGACATTAGTGTGTACCAGGCTTAATGTATACTCTGACCTGTTTATGGGTTTTTGTATTGTGGTTATCCTACTTTACTATAATATAATTATTTTATTTACTATCAAGTAGCCTGTGGCCAATTTCCTGGATGCTGATATAGTGTGAAAGTATACTAATACTTAAGTTATACAGGTGTGTGTAGCCTTTAAAATAAGTAGCCACGTGTGTCAGAGGGGACAAAGTGGTTTGCAGAGTTGTGGCAGAGCAGAGAACCCATCATACCCAGCAGCTGATGTGGGGGTAAGCACTACATAAATATTCTTCCACAGCTTGAACCTCCTGTCACTTAAAAAGACAATGGTATCTTGGAATGTGGGTGACTGCTAAAGAGCTTTTTTTTTAAAAATTTATTGGAGCTTGTCACGGAACGTCCCACACTCCGCTTGAGTGTTTACATCAGTATACCACTTCCTCCCAGTCTGGACTCAGATATCAGATATTCCAACCGCTCCCAAGCATAAAACAAGGCGAGACTTGCTTAGATGCTAACATGGACTATTTTTATTTAGAATCAAAATTACAAGACTTTATATGCCGTTGGAACCTCCTCTAACAATACAACTGTAACCTAATTAACATGAACTAGTTTACTAAATCATTTACCCAGACTAGGTGACTATTCAATACACATTACCATAAACATCAACACAGGGTTAATTAGAACAAACAACAATGTGTGGAATACCCTTCGAACCTGTGGTAAGCTAGACTGTTCATCTCCTAGCCAGTCCTGGAGGCCAATCTGATCAGCTCACTCAATTAACATGTTGAGTTCAGAATCAAACAAACTAATAATAGTTTTTACATATATATCCTGGGAGATATTGGGGATAAATATTACTGTCCCATTTTAAGTAGTCCAAGATATATTTTCTCACTCACCCTGTGCCAGGATAGCACAGGGTGACTTAGACATAAGAGGTGTATGGGGAGCTGAAACAAGGGCATCCCCTACTTTCCAAGGGATTCTGAGTTCCACGGGCCCTACCGTCACATCTCTCCCCTTTCGGCAGAAGACTAACACAGGAGGAGACCCCAGACGGGTTGACTCCGAAGTTAGTTTCAGTCCTCTAATGCCTGTACCCACACAGTACCCCAAATAAATTGTTCCAAACAAAGCGTTACTCACCCAGCCAACCTCTGCCTCTCTAAGAGAACATATCTGCCGCTGGGGAGAGGCCTGGCCTGGCCCTTCTCCCTGGAGTCCTTTCTGCCACTGGAGAGAAGACAGGGTGACTGGGCTTACTCCGTCATGCTGTTGGGGATCTGGGCCGACTGCCCAGCATCCCTGGGGTAAACAGGTGGAGACTGAAATCCCATCCACCTTCACAGGAAATCCATCCTCTGTTAGTTGAGGGCAGAGTCCAGCAGTACTCGGCCCTGTTGCCAGGCCTTCTGCTGGAAACCCCACACCATCTGCTCCAGCTAACTGTTGGGGAGGGAGGCTGACTGCCCCGCCTCCCTGGAACTCTGTAGTTGTTGCCGGTGCTGGGCAGAGGTTGGTAGCACTCTGCCCGGTTGCCAGTGCTTCAACTGGGGAAGTTCCTTGTAACTCCACAGATACTACTGTTGGTGCTGGACAGAGCACAATGAAGTTTGGCCCCAATACCAGCTCTTCTGCTGGAGGCTCATCAGGTTGTTCTTCCTCAGCAGAAAAGTCTATCAAATCCCCTGTCTCTGCAACTGGTGTCTGGGGATAGAGATCCACCATCTCCTGTCCATGGAGCTCAGAAGATGCTATCAGTGCTGGGCAGAGGTTAGCAGAGCTCTGCCCTGTTGTCAGCACTTCAGGTTTGGGGACGGCAATCTCCAGATTTTCCACTGCCGATTCTCTGGCATGCTGCTGGACAGGCACATTCCTCCATCCAAGATCATCCCATGCAGAAACAGGATCATCAAGGTCAGTCAGCACTTGCTGCATCTGCCATAAGGCCTCCGCCTCCATAGCTGTGGGGGCAGGTTGGCAAGGCACACTATTACTTTGCCCCATTGCGGACTCTTCAGCCAGGATTTCAATGTTGTCAATTGGTATTTCCTGATAGTCCCAGGCAAAGGGAGCCCAGCCCTGGCACTGAGCAACGTCTAGCAGCCGTTTGTAGGCGATCTCCAGCTCCCATTCCTGAACGGCCAGAAACTCCAAATCTTCCTGTGCCCAGTGCACTTCCAAAATGTTCAGTAGCCCTTCTCTGAAATCCATGATTTCGTCCACCCGCCACTCCAAATCACTCCCAAAGGTAGGGTCCCCTGTCAGCTTCACATGCAACAGTCCCAAGCCGCCGTAGCTTAAGCCTTCCGTTGGGCTGTCATCCACTATCCAGGGACATGCTTGGGATACATGCCACCGGAGGGCTCTGTAGCTCTCATCCAGCTTCATCTCTGCCCAGACCAGCCTGCTTAATTCAGCTGTCTGCTCCTTGTGCTGTTTTTCTTCCAAAAACCGCACCGCAATCCGTACTGCGACCTGTACCTTTCCTGGATGGAGGGGAGTACTTTTCCCTGGTTTCGCTGCTCACGGGCTAGCGCTTCTTTGCAGAGTTTGCAGCGAATAGAATCACACCATCCCAGCAGGACCTGCTCTGATACTGGTCCTCTGTGCATCTCTCGCAACCTCCTTCTGAATTCCTCCTCCATGGCGGCTGGTATCTGTACCTCTCCTCTCATCTCCTGCTATCCGGACCTTGGATCCAGGTGGAAGTTTGGATGTCCCAGACTGCAGGAAGCGTCCCGCTGCTTTCCACCAATGTCACTGAAAGTCCCACACTCCGCTTGAGTGTTTACATCAGTATACCACTTCCTCCCAGTCTGGACTCAGATATCAGATATTCCAACCGCTCCCAAGCATAAAACAAGGTGAGACTTGCTTAGATGCTAGCATAGACTATTTTTATTTAGAAACAAAATTACAAGACTTTATATGCCGTTGGAACCTCCTCTAACAATACAACTGTAACCTAATTAACATGAGCTAGTTTACTAAATCATTTACCCGGACTAGGTGACTATTTAATACACATTACCATAAACATCAACACAGGGTTAATTAGAACAAACAACAATGTGTGGAATACCCTTCGAACCTGTGGTAAGCTAGACTGTTCATCTCCTAGCCAGTCCTGGAGGCCAATGTGATCAGCTCACTCAATTAACATGTTGAGTTCAGAATCAAACAAACCAATAATAGTCTTTGCATATATATCCTGGGAGATATTGGGGATAAATATTACTGTCCCATTTTAAGTAGTCCAAGATATATTTTCTCACTCACCCTGTGCCAGGATAGCACAGGGTGACTTAGACATAAGAGGTGTATGGGGAGCTGAAACAAGTGCATCCCCTACATTCCAAGGGATTCTGAGTTCCACGGGCCCTACCGTCACAGAGCTATAATTGCTTATTTGAAATTACATCCAGCTCAAGTGGGTCGCCCATGTGATTAAGCTGGATGCAAATGATACTTCCAAGAAAGTCTATTAGCTGAGCCTGCAGGAGGATGGCTGAAAGGAAAGCCTGGCTGAGAAAAGTAGTATAGTTAGTGTCTAGTTAGGGTTCCCCACCACCTACCAGCTAATTGCCACAACAATTTAAAGAGATATCTAAACTAACCCTACGTTCACACCTATGCGTTTTTGGTGCATTTTGCAATTTGCAGAAACGCACTACAGTCCATTTAACATGGTCTCCTAAGGTACATTTTCACATCTATGCATTTTTGGAAAGGGCCGGGGACTTTTTTCTCTGCAGCAGATTGAGTTTTGCGTGTAATAGACTTCAATGGAGTCACACCAGAAATGCAAGTGTTTTTTGATGAGTTTTGTGGTTTTTTTTATTTTTCCCCTTCAAAAACACTGTATATAGCTGGTTGCTAAGGAACGGGCAGGGAAGCCGGTCTCCATGTCCTTAACAACTGATGGATCATCAGCTGTCAGCGGGTTTCCCCGTTGACAGTTGAATGTAAAAATATGTATTCCGAACAAAAAAATTTGATAAAAAATGGGGTCCCCCAGATCCATACCAGGCCTTCACCACTCCAGTGCATGCTGGGGTGGTGACTTCACAAGGGGGCGGGGCCACCAGGTGACTTCACCCGGGTTGGCCCTGCCCCTTACCTATTTGAGAACTGTCAGACGAAGAAATGGGCAGTCGGAGGTTAGCATTTGACGAGTGCGGAGCTTTTTATTGTGGGGTCCAGCTGTCCGGCAGGCGGCATGATTGATGAAGGATCTGCATTAGGGACATTATTTTTGGATTGTTAATAAAGGAATTGTCAAAAACTGTGTTTGTGGTTTTTATTCTATGTGACACTTTTTTGGTTAATGAGCACCCCATACTCATTCACATGGGGGGCAGGATTTGGGGACCCCCTTCCCCACAAACACAGCCCCCAGTGGAAGAGGCCCTTGTCCCCATCAAAATAGGGACAAGGAGCTTTGAGGTGGGGGCAAAGAGCCCTTGTTGAGGGTTTGCAGCCTGGTATGGTTCAAGGGGACGGGGGGGAGGCGCTCGCTCGTCCCCCTCTCTTTCCCTTCCTTTCCGGCTGCATGCTCGGATAAGGTCTGGTATGGATTTGGGGGGACCAAATGCCTTTTTTTAGTTTAGTGGGGGGTTCCTCCCCAATCCATACCTTTTTTTTAACAAATGTTTTTGACGGCAGTCCTTTTTTTTTTTTTACATTCAGCTGTCAGCGGAGAAACCTACTGACAGCTTATGATTCATCAGTTGTTAAGGACGTGGTGACAGGCTTCCCAGCCTGCTTCTTAGCAACCAGCTACTTACAGTGTTTTTAAAGGGAAAGAAAACACAAAACGCAAAATGCATGAAATCTACATGCAAAAAAGCATCTAAAATGCGGGTTTAAAAACCCAAAACACACAGCAAAATGTGCCTGAAAAATGCATCAACTGCAACTGCATAGATGTGAATCTAGACTTATTGGACCAAATACTCACCTACATCTATAGTTACATTACATGCCATGTACTGAGTCTTCCCTCGTTCAGGTTATGGAGTGTAAAGGTCCTCAAAAGGTCCTGAAGACTCCAGCAAAGCATGATGACTTTAGTGTGGTGACAAAACTGGTCAACTGTGGGTCCAGACTGCAGAGGTGGATCACCAGTCGGAAGAGATACCACGGTTGGTTACACAATAGCTAAACTAAATAAAAAAGGCATATGAATGGTTTTAAATAAATTAAGGGGGAGGGTCAGTGGGTTTAAATGGGGCATTTTTAGATCTGAGATGAGATTTAAATCAACAGAAGAAATTATACATTGCAGAGACCTGTGTGTCTTAGAGGAATGGGCAAAAGGCACACTTTTAGCAGTAGAACAAATTGAAAGAGAGGGAGGAAGAAGAAAAGAAGAGGTTGACGTTTACAGCTTTAGAAAATGTCAGAGATTGGTCTTCTGGTGCAGATCTGGATGGTAGCAGACAAGGCTGCAGATAACAATAAATATTAACTCATATATCACTAGTGATGAGCCGAACATACATGAGTTCAGTTTGGGACAGCCTCACCGAAACTTACTGAAGTTCCAATGTCATATCTGTACCCCCATTGAAGTCAACAGCAGCCGAATTTTAGAAATTAGTAATGGACATTTTCCAGGCTAATAGGCAAGGGATTGTCAAACAATTAATGGGAGTTCCCAATAAAAAAGGGTCTGGTAGGGTTGTCACGGAGGACCCCAAATCCCATATCATTTCATCTGGTCTGGTATGGTTTTAAGGAGGAATCGCATGCAAAAAAAAAGCACCCCCCCCTCCACCTTACCTGCTCTGTTCAATGGTGGAGTCCACCCCCCCCCCTTTTGAACTATTCCATATGCCCTTGACATTGGGAGGGTACCTTTCCAAGGAGGATCAAGACCCTTTTCCCCAAAACCTTGGTCCAATAGTTGAGGGGTTCTGTGGGTAGGAGGCGTATCAGAATCTGGAAGCCCCTTAAGATATCACACTTTTTGGACAAGTCCTTTGTTAAAAAGAAAGTCCCATGATGTAAATCTATTGTAAAACATTTTGGGCTAAAAATAGCGCATGTAAAGCGCCTGAAAAACGGCTCCCCTGCAGTCTCAGTGTGAAAGCCAGAGGGCTTTCACACTGAGGCGATGCTCTGGCAGGACATTAAAAAAACTCCTGCAAGCTGCATCTTTGGAGCGGTGAAGGAGCGGTGTATACACAATCCTGCTCATTGAAATGAATGGGCAGCGCAGCTGAACCGCCAGCAAAGCGCCACTGTAGCAGCACTTTGCGGGTCGTTTTAACCCTTTTCTGGCCGCTGGCAGGGGTTAAAAGCTCCGCTAGCATCCGAAAACCCCCCAAAAATGACGGTAAAGCGCCACTAAAAATAGCGGCGCTTTACCGCCAACGACACCGATGCCCCAGTGTGAAACAGGCCTTAAGGCAGGCTGAGGCAGGAAACTTACTGTTTGTAACCAAATTACATTTTTAAAGAAGAATGTTTCAGCAGAGCAGGGATTGTATGACAAGAGCAGTCTGTTCCGGTGATAAGGGAAAATATGCGGCACTCACCTCTTTCCATGGTTTTCCAGCAGAGGCAGCACTTCTTACTGATAGTTTAGATAGAGAAGGGATGAGGAGCAGCAGTGTGTGTCCAGTCCATGCTCTGCATATAGGCAGCACAGCATACACTGATCCTCCACACACACAATGAAGGCCCCTTGAACCGCCTTTAGGGAAAGGAAGTCTTGACTGTTGGAAGCATGGCATCACTGTGGGTGTGAACCTAAAGGGGAAGTTAAGTAGTTGCCTTAGGATTGGCTACAAGACCTGAGGTGACTGGGTGGAGCCTGAACTCTAGGAAAAGGCTATGCTGAGGCACATCCAACTGCTCTGAGGAGATTCAGATATCACAAGAGTTGTTAGGTGAGTATCCCTCATCTGCTCCCAGGCCCCTCACTACAAAAATCTCACAGGTGCTCTGATCCACCATACTGACTGATCCCCAGCCCCTGCAGGGTCCTCAGTACTTCAGTCAGACATTAGATTGATACTGGAGTAACTGGTAATGAGTTTGCTGGCTCCACTCCTACAATCCCCACTCTGCCCTCAGCTCTGCAGGATCATTAACATGGCCCTGACCTCTCCTATAATTCATGGACCCCTGTTGCTACTGTTGCTCTGACCAGAAGGTGTCTCTCCTCTACACCCACAAGCCTTCTTCTATGCTCATTCCTGCATGGGATGGAGCCCTTCATCACACCTGATGGCACTGACTCCTCTCCTACTTTCACCACTCACTCCTCTGCCCACAGCCTGTGAAAACTTTTAATACAGCATCTGCCTCTGTTAATGGACACCACCTTCCCTATCCTAGGATTCCCAGAGCACTGCCATCACATGTGAATGGACCTCAGACCTTGGACACTTGCAGTATCTCACTCCCTGCATTCTGTCAGAGAGACTGAGTTCCCTGTGCCCTACAGGGCATGGAACTGATGTATCCTGTCAGCTCTCATCCCCTCCAGCATATCACTCAGCTCCTCTCACTGCCTGTGTGAGAGATCAGGTTTCATACTGCAGGAGGCATTAACTCTTTCCATTCCTGCGTCAGCCTGCATGCCAGCCAGCTCTCCTCCTCAGTGACATGTGATTTCAGTGTTACAGCCTCCCCAAGTGACATGCCTCAGATTCTCTGACAGGGCTTCTGTGTCACTTGAGGCTGGAGGCTCCTTCTTATTAATCCTGCATGTCCCGGCACAACCTCTGACACACAGGGTCAACTCCTGGACTCCAGACTCTCCTTCCAGCTCTTTCTGCAAGCCATCATCAGTCCTCCTACTCTACCTCCATTGAGTAAGTATGATTATGGGGTGGTCTGAGATAAGCCAAGTGTGGCTGTTTTAGGGCCACGGATGCATTTGTGCAGCAGTCCAATCAAATTTTATGTTCACTTTATTGGGTGTCATGCCAGCTGTGGCTCCCACCCCATCCCCAGGGTCTGGTTCTCACGTGGGTGGCACTCTATGATCAATTTTCCCTGTCGATTTGCACTTAGAACAGGGGATTAAATAAATACATTTTAAAAATGGCACCGTGAGTTCTCTGATGTGCTGACGCTGGTGCTTTTTGATACACAGACAGTTGACATATAGAAAGATATTGATGTTAATACTGATGGTGAGGCTGCATTCACAACTGAGCATTATCAGCTCATAAAACGCTCGTAAAACACCAGAAAAATTGTCTGAAAAATGCCCAAAAAGCAAAATCCCATATATATATATATATATATATATATATATATATATATATATATATGTATATATATATATAAAATCAACTTATACAACACTTTCTTTCCTAGCAGGCTTTCCAGTTAATGGTAGTATTGATCGGGAGAATTCCTGGGACCAATACTCCACTTTTGATACAGCACTTTCTTTGCTAAGTTCTCTGGTGCTTCTACCCTTCTGATGACGGCCGACATTAGATCTGCCTTTTGCTTCCTTACTGTACACTGTGACTGTTCCATCCCAACAACATGGAAGGTCCTGACAATCTTCTGTCCTTTTTGGGCTTTGAGATTGACATTGTGGGGATTGTCTGCCGATTTCCTGGGACTAATTAGCTTCTTTCCTTGGTTAAATTCCCAAGGGACTCTAGGAAGCTATGGTTGTAGCAGCTTCAACCTTTTTGGGCCGTCTTGTTTTCACATGCCACATACTTCTGATGGGCAGTGTCTTCTGTGGGCATCTATGAAATGCATATCAGATACACATCATTACGTACACATTATCAGCTCATATGCGTGATGACTTGTAAGCACGGTTGTCCTTCTAGCACTCCTCTTATGGTCATTCTTTGACGAATGGAAGAATTGTCGAACACACAGCTGGAGTTTTTTTTGCAGGTCTGCATTGAGCTCCTGAAGCTTTGGCATTTTATTCCAGAATGACTGGTCTACTGACCCTTGGCCAGCCTCATTGGCCCAACTCTGCTGTGTAACATTATGCTGTTAGAGCCCTTTCCTAATATGGTCAAGTGGTTAACTGCCTCTCTGCACGCTCCCCAGCTTTGTTGTCCCTGTTGTGTATTTCTGGTGCTTGGATGTCTTCAGTTGACTGTGAGGATTCAGATGTAGCTAATTGCTGTGGGTCTTCCTTGGCCTTCCTTTTTTGTGTAGTCTTGTTTCTGACTCCTGTTGCCCCCCTCCATGCCTCCCCTCCCAGAACTCTCAGGTAACCTATCAGCAACTTTGGGACGAATGGGTGCCTCCACCTGTCGATGATTTCTCCCTTTCCCTCTGCGAGACAGGGACCTGGCTCTTTTCTCCTACCTCCTCTACCTGGTGGGTACGATGGTGGGTACCGCTCCCTCTGCTGTATTGTTTGATTCAGACTATCCAGCTGGGAGAACATCTCAAAAGTTTTTTTATTCAGAGGATTCTGAAGGAAAATAGTTGGAAACATCTGACTGGCTTCCCTGATTCTTGGCACCTGTTTTCTGTGCACAATATAACCAACATCTTCTTTCCATTTTGCCCTCTGTCTGTTTTTGCATTTAGGGCTCTCGTTTAGAGTTGCCTTTTCTTGGGTATTATTTGGCACCTTTATGGTTAGTGAACTAACAAAGTTGCCCAGTTTATGGTGACTCAGAGGATGTGCTAATCACAGAATCCTTTGTTTTTATCTCTCGCTTATTCTTCCAACCTCAACTAATTAGAATTTTTTCGGGTCTTGCGCCTTTTTTTTTTCCCAGCTGGTCTTGCCGCCTCATGATTTTTCCGATGTACTCTTTTCCCATTATCACAGCCATTGCTGCCCATGGGATGGGTTTTTTCAAATGACAGATATGGCTTTTAGGCAGATAGGAATTATTTGACTTTTTGCTATATGTACGTCCTCACCTTTTTATTCTGATTTCCTGTCTCTCCCCAGAATTACTTTGGATCATCGTTGACTCCTTTGTTTATTGGGCCTCTTGCCATGCCGAATTTTGACACTGTGGAGAGAATTTTCCTTTGCAGTTGGCAGAATTCGTTCTCGCAGTTTTCATGGCCTACACTGGCTGCTGGTATTACTTGTGACAATTTGTTTTAGATTCCTTCATTCTTATCATTCATGTATGGGGTAACAATGTAGGGCATTACCGGCCTGTAGATTCAACCTCCTCTATTAGGCATGGTATTGCTCTGTGTTGTGCCAGTTTTACCAATCTATTGTTTGGTCCAACATTTTTCCCCTTTTCTGGTTTTGGCCCGTCACATACTTTGTTCTTGTTTCTAGTTCTTGTTTGGAGCTGTTTTACCGGAAAGTGAATGTCTAGGTTTTCAAATTTGTCCACAGGATTGGTGACATTGTTGTCTGCACTGGGGTCTTGAGGGAGATAACAGTATTTATTAAGACCTGATGGAGTTAATTGAAATGATTGGCCTTAATATGTTAGTCTCGGCCTACAATTTAGTGTCACACAGGTGCTGGCTGTGGTGGGGTGCTCATCAGTGTACCACTGACTTGCGTGTGGTGGTTATGACCTTACCAGCAATTGATGTGGCTTTATGGGCTATGCTCTCAAGTTGAAGTCTTTGGTCAGTCTAATGCCTGTCTGGCACTGATGGTAAAGACAGGCCTCTTTGACTATGTGAGTTTATATTTATGGGTGCTCATGGTATACTGTGACTGGCATTGTTTGGTACATTTGGAAAGTAGTACTTTTAAGAAGTTTAATAAAGCTGTGGCCTTACCCTATTTTCAACTTAATCAGCTTCCTTGTCTTTTTGGGGGGGCAAGGTATTGGTTTATTAGTTGGTCATAAGTGAGCATATGCTTCCCAGCAGTCACAATCCTGAGCAGGAGACAAGCACAGTACGAGAAGGGGAGTGGCTACAGCACACAGTTTAGTACTGCAATCACTGTGTGCAGATCCAATTTTCCCTGTCAGGCCAGCCAGAAGTAAACAGAGAGCTGCTAATAGAAATAGCAGGGAGATGACAGCTGCCATGTTCTGCCTGGGGGGCACAGCTCAGAGCTGCGGGATGCCGGAATTTTGTTCAATTTTTTTGGTTCAATTTCCGGTATAGTCCTGCAGGATCCGGGACAGTTGGGAGGTATGGATTTTTCAGTAAAAGTAAATAAACTAATGCGCACACCCACAGTGACCAATAGGCTAATTAAGAGCTGCCAACATAGAACAGTGTACTCACATAACCAACCCAAATGAAAAAACAAATTATGTGGCACTAGAAAAGTGTAATATAAAAAAAAGTGTATATATAAGCAATATGTACACGTGCAAAAGTACATAAAATGACAAAATTAATAAAAGTGCAATAGTGCATAAATATCATAAATACATAGATGCATGAATAACAATCATAAAGTGCAATGAAGAATGAGATAAACTCATACAAAGTGGATTGCAATTCCACCAAAGTAAATGGTTGGACTTATTTACAGGGAAAACAGAGACAGGACTCCCAATCCCTAAAGAGCAAAGCAAAAGTGAAGAGAGAGATAAAGCTCTCTCTGGTAAAATGGGATTTTTGAGGGGAGATAATGTGTCTGTTAACGGTGAGCCAATCCAGCAATGGTTAATATAAAAGTATAAATTTTATTTGAACATATTTAAAATATACATTACAGAAATAGCAATCAAACGTCAGGATGACCATACAATAGCTTGTGTTCAGAAATCATTTGTGATCAGCCAGCCAACATGTTTCGCATATACTTTGCTTCGTCAGGGCATTAGGGACATCACTGATTTTCTCTAGTCTATTGCAAGTCAGAAAGACAAAAGAGCAGCCACCTCCACAGCCAGATGCCCCCTAGTATATCACCCGGAGCAAAAAACCCATGGGTGCCAGATCCCGATGGGTAGTGCCGATAGGGGAACTGGACCGTGCAGAATAATGGGCAGAAGTCTAATAGTGGAGTACCGAGGGACTATAAGATCCTGGTGTTAGCAAGGGCAGCCAGCTCTTGCCAATTCCGACGGGGGAACGCGGGGTGCGTCTGTTGATGCACCCCGCGTGGTGTGGCTCACTGTTAACAGACACATTATCTTCCCTCAAAAATCCCATTTTACCAGAGAGAGCTTTATCTCTCTCTTCACTCTTGTTTTGCAATTCCACCAAAGTAAATGAACAATGTGCAAAAAAAAAAAAAAAAAAAAACAATATATAGAAATATAAACCCGTGACACACAAATGTGTGTAATAAATGTCCAAAAAAATATTATTAGTGATACGTGTAGTCCAAAAAGCCATGCAATACAGCTCCCAATACCAACAAGGTAAGATCTTCTGATAATACAGGAAAGTGCAAGTGCAGTAAACAATCACTGTGACGACAAGTGTCTAAGTGGTTAAGTGGTTAAGTGGTTAACTGCCTCTCTGCACGCTCCCCAGCTTTGTTGTCCCTGTTGTGTATTTCTGGTGCTTGGATGTCTTCAGTTGACTGTGAGGATTCAGATGTAGCTAATTGCTGTGGGTCTTCCTTGGCCTTCCTTTTTTGTGTAGTCTTGTTTCTGATTCCTGTTGCCCCCCTCCATGCCTCCCCTCCCAGAACTCTCAGGTAACCTATCAGCAACTTTGGGACGAATGGGTGCCTCCACCTGTCGATGATTTCTCCCTTTCCCTCTGCGAGACAGGGACCTGGCTCTTTTCTCCTACCTCCTCTACCTGGTGGGTACGATGGTGGGTACCGCTCCCTCTGCTGTATTGTTTGATTCAGACTATCCAGCTGGGAGAACATCTCAAAAGTTTTTTTATTCAGAGGATTCTGAAGGAAAAT
Source organism: Aquarana catesbeiana (assembly GCF_042186555.1). Classification (NCBI taxonomy): domain Eukaryota; kingdom Metazoa; phylum Chordata; class Amphibia; order Anura; family Ranidae; genus Aquarana; species Aquarana catesbeiana. The sequence continues at coordinate 253,052,321 of NC_133327.1, read as the reverse complement.
AGTTGGAAACATCTGACTGGCTTCCCTGATTCTTGGCACCTGTTTTCTGTGCACAATATAACCAACATCTTCTTTCCATTTTGCCCTCTGTCTGTTTTTGCATTTAGGGCTCTCGTTTAGAGTTGCCTTTTCTTGGGTATTATTTGGCACCTTTATGGTTAGTGAACTAACAAAGTTGCCCAGTTTATGGTGACTCAGAGGATGTGCTAATCACAGAATCCTTTGTTTTTATCTCTCGCTTATTCTTCCAACCTCAACTAATTAGAATTTTTTCGGGTCTTGCGCCTTTTTTTTTTCCCAGCTGGTCTTGCCGCCTCATGATTTTTCCGATGTACTCTTTTCCCATTATCACAGCCATTGCTGCCCATGGGATGGGTTTTTTCAAATGACAGATATGGCTTTTAGGCAGATAGGAATTATTTGACTTTTTGCTATATGTACGTCCTCACCTTTTTATTCTGATTTCCTGTCTCTCCCCAGAATTACTTTGGATCATCGTTGACTCCTTTGTTTATTGGGCCTCTTGCCATGCCGAATTTTGACACTGTGGAGAGAATTTTCCTTTGCAGTTGGCAGAATTCGTTCTCGCAGTTTTCATGGCCTACACTGGCTGCTGGTATTACTTGTGACAATTTGTTTTAGATTCCTTCATTCTTATCATTCATGTATGGGGTAACAATGTAGGGCATTACCGGCCTGTAGATTCAACCTCCTCTATTAGGCATGGTATTGCTCTGTGTTGTGCCAGTTTTACCAATCTATTGTTTGGTCCAACATTTTTCCCCTTTTCTGGTTTTGGCCCGTCACATACTTTGTTCTTGTTTCTAGTTCTTGTTTGGAGCTGTTTTACCGGAAAGTGAATGTCTAGGTTTTCAAATTTGTCCACAGGATTGGTGACATTGTTGTCTGCACTGGGGTCTTGAGGGAGATAACAGTATTTATTAAGACCTGATGGAGTTAATTGAAATGATTGGCCTTAATATGTTAGTCTCGGCCTACAATTTAGTGTCACACAGGTGCTGGCTGTGGTGGGGTGCTCATCAGTGTACCACTGACTTGCGTGTGGTGGTTATGACCTTACCAGCAATTGATGTGGCTTTATGGGCTATGCTCTCAAGTTGAAGTCTTTGGTCAGTCTAATGCCTGTCTGGCACTGATGGTAAAGACAGGCCTCTTTGACTACGTGAGTTTATATTTATGGGTGCTCATGGTATACTGTGACTGGCATTGTTTGGTACATTTGGAAAGTAGTACTTTTAAGAAGTTTAATAAAGCTGTGGCCTTACCCTATTTTCAACTTAATCAGCTTCCTTGTCTTTTTGGGGGGGCAAGGTATTGGTTTATTAGTTGGTCATAAGTGAGCATATGCTTCCCAGCAGTCACAATCCTGAGCAGGAGACAAGCACAGTACGAGAAGGGGAGTGGCTACAGCACACAGTTTAGTACTGCAATCACTGTGTGCAGATCCAATTTTCCCTGTCAGGCCAGCCAGAAGTAAACAGAGAGCTGCTAATAGAAATAGCAGGGAGATGACAGCTGCCATGTTCTGCCTGGGGGGCACAGCTCAGAGCTGCGGGATGCCGGAATTTTGTTCAATTTTTTTGGTTCAATTTCCGGTATAGTCCTGCAGGATCCGGGACAGTTGGGAGGTATGGATTTTTCAGTAAAAGTAAATAAACTAATGCGCACACCCACAGTGACCAATAGGCTAATTAAGAGCTGCCAACATAGAACAGTGTACTCACATAACCAACCCAAATGAAAAAACAAATTATGTGGCACTAGAAAAGTGTAATATAAAAAAAAGTGTATATATAAGCAATATGTACACGTGCAAAAGTACATAAAATGACAAAATTAATAAAAGTGCAATAGTGCATAAATATCATAAATACATAGATGCATGAATAACAATCATAAAGTGCAATGAAGAATGAGATAAACTCATACAAAGTGGATTGCAATTCCACCAAAGTAAATGGTTGGACTTATTTACAGGGAAAACAGAGACAGGACTCCCAATCCCTAAAGAGCAAAGCAAAAGTGAAGAGAGAGATAAAGCTCTCTCTGGTAAAATGGGATTTTTGAGGGGAGATAATGTGTCTGTTAACGGTGAGCCAATCCAGCAATGGTTAATATAAAAGTATAAATTTTATTTGAACATATTTAAAATATACATTACAGAAATAGCAATCAAACGTCAGGATGACCATACAATAGCTTGTGTTCAGAAATCATTTGTGATCAGCCAGCCAACATGTTTCGCATATACTTTGCTTCGTCAGGGCATTAGGGACATCACTGATTTTCTCTAGTCTATTGCAAGTCAGAAAGACAAAAGAGCAGCCACCTCCACAGCCAGATGCCCCCTAGTATATCACCCAGAGCAAAAAACCCATGGGTGCCAGATCCCGATGGGTAGTGCCGATAGGGGAACTGGACCGTGCAGAATAATGGGCAGAAGTCTAATAGTGGAGTACCGAGGGACTATAAGATCCTGGTGTTAGCAAGGGCAGCCAGCTCTTGCCAATTCCGACGGGGGAACGCGGGGTGCGTCTGTTGATGCACCCCGCGTGGTGTGGCTCACTGTTAACAGACACATTATCTTCCCTCAAAAATCCCATTTTACCAGAGAGAGCTTTATCTCTCTCTTCACTCTTGTTTTGCAATTCCACCAAAGTAAATGTAAACAAGTAAACAATGTGCAAAAAAAAAAAAACAATATATAGAAATATAAACCCGTGACACACAAATGTGTGTAATAAATGTCCAAAAAAATATTATTAGTGATACGTGTAGTCCAAAAAGCCATGCAATACAGCTCCCAATACCAACAAGGTAAGATCTTCTGATAATACAGGAAAGTGCAAGTGCAGTAAACAATCACTGTGACGACAAGTGTCTAAGATAGATGTGTACATCCAATCAAGCTCCGGAGTGCGACACCTGTTTCCCCCAGCCTCTCACCTGTAGCAGCGGCCCCCAATGGGCCAAGTCGAGCTTAAACCAGCAAGTGGTAGAGCTATCCACAGGAAAAACAGCTTCCAGTCGTGGTCACAGCACTTGGGGACATTCGATATCCAACCAGCAATTGCACTCTCCCACATTCAATAAGTGTAAGCGGATGGATGGTAAAAGAGAAAAAATGGCTCCATAGTGTAATAATTAAAAATTTATTTCCAAAAAAACAAGTAGTAACTTACATCAAGGAACGGTAAAAGCAGCAGTAAAAGTGAAAGCTTCCGGGTTCGGCCGTACCCGGAAGCTTTCGCTTTTACTGCTGCTTTTAACGTTCCTTGATATAGCGTCCCAGTTATAGCGGTTTTGAAGGGATTCTCAATATGACTGTGCAGTTTAGGAGGAATTGGGAGCTTGATCTAGTGCTCTCAAAAAGTGCAAGAACCCTTCTAATGAGTCATATGACTTTTTCTCACCTGTGCCAGCACTGGTGTTTGAGGGCATGGAGCAGAAAAGGGAGTTTAAGGCATCTCTAAACAAATAGCAGGAAATCATAACATGTGGGGTACCAGACTTTAAAGAAAAAGTGTTAGAATTCATCTGCATTTTAAATGTTTTTTTTTATGTACAGTATATATATAACCACTTGAGTACAAACCTATATATAACATTTATTGCCAGGCCATTTTTCAGTTTTCACTGATATGATAGTATGACTGAAAATAAATTGACCATGCAATAGTGTATCAATGAATGGAATTTCTATAATTTTTTGAGACATATAGAGTTTTATTTTTTTGAGGGTTTTTTTTTTACTAAATGAAGTTAAAAAGGCTAAAGATTTTGTGAAAAATATGTTTGTTATAAAATATAGCAAATAAAAATTTCAGAACACTACAAACACCTCCAAAATGACCTTTTTTGAAAAGTAGACACCCCAAGGTGATCTAATTTTTTTGCTACAATTCTTTGCAAAGTAAGATGGAAGCTGGTATTGATCTTGTTAAATCACTGAGCTTGGGGGGGCGAAGCTAGCCGGAGACCAAGATGGCCGCGGTTTAACGGAGCTCTGACCGAAGCGGGTAAACAGTGGCACACACCGGGTTTCCAGGACCTCAATCGGGCATAAAAACTGGGCGTTCTAGATCACAAGACCCAGGGGATCAAACGATCACCATGCCAAGATGGAGGGCAGAGGGATCCCGGCCACAGAAACTGACCGAGTTCTTCCCGCCGGAGCCTAGGCAAAATGGCACCGGAACGACCTCCACGCCAGCATACAGACCCTCACAGGGCTTAACACAGAGGGGGAAACTTCAAAAAAGAAACAGCTCACCTAAGGGATCACGATCCTTTCCAGCTACACCAACATCTGGAAGTCCAGAGAAATCCCGGGTGAGGATGGATGCAGCAGATGAAGAACATGAGGTGAGCTCTGCCCATGATTCAGGGGATGATAGCAGGGAACTGCCAAACTCCATAGATCATTTCCCTACCACTAACCAGCTGGTCATAGATACTGTGCTTAAAGAAATGCTGGTTAGGGATGAGCCGAACACCCCCCGGTTCGGTTCGCACCAGAACCCGCGAACGGACCGAAAGTTCGCACGAACGTTAGAACCCCATTGACGTCTATGGGACTCGAACGTTCGAAATCAAAAGTGCTCATTTTAAAGGCTAATTTGCATGGTATTGTCCTAAAAAGGGTTTGGGGACCCGGGTCCTACCCCAGGGGACATGTATCAATGCAAAAAAAACTTTTAAAAACGGCCGTTTTTTCGGGAGCAGTGATTTTAATGATGCTTAAAGTAAAAAAAAAAAAAGTGAAATATTCCTTTAAATATCGTACCTGGGGGGTGTCTATAGTATGCCTGTAAAGTGACGCGTGTTTCCCATGTTTAGAACAGTCCCTGCACCAAATGTCATTTTTAAAGGAAAAAATCTCATTTAAAACTGCTTGCGGGTTTAATGTCATGTCGGGTCATGGCAATATGGATGAAAATCAGTGAGACAAACGGCATGGGTACCCCCCAGTCCATTACCAGGCCCTTTGGGTCTTGTATGGATATTAAGGGGAACCCCACACCCAAATTAAAATAAGGAAAGGTGTGGGGCCACCAGGCCCTATATACTCTGTACAGCAGTATACAGGCGGTGCAAACAAGACAGGGACTGTAGGTTTGTTGTTAAGTAGAATCTGTTTGTAATTTTGAACATTTTTAACGTGTTTAGCTCCAGCCAAAAAATCTTTTCTAAGCTTTTTGGAAAACATAGGGAAGGGTTATCACCCCTGTGACATTTGTTTTGCTGTCTTTCCTCCTCTTCAGAAGATTTCACCTCACTTTTTTGTCCCAATGAAAAATGTTTTTTGAAAATTTGGGTTTTTTTTGTGGAACAAGGATTGGAAAGCATCAGTGGAAAGGAGAAATTGTTTTCCCATATTAACTCTTACAGGAGAGAATTTCCCTTCCTAGGGGTAGATTTCATCTCACTTCCTGTTGTCTCCTTCCGTTTGCAAGTAGGAGTCGTTTGTAAGTTAGATGTTTGAAAGTAGGGTCCTGCCCTATATACTCAGCAGAAATTTGGGCCTTAGGTGTTGCTGTGGCCACAACACTGTAAGCCCTCACAGGGCCCTGCTGTGAAATATTAGATCAAGAATTGTAATTACATGCCCCTGTTGAACAGGAGCTGAAAAATTAGGCCTTAGGCACTGGTGCTGGTGCCACAACACTGCAACCCCTCACAGACACTCTAGTTGGAACGCAGGAACGAGCCCTGCTGCAAAGTATTGCTTCAAAAATTGTAATTACACGCCCCTGTTAGACAGGGGCAGAAAAATTGGGCCTTAGGCACTGGTGCTGGTGCCACAACACTGCAACCCCTCACAGACACTCTAGTTGGAACGCAGGAACGAGCCCTGCTGCAAAGTATTGCATCAAAAATTGTAATTACACGCCCCTGTTAGACAGGGGCAGAAAAATTGGGCCTTAGGCACTGGTGCTGGTGCCACAACACTGCAACCCCTCACAGACACTCTAGTTGGAACGCAGGAACGAGCCCTGCTGCAAAGTATTGCATCAAAAATTGTAATTACACGCCCCTGTTAGACAGGGGCAGAAAAATTGGGCCTTAGGCACTGGTGCTGGTGCCACAACACTGCAACCCCTCACAGACACTCTAGTTGGAACGCAGGAACGAGCCCTGCTGCAAAGTATTGCATCAAAAATTGTAATTACACGCCCCTGTTAGACAGGGGCAGAAAAATTGGGCCCTAGGCACTGGTGCTGGTGCCACAACACTGCAACCCCTCACAGACACTCTAGTTGGAATGCAGGAACGAGCCCTGCTGCAAAGTATTACATCAAAAATTGTAATTACACGCCCCTGTTAAACAGGGGCTGAAAAATTGTGCCTTAGGCACTGGTGGTGGCGCCCAGAACCAAAAATGTTCTTACAAGCTATCAGCGTGATGATTGAGGAGGAAGAGGATAATTACTCAGGGATAGTCACTCAGCATCAGCATAGGCAGTCTTTGAAGGGATCTGAGATTTCAAAAAAAATTATTCGGTTACATCAGCATCAGGTGCTTGGTAGCTGGTGGTGATCCAAGACTCATTCATTTTTATGAAGGTCAGCCGATCGACCGAGTCGGTGGACAGACGCACCCTGTGATCGGTTACCACGCCTCCAGCAGCACTGAATGTGCGTTCCGAAAGAACGCTGGATGCAGGACAGGCCAGTAGCTCAATTGCATACTGTGCAAGCTCTGGCCAGTGATCCATCCTCAAGACCCAGTAACCCAGAGGATTTTCGGTGGGAAAGGTGTCCAAGTCTGATCTTGCCCCTAGGTATTCCTGCACCATGTAAAACAGACGCTGGCGATGGTTGCTGGAACCGATCATACCTTGGGGCTGCGGACCAAAAAATTGTCTGAACGCATCGGTCAGACGGCCACCTTCTCCACCGCTCCTTCTTTGACTGACCGAAGCCTCAGCAACACGTTGTCCAGAAACAGGAGTTTGTAACCTCCCAGTCTCTGGGAACGCGTTGCACAGACCTTTCTGCAAGGCCTCCCGAAGATGTTTCATCCTCTGCTCCCTCTGCGATGGCAAGATAAGGTCCGCAACCTTACCCTTGTAACGTGGATCAAGGAGGGTTGCCAGCCAGTATTGGTCCTTCTCCTTGATACCACGAATACGAGGATCCTTACGCAGGCTTTGCAGGATCAGGGAGGCCATGCAGCGTAGGTTTGCTGAGGCATTCGGTCCGGAGTCCTCTGGGTCACTAAGAACGACATGGTCCGCAGCCACCTCCTCCCAGCCACGTACAAGTCCATGTGTTTCTTGGGACTGATCCCTTAAAGACTGCTGCTGATGCTGAGTGCCAGGCTCCACCTCCATACTGACACAATCTTCCTCCTCCTCCTCTTCCTCCTCGTCCTCTTCCTGTGTGATCGGCGGGCACGCAGGAACACTGTCTGGATAAAGGGGGCCTTGAGAGCTAAGGAAGTCCTCCTCTTCCTGCCTCTGTTCTACCTCAAGTGCCCTGTCCATTATTCCACGCAGCGTGTGCTCCAACAGGTGGACAAGGGGGACAGTGTCACTGATGCATGCACTGTCACTGCTCACCATCCTCGTGGCCTCCTCGAATGGTGACAGGACAGTGCATGCATCCCTGATCATGGCCCACTGGCGTGGGGAAAAAAAACCAAGCTCCCCTGACCCTGTCCTGGTGCCATAGTCGCACAGGTACTCATTGATGGCCCTCTGCTGCGTGTGCAGCCGCTGCAGCATGGCCAACGTTGAGTTCCACCTGGTGGGCATGTCACAGATTAGGCGGTTCTTGGGCAGGTTAAACTCCTTTTGGAGGTCCGTCAGCCGAGCACTGGCATTATATGACCGGCGGAAATGCACACAGACTTTCCTGGCCTGCCTCAGGACATCCTGTAAGCCCGGGTACCTGCCCAAGAACCGCTGCACCACCAAGTTAAGGACGTGAGCCAAACAGGGCACATGGGTCATTTGTCCCTGTCGGAGGGCAGAGAGGAGGTTGGTGCCATTGTCGCAAACCACCATTCCTGCCTTAAGTTGGCGTGGCGTCAACCACCTCTGAACCTGCCCCTGCAGAGCTGACAGAACCTCTGCCCCAGTGTGGCTCCTGTCCCCCAAGCACACCAGCTCAAGCACCGCATGGCATCTTTTGGCCTGCGTACTTGCGTAGCCCCTTGAACGCCTACGGAGCACCGCTGGTTCCGAGGAAGAGGCCATGGAGGAAGAAGAAGAGGAGGGGGTGGAGGAGAGAGGTGTGTCACAATCAGCATTTTGGAGGCGTGGTGGCGGAACAACCTCCAACACTACTGCACCTTGTCCTGCATCCTTCCCAGCTGCCAGCAGAGTCACCCAATGCGCCGTGAAACTTAGGTAACGTCCCTGTCCATGCCTGCTGGACCATGAGTCAGCGGTAATATGCACCTTACCGCTGACCGCCCTGTCCAGCGAGGCATGGACATTTCCTTCCACATGCCGGTAGAGAGCCGGAATCGCCTTCTGTGAGAAAAAGTGGCGTTTGGGTACCTGCCACTGAGGAACCGCACATTCCACAAACTCACGGAAGGGGGCAGAGTCTACCAACTGAAAAGGCAGCAGTTGAAGTGCTAGCAATTTTGCCAAGCTAGCATTCAACCGCTGGGCATGTGGATGGCTGGGAGCAAACTTCTTTCGGCGGTGCAGCAGCTGGGGCAGGGAAATTTGCCTGGTACAATCTGACGTCGGTGTACCAAAAGCAGATTGCCCACAAGTACTTGGCTGTGACACACCTAATTCTACACCTTCATTCCTCTCACTGCAGGTCTCAGAGAGGACTGAAGGTCTAGTGGGGTTGGAAATCTCAGCTGATGAGGAGCAAGGAGAGATCCTCTTTGTTCTTTGGTGTGGGTCTTTTAGATACGCTTGCCAACGAACTGCATGGCAGGTCAACATATGTCTGGTCAAGCATGTGGTACCCAAGCGGGAGATGTTTTGGCCACGCGAGATACGCTTGAGACATATGTTGCAAATAGCAGCGGTGCGATCTGATGCACTCGTCTCAAAAAAAGCCCACACCAAAGAACTTTTTGAATAACGCGCAGAGACTGCAGTGCCCTGCACATGTGGAGCTTTGGGGTGTGATGCAGTCAAGGTGCTGCCCTTAGGCTGGCCCCTGGAGGGCATCCTGCCTCGTTGGTGATGTGCCGCCGCCTCCTCCTCCTCCTCCTCCTCCTCCTCCTCCTCCTCCTCTCTCCTATCAGGCACCCACGTTGAGTCAGTGACCTCATCATCCCCTCCCTCCTCATCACTGGAGCAAACCTGGCAGTATGCTGCAACAGGGGGAGCATGACTGCCAGATTGCTGTCCTTCTTGGGCACCCCCTCTGTCCGTGCTCATGTTACTGCCTTCATCGAGCTCAGTATCGTCATCAGAGCCTTCCAAACGCTGGGCATCCTCCTGGAGCATGTACCCAACACTGTGGTCAAACAGTTCGAGGGAATCCTCATGAGGACATGGTGGAGCTAGGGAAGGAGTCACTGATGACATTGAGCTGAGGGAAGAGGCCGCTGCTTTGCCAGACAAAGCACCCTGGGCATGGGTGAGAGAGGATGAGGAGGATGAGGACGGCTTGGTCATCCACTCGACCAAGTCTTCCGCATGTTGCGGCTCAACACGGCCAGCTGCCGAAAAAAAGGCCAAGCGTGTCCCATGGCCATGTGCTGATGAGGATGCACCGTCTCCACGACCAGCACTAGACACAGAGCCTGCTTGCCCTCTCTTATTGGCTTGTGACTGTCTGCCTCTCCTTCTTGGCCTTCCAGACATACTAATGGCCTGTAGCTGCACTAAGCTGGGATAGAACACCTGTAATTTTCTTCAAGTAGCTTTATATACTGTAACCAGACAAGCCTGCCTGTCAGTAGGAAGATAACAGGAACGGATCTAGCTGAACACTGTGAGCAGGACGCACTGTACTAAATGTAAATAGTCTAGCTGCCTGACCGTGGTACTAATAGGATCAAATAGAACACCTGTAATTTTCTTCAGGTAGCTTTATATACTGTAACCAGACAAGCCTGCCTGTCAGTAGGAATTTAACAGGAACGGATCTAGCTGAACACTGTGAGCAGGACGCACTGCACTAAATGTAAATAGTCTAGAAGATAACAGGAACAGATCTAGCTGAACACTGTGAGCAGGACGCACTGCACTAAATGTAAATAGTCTAGAAGATAACAGGAACGGATCTAGCTGAACACTGTGAGCAGGACGCACTGCACTAAATGTAAATAGTCTAGAAGATAACAGGAACGGATCTAGCTGAACACTGTGAGCAGGACGCACTGCACTAAATGTAAATAGCAGGAACGGATCTAGCTGAACACTGTGAGCAGGACGCACTGCACTAAATGTAAATAGTCTAGAAGATAACAGGAACGGATCTAGCTGAACACTGTGAGCAGGACGCACTGCACTAAATGTAAATAGTCTAGAAGATAACAGGAACGGATCTAGCTGAACACTGTGAGCAGGACGCACTGCACTAAATGTAAATAGCAGGAACGGATCTAGCTGAACACTGTGAGCAGGACGCACTGCACTAAATGTAAATAGTCTAGAAGATAACAGGAACGGATCTAGCTGAACACTGTGAGCAGGACGCACTGCACTAAATGTAAATAGCAGGAACGGCTCTAGCTGAACACTGTGAGCAGGACGCACTGCACTAAATGTAAATAGCAGGAACGGATCTAGCTGAACACTGTGAGCAGGACGCACTGCACTAAATGTAAATAGCAGGAACGGATCTAGCTGAACACTGTGAGCAGGACGCACTGCACTAAATGTAAATAGCAGGAACGGATCTAGCTGAACACTGTGAGCAGGACGCACTGCACTAAATGTAAATAGCAGGAACGGATCTAGCTGAACACTGTGAGCAGGACGCACTGCACTAAATGTAAATAGCAGGAACGGATCTAGCTGAACACTGTGAGCAGGACGCACTGCACTAAATGTAAATAGCAGGAACGGATCTAGCTGAACACTGTGAGCAGGACGCACTGCACTAAATGTAAATTGCAGGAACGGATCTAGCTGAACACTGTGAGCAGGACGCACTGCACTAAATGTAAATAGCAGGAACGGATCTAGCTGAACACTGTGAGCAGGACGCACTACATTAAATGTAAATAGTCTAGATAGAAGATAACAGGAACGGATCTAGCTAAACTGAATACAGTGTATATATATATATGCAACACCTGGGATGCATATATATACACAATACACTGTAAGTGCAGCTAACTGACTGACTGTTCTGCCTAATCTATCTAACTCAAATCAAATGACACTGTCTCTCTCTCTCTCTATCTCTCAGCACACCGGAACACACACTACACAGGGCCGCCGTGCAGGCGGCCTTATATAGTGTGGGGTGTGTACTAAATCCCCTGAGCCATAATTGGCCAAAGCCACCCTGGCTTTGGCCAATTACAGCTCTCTCTACTGACGGCGCTGTGATTGGCCAAGCATGCGGGTCATAGTGCATGCTTGGCCAATCATCAGCCAGCAATGCACTGCGATGCCGCAGTGAATTATGGGCCGTGACGCGCCACACGAATTTAGCGCGAACGGCCCATAACGTTCGCAATTCGGCGAACGATCGAACAGCCGATGTTCGAGTCGAACATGGGTTCGACTCGAACACGAAGCTCATCCCTAATGCTGGTATCCCTGAGATAGAGTTCTTTACACTCTGACATGATATCCTGTATTCACACAGTGAGCAGAGACTTACAGGCGGTTTCAGACAGAGTGACACATGTGGAAGATAAGATGGGGGAGTTTGCCACTACCATTAATGCATTAGTGGATGCAAACGAAAGTAATGAGGATGACATAGATAGTATAAAAGCCAAAATGGCGGACATGGAAGACAGAGCCAGGAGGAATAATGTTGAAATACGTGGTATTCCAGAATCTGTCCTGCAACAAGACCTGCGTAACTATGTATCTCAGCTCCTTACGACAGTATTACCAGAAATGTCAGCAATAGATTTTACTGTGGACAGGATTCACTGCCTCCCCAAGCCCACTCATCTCCCCGCCAGCATCCCCCCGGGATGTCATTTTGCGACTCCACTTCTACCATACTAAAGAAAAGTTGATATCAGTGTCCCGCCATAAAGAGCTGATACCGTCACCATACACAGACCTACAATTTTATGCAGACTTATCTCAATTCACCCTACAAAAACGCAGGAACTTAGACACCATTACCAAGGTGCTTAGAAACCATAAGCTAAGTTACAAATGGGGATTTCCCATGAAACTAATTGTCACCAAGGATGGAAAAGAGCACATAATGGACTCCGTAGACAAAGGCATGGCACTGCTCAGCAAATGTGGCATTATACCTGAACTGTCCACATCACCACGCTACGATAATGATATCAATCAAGAATCTGAGTGGTGCGCCATTAACCAGAAGAACGCACGCTCTCATAAATAACCTGGGCCCAGGTTCTAAACAAGAGCATTAAACCCGCTGAGGAAGAGTTTCTTCCAATTTGAACTGTTCTCCTTTGTTGGTCCTGAAGACCACCTTTCTCCCCACTAAATATTGAGTGGCTATGTGCCACACTCATCCTTTTCCTACTAATGTTAGGCTTACAGGCTCTGTTTTTTCCAAATTCTGTTATCTTTTTTTATTTTTAACAGTTAAGAGTAACCTTCATGTTATCATACAGACCGGAATCGTACTTGCAAAACTAAAACGGACGTCAAGAAATCCCCAAGATCCACTCTTCCATCGGAAAAAAGACAAGACCCGGCTAACAGTAAGTGGTCACTACAAAATACCCACCACACATCTCTCCATCAACTCCCAAAATGGCTATTAATTTTCTAACAATTAATGCAAAAGGACTCAATCATCCAGCGAAGAGAAGGTCCCTATGGATGAAGCCCCCACAACACAAATGTGACATATTGTGTGTCCAAGAAACACACTTTTGTGTATCATCACCACCTAAATGCTCTCACCCCAAGTTCTCATTTATTTTTAATGCCAATACTAAACGGAAGGCAGTGATGATAGCAATAAGAGATACCGTAGCATTCAAAACCCACAAGACTATTTGTGATCCACAAGGGAGATTTATCATTTTGATTTGTGACATTAATTCCACCACTTACACGATTGTCAACATATACGCACCCAATACCAGACAAATAAAATTCTTCCATAAGGTAATGCGAAAAATACGCAAGGTACAAAAGGGACTATTGGTGATGTGTGGAAATTTCAATGTTACCCTAGATCTGATGATAGACTGGACAGCTACACCAAAACATTCTCCACCATCTCTGAAGGCTGCACTACGGTCCTACGAACTATATGATGCATAAATGCTAGCGAATGGGACTACTCACATAGTTACATGGTTACATAGTAGGTGAGGTTGAAAAAGACACAAGTCCAACCTATGTGTGATTATGTGTCAGTATTATATTGTATATCCCTGTATGCTGCGGTCATTCAGGTGATTATCTAATAGTTTCTTGAAGCTATCAATGCTCCCCGCTGAGACCACCGCCTGTGGAAGGGAATTCCACATCCTTGCCGCTCTTACAGTAAAGAACCCCCTACGTAGTTTAAGGTTAAACCTCTTTTTATCTAATTGTAATGAGTGGCCATGAGTCTTATTAAACTCTCTTCTGCGAAAAAGTTTTATCCCTATTGTGGGGTCACCAGTACAGTATTTGTAAATTGAAATCATATCCCCTCTCAAGCGTCTCTTCTCCAGAGAGAATAAGTTCAGTGCTCGCAACCTTTCCTCATAACTAAGATCCTCGATACCCTTTATTAGCTTTGTTGCCCTTCTTTGTACTCGCTCAATTTCCAGTACATCCTTCCTGAGGACTGGTGCCCAGAACTGGACAGCATACTCCAGGTGCGGCCGGACCAGAGCCTTGTAGAGTGGGAGAATTATCGTTTTATCTCTGGAGTTGATCCCCCTTTTAATGCATGCCAATATTCTGTTTGCTTTGTTAGCAGCAGCTTGGCATTGCATGCCATTGCTGAGCCTATCATCTACTAGGACCCCCAGGTCCTTTTCCATCCTAGATTCCCCCAGAGGTTCTCCCCCCAGTGTATAGATTGCATTCATATTTTTGCCACCCAAATGCATTATTTTACATTTTTCTACATTGAACCTCATTTTCCATGTAGTCGCCCACCCCATGTAGTCGCCCACCCCATTAATTTGTTCAGGTCTTTTTGCAAGGTTTCCACATCCTGCGGAGAAGTTATTGCCCTGCTTAGCTTAGTATCGTCTGCAAATACAGAGATTGAACTGTTTATCCCATCCTCCAGGTCGTTTATGAACAAATTAAATAGGATTGGTCCCAGCACAGAACCCTGGGGAACCCCACTACCCACCCCTGACCATTCTGAGTACTCCCCATTTATCACCACCCTCTGAACTCGCCCTTGTAGCCAGTTTTCAATCCATGTACTCACCCTATGGTCCATGCCAACGGACCTTATTTTGTACAGTAAACGTTTATGGGGAATTGTGCCAAATGCTTTTGCAAAATCCAGATACACCACATCTACGGGCCTTCCTTTATCTAGATGGCAACTCACCTCCTCATAGAAGGTTAATAGATTGGTTTGGCAAGAACGATTCTTCATGAATGCATGCTGATTACTGCTAATGATACCGTTCTTATTACTAAAATCTTGTATATAGTCCCTTATTCCCTCCAAGAGTTTACATACTATTGATGTTAGGCTAACTGGTCTGTAATTCCCAGGGATGTATTTTGGGCCCTTTTTAAATATTGGTGCTACATTGGCTTTTCTCAAATCAGCTGGTACCATTCCAGTCAGTAGACTATCTGTAAAAATTAGGAACAACGGTCTGGCAATCACTTGACTGAGTTCCCTAAGTACCCTCGGATGCAAGCCATCTGGTCCCGGTGATTTATTAATGTTAAGTTTCTCAAGTCTAATTTTAATTCTGTCCTCTGTTAACCATGGAGGTGCTTCCTGTGATGTGTCATGAGGATAAACACTGCAGTTTTGGTTACTGAAGCCCCCCTACTCATTTTTTTCCGGTGTCCATAAATCTTATAGTAGAATCGATTTAATCTTAGTGGATAAAAAAATGCTATTCAAATGTAAGACAGCTAAAATTAATAATATCACCTGGTCGGATCATGCCTCAGTGACATTGGCGGTGGGAGACTCCTCCACGCATGGATCTACCTTTGTGTGGAGGGCTAACTCTAAACTGTTTCAGGATGATCCTGCCAAATCTTACCTAACAAAACAACTTATAGAATTCTTTACGTTCAATCAGGATTCAGTCTCTTGCCCTTTTGCCCTATGGAATGTACACAAGGCGTTCGCAAGGGGAATCCTGATTCAACAAGGCGCTAGAAACAAAAGGAGGAGGCAGCATCAAGTTGATTCACTAATCTCCCAGATAGATCACATTGAGAAACAAAACATGACACACACGTCTCATAAATTGACAGAATCATTGTCACACCTTCGTAATGATCTGAGACTCCTGTTTATGAATGACTTTGAAATAGCCACTAGGAGACTCAAATTATCCTACTACACTAGCGGAAATAAAGCAGGGAAACTTTTAGCTAACAAACTTAAAGGCCATAGATATAAAACCCAAATTCCCTTTATAAAACACCCCATTACACATACCAAACATTACCACCCACAACAAATAGCGGATGCATTCAGCCAATATTACAGCTCCCTCTACAACATCAAAGATGACACCACAGCACCACAGCCGACACTAGAGATCATTACATAATTTCTTGAACAAATTTCACTCCCCAAACTCACCCAGGAACATCTCACAGACCTTAATTCTCCCATTACAAATAAAGAAGTGAAGAAAATTATATTAGCTTTACTGACAAACAAATCCCCTGGACCTGATGGGTTCACAGGAAAATATTATAAGACATTCCAAGACATCTTATCACCACATTTGGTGAGGATGTTTGACTCTGCTGCCGCCTCCTCCTCATTTCCTTCTGACATGCTACAAGCTTTGATAGTAGCTTTGCCGAAACCGGGAAAAGAACCTGACTCCCCACAAAACTTCAGGCCTATATCTTTACTGAATAATGACATCAAGATATATGCAAAGCTACTGGCTGAACGGTTAGTACATATATTGCCTTCTCTTATTGATATGGACCAATCTGGGTTCACCACAGGTAGACAGACAGCAGACGCTACGAGGCGCCTGATTGATGTTATCCATGTGGTTGGGGAATGCCGAACGCCTTCTCTGCTCCTCGCATTGGATGCGGAAAAGGCGTTCGACAGGATACATTGGAATTTTCTAGCATTGGTTTTGGATAAGTTTGGATTTGTAGGTCCTATATATATAGCGCAATAATGGCTCTTTATTCCACACCATCGGCACAAGTCTACATCTCTGGTGCTTTGTCTACACCATTTACCATTACCAATGGAACCAGACAGAGCTGTCCCCTATCCCCTTTAATTTTTAATCTCTTAATGGAACCACTTGCTACCCACATACAGTCACACCCACAGATAGTAGGCATACAAATAGGCTCTAGAACCCACACCATAAGTCTTTTCGCCGATGATATCATATTAATGCTTACCAACCCGAAGGTATCTCTCCCCTCCGTACATGAAGCATTACTTTTCTTTAACAAAGTATCTTATTATAAAATCAATTAAACAAAATCCTACATACTAAGCCTAGGTATCCCAGATAAAGATAGTCAGGCATTAAAACAAACATTTCCCTACATCTGGAAAAAAGATGGCGTTAAATATCTAGGTATAACCCTAACATCCAGAACAGAAGACCTAATATCAGCGAATTATACACCCTTCTTACATTCAATAGGGGCCAGATTAAAAAAAATAGATCATAATGAATTGTCATGGCTTGGCAGATTGGCAGCCTTTAACTGGTTCCCGACCGGCGCACGCCGATGTACGTCGGCAAAATGGCATGGCTGGGCAAACGGGCGTACCTGTACTTCCATTTGAATTCCCCGCCGTGCCATTGCGTGCGCACCGCTGGCGGCACGCGCGCGCCGGTGGCACGCGCACGCGCCGGCCGGGAGCTCCGTGAGTCGGGTTGCGGGTCCCGCGGACTCGATCGCCGCGGGCTTACCCGCGATTGCCTCACGGAGAGGGCGAACGGGGAGATGCTGATGTAAACAGCATCTCCCCGTTCTGCCTAGTGACAAGTGTCACTCAATCTCTGCTCCCTGTCATTGGGAGCAGAGATCAGTGATGTCACACACCAGCCCATCCCCCTGACAGTTAGAAATCACTCCCCTAGGACACACTTAACCCCTCCCCGCCTCCTAGTGGTTAACCCCTTCAATGCCAGTGTCATTTACACAGTAATCAATTCATTTTTAATCGCACTGATCACTGTGTAAATGACAATGGTCCCAAAAATGTGTCAAAAATGTCCGAC
Organism: Aquarana catesbeiana; assembly: GCF_042186555.1. Classification (NCBI taxonomy): domain Eukaryota; kingdom Metazoa; phylum Chordata; class Amphibia; order Anura; family Ranidae; genus Aquarana; species Aquarana catesbeiana. Next base: position 253,034,818 of record NC_133327.1, on the reverse strand, counting down.
ATGTCCGCCATAACGTCACAGTCACAATAAAAATCGCTGATCGCCGCCATTAGTAGTTAAAAAAAAATTTTTAATAAAAATGCTATAAAACTATCCCCTATTTAGTAAAACGCTATAACTTTTGCGCAAACCAATCAATCAACGCTTATTGCGATTTTTTTTTACCAAAAATATGTAGAAGAATACGATTGGCCTAAACTGGGAAAAAAAATGTTTTTTTATATATTTTGGGGGGATATTTATTATAGAAAAATGTAAAAAATAATGCATTTTTTTTCAAAATTGTCGCTCTTATATTGTTGATAGCACAAAAAACAAAAATTGCAGAGGCGATCAAATACCACCAAAAGAAAGCTCTATTTGTGGGAAAAAAAGGACGTCAATTTTGTTTGGGAGCCACGTCGCACGACGGCGCAATTGTCAGTTAAAACAACGCAGTGCCGAATCGCAAAAAACGCTCTGGTCAGGAAGGGGGTAAAATCTTCCGGGGCTGAAGCGGTTAAGATGCAGATACTCCCTCAGCTGCTATATCTTTTCAGAACACTACCAATCTCACTTCCTAACTCATTTTTTAACTCCCTACAATCTATCATAAACAAATTCCTGTGGCAAGGGAAAAGAGCTAGATGCGCCTTTAATAGACTGATCAAACACAGAAAAGTAGGAGGAATAGGGCATGTGCATTTACAGGATTACTATTTTGCTACGATCCTCACACAGCTTCAGCACTGGATGAGAGCAGATTCCAACACAACATGGAAGGATATTGAAAGCACGCTAATAAAGATTTCCTTCTAACCACTCATATCACCAAATCACTACACAAAAAGCTAACCCCTCCTATACTAGCATCAGTTAGAGCATGGACAAACCTATACAGTTATCAAAACTGGAGTGGCAGAGTAACACCGTTGAAGCTTCTCATATCAGCATTCACACATATTATTCCGGACCTCAATCTAACTGGTTGGCAGACCAAGGGAATATATTACCTAGACGAAATTATGGAAGGCCCATCGGTAAAGACATTCTCTAAATTACAATAAGAATATCAACTACCCCATACCGAGCTCTACAGATATACGCAATTAACCCATCTACAAACAAGGAACCCACATCTAATTATAACACTACCAGAAAAACTGACTCAATTTTATCAAACTAAATAAAACACAAGGAAAGGTATTTCACTGATATATTTGAGACTCCAAGAAAAGAATATATGTACAAAAACACAGTCCATGCTTGCATGGGAACAAGAATTAGGGAAGGGATATTCACCCCAACATTGGCAAAAATCACTGTGCCTTATACATATATCCACAAAAAGCAACAATTTAAGTGAAATGCAGCAAAAAATACTATTGAGATGGTACCTGACTCCACATCGTATAGCAAAAATGTTTCCGGGAGCCTCCCCAAATTGCTGGAGAGATTGTGGAAATATTGGTACACTGATTCATATACTCTGGTTTTGTTCAAAGCTGAGAGCTATGTGGTCACAAGTAGAAAGGTTAATGATGGACATCACAGCTATAAAACAATCATTATCTCCAGGGATGGCATTGTTATCTTTGGATTTACACACTATCCCCCCAACATACAGAGTAATGATTTCACACATCTTGCTGGCGACTAGAATATCTATCCTGAGAAAATGGAAAGAAGTAAATGGCTCTACATTATCAGAAATAATACAAACCACACAAACTAATGGATCATATGAAGTTCTACATGCATCAGCTAATGGGAATTATAAGAAGGTAAAAGAGGAATGGGACCCATGGAAAGATTGGTATAACCGGAAAGTGAAAATCTGAAATGAATGGCTATCACCTTGACTGTTCTATGTTTTATGTTTTTGGTTATGTTGATGTTATTTTTCTACAGTTATACTGACTGACTCATGCTAACAATCCCGTTTCACACTCTAAAGATTATAGCATAATGAATATCTGATGTGCACAACTAATAGAATTCCCACAAAATAGAATGATCGCAAGTGGGTGTTCATTGATTTTTGTACAACATCACAGAGATACTATAATACCTCTCTATCTTACTTAAATCTTACCAACCAATAATAATGTGAGATCACAAAGCTATACTAGTTTGTATGGAACGTAGGAAAACAAAGAGCGTTATTGTTACTTAAGATGTCAGGCTTGCAAATGTACTGATTACTCTGTTGTTTTTCTGTTTCTATCACTTAAAATTAATAAAAATTAATGATGAAAAAAAAAACACTGAGCTTTGTAGTAATGGTGCAGCTAAAGGAGCATCATAGGTCATACACAGAGGGAGAGGAAAATAAAAGGTTTAATGTACAAGTCACATACAGTGGAAGGATGGAAGGATGTACATGGGAGGAGGAGGTGAAAGGGTTAAAAAACAATCCCACAATCAGCCCTCCATCCTATATTTTCTACTGCTTGTGCTCTGGAACTAATGAATGATGGTTGATTCATGAGTTCCTCCTTCCTATATTGTAAGAGGAAGGGGTGGGCTATCCAATGTAACACTGTTTATGTTTGTGATCACTGTGATTGATCTTCACAGTGATAACATGGTACAGAGCTGCTCAGAATGGCCCTGTACACTGTGTCTGTGAATCAAGCCGTCTGCTGTTGGCTGCCCATTGGCCATGGCTGATTTCTGAAGTGACATTGTTTTTAAATGAAACTCCTTAAATAGACATCCACTTTCCCCATCAATTGTTTTTAGAATACTGTATAGCAATAGTTAATAAACAAAAACACCAAAATGTAATGTTTTCAATTGAAGCTATTGAATAGCCCATTTGCAGTAGCTGGAATTGACATGTAGCTCATTTGATAAGACTTAGAAATGTCTGTTTTCAGATTTCTAAAACACTATGTACCTGTATAGTAAACTAAGAAAAGGTGAAGCAATGAAGCATGCTGCAAACTCTCTGGCAGTGCCTCCACTCAAATAGGCCTCATGTATTGCAGCTGGAACCCCCAATTAAGATTGACCTTGTCCCCAGGCATAGTATTCACTTCTTACGGTTCCTTGCAGTAAGACAGTCTAGTCTATAAATGTTGTTTAAAGGTTTATTTACAGTGAGGGAAAAAAGTATTTGATTACCTGCTGATTTTGTACGTTTGCCCACTGACAAAAAATGATCAGTCTATAATTTTAATGGTAGGTTTATTATAACAGTGAGAGACAGAATAACAAAAAAACAATCCAGAAAAACGCAAAACGCATTTCAAAAAAATTTTAAATTGATTTGCATTTTAATGAGTGAAATAAGTACTTGCCCCTTTGCAAAACATCACTAAGTACTTGGTGGCAAAACCCTTGTTGGCTATCACAGAGGTTAGACTTTTCCCCTAGTTTTGCACCCATCTCAGGAGGGTTTTTGTCCCACTCTACTTTACAGATCCTCTCCAAGTCATTAAGGTTTTGAGGCTGACGTTTGGTAACTCGAACCTTCAGCTCCCTCCACATATTTTCTGTGATTAAGGTCTGGAGACCTCCAGGACCTTAATGCGCTTCTTCTTAAGCCACTCCCTTGTTGCATTGGCTGTGTGTTTTGGGTTCTCATCATGCTGGAATACTCATCCACGACTCATTTACAATGCCCTGGCTGAAGGAAGGAGGTTCTCACCCAAGATTTGACGGTACATGACCCCGCCCATCGTCCCTTTGATGCGGTGAAGTTGTCCTGTCCCCTTAGCAGAAAAACACCCCCAAAGCATAATGTTTCAACATCCATGTTTGACAGTGGGGATGGTGTTCTTGGAGTCATAGGCAGCATTCCTCCTCCTCCAAATACGGCGAGTTGAGTTGATTCCAAAGAGTTTGGTTTTGGTCTCATCTGACCACAACATTTCCACCTAGTTCTCCTCTGAACCATTCAGATGTTCATTAGCAAATTTCAAATGGGCCTGTACATGTGCCGGTACTGCAGGATTTCAGTCCTTCATGGTGTAGTGTGTTATCAATTGTTTTCTTGGTGACTATGGTCCCAGCTGCCGTGAGATCATTGACAAGATTTTCCTGTGTAGTTCTGGGCTGATTCCTCACCGTTCTCATGATCATTGAAACTCCACAAGGTGAGATATTGCATGAAGCCGCAGACTGAGGGAGATTGACAGTCATTTTGTGTTTCTTCCATTTACGAATAATCGTACCAACTGTTGTCACTCTCTCATCAAGCTGCTCGGCGATGGTCTTGTAGCCCATTCCAGCCTTGTGTAGGTCTACAATCTATTCCCTAACATCCTTGGACAGCTCTTTGGTCTTGGCCATGGTGGAGAGATTGGAATCTGATTGATTGATTGCTTCTGTGGACAGGTGTCTTTTATACAGGTAACAAGCTGAGATTAGGAGCACTCCCTTTAAGGAAGTGCTCCTAATCTCAGCTCGTTACCTGTATAGAAGACACCTGGGAGCCAGAAATATTGCTGATTGATAGGGGATCAAATACTTATTTCACTCATTAAAATGCAAGTCAATTTATAAAATGTATAACCCTTTTGAAATGCACGTTTCTTGATATTTTTGTTCTTATTCTGTCTCTCACTGTTAAAAAAAAAAAACCTACCGTTAAAAATAATAGACTGGTCATTTCTCCGTCAGTGGGCAAACTTTTTTCCCTCACTGTACATAACAGAACATGGGTGTGCAGAATACTCTAACAGTAGCACATCTTTCTAGGCTGACAGTCCCTGGATGGATCAGAGCTCTTTTACCTTTAGCAGTAGTAGCATCCAATACAACAGAGGTTTCAGTGCTTTCGTGGTTCCAGTTGGTGACTGCAGAAAAGACCAGTGGGGGTTCTAGTGCAACTTCAGTGTCCCCAGCTCTACCTCATCAAAATGATCAGCATGGGAAGTATCCTTCAACAGCATATGGTGGCCCCAGAGGGTCAAGGCCCAGAGGACTGGGCACTAGCCCAGCCCCTCAAAAATCGGATAACAGTCTGTAGGCAAAAACCCTTCCAGAAACCACTCAGCATATTTGTTAAATCCAGGTCTGACCCATTCATTACAAACTCATTAGGGACTGACCATCTAACAAACATGCAGGACCAGTGCATCCATCCTCTCTGACTTAGCCCTCTGGATTTCTCAACAGAGTCTGGAATATGATGCAACATAGAAAGCTCCTGAGCTCACTCTACTGGATATGATCTTGCACTACAGAAAAACAGAAACATTCATCAGACATTAAGGAACACATCTTACAGATGTATGGATATAATGGTCAAATATCATGGTACTAAGCAAATGCTAATTACATTAATGCTTAAGACTGATAGTGATCAACTTACTAAATATAGGGAATCTGAAGGGCAGTCTTAGACGTCACCAAAGGGCCCCACATAATTTTAGTATATCTAATACTACAGAACATTAAACATTTAAAAGAGATGGAGATGGCGAGGGATTGTATACATCAGTTCACAAATATCAGCACAGCGCCTGTATATAATGAATTCCAGCAACTGCTCATCCATTCACTGTGGTCATGCTACAGAAGACTGTCAGAGGCTGTTATGTACTTATCGCATACTGTAAATAATTATTGTCCTGCACTTGATATTTGGTATAGCCAAATCCATTCTAAAATATTAATACAAAAAAAAAATACAGAAATACAGAAAAAAAAGGACAACAGAAAATGTAGTATCATGCAGCAGCTCTTGAAGTGCACAATTCATCTCATGCAGCCCTTGGACCACAGGACAATGACATATACCTGTGGCATATATTATATTTTCTTATTAGATATGCAGTTCCAAGTCTATAATGTTTAAAGGGTTCAAAACCACAGATATATGAAAAAACAACAATACAAACATAGACTCTGCTTATACACATAAAAAAAAAATAAGCAGACAAGAGACCAGGTAGGTATGTGAAGGTCATTTCTGGTTTCAAACATACTAGCACACAGGAAGGTTTTGATTCATATACTTGAAGTGCTGTTCTTGCTCCATCAGATACTTTCATTAGACAAGATTCATTGTTGGTTTCTGTCCTTGGATTCACGATTGTCTAGTCTTGCATTTAAACTCTGTATGCAAGAGAGAAGACAGATAGCACAGATGTAGCCTTTCATACACACACTGTAAGTTATTCAGACAGCGAACCTTCAGTTTTACTTGTTAATGGCGCTAGAGTGATTTACTTTGTTTTTGCAAGTGTAATTTCAGGGTGGAACAGATGGTGAAAGTTTTGTTTAAACAGGTATTACCGTTTTAATGAATGCTGACTATTTCTTGCTCAGTGGACCTTTTGTTCTTTTTTAACAATTTTAATTTTTTATCTGGAAGTAATTTTGCGTTTGACTTCTAATATTAGAAGGACCCTAACTGTCTGTTTTTAAAACACAGACTTAAATGGGAAGTATAAGCTAAGTAAAAATAATTGAATTATTCTAATGTGAATGATTTAATTACACATGTTGTTTCTTTTTCCAGATAACTATTTAGACTTTGAGATTTACTTCTACCTGTCCTGGAATCCTTGAAAATCCTAAAAAAGGGTCAGACAAACGTAAAAGATTAACTCTTTCTTCTTAAAGAGAAACAATTTTTTTATAATACATCTAAATTTTTTATAGTTTCCTATATGTAATCCTTGGTAAAAATGCATGTAAGTATTAATAGTCTTGCAGAGGAGAGTTATTTGGGGGCACAAAAGAATCATAGTTAGCAGGCTCCACTGATGAAAATCTAGCCGTGACAATTAGCGGCTATGAGAACATCACATTTGCATAGCCAAAGCAGGAGGCCTATGGTGCTATAGGAGGGGAGCAAGGAACTTGGTTCAAGTTGATCTTGATTCAACACTTACTGTCAACTAAGGTACATAGTTATACAACAAGAACTTGCCAGAGGTTTACTTTAAATGCACTATTTTCAAGATAAAGTAGTGCTATTTCAAGTAAACTGTAAAAAACCTCCATTTTAACATATGTGTGACAAGGGACAGATTATGCATTGTTATCATTAGGGATGAGTTTCAGGTTAAGACCAAACTAGAATCCAGTCTGAATTGTGCTTGTTCGAAGTTCGGCAAACTAAATAGGGTGTTCGCCGGCCCACCAAGCCTCCAGCTGCAGTTGGAAGTGATACATTTAGCAGCAGTAAGACCCCTGTCACACTGGGTAGTTTTGCAGGTGCTATTGCGCTAAAAATAGCGCCTGCAAACCGACCTGAAACAGCCGCTGCTGTGTCTCCAGTGTGAAAGCCTCAGGGCTCTCACACAGGAGTGGTGCGCTAGCAGGATGCTGAAAAAAGTCCTGCTAGCAGCATCTTTGGAGCGGTGAAGGAGCGGTGTATACACCGCTCCTTCACCGCTCATGCCCATTGAAATCAATGGGGCACCGTGGCTATACCGCCGGCAAAGCGCCTCTACAGAGGTGCTTTGCGGTGGTTTTTAACCCTTTATGGGCCGATAATGGGGGGTAAAACCCCCCGCTAGTGGCCGAATGCCGCAGATAAAACGACGGTGAAGCGCCGCTAAAAATAGCGGCGCTTTACCGCCAACGCACCTCCCGCCCCAGTGTGAAAGGGGCCTAAACTTCCAGCTCAGGCTGGTTGTTAGGGAGTGGGCAGGCCCAAAAACTTCCTTACAACCAGTGACATATCCCTGCCTTGCCCATTCAGCTCTCAGCTGGGAAGATGAATATAAACAAAGGGACGGGTATGGTGGCTGACATCACTGATCAAAAATGGCCATGGGCATGTTTTTGTCAATGACATTAGCCATCATCCTCACCCCTTTGTTTACATTACCTGTCAGCCTGGAATCTGTCTTTTATGTTAAGCCTCCACTGGGAGTAGATCATCTCAGTGGTTGGTATGTGGTTGGTGTTGTTGACATTGTTCATTGTAATTAACATGGATCTGCACTGCTTGGTGATTACTAAAAGATTTACAACATGGGATTTTTTTTTTAAACCCTTTTACTGCCACCGTTCGAAACAACAGTGGTGGCTTTGGGGAGTTTTACACATACTGCCAGGAGTGTAAATCTGGCAAGCCAGCTGCCAGCTGTCAGATGGAAATGATCCGATGGCTGTGAAGCTGCTGGATCACTTACACACACCCCGTTACTGTTGGTCTCTCCTGCACATGGCCCGGCAAAGTTTCTTGAGCTCCCAGGGCCCATCATTGGACTCAGGAATAGCATGGTGGTGTATAAACATAAATGTATGTGTCAGGGGTGCAAAAATGCTAGCAAACTTTGATTGCACTACACGTTACATATTGCCATGTATGCCAAAATAATTATAGGCCCATTATTCATGGTTAAGGGCTCATGCACAAAGGACGTTTTTACAGTTGCTTTCAGGGGCGTTTGACTTTTTTTTAACTGCCTCTAAAAGCCCCTCTGTGTTAGCCTATGTGTCCATACACACATAAACTGTCAGAAGCATTTGGAGGCATAAGCGTTTACGGGCAGTAAAAAAAAAAACGACAGCCTGTGCTTCCAGGAGCAGTAAAAACGAGCTATAAAAATGAAAAACGCGAAAAAATGAGTCTAAATGCAGCTAAACTCTTTAGGTGTTTTTACATTATAAAGAGTGTTAATGAAAAAAAACGCCAAAAAACTTTAACGCCATAAAATGCAGGAAAACGCACAAAAACGTGCAATAACGCTAATGTAAAAACGTGGCAAAACATGAAAAACTGCGTTTTTACATTATAAAGAGTGTTTTAAATGAAACGACCAAAAACTCTAATGCTAACAAATGCGGGAAAGCATGCAGTAACGCTAATGTAAAGACACGTCTAAACATGGAAAAAGGGTGTTTTTAGCGCTGCTGTAGTGCTGGCATTTTTAAAACGTCCTTTGTGCACGAGCCCTAGCTCTAAGCTGACGTTTTAAAGCATTGCCAATGGAAATTATAGGGTACTGCAGTCTGTTCCTGTTTCATGGGCAATTTTAAGGCCATTCACTAAAATTAGAATAAAAGCGGTTTAACCTTAAACTGCGTAGAGGGTTCTTCACTGTTATGCCCTGTACACACGGTCAGATTTTTCGATGGAAAATGTGTGATAAGACCTTGTTGTTGGAAATTCCGACCGTGTGTGGGCTCCGTCATACATTTTCCATCGGAATTTCCGACACACAAAGTTTGAGAGCTTGCTATAAAATGTTCCAACAACAAAATCCGTCATCGGAAATTCCGATCGTGTGTACACAAATCCGACGCACAAAGTGCCACACATGCTCAGAATAAATTAGGAGATGAAAGCTATTGGCTACTGCCCCGTTTATAGTCCCGACGTATGTGTTTTTACGTCACCCGCGTTTAGAACAATCGGATTTTCCGACAACTTTGTGTGACCGTGTGTATGCAAGACAAGTTTGAGCCAACATCCGTCGGAAAAAATCCATGGATTTTGTAGTCGGAATGTCCGATCAATGTCCGACCGTGTGTACAGGGCATTAGAGTGGTAAGGATGTAGAATTCTCTTCCACAAGCAGTGGTTTCAGCGGGGAGCATCGATAATTAAAAAAAACTATTAGATACCTAAACGACCACAACATACAGGGATATACAATGTAATATTAACATAAAAGCACACACACAGGTTGGACTTGATGGACTTGTGTCTTTTTTCAACCTCACCAACTAAGTAACTATGTAACCAACTATGACATGCTGGGTATTTGTTTACTCAGCATAACCTCATATTTTATAATTTATTTTAAAATTGGTTAACTTGTTATTTTTGTGTGCCTTTAAGTTAACTTTAGTAATTTATTTTACTGATATTTTTTTTTCAAACGTTGCAGTGATATTGTGTGGCATAAAAAAAAAACTACCACTATTTTATTCTCTAGGATGTCTGCTTTCAGAGAATATATATGGGATGATTTACTAAAGCTGGAGAGTGCAAAATCAGGTTTACTTCTGCATAGAAACCAATCAACTTCCAGGTTTCTATTTCCAAAGCTTAATTGAACAAGCTAAAGTTAGAAGCTGATTGGTTTCTATGCAGAAGTGAGCCTGATTTTGCGCTCTCCAGCTTTAGTAAATCAACCCTATAGTGTTTTAGGGACTGATCTTCAGGCTTAAAGTCATTTTTTAAATGTGTGCAAAAAACACAAAAATGGCTCTGGTAGTGAAAGGGTTACTAAAGGACTTGTCAAAGTGTGTGGTTTGTTTATTTACTGTTTACTTTTTTGTGAATGAGCAGAAGAGTACTTTGCTCCCCTTACTCATTCATATAATGGATGGAGGTATCTGGGGGCCTCTTTTTGTAAAGGGGGCTTCCAGATTCTCATAAGCCCCCAGCTTGTAGACCCCTACTCAGAACAGCAGAGCTTCTGCAAGGTAAATTAAATATAAAAACACTTTAGTTATTTATTTATTTTTCATTTCAATTAGATAATTGATCTTAATCAGACTAATAGTATCATGACTGGAAAGAGAACACATGTACTCTAATGCCCCGTACACGCGGTCGGATTTTCCGATGGAAAATGTCCGATTGGAGCGTGTTGTCGGAAATTCCGACTGTGTGTGGGCTCCATCGGACATTTTCCCTCGGATTTTTCGACACACAAAGTTGGAGAGCAGGGGATAAAATTTTCCGACAACAAAATCCGATCGCGTCAATTCCGACCGTGTGTGGCCTGTTCCGACGCACAAAGTGCCACGCATGCTCAGAAGAAATTCCGACACGGAACAGCTAATATTACATTGCATCGTTCTGGTAAACTTAGCGTTCGCAATGGATACAGCACTTTCGTCACGCTGCAATGTTAAAAATAGTTTAATACAACGCAATCTCTTCTTCTTTATAATGTGACAAGAATATAGTAGTTTTGCTGCTCATATTCACACACACTTCTCACAAACTTATTTCGTTACTATATATCGGGATTCCCTCAAAATATTTTGATTTCTCACATCTGACAACATATTTTTGTTGTATATTTTTTTTTTTTTTGGCTTTAATGTAGATTATTTTTTTGTGTTTGTATTTTTTTGAAGGGTGTTATTTTTTGGGGGGGATTTTTATTTGTACTCCCGAAAATGAATGTTTGTGTGTGTTTTTTGTGACAAGTTCCCACAACACCATTGATATGTTGTTCTATTTAATCTGTAGGAGATTGTTTGGTGTTGTCCCTTGTTAATTTCACATTTTATGTTAGAAATGTACCTGAATGGTCCCCAACAAACTGTCCTTTTTGGATGAAAACACACACAGGAGAGTATAATTTCCCAAAAAAAATTTTATTAAGGGCTCACAACTAAACAAAGAGGGAGGCAACGCTGGAGAAACTGCAGAAGTGGGTGAAGCCTTGGACCCCCAGGGCAGACATCAATTATTTAAAAGCAAAATTGGTGGCCTGAGGAGTCCTTATCTAAGGGAGGGCAGTCTGGTCCAGAAGTCCCAGAGATCCGGAAAGCAGCAGATGACATCTATGTCCCCAGGCTGTGGTCATACAAGAGACTGCAGCTTCTGTCAGACCAGACTGAACCCAGGGTCATCACTCTCTTGTCTTCCTTCCACGCTTCCTTCCACGCGGTGGCTGTGGTGGTGGAGTTGTGGCAGGAGGAGGATGGTCCAACTCAATGACGTCGGTCTTGGGTGTTAGTTCCCCACTCACCCCCTTACGTAGGACTTTATACAGAAGGTCCTCACAGAGCTTGCGTTGACCCTCCTGCATGGCCTGCAGTTTTGTGGCAGCCATGCAGGCAAAGGCCTCTTCAGGAGTGGGTAAGGCTCGTAGGGACGCCGAAGCCTCCTGAATGAGCCTGAACGCAGAATCCTGCACGGGACTCGGAGTTGTCTTCCTGGCTCTTTTATATGGAAGGCGGAGGGGAGGAACCTGAGATTCAGTCAGGCTGCGACTTGTCCCAGGCTTCTCCTGGCTGACACTTAGCCCCGCCTCCTCCTGGCTGCCACTAATCCCCGCCTCCTCCTGACTGCCACATTCCACAACCTCCTCCTGGTTGAGGTCTTCCTGTGTATGAAAAAGGGACATAGTTTTAGTATTGTTTCCATCAATCACACACTATTTTCACCTCCTGACTGTTGCAAATTGAATGTTAACAAATATAACAGACTATCCTTCTGAGCCCAGCATTTTTCATTCTTGTCCCAAATTTGGGTGCCCACTACTGTCTATTGATATGTAAAACACTTTTTTCAACCACTTAGTGATTAATAATAACATCTATAGTAAACATCATTTCTTTATTGCCCAGAAATCTGTAGAAGAATGCTATACTTGACTCCAGCTGGGCTCCTCCACTTCTTCCTGGCTGGAAGGCCCAGGTTTGACATCGGAAGCCTCAGCTGGGGTGGAAGGAAGAGTGGAAGGAAGGGTGGAGAGGGATTTCCTGACTTCAGTGTGGTCTGACAGAAATCGCAGTCTCTCATAGTACCAGAGCCTGGGGACATAAACGTCATCTGCTGCAGCTCCGGACCTCTGGGAATCTGTGACCTTCTTGCGCTCCCTAAGATAAGTGCTCCTCAGGCCACCAATTTTTGCTTTTAAATAAGGGATGGTTGCTGTGGGGACCACCGGCGTCACCAACTCCAGCAGTTTCTCCAGCGCTGCCTGCCTCTTTTGTTTATGGTTGTAATGAGGATGTCTCACTTGCCACAGACAGGGCAGCTCCCTGTATTTGTCAATGAACAGGGGGAGGAAATTGTGGTCGTTGAACCCATCCATTTCCTCTGCAAGACACAACACAAGACAAACCCTAATGTCAGGCCAAACTCCCCTAATCTTGTTACAATATAGGCTTCCATTTCGAAGCAGTGTAGGCCCAAGTTTAGATCCTACCTTCGTTATCACGATCGGCGCCTCCGATGCTCCTTCCTCCACTCACAGATCGTACGTAAGACGCACACGTGTTACGCTTTATACACACTGCGCATGCGTGTAACTCCGCCCGCCCCTGACGTTCTTTCTAGTCTATTCCCCACCCCTTTTTGTTCGGCGCAGTGGGGGAAGAGCACATGGCGGAGACACAGCAGGTGCGTGCTAATTGTAGCAACGACGAGGAGGAGGAGGAGAGGCCGGATCCGGACACGTCCCGATCCAGAAGGAGATTTAAGGACTCAAATATGTCCTTTGGGGAGATGTTGGAGATGGTCGCCATCCTGAAGAAGGCCGACTATGATGGAAAGTATGGGCCTTACCCCAACCCCAATGTCAGAAAGGCCAAGATAATGGCAAAAGTGGTCAAAAGTCTGCACCGGAATTTCGGGGTACGACGATCGAAAGATCAGCTCAGGAAGTGGTGGTCGGACCTCAAATTACGAGAACATGAGCAGTACAGAAAGATCCGGAGAGTGCTGCAAAAAAGTAAGTAGTTGTGCTGTGTTCCTATTCTTTATGTTTATTACGTTCGTGCTGCTCCATGTGCTTTTAGGAACTGTTGTACAGTTTTAAATGGCAACTTTCAGGTTCATGGGCACATTATTCGTTCGTATCAAATATTTTTCTTTCGGACTATAAAATACCATTGTTTAGGCCATATGCATTTGGCCACAATTTTTACGCCCTATACTTGTCTTAAAAGAATTGGGTTGTGTAGATGGCTTTGTTACTAGAATGAAATGCAAACTAGATTCTGTGTAAGGAGAGGACACTGAGCAGCTGTTTTCACATCTGGACACTGGAGCACTAGTGTGGGACACAAGAACACCATTTTTATTAGGGGGCCACACAGGTGCTCCAGTGTATACTATAGGGGGAGGCTACATCTGTGAAGCTTGTACCAAACAGGTAAAGTATGGCAGCTTGACAAAGGACACTGAAAATGCTACATTTTTGAACTCTGCTAAAATTGACAATTGTACCCCACTTCCAAGCAATGTTTCCTATTTCTAGTTCTGCCATCAAATATCTGTGTGCTAATTATACCATTTTGTTTTACATAGGGGAGAAAAGACTCGGAGGACACCCCTCATCCGAGGAGACCAGAGCCCCCCCCCCTCTGGAAGAAGGGGAAATCCCCCCAACACAATCTGAGCAGGAGGAAGAAGACGTGGTGGAACTAGTCACCACAACAGGTGAGTGTCTGCGACCACAGGCTCAGGTAAGAGATGGATGCCATCATATTTTTGAGACCTAATTTTTTTTTGGGGTTCCTCTCTTTTTAGGTGATCGTGATGTTGTGGATCCAGATCCTTTCACATCCGAAAGTGCCCAGATCCTGATCGGGGAGATCATGGGGTGTAATTTACAATTGGAAAACATCAAGAAAAACATCAATGATGTTATTCCAAAAAATAAAAACATCATTGATGTTTTGGGGCGAGTTTAAAACCCCTCCAAATCACTTTCTTCTTTTGTGTGCTACAATGTGCAAAATGTTTTTGTGATTTTTCACAAAGCAAAATTTGGAGGATGCACACAGTGTGCCAACATGTGCTATCTGCCATCACGGGAGATCAATGGACGCGTTTTGGGGGTGCAACCCCTTCCTCAATAATAAAGTAGCTGAGAGGAAGGGGTTGCTCCCCCAAAACACGTCCCTTGATCCCCCGTGATGGCAGGTCGCACATGTTGACATTGGTAAATTGGTGTGCATCTTCCAAATTTGGCTTTTTCCTGGGATGACTTCACCCCATATGAACGCAATATCAAACACAGTTCCTAAATACTCATGTCTGATATTGCCTTCAAGTTCTACCAAATGTGACGTTTGTAAGTTCAAGATTTGTGTCTTTCTTGTTGGTTTTACACAGGCCTGTTTTCTTGTAAATGGACATTTCTATTTTTGATAATGCTACCCCAAAAATTGTTATACAACAAACATGTTGGTTTGTTAGAAAAACCTTTGGTAAATGCACATGTGATTGTGCAGGTATAAAAAAGTTTGTTAAGCAAGAATGTGTGGATTATTGTCTCAACGCTACAACACTTTTGGGGTGATGTCATTGGTGTTTTCAGAGAAAATGGGGGTTATTTACTAAGGGCAAATCCTCTTGGCACTACAAGTGCAGTTTCAGTGCAGTTGCAACTGCACTTGTAGTGAAATGTGTTTTTGCATTTAGTAAATAACAGCCAATAGTGCTTTGTATAAGGTTACACAATCACGCCATTTTCTGGACTCAACACATTTCTGTCAGGGTCAGCTAAAACAAACACAAGCAGTAAATGTCCACAAAGAATTTCTTTTTTTTTTTAATAGAAAAAGGCTTCACATATTTGCTGGCATATTGATGGCCCCCCTACCCGCAAAGAACTCCAGGTAGCGTAACCGGACATCACGGGCACTCAGGGATGGCAAGCCAGGACGGCCGCTTTCAAGCGCCGTCAGTGTTTCAGGTATCACTCTGGCCTCAGGCCCAACTGAGCCAGCATAGTTGGCCGAATGTTTCCTTAAAAAGTTATGGAGAATACAGCACGCCAGTATAATATGGTTCAGTTTATACTCCGCCATATGGATGGGTGTCATAAATAGGCGGAACCGACTGGCCAGGATTCCAAATGTGTTCTCCACCACTCTTCGGGCTCTGGCCAGCTGGTAATTAAAAACCCTGTGTTCCGGGGTGAGGGTCCTCATCGGGAATGGCCGCATCAGGTGGTCCCCCAGCGCAAACGCTTCATCAGCAACGAACACGAATGGGAGTCCTTCCACGTTGTCCTCTGGAGCTGGCAAGTCCAAGCTGCCATTCTGGAGACGCCTGTAGAACTCCGTCTGGGCGATGACTCCACCATCAGACATCCGGCCATTCTTCCCCACGTCCACATACAGGAAGTCGTAACCGACACCACCGCCAACATCACTATACTATTGAACCCCTTATAGTTGAAATAGTACGACCCCGAGTTGGGTGGTGGGACGATGTGGACGTGTTTCCCATCAATTGCCCCTCCGCAGTTAGGAAAGTCCCACCGCTGGGCAAAGTGGGAGGCCACAGTCTGCCATTCCTGTGGCATGGAAGGAAACTGTTGAGGGAAAAAATAAAACATTACTATTTTTGCTCAGAAACATGGCAAGCAGATTAGGCACAAACATTATGGGGCAACTTCCAGATAGCATTTATTAAGGGGAATTTAACAACGCCAAAGTATAAGGTACACCTATCATATTCCCCCTCCCCCCCTCTCATGGGCCATTTCTAACATTATAGGGGGTGTGTGGAAATCTTGGACAGGTAACCCTCTTCACTTCATTGAGAGATGAATGCCTAAATACAGAGTATTACTTTGAACAGCCCCTCCTTAGTTACACTATTGGCAGCCCACTGGACAGGTAAGAAGTGTCATAATACAAAGATATAAATACACACTGTACACATTTGAGCACATTTGGACATTCTGCTATTACCTAGCAAGATAATAATAGGATACAAAAACTTTAAACAGTACCATTTGAATTCATCCATAAATCTGAGCACTAAAGAGATGGGTATAGTGTGTATGGGTTTGGCAAAGTCAGCAGATAGATGATTGAGGATAGAGAATTGGGATCAGCTGACTTAGCAGTTGGGGGAGGGAGGGTTACTAAAAATTATTTGGAGACACCACCAAAAAAACGCCTCTGGCACTGTGCCAGAGTTTAAAGCAAAAATAACATTTCAAAACATTTTAGGGGGTGTTTGGGGTAAAGCACTACTATGGAGCAGAAAAAATACATTGTTAAGTGACTACATGTGGTGAATATAGGCCAGGAGACACCATGCTGGGGAGGTTATTGAAGGGCAAATATGTATGAAGGACCTAAAATAATAATTACATAAAAATCCAGCATGCATGAGAACAAAGGGGACATTCACAGCATATTCCAATCATGGTAATTAGGGAATTAGGAAAGAAATACAATATATTAGCAAACATTCAATACAATAAAATGTGATATTAAAGGATAAAAATCTTACCTTCATATACTCCTTCTGCAGGACCTGTATGGTGGCAGAACAGGTCTCTGGGATAATGATACCCAGAGCCTGGGGGGAGATGCCTGTCGAGAACTTTAAGTCCTGCAGGCTTCTCCCTGTTGCCAAATACCGCAGGGTAGCGACGAGCCTCTGCTCTGGAGTGATGGCTTGCCTCATGCAGGTATCCTGCCTGCTAATATAAGGGGTCAGCGAAGCCAACAGACGGTGAAACACTGGGTCCGTCATCCTGAGAAGGTTCCTGAAATCATCAGGATTATTCTCACGGATCTCACGGAGCAAAGGCATATGAGAGAACTGGTCACGCTGAAGCAACCAATTCTTGGTCCATGAACTCCTCCCCACCCTGTTCATGGACTGGACTTGTGTCAAGGTCAGGACCCCAACACCATGCCCCCGCACAGCACGAACTCTACGAGGAGTACGCATACGCAACATGGCTAGAAAACGGTCGGCTGCTCAGAACGAAGTAACAGAACGCACTGAAGAACAGCAAGGCCTGTGAAGAGCGACCTGAAAAACAGTAACGAACGAACAAGAATACAATGACTAATTAAAGTCACGCGGAACTTGCTGCACGCACTGAAGAGCAGATACAAACCCACAAGCACAAACTGAACGGCAGAAAACGATCTGAAAGCCACGAGTCTGAAAAAGCGCGAATCGTCTCTCACCAAACTTTTACTAACACGAGATTAGCAAAAGGAGCCCAAAGGGTGCCGCGCTTGGTTCTGAACTGGCCTTTTCTAGTCTCGTCGTACGTGGTGTACGTGACCGCGTGGTTGGCAATCAGAAATTCCGACAACTTTGTGCGACCGTGTGTAGACAAAACAAGTTTGAGCCA
The DNA here is from genome assembly GCF_042186555.1 of Aquarana catesbeiana. Classification (NCBI taxonomy): domain Eukaryota; kingdom Metazoa; phylum Chordata; class Amphibia; order Anura; family Ranidae; genus Aquarana; species Aquarana catesbeiana. The sequence continues at coordinate 253,017,110 of NC_133327.1, read as the reverse complement.
ACATCCGTCGGAAAAAATCCTAGGATTTTGTTGTCAGAATGTCCGAACAAAGTCCGACCATGTGTACGGGGCATTACTCTTCAGATTAATATAAATTTCACTCCTTTAGCAAATCATCCCCATTGACTAGGACAGGTAACATCAAGATGCAATTATTCTAGATGTTAATGTGTTTATTTAATCAATGTGCTTATTAAATAAGATTGTGTTTATGTTATGTTATTGCCTAGTTAAGGATCAGTTCATATTTAAAAATAATCATTCACTTTGCCCATTCAGTTTCTTTAACAAATAGTTCATCCATTTATACTCACCTTCATTAAATGGAAGCACTCAACTTCACCACACAGAACTAATCCCTTTGAAAGCTCCATGTTGATCTGTGTAGAACTTACACTAGTTTAGGCTATGTTTCCACTAGTGCGTCCCCAACGTCGCGCCATTTACACTGCGACTTTGCTATGCAATTTGTGTTGCGATTTGTTGCGACTTAAAAAATGACTTTGTACAACTTTGATGTTCTTCGATTTAGTCATAGTGAAGTAAATCCTTATCCTGCTTAGTTAATTCCCCTTTCCTCTTTTGTTGTCATGTGTTGTATGCTGGTTAGCAAACATGTTGGCTATGCAATATGTTGGGTCAGCAGTCATTTTGGCTGCTGTAGCAGCATTAATAGATGAAGAAGAAGAGGATAACCGGAGGAAGACAAGGCATAGGTTTTGGATCCATCCCATCATCACCCAAAGGAAAGTGAGAGGCCAGTTTGGGGTCCTTTACAACGACCTCCATGCTCATGAAGACAAATTCTTCAACTACACAGAGATGTCAATTAGAAGATGAGAACATTTTTTTATCTCAACTTGCAAATGCTCCAAGATATATTTATGAAAATGTGTATATGCCTGGTCAGTATGACTCTTTTTATATTTTTTAGCTTTCAATAGCTAGAAGTGTTAACTATAACCTGATCAAATTGTTAAAAAAATGGAACTAGATTTTTAAATGTTTTATTTTTACATGGTCAATGTAGATAATAGCCATACATTTTCTATTTATAGTTTTGATGAATTGTTAGCTTTGCTCTCTAGCCATCTAGAGCGACAAAACACAAGTTTCCGAAGGAGTATTCCAGCTGTTGTAAGACTCATTATAACATTGAGGTAACTTTTCATACCTACTTTTTCTTCTTCTTACCTTAAATGTGGCATTTGGCTATCCACATCATTCTTTCATCCTCTTTACATGAAGTGAAATAATAAATACTAGCATGTAGTTGTGAGTGAGACTGTTTTTACAATATTAACTTTCCCTTTACATCACCAGTGTCTTTCTCCTGCTCCTCTTCTTCCTTCACTTCCTCAGGCACCTCCTTCCAAGCTCATTTTTTGATCTGATATAGAAGTAGTTTATTGTTAATATGTATCATTCTAATAAACTGTATTTACTGTTCCAGTTTAGGTACCTGGCAACTGGGCATTCCTTTGCAAGTTTGCATTTTGAATTTTTGGTTGGCAAAACTACTGTCAGCAATATTGTCCACACTACCTGCAGAGACATCTGGAATGTCCTTAGGGATTTGGTCCTGAAGAAGCCCACTCGCGAAGATTGGTGCAAGATATCTGAAGTTTTCTGGGACCGATGCAATTTCCCCGAATTGTTCCGGGGCAATTGACGGAAAACATATGAGGGTAGTGATGCCCATCAGCAGAACAACAAAATACTTTAATTACAAAAAATATTTTTCTTTTGTATTACTAGCAGTGGCTGATGCCAATTATTGTTTTACCTATATAGACATAGGATCGTATGGCTGCAGCTCAGACTCCAGTATTTTCCAAAGATCATCTTTTGGAAGAATGTTGAGGGAAAATGGCCTGGACCTGCCACAGGACTGTCCATTGCCAGGAACAAATGGGCCACCAATGCCATTTGTGTATGTTGGGGATGAGGCCTTTGCTCTCAGTGCGCATCTATTAAGCCCTTATTCCAATAGGTGTCTGAGTGAAGAGAAGCACAACAACTCGCAGTAGTGGAAACAGAGCCTTAATGACTTTCTCCCCCTTATCACATCAGAGTGTTCAAGCATGCTCACTGGCCACTGAGGCCTGGGCACTGCATTCCAGGAGCAAAGGGCCCCGGCAGACAAACAGAGCAGTGGGAAAGTGCAGCACAGGAGCTTATTAATGGGTTAGTATTATGTGGGGCAAGTTTGCCTTGAATGGAAAAATGACAGGTACACTTTAAGGGGGGCCATTCATGAAAAATTCCCCTTTCCTTTCCTTGCCTTTCCTTCCCTTTCCTAATCTATTAATCTCTCTGTTACTTTGGACTCTCAATCTATTAATCTCTTTTAGGGGTTATTTAAGTACTTGCAATATCCACTTTTAATTGTGACCATGTCTGTGTTGGTTTTAATAATTGAATACATTTTTCAATTTAAATGTGATTTTTCTTTGTTTTCTTTTTTATTACAAACATAATAAATTTGTTTGAGAGAAGCACTCAGACTAGATGTTGTTCTGACAAAGACATTACCCACGCGGAACTAATGTTCTAACTGTATTGATTTTGTAACAAAATAAGTAATACATACAATCAGGAGAACTTTCCCTTATTATGACTAGTTTTTCATTATATTTAGTGACTTTATGAAAGTAACATTTACTGTACTGACTCTCATTGTTCTGTGTTTAACAAGAAATGATAATAAGTGAACTACTTAGTATGAACAAAGCATAGCAGAATGCAATTAGACAAAATCTTATACTGCAGGATTTCTGATCTTTGCAATAGTTTTATTCTGAGCTCAAAGGCAAATTTCATTGATTGAAAAATCGAGCAACTGCCTTGGTTAGTCTGAGAGGAGGGGTCCCTAGATTCTTGTCCAATTAAACCATTTTTTCATTTTTTTTTTTAATATGGCAATGGAGGTTATTTACGAAAGGCAACTCCACTTTGCACTGCAAGTGCACTTGGAAGTGCAGTCGCTGTAAATCCGAGGGGGACATGCAAGGGAAATAAAAAACAGCATTTTAGTTTGCACATGATTGGATGATAAAATCATCAGTGCTTCCCCTTATTTCAGATCTACCCCTCAGATTTACAGCGACTGCTCTTCCAAGTGCACTTGTGGTGCAAAGTGGATTTGCCTTTCGTAAATAACCCCCAATATCTTTTAATATAGGACAAATATGTTAGAGTTCAGGTATTAACTATTAACCATTGATTACTGAATATCTCTTTTGCCTGTGCTGGGGTTTAAATGTCATTTTTATTGGCATTTGAAAATAAAAAGCATGTAAATCTACAGCATAATTTACCATGCCTTGATTATTTCTTTCTGCAACTACTAAATAAAATATACTGCATTCTATGAAAAAATAAAGATCCTAAAAGAAAAATAAAGGTAAAGTTAAAGAGCAGCAACTGTATAGGATTTTAACTGCTTGCCGCCATCATTATACTGTGGCAGGTTGGCATGGAAAAACCGCCATAGGTGTACGCCGATCGCTTTAAGAGCTATAGGGGGTGTGCGCGCCCGCAGCATGACGCTGGAGCCGATGCACGTGGCCGGCGGCTGCAATGTCCTCCGGCGACCCACAATCACTCCTCAGAGAGCCAGAATGGGGATCTGTCAATGTAAACAGGCAGATCCCCATTCCCTCAGGGAAGTAGAGAGAGTTCTGCTGTTCCTAGTGATCAGGAACAGCAATCTCTCAACTACTCCCAGTCAGTATACTCCTCCCAGTTAGAAACACCTCCCTAGGGAACACTTAACCCCTTGATTGCCCCCTAGTGTTAATCCCTTCCCTGTCAGTGAAATTTATACAGTAATCAGTGGCTATTTTTAGCTCTGATCGCTGTATAAATGTCAGTGGTCCCAAAATAGTACAAAAAAGTGTCCAATCTGTCTGCCACAATGTAGCAGTCCCGCTAAAAATAGCTGATTACTGCCATTACTAGTAAAAGGAAAATGAATTAAAAAATGCCATAAATATATCCCCAATTTTGTAGATGCTATAACTTTTGCGCAAATCAATCAATATACGCTTATTGAGATTTTTTTTTACCAAAAATATGTAGAAGAATACATATTGGCCTAAACTGATGAAGAAATTTTTTTTTTTTTTATTTATTTTTTGAGATAGTTATTATAACAAAAAGTAAAATATAATGTGTTTTTTTTTTCAAAATTGTTGCTCTTTTTTTGTTTATAGCGCAAAAAATAACAAGTGCAGAGTTGATCAAATACCACCAAAAGAAAGCTCTATTTGTGGGAAAAAAGGGCATCAATTTTGTTTGCGTACAATGTCGCACAGCTGCGCAATTGGCAGTTAAAGTGACACAGTGCTGTATCAGCCTCACTGTGCTCATCAATGCAGTCTCATTGTGCTCATCAATGCAGTCTCACTGTGCCCATGAATGCAGCTTCACTGTGCCCATAAATGCAGCCTCACTGTCCATCAAATGAAGCTTTACTGTGCTTGTGAATGCAGCCTCACTGTGCCCATGAATGTAGCCTCATTGTGCCTATGAATGCAGCCTCACTATGCCGGTGAATGCAGCGTCACTGTGCCCGTGAATGCAGCCTCACTGTACATGAATGCAGCCTCACTGTGCCCATCATTGCAGCCTCACTATGTCCATCATTGTAGCCTCACCGTGCCCGTGAATGCAGCCTCAATGTGCATGTGAATGCAGCCTCAATGTGCACGTGAATGCAGCCTCACTGCCGATCAAATGCAGCCTCAATGCCCATGAATGCAACCTCACTTTGCCCATTATTGCAGCCTCACTGTGCCCATGAATGCAGCCTCACTATGCCTCAAATGCAGCCTCACTGCCCATAAATGCAGCATCACTACCCATCAAAGCATGCTCACTGTTGCCTGGATCACACATACACAGTAGGCATCTCCCACTGTGTGTCACAGAGTTGGGTCTGTGTTTGGCAGCACTGTAACAAGGTCCCGCCCCCCTAGACTGGCTCATGTGATAGGCGGGACCTTGTTACAGCACTACCAAACACAGACCCAAATCCATGACACACAGCAGGAGATGCCCGCTGCATGTGATACATAAGATGAGAGAGAGAGGGAGTGAGGAGAGCGCTGCAGCCAGTCACAGCTCAAAGCGACCCCAGGGCAGGTGGCCTACCGAGAAATTTCCTGGTATACCGGTAGGCCAGTCTGGCCCTGCCTTGCACCCTGTACATAGCAAACTTCTGAGCCTTGCACCCTGTACATAGTGAACTTCTGCACCCTGTTTGTATCACATTCCTGAAAGCTGCACTCTGTATGTAGTGTACTTCTGAACACTGTGCATAATGCACTCATGGTATTTAACAATGCCTTTGTAAGGCCATCCCGTCGTTAATGCAATTCAGCCACACTTACCCTTTAATAGAGTGTATTCTCCCCCTTTGGGGGGGTTGTGGTGGAGGTGTGGTTGAGCCTTGGGCGACACCAACAAGTCAGTGCAATGTGGCAGGTTAGACAGGATAGAGCCTGATGTGCTAGCCTGCCAAGTGTCTAGTGCTCTGTCCTGCTTCTGCTGTCACTCCACTGCAGCAGGACAGAGCACTGTGGCAGGCTAGAAGGGGGGAACCACAGCGTTGCGGTAAAACATTGGATTCCCCCCCCCACCCCGGAGAATGGGTGACACCATGTTTTACTGCACCAGGTGACCCCAACCTTAGTGACGCCACTGATGCTAGGTTCACTTTAAAAAGAATTCCAATTAACATAAAGAATAAATGTTTACCCGTAACTGCATTTTGGTTTTACTTTTACATATCTTGGGGTCTGGCCTCTAACAGCTTTGAAGTTTCTTTAAAACAACATTACCTGATTGGGATATTAACTATGCATGGCAAACAGCATCATTTGTTCAAGCAGGGGGCAGGCCTACATGCAGCTTTCTTCAGCTTTCTCCAAAGCTATCAAAAACTGATTTTTAACCTCCACTACCAATAGCTCTGGAGGACAAAATACAAACAATGACTGGCTTATATAACCTATTTTTTTTAAGATTTTACAAATATTTTTTCTTTATTTTTCTTTACTTGTGTTCTGTATTGAAATACTTAATTAATCTCACCTTTATTTAGTAAATAAAACACTTTTTAAGCCTAGTTTCATTTACTAATTGCTTGGACATTTCAACGCATGTGCTCATATGCCTTTCAGAAAGTATTAGGCCTTGTTTTTGAAAACCTGTGTAAAAACAGCAAGTGTTGCTTGCAGAAACCAGTCATATTTCTCTGTTTTCTTAGTGCTAGTTAACAGATGAAAGAATACAAATAATGGAATGCTATGTTTAATTTGTTACGAATTTCTCTTTTTTCTCTACACATTTTTCTCCATAATCACATTTTCAACAGAAAATAGATTAAAGTGATTGTAACCCTAAATTTTTTTTAAAATACCAAACATATTATTCTTCCCTGCTCTGTGCAATGGTTTTGCACAGAGCAGAATCACTATCAGTCCAATATAGGTCATGAATTCCATACCATCCTCACTGGTTTTGGGTCTTTAGTAGTGCCCCACTGGATAAGATGATTAATGTCGAAGAAAAGAAAAAACTATACGTACAACTTCACATGTGTACCAACTATATTCTTATAATGTGCTTACATCAAAAATTGTAAAAAAATATCTCCAATAAACCACACAATGCGTTCTGATATTTACACCCTTACCCTCCAACTTTTCAAAAAACTTAAAAAAAAAAAACCCTCCCCTCTTGAAAAGATCTTCTTCCCCTTTCTCCAAATGGTTCAGAAGGAATTTTGAAAATGAATTTTAAACAAATAGTGTAATACTGCAAAAAAAAAAACTAAAAACACACCATGTGTGTTGTGATCCAAGAGTGACTCCATGCACCTTACCAGATATAAGATTTTCATTGTGCAATCTACCAATCCTCTCTGATGAATATTCCTTCCCCTTACGTCCAAGAATATGCATGAATAACCTCCAAGAACAAAAATTAAATATATAGTGTAATACAACTTTAAACTATAAATTGTGCAATGGTGCCATAAGTAGGAATGAGCCGAACACCCCCCTGGTTCGGTTCACAGCAGAACATGCGAACAGGCAAAAGATTTACGCGAACATGTGAATGTTAACAATGTTAAAGTCTATGGGACGTGAACATGAAAAATCAAAAGTGCTCATTTTAGAGGCTTATATGCAAGATATTGGCATAAAAAGTGTTTGGGGTCCCGGGTCCTGCCCCAGGGGACATGTATCAATGCAAAACAAGTTTTAAAAATTGATGTTTTTTCGGGAGCAGTGATTTTAATAATGCTTAAAGTGAAACAATAAAAATGAAATATTCCTTTAAATATTGTGCCTGGGGGTCACCTTAGTCTGCCTGTAAAGTAGCACATCTTTCCAATATTTATAACAGTACCACAGCAAAATGACATTTCTGAAGGAAAAAATGTCATTTAAAACTGCTTGCGGCTGTAATATATTGTTGGATCCCGGCAATATGGATAAAAAATTATTGAAAAAAACTGCGTGGGTTCCCCCAAGTCCATGACCAGACCCTTTGGGTCTGGTATGAATATTAAGGGGAACCCCGCACCAAGAATACAAAAAAAATGGCGTGGATGTCCCCCCCAAAATCCATACCAGACCTTATTAAGGAGAACCCCACACCAAAATGTAAAAAAAAAGGGTGTGGGGGTCCCCAAGCAAAACAGCAGTATACATACTATACGGCCTGCCCTATATACTCTGCAGAAAAATTGGGCTTTAGGTGTTGGTGGTGCCAGAACACTGTAACCCCTCAGTGTTACTCTTGTTGAGCACTGTTAATGTAAGGTAAACTGGACCTCCACCACTAAAAGGCCAGTGCGGATGCCTGCCCATGCTCGTACACATTGCACTTGTGCCTAATATTCATAAGCAAAGGACCAACATAATGCCCGCAATGCCAGTTCATCGCGCACGGGTATGTGTGCGTGTGCACATCTGTGCGCGAACGCGTGTGAGCGCGTGCACACACCAATTAGCATTGGTGCCCAGTGGCCTATTTAAACTGCTCTGTCACTGTAAACAGTGCTGGATGATCTTCAGCTCCTTCCTGACCCGCCAAGACCTGATCTGCTGTTCCTGTTTGTTCGTGTATGACCCGGCTCCCCTTTGGACTTTGCCTCTGCTTACTCCATTACCTGATATCCTGACTTTGGCTTGTTTATTGGACTTGATCTGCCTTCTGACTTGGTACCACATTGCCCGGCTGTTACCCGACCTTGGCCTGCCTTCTGGACTTGCTTTGCCTGCTGATTCGGTACCCTGCTGCCTGGTTGTTGCTGATTACTGCTCTTCTCCTGGTTCCGCTCCTGTCCATGCTCTGGTGCCAAGCTGCTTCTACTTCCTGCTCCAATGACCGTGACTGCCAGCTCTACCCACCTACAGAGGGGACATCACCAGCCAGATACCCGGCACTAGTGCCACTCCTTGCCTTTACACTTTCTGTTCCCACCTTCTGGAGTGTAGGCGGGAGGAGCAAGGGAGGCCTCCATCACATTCCAGTCTCCACCAGGGAACGTGATGTATCATCCAGCCATGACTGAGACTGGAGGAGGTACCTCTCTGCCTGAAGCACTATGCCAGCAAATCACAACCTTAATCCAATCGGTGACCGGACTTCAGGACGCCTATGTCCAGCTTGAAAGTCGTTTACCCTTTGCATCTCAAAATTCTCTATCTGGGGAATCCGCTTCTGCTTCAGCACCCACAGTAATAGTTCTTCTCCTGGAGCCTCGAGTTCCTATCCCAGAGCGCTTTTCAGGGAATAGCTACAAGTTTCAAACTTTTCGCAATGCCTGCCAGCTGTATTTCAAGTTACAACCACAGACTTTCTCCCTTGAGTTCACCAGGGTTGGTTTTGTCATTTCCCTCCTGCGGGAGGAACCACAGATATGGGCCCATCACCTTTGTGAACAGACTAGTCTGGTCCTTGCATCAACTACTTCTTTCTTCACGGCCATGGCTGAGATCTATGATGAGCCCCAGCAGAGGCTAAGTTACATACGATTCGGCAAGGACCCCAGCCTGTGGAAGACTACATGGTTTAGTTCCGTACCTGGAGTTCCGACACTGCCTGGAACTTGCCAGATAGATCCACAAAAGACGCTCTTAGACTTAATCCTGCTTGTCATTTGGCTTGATCACAGATTCCGAGAGAGAAGGGCAGAAAGGCCTGGCAACACTCAACCTATCTGTACGTCAGTGGCACCTGCACTCATACCTCAGCCACCATCCTCCTCCATAATGGAATCTGTTCACTTGGGATTTAGCCATTCACCTCTGTCATCCAAACAAAAGACTTAGACGCCAGCAAAATGACTTATGCCTTTACTGTGGTGGCATTGGTCATTATCTCTGCAACTGCCCCATAAGGCCACAAAAGACTGTCCATGCTCCTGACTAGGGATGAGCCGAACACCCCCCTGTTCGGTTCGCACCAGAACATGCGAACAGGAAAAAAGTTCGTTCGAACACGCAAACACCGTTAAAGTCTATGGGACAAGAACATGAATAATCAAAAGTGCTAATTTTAAAGGCTAATATGCCAGTTATTGTCATAAAAAGTGTTTGGGGACCTGGGTCCTGCCCCAGGGGACATGGATCAATGCAAAAAAAAGTTTTAAAAACGGCAGTTTTTTCAGGAGCAGTGATTTTAATAATGCTTAAAGTCAAACAATAAAATGTAATATCCCTTTAAATTTCGTACCTGGGGGGTGTCTATAGTATGCCTGTAAAGGGGCGCATGTTTCCTGTGTTTAGAACAGTCTGACAGCAAAATGACATTTTGAAGGAAAAAACTCATTTAAAACTACCCGCGGCTATTGCATTGCCGACAATACATATAGAAGTTCATTGATAAAAACGGCATGGGAATTCCCCAAAGGGGAACCCCGAACCAAAATTTAAAAAAAAAATGACGTGGGAGTCCCCCTAAATTCCATACCAGGCCCTTCAGGTCTGGTATGGATATTAAGGGGAACCCCGGCCAAAATTTTTTTAAAAAAATGACGTGGGGTTCCCCCTAAATTCCATACCAGACCCTTCAGGTCTGGTATGGATTTTAAGGGGAACCCTGCGCCAAAAAAAAAAAAAAAAACGGCGTGGGGTCCCCCCAAAAATCCATACCAGACCCTTATCCGAGCACGCAACCTGGCAGGCCGCAGGAAAAGTGGGGGGGACGAGAGTGCGGCCCCCCCTCCTGAACCGTACCAGGCCACATGCCCTCAACATTGGGAGGGTGCTTTGGGGTAGCCCCCAAAACACCTTGTCCCCATGTTGATGAGGACAAGGGCCTCATCCCCACAACCCTGGCCGGTGGTTGTGGGGGTCTGCGGGCAGGGGGCTTATCGGAATCTGGAAGCCCCCTTTAACAAGGGGACCCCCAGATCCCGCCCCCCCCGTGTGAAATGGTAAGGGGGTACAAAAGTACCCCTACCATTTCACTAAAAAACTGTCAAAAATGTTAAAAATGACAAGAGACAGTTTTTGACAATTCCTTTATTTAAATACTTCTTCTTTCTTCTATCTTCCTTCATCTTCTGGTTCTTCTGGTTCTTCTGGCTCTTCTGGTTCTTCCTCCGGCGTTCTCGTCCAGCATCTCCTCCGCGGCGTCTTCTATCTTCTTCTCCTCGGGCCGCTCCGCACCCATGGCATGGGGGGGAGGCTCCCGCTCTTCTCTTCATCTTCTTCATCTTCTTCTCTTCTTCTTTTCTTCTCTTCTTCTCTTCTTCTCTTCTTCATTTTCTTCTCTGGGCCACTCCGCACACATGTTGGCATGGAGGGAGGCTCCCGCTGTGTGACGGCGCTCCTCGTCTGACAGTTCTTAAATAACGGGGGGCGGGGCCACCCGGTGACCCCGCCCCCCTCTGACGCACGGGACATGACGGGACTTCCCTGTGGCATTCCCCGTGACGTCACAGGGATGTCCCGTCAAGTCACCGTGCGTCAGAGGGGGGCGGGGTCACTGGGTGGCCCCGCCCCCCGTTATTTAAGAACTGTCAGACGAGGAGCGTCGTCACACAGCGGGAGCCTCCCTCCATGCCAGCATGGGTGCGGAGCGGCCCGGAGAAGAAAATGAAGAAGAGAAGAAAAGAAGAAGAGAAGAAGAGAAGAAGATGAAGAAGAAGAGAAGAGCAGGAGCCTCCCCCCATGCCATGGGTGCGGAGCGGCCCGAGGAGAAGAAGATAGAAGACGCCGCGGAGGAGATGCTGGACGAGAACGCCGGAGGAAGAACCAGAAGAGCCAGAAGAACCAGAAGAACCAGAAGATGAAGGAAGATAGAAGAAAGAAGAAGTATTTAAATAAAGGAATTGTCAAAAACTGTCTCCTGTCATTTTTAAAATTTTTGACAGTTTTTTAGTGAAATGGTAGGGTACAAAGTACCCCCTTACCATTTCACACAGGGGGGGGGCCGGGATCTGGGGGTCCCCTTGTTAAAGGGGGCTTCCAGATTCTGATAAACCCCCCCGCCTGCAGACCCCCACAACCAACGGCCAGGGTTGTGGGGATGAGGCCCTTGTCCTCATCAACATGGGGACAAGGTGTTTTGGGGGGCTACTCCAAAGCACCCTCCCAATGTTGAGGGCATGTGGCCTGGTACGGTTCAGGAGGGGGGGGGGCCGCACTCTCGTCCCCCCCTCTTTTCCTGCGGCCTGCCAGGTTGCATGCTCGGATAAGGGTCTGATATGGATTTTTGGGGGGACCCCACGCCGTTTTTTTTTTTTTTTTTGGCGCGGGGTTCCCCTTAAAATCCATACCAGACCTGAAGGGTCTGGTATGGAATTTAGGGGGAACCCCACGTCATTTTTTTTTAAAATTTTGGCCGGGGTTCCCCTTAATATCCATATCAGACCTGAAGGGCCTGGTATGGAATTTAGGGGGACTCCCACGTCATTTTTTTTTTTTAATTTTGGTTCGGGGTTCCCCTTTGGGGAATTCCCATGCCGTTTTTATCAATGAACTTCTATGTGTATTGTCGGCAATGCAATAGCCGCGGGTAGTTTTAAATGAGTTTTTTCCTTCAAAATGTCATTTTGCTGTCAGACTGTTCTAAACACAGGAAACATGCGCCCCTTTACAGGCATACTATAGACACCCCCCAGGTACGAAATTTAAAGGGATATTACACTTTTATTGTTTGACTTTAAGCATTATTAAAATCACTGCTCCTGAAAAAACGGCCGTTTTTAAAACTTTTTTTTGCATTGATCCATGTCCCCTGGGGCAGGACCTGGGTCCCCAAACACTTTTTATGACAATAACTTGCATATTAGCCTTTAAAATTAGCACTTTTGATTTCTCCCATAGACTTTTAAAGGGTGTTCTGCGGCACTCGAATTTGCCGCGAACACCCCAAATTGTTCGCTGTTCGGCGAACTTGCGAACAGCCAATGTTCGAGTCGAACATGAGTTCGACTCGAACTCGAAGCTCATCCCTACTCCTGACGTTTCCAGCTGTCCTGTAAAAAACATTTCCTCTCATCTTCTCTCTGCAGCTATCGGGAAGGAGCATCCAAACCCAAGCTATTATCGATTCCGGAGCCTGCAGTTGTTTTATGAACTACACCTTTGCTAAACAACATCAAGTCCCACTGCAAACTAAGACGCAGCATTTGAAGGTTAATCTGGTGGATGGCTCAAATCTCAAGTCAGGATCTGTCACACAAGAAACTTGTCCCCTACTGGCAGTTACCTCTTTGGGTCATTCAGAATACCTAAACCTGGACATTATCCCATCTCCCTTGTTTCCCATCATTCTGGGGATTCCATGGTTGCAGGCACACAACCCCCCCAATAAACTGGGAATCTGGAACTGTGTCTTTTCCTACCACCTACTGCCAGCAGCATTGTTTTCCCAAAGCGGTATTCCTAATGGAGCTGCAACCAGAAACTTCAGTTTCCCATCATGTCCCACCTGTTTACCATGATTTCTTAGATGTTTTTGATAAGAAGAAGGCTGAGACTTTGCCGCCCCATCAGCCATACGATTGCCCGATCGAATTACTACCCGGGGCCGAGATCCCATTTGGACGGATTTTTCCTTTATCAGAACTTGAGCTGGAGCCGTTGCACCTAAACATTGGTGAGAACCTGGAAAGGGGATTTATCCATCCATCCACATCGCCTGCTGGGGCTGGCATATTTTTTGTTGAAAAAAAGATCACACTTTGAGACCTTGTGTGGGCAATAGAGAAATAAACAAAATAACCAATAAGAACAGATACCCTCTTCCACTAGTTCCAGAACTTTTCCAGCGCTTCAGAGCAGCAAAAGTATTCACGAAACTTGACCTACGGGGTGCATACAACCTGGTAATAACCTGGTAAGAATTTGGAAAGGGAATGAATGGAAAACGGCCTTCCGTACCCGTTTTGGGCACTTTGAATATTTAGTTAAGCCTTTTGGACTTTTCAGCACCTTGTCAACAATGTTTTTAGAGACTTTCTCGACCTCTTCACGATCATGTATCTAGACAATATACTCATATTCCCCCCTTCCATAGAGGAACACCGGCTGCAAGTTAAAAAGGTTCTCAACCGTCTCTGGAAACACGGGTTATCTGCAAAGGCAGAAAACTGCGAGTTTGATCCAGTTCCTGGGGCTTATTATCTCAACATCAGGCATCGCAATGGACCCACAAAAAATTAATGCCATCCTTGAGTGGCCGGTGCCAACTGATTGAAAGGGAACCCAGAGATTTATTCGATTCGCTAACTTTTATCGTAAATTTATCAAAATTTTTTCAGCTATCATCAGCCCCATCACTCAGCTTACTAAGCAGAACACCTGATTTCAGTGGACTCCAGCAGTGCAACTTGCTTTTGATAAATTGAAAACTCTCTTTACATCTGCACCAATTTTATAACATCCTGACTGTCAGGAAAGGTCTCCTCCGCTGGTAATTTCGATCATTTGGCGTGCATTACTGAGGTCTAAAAGCAGGTGTCTCCTGGCAGTTCGGAGCTGTCAGAAGAGCTCTTTCCTGCAAGTATTCTGTCACCTTTGGGCCGCAGTACTGGCGTCCACCAGCGGAGGAATCCTGGCAGTATGGAGCAGGTATTCCCCTCTGCAGACAGGTGTCACCTGACCTTAATTAGCAGAGCTGCAGTATAAATGCCCGGCAATTGCACACTTATGTTGCCCTGGTATTGTCCTTGAGCCCTGACCTGCATCCTCTTACTTTGATTCCTGATTCCTGATTCATGATTCCTGATTCCTGATTTCTGATTCCTGATTTCTGATTCCTGAACCTGAAGCCTGAATCTGAAGCCTGATTCCTGGAACCTGTTAATCCTGTTTCCTGTCTGTTACCTGAACCCTGGACCCTGAGCCTTGTACCTGAACCGTCCCTCCTGTGATCCATCCATCCTCTCTTGTCCTGTTTATCTCCCTTCCCAGCTACTGATTCCCTGTTTATGAGCCCGGCCTGGCTTGACTATGATTCTGGTACTCCCTCTTGCTACATATGCTGGTTGGTTTAATATTACTGTTTGGTTGTTCACTCTGTATTGGTGGTGTGTTCACATTGCATTTTCCTTAATAAACTTACTTTCACCTATTTATGTCTGGTTCACTCTGTCACAGTCACACAGTTCTGGTCACATCTGGTATATGACACTGACCCTGCATTACCCCATGTTCTTGAGGTGGATGCTTTGAGAACGCAGTGGGTGCCATGTTATCCCAATGACAAGGCGCTAAATCTCTCCTGCACCCCTTGGCCTTCTTCTCTAGGAAACTCAGCTCTTTAGAGAAAAATTATGAGGTGGGAGATCGTGAGTTACTTGCCATCAAGGCTGCTCTGGAGGAATGGCGTTATCTGCTTGAGGGAGTAAGTCACCCAATCCTTATTTTTACTGACCACAAAAATTTGGCATACCTCCATACAGCCAGACGCCTAAAGCCTCGTCAGGCCAGGTGGGCCTTGTTTTTCTCACGATTTACATTCCATATAACCTACAGACCAGGCTCTAAGAATGGAAAACCTGACGCCTTGTCACGTATGTTTCCAGAAGAAAAGGAAGTTACCCAACCCTAAACCATCCAAGCTCCCAAAATTTTCTGTTGCTGCAAGAAGATTTAGTGTCACAGCTTAAACAAGCTTCTAGGGAGGGGCCACTGCAGATCTTACAGTTGCAAGAACGGGATGGATTGTTCTTCTATGAGCAAAGAGATTTTGTACCCTCAAGTTTGCGCCAGTCAACCTTAAATCTATGCCACGACCACCCCTTGGCAGGGCATTTTGGGATCCGTAAGACTTTGGAGCTGTTACAACAATCTTTCTGGTAGCCCGGCTTTAGACTTGATTGTCAGAATTATGTGAGAAGCTGTGAGATTTGTATCTGGAGCAAGGGAGACAAGACCAAAGCTTAGGGTTTGTTAAGGCCCTTGCTCATTCCTAGCAAGCCCTGGGAGATGATTAACATGGACTTCATTGTCGAGCTCCCACCTTCTGAAAGTTTTACCACTATTTTCGTGATAGGCTATCCAAAATTGCACACTTTATACCAATGATTGGAACACCATCTGCTTTAGAGACTGTACAATTATATATTAAGGAGATAGTACTGTCACATGGGGTTCCTCGGAGTATAACTTCTGAAGGAGGAGTGCAGTTTACGTCCAAATTTTGGAAAAAGCTTTGTAAAGCACTTAAAATTGAGTCATGGTTATCTTCAGCATATTATCCCCAGATGAATGGTCAGACAGAACGTACAAATCAAACCCTAGAACAATATCTTCTGTCTTTTTCTTCTTCTACACAGGATGACTGGGCTTTGCTTCTTCCGCAAGCAGAATTCACTTACAACGATTCTGTCCACTCAGCCACAGGTCAAACGCCATTCTTCGCAACTTGCGAATTCAACCCCTCTTTTTTACCTGATGCAGTCTTTGATTTCTCTGTTCCAGCAATCCAGGAGCGACTGTTGTTTCTACAAACCAACAATATCATTCTACAGGAAGCTATTGCCAAGGCCCAATGGGACAACAAAAAATTATTTGATGGAAAGAGAAGGGGCGATCTGGATCTTAAACCCAGTGACAGGGTTTGGTTATCAACCACTAATGTGAAAATGGCTTGTCCTTCCAAAAAGCTGTCTCCCAAGTACATTGGCCCATTTGCTGTAAAGAGAAAAATAAATCCAACAGATTATGAACTTTTGCTTCCAGAAAAGATTCATCTGGTTTTTCATGCATGTTTACTAACGCCTACTGTACCAGATCCCTTCCCTGGCTGTAATCCCGGCCCTCCATCACCAGTTATTATTGATGACGAAGAAGAGTATGAAATTGAGGTCATTATAAATTGTAGAAAGAGGGGTGGCCGCATTCAGTATTTGATCAAATGGAAAGGGTACAGTCCTGAGGAGAGCTCGTGGGAACCAGAAGACAATGTCCATGCTCTAAGGCTAGTAAAGAAGTTTTTCAATCCCATCCTGCAAAGATGTCTCACATGGGCATCCAGAGGCTGCCCATTGGGGGGGGGGGGCAATGTAAGGTAAACCGGACCTCCACCACTAAAAGGCCAGTGTGGATGCCTGCTCATGCTCGTATACATTGCACTTGTGCTAATATTCATAGGCAAAGGACCAACATAATGCCCACAATGCCAGTTCATCACACACGGGTTGTTGCTGATTACTGCTCTTCTGCTGGTTCCGCTCCTGTCCATGCTCTGGTGCCAAGCTGCTTCTACTTCCTACTCCAAGGACCGTGACTGCCAGCTCTACCCACCTACAGAGGGGACATCACCAGCCAGCTACCCGGCACTCCTGCCACTCCTTGCCTTTACACTTTCTATTTCCACCTTCAGGAGTGTAGGAGGAGCAAGGGAGGCCTCCATCACATTCCAGTTTCCACCAGGTACGTGATAGTTAAACAGGGTTAGAAAAATTCGGCTTTTGGTTTAAGTGGTGCCAGAACACTAAGTCCCCAGAGATCACTGCTCCCTGTCATCAGGAGAAGCGATCACTGTCATTTGACTAGTAGCCCACCCCCCCACAGTAAGAATCACTCCCTAGGACACACTTAACCCCTTCATCGCCCCCTAGTGGTTAACCCCTTCACTACCAGTGTCACCTACACAGTAATCAGTGAATTTTTATAGCACTGATCGCTGTATAAATGACAATGATCCCAAAATATTGTCAAAAGTGTCTGATGTGTCCGCCATAATTGGGCCTTGGGTGGTGGTGCCCTAAACCAAAAATATTGTTGGAAGCTAGCATCATCAAGATTGAGGAGGAATAGGATAGTCAGCATAGGCAGACAGATCTAAGCGGTTATGCTGCATTATCCCAACAAAGCCATGTACGGATTTTAATCATGTTATTACTTTTTCAATAAAGAGGATTTTATTTTTCACTTTTCCAATCCGGAGTGCGGCTGTCCAGATTTTTCCATCACACACATACCATTGGAATAGCAATTGCCGGCACCTGGGGCTCTCACAATCATCCACACAGCGGAGGACGGGAAGCTTGAACCCGGTCACCTAGAGCGGTGGTAACTACCGTATTTATCGGCGTATAACACGCACTTTTTTCCCCTTAAAATAAGGGGAAAATCGTGGGTGCGTGTTATACGCCGATCCCCGCTATTTTGTGATGTGTCGGAGCGATCGCGGCGATCGCCGCCGACATTCACATAGCTTGAATTTTTAAACATGGCGCCGCGGAGTTCGGAGGGACTCGGGGGCACTCGTTCAGCTGAACGAGCGCCGCCGAGGACACAGTGACTGGGCGGAGCCGAGATAGGCTTTTCTCGGCGCCGTTCACAGTCACGCCCAGTCCCGCCATTGGACCTGTGTTATGTCCATCATAGGGACTGGGCGTGACTGTGAACGGCGCCGAGAATAGCCGAGAACCCTCGGATATGTGTATCTCGGCTCCGCCCAGTTACTATGTCCTCGGCGGCCCTCGTTCAGTTGAACGAGCGCCCCCGAGTCCCTCCGAACTCCGCGGCGCCATGTTTAAAAATACAAACTAAACGTTTGTATGTCAGCGGCGACAAGGCTGCACGGACCACTGGGGACAAGGCTGCACTGGGGCAAAGCTGAACTGGGGCAAAGCTGCACTGGGGGCAAAGCTGAACTGGGGCAAAGCTGCACTGGGACAAGGCTGCACTGGGGCAAAGCTGCACTGGGGACAAGGCTGCACTGGGGACAAGGCTGCACTGGGGCAAAGCTGCACTGGGGACAAGGCTGCACTGGGGCAAAGCTGCACTGGGGCAGAGCTGCACTGGGGACAAGGCTGCACTGGGGCAAAGCTGCACTGACAAGGCTGCACTGGGGCAAAGCTGCACTGACAAGGCTGCACTGGGGCAAAGCTGCACTGACAAGGCTGCACTGGGGCAAAGCTGCACTGACAAGGCTGCACTGGACACTGGGGAAAGGCTGCAGATGAACATTTAAATGTAAGTTTTTTTTCCTTAAACTTCCCTCCTAAAAGTTTTTTTCCTTAAAATTCCCTCCTAAACTTGGGGTGCGTGTTATACGCCGGCGCGTGTTATACGCCGATAAATACGGTATCTTGTCCATAGGGTTCAATATTGAGTTGGCCGACCCTTTGCGGCAATAACAGCTTCATTTTTTCTGGGAAGGCTGTCCACAAGGTTTAGGAGTGTGTCTATGGCAATGTTTGACCATTCTTCCAGAAGCACACTGATGGTTGAGGTCAGGCACTGATGTTGGATGAACAGGCCTAGCTCCCAGTTTCCACTCTAATTCATCCCAAAGGTGTTGTATTGGGTTGAGGTCAGGACTCAGACTTGACTGTGCAGGCCAGTCAAGTTTTTCCACCCCAAAGCTTGCTTATCTATCTCTTTATGGACCTTGCTTTGTGCACTGGTCCAAATCATTTGGTGGAGGGGGGATTATGGTGTGGGGTTGTTTTTCAGGGGTTGGGCTAGGCCCCTTAGTTCCAGTGAAGGGAACTCTTAAGGCATCAGCATACCAAGACATTTTTCATAATTCCATGCTCCCAACTTTGTGGGAACAGTTTTTGGATGGCCTCTTCCTGTTCCAACATGACTGAGCACCAGTGCACAAATCAAGGTCCATAAAGACATGGATGAGTGAGTTTGGGGTGGAGGAACTTGACTGGCCTGCACAGAGTCCTGACCTTAACCTGATAGAACACCTTTGGGATAATTTAAAGCGGAGACTGAGAGCCAGGCCTTCTCAAATAAACATCAGTGCCTGACCTCACAAATGCACTTCTGGAAGAATGGTCAAACATTCCCATAGACACACTACTAAACCTTGTGGACAGCCTTCCCAGAAGAGTTGAAGCTGTTATAACTGCAAAGGGTGGGCCAACTTAATATTGAACCCTACGGACTAAGATGGGATGCCGTTAAAGTTCATATGCATGTAAAGACAGGCTGTCCTAAAACTTTTGACAATATAGTATATATTGTAGACAATTGGAGAATATAACGTTACACAGTACTCACAATGCACTGGTATACAGTGCCTTGAAAAAGTAATCATACTCCTTGAAATTTTCCACATTTTGTAATGTTACAACCAAAAACGTAAATGTATTTTATTGGGGTTTTATGTGGTAGACCAGCACAAAGTGGTACATAATTGTGAAGTGGAAGGGAAATGATAAATGGTTTTCAACATTTTTTACAAATAAATATATGACAAGTGTGGCGTGCATTTGTGCATTTGTATTCAGCCCTGCCCCCCAGAGTCAATACATTGTAGAACCACCTTTCGCTGCAATTACAGCTGCAAGTCTTTTTGGGGATGTCTCTACCAGCTAGAGAGTGACATTTTTGTCTATTCTTCTTTGCAAAATAGCTCAAGCTCTGTCTGATTGGATGAAGAGCGTCTGTGAACAGCAATTTTCAAGTCTTGCCACAGATTCTTGATTGGATTTAGGTCTGGACTTTGACTGGGCCATTCTAACACATGAATATGCTTTGATCTAAACCATTCCATCGTAGCTCTGGTTGTATGTTTAGGGTCATTGTCCTGCTGGAAGACTAACCTTTGCCCCAGTCTCAAGTCTTTTGCAGACTCTAAAGCCGCGTACACACGAGCGGACTTGCCAATGGGCTAAACTATGTCGGCATTTCCAACGGAAAGATTTAGAACATGTTCTATATCTGAGTCCATCGGAAATGCCAACAGAAAAAGTCCGATTGGGCATACACACGGTCTGAATGTCCGACCAAAAGCTCCCATCGGACTTTTTCTGTCGGGAAGTCCGGCCGTGTGTACGCGGCATAACATGGTTTCTTCTAAGACTGCACTGTTTTTGGCTCCATCCATCTTCCCATCAACTCTGACCAGCTTCCCTGTCCCTGCTGATGAAAAGCATCACCACAACATGATGCTGTCCCACCATGTTTCACGGTGGAGATGGTGTGTTTAGGGTGAGTGCAGTGTTAGTTTTCTGCCACACATTTTTGCTTTTAGGCCAAAAAACGCTTTTGCTTTTAGGCCAAAAAGTTCAATTTTGGTCTCATCAGAGCACCTACTTCCACATGTTTGCTGTGTCCCCCGCATGGCTTCTCGCAAACTGCAAATGGGACTTTCTTTCAACAATGCCTTTCTTTTTGCCACACTTCCATAAAGGCCAGATTTGTGGCGTGCACGACTAATAGTTGTCCTGTGGACAGATTCTCCCACCTGAGCTGTGGATCTCTGCAGCTCCTCCAGAGTTACCATGGACCTCTGGGCTGCTTCCCTGATTAATTCTCTCCTTGCTCAGCCTGTCAGTTTAGGTGGACAGCCATGTTTTGGGAGATTTGCAGTTGTGCCATACTCTTTCCATTTTTGGATGATGGATTGAACAGTGCTCTGTGAGATGTTCAAAGCTTGGGATATTTTTTTATAGCCTCACCCTGCTTTAAATTTCTCCGCAACTTTATCCCCGACCTGTCGGGTGTGTTCCTTGGCCTTCATGATGCTGTTTGTTCAGTAAGGTTCTCTAACAAATCTCTGAGGGCTTCGCAGAACAGCTGTATTTATACTGAGATTAAATTATACACAGGTGGATGCTATTTACTAATCAGGTGACTTCTAAGGCCCCTTTCACACATGCGGACCGTATGTCCGTATTTCATCCATCCGTTTTCGGATGAAATACAGACATACATGCATCCCTATGGGATAGCGGGTGTCAGCGGATGTACATCCGCTAACACCCGATGTTGTCCGGCTCCGCTCTCGTCCGATTCTGCAGACGGAAGAAAATCCTATTTTTCTATCCGTCTGCAGAGCGGATCGGAGGAACACGGACAGACGGTCCGTGTTCCTCCGATCCCCCATAGGGGAGAGCGGAGATCTGACAGGGCGGTCCCTGCACAGTGTGCGGGTCCCGCCCTGTCATCTGCCTGCTCAGCGGGGAAAGCGGAGCGATCCCCGCTGAGCAGCGGATAAACACGGGGTGGATCAACACGGATCCGTCCCGTGTGAAAGGGGCCTAAAGGTAATTGATTCCACTAGATTTTAGGTAGAGGTATAACAAATGCACACCACGCTTTTACATAGTTACATAGTAGGTGAGGTTGAAAAAAGCCACAAGTTCATAAAGTCCAACCTATGTGTGTGATTTTATGTCAGTATTACATTGTATATCCCTGTATGTTGTGGTTGTTCAGGTGCTTATCTAATAGTTTCTTGAAACTACCGATGCTCCCCGCTCAAACCACCACCTGTGGAAGGGAATTCCACATCCTTGCTGCTCTTACAGTAAAGAACCCTCTATACAGTTTAAGGCTAAGCCTCTTTTCTTCTAATTTTAATGAGTGGCCACGTGTCTTATTAAACTCCCTTCCGGGGAAATATTTTATTCCTATTGTGGGGTCACCAGTACGGTATTTGTAAATTAAAATCATATCCACTCTCAAGCATCTCTTCTCCAGAGAGAAAAAGTTCAGTGCTCATAACCTTTCTTCATAACTAATATCCTCCAGTCCCTTTATTAGCTTTGTTGCCCTTTTCTGTACTCGCTCCATTTCCAGCACATCCTTCCTGAGGACTGGTGCCCAGAACTTGACAGCATACTCCAGGTGCGGCCGGACCAGAGTCTTGTAGAGTGGGAGAATTACTCTTTATCTCTTGGGTTAATCCCCTTTTTAATACATGCCAAAATTCTGTTTGCTTTGTTATCAGCAGCTTGGCATTGTATGCCATTGATGAGTCTATCATCTACTAGGACCCCCAGGTCCTTTTCCATCCTTGATTCCCCCAGTGGTTCTTCCCCCAGTGAGTAGATTGCATTCATATTTTTGCCACCCAAATGCATTATTTTACATTTTTCCACATTAAACCTCATTTGCCATGTAGTTACCCACCCCATTAATTTGTTCAGATTTACTTGCAAGGTTTCTACATCCTGCGGAGAAGTTATTGCCCTGCTTAGCTTAGTATCGTTCACAAATATAGAGAGCTGTTTACCCCATCCTTCAGGTCGTTTATGAATAAATTAAATAGGATTGGTCCCAGGACAGCACCCTGGGGGACCCCACTTTCCACCCCTGACCATTCTGAGTACTCCCCACTTATCACTACCCTCTGAATTCGCCCTTGTAGCCAGTTTTCAATCCATGTACTCACCCTATGGTCCAAGCCAACTGACCTTACTTTGTACAGTAAACGTTTATGGGGAACTGTGTCAAATGCTTTAGCAAAATCCAGATACACTGCGTCTTATTCACTACACATAATTATTTGTAAAAAAGTTTGAAAAACATTTATCATTTTCCTTCCACTTCACAATTATGTACCGCTTTGTGTTGGTCTATCACATATTATCCCAATAAAATACATTTACATTTTTGGTTGTAATATGACAAAATGAATGAAATGTCAAGGGGTATGAATACTTTTTCAAGGCACTGTACATAAACATACGTGGCAAAACACTGGATATGCTCCAATGAATAAAGTATACAGTTGGCCTATCAGAATTTCAAAGTCAAAAAGAAGAAACAACAAGTGCAAAGCCACAAAATATTAATACAAGAACCAGCAATCCTGTAACGACACCCGAGTATGAAAGGGGTTAAAGCCGTTTAAGACATTCCATTTCTGAGCAGCTACCGAACACTTCAATCAGCCGAACAAGAAACCCATACGAATAATTCTCCCCCAAGTACGAGACGAGGATCTGTCTTGAGGTTCAAACAGGAATGAATCTTTATTTTGAGATCTCACACAAATATATATCGCAGGATGAAACTACAACCTCTCACCAGAAACCTAATTAACATGAGCTAATTATCTAATCCTTTAGACAGCCTAGGTGACTCAGAGACATGACCTTTAGGACAGACTTCATGTCTCCTAGCTCTCCGACTATACAATACACATTATCATACATCTCAATACAATTGCAGGGTTAATTAGCACACTGGATGAAAAGACTCTTTAGAAGCTGAGACAAGTCATACTAGACTAATTTACATTATAGCAGACACAGACAGAGACAGGTGGCTGGAATTGACATCAGCATCTCCTCACAGTATGTGTCCCAACAGTATGAATCAGTCACTATTTGTAATATGGCAAATACAGGGTCCCCAGAGTCTGTGTCTCTAGGGGGGGATATGGACCCGAATCTAAAGTAACACCACCTCAAGGGTCCCCAGGCATACAGCTCACAAAGAGCACCGTTCCCCCAAATGCCAGGGCCCATAATCGGTAGGCAAGAGGCTAGCATTTAGTCCCTTCCAAAAGTCTCTGTCCCAGCTAGGTCTGTCACAAATCCCATTTGCGTTTAAATGGAGGCATTGGGGTTGATTTACTATAACTGGAAGGTGCAAAATCTGGTTCAGCTGTGTATGGTAGCCAATAAACTTCTAACTTCAGCTTGTTCAATTAAGCTTTGATAATAAAACCTGGAAGCTGATTGGTTTCTATGCAGAGCTGCACCAGATGTTGCACTCTCCAGTTTTAGTAAATCAATCCCATTTCATTATATAAAGTATGGTAAATTCTTTTCATCAGTTCAATTCTTTCCATGACACTTGAGCCTGAGGAGCTATATTGGAGTGTCAATTAGCTGCTATAGCCCATTGTATAGCACTAAACATAGAGAAAGCAGTCTCTCGGTGGGGGGGGGGATATTGGGGATAGGAGATAACAAAAGGCACACTGGCATCATTAGGGATATACTGTATGTGAGCTTACAATTTGAGCAGTTTTTTGAAGTAGCTTGTTGCCACCATGGGTGTAACACATTGCAACAACTATCTTTGTAATTATAGCAAATACTGAAAAATATGCTTGGTTTTTCTGCCATTTGATATTGTCTATTGGTGCAAACTTTAGATATTTAGATTTGTATTTACATACCATATTAAATAAAGCTAAAGCCATATTTATTTTTCCATGTTAATGGATATAGTAGGATGAAAGAGGCTTAAAAGAGGCTTTCTGCAATGTCATTGAATGGCATTTGAGAATGATTACCTGGGCAGCTTCACATAGCGGGCACTGAATAACCAACGGTTTTCCTGCACCTATCTACATGGATTGCCAGTTAAGATGGCCAAGTACTGAAAACTTTAGCAGCTATTGTATGAAGACTGAAAGTCAGTGACCTATAATGGCAGTGGTCAGTCACAGAAAGGACAGCTGTTGATTATACAAGAATGTGGTTTAGATATCAACCTAAAGTCAAAGGTCTGTAGGCAGATCTCACAGAAACACCTGAATTGCAAATAATTACATTTTTTATACATTTGTGACATTTTATTACAGTTCTAATATCTAGTGCTTTGCATAGGTATTCACTTTTCCACGTTTTGTAATGTTAAAGATTGTTAATAAAATAGATTTAATTGTACTGTATGTTTGTTATTTGTTTTACACAATATAGCTAAATATTTCAAAATGCTATTTTCTTCCAATTCCCCCGTACACACGGTCGGATTTTCCGATGGAAAGTGTCCGATCGGAGCGTGTTGTCGGAAATTCCGACCGTGTGTGGGCTCCATCGGACATTTTCCATCGGATTTTCCGACACACAAAGTTTGAGAGCAGGCTATAAAATTTTCCGACAACAAAATCTGATTGCGTCAATTCAGACCGTGTGTGGCCTGTTCCGATGCACAAAGTGCCACGCATGCTCAGAAGAAATTCCGACACGGAACAGCTCGGTCTGGTAAACTTAGAGTTCGTAATGGATACAGTACTTTCATCACGGTGCAATGTAAAAAATGGTTTAATACAGCGCACTCTCTTCTTCTTTATAATGTGAGAAGAATTAAGTAGTTTTGCTGCACATATTCACACAGACTTCTCACAAACTTATTTCTTTATTATTTATCGGGATTCCCTTAATATATTTTGATTTGTCACATCTGACAAAAATATGTTTGTGTTGTTTTTTTTTTTTTGTTTTTTTTTTTTTTTAAAGGCAGATTTATTTTTTTATTTTAGGTTTATATTTTTTCAAAGGCTGATCTTTGTTTGATTTTATTTTTAGTTTTACTCCAGAATATTTTTGTGTGTGTTTTGTGTGTCAAGTTACCACAACACCATTGATATCTTGTATTATTTAATCTCAAGGAGATTGTTTGGTGTCCCTTGTTAATTTCACATTGTACTTTAGAAATGTACCAGAATCCTCACAAACAAACTGTCCTTTTTTAAGGAAAACACACATAGGCAAGTATAATTGAAACCAAAAATCCTTTATTAAGGGATCAGAACCAAACAAAGAGGGAGGCAACACTGGATAAACAGGAGAAATTAGCGAAGCCTTGGACACCCAGGGCAGACATCAATTCTTGAACATCAAAATTGGTGGCTGAGGAGTCCATATGTAAGGAAGTGCAGTCTGGTCCAGAAGTCCCAGAGATCCGGAAAGCAGCAGATGACATCTGTGTCCCCAGGCTGTGGTACCACAAGAGGCTGCATCTTTTGGCCGACCAGACTGAACCCATGGCCATCACTTTCTGGTCTTCTTTCCACGCTTCCTTCCTGGCTGTGGCTCTGCTGTTGGAGATGTGACAGGAGGAGGAGGAGGACCTGGAGGAGGAGGAGGACCATGTGTGAGGTCACAAAGGTGGGTATCAGATGTTATTTGGGCCCTCAACCCCTTATTGAGAGCCTCTAAAATTAATGACTGACACATGAGTTGTAGGCCCTCCTCCATCCGCTGTATTTTACAGGCAATTATGCCAGCAAAGTCCTACTCCACAGTGTGTGGTGCTCCCAGGGCCTCTGTAGCCTTACAAAAGAGGCCTATGGCAGCCTCCTCTAGGGCACTCCTCCTCCTGCCACTTTCTCTTTCCAGGTGTAGGTGAGGGACCTGGATATCAGGCAGCCTGCTCGGCCCAGCCACCTCCTGGCTGCGACTTCCCTGTGTATGAAAAAGGGACATGGTTTAATGTTTTGCATTATCAATCACAATCATAATTAGTACTCCAAACTAACATCTATTTAACATCATTGATTGGACAACCTGAAATATTTAGAGGAATGCTATACCTGGCTCAATCTGGGCTCCTCCACATGTTGTTGCCTGGAAGGCCCAGGTCGGGCGTCAGAAGCCTCAGCTGGGGGGGAAGGAAGCGTGGAAGGAAGACTGGAGAGTGATGACCTGGGTTCAGTCTGACCTGCCTGAAAATGCAGCCTGTCATAATACCACATCCTGGGGACATAGATGTCATCTGCTGCTCCGGATCTCTTCGAATCCTGGACTTTCTTGCGCTCCCTTACATATGTGCTCCTCAGGCCACCAATTAGGATTTTCAAATATGTGATGTCTGCCGTGGGGATCACCTGCTTCACAATTTCCAACAATTGATCCAGCGCTGCCTTCCTCTTTGTTTGGTTCCTATAATGTGGGTGGTTGATCTCCCACAGACAAGGCAGCTCCCTGAACATGTCAATGAATATTGCCATGAAGTCTGTATCATTCAAGATATCCATTTTAACTGCAAGACACAACACAAGACAAACCCTAATGTCAGCCAAAACTCTCCTAATCTTGTTACAATATAGGCCTCAATCTAGAAGCAGTATAGGCCCAAGTTTGTCTCTTACCTTCGTTATTACGATCGGCGCCTCCAATGCTCCTTTCTCCGCTCACAGATCGTACGTAATATGCATGCGTGTTACGCTTTATACACACTGTGCATGCGTGTAACTCCGCCCGCCCCTGACGTTCTTTCTAGTCTATTCCCCGCCCCTTTTTGTTCGGCGCAGTGGGTGAAGAGCACATGGCGGAGTCAGAGCAGGTGAGTGCTAATTATAGCAATGAGGAGGAGGGAAGCCCGGATCTGGAAACGTCCCGATCCAGAAGGAGACAATTTAAGGCCACAAATATGTCCTTTGGTGAGATGTTGGAGATGGTGGGTATCCTGAAGAAGGCCGACTATGACGGGAAGTATGGACCTTACCCCAACCCCAATATCAGAAAGGCCAAGATCATGGCGAAAGTGGTCAAAAGTCTGCACCGGAATTTCGGGGTACGACGATCGAAAGATCAGCTCAGGAAGCGGTGGTCGGACCTGAAATTAAGAGAGCCCGAGCAGTACAGAAAGATCCAGAGAGTGCTGCAAAAAAGTAAGTAGTTGTGCTGTGTTCCTATTCTTTTTGTCTTTATTACGTTCGTGCTGCTCCATATGCTTTTCTTAAGTGTTGTACAGTTTAAAATGGCAAATTTAATGTTCATGGGCCCATTATTCGTTCGTATCAAACATTTTTCTTTCGGCCTATAAAACACCATTGTTTAGGCCATATGCATTTGCCAACATTTTTTAGGGCCTACTTGTCTGAAAAATATTTGGTTGTGTAGATGGGTTTGTTACTAGAATGAAATGCAAACTAGATTCTGTGTAAGGAGAGGACACTCAGCAGCTGTTTAGACATCTGGACGCTGGAGCACTAGTGTGGGACACCAGAACACCCTTTTTATTAGAGGGCCCACACAGGTGCTCCAGTGTATACTATAGGGGTGTCTCCATCTGTGAAGCTTGTACAAGACAGGAAAAGTATTGAAGCTTGACAAAGGACAATAAAAATGCTACATCTTGGAACTCTGCCCAAATAGACAATTGTACCCCACTTCATCTTTGTTTCATCTTTAGATTTCGGCCATCAAATATCTGTGTGCTAATTATACCATTTTTGTTTTACATAGGGGAGAAAAGACTCGGAGGACACCCCTCATCCGAGGAGACCACAGACCCCCCACCTCTGGAAGAAGGGGAAATACCCCCAACCCAAGCTGAGCAGGAGGAGGAAGAAGACGTGGTGGAAATTGACACCACAACAGGTGAGTGTCTGTGACCACAGACTCAGGTAAGAGATGGATGCCGGCAGATTTTTGATACCTGTTTTTGTTTGGTTTCTCTCTTTTTAGGTGATCATGATGTTGTGGATCCAGATCCTTTCACATCAGAAAGTGCCCAGATCCTGATCGGGGAGATCATGGGGTGTAATTTAGAATTGGAAAACCTCCAGAAAAAAAATCAATGATGTTATTCAAAAAAATAATAACATCATTGATGTTTTGGGACGAATTTAAAACCCCACAAAATCACTTTGTTTTTTTGTGTGCTACAATCTTAAAAATGTTTTAGCAATGTTTAGAAAAGCCAAATTTGGAGGATGCACACAGTGTGCCAACATGTGCTATCTGCCATCATGGAAGATCAATGGACGCGTTTTGGGGGTGCAACCCCTTCCTCAATAATAAAGTAGCTGTGAGGAAGGGGTTGCTCCCCAAAAACACGTCCCTTGATCCCCCGTGATGGCAGCTAGCACATGTTGACATTCGTAAATTTGTGTGCATCTTCCAAATTTGGCTTTTCAAGGGGTGACTTCACCCCATCTGAACGCAGTATCAAACACAGTTCCTAAATACTCATGTCTGATATTGCCTTCAAGTTTTACCATATGTGAACTTTGTAAGTTCAAGATTTTTGTCTTTCTTGTTGGTTTTACACAGACCTGTTTTATCCTAAATGGACATTTCTATTTTTGATAATGCCACCCCAAAAATTGTTATACAACAAACATGTTGGTTTGCTTTAAAAACCTTTTCTAAATGCACATGTGATTGTGCAGGTATTAAAAAGATTGTTAATCAAGAATGCGTGGATTATTGTCTCAACGCTACAACACTTTTGTGGTGATGTAATTGCTGTTTTCTATGAAAATGGGGGTTATTTCCTAAGGGCAAATCCTCTTTGCACTACAAGTGCAGTTTCAGTGCAGTTTCAAGTGCACTTGTAGTGCAAAGTGTTTACGCCTTTAGTAAATAACACCCAACAGTGCTTTGTATAAGGTTACACAATCACGCCATTTTCAGGACTCCCCACATTGCTGTCAGGGTCAGCTAAAACAAACACAAGCAGTAAATGTCACCAAAGATTAGCTTTTTTTTATTTGATAAAGGCTTCACAAATTGTCTGGCATATTGATGGCCCCCCTACCCGCAAAGAACTCAAGGTATCTTAACCGGACATCACGGGCACTCAGGGAGGGCAAGCCAGGACGGCCACTTTCAAGCGCCATCAGGGTTGTTTCATGTAGAATTCCGGCCTCAGGCCCAACTAAGCCAGCATAGTTGGCAGAATGTTGGCATAAAAAGTTATGTAGAACACAGTACGCCAGGATTATATGATTAAGTTTATACTCTGCCATATGGATGGGTGTCAGAAATAGGCGGAACCGGCTGGCCATGATTCCAAATGTGTTCTCCACCACTCTTCTGGCTCTGGCCAGCCGGTAATTAAAAACCCTCTGTTCCGGGGTGAGGGTCCTCATCGGGAATGGCCACAAAAGATGGTCCCCCAGCGCAAATGCTTCATCCGCAACGAAGACGAATGGGAGTCCTTCCACATTGTCTTCTGGAGGTGGCAAGTCCAAGCTGTCATTCTGGAGATGCCTGTAAAACTCCGTCTGGGCGATGACTCCACCATCGGACATTCGCCCATTCTTCCCCACGTCCACATACAAGAAGTCGTAATTAGCCGACACCACCGCCAACATCACAATACTATTGAACCCCTTGTAATTATAATAGTATGACCCCGAGTTGGGTGGTGGGACGATGTGGACGTGTTTTCCATCAATTGACCCTCCGCAGTTAGGAAAGTCCCACCGCTGGGCAAACTGGGAGGCCACAGTCTGCCATCCCTGTGGCATGTAAGGAAACTGTTGAGGAAAACAAAAAAAAATAGTATTTTTGCACATAAACATGGCAAGCAGATTAGACACAAACATTCTTGGCCAACCTCCAGATAACATTTATTAAGGGGAATTTTACAACACCAAAGTATAAGGTACACCTATCATATTCCCCCCCCCTCTCATGGGCCCTTTTTATAACATTTTAGGGGGGGGGATCTTGGACAGGTAACCCTCTCCACTTCATTGGGAGATGAATGCCTAAATACAGGGCATTACTTGGAACAGCCCCTCCTTAGTTACACTATTGGCAGCCCACTGGACAGGTAAGAAGTGTCAGAATACAAAGATATAAATACACATTGTACACATTTGAGCACATTTGGACATTCTGCTATTACCTATCAAGATAATAATAGGATAAACAAGCTTTCAAGAGTACCATTTGAAAGTATACAGGCAGGCCCTTGCACTACATGCTTTGGGTAATTCATCCATACATCTGACCACAAAAGAGATGGTTATAGTGTGTATGGGTTTGGCAAAGTCAGCAGATAGATGATTGAGGATAGATAGAGAATTGGGATCAGCTGACTTAGCAGTCGGGGGGGAGGGAGGGTTAATAAAAATGATTTGGGGACACCACAAAAAAATGCCTCTGGCACTCTGCCTGAATTTAAAGCACAAATCACATTTCAAAACATTTTAGGGGGTGTTTGGGGTAAAGCACTACTATGGAGCTGATAAAATACATTGTTAAGTGACTACATGAGGTGAATATAGGGCAGGAGAGCATGCTGGGGAGGTTAGTGAAGGCAAATATGTATGAAGGACAAAAAAAATAATTACATAAAAATCCAGCATGCATGAGAACAAAGGGGACATTCACAGCATATTACAATCATGGTAATTAGGTAATGAGGAGAGAAATACAATATATTAGCAAACATTAAATACAATAAAATGTGATATTAAAGGATAAAAATCTTACCTTCATATACTCCTTCTGCAGGACCTGAATGATGGCAGAACAGGTCTCTGGGATAATGATCCCCAGAGCATGGGGGGAGATGCCTGTCGAGAACTTCAAGTCCTGCAGGCTTCTCCCTGTCGCCAAGTACCGCAGGGTAGCGACGAGCCTCTGCTCCGGAGTGATGGCTTGCCTCATGCAGGTATCCTGCCTGCTGATATAGGGGGTCAGCGAAGCCAACAAACGGTGAAATACGGGGTCCGTCATCCGGAGAAAGTTCCTGAAATCATCAGGATTTTTCTCACGGATCTCACGGAGCAAAGGCATATGAGAGAACTGGTCACGCTGAAGCAACCAATTCTTGGTCCATCAACTCCTCCCCACCCTGTTCATGGACTGGACTTGTGTCAAGGTCAGGACCCCAACACCAAGCCCCCACACGGCACGAACTCTACGAGGAGTACGTATACGCAACATGGCTAGAAAACAGTCGGCTGCTCAGAACGAAGTAACAGAACGCACTAAAGAACAGCAAGGCCTGTGAAGAGCGACCTGAAAAACAGTAACGAACGAACAAGAACACAATGACTAAGTCGCGCGGAACTTGCTTGCACGCACTGAAGAGCAGATACAAACCCACAAGCACAAACTGAACAGCAGAAAACGATCTGAAAGCCACGAGTCTGAAAAAGCACGAATCGTCTCTCACCAAACTTTTACTAACACGAGATTAGCAAAAGGAGCCCAAAGGGTGCCGCGCTTGGTTCTGAACTGGCCTTTTCTAGTCTCATCGTACGTGGTTGACGTTACCGCGTTGTTGGCGATCAAAAATTCCGACAACTTTGTGCGACCGTGTGTACGCAAAACAAGTTTGAGCCAACATCCGTCGGAAAAAATCCTAGGATTTTGTTGTCGGAATGTCCAATCAATGTCCGACCGTGTGTACGGGGCATAACTGTGACACAAAGTTATTTAAGGCTGACCTCTAGGATATGCCAATATTGTCTGAATACAAGAATCATGTATATTCTTACTTGAATCATGGTGTACTTTATGTATTACTTCCAGATCTGTGCAGTAATCCAGTGTGAAACTTTGCCTTTGTGCAGAAGCTTCCTGTAATAAAAAAACGGTCCCTCTTGCTCTCTCTCTCTCATTGTGCAGGTTGACTGGTATTGTCTCCGCTCCTCTGGTAGTTTTCTGCAGGCAGCTTGTAGTGGGTGGGAACCTCCCCTCCCCCTCCCCCAGCTCTGCTCTCTGCATGGGCTATGTACAGCACACTGATGATGTCACTTCTACTTTTACAAGGTAGAAAAGGGTTTGCAAAGGCATTTGGTGCACATAAAGAGGACTTATATCATTTATGGCTATTAAAGAATATATTTGCATTAAAGTTTCTGTGCCCATAGTTCAGCTTTAAAAAAAAAAGGCATTTGGTGGTTGCATATATCTTTCTTTCCTTAAATTAATATTTGGTAAAAGCATATTCCAGTCCTCATCCTTGGAAAGTAAGCTTTCCCACCACAGAATAAATGCATCTGGATAAATAATTCACTCATCCCTGATTGTGATTAGTCTTAAAAATGCAATTCGAAATCATCATTTTCAGATCTGAGAAAATTGCAATTTATTTGAAGTGTAGTTTCTGTTTTGTTGAGGAAAAAATAATCCCTTCCAGGTGAGTATTATACATGGCAGGGATGTTAGAAAACATTTATCAGATTTATACTCTTCTCTATTTTGAAGAGATTGCTGTTTGCTTTAGCCTGTCTTTTCTTAAACTATTTGCTTAGAGACTGCCTTCATTATAACCACCTGAATGATTTTGGTGTTGTAAAAATTCCATCCTTCTAGACATGGATGAGTCTTAAAATGTGTTAAAAATGATTTCCCTATTGCACAGGATGACTGAACTGAGACTTAGTGCAGACTTCTGGGAAAAGCAGTAAATCACAGAAGCAGAAAATTAGAACTTTGGGTAAATACTACACATGGATAGTGAACAGTAGGGATGAGGTTTGGGTTGGTCACTACCATGGGTTCCTGGCAAATCCATCAAGTTTGAAATGTGTGGTTCTGGAGAATTTATGAAATCTAAGATATTGAACTGTTTTTTTGTAACCATAATGCACTACCTGGCCCTAAAACTTAGGTCAGCTGACTTACAAGGGCAATAAAAAGGATTTTGGATAAGTCATCCTCCTGACTAAAAAAGGTGAGGTCACAGCAGCCATACTAACAATATGCTTTAAGTGATAGGGAAAGCTTAAGGAGTGCTGCTGATAAAGTGCACAGAGAGAGATTAGTGTAGGGCTTGAAGCAGGGCTGGGAGAAGGGACGCATTCCCCTGGCACTGTGTTGAGGGTGGCATTGGTGATCTGGCCACGCATCCTGCTCCTGATTGACAGGAATGACTGCAGCATCACGTCTGTCAGAAGGAGCAGCAGCTTACTACTGTTGGAAAGAAAATTTGGCTTCCTCCTCTCTCTAGCCCGCAGGGGGCAGAAGGGAGCTGGTATGAAGACTAAGAACTTACCTCAGTCTCAGTGCAGTGGAGTGAGGGTAGACTGCCCTTCTTTCATATCACATGACTTGAGAGAGGTAGAAGCTGCCTTCATTGCAGGTGGGAATAGTATTTGTGATTTGTGAGTACAAGGGGGAGGGGGGGGGCAACTCAGCCACAGACCTCCTTTCTCCTCCCTAGACTCCCTTAGCCTCCTCTCTCTCACCTTAGGTTGACATTTGTGCATTACTGGAATGTGTGCAAAATTGAATGCATTCCTGCAACACACAAAAACATGCAGCCCTTTTACAGATGTGCAGTAGAACCATTAATTCTTATCCCCACTCACCGTGCTTTTGCGCTCATTCTCTCGTGCCAAAACATTTAATGGAAAACATAAAAAATTACTGTGCATTTTGGTGCCGCACAATTTTTATTAAAAAAACAAAAGATATATCTGTGTTCAAATCCCAATAGCTTGTACATGTATTTGAACTATCAGGTGCTAAAGGGGTGGTACCACATTAACACTACAAATTTTGGATGGACCTTCTGCACACTGCTACACCCTTCCCAGCAAACTAGGCAATGAAAAACATGGATATTTAGTTCACATATATTGCAATACACGTTTAAGCTGACCAACTGCGTCAAGGTAATCCCTCTACAAATGCTATGTGAACTAAATATCCCTGTTTTTCATTGCATAGTTTGCTGGGAAGTGTGTAGCAGTGTGCAGAGGGTCCATTCAGGATTTGTACAATTTTTATTTATTTATTATTTATTTTTCGCAATTAGGAGACTGTACACACGCCATGACCTGATGCTTTGCATCCTGACCACTGCAAAAATGTAATGGCACATGTCCACACCACAAATGAGTGCTGCAGCGAAGTGGGGTAAAACAGAAAGCGAGGGGGTGAAACATTGCCTCCTCACTGCCTATCAAATGCCCTCTGAAAATGTATCTGCCACAGATAATTTTTCAGAGGCGCAGCAATGATAGACACACATCTGAGTCATCAGAGCCCTTCCAGCGCCCCATCCTCCCTAGATCATTTTAGTTTTATGCTCCCCTCAGAGTGCACCTCCCCTTTCCTCCCTTATCCCACTGACAATCCACCTCAGACTGACACCAGTGATGCAGAGGCAGTTTTTCCTTAGCAACACTACTGATACAGATATTGTTTCATCCATTGACACCACTGACATGGGGACATTTTTATCTTTGGCATTTTTAGCCCCTTAACTTGTGCACTAATTTTAAACACTTCATGTTGCTGTAGTAAAGTAAAACTATTGGTACTTTTTCAGCACACACCACAAACATTGTATACATTTTGCTCTACTTGCCACTAATAGCTCTGCCCCCTCAACCTGGTAGTGCGCAGTTTGCCTTCTTCATTTGTAAACCATATTCTCTCACTATTAGATGAGAGACTAGTATAATAGGACTTTAATTGTGCCTCAACAGGAGTGCATAATCCACAAGGCATAAAAAAAATATGGTCTTTATCTCAATAATTAAACCGTTAAAAACAACACGTCATATCTTTAACATTCCACATATAGTGGACACGCAAGTACAGTTATGAAGTGGCATAATAGATCGTACATAGATAAAGTTACAAACTGGCATAGTAAATTAACGTATTTCACAAATCTAGGTGCTTCTTCAGGATCCACACCAATGTTCACAGTACTGAGGCTGGCGGTATCTCCAACTCGATGGATGGGGCGGTGCGTGTTTTGGGGATGACCTCACTTCCGCATGTTTAATCACTGATGGAGCATCCCCCCAAGTTGCCCATGTATTTCTAACGTATTGGAAAAGCGGGGTGTGGGGTACAAAGGGCCTGGGCATGGCTTCCTCCTTGGACCCATATTTAAACTGAGCATACACATGGTGAAAGTTTGTAAGTTTGTTTATTTGGCAGACATTACAGAAAGGGGAGATGTGGACCTTCACCCAGGCAGGTGATTATATTATATTTTATTTGACACTGCTATACACTTTTGAGATCTAATTAGATAATGTTGAAATACATTTATGTATTTATTTAATAAAACAGGGTGCCGTTCATTTGTAGAGTCACCAGGTTCAAAGCTTGCATACTCATTATTTCCTCTGAACTGCACCATTTATGGATCTCATTGTTGGATACTGTGATGTTTATTAATATTGATTGATACAGTTTGTTATTATTTGTTTTGCTTGTGTCACGTATTGGATCTATGGTGCTGCCGACCTGCCTGTGCGTTTTTCCATTTTTAGAGTTTATATGGACAATCCCTATTCTCTGGCTCTGCATGGTGAAATTTAAGGGGCTAGTCATCTTGACCTCTTGCTGACTGCTTGAAGCAAGCAGGTTTTCTTAATTGTGGTAAGTGACATGTGGTTGGTGGTTGTCATTTTATATGTCCCGGGAGGATTAATGTCACACTCGGGTGTCTGTGAGCATGTTTGGGGTGGGAGTGGTTTTTTTTTTTGTATAATGCCTGCAACGGGATGTTGTATCAATTGTAAAGAATTAGGCTATTCTATGTTAGTGTCATCTAATGCGTATTACTGTTTTATTTAGCCATATCAGTCTGTGAACATTGATGTGGATCCTGAAACAGCAACTAGATATGTGAAACGCGTTGATCTAATACGCCAATATGTAACATTACCTATGTGCGATCTATTATGCCTCTTTGTAACTGTACTTACGTGTCCATTATATGTGAAATGTTAAAGATGTGGCATGTTGTTTTTACCTGTTTTAATTATTGTAATAAAGACTTTATGTTTTTATAATATTTTGTGGATTTTACATTCCTGTTGAGGCACAATTAAAGTCCCATTATACTAGTTTCTCATCTACGAGTTAGTAGGAGAATGTGGTTTACAGTTGTCTATAATTAGCGACGTTGTCATAACAGGAATTGAAGGGCAGAACTACCCACGATTATTTGAATGTGAACTTTGCCGTCTTTACCATGAGAGCTGGATGACCTGATGTCCACTTTACAGCCTGTCCCTGATCACATGTACAGTGATAATATTTTACATGTATGCTTTTTTCAGGGCATGGTTTCTAGTTGTTGGTGGCAATTGTTTTTTCAAGAGGACGGTCCACTGTATTGAAATCCCCCCCCCCCCCCCCCCCCAAAGTCAAATCACCTGCAAAAGGGATTTAACAAAAAAACTGTTTTTAAAAAAAAAAAAGAAAAATACTTCCCCCTGGCCTGGACTTCCAACACTCCCGAGAGAAGCTGGTGACGTTGCTGTGCCTTGCTACTGCTTGTTGGGATAACTCAACACTCAAACTCCCTCAAGAATGCACTCTATAAAAAAAAACTATAGAAATAAAAATAGCAAATAAACAGATTTGCCAACCCAGCTTCATTACTGACATATATGAATTACCCATGTTAAGAATTAATTGAATCTAACTACCCACAAAACCTGTAAATGTGTCCTTCATTAAAGGGGTGACCTGGCAAAGCCAAGTGTGGTTTGGCAAATTACCTGGGTGCAAACAAGCAAATCTGTTGTAGGTAAAACCAAAAAAATATATATAACAAGTTTGCTACAGAACAAAGTGCAGCTTGATGTTTTATATTATTAAACTTTAGGGTACAGAAGGCTGTTTTTTGTACACTTTTGAAATTAAATCTTTTTTATTAAATAAATAATTTACTAAAATAAGTTGCTGAATCTACTACAAAACACACATAGCTGCCCCTTTGCTTAATTTCATACAAGGCCAGCATGTTATGCCATGAGCAATCTCCTCTGAAACTGATAATTTTCATAAAACACTTTCTACTTTCATGGAAATGATCCATAAATCTTCAATTAATATAATAAATATGCTTAGTGATGCATAATTACATGTTATCAGTAATGGAATACAATTACAAGAAATATAATTTCCATCATCAAGATAATTAAATGTGTTTAAAGATTTTAGGCCAATTTCAATTAGGTCCCTTACATGGTTGATGGTACAGGATCTTGATATATAAATATATGTACTTTTTCTAAATTGGTTATCTTACTTGGGTGACAGTAGCATCACACACAATCATCATGCAACTGTAAGAGGATAGAACAACTGCTTACATTACAAGTAAGGCAGAAATTTTGATAGAATCCTCATTTTGATAATGTTGCAGCAACATTTGGAGTTCCACTTCTGCAACATGGTCTTGGTAGAATGAAGAGGAGGTGGGAAATTATAGGAGATGGTTTCTTTCAGATTTGTGGGAAGGTGCGTCCCATATTTGTGTATTTGAGGATCAGTTAAATTTAAATGTGGACTTAAGATTTCCAACTTTCAGGAGATATAGCGAGTCCCATTGTTTTCGATTCTTGAAAGTTTATTTTTAAAGAGGAGAGGGCTCCATAGGCTTCAAATTCCTTCAAAAGGTTGGGGAGAGATATGTGAGGAAGCGTAAGGGAAAACAGAAGGTTTTCTGCATATTCAGAAACCTTAACAGGAGAGTCTGCTAATAATAGGCCTGAGATGGTTGGATTGGCTCTGACTTTGTTTAGGAATGGTGGAAAGGCTCCAATTATAGTATTAAGTAAAGAGAGAGAGAGAGCAGCCCTGGCTTGTGTCATTTGTTATAAAGAAAAGGGATTGACACAAACCAATTAACGTTAACCGAGGCTGAGGGGATGGAGTTGATTGCCCTAATCCATTTCATACAGCGGTCTCATAGCCATATATGTTGCAGCGTCAAAATCATAAATTGCCAGTTCACTCTGTCAAATGCTTTTTTCGTGTCAGTGGATAGGAACAGAGAAAGAGTGGAGAAAGAGTTAACAATGTGTATGAGGCTAAGTACCTTCATGACATTGTCTCATGCTTCGTGTGATGGGAGGAAGCCAACTTGATCACAATCAAAGATGAGTGCTATGTGGTGAAGAAGTTGATCTGCTAGGACTTTCGTGAAAAGCTTTACATCGTTGTTGAATAGGGAGATGGGTCGGTAGCAAGCACAATAGGAGGGCTCCTTCCCTTTTTTGTGAATAACTGTAATGTGCGCACTAAGGGAGTCTCTAGAGAAGTGGGAATATTGGGCTAGGGAGTTAAAGGCTGCAGTAAGGCGAGTATGAAGGTAAGGGAGGAGGCTTTTAAAGTACTGAATGGTGAAGCCATCGGGGCCCTGGGGATTTTCCTGGAGGTGATAGCAGAGCAGAGTTGCTCAGGTAATTGTTTTTTTTATGTAAATAGCCATCACTGTGTGTTACTTTCCTTTTTTTTCTAGTGAAAATGTACCAGTTTTTCCCCTTGCAGCAGATTATAAGCACCTTAATTCACCTTTGACAATTAACAATAACTTTTTTTAGGCAGAGTTAATGTGTGCACTCTTTGATGATGAGGAAGATTCAGTGTAGCAGGTTGCTATAAAATATACTATATATATACACTGTAAGGACGGTCCCGATGTTCAAGTCGAACATAAGTTTGACTCAAAAATCAGGTGTTTGTTTGTAGAACAAACATATAAGGCGCTCGCAGCAAGTTCGCCCGCTGAGGAGAGCCCCATAATGCACTGCAAGATCGCAGTGCATTGACGGCTGCTGGTTGGCCAAAGCATGCACCTGACCTGACCATGTGCTGTGAGAGCCATGATTGGCCAAAGGCAGGGTGCCTTTGGCCAATCATGGCTTAGAGGCTAAGTTCACGTCCCACACTATATAAGGCTGCTTACACGGCGGCCGCATGTAGTGGATTGGTGTGGAGATAGCGTAGGCAGGTTAGTTAGTGGATAGAGCATGTAGTCAGTGTAGTATTATATATAGAGTGCAGGCAATGTAGAATATATAATATAGTGCAGTCAGAGTAGTATATATTACAGTGCAGGCAGTGTAGTATATATATTACAACGCAGTCAGTGTGAATATAGATTACAGGGCAGTCAGTGTAGAATATATATTACAGTGCAGTCAGTGTAGTATAAAATATTACAGTCCAGGCAGTGTATAATACATAATAAAGTGCAGTCAGTGTAGTGTATATAATGCAGTGCGTAGTATATACTACAGTGCAGTGCAGAGTGTATATACTGCAGTGCAGAGTGTATAGTGCAGTGCATAGTATATATTACAGTGCAGTGCAGAGTATATAGTGCAGTGCATAGTATATACTACAGTGCAGTGCAGAGTGTATATAGTGCAGTGCAGAGTATATACTACAGTGCAGTGCAGCGTATATATTACAGTGCAGTGCACAGTATATAGTGCAGTGCAGAGTATACAATACAGTGCACTGCTGTGTGAATAAAACAGTACAGTGCAGTGTATATAATACAGTGGAGTGGAGTGTGAATAACACAGTGTTGTGATGCTACTGAAGTGTCGATATGTCACCACTGATCCCATTTTTTTTTCATTTCTTTTTTTTTTTTTTTTGCAGTATCAGGTTCTGTTGCTGCATTATTAGTACTCCTCCTTCTGTGTCGGCACAGCAGTGGTATACTTTTGATTTTTGATTTTTTTCTCCGTGGAGCAGCAGCACTAAGAATATTTAGGGCATAATTGCTGTCCCCCCACCTGAATAGCAGGTGTTTCTCTTTCTGCATCAGCAGTGGTTCCCTTTTTCTTTTTTTTTGCATTTCTTATTTTTTTTTACATTTATTTTATTTTAGTTTTTTTGCAGCAGCAGTAGTGAAAAAAAATTCTCCACAGTTGCTGCATCATTATTTTTTTGAAAAAAATAAAAATAAAATGGTTTATAGTGCACCAAGCACAAAAGTATTGCACCCAAGCACACTATTCCCTTCCCTCACTCTGTAATAAAGAGTTATAAAAATCCCTCCCAAAAAAAAAAACAATAATAAAATGGTTTATAGTGCAGTAAGCTAAAAAAAAAAAAAATACCCATCATGTCTGGAAGGCCATTAAGGAGAGGCAGACGCTCACAGGCCACTAAAAGAGAGCAAGCAGCCTCTGTGTGTACACTGAAAATTGGTGGTTGTGGACATGGTGCATCCTCTGCAGGCAGGGCACGCTTGTCCTTTTTTTCCACTGCTGGCCATTTTATTGAGCCACAACATGCAGAAGAGTTGGTGGAGTGGATAACTAATTCGTCCTCATCCTCCCTATCCTCTATCTCCCAGGCTCATACTAGTTTGCCTTGCACTGCAGCTGCCTAAGCAGCCCATTCAACCGGCTCCTTGTCCACAGCTACTCCTTCTGTAGCCCCAGCATCATGCACGGAGGAGTCACCAGAATTATTCGATCACAGTGTCGGTTACATGCTGCTGAAGGATGCGCAACAATTTGATTTCTTCTGATGTTGGTTCCCAGGTTGAGGAAGGGAGTAACATGAGCCTAGAGAGAGGGGGTGCCACAGAAGGACAAGAAACTAGCAGTCATGTTCCCCCAGCTGCAGCATACTGCCAAGTTTGATCCAGTGATGAGGAGGGAGGGGACGATGAGGTCACTGACTGTACTTGGGTGCCTGAGAGAACAGAGGAGGAAAATGAGTAGGAGGCATAACTCCAAAGAGGCAGGATGTCCTCCAGGGGCCAGCTTAACCACTTAAGGACCGCCTCACGCCGATTTACGTCGGCAAGGCGGCACGGGCAGGCAAAATCACGTACATGTACGTGATTTGCCTCCCGCGGGTGGGGGGTCCGATCGGACCCCCCCCGCCGCCCGAGGCGGTCCCGTTTGGTCCCCCGGCGATCGGAGATGAGGGGGAGGCCATCCGTTCGTGGCCCCCCCCTCGCGATCGCCGCCGGCCAATCAGATCACTTCCTTTGCTGCTGTATGCTAAACAGCAGCAAAGGAAATGATGTCATCTCTCCTCGGCTCGGTATTCCGTTGCAGCGCCGAGGAGAGAAGACATCAATGTGAGTGCACCAACACTACACAACACAGTAGAACATGCCAGGCATACAAAACACCCCGATCCCCCCCCTGATCGCCCCCCGATCCCCCCCCAATCACCCCCCCCCTCCCTGTCACAAACTGACACCAGCAGTTTTTTGTTTTTTTTGTTTTTTTTTTCTGATTACTGCATTGGTGTCAGTTTGTGACAGTTACAGTGTTGGAACAGTGAGTATTACCCCCCTAACCCCCCCTAATAAAGTTTTAACCCCTTGATCACCCCCTGTCACCAGTGTTGCTAAGCGATCATTTTTCTGATCGCTGTATTAGTGTCGCTGGTGACGCTAGTTAGTGAGGTAAATATTTAGGTTCGCCATCAGCATTTTATTGCGACAAGGACCCCCATATACTATCTAATAAATGTTTTAACCCCTTGATTGCCCCCTAGTTAACCCTTTCACCACTGATCACCGTATAACCGTTACGGGTGACGCTGGTTAGTTCGTTTATTTTTTATAGTGTCAGGGAACCCGCCGTTTATTACCGAATAAAGGTTTAGCCCCCCGATCGCCCGGCGGTGATATGCGTCGCCCCAGGCAGCGTCAGATTAGCGCCAGTACCGCTAACACCCACGCACGCAGCATGCGCCTCCCTTAGTGGTATAGTATCTGAACGGATCAATATCTGATCCGATCAGATCTATACTAGCGTCCCCAGCAGTTTAGGGTTCCCAAAAACGCAGTGTTAGCGGGATCAGCCCAGATACCTGCTAGCACCTGCGTTTTGCCCCTCCGCCCAGCCCACCCAAGTGCAGTATCGATCGATCACTGTCACTTACAAGGCACTAAACGCATAACTGCAGCGTTCGCAGAGTCAGGCCTGATCCCTGCGATCGCTAACAGTTTTTTTGGTAGCATTTTGGTGAACTGGCAAGCACCAGCCCCAGGCAGCGTCAGGTTAGCGCCAGTACCGCTAACACCCACGCACGCACTGTACACCTCCCTTAGTGGTATAATATCTGAACGGATCAATATCTGATCCGATCAGATCTATACTGGCGTCCCCAGC
Organism: Aquarana catesbeiana; assembly: GCF_042186555.1. NCBI lineage: Eukaryota > Metazoa > Chordata > Amphibia > Anura > Ranidae > Aquarana > Aquarana catesbeiana. The sequence continues at coordinate 252,974,579 of NC_133327.1, read as the reverse complement.
AGTTTAGGGTTCCCAAAAACGCAGTGTTAGCGGGATCAGCCCAGATACCTGCTAGCACCTGCGTTTTGCCCCTCCGCCCGGCCCGGCCCAGCCCACCCAAGTGCAGTATCGATCGATCACTGTCACTTACAAAACACTAAATGCATAACTGCAGCGTTCGCAGAGTCAGGCCTGATCCCTGCGATCGCTAACAGTTTTTTTGGTAGCGTTTTGGTGAACTAGCAAGCACCAGCCCCAGGCAGCGTCAGGTTAGCGCCAGTACCGCTAACACCCACGCACACACCATACACCTCCCTTAGTGGTATAGTATCTGATCGGATCAATATCTGATCCGATCAGATCTATACTAGCGTCTCCAGCAGTTTAGGGTTCCCAAAAACGCAGTGTTAGCGGGATCAGCCCAGATACCTGCTAGCACCTGCGTTTTGCCCCTCCGCCCAGCCCAGCCCAGCCCACCCAAGTGCAGTATCGATCGATCACTGTCACTTACAAAACACTAAACGCATAACTGCAGCGTTCGCAGAGTCAGGCCTGATCCCTGCGATCGCTAACAGTTTTTTTTGTAGCGTTTTGGTGAACTGGCAAGCACCAGCGGCCTAGTACACCCCGGTCGTAGTCAAACCAGCACTGCAGTAACACTTGGTGACGTGGCAAGTCCCATAAGTGCAGTTCAAGCTGGTGAGGTGGCAAGCACAAGTAGTGTCCCGCTGCCACCAAGAAGACAAACACAGGCCCGTCGTGCCCATAATGCCCTTCCTGCTGCATTCGCCAATCCTAATTGGGAACCCACCACTTCTGCAGCGCCCGTACTTCCCCCATTCACATCCCCAACCAAATGCAGTCGGCTGCATGAGAGGCATTTTCTTTATGTCCTCCCGAGTACCAATACCCAACTAACCCCCCCGAAAAAGATGTTGTGCCTGCAGCAAGCGCGGATATAGGTGTGACACCCGCTATTATTGTCCCTCCTGTCCTGACAATCCTGGTCTTTGCATTGGTGAATGTTTTGAACGCTACCATTCACTAGTTGAGTATTAGCGTAGGGTACAGCATTGCACAGACTAGGCACACTTTCACAGGGTCTCCCAAGATGCCATCGCATTTTGAGAGACCCGAACCTGGAACCGGTTACCGTTATAAAAGTTAGTTACAAAAAAAGTGTAAAAAAAAAAATATATATAAAATAAAAAAAAAATTGTTGTCGTTTTATTGTTCTCTCTCTCTATTCTCTCTCTCTATTGTTCTGCTCTTTTTTACTGTATTCTATTCTGCAATGTTTTATTGCTATTATGTTTTATCATGTTTGTTTTTCAGGTATGTAATTATTTATACTTTACCGTTTACTGTGCTTTATTGTTAACCATTTTTTTGTCTTCAGGTACGCCATTCACGACTTTGAGTGGTTATACCAGAATGATGCCTGCAGGTTTAGGTATCATCTTGGTATCATTCTTTTCAGCCAGCGGTCGGCTTTCATGTAAAAGCAATCCTAGCGGCTAATTAGCCTCTAGACTGCCTTTACAAGCCGTGGGAGGGAATGCCCCCCCCCCACCGTCTTCCGTGTTTTTCTCTGGCTCTCCTGTCTCAACAGGGAACCTGAGAATGCAGCCGGTGATTCAGCCAGCTGACCATAGAGCTGATCAGAGACCAGAGTGGCTCCAAACATCTCTATGGCCTAAGAAACCGGAAGCTACGAGCATTTTATGACTTAGATTTCGCCGGATGTAAATAGCGCCATTGGGAAATTGGGGAAGCATTTTATCACACCGATCTTGGTGTGGTCAGATGCTTTGAGGGCAGAGGAGAGATCTAGGGTCTAATAGACCCCAATTTTTTCAAAAAAGAGTACCTGTCACTACCTATTGCTATCATAGGGGATATTTACATTCCCCGAGATAACAATAAAAATGATAAAAAAAAAATGAAAGGAACAGTTTAAAAATAAGATAAAAAAGCAAAAAAATAATAAAGAAAAAAAAAAAAAAAAAAAAGCACCCCTGTCGCCCCCTGCTCTTGCGCTAAGGCGAACGCAAGCAGCGGTCTGTCGTCAAATGTAAACAGCAATTGCACCATGCATGTGAGGTATCACTGCGAAGGTCAGATCGAGGGCAGTAATTTTAGCAGTAGACCTCCTCTGTAAATCTAAAGTGGTAACCTGTAAAGGCTTTTAAAGGCTTTTAAAAATGTATTTATTTTGTTGCCACTGCACGTTTGTGCGCAATTGTAAAGCATGTCATGTTTGGTATGCATGTACTCGGCCTAAGATCATCTTTTTTATTTCATGAAACATTTGGGCAATATAGTGTGTTTTAGTGCATTAAAATTTAAAAAAGTGTGTTTTTTCCCCAAAAAATGCGTTTGAAAAATCGCTGCGCAAATACTGTGCGAAAAAAAAAAATGAAACACCCACCATTTTAATCTGTAGGGCATTTGCTTTAAAAAAATATATAATGTTTGGGGGTTCAAAGTTATTTTCTTGCAAAAAAAAAAAACTTTTTCATGTAAACAATAAGTGTCAGAAAGGGCTTTGTCTTCAAGTGGTTAGAAGAGTGGGTGATGTGTGACATACGCTTCTAAATGTTGTGCATAAAATGCCAGGACAGTTCAAAACCCCCCCAAATGACCCCATTTTGGAAAGTAGACACCCCAAGCTATTTGCTGAGAGGCATGTCGAGTCCATGGAATATTTTATATTGCGACACAAGTTGCGGGAAAGAGACAATTTTTTTTTTTTTTTTGCACAAAGTTGTCACTAAATGATATATTGCTCAAACATGCCATGGGAATATGTGAAATTACACCCCAAAATACATTCTGCTGCTTCTCCTGAGTACGGGGATACCACATGTGTGAGACTTTTTGGGAGCCTAGCCGCGTACGGGACCCCGAAAACCAAGCACCGCCTTCAGGCTTTCTAAGGGCGTGAATTTTTGATTTCACTCTTCACTGCCTATCACAGTTTCGGAGGCCATGGAAAGCCCAGGTGGCACAAAACCCCCCCAAATGACCCCATTTTGGAAAGTAGACACCCAAAGCTATTTGCTGAGAGGTATAGTGAGTATTTTGCAGACCTCACTTTTTGTCACAAAGTTTTGAAATTTGAAAAAAGAAAAAAAAAAATGTTTTTTCTTGTCTTTCTTCATTTTCAAAAACAAATGAGAGCTGCAAAATACTCACCATGCCTCTCAGCAAATAGCTTGGGGTGTCTACTTTCCAAAATGGGGTCATTTGGGGGGGTTTTGTGCCACCTGGGCATTCCATGGCCTCCGAAACGGTGATAGGCAGTGAAGAGTAAAATCAAAAATTCACGCCCCTAGAAATCCTGAAGGCGGTGATTGGTTTTCGGGGCCCCGTATGCGGCTAGGCTCCCAAAAAGTCCCACACATGTGGTATCCCCATACTCAGGAGAAGCAGCTAAATGTATTTTGGGGTGCAATTCCACATATGCCCATGGCCTGTGTGAGCAATATATCATTTAGTGACAACTTTGTGCAAAAAAAAAAAGTGTCACATTCCCGCAACTTGTGTCAAAATATAAAATATTCCATGGACTCAATATGCCTCTCAGCAAATAGCTTGGGGTGTCTACTTTCCAAAATGGGGTCATTTAGGGGGGGTTTGTGCCACCTGGGCATTTTATGGCCTCCGAAACTGTGATAGGCAGTGAAGAGTGAAATCAAAAATTTACACCCTTAGAAATCCTGAAGGCGGTGATTGGTTTTCGGGGTCCCGTACGCACCTAGGCTCCCAAAAAGTCCCACACATGTGGTATCCCCGTACTCAGGAGAAGCAGCTGAATGTATTTTGGGGTGCAATTCCACATAGGCCCATGGCCTGTGTGAGCAATATATCATTTAGTGACAACTTTTTGTAAATATTTTTTTTTTTTTTTTTGTCATTATTCAATCACTTGGGACAAAAAAAATAAATATTCAATGGGTTCAACATGCCTATCAGCAATTTCCTTGGGGTGTCTACTTTCCAAAATGGGGTAATTTGTGGGGGTTTTGTACTGCCCTGCCATTTTAGCACCTCAAGAAATGACATAGGCAGTCATAAACTAAAAGCTGTGTAAATTCCAGAAAATGTACCCTAGTTTGTAGACGCTATAACTTTTGCGCAAACCAATAAATATACGCTTATTGACATTTTTTTTACCAAAGACATGTGGCCGAATACATTTTGGCCTAAATGTATGACTAAAATTGAGTTTATTGGATTTTTTTTATAACAAAAAGTAGAAAATATCATTTTTTTCAAAATTTTCGGTCTTTTTCCGTTTGTAGCGCAAAAAATAAAAACTGCAGAGGTGATCAAATACCATCAAAAGAAAGCTCTATTTGTGGGAAGAAAAGGACGCAAATTTCGTTTGGGTACAGCATTGCATGATCGCGCAATTAAAAGTTAAAGCGACGCAGTGCCAAATTGGAAAAAGACCTCTGGTCCTTAGGCAGCATAATGGTCCGGGGCTCAAGTGGTTAAGGGCAGCCACCCTATTGCACCACACGACAGAGCTCCACAGCTACATGGTGTTGCTGACTCACCGCTGACTTCCAAAAGTTCATTGGTGTGGGCTTTTTTCAACACATGTGCGGTAGATCACAACGTTGCTGTTTGCAATCTGTGTCTGAAGTGAATCAAGTGTGGAAAGAACACCACCCGCTTGGGCACCACATGCTTGACAAGACATATAATGACCTGCCATGCAGTCCACTGGCAACAGCACCTGAAAGACCCACATCATAAAAAAATGCAGACTTTCCCTTGTTCCTCATCTGGGATCTCTACCCCTACTATACCTCAAGGCTTCACAAAAACCTGCATTGAGAGAAATGATGGTATAGCAATGGGTGCCACAGGTACTTGCAGCCAATCTGCTAGCAGTACACCACCTGTTGATTTCAGCAGGCAAATTTCGCTTCCCCAGTTGCTGAACCGTAAAAAAAAAAATACAGTCCCAGCCATCCACATGCTCAGTGTCTAAATGATAGCTTGGCCAAATTACTAGAACTACAAATGCTGCCTTTTCATTTGGTAGACTCTGACCCCTTTCGTGAATTTGTTCTGCCACATCTGTCTGCTCCACCCCCTCCTCTTCTTCTTCCTCTATGGCCTCTTCTGCTGAATTGTCTTCTGAACCAGCAGTGCTCCCTAAGCGTTCAAGAGGCTACACAAGCAGTCAGGCTGAAAGATATCATAGGGTGCTTCAGTTGGTCTGTCTAGAGGACAGGAGCCACACTGGGGCAGAGATTCCGTCAGCTCTGCAGGAGCAGGCTCAGAGGTGGTTGACACCATGGCAGCTTGAGCCAGGAATGGTTGTATGCGACAATGGCCGCAACCTTCTCCATGCTTGGCACACATCCTGAATTTTGTGGTGCAGCGTTTCTTGAACAGATACCCAGGCTTACAAGATCGTCTGGGGCCATTTCCGATGGTCATACAATGCCAGTACTTGGCTGGCTGACATTCAATAGGAATTAAACCTGCCCACCAACAGCCTAATTTGTGACATAATAGGTAAGTAAAATGAGAATAAAAACGGCGCTGCCCTCTATAATATTATTAAGTAACAGGAAAAAAATGTCATAAGATTCAGACCTAAATCCAAATGACTCCGATGCATAAAAGCTCCACCAATATCAAAACTTAATACAGTCTAAACCAGAGTAGATCATATATTTAGAAATGACCAAAGTTTCAAAAAACACCATTACTTTAAAGACTACTGAATAAGGTGCATCCCCTCAGCGGGGTAAAAATGTTATCCAAATTGGAGTATAATAAATGAGTGAAGAAAATTATTATGGTGAGCTGTGCGAAAAAAGAGGTGCAAAAAAATTATTTTAATGAAATTAACCAAAGAGTTCAAAAATTTTGGGACAAAAAGGCGCCCAAAAAATTTTTTTGAATAGTAAAGAGTAAGTGTGAAATTTATTATCAGTGTAATGTACGTGTTGCCACTTCCATATATATATGTGCAAAGAAATAAGTGGGGTTGTGTTGGACTCCAATGTTCAAAAATATTGGGACAGTATGGCGCTTGTGAAACGTAAAGTGTCCTAATATGTGACAAACTAAATTATAATACAATTAAATCACTTCCTGTGCATAAATTACAATAAAAAAATAAAAATAAATATTCAGTTAATTCCAATTTCCTTTGTTTGTAACAGGTGATATAGTTGATTTCTAAAAAGTTTTTATATATAATCCATGCAGAAAAGAGTGTTGTAAACCAGGTGGGGAGAACAGAGTTCAGCTGTAAGTGCTGTTTATTTCACCCTGGAGGATACACCGCAGTGACTTCTGTGCGATTTTTCATAAGGTGACTTGAAGTGCTCGCCCCCCAGTGCTACCCCACTCACCAGAAATAATCACCCCTGCAGGGGTACCAAGCGACAGAGTGGGTGCTTTAGGGCGGATGATGTTCACTCCAAAGCTGCTTCCATTCCTCTGCTCTGTGCGGTCCTCACGGCTGAAAGCTGAAAATTGGTCTGGATAGGAGGGGGGTTTAAGTGCTTTTTTTCAGAGCAAAGAGAAGAGAAAAAAGGCACTTAAACCCCCCTCCTATCCAGACCAATTTTCAGCTTTCAGCCGTGAGGACCGCACAGAGCAGAGGAATGGAAGCAGCTTTGGAGTGAACATCATCCGCCCTAAAGCACCCACTCTGTCGCTTGGTACCCCTGCAGGGGTGATTATTTCTGGTGAGTGGGGTAGCACTGGGGGGCGAGCACTTCAAGTCACCTTATGAAAAATCGCACAGAAGTCACTGCGGTGTATCCTCCAGGGTGAAATAAACAGCACTTACAGCTGAACTCTGTTCTCCCCACCTGGTTTACAACACTCTTTTCTGCATGGATTATATATAAAAACTTTTTAGAAATCAACTATATCACCTGTTACAAACAAAGGAAATTGGAATTAACTGAATATTTATTTTTATTTTTTTATTGTAATTTATGCACAGGAAGTGATTTAATTGTATTATAATTTAGTTTGTCACATATTAGGACACTTTACGTTTCACAAGCGCCATACTGTCCCAATATTTTTGAACATTGGAGTCCAACACAACCCCACTTATTTCTTTGCACATATATATATGGAAGTGGCAACACGTACATTACACTGATAATAAATTTCACACTTACTCTTTACTATTCAAAAAAATTTTTTGGGCGCTATTTTGTCCCAAAATTTTTGAACTCTGGGGTTAATTTCATTAAAATAATTTTTTTGCACCTCTTTTTTCGCACAGCTCACCATAATAATTTTCTTCACTCATTTATTATACTCCAATTTGGATAACATTTTTACCCCGCTGAGGGGATGCACCTTATTCAGTAGTCTTTAAAGTAATGGTGTTTTTTGAAACTTTGGTCATCTCTAAATATATGATCTACTCTGAATGTATGTACAATAATTCTGCGCTACCAAAAAGGAGGGGAAGCAGCTAACACAACCAACAAATGTAAAGAACAGACAAGGAAACAAAATATGTGTAGCGCTCAAAAAAGGGGGGGGGGGATAAAAGTATGTGTAGTTTAGGAGCTAGCAATTCAAAGTTCGAATGGTGACAAAAACATCTTTAGAAAAATGAGATATGAAATCCTCTGAAACAAAATATTTGACCGTAGTCCAAATCCTCTATGAAGAGAGCCCACACACCACCAATGACAATGAGGAGGCTTACCAGACTTGGTGGACCCGACAAGGCATACGCCAGGTGGGGTCAAACAAGCTTGGGTGGTGCTGGGCTGGAACGAATGCTGAAGAGCAGGGATGGTGGAGTGGCTTCCACATGACTGTGTTCCTAGGACGTAGTCGGGCACAGAGGTCGTGGCGCTCAAATCTGTGTTGGAATGTATAGAGGAAGGAAAGGATGGGCCAAATAGTGTGAATCCGTATTGATTTAAAATTTATTAAAATGATAATAAACACTTACATGGAAAATGTCTAAAAACAGCGCTGTGAAGAAATGGCGACAGTGGGGTCCTACCCGACGCGTTTCGTCTGCATAGACGTCATCTGGGGGGATCCCCCCACTGTAGCCAACAGAGTATATATAAAGAAACCATAAAAAATTATGCAAAACAGCTCCACAGACGCTCAAAACGTCACTTCCGGTATCGGGGGAAGATGGCCGAACGGCGTGCGTTCCACGCCGGCCGCCATGCGTTCCACGCCTCATAATGAAAGGCACCGGAAGTGAAGCAAACCCAAATAAAGACAAATAAAGTGGGGTGCAAAACCTCTATATAATTAATAAGGGAGAACGTAATCCCTGGTCCCAAGTGGGAGTGTGTAAATAGATCTCCATGAAGTGATACAACGAATGTGATGTGCGCACGCACCGGGAAAACTTGCGGTGTACTGCGCATGTGTCAGAAGAAAGGACGACGGAATGACGTCGAAAAGTCCGAGCGGCGTGTGGGGAGTGTATAGGTGCGGGTGTATTGCAGGCCTCCGAAGGGGGCGGGCAAAATGCAAATGACTGGGTATCCAAGGTAACAAACCAAGGCCCCGGGAACGCCGAACAGAGGTCTAAAATATGAAACCACGTAGAAAAAAAAAAAAAGCCGTAGTGACAGGCCGTAACGCCATCAGTGCATGGGGGAAGATGAACGTAATATGTGAATGTCAGTGTACAAATACAATGACATCTAAAAAGACTTAATTAGTGCATACCAGTGTTGCTAAAAAATGTATAAATAAACAAGAAAGTATACAGGTCAAAAAATGTCCTAATGGTATGGAATAAAATGACTTAAAAGAACCTGGACTCTCATGGAAAGAACTAATTTATAAAGGGGGTGGGAGTGTTATAACCGCCAATAAAAATGCACACTCGTGGAGCTGGTTTACATATAAAATTAACATATAACTATCACAAATATATGAAAGGCATCATCTATATGTATAACGAACATAGAATGGTGTTCTTATAGGAAAATTAACCATTCATATATACTAGGTATTGTGATTGGAATCAGATAAATAAAAACAAAAAAGGAAGAGAATGCAGTATACATGAGAATATATATACGAATTGAATAAATGAAACTTGATACAAAAATGCAGAGGATTATTTGTAGTGAGGAAAGAGAACATCTGCGGAGGGGGCAAATATAATGTCAACCTCAGGCTTTGTTGATAAAGGCATTGACATCAACTTCAACGTTCATGCCTAATGGGTGGAGTGTGCGGAGCTCATGGATCCAGTAAGTCTCCAAACGAGACATACCCCTGGTCATGGCCTCACCCCTCCAAGGAGGGACATATCTGTCAATGACCACGAATTGTGTGCCTTCAATCCTACGATTGTGTTGTAACTTGTAGTGACGGGGGACAGTATGTTTAGTGTCACCCCCTTTAATAAGTGCAATGTGTTCCACCACTCGTATTGAAAAGGAACGAATGGTGCGGCCCACATATTGTTTACCGCAATGACAGGTGATCAGGTACACAATATAACTTGTAGTACAAGTGCAAAATCGTCTGATTGAGTATGTCCTGCGAGTAACTGATGACCTAAATGATACTGTCTTTCTACCTACGCCTGAGTTATGCTGGCAAACAGTACATCTCCTACAGGAGTAAAATCCATCCATCTCATAAAAGAGGGGTTGGCGTATGGGAGGGTTGATAATGTTTGGGGCAATCTTGCTCTGCAGGGTTGGGGCTCCCTTAAAGATAACTTTGGCCTTATCAGGTAGCACATTGCCCAAAATGCGGTCATTCTTAAGGATGTCCCAATGTTTGGTAAGAATGGCTTTGATGCATCTGTGTTGGTTAGAAAAGGAGGTCAATAAGGACCACCTAAAGGTGTCATCTGGTTCTCTCATGGGCCTATCTGCCAGAAGGGATTCCCTATTAGTTGAAAGGGCATGTTGGTATTCACGCTCAACAAGACAGGGATCATAATCCTTATCTATAAACTTGGCCTTAAGGAGTGCCGATTGTGATGTAAAGGAGTCGGTGGTTGAGCAGTTTCTTCTTAATCTAAGAAACTGACTCCGCGGTACCAAATCAAGCCAAGACCGGTGGTGACAGCTATCAGGTGGTATGAAGCTATTCCGGTCTGTGGCTTTGAAGTGTGTCTTAAACTGAAAAACGCCATCATGTAACTCTATCTCCAGATCCAAGAAATTGATTCTATGGTTGCTAGCTGTATGGGATAGGGAGATGCCACGATCATTGTCATTTAAGCGTGCAAAGAATGAATCCAACGTCTCAACACTACCCTTCCAAAGGAGGAGGATGTCGTCAATATACCGGGCCCAGACAATCATGGATGGATCCCTGTTGGTATAGACGACATCCTCCTCCCACTTCGCCATGAATAGATTGGCGAGGCTAGGGGCGAACTTAGCGCCCATAGCCACGCCACGTAGCTGGAGATAAAATTGCTGGTCAAACCAGAAGTAACTACGTTTGGTGGCGAATTCGAGTAACTCAATAACAAAAGCACACTGGAAAGGAGCGATGGTAGGTTCCTTCTCCAAAAAATATTGAACCGCTTCCAATCCCTTGTCCTGGTGTATACAGGTGTACAGGGAGGCGACATCGGCAGTGGCAATGATATAGTCACCCTGTAGATTCAGACTCTCAAGTAGACGTATGGTGGCCCCTGTATCCTTCAAATAAGAAGGCATACGCCTAACGATGGGTTGCAAGTAAAAATCGATGTATCGGCCTATGCGTGAGGTGACAGAATCTATCCCACTCATGATAGGCCGACCTGGAGGCTGTACTGGGTTCTTGTGCACCTTGGGTAGATAATAAATGGTAGGGACCCTAGGTGCTGAGGGTACCAAAAAATCTCTTTCCTTCTTGTTTAGGGACTTAAATTTGCCCCCCTAAGAAGCTTGATCGGTTTGGTACATTTATGGATATCCATAAATTCACACGCAAATTACATATTCAACGCTATCTTGTCTCTAACCCGATTAGAAACGAGATTAGCGCTACTTCGGGGACAGTCCACTCTGGTCTGTCCAACCCCTCACTATTCACCCCACCTGTTCCCATGGCGCCAGCCATTACTATATTTAGGGATTTGGTCCTTAAGGATCTGGCTGAACTCCCTGAGAAACGCATATATCATTACCCTTTTTCTAATCAAGGCTTTAAATCTTTGTGTCTACAGAAGGACCTTGTCATCCGTCCGGCTGACAAGGGGGGTGGCATTGTGGTTCTGGACAAAAAGGATTACATATATTTTTACAATATTTTTTGGAGAAGGAACCTACCATCGCTCCTTTCCAGTGTGCTTTTGTTATTGAGTTACTCGAATTCGCCACCAAACGTAGTTACTTCTGCTTTGACCAGCAATTTTATCTCCAGCTACGTGGCGTGGCTATGGGCGCTAAGTTCGCCCCTAGCCTCGCCAATCTATTCATGGCGAAGTGGGAGGAGGATGTCGTCTATACCAACAGGGATCCATCCATGATTGTCTGGGCCCGGTATATTGACGACATCCTCCTCCTTTGGAAGGGTAGTGTTGAGACGTTGGATTCATTCTTTGCACGCTTGAATGACAATGATCGTGGCATCTCCCTATCCCATACAGCTAGCAACCATAGAATCAATTTCTTGGATCTGGAGATAGAGTTACATGATGGCGTTTTTCAGTTTAAGACACACTTCAAAGCCACAGACCGGAATAGCTTCATACCACCTGATAGCTGTCACCACCGGTCTTGGCTTGATTTGGTACCGCGGAGTCAGTTTCTTAGATTAAGAAGAAACTGCTCAACCACCGACTCCTTTACATCACAATCGGCACTCCTTAAGGCCAAGTTTATAGATAAGGATTATGATCCCTGTCTTGTTGAGCGTGAATACCAACATGCCCTTTCAACTAATAGGGAATCCCTTCTGGCAGATAGGCCCATGAGAGAACCAGATGACACCTTTAGGTGGTCCTTATTGACCTCCTTTTCTAACCAACACAGATACATCAAAGCCATTCTTACCAAACATTGGGACATCCTTAAGAATGACCGCATTTTGGGCAATGTGCTACCTGATAAGGCCAAAGTTATCTTTAAGGGAGCCCCAACCCTGCAGAGCAAGATTGCCCCAAACATTATCAACCCTCCCATACGCCAACCCCTCTTTTATGAGATGGATGGATTTTACTCCTGTAGGAGATGTACTGTTTGCCAGCATAACTCAGGCGTAGGTAGGTTATATTGTGTACCTGATCACCTGTCATTGCGGTAAACAATATGTGGGCCGCACCATTCGTTCCTTTTCAATACGAGTGGCGGAACACATTGCACTTATTAAAGGGGGTGACACTAAACATACTGTCCCCCGTCACTACAAGTTACAACACAATCGTAGGATTGAAGGCACACAATTCGTGGTCATTGACAGATATGTCCCTCCTTGGAGGGGTGGGGCCATGACCAGGGGTATGTCTCGTTTGGAGACTTACTGGATCCATGAGCTCCGCACACTCCACCCATTAGGCATGAACGTTGAAGTTGATGTCAATGCCTTTATCAACAAAGCCTGAGGTTGACATTATATTTGCCCCCTCCGCAGATGTTCTCTTTCCTCACTACAAATAATCCTCTGCATTTTTGTATCAAGTTTCATTTATTCAATTCGTATATATATTCTCATGTATACTGCATTCTCTTCCTTTTTTGTTTTTATTTATCTGATTCCAATCACAATACCTAGTATATATGAATGGTTAATTTTCCTATAAGAACACCATTCTATGTTCGTTATACATATAGATGATGCCTTTCATATATTTGTGATAGTTATATGTTAATTTTATATGTAAACCAGCTCCACGAGTGTGCATTTTTATTGGCAGTTATAACACTCCCACCCCGTTTATAAATTAGTTCTTTCCATGAGAGTCCAGGTTCTTTTAAGTCATTTTATTCCATACCATTAGGACATTTTTTGACCTGTATACTTCCTTGTTTATTTATACATTTTTTAGCAACACTGGTATGCACTAATTAAGTCTTTTTAGATGTCATTGTATTTGTACACTGACATTCACATATTACGTTCATCTTCCCCCATGCACTGATGGCGTTACGGCCTGTCACTACGGCTTTTTTTTTTTTTTTTTCTACGTGGTTTCATATTTTAGACCTCTGTTCGGCGTTCCCGGGGCCTTGGTTTGTTACCTTGGATACCCAGCCATTTGCATTTTGCCCGCCCCCTTCGGAGGCCTGCAATACACCCGCACCTATACACTCCCCGCACGCCGCTCGGACTTTTCGACGTCATTCCGTCGTCCTTTCTTCTGACACATGCGCAGTTCACCGCAAGTTTTCCCGGTGCATGCGCACATCACATTCGTTGTATCACTTCACGGAGATCTATTTACACACTCCCACTTGGGACCAGGGATTACGTTCTCCCTTATTAATTATATAGAGGTTTTGCACCCCACTTTATTTGTCTTTATTTGAGTTTGCTTCACTTCCGGTGCCTTTCATTATGAGGCGTGGAACGCATGGCGGCCGGCGTGGAACGCACGCCGTTCGGCCATCTTCCCCCGATACCGGAAGTGACGTTTTGAGCATCCGTGGAGCTGTTTTGCATAATTTTTTATGGTTTCTTTATATATACTCTGTTGGCTACAGTGGGGGGATCCCCCCAGATGACGTCTATGCAGACGAAACGCGTCGGGTAGGACCCCACTGTCGCCATTTCTTCACAGCGCTGTTTTTAAACATTTTCCATGTAAGTGTTTATTATCATTTTAATAAATTTTAAATCAATACGGATTCACACTATTTGGCCCATCCTTTCCTTCCTCTATACATTCCAACACGGATTTGAGCGCCACGACCTCTGTGCCCGACTACGTCCTAGGAACACAGTCACGTGGAAGCCACTCCACCATCCCTGCTCTTCAGCATTCGTTCCAGCCCAGCACCACCCAAGCCTGTTTGACCCCACCTGGCGTATGCTTTGTCGGGTCCACCAAGTCTGGTAAGCCTCCTCATTGTCATTGGTGGTGTGTGGGCTCTCTTCATAGAGGATTTGGACTACGGTCAAATATTTTGTTTCAGAGGATTTCATATCCCATTTTTCTAAAGACGTTTTTGTCAGCATTCGAACTTTGAATTGCTAGCTCCTAAACTACACATACTTTTATCCCCCCCCCCTTTTTTGAGCGCTACACATATTTTGTTTCCTTGTCTATGATCTACTCTGGTTTAGACTGTATTAAGTTTTGATATTGGTGGAGCTTTTATGCATCGGAGTCATTTGGATTTAGGTCTGAATCTTATGACATTTTTTTCCTGTTACTTAATAATATTATAGAGGGCAGTGCCGTTTTTATTCTCATTTTACTTACCTATTATGTAATTAGACCCCTATGGGTACTAATTAGAGATTGGCAGCAGCTCTCATTCTGTCCTAAGCGTGGATCTATCTACTTATATTTTCTCATTTGTGACATGCCCACCAGGTGGAACTCAACATTGGCAATGCTGCATCAGCTGCACATGCAGCAGAAGGCCATCAATGAGTACCTGTGTGAGTATGGCACAAGGACAGGCTCAGGGGAGCTTGGCTTCTTTTCACCACGCCAGTGGCTACTGATAAAGGATGCATGCACTGTCCTGTCACCATTTGAGGAAGCCACAATGTTGGTGAGCAGTGACAATGCATGCATCAGTGACACTGTCCCTCTAGTCTTCCTGCTGGAGCACACGCGGTGTGGCTTTATAGGGCACTTGAGGCAGAACAGCGGGTAGAAGAGGAGGACTTCCTTTCCTCTCAAGGCCCCCTTTATGCAAATAGCATTCCTGTGGGGCCGCCAAACACACAGGAGTAAGAGGAGGAGGATTGTGTCAGCATAGATGTGGAGGATAACATACAGCAGTCTTCAAGGAATCGTTTTCAGTCCCCAGAAACCCAAGTAGTTGTATGTGGCTGGGAGGAGGAAGTTCCTGACAATGTCATCCTTAGTGACCCAGAGGACTCAGAATCTCAAACCTCTTCAAACTTACACTGCATGGGCTCCTTGATTTTTCAAAGCCTGCAAAAGGACCTGGGGATTCGTGGTATCAAGTAGAGGGATCCTTCTTGATCCACGTTACAAGGGTAAAATTGCAGAGCTCATCCTGCCACAAAGGATGCAGAAGATGAAACATTCACAGGACAGCTTAAAAACATTTGTGTAACACCTTTCCAGACCCTGGAAGGTTACCATTTTCCAGACAACGTGTTTCTGAGGCTTTGTTCAGTCAGAAGAAGAGCAGTGGAGAAGGTGGCCAGCTGACCGATGCCTTTAAACAATTCTTTAGTCCTTAGTGCCCAGTGCTGTTAGGTTTAAGCAGCCATCTGCAGCATCTGCATTATATGGTGTAGGAATAGCTAGAGGCAAAAGCAGACTTGGATACCTTCCCAACTCAGCATCCACTGGGTTACTGGGTCTTGAGGATGGACCACTGGCCAGAACTTGCTCAATATGCAATTGAGCTACTGGCCTGTTTTGCATCCAGCATGCTTTCTGAATGGACATTCAGTGCTGCTGGAGGGCTTGTGACAGATCAAAGAGTGCGCCTGTCCACAGGCTTCGTTGATAGGCTGACATTTATCAAAATTAATAAGTCCTGGATCAGCAGCTATCAAGCCCCTAATGCTGATGTAACTGATTGAATTTTCTAGGGATCTGGGATCCCTTAAAGACTGTCTATGCTGCCTAATGCTGAATCTTGATTATGCTAGCTTCCAACTATATTTTTGGTTTAGGGCACCACCAACACCCAAGGCCCAATTTTTCTGCACCAATTGACAGCTGCATGTAATTTCAATTTCTTTACTAATTTTTAACAGCAGGGCCCATTTCTGCACCCAACAAGAGTAACGGTGAGGCATTACAGTGTTCAGGCACCACTTGGGATGGGCGAACGGTTTGGGCTGAGCATAAGTTTGGCCTGAACATCACCCATTTAGGTACTTGTCTAACACCTGAACTTCCTGGGCACTTAATGGGATGTTTGTCAGCTGAGCGCACAGTCAATAAGTTGTTAGGGCTTCCCCGCTGACAGCTAGATTTTAAAAAAATGATTGTACAAAAAAGAATGTCAATTTTTAAAAAATGGGGAAAAAATGGCATGGGGGGACCCTTTGGGTCTGGTATGGATTTTAACCCCTTCTACCGCCGCATTGTAAAATGACGCCAGCAGGAACACTCCCTCCCACCTGCAGCCCAACTGAGTACCCAAGTACCTATTTGCAGCCCATGCCTCACTGAATATACATTGGGGTGTTTTCTTTTCAAAATGGGGTAATTTTGTGGGTAATTCCACTATCCTGGTGCTCCAGGACCTTCAAAAGTGTAATAGGTAGGAATGAAATTAGATGTGTAATTTATGCTCCTAGAATGCCTAATGGTGCTCCCTGCATTTTGGGCCTCTCTATGTGGCCAGGCTGTAAAAAAGTCTCACACAAGTGGTATCACCATACTGAATCAAGAGGAGTAGCAGAATGTATTTTGGGGTTTAATTGGAAGTATGCATATGCTGTGTGTGAGACATAACTTATTATTATGACAATTTTGTGTAAAAAAAAATTCCTAATTTTCCCAATAATTGTGGGAAAAATTACAACTTCAAAAAACTCACTATGCCTCTTACTAAATACCTTGGACTGTCTACTTTACAAAAAGGATCATTTGGGGGGTATTTGTACTGTCCTGGGATTTCAGGGCCTCAAGAAATGAGATAGGCCATCAGTACATCAGGTGTGATCACATTTTTATGATTTGCACCATAACTTGTAGACTCTATAACTTTCACACAGATTAAATAATATCCAGTAATTTGGGTTATTTTTTACCAAAGATATGTAGCAGTATAACTTTTGGCCCACATTTTTAAACAAAAATTACTTATTTGCAAAATTTATTAATAGAAAATAAAAAAGTTTTTTTTTCAAAATTTTTGCTCTTTTTTTACTTATATTGCAAAAATAACAAACACAATGGTGATTAATCACTTCAGCTCCGGACCATTTGGCTGCCAAATGACCAGGCCACTTTTTGTGATTCGGCACTGCGTCGCTTTAACTGACAATTGCGCGGTCGTGCGACGTGGCTCCCAAACAAAATTGACGTCCTTTTTTTCCCACAAATAGAGCTTTCTTTTGGTGGTATTTGATCACCTCTGCGGGTTTTTATTTTTTGCGCTATAAACAAAAAATAGAGCGACAATTTTGTAAAAAATAGGTAAAAGGGTGGTGCTGCGCTGATCCTATTACGGACTAAAACCACATGACAACAAACTGAATGGGAACTTGAGATAAAAATTACATCACCAAAAAGTAGTGGTATAAAAAGAAAAATAAAGTAAAATAAAGTGATACGTGGTATTATCCAAAAATAGCGAGCATAAATCATAAACGTGAACACTTGTTCATAAAAACACACATATTTAGAAATAACCACCGTAACATATGATTAACTCACAATCTCTGTAAAACGTTCATAAATATGTTCAAGTAGAATATATAAAGGAATAATAAAATTATGTGCAAAAACAGCTCAAGAAAGTGACAATGTGCAATGGTGTATACAGATCAATCAAACATGGATAATGAATAAATCAGCACGCCATGCTCCACATGAAGTGACAAAAAGTGCAAAAATCCATACAAATGGATACAACCTAAGTATCCCAAAAAAATAAATAAGTAAATAAAAATATAAATATATGAAAAAATATATATAAAAAAGTGCTTCACAAAAAGTCCTAATATAAATGAAATATGTGACAGCAACGTCCTAACTTGCAATCGTTGCAGATAAGGTGCTCAAAGTGGGTAACATCAAGTGCATCTTCGTGTGCATACACACAGGTGGGTAATGGCCCCTTACCTTAGGGTAATAGGGTATAAGCATATGACCAAAGAAGATTTATGGGGTGTCCACCTAGGGGCTCCAGCGCATCCCTCTCCGTCCTAAATCCGGGATGGATTCTCACAGATGTAGTGCAGGGAGGTATATAGAATAATAAAGCAGGAAGGATCCCAATAGTGTAATTCCATTTTTATAAAATGATAGTTTTTATTAAAGAAACTTCAGGTACTCACATAAAAAACGAATGAACAGCAGTACAATCCAATGCGCAGCGAGCTCGTAAGCCTCTAGCAGTGAATGCAGCCTGTCCCGTCTGCATTCGGTGGTTATTTCTAAATATGTGTGTTTTTATGAACAGGTGTTCACGTTTATGATTTATGCTCGCTAATTTTGGATAATACCACGTATCACTTTATTTTACTTTATTTTTCTTTTTATATCTCTACTTTTTGGTGATGTAATTTTTATCTCAAGTTCCCATTCAGTCTGTTGTCATGCGGTTTTAGTCCATAATAGGATCAGCGCAGCACCACCCTTTTACCTATATCTTTCCCCAGGTCAGGTGTGTACCCGATTCGGTGCTAGCAGCTTTTCCACTCCTAGCCGCTTTTCATATTAGATAGCGCGGGAATAATCTTATTATTACTAATTTTGAAAAAAAGCCATATTTTTTACTTTTTTCTATAATAAATATCCCCAAAAAATATATAAAAAAATATTTTTTCCTCAGTTTAGGCCGATACGTTTTCTTCCACATATTTTTGGTAAAAAAAAAATCGCAATAAGCGTTTATTGATTGGTTTTTGCAAAAGTTATAGCGTCTACAAAACAGGGGATAGTTTTATGGCATTTTTATTAATAATTTTTTTTTTACTAGTAATGGCAGCGATCAGCGATTTTTATCATGACTGCGACATTATGGCAGACACATTGGACAATTTTGACACATTTTTGGGACCATTGGCATTAATAGAGCGATCAATGCTATAAAATTGCATTGATTACTGTAAAAATGTCACTGGCAGTGAAGGGGTTAACCACTAGGGGACGGGGAAGGAGTTAAGTGTGTCCTAGGGAGTGATTCTAACTGTCTGGGGGATGGGCTAGCAGTGACATGACACTGATCGCTGCTCCTGATGAGAGGGAGCAGAAGATCAGTGTCCTGTCACTAGGCAGAGTGGGAAGATGCTGTGTTTACACTGGCATCTCCCCATTCTTCAGCTCCATGACACGATTGCAGGCACCCGGTGGACATCGAGTCCACGGGTCCAGTGGGCATGGTCACGGAGCTCGCGGCAGGCATGGCAGGTGGGAAATTCAAAGTGACATACAGGTACGTTACTTTGCCCAGACATGCAATTCTGCCAACGTATATCGGCGTGAGCCGGTCTTTAAAGTGGTTAAATATCATAAAAAGAAAGCTCTATTTGTGTGAAAAAAATATAAAAATGTTGTTTGGGTACAGTGTTACATGACTGAGTAATTGTCATCCAAAGTGTGAGAGCACTGAAATATGAAAATTGGTCTGGGCAGGAAGTGGTGAAAGGGCCCTGTATTGAAGTGGTTCAGGGGAACCCTATGACAGAAGAAAAAAAAATTGTGGGGTCCCCCCCAAAATCCATACCAGGACCTTAGTGTCTGGTATAAATTTTAAGGGGAACTCCACGCCAAAATATATAAAAAAAAAAAAAAAACGGTGTTGGGTCCTCCCTAAGATCCATACCAGGCCCTTTGGGTCTGTCATAGATTTTAGGGGGAACTCCATGGCATTTTTTTTTTTTTTAATGGCATGGGGTCCCCCCCAAAATCCACACCAGACCCTTATCCAAGCATGCAGCCTGGCAGGCCAGGAAAGGGAGGGGACAAGCGTGTGTCCCCCTCCTGAACCATACCAGGCCAATGCCCTTAACATGGGGAGGGTGCTTTGGGGTGTGTGTGTTTGTGTGTTTCAAGCTATTTATTTATTTATTTATTTATATTGTAAAATCCACTGGGGAAATTATTTGATATAGGCAGGGCCGGATTTGCCACAAGGCCACCGAGGCCAGGCCTCAGGGCGGCAGTGGTGCAGGGGCGGCGCCGCTCCTGCGGCGACTTCGCGGCCGCCCCCCCCTTTCGGGCTGCTCGTTAAAGTTGATTAAGGGCACCGGTGCCCTTAGAAAAGATGGCCGCGAGCCGCCCACTACTGCGCATGCGCAGTTCTGAAGCGGCCGGGCTCGGGAAAGCTTGTATGCGCTCGGCCGGGCGGCGCATGCGCAGTAGCGTGATTTTGCCGCCCGGTGCCATTTTTGAAAAGATTAAGAAGTAATGTCAGCGGTTCGGCGGCGGGGGGAGAGAGATGACATCTCTCATTGCCAGCACCGCTGTTCCGCCCTCCTTCATCTGGTGGCAGACAGGCAGCGTGGCAAGTGACATCAACATCTGGTGGCAGCGTGGCAAGTGACATCTCCATCTGGTGGCAGCATGGCAAGTGACATCCCCATCTGGTGGCAGCGTGGCAAGTGACATCAACATCTGGTGGCAGCGTGGCAAGTGACATCAACATCTGGTGGCAGCGTGGCAAGTGACATCAACATCTGGTGGCAGTGTGGCAAGTGACATCCCCATCTGGTGGCAGCGTGGCAAGTGACATCAACATCTGGTGGCAGTGTGGCAAGTGACATCCCCATCTGGTGGCAGCGTGGCAAGTGACATCAACATCTGGTGGCAGCGTGGCAAGTGACATCAACATCTGGTGGCAGCGTGGCAAGTGACATCAACATCTGGTAGCAGTGTGGCAAGTGACATCCCCATCTGGTGGCAGCGTGGCAAGTGACATCCCCATCTGGTGGCAGCGTGGCGAGTGACATCCCCATCTGGTGGCAGTGTGGCAAGTGACATCAACATCTGGTGGCAGTGTGGCAAGTGACGTCTCCATCTGGTGTCAGCGTGGCAAGTGACATCCTCATATGGTGGCAGCCAGGCAGTGTGGCAAGTGACATCTCCATCTGGTGGCAGCGTGGCAAGTGACATCCCCATCTGGTGGCAGCCAGGCAGTGTGGCAAGTGACATCTCCATCTGGTGGCAGCATGGCAAGTGACATCCCCATCTGGTGGCAGCCAGGCAGTGTGGCAAGTGACATCCCCATCTGGTGGCAGCCAGGCAGTGTGGCAAGTGACATCTCCATCTGGTGGCAGCGTGGCAAGTGACATCCCCATCTGGTGGCAGTGTGGCAAGTGACATCTCCATCTGGTGGCAGCATGGCAAGTGACATCCCTATCTGGTGGCAGGCAGCGTGGCAAGTGACATCTCCATATGGTGGCAGCCAGGCAGTGTGGCAAGTGACATCTCCATCTGGTGGCAGCATGGCAAGTGACATCCCCATCTGGTGGCAGGCAGAGTGGCAAGTGACATCTCCATCTGGTGGCAGTGTGGCAAGTGACATCTTCATCTGGGGGCAGCATGGCAAGTGACATCCCCATCTGGTGGCAGGCAGCGTGGCAAGTGACATCTCCATCTGGTGGCAGCCAGGTAGTGTGGCAAGTGACATCCCCATGTGGTGGCAGCATGGAAAGTGACATCTCCATCTGGTGGCAGGCATAGTGTCAAGTGACAAGCGACGGTGGCAAGTGACACGCTCAGGGCTCCCAATGATTCTGCATTTTGGTGAGTTGAACTATTTCATTTTACATTACAATGTAATGATAGAAATAATGTGTTTCAATCATCCTGACAACATACCAACCATGGTGCCGGGGATGATTGAGGCACTAACACCAGCAATTGCCCTGAAAAATTGCCCGCGAAAAATTGTTACCCCGCGCGCTTACCCTGAAGTACAATTAAAGCCAGTTGTTTTCAGTGTTCTCGTGTGTGGAGATATGTTTTTAATTGATCTATTGTAGCAGTCATCGATAAAGGACGAGAATGGTGGTGTGTGTGTGTGTGTGTGTGTGTGTGTGGGGGGGGGTGGCGGCATTGAAGGACCCGGCCTTGGGGCGGCAAAGGGAGTAAATCCGGGCCTGGATATAGGAATGATTAAAAAAAAAATCTTTACACCCTTAACAGCTTAGCCCAGCAGGCACAACATTTGAATTAGGTGCTGTGAAGAAAATGTGCAGTCTCATTGTCATGTCTCCAGATGTTTTTACCATTTCATTTTACCATTAACATTAGCACTAAAATATTTTCCTATGTTCTATAATTAACCTAACAATGAATCCAACAGCAAAGATTTCTATATTTGTTATGAGGATACTTCATAAGTCATAGATGTGGCATTCTAATATTGTTTCATGAGCAGTGTGCGAGAGTGTTAACGATGAGTGAAACCTTTCCAATTTCTCCACAGCACAGATGTGTGCAGCTCTTTACCTTGGGAGGATTGTGTCAAGGTGAGTTGATATCTTTCAGCAATATTCATTTTAAACACTTCACAGCCCTTCTAAGAACCTCTTTCCACCTGACACCTCAGTACACATTCACTTTGACATACAAACCCTCCTGATGTTTCATAATTCTCAGGCACAATGACTACAAAATATATTATACTGCTTTGTATAAAGAACTTTTATTTTGTGATGTGATTGTTAATATGTATTTTCATGCTCTGTAACTGAAAGATGAGACTCTCTCTACCTGTCATATAGTGGCCCTAATTCAGTCCTGACCATCTGAAGGGGCTTGGCTCCTATACTGGCTCTCTGACTTTGCTACTCTAAAAAAATAATTGGATGATTTTATTAAAGGCAACCTGTACTGAGAGAATATGAAAACACTGATCTGAATCAAGTATCCAGATCAGGAGTTATAAGTTCAAATAAGCAAATGTTCTAATCTGAATAGTTGCTCCTGGCCAGTGACTGATACAGTATTGAAGCCAGACACAGCCAGGCACATGTCAACCCCCATATTATTCTCAGTACAGTGTTTCTTTAGTACTAATGATGTAGAAACTAAATTAGACTGTCTTGATTGAACCCAACTCCCCTTCCCTGAGAGGAAAAATTGGTCTGTTTTGCATTACCTAAATAGTGTTTGTGGTAAGGTAAACTTGATTATAATCTGTCATTTTTAAACAAACATAGCAATAACTGCCATTTATGAGTGTCAGGAAAGAAGCATGCATGTGCGCAGATGCATGGTTCCTGTAAGCCCCGTTTATGGCCGTTTAGTGGGTGCACATACGCGTGCGCGATGGAGTCAGGTGGGCTATTTAAGCTGCACTAGTTCCTGGTCTATTACAATCCAGATCTGTGTATCTGTTCTTGTATTGTCATGCTGTTGCCAACCCGATTTGCTCCTGACTTTACCTGAACTCAGCCTGCACTGACCCCTGGCTTGCCTCGGGACTATGCTTCTGTCTTATCCTTATGCTCATCTGCCTTGTTGTTACCGACCCCAGCCTGACTTCTGACTACTCTTTTGCCTCCCGCCTGTGTCTGATCTGCCTTCTAGTTGCTGACCTGGACTGTCTGACCTTGCCTTGCTCATCTTCCTGCACCTGATCCAGTCCTAGCTTTGTGTGACATCTGTTACTGTTCTTCTGCCAGTGTGCCTCCAGCCAGCTGCTCTTGCATACTCACATCCGCATCCTCCAGCAGAAGTCTTATCAGACCCCTCATGCCAATTTTGTGCTCTGGCTTTCCCTGTTACTCTACCAGGGCTCCTGAGCCAGAGCTGTAAGAGAGGCCTTCCACTAAACATCGGGCTCCATCACCGGGTATGTTACAACAAGGTTTACTGGCTTAGAAAAGTATGCAGTTGGTTAAATAGGAAGTCCCCAGTATGTGTATGATAGGGACATAGGAGGGTGAGCTCTTTTTTGGGACAAACACTGATGTGAATGGTTCACTGTTCTCTGTAAAGCCGCATACACACGAGCGGAATATCAGACAGGAAAAGTCTGATGGAAGCTTTTCATCGTCTATTCTGATCGTGTGTGTGCCTCATCGGACCCTCTTTTTCGAAAATTCTGACGGACCTAGAAATAGAAAATGTTCAAAATATTTCCGACTGAGCCATTTCCTATTGGGAAAACCGCTCATCTGTATGCTGTTCCGATGGACAAAAAATGACGCATGCTCTGAAGCAAGTACGAGACGGAAGCTACTGGCTACTGGCTATTGAACTTCCTATTTCTAGTCCCGTCATACGTGCTGTACGTCACCGCGTTCTGGACGGTCGGACTTTGGTCAGATTTTGTGTTGACCGTGTCTAGGCAAGACAGCTTGAATGGAATTCTGTCTGAGTTCTGTCGGAGAAACCTTCGGAGTTTATTCCGATGGCAAAACCGGTCCCGTGTACACGGCATAAAAAGCTGTAAAAAGTATTAACATTCTACAAAACAATAAAAGTAAATAAAGTGTACACAATCAACACTGCAGTGTAAACAAATGTGCAAAGCGCAGTAACCAATCAAATTTCCTTTTGTTGTAGCCAAACAATTAAATAAAGTATGAAATTATTTAATGCACTCAAAGAAACAATATTCTGTTTTAAGGGAACCTATCATGTACCTGGTAGCAGAGCCTTACACTTCTGACTTGGGGCCCCTGATAGTGTAGACAGGAGGCGCAAGAGTGCAGAATGGCATGAGTGCCTGTAAGTCTTGCTAGCAGCAGAGCAGGAGAAGTCATCAGATGGCTCAAACAAGCAGGTGAGCAGGCAGGCAACTGAAGGATGACAGACTGAGTCATGGCAGAGTCAGGCAAGCCGGGTCATACACTGGCAGGACAGATCAGGTACAGAGGAGCAGGCAATAGCGTGGTCTGGGTACAAGCCGGTCAGGAGCCAATCGGTGCAATAGAAGCCAATGAAGCAGACAGAAGTGGAAGTCAAGGACAAGCCAGGGTCAGTGCAGATGGAGTTCAGAGAGTGGTCAGACAAGCCGGGTCAGTAACTGGAATCAGGGTACAGGATAACAGGAAAACAGGATACAATGGAGGCTGAAAGACAAAGCAGCACTGAACCTAAGCACTGGCTGGGTTTAAATAGCCTGGTTGGCGCCAACATGTGTCACAAGTGCACGTGTGCGCATATGTATTAGCCAATGCCCAATTCTTGCAAGCACAAAAATGAATCTGTTTTAGCTTGTGCCTTTCCTTACATTGCCCCCTCCCAATGGACAGCCTCCGGCTGCCCAACTGAGCACATTTTTTTTAATGATTACGCTTAAATGCTTGAAAGAGTCTTTCAGCATGGATATTGCTCTCAGGCTCCAAAGAATTGTCTTCAAGCCCATACCCTTTCCACTTGATCAAATACTGGATTTGATTAAGTCTCTTCCTGCAATCCACAATTGCTTCCACTTTGTATTCTTCCTCCCCATCCACCATTACTAACTCAGGAGGACCACTGTTCTGTTCAGGAAATGGATCTGGAACTGCAGGTTTCAGCAAAAACACATGGAAAACAGGGTGAATTCTAAAGGAATTTGGCAACACTAACCCACAGGCAACATCATTGATCTTTTTCTTTACTGAAAATGGTCCCACATACTTAGGCCCCAATTTCCTTGAAGGACAGGTTAACTTCAGATTTGTTGTGGCCAACCATATCTGATCACCTGGCTCTAAGATCAGTCCCCCCCCCCCCCCCATCTTTTTTATCAAAAATCATTTAAATTACTTCCTGTGTCTTAGCCATAGTTTATTGTAACAGTTTGTTATTAGAACTGAAAAGATTGATCATACCTTGGACAGCAGGAACAGAGCATTCAGGACTTGCAGCGATCAGGAATGAAGGATGAAAAGCATAATTGGCAAAAAATGGAGATTGCTTAGTAGCAGAGTGCTCCGAATTATTATAAGCAAACTCAGCTAATGGCAGCAGAGACACCCAATCATCTTGTGAAAAGAATGACAAGCAGCGTGAGTATTGTTCCAGTGTCTGATTGGTTTTCTCAGTTTGGCCATTGGTCTGCGGATGATATGCTGAAGAGAAAGACAGTTCAATCTGCAGGGTTTTGGACATAAGGCTTTCCAAAACTTGGAGGTAAACTAAACCCCGCGATCTGACGCGATATTGACAGGAACTCCATGCAATTTTACTATTTCTTTGATAACATTTCGTGCTGTTTCCAAGGCTGATGGTGTGCCCTCCATAGGTACAAAATGTGCCATCTTCAATAGACGGTCCATGACCACAAAGTAGCGTAAACTTCAGATGGAGGGAGTTCTACAATAAAGTCCATCAACATCATTTTCCAGGGTCTGTCTGGGATTGGCAAGGGTCTGAGTAGACCCCAAGACTTAGTCCTGCTAGTCTTGTTCCGGATGCATGTAATGCAGGCTTCCACATAGTTTTTATATTCTTTTTCCAGACTGAGCCACCAAAAGGTAGGTTGTTAAACTTCAGTAGTTTTATGTATATCGAAATGTCCTGCAAGGGCATGGTCATGGCAGAGACCAAGAACAGTGATGGCAAATTTGGCTCATGTGCGCACACGAGTTCACGCATGCACATATGTATTTGCCAATGCCCAATTCTTGCAAGCATGAAAAAGAATCTGTTTTAGCATGTGCACAGAATGCCTTTCCTTACAGAACCCTTGCAAAAAAAGAATTCTGTTTTAGCCTGTGCACAGAATGCCTTTCCTTACAGAACCCTTGCAAAAAAGTATTATATCTACAGCTCACAGTATTTTAGTGTGATCAGCAAGTAAAAATGAAAAGAATATGTAATAAAAGGTGCTGACCTTAAACAAAAGTAACCTAATAAAATTATGTGTATTCTGTTTCAAAGTGATAAAGCAACAAACCAAAAATGGATTACTTATATAGCATATACAGTATCTAGAG
This sequence comes from Aquarana catesbeiana, assembly GCF_042186555.1. Lineage (NCBI taxonomy): Eukaryota > Metazoa > Chordata > Amphibia > Anura > Ranidae > Aquarana > Aquarana catesbeiana. Next base: position 252,947,942 of record NC_133327.1, on the reverse strand, counting down.
GATAAAACAAATAATACATAAACAATTAATATACCGTACATCAAATAAATAATATGCCCCATTGCTGCCATTGCCTGACATTTGGAGTTGAATAGGGAGTGTAAGAAACTCTTCACAGCCAACACCTAAATTATGACTTTGCGTACCAACCTGACCAGAAATAGACTGAGAGACAGAGGAAGGGGAAGACAGCTCAACTGGAGTGACTGTATTGGCTAGTTGATCTATTGATCCATATGTTCTGAAGGAATATTGATACTTACCTGGGTCCTGTTGTTTTCAATATGCATATCTGACCTTTTGTAGTCAATGTCTACATTAAAGGGGAGTAAACATCCTGAAGGGTCGGTGAAGGTTTTCTGCTTGGAAGCAGACACCTTCACAAACTTTGGGAGATTATTTTTGGACCGAGAGGATGAGCATAGTTTGACCACAGAGTGGTGTGTGCTATTACATCTTCTTATATAAGAGTGACACAAATTGATGCATATTATTTTATTTGATGTATATTACTTATTTAATTTTTCATTTATTTTTTATTCGATTTATTGATCTATCCTCCTGCTATATAAGCAATTTTTTTTGGTTGTTTTCAACTATCACTTTGATACAGAAGACACATAATTTTGTTTTGTTAGTTTTGATTAAGCGCAGCACATTTTATTATATATTCATAGAGTGATTTTTCACGTGGTGTGTGCAGCTAGGTGATTGAGACTGTTGCATGGAATAAAAATCATTTTATTTTCTCTGAGTGTCAAATACACCAGAAACACAACCTTTTAATAACTTCCTTGCTGTATATGACAACATAATTATAAGTAATAATCACTTAATCAAAAAAAATCCAAACAGAATTACATAAATTGAAAAGGGAGTGCCCCTATATATTGGTGGTCAGTGTGGTGCCCAGGGCTGGACTGGGACAAAAATTTGGCCCTGGACTTCATCCAGACCGGCCCACTTTGACAGGTTTCTCGCATGCCAGCTGGACAAACCTGCCCCCCCCAGCCGGCCAACCCCGATGGCCACCCAAGACCCCCCTCCCCCTTCACTAGCCATTAGCCGTTCTACTTTATTAGAGTAGAACGGCTGGTACCGGTGGGGAAGTTAGTCATTATTTCACCCGGGGCAAAGAATCAGTTTGTTTCCCCCCCAATGGGACAAGATTAGGCAGAAGTGAGAAACTCTCAGGCCATAGCTGTTGAGTCAGCTGTCTGCCCTATCCGCCAGTGCTCCTTTTGGTCCCCCCATGCTCCTCTGCTCCCCCTGTGCTCCTCTGGTCCTCCCCCTGCTTCTCTGTTCCCCCACATGCTTCTCTGCCCCCCCATGCTCCTCTGTACCCTCGTGCTTCTCTGGTCCCCCCTGTGCTCGTCTGGTACCCCCCCTGCTTCTCTGGTCCCCCACATGCTTCTCTGGTCCCCCACATGCTTCTGTATTCTTCTCCTGATCTTCTGTTCCCCCCAGGCTGCTCTGGTACCCTTGTGCTTCTCTGGTCCCCCCATGCTTCGCTGGTCCCCCCATGCTCCTCTATTCCCCCCCATGCTCCTCTATTCCCCCCATGCTGCTCTGGTCCCCCGTGCTCCTCTATTTTCCCCCCATGCTGCGCTGGTCCCCCATGTGCTGGTCCTCCATGTGCTCCGCTGGTCACCCGCGTGCTGCGCTGGTCCCCCATGTGCTCCGCTGGTCCCCATGTGCTGCGCTGGTCCCCTACCTGCTCCTATGGTCCCCCACCTACTCCTATGGTCCTCCATGTGCTCTGCTGGTCCCCCCCCATGCTCCTCTCCCCCCCAATGCTGCTCTAGTCCCCCGTGCTCCTCTATTCCCCCCCTTTTCTGCTCAGGTCCCCATGCTCCTCTATTCCCCCCATGCTGTTCTGGTCCCCCATGCTCCTCTATTTTCCCCCCATGCTGCGCTGGTCCCCCATGTGCTCCGCTGGTCCCCATGTGCTGCACTGGTCCCCCATGTGCTCCGCTGGTCCCCCACCTGCTCCTATGGTCCTCCATGTGCTCTGCTGGTCCCCCCCATGCTCCTCTCCCCCCCAATGCTGCTCTGGTCCCCTGTGCTCCTCTATTCCCCCCCTTTTCTGCTCAGGTCCCCATGCTCCTCTATTCCCCACCATGCTGCTCTGGTCCCCCATGCTCCTCTATTCCCCTTCCCTCCTTTGCTGCTCAGGTCCCCATGCTCCTCTATTCCCCCCATGCTGCTCTGATCCCCCATGCTCCTCTATTCCCCTTCCCTCCTTTGCTGCTCAGGTCCCAATGCTCCTATATTCCCCCCATGCTGCTCTGGTCCCCCATGCTCCTCTATCCCCCTTTTGCTGCTAAAGTCCCCATGCTCCTCTATTCCCCCCATGCTGCTCTGATCCCCCATGCTCCTCTATTCCCCTTCCCCCATGCTGCTCAGGTCCCCATGCTCCTCTATTCCCCCCATGTTGCTCTGGTCAGACCCCCTATGCTCCTCTATTCCCCTTCCCCCCCTTTCCTGCTCAGGTCCCCATGCTCCTCTATTCCCCATGCAGCTCTGATCCTCCATGCTCCTCTATCCCCCCCATTCTGCTCTGGTCCCCCCGCAGCGCTCACCTCCTCTTCATGCCTAGTTATGAAGCGGACTGAATAATGACATGCTCCTCAGGAGTCGGCACTGAGTAGCTCATCATACGATCCGGAAGGAGGGCTCAGGGCAGCCACACACAGCTGTGACACAAGCTTCCAAGCTTCCTCTGCACTCGTTCTCCTGCTCTTTCCTTTCCTGCTCTCCATCTAGATTCTCCACGGCAGCAGACAGGATGGAGAGTGGGATAAGAAAAGAGCAGGAGATCGAGTGCAGAGGAAGCTTATGTCACAGCTGTGAGTGGCTGCCCTGAGCCCTCCTTCTGGATCGTATGATGAGCTTCTCAGTGCCAACTCCCGAGGAGCATGTCATTATTCAGTCCGCTTCATAACTAGGCAGGGAGAGGAGGTGAGCACGGCAGGGAGGGGGAGACAGAGGAGCAGAGGGGTGGCGGTCTGCTGTCACTGAAGCCGGCCCACTGAGCCATCGGCCCACCGGGAAACTCCCGGTAGTCCCGATGGCCAGTACATGCCTGGTGGTACCGACTTTTATTGGTGGTCAGTGGAGAAGCCCCTTGCATTTTCAGTGGATAAAAGGTCCTGTCCCTTAGATTGGTGGTCAGTGCAGTGTGACCTTATAGTTGTGGTCAGTGGGAGAAGGACACCCTGACATTTGTGGTCAGGAGAAAGAAAGGTTATGTTACAATGGTGGTTAATAGGAATAATACTCCCTTAAAATTCTAGTAATGTAGTTCCCTCTTACATATATAATCAATGGGAAAAATGCCTCATTTCTTAGAGTGTCTTTGGGAAGAATAACCCTAATGCCCCGTACACACGGTCGGATTTTCCGATGGAAAATGTCCGATCGGAGCGTGTTGTCGGAAATTCCGACCGTGTGTGGGCTCCATCGGACATTTTCCATCGGATTTTCCGACACACAAAGTTGGAGAGCAGGAGATAAAATTTTCCGACAACAAAATCCGTTGTCGGAAATTCCGATCGTGTGTACACAAATCCGACGGACAAAGTGCCACGCATGCTCAGAATAAATAAAGAGATGAAAGCTATTGGCCACTGCCCCAATTATAGTCCCGACGTACGTGTTTTACGTCACCGTGTTCAGAACGATCGGATTTTCCGACAACTTTGTGTGACCGTGTGTATGCAAGACAAGTTTGAGCCAACATCCGTCGGAAAAAATCCATGGATTTTGTTGTCGGAATGTCCGAACAAAGTCCGACCGTGTGTACGCCCTATTATACTGGGGTTAGTGGCAAGAGGGACACTTACATTCGTGATCACTGGTCAGTGGGAAGAATGTCCCTATTACTAACAACTAAATAGATCATTAGTGTCAGTGGTTACTTTCCTGAGAGCTAAAAGGAGCACACCTTAATGTGTAATTTTCAGAGTGTCACAATGCTGTATTACTAGTTATAAGCTTTAATAACTCTGGTTAATGTATATCAAGCCAGGTATTTTAATCTTACAATTGTGCATATGTGTGTAAGCCTCATTATGTTACGAGTTCTTCTAGAGTTGCAGTATAGAATATTAGCTCTTTACGATGAAAAGTAGGATTAACAGGCACATGATAAAGAAAATGATCTATTTAATGATTAATGAATTCTGCATACTAGAAAGTAAACAATTTCCTACATTATCAATGTTATAAACAATAATTAGTCGATAAAATCTTTGTTTTTTTATCACATAAGGAAATCTGAATATATAACTAGCCTGCTTTGTATTTTTCCCACATTCAGCTGCGGACGTATAACCACTAATTTACAAATGAAAAGCCATTAGTTGAATGTTTTATAGACATAATGAAACCACAATGAACCAGCAATGGCAGTAATTGTCCCAGGGAAATTTCATCCACTGCCTCTTACAGGACTCAAAATTATGAATGAAATCCTTGACAAGTCCTAATACATTTTCAGGGGGTGTAATGAAGTTTATAGTACTTTGTAATCTTTTTTATATGTGAATGCCATTGTGCTGCTAGTGACACGTCAGTTCATTTAAGGAATGACAAGGCCAATATTGTTGTTGTGATTTGTCACAAAGAAACCCTCACTGCTCCAAGGTTATTGAAACGTTTTTAATGCTGATGAGCTGTAAAAGTGACAAGACTTTATCACTGTTATGGTGTTTCTATTTAAACACCCTCATTAACTTTTTTTTTACAAGTTAGTATTTTCTGGCAGTGTCTTGGTCGTTTAATGTCACTGTCAAAATCTGGAGTCAGGCTGAGAGACAAGTGCCTGTAGCAGTAGATTTCACAGGTAGTCAGCTGGAAATGTACAAGTAAGTAGATCCCCCTAGTGGATGGTGCGGTCATCTGAGGCACGGGTCTAAGCACTAACTGGTATTCGCCAGAGCTCCTGATGGTGGTGATGGGTTTTACTGCTTGTTAGTACCACATCACAAGTCTCAGGATTGCCCCACCAGGTGGTGAGCAAGCCAGAGTCCGGTAGCATATAAAGCAAGTAGTGATCAAGTAGAAGTGTCATCAGTAAATTTTAGCAGTAGCTGAATTGGAACAAACAAAAGGGTAGTCGACAAGCCAGGGATTGATAACATGTAGCTGGATGGGATCAGACGAAAGCGTAGTCAATGAACAAGCCAGGGATGGGTAACGAGTGGTAGTAAAGATAAGGTCAGCAGTAGATATTCAAAGGAGAAAGATATTGGCTGGAGATAGCACAATAATTTGTCAAAGAGGAAGTGCAGAAACATCTCTTAAATCAGGAAGTTCATGGGAGGATCAACATGTTCAAGGTTGAAGAGAAACAAGACACAGAGCAAGATTGTCTATGGAATCAGGCAGGAAGCTGTCTAGCATCCCTGGTGGCACAGTGAGAGGAGCCACAGCCAGATACCACACAGGCTGCAGGTTCATAATCAGGTCCTGATAGTCACCTTAACAATTTGCTTTAAATTAGTAGATTTAGGAATGTTTGCAGCAGTGCAACATGTCTTCTCTGCCAAAGTGTACCAAAAATAAATGAGGTTTATCCCTTTTATTTATATGCCTGCCATGAAAATATAGCATTTGTACAGTTTCAGATAAGCTTATTCTCAATTAGTCCCCAGTTTTTCTACTTGTACTTAGAACTCCATTAGAGTGACTTCCAAAGCACTTCAAATGCTGATGAGGCCTAGCAATTGGCTAATAGCTCCCCTTAGCATTTGTCTATTGAACTGGTCCCCAAATATTCAAAGCCATGAGGTGCTTTAAAAGCTCAGTGTTTGGGTAATTTTTTACAGACATGCCTTGTAGTATGGCATTTATGGAGAAATCTTTCTTCTTTTGTAGAGGTTTGTGTTCTTCCATTTCCAACAATCATTATGCAAAGTCTCCCTCTTTGTATGTAGACATCCAGTGCATTCATTGCCTAAAACCCCAACTACAGGTATAACTTTGCTTTGAAATGAATGAAGACAGATTACAACCTTGGTCAGCTTTTTATTACAACGTGTGTTTTTAGTTTTTTGGTGACCTTCAAACTATTGCAGGGACACAGAATGAGGGAGATTTGTACACAGACAGCAATTAAAATGCAACAGTTGTAACTCCTGCCTATCTTAATAAAAAAAAAGTAAAATACCGGTAACTATTTTGAGTGGATTTTCACTTTAATATTCTACCTCAACACATCCCTGTAAAGTGTAAGTTCTCTTTTTTTTTTCAAGATGGAGCATTCCGACTATGCATCAATTTGTAGTTATACCTAAAAGAAGGATCAACTGTAGTAAAACACTATTGGAATTTCAGTGGTTAGATCCTGAGAATTTGTAGTTTTTCTTTTAAGCTTTACTGTTATTGTATTATTATGCAGTATATGTATGTGCCCATACATGAAGTGTGAATGTTGATTGATGAAATAAATAAAAAATTGTTTCATGCAAATCCACAAATTGAATGTCTTGAAAGGCTCCCACCTCAGCACCCTTGAGACTACAATCCTGGAGATTACACTGGAATGGGGCTCTTACATAGTGTCCTCTAGTAACATGAAGGTCCATGAGGTTGCATCCCTGGATATGGATATATATATATTCATTAAACTAAAGATCAACTTAATAATTAATGCCTATAGCATTTATTAGCGTTTTAGCAACCAAGTATAAAAACAAAGGGTGTTTACGTCCTTCCTTTCATTATCACCTAACAAATGTATAAGGACTTGTTCATCATCATGTCTGGATACCAAGATGCATTTGATGTCCTGTGCTTACTATGAGGCTTTTTGTGAGCCTATGCAAGCACATTGGGCCCTCTGTCAACAATTTGATGAACCATGGAGATCTTAAATATCGCTGTGTTAAGCCTCAAATGTGAATATGCCTCTAATTTGACCACAGTTCTTCAAAAATATTTCATGTATGACTCATTATATTTTTATTATTCAGACGAATTAAACATAACATAAAAATAAGAAATTGTGCCACTGTTGTACTTTTGTAAAAATGGACAAGGGCATCTGTACATTATACATGAAATTTTACAAATTCAATCTGTTTAATTTGTTATTGCAATATTCTTCTGCTAATCAACAAGTGATAAGGTTCCTGTTCATTTCCAGGTTAAGTTTGCGGTGAACAGCAATCCTATAGCTTATTGGCCAGACTTCAAAAACAAACCCCCATATTACTTTCCCTGCTTATCCTGATGTGGCCTACCAAAATAGGTTGCATGGTGTGCAGAATGTCTCTATAATATTTCTGCTTTCTGACATTATCCACGGTAATTTTTTTTTCTGGATCAAAAATGCCTAATCTCTCCCTCTTTAAATGCAACCTACTAAAAAGACCTAAATAAGGTGCAGAGTGTCTCTGTATTATGTCTGCCTTTTGTACCTGCCATAATCCACTCTAAATTGTATGTCTGTAGCAGAAATGCCTTGTCTCTCTTTAGTAACCAACTTAAAAGGCTTACATGATTTGCAGTATGCCTCTGCAATATGTCTGCCTCTTGTCTCTTACATAATCCACTGTAATTTTTAATTAGGTTTTGAAAAAAAAAACTGCATTGTCCTTCCCTCTCACATTGCTGGCTAATCAAGCTGCTTACATACACAACTGCTGTACTATATGTCTAACTATTGTCTTTGAAATATGGCTCTGTAATTTATGTTTCTTCATAACAACTGCCTTGTTTCTGGAATGTGAGGTTGTGGTTTTGAAGTACTTTTGTGCACTCTGTGTTGATATTTAATTAATTTTGTAGACAATATAGTGTGGTACTGCAGTAGAAAATATTCACAAACTATCCAATGAAACATATTTTACCATTGTTCGGCAATTGCTATAAAGTTAAAATATTTTTATTTTACTTTTCTAAGTGTAAACCTTCCAATAGTTTTACATCTGAAAAAGATAAAAAGAAGAGGGCGCACCAGCCTTGTGCATTATCCCAAGGCAATTATTAAAAACTATTTAAAAACTACTCACAAACATGTGGAGAATGATTGCTTGTAATCAGTCCTGGAACCGACAGTCTCAAGATAGAGGAGGACATCACAACCACTGCTGACTGATGCGTTTCGAAGGAGTACCTTCTTCCTCAGAGCCTAGCAGTTCTTATTAATAAATTGCCTTGGAATAATGCACGAGGCTGGTGCGCCCTCTTCTTTTTATCTTTTTTATGACTATTAGGATATCCCCTATCCTGGAGGTCAGCAAGGCCAGAGACACTATCCCCTGAGTCATAGACCACCTGGTCTTTCCACTAATGTGCAAGAGTGTTTGTTTTCTATTATTAAGCTTTTACATCTGTTCTGTATTACTGCTAGATAGAAAAAAAATCATGCTTCACAGCAAAAACTGCCTAAAAATACATTTTTTAATTTAAAATTAATCAGCTAGGGGTGTTGTTGCTTTATGTAAGTCAAGTAATAATGCAAAATGTAAAAAAATTATGATACATAAAATATCCGTGACAACAAAATGAGGAGGTGTTGCTGATATCCTGGAGAATTTGCATGTTCTGTAACACTGCATATGGCTTAAAATGATCTCTGTAGCATGTACAGTGGGGACGGAAAATATTTAGGCCCCCTTACATTTTTCACTCTTTGTTATATTGCAGCCATTTGCTAAAATCACTTAAGTTCATTTTTTTCCTCATTAATGTACACACAGCACCCCATATTGACAGAAAAAACACAGAATTGTTGACATTTTTGCAGATTTATTAAAAAAGAAAAACTGAACTATCACATGGTCCTAAGTATTCACACCCTTTGCTCAGTATTTAGTAGAAGCACCCTTTTGATCTAATACAGCCATGAGTCTTTATGGGAAAGATACAACAAGTTTTTCACACCTGGATTTGGGGATCCTCTGTCATTCCTCTTTGCAGATCCTCTCCAGTTCTGTCAGTATGGATGGTAAACATTGGTGGACAGCCATTTTTAGGTCTCTCCGGAGATGCTCAATTGGGTTTAAGTCAGGGCTCTGGCTGGGCCATTCAAGAACAGTCACCGAGTTGTTGTGAAGCCACTCCTTTGTTATTTTAGCTGTGTGCTTAGGGTCATTGTCTTGTTGGAAGGTAAACCTACAGCCCAGTCTGAGGTCCTGAGCACTCTGGAGAAGGTTTTCATCCAGGATATCCCTGTACATGGCTGCATTCATCATTCCCTCGATTGCAACCAGTTGTCCTGTCCCTGCAGCTGAAAAACACCCCCACAGCATGATGCCACCACCACCATGCTTCAATGTTGGGACTGTATTGGACAGGTGATGAGCAGTGCCTGGTTTTCTCCACACATACCGCTTAGAATTAAGGCCAAAAAGTTCTATCTTGGTCTCATCAGACCAAAGAATCTTATTTCTCACCATCTTGGAGTCCTTCAGGTGTTTTTTTTAGCAAACTCCATGCAGGCTTTAATGTGTCTTGCACTGAGGAGAGGCTTCCGTCGGGCCATAAAGCCCTGACTGGTGGAGGGCTGCAGTAATGGTTGACTTTCTACAACTTTCTCCCGACTACATCACTGGAGCTCAGCCACAGTGATCTTTGGGTTCTTCTTTACCTCTCTCACCAAGGCTCTTCCCCCCTGATAGCTCAGTTTGGCCAGACGGCCAGCTCTAGGAAGGATTCTGGTCTTCCCAAACGTCTTGCATTTAAGGATTATGGAGGCCACTGTGCTCTTAGGAACCTTAGGTGCAGCAGAAATTTTTTTGTAACCTTGGCCAGATCTGTGCCTTGCCACAATTCTAAATATATATATAAATATATGAGTGTCACAGCAAAGGGTCTGAATACTTAGGACCATGTGATATTTCAGTTTTTCTTTTTTCTGCAAAAATGTCAACAATTCTGTGTTTTTCTGTCAATATGGGGTGCTGTGTGTACATTAATGAGGAAAAAAATTTAATTAAACGATTTTAGCAAATGGCTGCAATATAACAAAGAGTGAAAAATTTAAGGGGGTCTGAATACTTTCAGTCCCCACTGTAATTCGAAGAATTGGTGTTTTTCCCATGTTGCCCTCAAAGTCACATAAAATAAGGGGGCCTCTCTCCGCTAACTAGTATTTTTAATTTTTAATTTTTTTTTTATCCCAGGGCAGTGCCCAGCTGTCCATGTCCTTTGATAATCCCTTGAATATGGAGAGAACTGATATTCAAAATTCACCTTGTGTTGACTTCAAGAGGGTTCTGAATAAAGTTAGCAGTTTAAACATATTTTAGTTCATTTGCCGAAAGGGCCCCACCCCCTTAATTGAACCCAAACAAGTTTCCCCATCACTATTTCCAAGCAAAGCTTGCATTATCAAGTATAATTGCAAGGCTATTATGAAATTTATTATGAGTATTGTATATACTGCATGGTTAAAAAAATGTTTCTAATCCTATTAATATAAAAGCACTGAATAAATGAAAGGTTAGGTTTGTGGTAATTTTTTGGCAGACCATTTTACTGACTAAATTTATCTTGTCGTTATAAGTGTGCTGAGCTGAAATTATCATTACTCATGCAAGGCAGTCAGATTAGTCCTGTCACATCTGTCTTCAACAACTCTTTATTGCAAAGTTAGCACAAGGAATTAAGCTTTGTAGAGGATACAGTAACACTACAAGAAAGGGAGGATATTGATGAGAGGACACAGTGGAATAAAGATCTTAGTATTTCTCTAACTCTGACCTTTTGCTAACTTGAATAGTAAAGGTACCCTATTGATCAACATATACACTTCCACTGAGCATTACCTTGAACTCTTCTCAGTTTAAGTTATATTAAAGGAAACTTGTCAGGAGAGGAATGAGTGCACTGCTAATGCTAACTAGGGATAGGAGAATCTGCATAGGTTGGATTTGCGGGGGGGGGGGGGGGGTCCATTGAAATGTTTCTGAAATTCAGGAAACCTGAACTTAGCAAACCCTACTTAAGTCAATGTGGGACAGGTCTACATAAAAAAGTCTGGTCATTTTCAAAGATAATGGGCAAGCTATTGTCAAAAAAGGGAAAGGGCAGCTGGGCACTGCCATGGGCGATATTTAACAAAGCAAAAAACATTTTTAAAAAATACCATACAGCTGGAAGAGGGTTATTTTAATGAAACTTCATTCATTTTTAAATTACATGCTTGGGAGCCCTTCATGGACAGTATCGGTGACATTGTATTCTGGCATCACATATTTTGGATGTACAATTTATTTTTTAACTACCGTATTTACTCGAGTATAAGCTGACCCGAATATAAGCCGAGGCACCTAATTTTACCACGAAAAATTGGGAAAATTATTATTATTATTATTAAATTATTATTATTATTATTGACTCGAGTATACAGTAAGCCTAGGGTGAGAAATGCGCAGCTACTGTAAGTGGAAAAGAGGATCAACAATGCCTATTTGCAGCCTCACTGTGTCCATTTGCATGCCTCACTGTGCCCATTTGCAGCCATAGGTCCCCCGAACTTCAAACTTGGTAGTTAAGAGTTCCTAGATGCCCCCTAGATGCAGCCAAAATTTGGGGTCTCTGGACCCAAAGGGTCCTGAAATGACATTGCTGCAGATGGACACAGTTGACCGACTTTGGGGCCCCGTATCTAGGAAACCCAAATTTGGTGTGCAAACCCAGTGGAACTAGCATTATAACATATCCAAAGCTGGGGTTCCTAGCACCAAGTGGCCCCAAGATACAGGGCCCCAAAGTCGGTTCAGAAAATGTCAAGCACTTTTCTGCAGCAGAGCATGACATTTTCCGAACCGGCTTTGGGGCCCCGTATCTCGGGGAACTAGGAACCCCATCTTTGGATATGTTGTAGTGCTAGTTCCACTTGGTTTGCACACCAAATTTGGGGTTCCTAGCACCAAGTGGCCCCAAGATACAGGGCCCCAAATTCGGTTCGGAAAATGTCATTCTCTGCTGCAGAAAAGTACTTGACTCGAGTATAAGCTGAGGGGGGAATTTTCAGCACAAAAAAATGTGCTGAAAATCTCGGCTTATACTTGAGTATACACGGTATTACATTTAGCTTGGATTAAATACAACAGCAGCACCCCAAACTCATTCTAATCATCTTTGGGAAAAAAAGGCTTTTCTAGGTAGTTGTGCCTGCGCTAACTAATTTGTTTTATTAAGGTAATCGGCCTGAATTGATTGGTAAAAATACCAAGCAAAACAGATCTACAGGCTATAGAAAAGCCCTCAATTTTTTTACAAAATGGGCATTAGCAAAACATTTCAGTGTCCCACCTTGCACTTTTTTTTTTGCTTTGTTTTATTTTATTTTTTTCACGTTTACCCATATTTTTGTATTTTCTGCCAGGTTAAAAAAACATATTGGGGGTTGGGTTTTAGTGTTGCAGGGTTTTAATTTATGTTGCTAAGCTATTGAGGGATCAGCAGTGTAAACTTAATGTTGCCACAGGCAAAGTTGCACTTTGTTTTCACACACATCACCACATACTTGTGCTGTAAAATTGTGTGCACCAAAGCACCACATACACTATTTTACCAAAAGTATTGGGACACCTTCCTTGCGCATGAACTTTAATGGCATCCCAGTCTTACTCCGTAGGGTTTAATATTAAGTTGGCCCACCTTTTTCAGCTATAAAAGCATTAGCTCTTCTGGAAAGACTGTCCACAAGGTTTAGGAGTGTGTCCATGGGAATATTTGACTATTTTTCCAGAAGTGCATTTGTGAGATCAGGCACTGATGTGGAAAAGAAGGCCTGTCTTGCAGTCTCCGCTCTAATTCATCCCAAAGGTGTTCTATCGGGTTGAAGTCAGGACTCCCTGCAGGCAAACTTGTTTATCCATGTCTTTATGGACCTTGCTTTGTGCACTGGTCCAAATCATTTGGTGGGGGGGATTATGCTGTGGGGCTATTTTTCAGGTTTTAGGCTTAGCCCCTTAGTTCCAGTGAAGGGAAATCTTAGACGTCAGCATACCAAGAGGTTTTGGACAATTTCATGCTCCCAACTATGTGGGAACAGTGTTGGTGTGCAGCCTGTCCTAACATGGCTGCACACCAGCGCATAAACAAGGTCTATAAAGACATGAATGAGCGAATTTGGGGTGGAGGAACTTGACTGGCCTGCACAGAGTCCAGACATTAGAATGGAGACTCCGAGCCAAGCCTTCTCGTCTACATCAGTGTCTGACCTCACAAATGCGCTTCTGGAAGAATGGTAGAACATTCCCATAGACAATCTGCTAAACCTTGTGGACACTCTTCCCAGAAGAGTTGAAGCTGTTATAGGTTCAAGGAGTGGGCCAACTCAATATTATTCCATACAGACTAATGCCCCATACACACGGTCGGACATTGATCGGACATTCCGACAACAAAATCCTAGGATTTTTTCCGACGGATGTTGGCTCAAACTTGTTTTGCGTACACAAGGTCGCACAAAGTTGTCAGAATTTCCAATCGCCAAGAACGCGGTGACGTACACCACGTACGACGAGACTAGAAAAGGCCAGTTCAGAACCAAGCGTGGCACCCTTTGGGCTCCTTTTGCTAATCCCGTGTTAGTAAAAGTTTGGTGAGAGACGATTCGCGCTTTTTCAGACTCGTGGTTTTCAGATCGTTTTCTGCTGTTCAGTTTGTGCTTGTGGGTTTGTATCTGCTCTTCAGTGCGTGCAAGCAAGCTACGCGGGACTTTGTCATTGTGTTCTTGTTCGTTCGTTACTGTTTTTCAGGTCGCTCTTCACAGGCCTTGTTGTTCTTCAGTGCATTCTGTTACTTTGTTCTGAGAAGCCGACCGTTTTCTAGCAATGTTGCGTATACATACTTTTCGTAGAGTTCGTGCTGTACGGGGGCTTGGTGTTGGGGTCCTGACCTTGACACAAGTCCAGTCCATGAACAGGGTGGGGAGGAGTTCATGGACCAAGAATTGGTTGCTTTAGCGTGACCAGTTCTGTCACATGCCTTTGCTCCGTGAGATCCGTGAGAATAATCCTGATGATTTCAGGAACTTTCTCCGGATGACGGACCCCGTATTTCACCGTTTGTTTGCTTTGCTGACCCCCCATATTAGCAGGCAGGATACCTGCAAGAGGCAATCATCTATCTGCTGACTTTGCCAAACCCATACACACTATAGCCATCTCTTCTGTGCTCAGATTTATGGATGAATTCTCCAAAGCATGTAGTGCAAGGGCCTGCCTGTATGCTTTCAAATGGTACTGTTTAAAGTTTTGGTATCCTATTATTATCTTGATAGGTAATAGCAGAATGTCCAAATGTGCTAAAATGTGTACAGTGTGTTATATCTTTGTATTATGACACTTCTTAAATGGCCCATGGGGGGAGGATATGATAGGTATACCTTATACTTTGGTCTTTAAAAATTCCCATAAATAAATGTTACCTTGATGTTGGCCAAGAATGTTTGTGTCTAATCTGCTTTCCATGTTTATGTGCAAAAACACTAATTTTTTTTTGTTTTACTCTACAGTTTCCTTCCACACCACAGGAATGGCAGACTGTGGCCTCCCACTTTGCCCAGCGGTGGGACTTTCCTAACTGCGGAGGGGCAATTGATGGGAAACAGGTCCACATCATCCCACCACCCAACTCGGGGTCATACTATTATAATTATATGGGGTTCAATAGTATTGTGATGTTGGCGGTGGTGTCGGCTACTTATGAATTTCTGTATGTGGATGTGGGGAAGAATGGCCGGATGTCCGATGCTGGAGTCATCGCCCAGACGGAGTTCTACAGGTGTCTCCAGAATGGCAGCTTGGACTTGCCATCTCCAGAAGACAATGTGGAAGGACTCCCATTCGTCTTCGTAGCGGATGAAGCATTTGCGCTGGGGGACCATCTTATGCGGCCATTCCCGAGGAGGACCCTCACCCTGGACCAGAGGGTTTTTAATTACCAGCTGGCCAGAGCCAGAAGAGTGGTGGAGAACACGTTTGGAATCATGGCCAGCCGGTTCTGCCTATTTCTTACACCCATACATATGGCGGAGTACAAACTGAGTCACATTATCTTGGCGCGCTGTGTTCTACACAACTTTTTACGGCAACATTCTGCCAACTATGCTGGCTCAATTGGGCCTGAGGCCGGAATTCAAAATGAACCCACCCTGACAGCGCTTGAAAGTGGCCACCCTGGCTTGCCCCCCGAGTGCCGTGATGTCCGGCTAAGATACCTTGAATTCTTTGCGGGTAGGGGGGCTATCAATATGCCAGACAATGTGTAAATCCTTTTTCAAATTAAAAAAAAAAATAAGCAAATCTTTGGTGACATTTACTGCTTGTGTTTGTTTTAGCTGACCCTGACAGAAATGTGGTGAGTCCTGAAAATGGCGTGATTGTGTAACCTTACAAAGCACTGTTGGGTGTTATTTACTAAAGGCAAAGACACTTTGCACTACAAGTGCAGTTGAAACTGCACTTGTAGTGCAAAGTGTCTTTGCCCTTAGGAAATAACACCCATTGTCACAGAAAGCAGCAATTAGAGCACCACAAAAGTGTTGTAGCGTTGAGACAATAATCCACACATTCTTGATTAACAATCTTTTTACTACCTGCACAATCACATGTGCATTTAGAAAAGGTTTTTAAAACAAACCAACATGTTTGTTGTATAACAATTTTTGGGGTCACATTAGAAAAAGTAGAAATGTCCATTTAAGATAAAACAGGCATGTTTAAAACCAACAAGAAAGACACAAATCTTTAACTTACAAAGTTCACAATTGGTAGAACTTGAAGGCAATATCAGACATGAGTATTTAGAAACTGTGTATGATATTGCGTTCAGATGGGGTGAAGTCACCCCCAGAAAAGCCAAATTTTGAAGATGCACACAAATTGCCGAATGTCAACATGTGCTAGCTGCCATCATGGGGGATCAAGGGACGTGTTTTGTGGGTGCAACCCCTTCCTCTCAGTTACTTTATTATTAAGGAAGGGGTTGCACCCCCAAAATGTATCCATTGATCTCCCGTGATGGCAGATAGCACATGTTGACACACTGTGTGCATCTTCAAAATTTGGCTTTTCTCCAACTTGACAAAAAATGTTAAAAAATTGCAGCACACCATAAAACAAAGGGATTTGGAGGAGTTTTAAACTCTCCCCAAAACATCAATGATGTTCTTATTTTTTTGAAGAACATCATTGATGTTTTTCTTGATGTTTTCCAAGTCCCTATTACACCCCATGATCTCCCCAATCAGGATCTGTGCACTTTCCGAGGTGAAAGGATCTGGATCCACAACATCACGATCACCTAAAAAATAAAAACCAAAAAAAAACATGTATTATAAATATGCCGGCATCCATCTCTTACCTGAGCCTGTGGTCGCAGACACTCACCTGTTGTGGTGCCAATTTCCACCACGTCTTCCTCCTCCTGCTCTGTTTGTCTTGGGTGGGGGGTCTCTGGTCTCCTCGGATGAGGGGTGTCCTCCGAGTCTTTTCTCCCCTATGTAATAAAAAATGGTATACTTAGCAAACAGATATTTGATGGCAGAACTATAAATATGAAACATTGCTTGGAAGTGGGGTACAATTGTCTGTTTTGGCAGAGTTCCAAGATGTAGAATTTTTAGTGTCCTTTGTCAAGCTTCAATACTTTTACCTGTTTTGTACAAGCTTCACAGATGGAGACACCCCTATAGTATACACTGGAGCACCTGTGTGGGCTCCCTAATAAAAAGGCTGTTCTTGTGTCCCACACTAGTGCTCCAGCGTCCAGATGTGTAAACAGCTGCTGAATGTCCTCTCCTTACACAGAATCTAGTTTGCATTTCATTCTAGTAACAAAACCATCTACACAACCAAATTCTTTTCAGACAAGTAGGCCCTAAAAAATGTGGGCAAATGCATATGGCCAAAACAATGGTGTTTTATAGGCCGAAAGAAAAATGTTAGATACGAACGAATAATGTGCCCATGAACATGAAAGTTGACATTTTCACCTGGATAACAGTTAAGAAAAGCACATGGAGCAGCACGAACGTAATAAACACAAAAAGACTAGGAACACAGCACAACTACTTACTTTTTTGCAGCACTCCCCAGATCTTTCTGTACTGCTCGTGCTCTCTTAATTTTAGGTGTGACCGCCGCTTCCTGAGCTGGTCTTTCGATCGTCGTAACCCCGAAATTCCGGTGCAGACTCTTGACCACTTTTGCCATTATCTTGGCCTTTCAGACATTGGGGTTTGGGTAAGGTCCATACTTTCCATTATAGTCGGCCCTCTTCAGGATGTCGACCATCTCCAACATGTCCCCAAAGGACATATTTGATGCTTTAAATCATCTCCTTCTGGATCGGGACATTTCTGCCTCCGGGCTTTCCTCCTCCTCCTCGTTGGTGTAAATATCAGACACCTGCTCTGACTCCGCCATGTGCTCTTCCCCACTGCGCTGAATGAGAAGGGGTGGGGAATAGACTAGAAAGAACATCAGGGGCGGATGGAGGTTCACGCATGCGCAGTGTTTATAAAGCGTAACACGCGTGCATAGTACGTACGATCTGTGAGCGGAGGAAGGAGTAACGGAGGCGCCGATCGTGATAACGAAGGTAAGATTTAACATTGGGCCTATACTGCTTCTAGATTGAGGCCTGTATTTGCACAAGTTTAGAAGACTTTAGGCTGACATTAGGGTTTGTCTTGTTTTAGGTCTTGCAGTGAAAATGGATATCTTGAAAGATAAGGACTTTATGGCAATCTTCATTGATATATTCAGGGAGCTGCCCTGTCTGTGGCAGATAAACCACCCTGAATATAAGAACCAAACAAAGAGGAAGGCAGCACTGGATAATTTGTTGGAATTTGTGAAGACGGTGATCCCCACGGCAGACATCACCTATTTGAAGATCCTAATTGGTGGCCTGAGGAGCACTTATCTAAGGGAGCACAAGAAGGTCCAGGATTCCCAGAGATCAGGAGCTGCAGATGACATTTATGTCCCCAGGCTCCTCCTCCTCCTGCCACATCTCCAACACCAGAGCCACAGCCGGGAAGGAAGCGTGGAAAGAAGACCAGAGAGTGATGACCCTGGGTCCAGTCTGGTCTGGCAAAAGATGCAGCCTCTCGTAGTACCACAGCCTGGGGACATAGATGTCATCTGCTGCTTTCATGATCTCTGGGACTTCTGGACCGGACTGCACTCCCTTAGATATGGACTCCTCAGGCCACCAATTTTGCAGTAAAAGAATTGATGTCTGCCCTGGGGGTCCAAGGCTTCATCAACCTATGATGTTTCTCCAGCGTTGCCTCCCTCTTTGTTTGGTTCTGAGCCCTTAATAAAGAATTTTTTGTTTCAATTATACTCACCTATGTGTGTTTTCCTTCAAAAAGGACAGCTTGTTTGTGAGGATTCAGGTACATTTCAAAAATACAATGTGAAATTAACAAGGGACACCAACACCAAACAATCTCCTTGAGATTAAATAATACAAGATATCAATGGTGGTGTGGTAACTTGAGACACAAAACACACACAAAAATATTATGGAGTATAACTAAAAATAAAATAAAACAAAAGATAAGCCTTGAAAAAAATACATACCCAAAAAAAAAAAAAAAAAAACAGCCTTGAAAAAAAAAAAAAAACATTAAAACAACAAAAAAGAAATTTTGTCGGATGTGACAAATCAAAATATATTGAGGGAATCACGATAAATAATAAAGAAAGAAGTTTGTGAGAAGTCTGTGTGAATATGAGCAGCAAAACTACTTAATTCTTCTCACATTATAAAGAAGAAGAGAGTGTGCTGTATTAAACCATTTTTTACACTGCAGCGTGACGAAAGTGCTGTATCCATTGCAAATGCTAATTTTAACCAGACTGAGCTGTTCCATCTCGGAATTTCTTCTGAGCATGCGTGGCACTTTGTGCGTCGGAACTGGCCACACACGGTCGGAATTGACGCGATCGGATTTTGTTGTCGGAAAATTTTATAGCCTGCTCTCAAACTTTGTGTGTCGGAAAATCCGATGGAAAATGTACGATGGAGCCCACACACGGTCGGAATGTCCGACAACACGCTCCGATCGCACATTTTCCGTTGGAAAATCCGACCGTGTGTACGGGGCATAAGACTGGGATGCCATTAAAGTTCATGTGCGTGTAAAGGCAGGCATCACAATACTTTTGGTAATATACTGCATGCATCCCCATAGCTGCAATAAAATTTAGGCACTTACTTTAAAAAAAAAAATGTCAGGTAGGCCTAAAGTGAGAGGCAGATGTTCTGCATGTAGAGGCATAATGGGGCAAACAGGTTCTGCAGGATAAACTCCTACTACTTGTAGGACAAGCTCTACTGCTTCTCCCTAACTCATTCACCCAATACTTCTCCTTCACCTCCTCCTCCCTCTATGTGATTATGGTACAAGGAGAGGCTCTGGAGCGCTGTTTTTTTGTTCACCTTAACAGTGGCTAATCAATCTAGGATGCCTGCACCATTTTGGTTGCTTTTAAAGAGGCATCTTAAGTGGTGAGCTGCAATGAGACAGAAATTAGTGATACAATCCATCTTGTTTTCCTCCTAGAGCACATACTGCATGGCCTAATAAATGAGATTACTAAAAAAAATCACTGCAAATCCATCCCATATTATTATATTCCCACCCACCATCAGTGCATCTCACATGTTAAAAATAATCCCAGCACAGTCTTCATCATATAGTGGAAATTAAGCTCTGGCCTTCCTTTCAGATTATAAGGCCCTTTCACACAATTACTCTGCTCAGGTCTGCCTGTCAGTGTTTCAGGCGGATCTGATCGGATTGTTCATTCATTCTTATGGACCGGTGGGTGTAAATGGACTTGTGTCCATTTACACCTGCCTACCTCTGATCCAATACGGTCTGCTAGAAACAAACAGAAGAGTTTCCATTCCCCTCTGTGTAGGGGGATCAGATCGGAGGTAGGTCGTTGTAAACGAACAGCAAAGTGGACAGAGCAAAACTTTCCCTGTGTTACCTTCTCCTGTTACAGAGGCAAATCAGTTTGTGCTACAGTGGAGACAGTCTCAAACACTGAATTATTTTTTCAGGATTCTTACGTTTTTTTAATTAACCCTTTTGTGGACTGTCAGCGTTATTTTCTTGTATTGTACAGACATTAATTCATATTGGCTGTAGGTTGTAGTGAAGATGGGTTTGGTATATATATATATATATATATATATTTGCAATAAAAAGTATGTGAACCCTTTTGGAATGATATGGATTCTGCACAAATTGGTCATAAAATGTGATCTGATTTTCATCTAAGTCACAACAATAGACAATCACAGTCTTCTTAAACTAATAACACACAAAGAATTAAACGTTACCATGTTTTTTATTGAACGCACAATGTAAACATTCACAGTGCAGGTGGGAAAAGTATGTGAACCCTTGGATTTAATAACTGGTTGAACCTCCTTTGGCAGCAATAATTTCAACCAAACGTTTCCTGTAGTTGCAGATCAGATGTGCACAAAGATCAGGAGTAACTCTTGACCATTCCTCTTTACAGAACTGTTTCAGTTTAGCAATATTCTTGGGAAGTCTGGTATGAATCGCTTTCTTGAGGTCATGCCACAACATCTCAATCGGGTTGAGGTCAGGACTCTGACTGGGCCACTCCAGAAGGCGTACTTTCTTCTGTTTCAGCCATTCTGTTGTTGATTTACTTCTATGGTTTGGGTTGTTGTCCTGTTGCAACACTCATCTTCTGTTGAGCTTCAGCTGGTGGACAGATGGCCTTAAGTTCTCCTGCAAAATGTCTTGATAAACTTGGGAATTCATTATTCCTTCGATGATAGCAATCCGTCCAGGCCCTGATGCAGCAAAGCAGCCCCAAACCATGATGCCCCCTCCACCATACTTCACAGTTGGGATGAGGTTTTGATGTTGGTTTGCTGTACCTCTTTTTCTCCACACATATTGTTGTGTGTTTCTTCCAAACAACTCAACTTTGGTTTCATCTGTCCACAGAATATTTTGCCAGTACTGCTGTGGAACATTCAGGTGCTCTTGTGCATACTGTAAACGTGCAGCAATTTTTTTTTTTTGGATAGCAGTGGCTTCCTCTGTGGTATCCTCCCATGAAATCCATTCTTGTTTAGTGTTTTACGTATCGTAGATTCGCTAACAGGGATGTTGGCATATACCAGAGACTTTTGTAAGTCTTTAGCTGACACTCTAGGATTCTTCTTCACCTCATTGAGCAGTCTGCGCTGTGCTCTTGCAGTCATCTTTACAGGATGCCCACTCCCAGGGAGAGTAGCAGCAGTGCTGAACTTTCTCCATTTATAGACAATTTGTCTTCCCATGGACTGATGAACAGCAAGGCTTTTGAAGGTACTTTTATAACCCTTTCCAGCTTTATGCAAGACAACAATTCTTAATTGTAGGTCTTCTAAGAGCTCTTTTGTAGGAGGCATCATTCACATCAGGCAATGCTTCTTGTGAAAAGCAAACCCAGAACTGGTGTGTGTTTTTTATAGGGCAGGGCAGCTGTAACCAACACCTCCAATCTCATCTCATTATCATGATGGCAAAGACTAGTTGCTGAAGGAGGATGCTGAGTTGCTGGGGGATGGAGGGATCAGATGGCTGCTTCTGCTGCTGGAGATATAGTTGCCGGCTGAATGATGGTGTGGAGTACTGGAGGTGATGGGGGGGGCTACCTACCTCCCTCCTGTTGATCCAGAGGAAGGCGAAAAAACCCCTAGCTGAGCTAGCCAATCGCTACAGCAGAGGAAAAAATTCCTTCCAGACCCCCCGAAGGGCGATCGACTCGAGGAGCCTGGATCAACTGCTAGGGTACCGGTGGGCTTACCTGAGTAGGAAGATCCGGAGGAGAGGGGGAAGGGGGCAATTGGTAGGGGGGGTGCCGACTTACTGATTAGCCTGGTGGTGCCTGCGTTTTGGAGGATCTATGGAGGACGCTAGTCAGGCCAGAGCGTGATTATCCTGGTCCCCGGTGTTAACCTGTGTCCCTGCAGGGGGTGTTCCAGGTGAAATTTCAATTTCAAGCACACAGCGGACGCCCTCCACAGGCTAAGAAACACCGCCTTAACTTTACCAACCGCCACTCAAAAAAGACTAAAAAAAGAAAAATTACTACGGACCAAACCACAATCAACCATCAAATACAGGGAGACACCAATCCAACCACAACAACTAACATGCGCCCTGATCAACACTAGATCTGCAGTCAAGCACAGACTGGAAAGCCATGACTTCATCACCGAAAACATAGATTGCCTCTTCATTACAGAAAGCTGGCTAACATCCGACTGCAAAACCATCCTAACGGAATTGGTGCCTGAGAACTACAGCATCCTAACTGAGCACAGAATAGGAAAAAAAGGTGGAGGCCTAGCAGTGATCTTCAAATCGCACCTTGTGTTCACCAAACCAACTTTACAGAACTCAGTGCCTTTTATGGAAACACTCTCCCTGCGTCTTCAAAAAACACCCCAAGACACCATTCACATACTACTATGCTACAGACCACCAGGACCAAAGACCAATCTCCTTACATCACTCACTGAATTAATTTCAATGCACACCCTGAAAAACAAAAATTTTCTGGTACTTGGGGACTTTAACCTCTGGGCAAACTCTACCCAAGACCCCATCGCGACCGCCTGCATTAACCAACTGGAAGAACTAGGTCTTCAACAGCTGATAAATGCTCCCACACATGGTTCAGGACACACTCTAGACCTCATCTTCGAACAGAATATGGACATCAACATATTCGACAACACACCGCTTCCATGGATGGACCACCACGCTATCAAGTTTAAAGTCACCACCAACACCACCCTCCAAAAACAGAAACATATAACAACAACACATTGGAACAGACCTCATAAGAATCTACACTCTGAACTCTTCAAAACCACATTATCAAACAAAATACCATTGTTAAACTTAAACCTCTCAACGGAACAAACACTCAACTTCCTAAACAAGGCACTACTACAAACAGCAGACTTAGTGGCACCAAAACGCAGAACACTCATCCGAAAAAAAACTCCAGGATGGTTTAATGGCACCCTTACACCACTCAAACAAGAACGTATAAGAGCTGAAAGAGCATGGAGAAGAAATCCTACTAAGGAAAACCATACAAAATACAAAGTACTCACTGTGAAATACCACAAAGCAATCTTCAAAGCCAAAAAAGAAAATTTTTCGAACACCATCTCAACTGCTTTAAACTGACCGTGGGAACTTTTCAAAATAGTCGCCCAATCAATGAACCCTACCTGCTTAGAGCCCCCAGCAAATGATACTCAAGAATTCTGCAATGAGTTATCAAATTTCTTCATCGACAAAATCAATAATATTCGGAAATCAATTCAACAGAAAAAAACAACTCACCCAGGAGCAAGAAGAGGATATCGACACGAACATCACAAAACCACCAGATTTCTCTTTGACCCCAATCTCCACTGACACGACTAGAAACATTATGAGAAGCCTTTGAGACAGCACATCACCAAATGACATCATTCCCACAAAACTCCTTAAAGAGTGTTCCGACATTTTGGCCCCTACTATAAACACACCTCATAAATCAGTCATTCAAAAAGGGGATTGTGCCAACCACCCTCAAGCAAGGTATCGTCAAACCCCTACTAAAGAAACCCAATCTCGACCCTAAGGACCCTAACTACCGCAGACCGATAACAAGCCTCAACACCATCTCCAAGATTATGGAGAAAGCGGTAGTACAACAGCTACAGTGCCACCTGGACACACACCAACTCCTGGATCCTCTGCAATCAGGCTTTCGCCCAGGGCATGGCACAGAAACAGCACTTCTCAAAATATGGGACGATGCCCTGGAAGCAGCAGATGACGGAGAATCATGTCCTGGTACTATTAGACCTCAGTGCAGCATTTGATACAGTGGACCACAATACTCTATTCGTCCGCCTCACAGAAGTAGCAGGAGTCACAGATTCTGGTCTAAAATGGTTTGCATCCTTCTTAGAGAATCGCTGTCAGACAGTGAGACTGGGAGCATTCACCTCTGAAACCCGCACAATCTCCTGTGGAGTCCCGCAGGGTTCACCCTTGTCACCAGTCCTATTTAACATCTACATCTGCCCACTCCTCGAAATCATCAGAAAATCGGACCTCTGCTTCCACTCATACGCTGATGACATCCAACTGTACCTTCGCATCACCGGACAAAAAGACCACCATCAGCAATTAGAGAAATGCCTCATGCTGATAGATGACTGATTGACCACTAGCTCCCTCAAGCTCAACGGTTCAAAAACAGAACTTCTTCTCCTACATGCTAACCAAAATGCCAAAAACCAAGACTCTGTGGACACCTCCCACCATCTTAGGACAAACCATCTCTCCAAGCACCAAAGCCAAAAGCCTCGGAGTTATCTTTGACTCAGAAATGACAATGGATGCACAAATAGGATCGGTAGTTAGCGGATCCCACCATCTCCTCCACCTGTTACGTAGACTTGTCCCCTTCATCCCAGAAGAGCACAAAGCAGCAGTAGTTGGAACAATCATCAATTCTCGACTCGATTACGCTAACTCACTCTACATAGGATTACCCCAATATCAGCTTGCGCGCCTACAGGTCATCTAAAACGCGGCGGCAAGACTGTTAACAGGAAAAAAACCCTGGGAGTCAATTTCCCAATCCCTAAGGAACCTACATTGGCTAACCGTAAAGAATCGGATCACATTCAAGACCCTCTGCCTCACCCACAAATGCATACAAGGAAACGCGCCTCAATACCTTAAAAAAAAAATAAAACACTACACACCCAATCGCAATCTTCGATCATCTAACCAAAACCTCCTTCTCATTCCCAAATACCGCCACAAAGCAAAGGGAGAACGAAGATTCACAGTCCAAGGACCTAGGCTATGGAACGCACTTCTGACCCACATCCGCATGGAAGAAAACCACCTGACTTTCAGGAAAAAACTCAAGACCTTCCTCATCTAGAAGCTGACAACACCAAACGCATTTAGCGCCTTGAGGCGATTCAGTTCGCATTAGCAGCGCTTTATAAATTTTTCATTCATTCATTGGACTCCAGTTGGCTGACACCTCACTCCAATTAGCTCTCCGAGATCTCGTTAGTCTATGGGTTCACATACTTTTTCCACCTGCACTGTGACTGTTTACATGGTGTGTTCAATAAAAACATGGTAACACTTAAATCTTTGTGTGTTATTAGTTTAAGCAGACTGTGATTGTCTATTGTTGCGACTTAGATGAAGATCAGATCACATTTTATGACCAATTTGTTTTTATGACCAATTTGTGCAGAAATCCATATCATTCCAAATAGGTTCACACAGTTTTTATTGCAACTTTGTGTATATATATATATATATATATATATATATATATATATATATATATATATATATATATATATATATATATATATATATATATATATATATATATATATATACATACATACACATACACACACACACAGTGGGGACGGAAAGCATTCAGACCCCGTTAAATTTTTCACTCTGTTATATTGCAGCCATTTGCTAAAATCATTTAAGTTCATTTTTTTCCTCATTAATGTACACACAGCACCCCATATTGACAGAAAAACACAGAATTGTTGACATTTTTGCAGATTTATTAAAAAAGAAAAACTGAAATATCACATGGTCACAAGTATTCAGACCCTTTGCTCAGTATTTATAAGAAGCCATGAGTCTTTTTGGGAAAGATGCAACACGTTTTTCACAAATAACAACAAGTAGCAGCGCTAAAAGATGCAACACGTTTTTCACAAATAACAACAAGTAGCAGCGCTAAATAAACTAAAAAGTGTACACCAGCAATAGCATACAAAGTGGTAATATTAGTGACATATACAGATACATATATGTGAAAACAGCCCATAAACTAAATTGAGTTTAATAGAAAAATATAAAAAGCAGCTCTAAATGGGCATCAATCAAGTCCATCTAGATGCAGGTGAAAAAGTCTGAAAGCCTATAATAATATCTCCAAAGTGATGTTGCTGGGTAGACAAATGATTCCTCCACCGCACCACTGTGATAACACCAGTAAAGTTATATGCTTACCACAAGGCAAGCTCAAAAAGCTTGTGACCTTGACCCAGTCGGGGCCTTTGAACAGAAGGGATGATTGGAAGGCGATGGTCCACCAAACCGCATAGAGGGATCGGTCACAGTAAAAAACCTTTCTCATACACCTCCAGGGTACCGGAACAAATGTCACAAACAAAGATGGCAGCAACAAGCCATACGCTCACATCTGTAGACCATTCTTCACCTCTCTCACCAAGGCTCTTCTCCCTCGATAGCTCAGTTTGGCCGGACGGCCAGCTCTAGAAAGGGTTCTGGTCATCCCAATGTCTTCCATTTAAGGATTATGGAGGCTACTGTGCTCTTAGGAACCTTAAGTGCAGCAGAAATTTTTTTGTAACCTTGGCCAGATCTGTGCCTTGCCACAATTCTGTCTCTGAGCTCTTCAGGCAGTTCCTTTGACCTCATGATTCTCATTTGCTCTGACATGCACTGTGAGCTGTAAGGTCTTATATAGACAGGTGTGTGGCTTTCCTAATTAAGTCCGATCAGAATAATCAAACACAGCTGGACTCAAATGAAGGTGTAGAAACATCTCAAGGATGATCAGAAGAAATGGAAATCACCTGAGATAAATATATGAGTGTCACAGCAAAGGGTCTGAATACTTAGGACCTCGTGATATTTAGTTTTTCTTTTTTTAATAAATCTGCAAAAATGTCAACAATTCTGTGTTTTTCTGTCAATTTGGGGTGCTGTGTGTACATTAATGAGGGAAAAAAAATGAACTTAAATGATTTTAGCAAATGGCTGCAATATAACAGAGTGAAAAATTTAAGGGGGTCTGAATACTTTCCGGCCCCACTGACACTTTGCTACAATGTAAAGTAGTGAGTGTACAGCTTGTATAACAGTGTATATTTGCTGCCCCCTCAAAATAACTCAACACACAGCCATTAATGTCTAAACAGCTGGCAAAGTAAGTACCCTTGTAAGTGAAAATGTCCAAATTGGGCCCAATAAGCTATTTTTCCTTCCCTTTTCATGTGACTCGTTAGTGTTAAAAAGTCTCAGGTGTGAATGGGGAGCAAGTATGTTAGATCTGGTGTTTGTTGCATTGCTGCAGAGATTGAAGGGGTGGGGAGTCAGCCTGTCAGTGCTCAGACCACACACTGCATCAAATTGGTCTGCATGGCTGTCGTCCCAGAAGAAAATCTCTTCTAAAGATGATGCACAAGAAATCCCGCAAGCAGTGTGCTGAAGACAAGCAGACTAAGGACATGGATTACTGGAACCGTGTCCTGTGGTCTGCTGAGACCAAGATAAATGTTTTTGTGCGTGTGTGGCGGCAACCAGGTGAGGAGTACAAAGACAAGTTTGTCTTGCCTACAGTCAAGCATGTTGGTGGGAGTATCATGGTCTGGGGCTGCATGAGTGCTGCCAGCACTGAGGAGCTACAGTTCATTGAGGGAACCATGAATGCAAACATGTCCTGTGACATACTGAAGCAGTGCATGACCCCCTCCCTTCGGAGACTGGCCCGCAGGGCAGTATTCCAACATGATGATGACCCCAAACGTACCTCCAAGGAGGACCACTGCTTTGCTAAAGAAGCTGAGGGTAAAGGTGATGGACTGGTCAAGCATGTCTCCAGACCTAACCCCTATTGAGCATCTGTGGGGCATCCTCAAATGGAAGGTGGAGGAGCGCAAGGTCTCTAACATCCACCAGCTCTGTGATGTTATCATGGAGGAGTGGAGGAGCACTCCAGTGGCAACCTGTGAAGCTCTGGTGAACTCCATGCCCAAGAGGGTTAAGGCTGTGATGGAAAATAGTGGTGGCCACACAAAATATTGACACTTTGGGCCTAATTTGGACATTTTCACTTATGCCGTGTACACACGAGCAGACTTTTCGTCGGACTCAACACCGAAGGACTTTTCGACGGAGCACCGACGGAGTTCCGCTGAAACGGATTTTGCTTGTACGTACTCACTGTAGAGTTCGTGCTTTGCTTGAGCTTGGCGTTGTAGTTAATTCTTCGACCCAAGCCCAGTCCATGAAAAGGGTGGGAAGGAGTTCATGGACCAAGAATTGGTTGCTCCAGTGTGACCAATTCTCTCACATGCCTTTGCTTCGGGAGATCCGGGAGAATAATCCTGACGATTTCAGGAACTTTCTCAGAATGACGGACCCCGTTTTTCACCATGTGTTGGCTTTGCTGACCCCTTATATCAGCAGGCAGGATACCTGCATGAGGCAAGCCATCACTCCGGAGCAGAGGCTAGTCGCCACGTTGTTGTACTTGGTGACTGGGAGAAGCCTGCAGGACCTCAAGTTCTCGACAGGCATCTCCCCCCAGGCTCTGGGGATCATTATCCCAGAGACCTGTTCTGCTATAATTCAGGTCCTGCAGAAGGACTATATTAAGGTAAGATTTATCCTTTAACATCACATTTTATTGTATTTAATGTTTGCTAATATATTGTATTTCTTTACTCAATCCCTAATTACCATGATTGCAATATGCTGTGAATATCCCCTTTGTCCTCATGCATGCTGTAATCTTTTAATGCTCCTTTTTTGTCCTTCATGTATATTTGCCTTCACCAACCTTCCCAGCATGCTATGCTGGGCCCATATCCGCCTAGTCTTGTCACTTAACAATGTATTTTGTCAGCTCCATTGTAGTGCTTTACCATAAACACCCCCTTAAAATGTGGCCAAATGGTATGTGTGTCCTTAATTTATAAGCCCCCCCCCCCTTAAAATGTGTCCGAATGGTATGTGTGTCCTTAAATTAATTTATAAGCCCCCCCTTAAAATGTGTCCAAATGGTATGTGTGTCCTTAAATTAATAAGCCCCCCTTAAAATGTGTCCAAATGATATGTGTGTCCTTAAATTAATTTATAACTCCCCCCGCCCCCCTTAAAATGTGTCCAAATGGTATGTGTGTCCTTAAATTAATTTATAAGCCCCCCCCCTTAAATGTTATCAATGGGCCATCAGAGGGGGTGAGGAATCTGATAAGTGGGCCTTATATTTTATTCTTTAAATAATAATTAAAATAAATGTTAAACTGATGTTGGGCAAGAACGTTTTTTTGTGTAATCTGCTTGCAATGTTATGTGCAAAAGTACTTATATTTATTTTTCTTGTTTCACTCCCCAGTTTCCTTCAACGCCACAGGAATGGCAGACTGTGGCATCCCATTTTGCCCCCCATTGGGACTTTCCCAACTGTGGAGGGGCTATAGATGGGAAGCACATCCACATCATGCCACCACCCCATTCGGGGTCATGCTATTTTAATTATAAGGGGTTTCATAGTATCGTGTTAATGGCGGTGGTGTCGGCACAATATGAATTTCTGTATGTGGACGTGGGGAAGAATGGCCGGATGTCGGATGGAGGAGTCTTTGCCCAGATGGAGTTCTACCAGCATCTCCAGAGTGGTGGCCTGGGATTGCCATCTGATGTGGATAACGTGGAAGGACTCCCCTTTGTCTTCATTGCAGATGAAGCCTTCGGTCTGGGCGAGCACCTGATGAGGCCATTCCTCCAAAGGACCCTCACCCCAGAGAGGAGGGTTTTTAACTACCAAGAAGAGTTGTGGAGAATGCCTTCGGGATAATGGCCAGCCGGTTCCGCCTGTTTCTGCCAGCAATTCATCTGGCGGAATACAAACAATCATATTGTCCTAGCATGCTGCACAATTTTTTAAGAAAAAATTCAAATAATTATATTGCATCAGTTGGGCCTGAGGCGGGACTTACAGACAATCCTCTGCTGGGCCTGGATACTGGCCGTACTGGCTTGGCCCCCCAAAGCGCCCGTGAAGTTAGGGAGCAATATGTTAATTATTTTATGGGTAGGGGGGCCATTGCAATGCCAGACAATGTCTGATTTTTATTAATAAATAATGATCAGATAAAATCTCGAAATTTATTTATTGCTTGCTTTTCTTTTTGGTTGTCTCCTAGGTTCTCCTAGTGCACTTGTAGTGCCAAGTTTTTCCTTTAGTAAATAAGCCCCATTGTCACTATAAACACAAAATTACTTACAAAACTGGTATTGAGCATTGAAAGAAGAAGCCACACATTGTTGATTAGTTGATTAGCAAACTTTTTAATCTGTGCACATTCACATGTGCGTTTATAATTTTTTTTTTTAAATATATTTCTTTTTTTAACAATATAATTTTTTTTTTTTTTAAACTTTTTTGCACCCACAAAACTCGTACATTGAGATCCCCTAATGGCAGATAGCACATGTTGACACACTGTGTGCATCTTCAAAATTTCACTTTCAAAATTTAAAAAACTTAAAATCCCAGAATGTGGGCATCTAAAAAGGAAATGAAGAACATGATCGATTTTGTTTTAGGGAAAAAGGGATTAAATTCTCCCCAAAACATTGATCATGTTCTTTATTTCCTGCTGCATGATGTTCAGCCAATTGTGCATGATGTCCAGGCTATTGTGCATGGCATCAATCTCCCTATTCCAGGCCATGATCTAGCCAATCAGTCTTTAGGTGCTGTTGGTGGAAAAAGGTTCCGCCGCTTCCCCTTACACAACCAGCACATCACCTAAAATTGATGAAAAAACATGTATTTAGAAATATGCAGGCATACATAGATTGCCTGAAGCTGGGGTGTCAGACACTCACCTGGTGGGGTGCACATCTCGCCCACTTCCTCCACATCCTTGAGGGGGAGGGGGGCACTGTTGGTGGAAAATGGTTCCGCCGCTTCCCCTTCCACAACCAGTACATCACCTAAAATTGATGAAAAAATATGTATTTAGAAATATGCAGGCATACATAGATTGCCTGAAGCTGGGGTGTCAGACACTCACCTGGTGGGGTGTCCATGTCGCCCACTTCCTCCACCTCTCCTTCGTCCACATCCTCATGGGGGGCTGGGGCTTTCGAGGTCGGGGGTCCCTGTTGTCTTTTCTCCCCTATGAGAATGAAATCAAAGGTATACTTAGCACACAGATATTTAAGACCAGAAATAGTAATATGAAACATTGCTTTGAAGTGGTATACAATTGGCTATAAAACATATTCAATAACATTTTTTTAAAAAATCTAATTTCTTCATAAATGTAGACCAATATGTATTCTGCTACATATTTTTGGTAAAGAAAATGTCAATAAGCGTTTATTGATTGGTTTACGCAAACGTTATAGCATCTACAAACTATGGTATATATACTGGAATATTAATTTATTTATTTTTAAGTAATTTTAGTAACTGCAGTGAAGATAAGCAGAGGTTCACCTTTTGGGTGGAGCTCTGCTTTAAGTGGAAACACCACCCCTCCCACATTGTTATAATAGGGTACAGGCATCGCCATTTTAAAATTGTGGTTACCCTTAGATCCATCTACATTTTTTGTAGCATATTCTATTGTTGTTACCATTTAATATGAAATAAATTGCAACCAGCAACCATTAGGAAATATGCCCTTTGAAAAAAACACATACAGCCTATAGTTCATGTGGCTAGGGACAGGCAATAAAGAGGCTTTAGGACGTCAGCAGCAATAAGGTATAAAAAAGGATAAAAAAGGTAAAAACTCTTCCCTTCTCATCCCCCAATTCACTGTAGGTAACATTTTGCTACCTACACGACCTTGACTAAGGGTAGATTTAGACATGTGTCTACATCTCCTTTGCCTCTGAGGCCCGATCCGTATTTAGATCACACTCCAGAGGCTACTGACAGGTGGTGAAGAATTGATGCAATGCCTCCTCACTGCCTGTTTTAATCCCAGTTTTGCCGACAAACGTGGTTGCAGGGCATATGCGGCACTTCTCTTGCTGCCCCCCGATCACTACAAGTCAGGTTAAGTTTATCAAGGGTGATAAGCATTGCGGCCAGGTCATGCAAACACCCCCATTTGCTGCCTATTGCAACTAGGGGGGGGGGGGGGCGGTTTGCAGGTGACAAATACATGGCTCAACCGTGCATTTTTGCTCCCTCCCAACTGCAAGTCTAAAGAAGGCCTTTCATCAGGAGTTTTTTCATCTGCTTTACCAGACCTGCTAGTGCTTACAAGCCCCACACTAATCTCTCTGTGTTCAGTTTGTCAGAAGCACTTCCTACACTTTCCCTGCTGCAGCTAAAGCACATGCTCAGTATTGTTGCTGTGAACCAAAAGTCCCCTTACTGGCCTTTTTAAGCCAACTTAAAGTTTAAAGGCCAGACATTGCATTATGGTCAAACAGAATTTGGTCCGGGGGATTCCTGTATTAATTTGTTGGGATAAGAAAACTCAAACAAACAGGGTTCGTCTTAAACCCATGGAGGCCATGAACTCTAACCTCTTCCCTACTACTGATCTACTTCTTAAACTCCTAGTTGTCTGGTTATTATAATGATCCTTTGGCCTCATTAAATGTATAATATTATGTATATTATGTATAATATACAGTATGCAATATGGAATTAAGTATTTCATACTTTGAAAATACTAAAGCAAGACAACCAGACAACTAGCATATTCTGAAGGAGATCAGCGATAGAAACGTTTGTATTTCTCTCATTACAGCTTTACTTTCATGGCTACAATGACATTTAAAGACAAATTCTAATTTTGTTTTTTATTTTAAAAATAAATTGCCTAGAAGAGGTTAACATTAAAAAATGCAGCTCTAGCTGCAAAATCAACTCTGGCAAGACAACAGTTATTTTATTTGGAGCATAAGAGTCTAACATTAAAGTGGCAGCTAACAAATCTGGCTTATCAAACCCTTGGAAATAAAAATCTTGTGTTCTCAGACCATGTGCATAGCCTGGGTATGATCAGACAACAGATACCATTTGCCATCAGGTCCTTCTAACATCAGCAGTGTTAAAAGAATCAAGCATCTGATTCCAGCCGAGGATATGCCAAGATTAAGAAATGCTTTGCAATCAGATTGCATTACTTTAACCCCCAACTACTATGGTTTCCCTAAGAAAGAACTATATGGTTTACAACTGATATAGAATGCAGTAGCCAGGCTATTTACCATCCAACCCCATCACTGTCACATCACACCTATTCTTTCACACTGGCTTCCAGTTAAATAGTGGATTTCCTTTAAAATTGTCCTACTTACCTCAACAGCTTTAAACAACTTGGGCCCTACCTATCTGACAGAACTTCCGGTTACTCATACACCCATTCCTTTCTCCCATGCTCCTTAGAGAAAGGTACATTTCATGTTCCCAGATTCTTACTAATGTCTTTTGAAGTTTGTGCATTCTATCATGCAACACCCACATTGCTCCACTGCGGTTTGGCCAGAGCGCGGGTGTAGCGCAGTGTAACCAGGTTTTTTTGTGCAGTATCTGAAAGTGCACCAAAAATGCAGCATGCAGGACTTTGTGCGCTTTCAGAAAACGCACCAAAAATTTGAGACATAATAGGAGTCCATAGGAAACTGTGGGTAACCCAAACGAAAACTGCAGGTATACTGCACTGCACCCCAGCTGCAGTCAAACTGCAGCATGGCAGTGTGATAATGGAAAATTGTATCAAATTCTTACCGTAATTTTAATTTCCTGACGCCAATACCTGACAACATACATATGATATAGCTCCGCCCCATATCCATCCACCCACAGGACCTGTTTAGCTCTATAAAAGTCTGACTGAGAGCTAACTCCCCCATTCTCCCCATTCTCTGTATAAAGCACAAAGATCAGAGGGAGGGTGCATATGCAGCCATGTATTGGCGTCAGGAAAGGAAAATTACAGTAAATTTGATACAATTTTCCATTTTCCTGATGCCAACATGGCAGCATACATATGAAATAATGAGCTTTTGAGAGGGAGGGTTTAATGTTGCAAACTTAGTCTTTATTTGGCAATAGACATAGAAGCTTGGATAGTTTTCCTCCCAAACTCTACTGTAGTAAGAGCTGCTGGATCCACCCAGTAGTGTTTTAAGAACATATGATGTGATGACCAGCTGGTCACTTTGCAGACTGTCTCCAGAGACAGTGCTGCCCATGCTGCCCAAGAAGAAGACATTGCCTGGTTAAGTGAGCTCTAACCACCTCCGGAGGGTCCTTCCTGGCAGCTCTATGTACTGTATATGCCCAATGAATAGTTTTGTCTGACTGCAGAAGAAGCCTGGAGACAGGCTTTGAGGACATTGGGAATGTCCAACTCGTGCATGTCAGCATCTGATTCTGCTTGGGAAGGCTGGAAGCACCCATTCACTGCAGAGATTAAATATTGATGCCACTTTTTGAGACAAAGTGATCCAATGGTCTCAGCACAACCCTGTCTGGAAAAAACATGGTATAAGGTTTGGCTGCCCCCAATGCTTGGAGTTCCAACACCTTGAAGTTATGGCTATTAGGAATGCTATTTTTAAGCTGATATCCCATAGTGAACAGTCTTCCATTGGAGCACAAGGAGGGTTTGCTAGAAAATTGAGGACTACTGCCAGGTCCTATTTGTCACGGAACGTCCCACACACCGCTTGAGTGCTTCCGTCAGTATACCGCTTCCTAAGTTCTGGAACACGAGTCCAATGGATCTGGCTATAGGAACCCCCAAGAACTAGACAAGACCAGTCTTGGAGTACATCAGGACTAACTCTTTATTTGAGATCTCACACACATTTATACAGCAGGCTGACTCAAAGCTAACCTAATTAACATGAGCTAATTTACTAAAACATTTACCCAGACCAGATGACAGACTTGTGGGCACCGAGCTTCACACAGTAGTATAAACACAATAGCTGGAGCTAATTACAATTAACAATACAAACAAAACCTAGTTAACCTAATTAACATGAGCTCCAATAGGAGTCGTCCCATCTCCTACATTGTATAGAGGACAATGTGATCAGCTCATTCAATTAACATAAACACAGGTAGTTGGAGTTGATGACACCAGCATCTCCTCACAGGATGTGTCCCAACAGTATAATTCAGTCTTATCATTCTAATATGGCATATAAAGGGTTCCAGAGTCTGTGTGTTTTGGGGGGACATGGAGCTGAATCCAAAGTAACACCAACCCCAGGGTCCCCAGGCATACAGCTCACAGAGAGCACCATTCCCCCAAATGCTAGGGCCCATAATCGGTGGGCAAGAGGCTTGCGTTCAGTCCCCTCCAATAGCCTCTGTCCCGGGTGAGTCTGTCACACTATTGAAGGAACCTATTTCTCTTGGGAGGGCGTAATCTAAGCACCACTCTTTTGAAGCACTCCACCAGCAGGTTTGCTGCCCATTTTCTTTGGGTAAACGCCTAGATGGCTGAAATTTTCACCTTAAGCGAACATAGGGTGAACCCCAAATCCAATCCAGATTGCAGGAAAGACAGGATTTGCAATACATTTGGGTCACTAGGGTCAAACTGACATCCGGCTGCAAAGCTTGTGAACCTATCCCATATTCTAGAGTAGATGGAATTGGTTGACTCCTTTCTGGAACTCTGTAAAGTTCTAATAAACTCTGGAAAACATCCTAACTCTTGTAACCCTTGCCTTTCAATCTCCAGGCCCTACCTCTCTCAAAAGGGATTGGCTGTGCGTCCCACCTTGTCGCTGTATGTAGGACACTGCTGCATTGTTGTCCAGATGGAGCAGGACTGGGTGACCCTGTATGTGAGGCAGCAAGGTGGGTAAGACCATAAATGCTGCACAAAGTTCCAGAAAATTGAAAACTAGGCCCTGAGTGGGAGATTTCCATCTCCCCTGGATCTTAAATTGTTTGCAGGTGGTGCCCCACCCTGCCGCGCTGGCATCTGTGGTAACAATGATCCATGGCTGCGGCCCCAATGAACGATGCTGTACTAGTGCTTTTTGTCTTGTCCACCACCAGAGACTCTGTCGCATCCGGCTGGTGATCCTCAATGGCTGGGCTAGACGAACCCTCTTCCACTGCATCAGGAAGCCTTGTTGGAAAACTCAGAGTTTCCAATGAGCCCAGGGGATCATCAGGATACATGAAGTCAATGTCCCAAGAAGACTCATGCACTGGGATGCTGACATCACTGGTGCAGCCAATGCCTGTTGGAAATTCTCCCTGATTTTGGGGAGTTTCTGAAGAGTTAAGGAAAGTGTGGCTGCCTGAGTACTGAATTGGGCCCCTAGGTAGAGCATATTCTGTGTAGGCTCCAGCTGGCTGGCTGATAGTTGACTATTCAGCCCAATGTCTGTAAGGTGGACAATAAGAGTTCCCTCTGACTCCGCAAAAGGTCTTGGTCCTGGGCCAGGAGGATGATATCGTCCAAGAAATTATGTACTCTGAGCTCCTTTGCCAAGACTACAATCAGAAACTCGGTGAAGGTTCGAGGGGAAGCGGATAGGCTGAAGGGAAGGCAGATAAATTGGTGATGACTGTCCCTCAACGCAAATCTGAAGAACTGCTGGTATGACTGAAGGATCGGACATGCAGGTAGGCATTCTGTATGTCCACCAAAATCATCCAGTCCTCTGGTTGAATTATCTGGATTATGGTATGGAGAGACTACATTTTGAATTTCTCTACCTGGATAAATTGGTTCAACTTCTTGAGGTCGATCACTGATCTGAAGCCCCCTGTCTTTTTCTGGACCAGAAAGAGTGGCAAGTAAAAGCCTGTAAACCTTTGACAGGCCGGAACTGCTATGACCGCTCCTTGAAGTAACAGGATGTCCATGTACTCCTGAAGAGCAGCTAACTTCAGGGCCAACTGGGTTGTCTTGGGAGGGGTGATGGAGTAATCTGGAGGCTGCCGTTTGAACAGCAAATAATGGCCTTGCGCCACTGCGGACCCCCTGATTTTGGCAGTGGTCTTGCCAAACCTGGGAAAATTTGAGCAGCCTGCCTCCAACCGCCTCTCCCTGGGCGGGCCTGGGGTCAAAAGGGCTTCTGGGTACCTGAGGGAGCTGAAGGGGCCTTAGCTCTCTGCGACCTTATGAATGTTGATTGTGTACCCCTCCAACCCCTTCTGAAGTTCTTGGATCGGCGAAAACCTCAGAAATCCCGGTACCTGTTTGGTGCCCCTCTGGTTGGTCGCCCCCTCTGGCGTCTGGACCTTCGATCTTGGGGTAAAAGACCTGATTTTCCTCCTGTCACCCTGGAGATGGCAGTCTCTAGTTTTTGGCCAAACAGCACCTTCCCATCAAAAGGCAGTTTACAGCAAATTTTCTTTGAAGATGGGTCAGCCACCCATGGTTTTTGCCATAAAGCTCTTTTGGCTGTGACTGAGCTAAGCATAGCTACAACCTATTAGTTGAAGACGATTTCCCCTCTCCTTTCTCCCATTCCTCCTGAAACAGGCCTCTTATTCTGTCACAAGAGGAAAGGTACCTACCTGTTTCTTTCTTTAATAAGTTTTCTCCTTCTTTGGAGGAAGTTCTGGGTCCTCCCACTCCAGTACAGCTTTTTCTGCCTTAATGAATAGTGGCACCATTGCAAATTCAAAGCCTGTACCTTCATGATCACCTGCCGAGGAGAAGGTGGTATCGTCTACCTCTGCCTTGAAGGTTGGCTGTAATAATGGGTCTGGGGAATCAGCCTGCATAAACCGCTGGGCTAGAGTCACCCCTGGAGTGCCTGGTACCTCTCTGAATAGAGAGGGTTGAATGGCTTGGCTTAGGACTGGTGCAGTGCTTTCTCTTAAGCGTACATTTGTGCCCTTTGAACTGGAGTCTGCCAGGACTGGAAAAGCCACTCTCTGCCCTGGAAAAATCCTGACAATTGAGAGGGCCGCTGGACCTCCTAGAGCGGGCGTGTGAGCAGTCAGGGTTGAAATAGACAAGCAGGCTCACTTGTCAGGGCGTAACGCACTCTTTTCCCCCCGCATTTTCTTACTTACCCAAAGTTGGCCCTTACCTGGTATTGTGGTGTCTGGGGGAACCAATCTCTCTCTCACTCTCTCTCCCCCCACATCCCCACATCTCCACTTACCTGGACTCTGTCTGCTCCTTCTGCCTGTCCGGATGCCTAAATCGAGTGGCATCCATCTTTAAATCTGCCTGCCCTTTAAATAGGGTGCTTTTTCTTTAAGACTCTGCACCCCTCCGCTCATCCTCCTATCCAGGAGGTCAGTATCATTATAGGGAAGCCTTTTCCCTCATCAAAAAAGGCTGCCGTGTCCTTGTGGCGTATTGAAGGAGAACTGTGCGCGCGGCCCAGGAAATCCATGAGGAGGAGAAGGGCCAGAGGAGCCTCTCCACAATTAAACCTCCCCCCTCAATCCCATAAAGCACTAACAACATCACTTGCAACATGGAAAATTTGTAGGATGAAAGAAAAAAGGTTAGACCTGAAAAGGGATTCCATAGAAAGGACACAGACACCATGCAATCCCAGCAGCTTGATCCGGACCCCACAGCAGGCATGCGATAAGAGGGATAACGTCACTCATTAGAGAACACCTCGGCCCCAAAAGACCACCAGAAGGGGCTCCCCACCTTGTTGGTGCATTTAGCAGCCTAAGATGTGGGACTGCGTTCTAGGAGAGGCTGAACCATTACGGACACAGGTAAGAGCTTATCCTAAGTGTAACGGTCTGTAGGTGTTGATCTTTGAGGACAAAAAGGAGAATGGGGGAGGTAGCTCTCAGTCGGACTTTTATAGAGCTAAACAGGTCCTGTGGGTCGATATAGGGGCAGAGCTATATCATATGTATGCTGCCATGCTGGCGTCAGGAAAAGGCCCTTATGGAACTCACTGCCAACCATTGTCTCGGAGCGCACACTCTGAATGTTTTTAAAACCAGACTCAAAACACTACTATTCATCCAAGTTAATAGCAACAAATTCTTTTCAAATTCCAGAGTACTGCATGGTATGACGACATCACAAGAAGGGGACCAGTTTGCACAGGCAACTAGAAACATTTTTGTTGCACTGAGCTGTATTTTGCATTCAAATTATTGAAGCACATCACTGATAACACATGACCTAGGTATATGTGCTACTCCATGTATTTTCAGGCACCAATAAGTAACTAGGCCCTAATATATTGCCCATTTTCTACAGCATTTCAATGCATAGGTTAAATTCAAAGTGAAAATTTATATGATAGTGTAAGGTTTGTTTACAGTTCATCTATCTCTGGCTTCCCACTTTACTCAGTGCAGCACCAAAGCATGAGATATTGCCTAATGTACTGAAATCATGTAATCCGACAAACTATTATTTTCCTCCTCAGTGGAGAAAGAGAGAAAAAGGGAATAAGTACTGAACTGTCATTCTGTGAGGGGGGAAAAAAGTGTGGCTTACTTCTCTACTGAGGTTGTAGTAAATTAGCATACTCAGAGCTGGTCGCAATTGGCTTTGTATCCAGCATTAACCACTTCAGCCCCAGCAGGATTTGGCTCCTTAATGGCCAGGCCATTTCTGAGATACAGCACTGCGTCGCTTTAACTGACAATTGTGCGGTCGTGCGACGCTGTACCCAAACAAAATTGATGTCCTTTTTATCCCCACAAATAGAGCTTTCTTTTGGTGGTATTTGATCACCTCTGCAGTTTTTATTTTTTTTTTAAGCGCTATAAACAAAAAAGGCGTCAATTTTGAAAAAAAATGATTTTTTTTTACTTTCTGCTATAATACACATCCAAAAAAATTTATAAAAAAAATAATTTATTCATCAGGCCGATATACATTCTTCTACATATTTTTGTTAAAAAAAAAATCACAATAGGCGTATATTGATTGGTTTGCGCAAAAGTTATTGCGTCTACAAACTATAGGATAGATTTAGGGACTTTTATTTTCTTTATTGTTTTTACTGGTAATGGCGGAGATCAACAATTTTTAGTGGGACTGCGACATTGCGGCAGACAAATCTAAACCCAAATTACACTTTTTGGGGACCAGTGACATTATTACATTGATCAGTGCTATAAAAATGCACTGATCAATGTAAAAATAACACTGTCAGGGAAGGAGTTAACACTAGGGGGCGATCAAGGGATTAGGTGTGTTCCCTCAGCGTGTTCTAATTGTGTGGTGGCTGGGCTACCAGGGACATGACAGAGATCGCTGTTCCAGATCACTGGGAACAGAAGATCTCTTTCATCTGGGAGAAGGGGGAATCGCCTTGTTTACATAGGCAGTTTCCCATTCTGCCTCTGTACACCACGATCACGGGTCGCCAGAAAACACTGAGTCTGCCGGACCCGCGGGCACGCGAGCGCTATCTCCTGTGCGAAGACCGACGTACACCTACGGTGGTTTGCACAGGAGAGCTGACCTGCCGCAGTATGGCTGACTATGATGGCCAAATTTAGCACAGAAATAAAAGGAAAAACATTTTATGTTCTTATAATTTCACAAGCTGTTGAGTAGATGTGTTCAGTTATGAGGGGGGTTAATTGATTGAATCTGCCTTATTAAAAGGAGTTGTAAAGGCAGAAGGTTTTTTATCTTAAAGTGATTGTAAAGGCTCTTTGTTTTATTTTTAAATAACAAACATATTATACTTACCTCCTCTATGCAGTTGGATTTGCACAGAGCAGCCCCATTCCTCCTATTTTCGGGTCCCTTTTCTGCTCTCCTGGCCCCTCCCTCTGGTGACTGCCCCCTCAGCCAGCAGCTTGCTACAGGGGGCACCGGAGTCGAGTCAGAGCTCCATGTATCCATTCAGACACGGAGCCCCGAACTGGCACTGTCCTCCTCTCTCCCCTGATTGTCTGGCTGACTTTGTTTGATACCAGTGGGAGCCAATGGCGCCGCTGCTGTGTCTCAGCCAATCAGGAGGAGTGTCTGGGACAGCTAAGACACTTGTAGACATCGCTACAGAGAGAATGGGCTCCGGTAAGTAATTGGGGGTGCTGGGGAGGCTGCTACACACAGAAGGTTTTTTTATCTTAATGCATAAAATACATTAAGATAAAAAACCTTCTGTGCATAGCAGCCACCTCAGCAACCCCTAATTACTTACCTGAGCCCTATCTCTCTCCAGCGATGTCACAAATTTCTAAGCTGTCCGGGACACTCCTCCTTATTGGCTGAGACACGGCAGTGGCGCCATTGGCTCCCGCGGCTCTCAATCAAAGTCAGTCAGCCAATCAGGGGAGAGAGGAGACAGGGCCGGGTCGGGGATCCGTGACTAAATGGACACACGGAGCTGTGACTTGGCTCCAGTGCCCCCATAGGAAGCTGCTGACTGTGGGGGCACTCAAAAGGAGGTAGGAGCCAGGAGCAGAGGGATCCGAGAAGAGGAGGATCTGGGCTGCTCTGGGCAAAACCGACTGTACAGAAGAGGTAAGTATAACATGTTTGTTGTTTTTGTTTTTTTAAAAAACAAGACTTTACAATCACTTTAAGATTAGTACAACATAAGTTCACTCAGTTAAAGTAAATACTTTTTTTTTGTAATAAAGAAAGGAATAGTTAAAGTGATATTAACCACTTCAGCCCCGAGAGGATTTACTGAGTGTTGCTAAGGACCATTTAACACTGACAGAGGTGCTTACAATGATCAGCTTTTATTCATTTATAGAAAACCTTTATCCCAAAACATATCTGTAACAGCTTAAAAAGTGTTATCTGGAGTTCAGCTGTATTTGTTTGTTAAATTCATCTAAGCCCTGGTTCACATTGTGGCGATTTGACATGCGATTTGACATGTCAAATCACATGCCAAATCACCGGCTATTGCCGGCAAAGCCATTGTCCGAATTGGTGCGACGCCGCATTTACGGTGCCGCACTGATTTCCAAAAGTAGTTTCTGTGCTACTTTTGGTGACTTCAGGGTGCGATTTCAATAGACATCGGTGCAGAAACCCACACAGATGTCTCTGAAATCGCCCCCGAAGTCGGGACTGACACATGGGAATGAAATTGTGCGAGTTCAGCTGAACTCAGACTATTTCATTCCTGCTG
The DNA here is from genome assembly GCF_042186555.1 of Aquarana catesbeiana. Taxonomy (NCBI): domain Eukaryota; kingdom Metazoa; phylum Chordata; class Amphibia; order Anura; family Ranidae; genus Aquarana; species Aquarana catesbeiana. Next base: position 252,906,031 of record NC_133327.1, on the reverse strand, counting down.
TCAGTGTGAACCTAGCTCCATCTGCTAGTGGATCTAATACTACCCTCTCTCATGATTGACAATGGTGCTGTCCAAAGGTGTTTTCGTTGCACCTCCATTCAGAGTGGAGACACCCTAAGAAAGAAAGTGTGTTACTGGCTGGATCACTGGTTGAAAATAAAGGAAAAAAGTTTGAAAAGACAACACATTTTAAAAGTCACAAAACTGCAATAAAATACATCTTATGCCCCGTACAAACGATCGGACATTCCGACAACAAAATCCATGGATTTTTTCCGACGGATGTTGGCTCAAACTTGTTTTGCATACACACGGTCGAACAAAGTTGTCGGAATTTCCGATCGCCAAGAATGCAGTCACGTACACCACGTACGACGAGACTAGAAAAGGGCAGGTCCGAACCAAGCACGGCACCCTTTGGGCTCCTTTAGCTAATCTCGTGTTAGTAAAAGTTTGGTGAGAGACGATTCGTGCTTTTTCAGACTTGTGGTTTTCAGATCGTTTTCTGCTATTCAGTTTGTGCTTGTGGGTTTGTATCTGGTTTTCAGTGCGTGCAGCGAGTTACGCGTGACTCTGTCATTGTGTTCTTGTTCGTTCATTACTGTTTTTCAGTTCGGTCTTCATAGGCCTTGCTGTTCTTCAGTGCGTTCTGTTACTACGTTCTGAGCAGCCGACCGTTTTCTAGCCATGTTGTGTATACGTACTCCTCGTAGAGTTCGTGCTGTGCGGGGGCTTGGTGTTGGGGTCCTTACCTTGACACAAGTCCAGTCCATGAACAGGGTGGGGAGGAGTTCATGGACCAAGAATTGGTTGCTTCAGCGTGACCAGTTCTGTCATATGCCTTTGCTCCGTGAGAATAATCCTGATCATTTCAGGAGCTTTCTCAGGATGACAGACCCTGTATTTCACCATTTGTTGGCTTTTCTGACCCCCTATATCAGCAGGCAGGATACCTGCATGAGGCAAGCCATCACTCCAGAGCAGAGGCTCATCGCCACCCTGCGGTACTTGGCGACAGGGAGAAGCCTGCAGGACCTTAAGTTCTCGACAGGCATCTCCCCCCAGGCTCTGGGGATCATTATCCCAAGGACCTGTTCTACCATCATTCAGGTCCTGCAGAAGGAGTATATGAAGGTAAGATTTTTATCCTTTAATATCACATTTTATTGTATTTAATGTTTGATAATATATTGTATTTCTTTCCTCATTCCCTAATTACCATGATTGTAATATGCTGTGAATGTCCCCTTTGTCCTCATTCACGCTGGATTTTTATGTAATTATTTTTTTTTGTCCTTCATACATATTTGCCTTCACTTACCTCCCCATCATGCTCTCCTAGCCTTATATTCACCTCATGTAGTCACTTAACAATGTATTTTATCAGCTCCATAGTACTGCTTTACCCCAAACACCCCCTAAAATGTGTAAAAATGTGATGTGTGCTTTAAATTCAGACAGAGTGCCAGAGGCTTTTTTTTGGGTGTCCCCAAATCAGTTGGAACCCTCCCTCCCCCCAACTGCTAAGTCAGCTGATACCAATTCTCTATCTATCCTCAATCATCTATCTGCTGACTTTGTCAAACCCATACACACTATAACCATCTCTTTTGTGGTCAGATGTATGGATGAATTCCCCAAAGCATGTAGTGCAAGGGCCTGCCTGTATACTTTCAAATGGTAATGTTTAAAGTTTTTGTATACTATTCTTATCTTGATAGGTAATAGCAGAATGTCCAAATGTGCTCAAATGTGTACAATGTGTATTTATATCTTTGTATTATGACACTTCTTACCTGTCCAGTGGGCTGTCAATAGTGTAAGTAAGGAGGGGCTGGCCAAAGTAACACACATTATTTAGGCATTCATCTCTCAATGAAGTGGAGAGGGTTACCTGTGAAAGAGCTCCCCCATAATGTTAGAAATGGCCCATGGGGGGGGGAATCTGATAGGTATACCTTATACCTTGGTCTTTAAAAACTCCCTCAAATAAATGTTATCTTGATGTTGGCCAAGAATGTTTGTGTCTAATCTGCTTTCCCTGTTTATGTGCAAATTGATTCATTTTTTTTTCATGTTTGACTCCACAGTTTCCTTCCAACCCACAGGAATGGCAGACTGTGGCCTCCCACTTTGCCCAGCGGTGGGACTTTCCTAACTGCGGAGGGGCAATTGATGAGAAACACGTCCACATCGTCCCACCACCCAACTCGGGGTCATACTATTTCAACTATAAGGGGTTCAATAGTATTGTGATGTTGGCGGTGGTGTCGGCTACTTATGAGTTCCTGTATGTGGACGTGGGGAAGAATGGCCGGATGTCCAATGGTGAAGTCATCACCCAGACGGAGTTCTACAGGCACCTCCAAAATGGTAGCTTGGACTTGCCACCCTCAGAAGACAATGCAGAAGGACTCCCATTCGTCTTCGTTGCGGATAAAGCATTTGCGCTGGGGGACCATCTTATGCGGCCATTCACGATGAGGACCCTCACCCCGGACCAGAGGGTTTTTAATTACTGGCTGGACAGAGCCAGAAGAGTGGTGGAGAACACGTTTGGAATCATGGCCAGCCGGTTCCGCCTATTTCTTACACCCATACACATGGCGGAGTACAGACTGAATCAGATCATCCTGGCATGCTGTGTTCTACACAACTTTTTACGGCAACATTCTGCCAACTATGCTGGCACAGTTTGGCCTGAGGCCGGAATTCCGAATGAACCAACCCTGACAGCGCTTGAAAGTGTCCGTCCTAGCTTGCCCCCCGAGTGCCCGTGAGGTCCGTCTAAGATACCTTGAATACTTTGCTGGTAGGGGGGCCATAAATATGCCAGACAATGTCTAAAAACTTTTTCAAATAAAAAAAACATTTTAATTACTAAAATCTTTGGTGACATTTGCTGCTTGTGTTTCTTTTAGCTGACCCTGACAGAAATGTGTTGAGTCCTGAAAATGGTGTGATTGTGTAACATTACAAAGCACTGTTGGGTGTTATTTAATAAAGGCAAAGACACTTTGCACTACACGTGCACTTGAAACTGCACGTGTAGTGCAAAGTGGATTTTACCTTAGGAAATAACACCCATTGTCACAGAAAACACCAATTAGAGCACAACAAAAGTTTTGGAGCGTTGAAACAATAATCAACACATTCTTGATTATCAATCTTTTTAATCCCAGCACAATCACATGTGCATTTGTAAAAGGTTTTTAAAACAAACCAACATGTTTGTTGTATAACAATTTTTGGGGTCACATTAGAAAAAGTAGAAATGTCCATTTAAGATAAAACAGGCATGTTTAAAACCAACAAGAAAGACACAAATCTTGAACTTACAAAGTTCACATTAGGTAGAACTTGAAGGCAATATCAGACATGAGTATTTACAAACTGTGTTTGATATTGCATTCAGATGGGGTGAAGTCACCCCAGGAAAAGCCAAATTTTGAAGATGCACACAAATTGTCAAATGTCAACATGTGCTAGCTGCCATCACGGGGGATCAAGGGACGTGTTTTGTGGGTGCAACCCCTTCCTCACAGCTACTTTATTATTGAGGAAGGGGTTGCACCCCCAAAATGCCTACATTGATCTCCCGTGATGGCAGATAGCACATGTTGACACACTGTGTGCATCTTCAAAATTTGGCTTTTCGCAAATCTGTCAAAAAAATGGTATAAATTTTTAGATCACAAAAAAACAAAGGGATTTGGATGGGTTTTAAACTCTCCCTAAAACATCCATGATGTTGTTCTTTTTTTTTTTGAACATCATTGATGTTTTTATGGATGTTTTCTAAGTCCCTATTACACCCCATGATCTCCCCGATCAGGATCTGTGCACTTTCAGAGGTGAAATGATCTGGATCCACAACATCACGATCACCTAAAAAGATAGAAACAAAAACACACCATGTATTATAAATATGCCGGAATCCATCTCTTACATGAGCCTGTGGTCGCAGACACTCACCTGATGTGGTGACTATTTCCACCACGTCTCCTTCCTCCTCCTCCTGTTGTCTTTGGTGGGTCTCCACTTCTTCCAGAGGTGTGGGGTCTGTGGTCTCCTTGGATGAGGGGTGTCCTCCGAGTCTTTTCTCCCCTATGTAAATAAAAATAGGTATAGTTAGCACATAGATATTTAATGGCAGACCTAGGAATATGAAACATTGTTTGGAAGTGGGGTACAATTGTCTGTTTTGGCAGAGTTCCAAGATGAAGACATATTTTGTCTTTGCTCAAGCTTGAATACTTACCTGTTTTGTACAAGCTTCACAGATGGAGTCACCCCTATAGTATACACTGGAGTACCTGTGTGGGACCCCCTAATAAAAAGGGTGTGTTCTGGTGTCCGACACTAGTGCTCCAGCGTCCAGATGTGTAAACAGCTGCTGAGTGTCCTCTGCTTACACAGAATCTAGTTTGCATTTCATTCTAGTTACAAATATAGATAACCAACTTATTTTAAGAGAAGTAGGCCATAAAAAAACTATTCAAATGCATATGGCCAAAACAATGGTGTTTTCTAGTCCGAACGAACAATATTTCATACGAACGAATAATGTGCCCATGAACATGTAATTTGTCATTTAAAAGTGTTCAACAGTAAAGAAAAGCACATGGATCAGCATGAACGTAACAAAAATAAAGAATAGGAACACAGGACAACTACTTACTTATTTGCAGCACTCTCCAGATCCTTCTGTACTGCTCGTGCTCCCTTAATTTCAGGTCCGACCACCGCTTCCTGAGCTGATCCTTGGATCGTCGTACCCCAAAATTCCGGTGCAGACTCTTGACCACTTTCGCCATGATCTTGGCCATTGGGGTTGGGGTAAGGTCCATACTTCCCGTCATAGTGCCTTCTTCAGGATGTCGACCATCTCCAACTTCTCCACAAAGGACATATTTGATGCCTTAAATCGTCTCCTTCTGGATCGGGACGTTTCAGGCTCCGGGCTTTCCTCCTCCTCCTCCTCGTTGGTGTAATTATCTGACACCTGCTGTGTCTCCACCATTTGCTCTTCCCCCACTGCGATAAATGAGAAGGGGCGGGGAATAGACTAGAAAGAATGTCAGGGGCAGGCAGAGTTTCACGCATGCACAGTGTCTATAAAGCGTAACACGCGTGCGTAGTACGTACGATCTGTGAGCAGAGGAAGGAGTAACGGAGGCGCCGTTCGCGATAGCGAAGGTAAGATTAAACATTGTGCCTATACTGCTTCTATATTGGAGGGTTTGTCTTGTGTTGTGTCTTGCAGTTAAAATGGATATCTTGAAGGATCATGACTTTATGCCAATCTTCATAGATATGTTCAGGGAGCTGCCCTGTCTGTGGCAGATAAACCACCCTGAATATAAGAACCAAACAAAGAGGAAGGCAGTGCTGGATAACTTGCTGCAATTTGTGAAGACAGTGATCCCCACAGCAGACATCATCTATTTGAAGATCCTAATTGGTGGCCTGCGGAGCACTTATCTAAGGGAGCACAAGAAGGTCCAGGATTCCCAGAGATCAGGAGCTGTAGATGACATTTATGTCCCCAGGCTGTGGTACTATGACAGGCTGCATTTTCTGGCAGGTCAGACTGAACCCAGGCCAGCACTCTCCACTCTTCCTTTTATGCTTCCTTCCCCCCCAGCTGAGGCTTCTGATGCCAAACCTGGGCCTTCAAGGCAGCAACATGTGGAGGAGCCCAGCTTGAGCCAGGTATAGCATTCTTCTAAATATTTCTGGTTGTCCAATCAGTGATGTTAACTAGATGTTAGTTTGGAGTCCTAATTTAGGATTGTGATTGATGATGCAAAAACTAAAACAATGTCCCTTTTTCATACACAGGGAAGTCTCAGCCAGGAGGTGGCCAGGCCAAGCAGGCTGCCCCATATCCAGGTCCCTTCCCTACACCTTCAAAGACAAAGTGGCAGGAGGAGGAGTAACCTGGAGGAGGCTGCCATAGGCCTCTTTTGGAAGGCTACTGAGGCCCTCAGAACACCCCACTGTGTGGAGGAGGACTTTGCTGCCATAACTGCATGCAAAATGATGGAGGAGGGCCAACGACTCTTATGTGAGTTCTTAATTTTGGAAGCTCTAAATAAGGGGTTGAGGGGCCAAATCACATGTGCAACCCACATTTGTCACCTCACTCATGGTCCTCCTCCTCCTCCTCCTCCAGGTCCTACTCCTCCTCCTGCCACATCTCCAACACCAGAGTCACAGCCGTGAAGGAAGTGTGGAAGGAAGACCAGAGAGTGATGACCCGGGGTTGGCAAAATATGCAGCCTCTAGTAGTACCACAGCCTGGGGACACAGATGTCATCTGCTGCTTTCAGGATCTCTGGGACTTCTGGACCAGACTGCACTCCCTTACATATGGACTCCTCAGGCCACCAATTTTGCTGTCAAATAATTGATGTGTGCCCTGGGGGTCAAAGGCTTCGCCAATTTCTGATGTTTATCCAGCGTTTATCCTCTTTGTTTGGTTCTGAGCCCTTAATAAAGGAATTTTTGTTTCAATTATGCTTGCCTATGTGTGTTTTCCTTCATAAGGGACACTTTGTTTGTGAGGAGGCAGGTACATTTCAAAAATACAATGTGAAATTAACAAGAGACACCAACACCAAACAATCTCCTTGAGATTAAATAATACAAGTTAATAATGGTGTTGTGGTAACTTGACACACAAAACACACACAAAAATATTCTGGAGTAAAAAAAATAAATAAATAAAAAAAACAACATCAGCCTTAAAAAAAATACAAAACAAAAAAAAAAAAAAAAAAGATTTTTGGTCAGATGTGACAAATCAAAATATATTGAGGGAATCACGATAAATAATAAAGAAATAAGTTTGTGAGAAGTCTGTGTGAATATGAGCAGCAAAACTACTTCATTCTTGTAGCATTATAAAGAAGAAGAGAGTGCGCTGCATTAAACAATTTTAAACATTGCAGCCTGACAAAAGTGCTCTATCCATTCCGAACGTTAATTTTACCAGACCGAGCTGTTCCGTCTCGGAATTTCTTCTGATCATGCGTGGCACTTTGTGCGTCGGAATTGTCCACACACGGTCGGAATTGACGCAATCGGATTTTGTTGTCGGAAAATTTTATAGCCTGCTCTCAAACTTTGTGTGTCAGAAAATCCGATGGAAAAAGTCAGATGGAGCCCACACACACTCAGAATTTCCAACAACAAGCTTCGATCGCACATTTTCTGTCGGAAAATCCGACCGTGTGTATGGGGCATTAGTCATTGGGTTTAATACTACTTTAAGACCCCCGGCAGTATTTATTGTTTTTGTTGTCTGTATTCTGTCCAGGACATTTCCCTTCTGTTTCTGTCCCAGAGAAAGAATTTTAAAGAGGAAATCTCTCCAAAGAGAGGGGAAATCTCTTAGACAACTGTCACTGAAACAGATGTCCCCATTGGCAGACGTCCCACCACCTCCTTTTTACATTACAACAAACGTTTGGTATTTCCACGACTCTCTGTACTGCACTTAATGGTTACTAGGACAAATAGAACAGGGGGATTTTGGGGCATTTGTCATAAAAAAAAAAGACAAAAAAAATTCCAGTGGGTCACAGAGATCAAATATCCTCATTATATCCAAAACGAAAATAAATAAATACAAGTTGTGCCCTTACATACACTTTAAACAGTGCAAAGAGCAATACTGATATACAAATAGAAAGGGATGGATATTGTTTTGTTAATTGTCATAATAAAAATGGCATATAAAATTCCCAGCAGTGTTAATTTCGTTGACAAAAATATTTATGTCGGTGAAATTAACATGATTTTAGTCGACTAAAATATGACTAAAACTAAAACAGTTCAGATGACTAAAATACGACTAAAACTAAAATGGCATTTTAGTCCAAAGACTGTGACTAAAACTAAATCAAAATTCGATGTCAAAATTAACACTGCACTACCCCATAAGAATAAGTAGAGGGCATCTACTAAGCTGCTAAAAGAAAAAAATAAATAAGAAAAAGGCATTTCCTATTTTTCTTCTTAATATTTAATGTTGGTAATATATTCAGGTAATATGTGCAATGGCATTACAGCCAAAAGTATTTACAGCTTTTGTATTTTTTTTTTTTTTATATTTTAAAGTTGCAATTTTGTTTGTCAAAATGTAATATTTTTGTTTGTTTATGAAACTTGGATTTATTTATAAAGACGTTATACAGTATATCACACAAGGTAAATGTGTGTCTGTAGTACATGTTTAAACCTTAATACTAAATAATAACATGTTATTAGATTTTTACTCCAGGATATTTAATCGCTTCCTGCTCGGCCTATAGCAGATTGATGGCTGTGAAGTAGTTCTGTTATCCTGACTGGGCGTCATTTGATGTCAAGCAGAATAACATGCCGGCGCACGCCCAGAGGAGCATGCGGGGATCGCGAGTGCAGCGTGTCAGTCTGACATGTCGCATCTCAAATCGTGATAAGGAGTCTCTGTCAGAGGCTTCTTACCACGTGATCAGCTGTGACTAAATTACAGCTGATCATCGCGTGAAAAAAAAGTGCCGGTAAACGGCATTCCTCGGTTCGCGCTGACAGGGAGAGCCCATCAGTGGCTCTTCCTGTCAGGGGCAGGGGGTCTGTGCTGATAATCAGCACATTGATTATCAGCACAGCCCCCTCAGATGTGCCAATCAGCTGCCAATCAGTGCCCAGCAGTGCCCCAATAATAAAGTTTGTCAGTGCCCACCACAGTGCCAATCAGTGCCCACCACAGTGCCAATCAGAGCCCACCAGTGTCCACTAGTGCCCATTACAGTGCCAATCAGTGCCCAGCAGTAACATCTGTCAGTGCCTCATCAGTACCTCATCAACAGTGCTGCACATCAGTGCCACCTGTCAGTGCCAATTATTACCGCCCATTACAGTGCCAATCAGTGCCCAGCAGTAACACCTGTCAGTACCTTATCAGTACCTCATCATCAGTGCTGCCCATCAGTGCCATCTGTCAGTGCCAGTGCCGCCTGCCAGTGCCCATCACAGCTGCCTGTCAGTGCCCATCAGTGCCACCTATCAGTGGCCATCAGTGCCACCTATCAGTGGCCATCAGTACTGCATATCAGTGCTGCCTATTGGTGCCCATCAGTGCTGCATATCAGTGCCCATCAATTCTACATATCAGTGCCGCCTTATCAGTGCCCATCAGTGCCGCCTCATCAGTGCCCATCAGCGAAGAGCAAAACAAAATTTTATGACAGAAACTGAGAAAAACTTTTTTTTTTTTTTTCAAAAAAATGGTCTTTTTTAGTTTGTTTAGCAAAAAATAAATAACTGGAAAAAAATACTTTATAGGCACCACTGATAAAAAGTAATACATTTATTTAAACACACCACATCACACCATAACAGTGTCAGAGAGATTGTAAATAAGCTCCCGAAGAAGCGGTTCCCTGTGAAACATGCCAGGCTTCCTGTAATTCATACTTTGTACTAGTCGTCATGACAATAGTTGGGGTTGTCACCAGTACACCCCTAACGCAAACGGCTGTCTTGGAGACATGTATTTGACCACTGTGTTTTTTTCAATTACTGTTTTTTCAATTCTGTTTTTAGATTTATGTGGTGTGTTTAACCACATACCCAGTGGGAGCTTAAACCCCCTCCCTAACCAGACCAATTTTCAGCTTTCGGTGCTCTCACATTTTGAATGACAATTACTCAGTCATGCAACACTGTACCTATATGAAATTTTTGTCCTTTTTTCACACAAATAGAGCTTTCTTTTGGTGGTATTAATCACCGCTGGGTTTTTTATTTTTTGCGCTATAAAAGAAAAAAGACCAAAAATTCTGTAAAGAAATGCATTTTTCTTCGTTTCTGTTATAAAATTTTGCAAATTAGTAACTTTTCTTCATATATTTTGGCCAAAATGTATACCGCTACATATCTTTGGTAAAAATAACCCAAATAGGTGTATATTATTTGGTCTTTGTGAAAGTTATAGAATCCACAAGCTATGGTGCCAATCTCTGAAAATTTAACTGAAGTAATGATGGCCTATCTCATTTCTTGAGATCCAAACAAGCCAGGAAAGTACAAATACCCCCCAAATGACCCCGTTTTGGAAAGTAGACATTCCAAGGTATTTAGTAAGAGGCATGGTGAGTTTTTTGAAGTTGTAATTTTTTTCTCAGTTTTTTGCAAAATCAAGATTTTTTTTCTTTTTTTTTTTTTCACAAAATTGTTATATTAGCAGGTTATTTCTCACACACAGCATATGCATAGTACAAATTACACCCCAAAACACATTCTACTATTTCTCCTGAATATGGCGATACCACATGTGTGAGACTTTTACACACATACATAGACCCAACATGCAGGGAGCACCATCAGGCGTTCTTGGGGCATAAATTACACATATAATTTCTTGACTACCTCTTACACTTTTGAAGGCCCTGGAGAACCAGAACAATGGAAATGCCCCAAAAATTACCCCATTTTGGAAATAAAATAACCCAATGTATAATCTATGAGGCATAATGAGTCTTTTGAACATGTCATTTTTTTCTACAAGTTTTTGGAAAATGTGTAAAGAAAATAAAAATGCATTTTTTTTACACAACGTTGTCCATTTACACAATGTTTCTAACACATAGCATGTACATACCAAAAATTACACCCCAAAATTGATTCTCCTACTCCTCCTGAGTACGTCAATATCACATGTGAGACTTTTCCACAGCATGGCCACATACAGAGGACCAACATGCACGGAGCACCGTCAGGTGTTCTAGGGGCATAAATATCAAATCTAATTTGACTACCTATTACACTTTTGTGAGGCACTGTAGTGGCATGGATGTGAACTGATGTGGCATGAATGAGCATGAATGGGGATGGAGGAGCTGTGGATGGGGATGGCTGAGCATGAATGAGTATGGCTGAGTATGGCTGGGTATAGATGGGATGGCTGGGTACGGCTGAGTATGGCTGGGTACGACTGACTACGACTGAGTACGGCTGAGTATGGCTGGGTATGACTGGGTACGGCTGAGTATTGCTGGGTATGGCTGAGTATGAATGGGTATGGCTAATTATGGATGGGGTGGATGGGATGGCTGAGCATGGATGGATGGATGAGTATTGCTGAGGATGAATGGATGGATGAGTATGCTGAGTATGGATGGCTGAGCATGGAAGGATGGATGAGTATGCTGAGTATGGATGGCTGAGTATGCATGGCTGAGCATGGATGGATGGATGAGTATGCTGAATATGGATAGGTATGCTCAGTATGGATGGCTGAGCATGGATGAATGAGTATGCTGAGTATGGGTGAGTATGGATGGACGGATGAGTATGGATGGGTAAGCATGGATGGATGGATGAGTATGCTGAGTATGGATGAGGATGGATGGATGAGTATGCTGAGTATGGATGGGTTTGCTGCGCATGGATAGCTGGATGGATGAGTATGCTGAGTATGGATGGCTGAGCATGGATGGATGAGTATGCTGAGTATGGATGGCTGAGCATGGATGGATGGATGAGTATGGATGGATGGATGGCTGGAATGGGCACAGAGCAGCGCTGTGGGCACTACACATCCAACCCACGGCGCTGCTGCCACTGATCTCTCCCTTCGCACTGTACCAATAGGTACGGGGAGGGGAGAGAGGAACCAGACGTGATGCGGGTTTGTTTACAAGTGATCGCTCCGTCATTTGACGAAGCGATCATGTGGTAAACACCCGCTATCAGTGACCTTATACCGTGATCCGTGATGCGCCGAGTCCTCTGGACCCGGTGGTCATGGATGTTCCCGGGTGTGCATGAGAGCGGGATTCTGGGAGGACGTCATAGTACGCCCTCCCAGAGTTATCCGAGCGCGCTGCAGCCATCATTCGGCTATAGTCGGCAAGCGGTTAAATAAATGTATTACATTTTATCAATGGTGCCTATAAAGTCAGTTTTTCCAGTTATATTTTTCCTCAATATGTTAAGACATGGCACTTTGCTATTTTTGTACACCTGCAGTGCCATCCTGTGTTGGTGTGCTTAGCTTTTTTCTTATCATTTTACTCAAAAGACTATTACTAAAACTAAATTGAAATTTGATGTCAATATTAACACTGATTCCCAGTGGGGACACAGAAAATAAATGCCCTTATTATATCTAAAACTAGAATATAAAAAGTTTTGTCAGTAGATACACTTCAACCAATTCAGCCCCGGAAGATTTGGCTGCTCAATGGCCAGGCCATTTTTTGCGATATGGCACTGCATCGTTTAACTGACAATCACGCGGTCGTTCGACGTTGTACCCAAACAAAATTGACATCCTTTTTTCCCACAAATAGAGCTTTCTTTTGGTGGTATTTGATAATCTCTGCGGTTTTTTATTTTTTTTATAAACATTTTTTTATAAACAAAAAAAAAAAAAATGACAATTTTGAAAAAAACACAATATTTTGTACTTTTTGCTATAATAAATATCCCTAGATTTTTTTTTAAAAAAGCTAATTTTTTTCCTCAGTTTAGGCCTATATGTATTCTGTATTCTTCTACATATTTTTGGTAATAAAAATCGCAATAAGCGTATATTGATTGGTTTGCGCAAAAGTTATAGCATCTACAAAGTAGGGGAAAGATTTATGGCATTTTTATTTTTTGTACTAGTAAGGGTGGTGATCAGCGATTTTTATCAGGACTGCGACATTATGGTGGACAGTTTTTTGAGAAATTCCCAAATAAATGTGTACCTAAAGACAGGGTGACACTGTAGGTACATCAATAGTAATGTGCTAACGTCCCAATATTAAACTTATGAAGCTATGACAACTAAAAAATGGACTTTTAAGGCACACGGATATACTGACTATAAAAAGGTAAAAATGGTTTTATTTGATTATGATCTACAAAAAATAGAAGCAATTAATACAAGTAATACAGTCCATAGAGCAAAAATATTTGCATGTAGTTAATATTTCCTACCCTACATACAACCAAGACACCACTTAATGCAATATATATATATATATATATATATATATATATATATATATATATATATATATATATATATACATATATACACATACATACAGTAAAGCATCCAGAAACAGGTGGGGTACAAATTCCCAAGCGGATGTTACGATTATGGGTGTGAAAGTTGTGGGTCAGATTGTAGGTCAGGGTAGGTATGTTCTTAATAGCTCGACATGTTGCGTGTATGGAAAACACTTCTTCAGGAGCTAAGGAAGATTCTGCATATGGTAGTCGGACATGGTGAATCTGCTGGATGCTGTTTGACTACTGTGAGCTGCACCCTACCCTATAGCCTCTCTGAAGCAGGCTTGAGATCTTAGTCCCCTCAAGTCATTGTCATTGCTACCTATGAGACTATCTATAAATAATCTGCACATGCTCATTTCTAATTCGGGATACCTGGCTATATACGGTGCCTCTACCCTCTACAGCGTTTTGTCCATACTGATGGTTTTTTAATAGAAACAAGTGGTTATCTAGCTTACCAGCTGAGATACCATACCTATATGTTTTTCACCATGTCTGACTACCATATGCAGAAACTTCCTTAGCTCCTGAAGAAGTGTTTTCCATACGCGCAACACGTCGAGCTATACCTACCATAACATACCTACCCGGACCTTCAATCTGACTCATGACTTGCCATTTCACACCCATAATCGTAACATTGGCTTGGGAATTTGTTCCCCACCTGTTTCTGGATGCTTTACTGCATATATATATTACATTAAGTGGTGTCTTGGTTGCATGTAGGGTAGGTAACTACATGCAAATATTTTTGCTCTATGGACTGTATTACTTGTATTAATTGCTTCTATTTTTTGTAGATCATAATCAAATAAAACCATTTTACCTTTTGTAGTTAGTATATCCGTGTGCCAGACATTGACAGATCTCCGTTCTGTCTCTAGCAATCGCGACCGCTGGGCACGCGCTTCGGCTCTGGCATCGCGCCATGGGCACGTCCCCTAGTCATCAAAAGGTGAACCGACGTACAGTTACGTCAGTTCGCCCAGGGGAGCCAACCTGCCACAGAACAATTGTGGCAGCTGGTTGGGAAGGGGTTAAACAGTGCAAAGATAAATACTGATGTGCAAAGTGCCATACCCTGAGATTTCAGTTCAATGGTTAGATCTCTGAATGATTATTTCTATATGTGCTTTTTGTTATTCAGAAAACCATAAAAACCATATGTTTTTCTTTTCAATCAGCTCACGCCAACTTATCCTGAATAACCCATGACAATTGATTCATCGTGGCAACTAAATCAAACTTCTAAGTTTCCTTACCTGCCTTAGGCCCTGTTCACACTGGCAGGGAGTTTGAGGCATGTTTTTAACTCTCCTCAAACTCCTAGTAAAGCAGTCTACAATAATACTATGGACAGCACATACATAGTGCTGTTCACATTACCAAGACATCAAGAGTTTGTGTTGCTGCGCTTCAAAAATGAAGCTTTGTGTAGAGTTTGGAAGGAATTGAAGAATCTCAACACCTTCTATTCAAGGCAATGGTAATGTACCATAAACTCACTGGCATGTGTTTGCAGAGAGTTTAACGCGGGTTAAACACGATGCAAACTCAAAAAATAACTTGCATTAACTCTATAGGCATGTTTGTTAAGAGTCAGTATTTTAAACCAAGTGTGAACAAGGCCTAAAAAACATAAACAGTTCTGCTGGTGTGTATGATATGGCATATAATGTTTTGATTTGGGTGTGCAGGGTTTATGGGCCTGATGTTCGTAGAACAAATCAAAATATGGGGTGCTTGTGGGAGCAGAGCGCCCCATAATGCACTGCAAGATGCAGTGCATTGACAGCTGCTGACTGGCCAAAGCATGCACCTGACCTGTATGCTTTGACCATTCACAGCACGATGTGCATGCTGTAACAGTCATGATTGGCCAAAGGCAGGGTGCATGTAATTTCATTTTTTTTTTCTATTTTTTAAGAGCAGGGCTCGTTCCTGCACCCATCAAGAGTAACTGTGAAGGGGAGTTACAGTGTTCAGGCACCACCAACACCCAAGGTCCAATTGTTCTGCACCTGTATGACAGGAGCGTGTAATTTTTATTTTTATCTTTATTTTTAACAGCATGGCCCGTTTCTGCGCCCAACAAGAGTAACTGTGAGGGGTTACAGTGTTCAGGTACCACCAACACCCAAGGTCCAATTTTTTCTGCACCTGTTTGACAGATGCATGTAATTTCAATTTTTTTTTTCTTTCTAATTTTTAACAGCAGGGCCCGTACCTCTGCCCAACAAGAGTAACTCTGAGGCATTACAGTGTTCAGGCACCACCAACACCAAAGGCCCAATTTTTTTTGCACCTGTTTGACTGGTGCATATAATTTCAATTTTTTTCAAATGTTTAACAGCAGGGCCCATTTCTGTGCCCAACAAGAGTAACTGTAAGGGGTTACAGTGTTTAGGCACCACCAACACCCAAGGCCCAATCTTTCTGCACCTGTCACAGGTGCATGTAATTTATTTTTTTTTTTTTTACAGCAGGGCCTGTTCCTGCACCCAATAAGAGTAACGGTCAGGGGTTACAGTGTTCAGGCAGCACTTGGGATGGGCAACCAGTTTGGGCCGAACATAAGTTTGGCCTGAACATTGCCCATTCAGATATTCTCCCAACACCCAAACTTTCTGGGCACTTAGTGGCATGTTCGCCCACCAAGCGCACAGTCAATAGGTTGTTAAGGCTTCTCTGCTGGGAGCTACATTTAAAAAAAAATTGTAAAAAAAAAATGTAATTTAAAAAAATTTGGGGAGAAAACAGCATGGGGTCATCCTTTGGGTCTGGTATTGATTTTAACCACTTCCCTACCAGCGCATTGTAAAATGACGCCAGCAGGAACACTACCCGGGTACCTATCTGCAGCCCATGCCTCATAGAATATATGTTGGTGTGTTTTCTTTCCAAAATGGGGTCATTTTGTGGGTAATTCCACTGTCCTTGTTCTCCAGGACCCTCAAAAGTAATAGGTAGGAATGAAATTAGATGTGTAATTTATGCTTCTAGAACGCCTGATGGTCCTCCATGCATGTTGGGCCTCTCTATGTGGCCAAGCTGTGAAAAAGTCTCACACTTGTGGTATCGTCATACTCGGGAGGAGTAGCAAAATGTATTTTGGTGTTTAATTAGAAGTATGCATATGCTGTGTGTGAGAAATAACTTGTTATTATGACAATTTTGAGTAAAAAAAAAAAAGAAATTCTTCATTTTCCCAAGAATTGTTGGAAAAATTACAGCTTCAAAAAACTCACAATGCCTTTTACTAAATAACTTTGGGTCTGGCATAGATTTTAAGGGGAACTCCACACCAAAATAAAAAAAAAAAATGGTGTCAAAGCTACCATAATAGTATTGCAGAAGGAGGGGAATGATTAGCTCGAAGCATCTTCTTATAGACCAATATCATTATTGTGTTCCGATCTCAAAATAGTGGCAAAGGTGTTGGCAACCAGACAGGAAGTCAGGGGAAGATAGGATTTCACTATATGCAGATGACGATTTATTTTTTTTAGGCAATACAGTCATCCCTGATCGCGGCAATGCATACAGTGGAGGAGTTTGGATGATTTTAGGGCCTAGTTATAAATTGGGAGAAGTCAGCATTGTTACCTGTTGACCCACTTAGAAATCTTATTTCGCCTAGAATCCCTCAGTTAAAAGTAGTGGAGACAATGAAATACCTCGGAATAATGTTGTTGAGTGACCCCAAACAGTACATCAGTGATAACTTGATCCCACTTTTGCTAAAATTCAAGCGGAAAAGTGACATTTGGAGCCGTCTCCCTTTGTCTGTGGCGTAACTTGGTTAAAATGATCTGGATGCCACAATTGCTGTACCTGCTACATAATTCTCCAGTCTGGATAGGTAAAAAAAAAAAAATTTTAAAATAGAGTACCTTTTTAGGGAACTAATTTGGAAGAAGGGCCAGGCTAGGATTAGTTTACAAACATTGCAGCTGCAAACAAGCGAGGGTGGAATGGCCATTCCACATCTTCGCAGTTATTTTTTAGCAGCCCAACTGCATCAATTCGGGGGATGCATCACGCCGGGAAGAGGGAAAGCCAGTGGTAGAATGATGTTACAGGGGGATCTGCATAACACCAGTAGTGGAGGTGCTGGAAATGGTTTTCTTTTCTCTTGAGTGTCCAACACTGAAGATGATTACTAAAGTATGGCAGTCAGTTAAGAGACTGATGGGATATAAGGGGGTAACGGAATACTCCCCCCCTCTGGCATAACAAATGTTTGCAAGAACTATAGGTTATAGGGAGGATTAAGGAATGGGAAAAGCAGGGTATAAGTCGATTGATTCAATTATATGAAGGTAACATTCTAAAATCATTTGCAGAATTGAGGATAGAGTATGGGATACTTATATTTATATTTACAGATCAGGCATGCCCCGAGTACCCAGTTTAATAGTCAAATAGTGGAATGGAGCAAGATCCCCCTCCTCCAAAGGATAATTAAGTCAGGCTTATCTCAGAGGTATATGCGCAGATAATTGGGAGAACTATTACTGAGGACTATAGTGTCTTCTAATAAGGAAAGATGGGAAGAGGATGTAGGGGTAATAACCCCGGAACAGTGGAGGAGGATTTTGGAACTGGCGCCATTGGTGTCAGTCTCCCCTTCACAAAAAGTATCACATCTATTTCTGTTGCACAGAGCCTACTACACCCCTAAGAAACTGTTTATGTTTGGCCGGAGACCAGACACTAAATGCCCCAGGTGTCAGGAGATGGGAGATCTCATACATATGATGTGGAGATGCCCAAAACTGTTTCAGTATTGGGCAGAGATACTTAACATCATAAACACAACATTTAGAACACATTAGAATTAGAAGCCAGAGTGTGTGTGCTGGGACACATGGACAAAGGCAGAGAGTCAGCAAGCACTATAACGGTGGTTCTGAGGTGCTTATACCAAGCAAGAAAATTGATTGCACAAAATTGGCAATCACTGAGACCTCTGTCTCCTGAAAAGTGGGTTAAGGTCATAAATACAACAGTGTGGAAGGAAAAAGTGACATTTACTAGACGTGGTAATTTTAATAAGTTTGTAAAGATGTGGAAGCCCTGGCTGCGAAAGATGTATTTTCCCCCTTGAGTGATTGGGAAGGGAGCCCACGGTGGTTTTAGGGTAAGTTTGGCAGTATAAATGTAAATGTGTAAAATTAGGAAAATATGCTAGAACTACAATAGATGATAGACAATTGTATAAATCTCCATGGTGAGGGTGTGTGGGATGGGGTGGGTGGAGGGACAAGAGGTGGGGATGCTATGTAAGTAAAGTTGAATATAACATTGGGGGGGGGGATGTAAGATGTAAGGTTTAAATGTATGTTTTGTACCTGTGAAATTAATAAAAAAAAATTAGTAAGTAAATAAAAAGAAAGAGTCATGTGGTGTGGACCAGCCTGGAGCAGCATCAATTCTGTTATCTACAGGGACTTCACAAAGAAATAGATTTACTGTATTTGAAACAGCAGCTGGCAAATTATGCTCCCGGCTTGAGGCACTTGTCCACGGTCAGCAACTATCCTCATTTTCAGGAATCTCAGAATAGCTTACTAGAAAATTATTGTAAACATATTTTGACTACAAAGCAAAATAGGTTTAGATATGATATTATATATTATCATGAGGGGTGGGTAAATACCTGTCAAGCACAAAGGAGAATCCGTAGAAATCAAAATATACAGGATATTACACAACCTCTCTCACAATCTGAGGGTAATCAGGGTGAGTCCTTCTCTTCATCATTACCAATTTTTTTAGACAAACTAGGGAAAAGAAAAGGAAACAACACCACAGCTACAACTGTGAGCAGTTCTACCAGGAGCAAAACCAAGAACAGAGCCTAGTGTTATTAAATAAGGGTTTATGATTTGTGCCTGTTTATTCTCGTAACGGACTTGAAGTTGACATTGGACACTAGAGAGATACTGTAAGATGCATAAGAGGTATGGGGGTGGGAATCTTTCCTGTGATAAAAAATGGTTTTAAACTCCTTAAATGAGCAAAACACCATTGTTGTGAAACCAGCAGATAGGGGTGGAGCCATCGTAATTTTGAATACATCAGACCATCAGGCTAAGGTCATGCACCAATTATCAGATGGTAAAGTGTATTAAAAAATTGACAGGTGATGTTATTCAGAGTTTGAAGAATCAGATTGATGCATTGATACTACAGACAGACTCCATGAAAATTGTAACACAAAACTTAAAGGATTTTTGATTAGAGAATATCCATTAACACCCCTATTTTAATGCCTCCCCAATATTCACAAAGGACTACAGAGTCCTTTAAAGGCACCCCACCATGGTTGGGACTGAATCTGTTTTTCAACCCTTAGCTATCTTTCTGGTCCAACTATTACAATCTAAAGGTTGTACAGTAGGTATGCAAACCTTTCTCCTTGATAACAACACTAATATTTTGAACCATCGACCCGTTTGGATAACTTACTAACTGGCTGCCTTCTATGCAGCATGGACACAAATAGTCTGTACACATCCTTACCACATGATGAAGGTCGAGGGTATTAGGTGAGGTTCTGGTGGCTTTACATCTCCCTGTTGACTTGATTGACTTTGCCATGAAGTTGCTGAAGATAGTGCTTACTACTTTGTTTTTGATAACCAGTTCTTTCAGAAGCTTCTGGACACATAATTAATGTGGCTCCTAGCTATGCCAACTTATATATATGGCCTATTTTAAAGAAAATTATGTTTATAGTCATACACCTGGCATAGCTATATTGGCAATTTATTTTTCATATGGCAGTATTCCGAATCTCAGCTTCTTCAATTTAGGGATTATCTTGACAATTGTGCTGTCACAGTCATCTTTTTCTTTAGAGTTTAGTGCCAACTCAGTCCACTTTCTCAATGTCCTGGTGACACAATCTGAAAGTAAAATTGTAATAGATGTGTATCAGAAGCCTAAAGCCGTGTACACATAAGCAGTATGTCCGACAGAAAAAGTCCGACGGAAGCTTTTCATCGTCAATTCCAATCGTGTGTATGCCTCATCTGACTTTTGTTTTTGAAAATTCTGACGAACCTAAAAATGGAACATGTTCTAAATATTTCCGACGGAACCAATTCCTATTGGGAAAAGCGCTCTTCTGTATGCTGTTCCGACGGACCAAAAACGATGCATGCTCTGAAGCAAGTACGGGACGGAAGCTTTTGGCTACTGGCTATTGAATTTCCTTTTTCTAGTCCCGTCGTAAGTGTTGCATGTCACCTCGTTCTGGATGGTCGACCGTGTGTATGCAAGACCGCTTGAGCGGAATTCTGTCGGAGAAACCTTCAGAGTTTATTCCGAAGGCAAAACCGGTCGTGTGTACGTGGCATAACAATAGGAATACATTTTGCACTATAGTAGCTTTTATCCCAAAAAAGTTGAAAGCAGGTCTGCCTTACAATCAGATTATTATATGTCAGATTTCCTGGACTGATGAGATCTTTTTAAGTCAAGCCAGACACATGCTGGAGAGATTTGTTGAGCAGGGTTATTTCCATGCTGAACTACAGAAATCATTTAATAAAGCTCTGCCCAGGACAGGACATCCCTGCTTAATTTTATTTCAAAAGTTCTATCTAAACTCATTGCTGTTGTACTTACCCAATGCAGGCTCCTCAAATTTTGCATATTATTAGGAAACACTGGGGAGTTCTGTCTAGTGATCTGAAATTGGAGGAGATATTTGGGGAAGCCCCATATTTTCACACAAGAGTTTGCACAGGTAAAATGCTTTGATACAAACTAATTTTCAAAACCAAACCAGGACCAAGACCGCCAGGCTTAGGGATTATCAGACACCATGTTTCAGTGTGGTCGCTGTGCCCAGTTTATATTTTTTTTATGCAAGGAAACTCCTTTGCACACCCACATATGGATAAAAGACTCCCTATCAGTTTTTTTACCATATCAAGTTTCATTTAGCTTGAGAAGTGTGAGAAGAACAAACATAGAAGTTAGGCTGTGTATAGGAGAACACAGAATTGTTATTAGAACAGCTGATTTTCCATCATCTGTGGCAAAACATTTTAGGTGGCAGGTCTTTGTTGTTCCCAGTTGTGCTTTGGCATTATTGAAGGGGTTAAAATGTCTAAACAGGGTGGCGATCTACTCACCTAATGCAACAGGGAGAACTATTCTGGATCTATAAATTGGATTCTTTCTTCCCTAAGGTGTTGAATGAGCATAAGGACCTATCAGTATTTATGTGATATCTTTGTTCTTGGCTATTATTGTTCAACTCAGTATAAAGTAGTGTGATCCTCCCTATGCATATATTTGTAAATATATTTATTATTTCTACCTAAATGCTTAGGTTACAGATCACTCTTCTTTAAAGCAGTAAAGGAGGTCCACCCCTCTCAGTGTTGGGTGGTCTCCCCACTATGTTTGGATATATCTTTTAGTGGTTGGTAGGCTGCATCCAAGAGGCCACAAAAGTAGGAATACCCGGTCTGGATATGGATTTCTCAATGGGTCTAACGCATTTTTTTGCTTGAGGTATCCTCTTCAAATTCCCACCAGACTCTAAGGGGAGACTCTACACATTTTGTGTTTCATTTTTTCTGTAGGGTGTGCTATTTTAAATGCTAAGTGCACATTCTCACGTAGAATTTCACTTTTCATATTAAATAGAAGCCTTTTCTAATGTTTTTTCTGCCCAAGCCATCCCAATGTTCTTATCTTTCATCTTTTTTTATCTGTCCACTGACATGTCCTCCAGCTTTCAAACAGAAAGCTTGTACAGAGGTATGGGCTGAAAGCTAGAGAACGTGTCTGCAGGTGCCCACATTAAAGCCACGATTTACTGAGCGCTGTTATAATACTTTCCAGACTCATGCAGGAAAAAAAATAAATACACGTTTTTTCTGCAAAAATATGTGCATTTATTATTTTTTCTGTAAAAGTGAACTTAGTTTTTAATCCTTGGTTTACACCTATGTGTTTTTTGGTGTGTTTTGCGTTTTTCAGAAATGCACTACAGTTGATTTAAAATGGTTTCCTATGGATCTAGTTCACATCTGTTCATTCTGAGACTTTTTTTGGAAAGGGTCAGGGACTTTTTTTCCTGTAGCAGATTGCGTTTCGCATGTAAAAGACTTCAATGGACCTGTACCAAAAATGCAAGTGTTATTATTATATTATTATACAGGATTTATATAGCACAGACAGTTTATGTAGCGCTTTACAGCATGACGGTAGACTTTACAATTACAGTACAATTTAAATTATAAGTTCACCTTTCGGGCAGAGTTCCAGTTTTCATAATAAATAGAGGCGTTTTCCAATGCCATTTTTGGCCCAGTCATCCCAATGTGCTTTTTTTTCACTTACATTATCCACAGGGGGTTTAAAATCTTGTCAGTTTATTTCAATTTTTAAATGGATTTTCAGATTTCTTCACTTCCTCAGCTTTCACTTCCCGTAGGCCATCTCCCAGAAGCCTTCCTTGTTGCATCACAGAAGAGGGCGTGATGGGGTGTGTTCACCACTCTGGACCATACCTCCCTCATTACAATACTACCTTCCACCCACTTCCTATACAATCTGATTATACAATCTCCTTTAGATCTCCCATCATCTATGCAGTACAAGGGCCTGTCTGATTTGATACAAATTGAATGGATTGTTCAGGTGTGTCCACCTATTTCATAGTTCTGGAAAATCTTTCGGAATTTGCACAGAGATTTTACAATCAGATTGCATATTGTGAGGCCATCTTTATACAAGTACATAGGAGGGAGTGGACGATGACACTCAGTTGTCAGGCCCCGTTCACATCTCCGCGTAGTCAAAACTCACATTCCCGCATGCGCTTGTTTTGGAACGTTTTCACTCATCACACATAGGGCAGCCTATTCACTTGAATGGGCTACCCTACACACAACAATCACCCCAGAGAATTTCCAGAACTTCTTTTGGAGTGGAGCATGATGCGTTACCACAGTTGTTGATGCATTTGCGGCACTTGGGTTGCCTTTAACAATTAACATGTAATGACAACACAAGCAGGATGCACATTGGCAAAGCGCACATTTTCTGTGCAGTTTGCCGTGCATTTGGAAACACACAGATGTGAATGGAGCCTCATTGTTCTTGTGTAAACATACCAATTTCAGCTTCAGGCCCCATCCACACGTAGAGTAGTGGGAGCGCATGTTTTTTTGGTTGGTTTTTCCAGTGGCACACATAGGGCAGCCTGTTTATTTTAGTGGGCTGCGCTACATGTGGGAAAGTAGCTCATGGGACATTTTCACACATTTTTTACTGCATTACTATTCAAATAGTGAAACTGGTGTTTATGATAAAAAAAAAAACAATTGTATAGATCTATACATTCATAATCTTTCAGCACACCAATTAAATTAATACTTGTTCCTCTTTAACCACTTCAGCCCCGGAAGGATTTACCCCCTTCCTGACCAGAGCACTTTTTACAATTTGGCACTGCGTCGCTTTAACTGCTAATTGCGCGGTCATGCAATGCTGTACCCAAACGAAATTTGCGTCCTTTTCTTCCCACAAATAGAGCTTTCTTTTGATGGTATTTGATCACCTCTGCCGTTTTTATCTTTTGCGCTATACACGGAAAAAGACCGAAAATTTTGAAAAAAAAATGATATTTTCTACTTTTTGTTCTAAAAAAAATCCAATAAACTCAATTTTAGTCATACATTTAGGCCAAAATGTATTCGGCCACATGTCTTTGGTAAAAAAAATGTCAATAAGTGTATATTTATTGGTTTGCGCAAAAGTTATAGCGCCTACAAACTAGGGTACATTTTCTGGAATTTACACAGCCTTTAATTTATGACTGCCTATGTCGTTTCTTGAGGTGCTAAAATGGCAGGGCAGTACAAAACCCCCACAAATGACCCCATTTTGGAAAGTAGACACCCCAAGGAAATTGCTGAGAGGCATGTTGAGCCCATTGAATATTCATTTTTTTTGTCCCAAGTGATTGAATAATGACAAAAAAAAAAAAAAAAAAATTACAAAAAGTTGTTACTAAATGATATATTGCTCACACAGGCCATGGGCATATGTGGAATTGCACCCCAAAATACATTTAGCTGCTTCTCCCGAGAATGGGGATACCACATGTGTGGGACTTTTTGGGAGCCTAGCCGCGTACGGGGCCCCGAAAACCAATCACTGCCTTCAGGATTTCTAAGGGCGTACATTTTTGATTTTACTCCTCACTACCTATCACAGTTTTGAAGGCCATAAAATGCCAAGATGGCATAAAACCCCCCCAAATGACCCCATTTTGGAAAGTAGACACCCCAAGCTATTTGCTTTGAGGCATGTTGAGTCCATGGAATGTTTTATATTTTGACACAAGTTGCGGGAAAGTGACAAATTTTTTTTTTTTTTGCACAAAGTTGTCACTAAATGATATATTGCTCACACAGGCCATGGGCATATGTGGAATTGCACCCCAAAATACATTTAGCTACTTCTCCTGAGTACGGGGATACCACATGTGTGGGACTTTTTGGGAGCCTAGCCGCGTACGGGGCCCCGAAAACCAATCACCGCCTTCAGGATTTCTAAGGGTGTAAATTTTTGATTTCACTCTTCACTGCCTATCACAGTTTCGGAGGCCATGGAATGCCCAGGTGGCACAAACTCCCCCCCAAATGACCCCATTTTGGAAAGTAGACAACCCAAGCTATTTGCTGAGAGGCATGGTGAGTATTTTGCAGCTCTCATTTGTTTTTGAAAATAAAGAAAGACGAGAAAAAAAAATTTTTTTTTTCTTTTTTCAATTTTCAAAACTTTGTGACAAAAAGTGAGGTCTGCAAAATACTCACTATACTTCTCAGCAAATAGCTTGGGGTGTCTACTTTCCGAAATGGGGTCATTTGGGGGGGGGGGTTTGCCACCTGGGCATTCCATGGCCTCCGAAACTGTGATAGGCAGTGAAGAGTGAAATAAAAAATTTACGGCCTTTGAAAGCCTGAAGGCGGTGCTTGGTTTTCGGGGTCCTGTACGCGGCTAGGCTCCCAAAAAGTCTCACACATGTGGTATCCCTGTACTCAGGAGAAGCAACAGAATGTATTTTGGGGTGTAATTTCACACATTCCCATGGCATGTTTGAGCAATATATCATTTAGTGACAACTTTGTGCAAAAAAAAATAAAAAAAATAAAAAATTGTCTCTTTCCCGCAACTTGTGTCACAATATAAAATATTCCATGGACTCGACATGCCTCTCAGCAAATAGCTTGGGGTGTCTACTTTCCAAAATGGGGTCATTTGGGGGGGTTTTGAACTGTCCTGGCATTTTATGCACAACATTTAGAAGCTTATGTCACACATCACCCACTCTTCTAACCACTTGAAGACAAAGCCCTTTCTGACACTTTTTGATTACATAAAAAAATAATTTTTTTTTGCAAGAAAATTACTTTGAACCCCCACACACTATATATTTTTTTAAAGCAAATGCCCTACAGATTTAAATGGTGGGTGTTTCATTTTTTTTTTTTTTCACACAGTATTTGCGCAGCGATTTTTAAAACGCATTTTTTGGGGAAAAAACACACTTTTTTAAATTTTAATGCACTAAAACACACTATATTGCCCAAATGTTTGATGAAATAAAAAAGATGATCTTAGGCCGAGTACATGGATACCAAACATGACATGCTTTAAAATTGCGCACAAACGTGCAGTGGTGACAAACTAAATACATTTTTAAAAGCCTTTAAAAGCCTTTACAGGTTACCACTTTAGATTTACAGAGGAGGTCTACTGCTAAAATTACTGCCCTCGATCTGACGTTCGCGGTGATACCTCACATGCATGGTGCAATTGCTGTTTACATTTGACGCCAGACCGACGCTTGCGTTCACCTTAGCGTGAGAGCAGGGGGGACAGGGGTGCTTTTTTTTTTTTTTTAAATCATTTTTATTGTTATCTCAGGGAATGTAAATATCCCCTATCATAGCAATAGGTAGTGACAGGTACTCTTTTTTGAAAAAATTGGGGTCTATTAGACCCTAGATCTCTCCTCTGCCCTCAAAGCATCTGACCACACCAAGATCGGTGTGATAAAATGCTTTCCCAATTTCCCAATGGCGCTGTTTACATCCGGCGAAATCTAAGTCATAAAATGCTTGTAGCTTCCGGTTTCTTAGGCCACAGAGATGTTTGGAGCCACTCTGGTCTCTGATCAGCTCTATGGTCAGCTGGCTGAATCACCGGCTGCATTTTCAGGTTCCCTGTTGAGACAGGAGAGCCAGAGAAAAAAACGGAAGACGGTGGGGGGGGGGCATTCCCTCCCACTGCTTGTAAAAGCAGTCTAGAGGCTAATTAGCCGCTAGGATTGCTTTTACATGAAAGCCGACCGCTGGCTGAAAAGAATGATACCAAGATGATACCTAAACCTGCAGGCATCATTCTGGTATAACCACTCAAAGTCGTGAATGGCGTACCTGAAGACAAAAAAATGGTTAACAATAAAGCACAGTAAACGGTAAAGTATAAAAAACTGCATACCTGAAAAGCAAACATGATAAAACATAATAACAATAAAACATTGCAGAATAGAATACAGTAAAAAAGAGCAGAACAATAGAGAGAGAACAATAAAATGACAACTATTTTTTTTTATTTTATATTTTTGTATGTTTTTTTTTTTTTTTTTTACACTTTTTTTTGTAACTGTAACTTTTATAACTGTAACCGGTTCCAGGTTCGGGTCTCTCAAAATGCGATGGCATCTTGGGAGACCCTGTGAAAGTGTGCCTAGTCTGTGCAATGCTGTACCCTACGCTAATACTAGTGTATGGTAGCGTGTATGGTAGCGTTCAAAACATTCACCAATGCAAAGACCAGGATTGTCAGGACAGGAGGGACAATAATAGCGGGTGTCACGCCTATATCCGCGCTTGCTGCAGACACGACATCTTTTTTGGGGGGTTCGCTGGGTAGGGGTACTCGGGAGGACATAAAGAAAATGCCTCTCATGCAGCTGACTGCATTTGGTTGGGGATGTGAATGGGGGAAGTACGGGCGCTGCAGAAGCAATGGGTTCCCAATTAGGATTGGCGAATGCAGCAGGAAGGGCATTATGGGCACGACGAGCCTGTGTTTGTCTTTTTGGTGACAGCGGGACACTACTTGTGCTTGCCACCTCACCAGCTTGAACTGCACTTATGGGACTCGCCACGTCACCAAGTGTTACTGCAGTGCTGGTTTGACTACGACCGGGGTGTATTAGGCCGCTGGTGCTTGCCAGTTCACCAAAACGCTACAAAAAAAAACTGTTAGCGATCGCAGGGATCAGGCCTGACTCTGCGAACGCTGCAGTTATGCGTTTAGTGTTTTGTAAGTGACAGTGATCGATCGATACTGCACTTGGGTGGGCTGGGCTGGGCCGTGCGGAGGGGCAAAACGCAGGTGCTAGCAGGTATCTGGGCTGATCCCGCTAACACTGCGTTTTTGGGAACCCTAAACTGCTGGGGACGCTAGTATAGATCTGATCGGATCAGATATTGATTCGTTCAGATACTATACCACTAAGGGAGGTGTACGGTGCGTGCGTGGGTGTTAGCGCTACTGGCACTAACCTGACGCTGGCTGGTGCTTGTCAGTTCACCAAAATGCTACCAAAAAAACTGTTAGCGATCACAGGGATCAGGCCTGACTCTGCGAACGCTGCAGTTATGCGTTTAGTGTTTTGTAAGTGACAGTGATCGATCGATACTGCACTTGGGTGGGCTGGGCTGGGCCGGGCGGAGGGGCAAAATGCAGGTGCTAGCAGATATCTGGGCTGATCCCGCTAACACTGCGTTTTTGGGAACCCTAAACTGCTGGGGACACTAGTATAGATTTGATCGGATCAGATATTGATGCGTTCAGATACTATACCACTAAGGGAGGCATATGCTGCGTGCGTGGGTGTTAGCGGTACTGGCGCTAATGTGACGCTGCTTGGGGCGACGCATATCACCGCCGGGCGATCAGGGGGCTAAACCTTTATTCGGTAATAAACGGCGGGTGCCCTGACACTATAAAAAATAAACGAACTAACCAGCGTCACCTGTAACAGTTATACGGTGATCAGTGGTGAAAGGGTTAACTAGGGGGCAATCAAGGGGTTAAAACATTTATTAGGTAGTATATGGGGGTCCCTGTCGCTATAAAATGCTGACGGCGAACCTAAATATTTACCTCCCTAACTAGCGTCACCAGCGACACTAATACAGCGATCAGAAAAATGATCGCTTAGCGACACTGGCGACAGGGGGTGATCAAGGAGTTAAAACTTTATTAGGGGGTGTTAGGGGGGTACCCTAGACCTAAAGGGGGCTAACACTCACTGACATAACACTGTAACTGTCACAAACTGACACCAATGCAGTAATCAGAAAAAAAAAAAAAAAAACCTGCTTGGTGTCAGTTTGTGACGGGGGGGGGGGGGGGGGTGATTGGGGGGGGGATTGGGGGTGTAATGTGTGCCTGGCATGTTCTACTGTGTGTGTGTGTTTGTGTAACTCACAGTACAGTCTTCTCTCCTCGGCGCCGGAACGGAAAATACCAAGCCGAGGAGAGATGACACCATTTCCTCTGCCTCCGTGTACAATACAGAGGCAGGGAAATTATCCCATTGGCTGGGAGCGATCGCGAGGGGGGGGGGGCCACGAATGGATGGCCTCCCCCTCACCACCGATCGCCGGGGGAGATTTGCCGACCGCCGCAGGCACCGGGGGGGGGGGTCCGATCGGACCCCCCACCCGCGGGCAGGCAAGGACGTACCTGTAAGTCCTTTTGCCTGCCCGTGTCGCTCTGAGGACGTATATGTTCGTGCGGCGATCGGCAACTGGTTAAAAAAAAAATTTTGAAAAAAATAGCAGAAATAAACACCCTTGTGATATATCATAAAAGATAAAGTCCATATGAGGATATCTTGTATTGTAGATCAATCATGAATCTTCTGCTTTGGAACAAACAAATGATCTTCCCGCTATAGGTAAAGTAAAAATGCTCGCTTACCGAATATGTTGGATCTCAAATTATAGAGATCTTAAAGGCTTGTTGCATTCGCCTGCCGGCATCTGTGATCTCCAGCTGGGTAGTAATCCAGAAAGTTTTCCTGTTTTCCTTTAATGGAATAACCAACAGACACTTCCTTTGGGTTCAGGTGTTAAACTTCCACAGCTGTGGGAGGGAAGATCAATTATCTTCTCTCAATCCTCCACACATCCAGACCCCTCAATGAAGACAAAACGGGGGAAACTCCATAGTGTAGATGTAAAAAGTTATTAAAAGTCACTTGTAACTCCACAGCAATTGCGCACAGCACTAAAAACACAGCATTTCGGAAAACTGCAAGCCTGAAAGTCAAATCAAATTGCACAGCAAAGGGAACCGGATAAAAATGTTTTGTAATAGCTCACAGGCAGCAGAGGGTTGAGCCTTCTCACTGCATAGGGAAAAAATTAATAAAACGTGATGGCATCACAGCCACTTGCTCCATCCATCAAAATGTGTGTTTGCTTCTGTGTTTGGTGTGTTGTTAACAATTAATGACACTGAAAGCATAACTAGGTAATTTTATATGTATAAATGTGGCCATACACTATACAATCTGATTGTACAATCTCCTTTAGATTTACCAAAACGGTATAATAGGAGGACACACCATCTATCCAATCACTCTGTATTCAATCAGGCAGGCCCTTGTACTAGTGTCCCATGAGCTGCATGAGGCCCCAGGGAGTTTAGCATGCAGCCTGAGCCCATCTGAAGGGACCCTGGGGAAGCCTGGCAAATGCATGCATGGAGAAATGCAGAGGATGCTATGAAAACTTAGTTGATGGGTGACGTTTTGCTAATGAGGTCAGCTGCTAAACTCCTTTGTCTGTCTTACTGGTTCCTCTGTCTCTGTCTGTATACCAGGGAGTCTCTGAAACATTCTAAGAAATATAGCAGGAGCTAAGGTAAGGTCTTGTTCTCAGAATCAAAGAAAGCTTGTATTTTTCTGCAACTGGGGTACATTGCCTTCTTCCTGCCTGCACTATAGCTGAAATACGGCTACAGCATGGGCCTAAATTACCAAGAGGGCATCCATGTACGTCCGTCTGTCCATGTGCTGCCCGCGCTCCCCCTGTGGGGCGAGGGCGGCACGCTATGTGATCAGCAAGTCCATGAGACTCGACTGATCACAGATCGGAGTAAGGGACTGATTTCGGCCATTTACCACAAGATCAGAACCCACTAATCGGCTTTTTTTTCTCACGCTCATAGCGTGAGGAGGAAAAAAAAGCAGATTACCGGCTTGTGTAATCGGGACATTGGTCCCACACATGGACACTCACTGCTGCTAAGCAGTGCCCACCAATGCCACCTACCAGTGCATATTAGTACTGCTAAGCAGTGCCCACCAGTGCCACCTACCAGTGCCCTCCAGTGCCACCTATCAATGCCCACCAGTGCCACCTATCAGTGACCATCAGTGCTGCCAATCAGTGCCACCTATAAGTGCTGCCTATCGGTGTCACCTAACTGTGCCTATCAGTGCCACCTATTAGTGCCCATCAGTGCCACCTGTCAGTGCCCTTCAGTGCCACCTGTCAGTGCCCTTCAGTGCTGCCTATCAGTGTCTATAAGTGCTGCCTATCAGTGTCCATCAGTGCCACCTATGAGTGCAGCCTCATCAGTGCCTCCAGATCATTGCCCACCAGTGCCGCCTCATCAGTGCCAATCAGTGTCACCTATCAGTGCCCATCAGTGCCACCTTATCAGTGCCTATCAGTGCAGCCTCAAAGTGCCCATCAGTGCAGCCTCATCAGGGCACATCAGTGAAGGAGAAAAAAATTACCTGTTTGCAAAATTTTATAACAAACTATGAAAACTGTTTTTATTTTTTCAAAATGTTTGGACTTTTTTTGTTTGTTTAGCAAAAAAATAAAAAGTTGTAGATGGCTTTGTAAGTTATTGTTAGTATCCTGAATTTAATTTGTTGGGTGAGTGGAAGCCAGTGGAGGGATTGGCAGAGAGGGGTAGCAGACGCCGAGCGGTGGATGAACCTGGCAGCAGCATTCATGATTGACTAAAGGTGGGATAGCCTATGTGAGGGTAAGCCAATGAAGAGGGAGTTACAGTAGTCAAGGTCAGAGATGACCAGGAAGTGGATTAGAAGCTTTGTGGTGTCATTAGTTAGGAAGGGGCATATCAGAGTGCTTATCGGAGTGTTCTGGCGGGGGTCGTCCCCCTGTCAGAACCCAACAGGTCAGTGGGGGAGATCACAGGACTAATCTTGCATGGTTAGTACAGGGGCTCAGACCGGAGCCGACAGTTTTTCTTGTAGTGTGTACCCTGCTTTACAAGTAGAGAAGAGTTGACGGGGACTGGATGAGAATGTGTTAATTGTAATTTAATTGTTATTGTAATGCCGCGTACACACGACCGGACTTTACGGCAGACTTTGTCCGGCGGACTTTTCGATGGACTTTACGACGGACTTTTCGAATGAACGGACTTGCCTACACACCAACAACCAAAGTCCAACAGATTCGTACGTGATGACATACAGCCAGACTAAAACAAGGAAGTTCATAGCCAGTAGCCAATAGCTGCCCTAGCGTCGGTTTCTGTCCGTCGAAAAGATTTGAAACATGTTTCATTTCTAGGTCCGTCAAACTTTTGGGGAAAAAAAGTCCGCTGGAGCCCACACACGATCGAATTTTCCGATGGACTCCGGTCCGCAGGACCAAGTATGCCATAAAGTCCGGTCGTGTGTACGCGGCATTAGGGTTAGAATGCTAACCCTAACAATCACTGCTAACCCTAACCATAATGATTACCACTAACCCTAATGATTTCCGCTTACCCAAACCTTAATGATTACCGCAAACCCTAACCCTTATGAGTGATACTGACCCTAACCTTAACCCTAACTCTAAACCCTAGCCCTTAATCTTAACCCTAGCCCTTACCCCTAACCCACATAAAGGTTCCTGCAGTACTTTGATGCAACGTTGATGCAACTTTGATGATACTTGAGTGCCAGAGAGTGTAAAGTTGCATTAAAGGCCAACCAAAGTTGCATCAAAGTCATACTACATGAACAGAACTGTCATACTCTCTTATTATGCAAAAAAAATGCAAAATGCATCAAAAAATTCCTCAAAAACCCATGTTAAGAAACGCACTGAAAAAATGTATCAACCGCAAGCTGCATAGATGTGAAACTAGCCTATATGTAAGGGCTACTGAAGCACGTTCTGTATATGACAGAAGCATACCCCTTCATGTGCCCTAGGCATTCTATTTAAAAGAGAAGTATGGGAATGTTTTTTTTTTAAATAATACTTACCTAGGTGGATGCAGCATTGGTCGAATGCTGCATCTGTCCCCTGCCAGCTCCAACACTGAGAACCGAGCAATCAAACACCGCCAATCACTCAGTTCAGAGTTCCCTGAGCAGAGAGCCGATGACTGTCAGTCACCAGCTCTCTGCTCTGCCGCCCTGCGCTTACTGGAGCGCTGGACTGTAGAGTCGGCTGGAGCTGCTGGCTCAGGCTCTCAGTGTCTCACTGAGAGCCTGAGCCAGGTGCTGGTCCAGGCATGTGAGTGGATCCCGACTATATGGTCGCGATCTTTCTCAAGCCTGGACTGGCTCTGTGACGTCAGCTGAAAGCGGGCTTCAGCCCGCTGTCTGCTGAAAATGGGTCACAGGAGTACAGAACGAACTACACATGAGCTTTGGCTGTACTTCTCCTTTAAACAATTGGACATTTTTTTCACTTTAAAGTCCCAATGGACTTTTTAAAAACTTTTTTGCATTGATACGTTCCTCAGATTAGTGACCCTGATGCTATTTTTTTTACAACCCCTTGCCTATCAGCCCAGAAAATGCCTATTTTTAATTTGGCAAATTCAGGTCCCATTGTTTTCAATGGGGTTCAGGTTCAGCATCTTCTTCACTTCTTTAACCACTTGCTGCCCGCCCACCGTCATATGATGGCGGGATGGTGCATCTGTTATCCTCTGCTGCCGTCATATGACGGCGGCCCTTCCAGGTCCCCCAGGGGGTGCGCGTGCCGCATCACTCGGGTCCCGGTGCGTGTGCCTGGCACCCACGATTGCCGGTAACCGAGCAGGACCGTGGATCTGTGTGTGTAAACACAGAGATTCACGTCCTGTCGGATGGGAGGAGACCGATGGTGTGTTCCTTGTACAGAGGAACACCGATCGGTCTCCTCCCCTTGTGAGTCCCCTCCCCCCACAGTTAGAATCACTCCCTAGCAACACGATTAACCCTATAGCGCCCCCTCCTGGTTAACCCCTTCATTGCCAGTCACATTTATACAGTAATCAATGCATTTTTATAGCACGGATCGCTGTATAAATGTGAATGATCTCAAAAATCTGTCAAGTGTCCGATATGTCTGCCGCAATATCGCAGTCACGATAAAAAAACGCAGATCGCCGCCATTACTAGTAAAAAAAAGTAATAATAAAAATGCTATAAATCTATCCCCTTATTTTGTAGACGCTATAACTTTTGCACAAACCAATAAATATACGCTTATAGCGATATTTTTTACCAAAAATATGTAGAAGAATACATATCGGCCTAAACTGAGGAAAAAATTTGTTTAAAAAAAAAAATTGGATATTTATTATAGCAAAAAGTAAAAAATATTGTGTTTTTTTGTCACTCTTGTTTTGTTTATAGCGCAAGAAATAAAAACCGCAGAGGTGATCAAATACCACCAAAAGAAAGCTCTATTAGTGGGGAAAAAATGATAAAAATTTCATTTGTGTACAGTGTTTTATGACCACGCAATTGTTATTCAAATTGCGACAGCGCTGAAAGCTGAAAATTGGCTTGGGCAGGAAGGGGGTGAAAATGCCCTGTATGGAAGTGGTTAAAGTTCACAGCACACCTACCAAACCAACCCAGGATATTTTGGTTCATCACTAGTACTGTAAGATCCTGTGCATATACTATAATCTATTTTTATGTCTTAATATGATGCTTCCTTTGATAAATACATGAAATTTGAAAAGCTAGCTGTTTGAATTGCTGCCTGTTATTTATATTATTAGGTCTCATTAATATGGCGGTAACACACCCGTAAAAATTTTTACTGATAATGTTTTTTAATGCGTAAAAAGTGTCCTGGACTTTTTTTAATGGCATTCGTGCATACACACGTTCTCAGATGCAATTTTTTTAATTTTGTGTTACGGATCTGAGCGTAGTACATGATTACGCACCTGTGTGATACCTTCATTGAAAACAATTCAGGGGCGTTCAGATCTGTACATAAAAAATGGTTATAAATGCATTTTTTGCAGACCTGTGAATGAGCCCTTAGAATATATTATAACTAGTGATGGGCAGAACACCCCTAAGTTCTGTTCTACATTCAAACTCCAGAACGGGGAAAATGTTCCGACCAGAACCCAAAACCCTATTAAAGTCTATGGGACCAGAACTCGAAAAATTTCAAAAAAATCCCCATTTTTATTGCTTATATGCAAGTTATTGGCCATAGAAAGGGTATGGAGCTCGGGTAGTGCCCTGGGGCATATGTATCAATGCAAAAAAACGGAAAATTGTATCATACTTACCGTAATTTTCCTTTCCTGACGCCAATCCATGGCAGCATACTAGTGATAGGCTCCGCCTTTCTCCCCTCCCTCAGGACCAATGAAATAGCATAAATTAAAGGCCAGTTAGGCCCCCCCATTCTTCGTAATTAGCTAGATACCGAAATGCACAAGGGTGGGTCCGTATGCTGCCATGGATTGGCGTCAGGAAAGGAAAATTACAGTAAGTATGATAACATTTTCCGTTTTCCTGACGCCACCATGGCAGCATACTAGTGACACATATCCTAGCTGACAGGGTGGGTTCTACTTAACAAACCAAAATAATTATTTTATATATATTATATATTTTTTTTTACATGGGACAGAAGACTGAACAGTCATTCCTCCAAAGCCCACTGATGACAAGGCACCCAGATCTATTCTGTAAAGGTTGAAAAGGTATGCTGGGAAAAGCATGCCACTTTCCTGTAGAATGAATCCGTGGATGCTTTCAACTGGGCCGCCTATGAGGCCTCAACCCCTCTGGAAGAGGATGCATGCTGCCACTGAAGGAGGCTCACGACCCATTTCCCATCTGCACAACCAATCTTGCTAAAGTCCAGGAGGCAACCTCTCTTGCCTGATGAATTCCATCTGGAGCAGTGAAAGACTTATCATATGAACTGAAAAGAGCAATTGTGGACAGAAACTTCTTTCAAGCTCTGGGAATGACCAATTTGTGTGGTTTTCTTGCTTGAACGTCTTGAAAGTTAGGCAATGGACAGATGATTGATAGATGGAGGGCTGTCACTACCTCTGATATAAGCTGAACTACAGGATGCAGCTCTACTCCTGTAACAAAAGCAATATGCTTTTCTGAGGCTCTAAGGGCTTGAAACTCAAACCGACTTCTGTTTGACGATTTGAGCTAAATACTGGTTAGTAAGCGATGTCTTAAATAAATAAACCCCAACAGCATCGAAAGATTTTAATTGTGAAAGATTCTCTCTCATGGCTGACAAAACCTCCTGACTGTCTTCAAAATTTTGCAAACTAAAGGGCCTTTGGCCAAATTAAACCTTGTTCTTGCTGACACCTGCAACCTCAAAAGACTATAGGGTAAGGTTTGTGTCCAATCTGACCTACAAGAAGACCAGAACAGCTGCCACCAGAGGTGCCGTAAGAATAATATCTTGCCATGCAAAATAGAAAAAAAGACAAGTTTGTTCCAGATCTTGGCATAGAAGTTAGCAGAGTGCCTTTCGCACCCCCCAAAGTAGAGCTCACTCTTGGAGCAACTCTGGAGCAATCTAGGTTCTGCGGCTTCTCCTTCCCGCCATTATGCTTGCATCTCTGGTGTGTGCATGTGTGAGGGAATCGACTTCTGTATTCTGAAGTAGATAGCCAGGAAGCACCAAACTCCTATGGTCAGAATGGAGGGGTGGTCATGACTACCATGCTCATTCTTGACAGCTTCCAGAGGAATTTCATTACAGGAGAAGTTGGGAAAAACATATACAATAGGCTTGATTGCAGTTTCATGGAGAAACTCAGCTTCTGTTCTCTGCTTTGGGGAGTGGAAACCGAGTCAGACCTCTTCTTAAATTGGCATTTGCAGTGAGAAGCAAAGAAGCCTGTCTGTGGTAGGCCACCTGTGGACAAGCCTCCCCCTCATGATCTGGCAAGTTTGCATGATGGACAGTATGTCCGTGTATTCCAGTCCCCTAGGAGGTAAATTGCTTCCGGAATTTGCTGGTGATCTTCCTACCCAGACATTCTGGGTTCTACATCTCTCAATAGTATATTGCCGCGAGATCCTCCCTGGAGCTGAAAATATGCAATTGTGTCCTGTTGCTCAACCGCAAGATGACTGGTCACCCTTGATTCTGTATAGCAAGGTCAAAGTGATAAAAAAGGCTGCCTGACCTTCCATCGCTTTCGAGACTACCTTCCTTGGCTAGCAATCTCGCTTGTCTTGACCGACAGACCCTCGCAGTGCTCCTTCCAGGCTGTCTTGCCGATATAATTCATCACATTGATCCAGTCAGATGGTTCGTGACATCCTCAAGGTCTTTCCATCACAGCGGACCACTATACATACTGTGTGACACTGACCATAGCTGCACCGTATCCTGTTTCCTCCATTGTAGTTGAAACTAGCACCGGTGCCCATGCACCCAAGGAATCATCGGTATTAATGACAACATTACGGCCAGGAGGCTGAGACACCTAGAAGTCTTCCAGGAAGTAGAGGCATCTGATCTCAGAATTCTCCTTATGACCGTCACCATCCTTTTCAGATGGAAGCAAAACAGAGGAACCAGTAGAGCCCCCCACAGGCACATTAACCGTTGAAAAGGCCTTTTTTTTTTTATGTAGAAAGGAATGACGCCCAGGTAGTGGTGAATCTGGAGACCCTGCTCTCCAAGAGGAACTGACACGGCACTGAAACCTCTGTGAATATTCTTAGAGATATTCATAGGCTAAAAGGTAGGCTGATAAAGTGGAGATGTGTCCAACCAATCGCCAAATTTACTTACTTTCAGAATAAAAAAGAAAAGAAAAACATTTTGGGATATAAGGCTAATGCCCCGTACACACGGTCGGACTTTGTTCGGACATTCCGACAACAAAATCCTAGGATTTTTTCTGACAGATGTTGGCTCAAACTTGTTTTGTCTACACACGGTCGCACAAAGTTGTCGGAAAATCCGATCGTTCTGAACGCGGTGACGTAAAACACGTACGTCGGGACTATAAACGGGGCAGTGGCCAATAGCTTTCATCTCTTTATTTATTCTGAGCATGCGTGGCACTTTGTCCGTCGGATTTGTGTACACACGATCGGAATTTCCGACAACAGATTTTGTTGTCGGAAAATTTTATCTCCTGCTCTCCAACTTTGTGTGTCGGAAAATCCGATGGAAAATGTCCGATGGAGCCCACACACGGTCGGAATTTCCGACAACACGCTCCGATCGGACATTTTCCATCGGAAAATCCGACCGTGTGTACGGGGCATTAGAATCTTGACGATCTAGCGAAAGCCTCCAGCCATCTGCTGCAAGCGAATGCTTCTCTCCAACCCCTGCGACCTACAAACAGGGATGGGTAGAAAACCTACAATCTCTCCTGTGAGATGGGACCAGGATAGCTCCCCTCTGAGTCTGAAGTGTCTGTAAGTATTGTAACCGCCGTGGTTGCAGTGGATCTGGCAGCTCTGAGGGTGAGAAAAAGGTCCGGAGAAGGAACAGTGAGGAATCCACCGAAGTGACCATGAGTGCCTATCCTCCAAGCATCTGCACAATCCACTGTCCAGTAACCCGTGATGCGTGCCCACTGGGACTTACCTTAAAAGTCTGGGTATGCGCCCGGTAAAAGGGTTTTGTGGGTACCTGTGGTACACCCAAAGATTTTCATTTATGGACCTTATCAAAGGTTGCCCCTAGAGGAGCGGAACCTAGTGGGAGAAACATATTTCTCCCTTTATTTATTATTATTTATTTTTAGTTATATATATATTTTTTTACTTTCCTGCTTTCAGTTATGGGAGAAGAACAGACCCTCCTCCTGTCACTTCCGACATGGCTGTCTCTGGTTTCGTTTCAGAGATCTTGCACTATAAAGTAACTATTCTAATTTTGTTTCTAGGAAGCCAAACACAGCCATGGGTCTCAACCATAGGGTACCCCTAGCCATAACTGAGTATAGCATTGCCTTGGCCAGGCACCAGGTTGAGACTATTGCTGCTTCCACAGTGAAATTTGCTGATACATCTTGGCCGGGTCCCAAGATTTTTATCAGCCCTAAGGATTTCCTCCCCAACCATATCCTGGGAACAGAAACCCAAAGTACCCATCACCAAGTTAAGGGCCTCTGTTGAGTGGCAGGCCCTTCCCAGCCGCCAACCTATTGGACAACAACCGGTCCCACTGTAGGCATGGATTTCAGCGATGCTATATCCGCCTTGAATTAAACCAGTTTCCTAATGGAAAAGTGATTGCTCATTGAAAGGGTAAATATGACTTTGTCTTTTAACCCATGTAATGGTCTGCATGACTGCCTGGATACACAGTTCTCCAAAGAAAAACTGACCCCAAGTAGCTCCAGATCTTCCTCTGGTGCAAGGGATCTAAAATCATTTGCAGGCTGCACCCCCTCATCAGGACTACTGAGTGATCCATGAGGCAGGTTGTTCTGCTAGTGGCTAGACCCGCAACAAGGGGGCTGACTAGCTAGAGTAATTACAGTGAGTTAAAAACAGAAGTTTTATGCCACCTTATAAGACATTCGGTACTACCTGTCAGCTGCAAACTTCAACCAGGCCGACTTCACTCACCAGCCTCCTGGGCATAGGCACTGCGCCACAGGTCCTGGAGGACTCTTGTTGGGGTGCTGGGTCTGGGAAAGAAGAGCTAAGACGTTTTCCTTGGAACCTCTCTCCTGAGCGGGAGCGGCATCCGATCTATACTTCTCTGAAGAACATCCGCCTTTCTATGGCCTCTGGCTCTGGCCTTTGAGAGCGTGGGCGCGTGGAGCTGAAGCAAATCAAAGCAATCCGCATGAGAGGGCACTCCTTTCCTGAAAACTTACAGATACGGTGGTCCCCACCCTAAGTGTTGAGGGTCTTTTGTATGGGTGGTGACTGATACTCGAACCGTAGAG
Organism: Aquarana catesbeiana; assembly: GCF_042186555.1. Classification (NCBI taxonomy): domain Eukaryota; kingdom Metazoa; phylum Chordata; class Amphibia; order Anura; family Ranidae; genus Aquarana; species Aquarana catesbeiana. Next base: position 252,866,710 of record NC_133327.1, on the reverse strand, counting down.
AAATGAGACGACCAGCTGAGAGACGGACAGCCGCAGAAAGATCGAGAAGAGGAAAAATAGATAAGGCAACAGCGACTTCTATTAATGTATATCTAAAAATATCCATACACGTATATACATCTACACACTCTCTCCTTTCTCTTTTAAATAATATGCATGCATATATAAATATATGCACATACTGCTCCATATAACACCCCCCCACATACATACATACCAACAAAAGAACACACACATGTATACACAAACATATATATGAACATATATACATACTGCAGAGGGTCAGCCGGGGGCAGGGTCAAGAAAGGTCTAATCGAAGAGGGCAGATATTTCCCCTTCAGACCTGCTAATTGTCAGCTGGGCTGAAAGACTCAGAGAGGAGCTGTTTGAGTAGGAGAGAGAGACAGAGCCGCAAGCTGTGTGAAAATGTCCATTGCTGGATGGTGTGCTGGGTGAGCTTAACCACAAAGACTGTAGCTCTGATTGGAGCCATGAACTATTATCTATAAGCCTGTGTGCTGCTGAACTGTGAGCTGTACCTGTGTGCACAACCGTGTGACAAGACAAGTCTGTCTTATCTTATGTTTATTTTGCTGAATAAAGCATATATATATATATATATATATATATATATATATATATATATATACACACACATACACACACATGCATACATACATACACACACACACATACCCACCTGCCCCAAACCTATACATACGCAACCTACAAACATAAGCTATACCTGCAGCCAGCGTAGGACAGCAAAGGACAGAGAACCTGTCTAGGGGGAGTAATGTATCCAGACCAGTGCCACTGCAGGAGGAAAGAACAGGAGGTGCAGAAAATGACAGGAGACAAACAAAGGCAAAGGTAAGAAGGATGCAAAGCTGCCCTCCCCAAACCCAACAAGCGTTGCAGACACCAACCTTAAAGGCAGATTTCATTCCTAAATAGGAAAAACTGCTCAGCTCCATCGAGACCCACAGAAGGAGCTCCCAAGCTCCTCTAGCGCTTTTAGCAGCCTGATACTGGGACTTCGCACTGGGAGAGGCTTAACCCAGCCGGCAGCTGCCTGGAGGCAGAGGGGGGAACATAGTACTGCTTACTCTTCACTGGTGCGTGGAGATATGAGGACAAAAAGAAGAATGGGGCGGGGCCTAACTGGCCTTTAATTTATGCTATTTCATTGGTCCTGAGGGAGGGGAGAAAGGCAGAGCTTATCACTAGTATGCTGCCATGGTGGCGTCAGGAAAAACTTGTTTTTAAAGAAGCAGTGATTTTAATGATGGTTAAAGTGAAACAATAAAAATGAAAAATTGCTTTAAATGTAGTGCCTGGGGAGTCCTCTTAGTCTGCCTGTAAAGTGGTTCATCTGTACCGTATAGAGAACCTGCCGCAGCAAAACTGACATATATAAAGGAAAGAAATGACATTTAACCACTTGCCATCCACGCTATAGCCTAATGACAGCCACAGCGCGGACCTGAATTTCCGCCATATGACGGCCTCCCCTGTGCACTCCCCTTCCGCGCGCCCTGCAGGGCACGAGCGGGGCACACTGTGATCACTGAGTCACTGAGACTCGGGTGATCACCGATCCGAGTAAGGGGCCAGTTCCAGCCCCTTACCATGTGATCAGCTGTCAGCCAATGACAGCTGATCACATGATGTAAACAAAAGCTTGGTAATAGTTTTTTTTTCTCCTCACGCTGCAGATCACCGGCTCATCTGCAAGGGACATCAGTCCTGAAGAGGATGAGGCAATTATGCCTTATCTGTGCACACCAGTACCCCCTGCCAGTGCCACCTGCCATTGCCACATGCCAGTGCCCACAGTGCCCACCAGTGCCACCTATCAATGCCCATGAGTTCCACCTATCAATGCCTACAAGTGCCACCTATTAATGCCCAGCAGTCGTGCCAATCAGTGCCACCTAGCAGTGCTGCTTATCAGTGTAACCGATCAGTGCCCATTATTGCCACCCATCAGTGCCCATCACTGCCACCCATCAGTGTCCATCACTGGCACCTATCGGTGCCCATCAGTGCCGCCTCATCAGCGTACATCAATGAAGGAGAAAAATTACCTGTTTTTAAATTTTATAACAAAATATAAAAAAAAAAATTTTTTAATTCGGTCGTTTTACATTTTTTTAACAAAAAATAAAAACTGCAGAGGTGATCAAATACCACCAAAAGAAAGCTCTATTTGTGGGGAAAAAAAATGATAAAAATGTCATTTGTGTACAGTGTTATATGACCGCACAATTGTCATTCAAAGTGCGACAGCGCTGAAAGCTGAAAATTGGTCTGGACAGGAAGGGGGTTTAAGTGCCCAGTTAAATTGATTTTCCCTAAAAGCTTTCTTTATTTTGAAAACAGCGGCTTGGGGAGCCAGTCTGTATGATAAGACCTCTCCTTGCTGGCCTCTCCGACATGATGTGGGGGGGCTTATTACACAAATGTATTAGATAATAAGAAATGGGTGATTGGATACACTTTATTTAATGAAATGTGGTGTTTGGTGCACTATAAACTGTGTACAATTAAGCACTGCCGCTGACACAAATGAAAAAACGAAACCGCCTAACAGTTACAAGTAGAAACCTTCACCACCTCAACCCTTCTCTTCTCTACTCTACTCTGCTACTGATCACCTCTATGACAAAATCTCACCTCTGTCCTGCCCCAACCTAGCCACTTTCATCTACAACAGCTCACTGTCTTCCTCCCTAGACAAGCTTGCCCCCCTCACTACACGCAGAATTAGGCCCCGACTGCTACAACCCTGGCAAACAGATGACACCAGAAGTCTCAGAAAACGTAGCCGCACTCTTGAGCGCCTGTGGCATAAGACTAAGATCCAGGAAGACTTCACACAATATAAATCTGCCCTCCTAAAATACTATTCCTGCCTTCACACTGCCAAACAGATCTACTTGATCACACTCATTAACACCTTCTCATCCAGTCCATGTCAACTCTTCTCTACCTTCAACACTCTACTCTGTCCTCCACTGCCTCCACCCACCAACTCACTCACTGCCCAGGAGATTGCCAATCACTTCAAAACTAAGATTGATACAATTCATGAGGAGATTGCCAATGCGCAAAAACCTCCCCCATGCAACACCCCATGTCCACAGATACAACCATTACTTCCCTCATTCAACCCTGCTACTATTACTGAGGTTGCTAAACTTTTATCTAACACTCATCTAACCACCTGCCCCCTGGATCCTGCTCCCTCGCAAATGCTACGCTCACCCTCTGACTCGATTCTACACTCTCTAACTCACATTTTCAACCTCTCCCTCTCTTGTGGCATCTTTCCAAACTCTCTAAAACATGCGCTAGTCACCCCCATACTTAAAAAGCCCTCACTGAACCCCACCAATCTCAACAACTTACGTCCCATCTTCTTACTCTCCTTCTCCTCCAAACTTCTTGAAAGACTGGTCTACAACCGACTGAGCGACCATCTGACCATGAATAAACTTCTTGATCCCCTTCAGTCCGGTTTTCGCCCTCAACGCAAACTGCTCTCCTTAAACTCTCAAATGACCTACTAATGGCTAAAACCAGTGGACACTATTCTGTACTACTTCTCCTGGATCTCTCTGCTGCCTTTGACACAGTGGACCACCCCCTCCTGCTCAAAAACTCCACTCCTTTGGTCTCCGTGACTGTACTCTTCACTGGTTCTCATCCTACCTATCCCACCGCTCTTTCAGTGTCACTTACAACTCTACTTCCTCCTCTCCTCTTCCTTTCTCCGTTGGGGTCCCCCAAGGTTCTGTTCTTGGTCCTCTCCTTTTCTCAATCTACACCACCTCCTTGGGTCAGTTGATTGCCTCCCGCGGCTTTAAATATCATCTCTACACTGATGACATCCAAATCTATCTCTCCACCCCCCAGCTCTCTCCATCTCCGTCTCCTCACGCATTACCAACTTACTAGCAGACATATCAGCCTGGATGTCACATCACTTCCTCAAGCTCAACCTATCCAAAACCGAGCTCATGATATTTCCTCCCTCAGGTGCCACTTCCCCTGATTTCTCTGTCAATATCAACGGCTCAACTATCAATCCATCTCCCCACGCCAAGGTCCTAGGTGTAATCCTGGACTCTGAACTAACCTTTCGACCCCACATTCTATCACTATCCAAAACTTGCCGCCTCAGTCTCCGTAACATCTCCAAGATATGCCCCTTCCTAACCAATGTCACCACAAAGCTTCTAATCCACTCCCTGGTCATCTCCTGCCTCGACTACTGCAACTCCCTCCTCATTTGTTTACCTCTAAATAGGCTATCCCCACTTCAGTCCATCATAAACGCTGCTGCCAGGCTCATCCACCTCACAAACCACTCAGCGTCTGCTACACCCCTCTGCCAATCCCTCCATTGGCTGCCACTCAGTCACCGAATTAAATTCAAGATACTAACTATAACTTACAAATCCATCCACAACCTGGCCCCCAGCTACATCTCTAACCTAGTCACAAAATACCAACCTAATCGTTCTGTTTGCTCCTCCCAAGACCTCCTGCTCTCAAACTCCCTTGTCACCTCATCCCATGCTCGCCTTCAGGACTTCTCCAGAGCCTCTCCCATCCTCTGGAATGCTCTACCCCAATCCGTCCGATTTTCTCCTACTTTTACCACTTTCAGACGATCCCTGAAAACTCATCTCTTCAGAGAAGCCTATCTGGCCCCCACCTAACAACTGTACATTTATCTTCTCAATCAGCACATCACCCACAGTTATTACCTCTTGTATCTCTTGACCTTCCCTCTTAGATTGTAAGCTCTAAGGAGCAGGGCCCTCTGATTCCTACTGTATTAAAGTGTATTGTATTTGTACTGTCTACCCTCAAGTTGTAAAGCGCTACGTAAACTGTTGGCGCTATATAAATCCTGTATAATAATAATAATAATAATAATAATAATAATAATAAATATAAATATATATATTAGTAAAAAGGGGGAACACCAGCATCGCAGTAAGACAAGCTGTGGCTGACAATGTTAAAAAAAGGGGGCAGGAGAATAACAACAATAATAAAAAAAAAGACACAACGCCAAAAAACAAAAAAATGAAATTTGGTGCTTGGTGCACTATAAACTGTGTACAATTGGGAACTGCCGCTAACACAAAATAAAACAAAAAAATAGATATATATTAATTAAAAAAGGGGGAACACCAGTGGCACAATAAGACAAACTGCGGCTGACAATTTAAAAAAAAGGGGGTAGGGGAACAACAACAATAATAATAAAAAAAAAAAAAAGGAAGCAGCAACAAAAAAAAAAAGAAATGTGGTGCTTCGTGCACTATAAACTGTGTACAATTGGAAACTGCCACTGACACAAATAAAATATAAATTAAAAATTAATGAAAAAGGGGGAACACCAGCGTCTCAGTAAAACAAACTGAGGGTGACAATTTAAAAAAAGGAAGCAGTGACAAAAAAAAGTGTGTATACAGCACTAAATGTAATGCTGTTAAACACTGCATTACACTCGCACTACACTGACACTACACTAACACTACACTGTACTCACACTACACTACCACTATACTGACACTTTACACTCAGTCAAAATAACACTAACTAGCTATCACTGAGCCCTGCTCTATCTATCTCCAACAACACACTGCAAAAGGTTCCTGTGGGAAGGAACATGTGGGGTGGGGCTATGAGCACTGAGCCATGATTGGGCAAAGTCATCATGACTTGTCCAATCAGGGCTCTGACCAGTGGTCAGGTGCATTGCTTCAGCCAATCGGGGCCCTAGAATGCACTGTGCAGCGAGCAGTGCATTGTGGGGTGCGAGGCAGGCCCGAACAGCTTGCCCATCTCTAATTATAATTAAGTCTTACTTGAATTTGTGGTGGTTCTACTACCCTCATTTGTGCAATTAACTCATTATGTACTGATATTTTGATTTAGGTTTCATTATCCAATTCTTTGTTTTAATAATTTTGTGGTCTTGGTGTGAGCTTGAACCAACAATGGAATGAAGATCCGAAAAAAGGTTGAGCAGGCTGTACATAGATTGGGTTAAATCAATATGATAAATACAAGTTAATCAACTTGAGTGCACAAGAGCTGACTGGATGTAGGAAAAGATTGATATTTTGTTTCTAATATAGCTATGCTTGTGCTACAGTAGAAATGGATGCATTATACCTGCAACAACGCAGTGAGTTCTGTGACTTGTACAAGAGTTCAAAAAGGTAAAAAAAACTGCATGGAGGAGAGGGCTTTGATTTTTAAAATCAGATGAGGGATCCAGCAGACAGGAGAACCCAGAGCAGACAGGAGGTGAACAAAAGGTGAGAACATGTTGGTCCGCAGATTTAACTGAAGCACTAAACCTACTCTATAATATATGACACAATAAAAAAGTTTTCATACAGATATATGAGTCACTTAGCTGAAGATATCAAATTGCTCCAGTTAATAACTGTCAAATCACATAAACAAAGATATCCATGCCCAGAGTCTCAAAACCCAATTTCCTGTAGGCTGGGTTCACACATATGCGATTTGGATTCAGGTTTCCCCACATTCAATTCGCACGATATGCAAGTGTGACCGACTCTCAATGGACCCAGTTTACACATGTCTGGGGTGGCCACAGTCTGGATTGAAAAAGGGTCCGATTCAGGTGCAAATTCAGGCAAAAATTTGGTGCTGAATCGAACCTTCACCAGTGAACAGACAAGAGCCAGACCCCAGGCACGAACCTGCGGACGCACATGTGTGGACCCAGCCTTAAAGCGGTTGTATACTTATTTTTTAAACTTTTACCTACAGGTAAACCTATAATAAGGCTTAGCTGTAGGTAAAAAAAATCTCCTAAACCTGTACGGTTTAGGAGATATTCCCCTCACAATGAGCCGCTGACTGCAGCGGCGCATGCGCACAGGGGATTCTCGGCTGAAAGCCCGGCAGACGCCGAACTTTGCCAGAAAGAAGTCTCCCGCGCATGCGCGGGAGTGATCCTGTCAAAGCCAGTGGATGGGCTGCACATGCTCAGTTTAGTGTGTATTGCTAGAGAGTTTTTTTTTTTCTTCGGAGAGTGTATGTGATCAGCACTGTCCAGACAGAGGATCAGTGCAGTATGAAAACTCCTTCTACAAGGTTTACTAGGAACTGACAGAAGTCACAAGACTGCTATATACTGCTGATTAGAGAAGGTATTTATCAGGGGCGGCCCGTCCATTAAGGCACCACCCACTCTATCCATGCCACCCCCCTATATGGTTAATGGATAGATTCATGCATAGCATGAATCTATCCACGGCCGCCGCAGCCACCCCCTAATCATGCGTCCGGCCCCTTTCAGGATGCCAGGTGCCTGAATTACAGCGGCAGGGGTGTTTTTTTTGAAGCACCTGATTAGAGCCATTGGCTCTAATAGGCTTCAAAATAGGGTGGACTCGGAGTATTGCACTCAGAGCCCATCCAGGTGTGTTAGAAAAGCAAATGAATATTCACTTTTCTAACACTGAATCGCCTCTCCGCCAATCAGGAAGTGCGGGTCTGTTACCTGTTTCCCAATTGGCTGAAAGGTCAGGCGATCCTATTGGACGCCAAGGAGGAGGGGAGGAGACGCACGGCGGAAGCCGCCGTGATCTCAGAAGAGAACAGGACACAGGAGACACTGCCAGATGCCCACCGCAACCTGATCCCCTGCCCAATGTGTGCTCGCTGATCCCTGATGCTGTGTGCCCACCAATCCTAGATGTGCCTGTTGATCCCTCTTGCCGATGGAGTAAGTGCCAGTGGACAGTGGGGTGGGGGGTTTGAGGTGCCACGGGGGGGTGCTTGTTTGCCGTCCCCCAAACAAAAAAACACCAGCCGCCACTGGTATTTATCAGTTTATATTTACTAAAATGATTGCATTTTTATGTTCTGTGTTCTGTGGGAGACCAGATATAGTGACTGCAGGTCCTGGGTTTAGTAACACTTTAAGTTCAGAGAAAAAAAAAACAAACACACAAAATTTCTTTTTGGGTTTTCAAGTGTAAATTTGGTTTCACTTTCTTTTCAAATTTAAGCAGCTCTAAAGCTGTCCTTACACGTTTTTTGTCAATTTAAAGGAAGTGAAACCCCAAGCAGAACCAAATAGGAAAAAAAAGAATGGCTTCTATTGACCATAGAGAGATGGAATCAAAATTGCTTTGATTAAAAATGGCAAAAGTTTTTGGGAACTTTACACTATTTTTTCCAAGTTTGAAATAATTGTTTTATTACCTTGTGTTGGAGCTGACAATTTATAGCTCAGTTCAAGTGATCAAATGCAGGTGGTAAATTGTATTTGTAAATGGTAAATTACTTGGTTTCAGGCAACTGCTTTCAATTTGTATGTTTGATTCCCCTGGATTGAATATGGTTAAAATTGCCTAAAAATTGCAAACACATGTATGATCATCTTAAACGGTCCTTCACTCAAAAATAAAACTTTTCTTTATTCTATTCTTCCTTCCTTTTATTTTTTTAGTTCAATCTTATTTTATTAAAAGGTAATGAAATTATAGACAGAATAACATTGTTACAATATACAAAGGTGATATCAAGTACACATAGTGCAAGAAAGTGAACATAAACCGAATGTTTTTGGACTGATATTCTATGGTTAAATCTTCTGAAGAAATGACATTGAAAAACATTATGGTAACATACTGCACATAAGAGGGTAGAATAACAGAGTAGTAACAGTCCTTCATATAGCTCAATTCCAATGAAGAGAAAAAAAAAGGACAACAAATATTATTTTAATAGGCACTATTCCCAAAAAAATGTTATGTTGTATGGGTCATTTGTTATCCAAAAAAACAGGACAATTTTATGGAACCAAGCTTCATATGGATTAGATAATACTAGGTCAGGTATTAGAATCAGAGAGGGATGGGGGGATCTGAGAGAGAGAAAGAGGGATACCAAAGAGGTTAAAGAGGGTAAGGATACACTCCGGCATGACTATGAAGTAGGTGAGGCTGAGTCACCTTCAGCCCATGTGATAAATTCTGCAGAGTAACGAAACATGGACCATGAAGTCCAAGTGATAGAGTACTGCTCCTCCTTCCCAGTTTCTTGGGCCAACATACTTTCCAGGTCTCTGATCCAGTCCACTTCAGCAGCCCAATCCCCTAGGGAGGGCACATTTGTTGATCTCCTATGATGGGGAATCACAGTCCTGGCTGCGGCTAGAAAATGTCAGAGGATATCTTTTTTAATCGATTTGAGGTGGCCCGGGATCATAGACAGAAGGGCTACCTCTGGTAGAGCTGCACGATTCTGGACAAAATGAGAATCACGATTTTTTTGCTTAGAATAAAAAGATCACGATTCTCTCACGATTCTCGCGGCGTAAAATCTTTCACATTATACAAAAAAAATGGTTAGATTTTGTTTTTGTTTTTTTTAATTCATTAAAGTAATTTTTTCCAAAAAAATTGCATTTGAAAGACCGCTGCGCAAATACAGAGTGACATAAAATATTGCAGGAACCACCATTTTATTCTCTAGGATGTCTACTAAAAAAATATATATGTTTGGGGGTCCTAAGTAATTTTCTAGCAAAAAAAAAATGATTTAACTTGAAACCAACAAATGTCAGAAAAAGGTTCAGTGTTTAAGTGGTTAAACTTTTTTCACTTACGGGAAGTCTATTCCATTGACAAATTGTTACAATGTTTATATTTAAGTTCAACTGATAAAGATTGTTTTGTTTCTTGGCAGACTGCCCGGTTTTGCTCTTCCTTTCTTTTGAGGGCTGTGGCTTCAGAAGAGCAGAGAGAATTCTTTGCATAGAAAGAATTGTGAAACACTTTATTCAAGATCGCGATAACGATTAATTGTGCAGCTCTAACCTCTGGTGAGGGTTTGATTGAGGTCACCATCAGTCTGCAGTACAAGTCAAAGATATTTTGCCAAAACTTCCGTTTAGGAGGGCAATCCCACCACCTCTATAGGACAGGCATCGCCAACAAGTGTCTGACAGGGATGGGTTGAAACGCTGTATAGTCGAAGGGCATCTGTACCATCTTGTCACCAAATTGAACCCTTTTTCTTGGGTCTTAGTTGCTAGAGAAATCTTATGCGTCAGGATGAAGCACTTTTGCCAGTCCGCATGTGAAATCGAATGTCGTAACTCCAATTCCCAGTTCTGTGTGGAAGGTGGGAGAGTCAGGGTAGAGGCGTTGAACAGTAAGGAGTTTCACCTAGGTGAGAATGATGTTTTTTAATCTTCTCCTGTTGCCTCCTGGCCTCCCGAGAGGCATTACTTTGAGCTTTTCATTCATGTAAACAGATGTGATGCTGAATTTCATCCATGTGCAGAGACCCAGGAGCATGTCTGTTTACATATTGTTTTAGGAATTATGAAAATAATACCTCCGGATATTACTAAGAAGGAGGCAGCAATCAGGTTTTCTGGACAGACACTCACCAGAGGGAGCAACAGTGCTGCCTGGACTTCTCTCTTGCCCTAGCAATCACTTCCTGTTACTGTAAATGAAGTGCATATTTCTTTCATGTGAGATGCACAATACAAATATAAGATATAAAAAAATATATAAATATAAAAAAAAAAAATAAAAAATAAAAAACACCAGGGAAAGCAGCCAGAGCATTGTGCAGACTGGTAACCAGGAAGTGGAAGGAGTCTACGTGTGAGGATGATAAGGATCCATCAGACCGGTACATCCATATAGGTTTTTGGGAGACCGAATTCCCTGGGTGTTTAACCTGTTTGGAGGAAGGGACCTTACTACTTTTTTCTTCACGGCATCATGTTTAATATGTGGTTCTGCACTTGAATGGACACTTTCTATTCACTGTCACATTAATTTGGACTTTTATTTGGAGACTTTGCTGCTAGATTTTCATATTCCTGACTATTGTATTTTTCATATAAGTGTTATTTCATATAACCCTTTGGGACAATCTTCTTGGTGTATTATCATTTTATAGTTTATGACACTATATATTTTACATTTGCAGTTTACATGATGCACTATTGTTCTTGTTTTTCCACTCATGTCATTATTTATTTTTTCACATGATTTGATACATTGGATTGTTTTTGTCAGTTTCCCTGTTTTGAGCTATAGGGACTCTGCCTTAGTTTTCTATTTACATAACTTTTCACCATTATTGAATATCTGTAATTTTATTTTATTCAATTTCTTTTTTCATTTTTTGATTCTACACATTTAGCACTGCACCCGCCCCATGTTTTTCACAAATATAAGATGCCACAGTGCTAAAAATGCCCCACTACATACATTAACAAAAAATGTATGAATTTCTGTTATTTCCAGCCATAGGAAGGATGGAATAACGATAGCACACATACCAGAGACTGCATAGCTGGTTACTTCCTAGTTAAAGTGTTACTAAACCAAAAACAGTAAAATCAGTCTGTATATGCATTTTTAAAAATACTCACTGTGGAACCTAAGAGGTTAATCCTCTACAGTGTGTAAAAAGATTATTTGATCCTGTCTTCTCTGATCCCCCCTTCTTCCACAGTCCCCAATCTATCTCCTGATAAAACAGAGCCCTGGGGGCAAGCTGCACATGCTCAGTTGGGACTGTATTGCTAGAGAGTATTTATTTTTCTTGGGAGAGTGCATGTGATCAGTACAGGGCCAATCAGCACTGCCAAACAAAGGATCAGGGGTTCTGCAGCCTCATATGACAATCAGGGGAGAATGAAAATTCTTACAAGCTTTAACCAGACACTGATAGAAGTAACAAGACTGCTCTAACTGCCGATGAGAAAAGGTATTTAGCAGTGTATATTTAGTAAAACAATTGCATTTCCATGTTCTGTGTCCTGTGGGAGACCAGATATAGTGAATACGGGGCCCTGAGTTTAGTAACACTTTAAAGGAATACAAAAATCTATATTTACATATATAGGCTTTCTTTATCATAAATCCTTTGCATGGCCTGCATTTTATGATAAACTAAAACGTACTGTAATTAAATCTGTTTCCACTAGACAAGCTGAAAATATTAAAATTGCTGAATTCTGCATTTGAAATAATTGTGCTCAACATTTTCCACTCATTTGAGCAGAAAATATAATCAGTTCATGATTAGCTCATATGGGTCAATGATTGTATATTTAAATAGTCTCTTCAATTAATTACCGGTATATAAATTATTCTGCTCCCTAAACTGTATGTACATCTTTATTTAAGTTGAATAAAAACTACCAAATAGAACAAAAAAGAAAAACGTTTATTCAAATACTAACAGCATTTAGCAAATACTAAACATCCAAATCCTATGGGTAAAAATACACATTGGTCACTCTTGGTCTTCCTTGTCAAAGCAACTGAAATAAAAGCTGTCTGTATTACACCTCTGAAACCAGAGTCAAACGTGTACTTAGGCTATGTTTCCACTAGTGCGTCCCCAAAGTCGTGCGCTTTACACTGCGATTTTGTGATGCGATTTGTGGTGCGTATTGTTGCGACTTTAATAACGACTTTGTGCGACTTGGATGTTCTGCGATTTAGTCATAGTGATGTAATTCCTTATCTTGCTTATTTATTTCCCCTTCCTCTTTCGTTGTCACGTGTTGTATGTTTGTTAGCAAACATGTTGGCTATGCAATATGTTGGGTCAGCAGTCATTTTGGCTGCTGTAGCAGCATTTATAGATAAAGAAGAGGAGGATAACCGGAGGAGGAGAAGGCATAGGTTTTGGATCCATCCCATCATCGCCCAAAGGGAAGTGAGAGGCCAGTTTGGGGTCCTTTACAATGACCTCCGGGCTCATGAAGACAAATTCTTCAACTACACAAGGATGTCAATTAGTAGGTGAGAACATTTTTTGATGTCAACTTGCAAATGCTGCCAGATATATTTATGAAAATGTGTATATGCCTGGTCAGTATGACTCTTTTTATAATTTTTAGATTTGAATAGCTAGAAGTGTTAACTATAACCTGATCAAATTGTTATAAAAATGGAACTCCATTTTTAAATGTTTGATTTTTACATGGTCAGTGTAGATAATAGCCATATTTTTTCTCTTTACAGTTTTGATGAATTGTTGGCTTTGCTCTCTAGTCATCTAGAGCGACAAAACACAAGTTTCAGAAGGAGTATTCCAGCTGTTGAAAGACTCATAATAACATTGGGGTAACTTTTCATACCTACTGTTTCTTCTTCTTAACTTCTATGTGGCATTTGGAGATCCACATCATTCTTTCATCATCTTTACATGAAGTCCAAAAATAAATACTAGCATGTAATTGTGCGTAAGCTTGTTTTTACAATCTTAACTTTGCCTCTACATCACCAGTGTCTTTCTCCTGCTCCTCTTCTTCATTCTTCACTTCCTCGGGCACCTCCTTCCTAGCTCTTTTTTTTTTGTTTATTGAAGTAGCTTAGTGTAAATATGTATCATTATCATAAAATGTATGTACTTTTACATTTTAGGTACCTGGCAACTGGACATTCCTTTGCAAGTTTGCATTATGAGTTTTTGGTTGGCAAAACTACTGTCAGCAATATTGTCGACGATACCTGCCGAGACATCTGGAATGTCCTTAGGGATTTGGTCCTGAAGAAGCCCACTTGCGAAGATTGGTGCAAGATAGCGGAAGTTTTCTGGGATCGTTGCAATTTCCCAAATTGTCTAGGGGCAATTGACGGAAAACATATGAGGGTAGTGATGCCCATTGGCAGTGGAACAAAATACTTTAATTACAAAAAATATTTTTCTTTTGTATTACTAGCAGTGGCTGATGCCAATTATTGTTTTAGCTATATAGACATCAGATCATATGGCAGCAGCTCAGACTACAGTATTTTCCAAAGATCATTGTTTGGAAAAATGTTGCGGGAAAATGGTCTGGACCTGCCACAGGACTGTCCGTTGCCAGGAACAAATGGGCCGCCAATGCCATTTGTGTTTGTTGGGGATGAGGCCTTTGCTCTCAGTGAGCATCTATTAAGGCCTTATTCCAATAGGTGTCTGAGTGAAGAGAAGCGAATCTTCAATTACCGGTTAACGAGGGCGAGACGAGTGGTAGAATGTTCTTTTGGCATTTTAGCCAACAAGTGGCATTTGCTACATATACCGATTAATTTAAAACTTGAGAATGCAATATCTGCAGTAAAAGCAGCATGTGTGCTTCATAATTTTGTTAGAATTCGTGATGGCTATCTTTTTGAAGATTCCCTCATGCACGATCTGGAAGGTGCACAATGGAGTGCCAGTAGGGGCACCACCAATGGTGCCAGTGTGCGTGAGGGATTCTCGTCTTATTTTATGTCTGCTGCTGGTTCTGTCCCCTGGCAGCAGGATGCCATAGCATAATGTACGTCATGCATTTTATTGTAATATTATTTAGATGTCTGTTATGTTTCATTGCATCCAAATGCAGAATAACAGGTCTTTACCACAAATTCGAAAAAAGGATAAGCAGAAAATGCATAATGTAACCAAAATAATTTTTAATTTCAAGATTTTTGTGCAGGAAAGCACCAAAAATTTTTTTGTTATGTGTTTTGGTGAACTACACCATTTTTTTTTACTTTTTAACAAGCACAACAAATATTAAAATAATAAAATATTTCACTTGGAAAAACACCAAAATAAAAGTCATAAAAAAATAAAATATATAATCTGAATCTTTTTTACAAGACAACTCTTGTTGCAAGAAGGCAAAAATAAAGAAATACGTTCCATGAACTCAAAAATTCAACAGTTGTTGTTTTGGCCTCTTCAACCAACCTAAAAAATATAGAACAAGTCTTAAACCCACATCAAAAATAATAGTAAATTACAATTGCTCGTATGTTTTGTTTTCAGTGGTCCCAGAAACTGAACTATTGGTTGGTCCAGGGAAATCCACTGATGGACCAGGGTAATATTTCCTTTCCAGAAAAGGCGGAACCTGACTGGGTGTAGGCTGCCTAAGTTGGTGAATGGTTGGGGGGCCAAGGGTAGAGGTAGTGGGGGCAGGAATTGGATGCAACATGCGTGGCCTTGAGGGATTCAGCATATTACCATACTGGTCACAGTATGGACGGTTTATTGGTGGAGCATACTGCGTACTTGGAAAGTAAGTGTATTGTTGATAAGGGGGATATTGGGAAAGGGGGGGTTGCATATATGCTGAGGATGTTGTTGGCCGCTCACCCACAAATGATTGAGCAGTTGACATCAAAGCCATCCTGAGTGCATATTTTTTCTCAGGGGGTACCTGTTTACATATGCCTAAAATTACAGTGAAAAATGCTGTGTCTTCACACTGGTTTTCAGCCATTTTAGTGGACATCTGACTGACTACATCTAAAATTTTATCCATGGGTTTCACAGGCCGGGCACTTCCCCTTGAAGATCTTCGCAAAGGCCTAGAGACATTGCTAGGCCCTGGTTCTGCATCCTCCTCGTTCATTGAGTTTGATGTTGACCTTGATTCATCTACGAACAGTTCCTTGTCAACATTGTCTTGGAATTGTTCTTGCTCCTCCTCCTCCGCAGCTTCCTCTGCCTCATCTTCTGCTGCCAAACTCTGTGTGCTGTCTTCCCAGCTTGCTTGGGTTCTGAAATACAAATCACATATTTTTTAAGTAAGCATTACAATTTGATATGTACAATTCGTAACATATGCCTGCTGATAACTTACTCTCGCATTTCCAACACTGGTTTCAAAAAATCAAGATCCCCGGCATGGGCATATGGGGCTAATCTTTTTGAGCCGGAACCACTCCTTTCTTCTTTTAATTTGCGTAAGTACCGGTTGTAGCAGTCTTTGAGACTTCTCCATGGAGTTTGTAACGAGTGCACTACAAAATATAAAGCAAATAATAAATTAAAACCAAAAACTTTAGTAACTGCCTATAGGTCATTCATTTGCTAGGCTGCATAATTGATATGGATGGTGTTAAAACAACCGCTAAATATATTACCCATGACACCTACATAATTTGCCATGTGCTGGAGGATGTTGACAGGGCCATCTTTAATATTAATTAATATTATTTGGACCCTGGTCAAATATTATTTGCTGGCCCACACACACAGATTTACTTTCCTGCAGCCACAGGTTACAGGAAAGTAACTATATAAATTCCACCATCAACACAGATAGTGTTGACAGGGGATTCCCTCCTGCCAAACCATTGTGATCTCCTGGCAGGAGAAGCGGTCCCCACCAAGAAAACACAGTGCTCATTGTTAACACACACCCATTGGTTACAGAATATTTAAATAGGTGCAAGGCGCAAAGTGCTAAGCAGCATATATCAACCACTTACTTTTTGAAGAACGTTCTGTGGCTGATAAAGAGTCCCAGGTCTCATAATATATGCGAGCCACTTCCAACCATGCTCTCTCCTTCTTTGCATGATCTTTGTAACCTGGATCTCTGAGGTCAAATATTGCCGGACGTTGTCTGACAAGCCGAATAATTTCCTCATTGTCATGCACTTGTCGCTTATTTTTTAGAGCCCTAGGCATGCTTCCTGCTGTCTTCCACACTCACATACATCAATATAGGAAGTGATGTATTTGGGAGGAGCAGAGATCATGTGCTTCCGTAGACTTCCGTGGAAGTCGCAACAAAGTCGCGGTGTCAGACATGTACATACGACTGCATTGCGACTTAATACCTTTCTATGGAGAACAAGTCGCACCGAAGACGGAACAAAGTAGTGCAAGAACCTTCTTTCGAATCGCTGCGACTTGAGTCGCACCAATTAGAACGGGGACCATTGAAATACATGGGTTTCAACTTGTCATGTGACTTGACATGTGTCAAGTCGCAAAATAAGTCGCAGTAGTGGAAACAGAGCCTTACTGTGAACATCAATTTTTTCAACGCAGGTAGCTGCACCCTTCTCAATGGCAATGTGGCACTGTTACTGTTCCTGTGAACAGGTGGCAGGTCATCTTTACTAGTGGCAATTACTAGAGTCTGGGAGGGCTTTCCCGCAATAACTTCCCATGTGATAGGGAAAGAATGTTCTAAGGAGAAATCACAAGTCACAAAGAGCAGTGAAGGAAAAAGTTAGCAAGTGTATGGGAAGCACAAGCTAACTCCATTTCAAAACAGAGAGGTTCTTGTTTGCGGGCTCTAGTTCTTCCTATATTGCAGCTATTCAGGCAATCAGCTAGCAGGTGTGCTACCCAAGCCATAGAGGTAGGAGCTTGCATTTAGATGCAATAGAACAGTGGTCCTCAACCGTGGTCCTCAACCTCCCTGGCACCAGGGACCGGTCTCACAGAAGACAACCCCTCCACGGACAAGAGGAAAATTATTATTCTTATTTTTGAAAAAAATATATTTTTAAAAATCTTTATTTGTATCTGTTTGGCTAATCATATGAGCTCTATTATATATTATTAATAATACTGGATTGAGTTCATGTAATCATCCAAACAGATACAAATAAAGATGAAAAAAAACATATTTTTTCCCTAAATGAATATATTTTTATAATAATAATAAATTCAGCTAATGTGATCAGCCAGATACAAATAAAGATTTAAAAAACATTTATTGTTTTCAATAATAATTGTTCTGTTCTCGCTACACGTTTGCCCCTACCGTATATGTAGCTCAACATACAGTTTAAACCTTGAATCCTACAATAACCAGACTGTCTGTAACTTTGGATCTTTATTACAATGAACAGGTGCTGGTCATATAAGATAGGATACGATATGCAGTGAAACTAGGAATAAACAGACAATGAACATATATAAAAAATTACATGAACATAACAAATGTCTACTAGGTATACAAATAAACAGTCTTTAGCCTACCAGTGATGCTGCCCTAGAGGGTTAGGAGTTCCTAAGAACATGCAGTACAGGCTTAGTTGGCTCCATTGAATTCTGTCCTCCTAATGATGAAGATGAAAGAACAATAGGAAGTGGGCTAGTTCTTAGTATTATGACAGGAAATGTCTATTGACCATAGAACATTACCCATCAATAGTCCTTTGTTGAGATTGGCATCTAGTGGGCAATGTTCATATTGCAAGTCCAGAAGATATTATTTTTTCTTTATAGGCCGAATGCATGACAATAATAATAGCAAACAATTTTCATAATAATAATATATTTTTTCAAAAATAATAATAATATTTTTCCATAGTAATAATAATAATAGACTGAGCTCATGCGGTCAGCCAAACAGATACAAATAAAGATTAAAAATGTTTTCCAATATTAATAACAACATTTTTTCATAATAATAATAATATATTTTTTTCAATAATAATAATACTAATACTATTTTTCCATAGTAATATGTATATATTGCCTGAGTGACGTGACCACAAAGAGGGAAGGGAATGGTGGTTCTGGGAGAAGGGGAGCAGACTCCCTGTGGTGGTGGTGGGAGGGTGGCAGTGCAGGTTGTATTGGCTAGGCATCTTGGCATCTTGACCCCTGCCAGACCACCAGGCACTAGATCCCTACAGGGATCCAGACCCCCTGCACATACAGCCTACAGCAGGTGGCAACTTGAGCGGTCGCCAATAGAGATGGAGCCTCACCCGCTCGTCCGCTGCCAACCCCACAGGTCCACGGCTTGGGGGTTTGGGATATCTGCAAAATAAGATATTGCCTTCATTTGGGATCTCTGGCAGCACAAACTGATACTTTTATTCATAGCCACATTTTTTCTAGTTTTATATATAATAGAGAAGGTTTAGAACCTTTGCCAATTTTATCATGATGTCTCCACTGGAGAAATACACCCTCTTGACGACATCGCAGTGCATTGCTGTATGATGATTGGCCAAGCATGCACTATGACCCGCATGCTTTGGCCAATCACAGCGCCGTCAGCAAAGAGAGCCATAATTGATCAAAGGCAGGGTGCCTTTGGCCAATTATGGCTCAGAGGGTTATGTCCACGCCCCACACTATATAAAGCCACCTGCACGTCGGCCCTGTGTAGTGTGTTGCTGGCACTGACCGAGAGAGAGTGTTGTTTCATTTAGATTGAGCGGGCAGGCGATTCAGTTAGCTGCAGTGTATTTAATATATATATACAGTCAGTCTTGTGTATATATATATATATATATATATATATATATATATATATATATATATCCACTGTATCCAGTTGAGCTAGATCTGACTGCAGTCCGTTCCTGGTGTACTGTTTCTAATATACTTCAGGCAGGCAGGTGATTCAGCTAGCTGCAGTGCATTTAATATATGTGTATATATATATATATATATATATATATATATATATATATATATATATATACAGTCTTGTGTGTGTGTGTGTGTGTGTGTGTGTATATATATATATATATATATATATATATATATATATATATATATATATCCACTGCATCCAGTGTAGCTAGATCTGACTGCAGGCTGTTCCTGGTGTACTTTTTCTAATATACTGTCAGGCAGGCAGGTGATTCAGTGAGCTGCAGTGCATAAAATATATATACAGTCTCCTACATATATATATATATATATATATATATATATATATATATATATATATATATATATTTACTGCATTCCAGTCTAGCCAAGCCTATATCTGACTGCAGGCCATTCCTGGTGTACGTTTTCAAATGTACTTTCAGGCAGGCAGGTGATTCAGTGATCTGCAGTGCATAAAATATATATACAGTCTCCTACATATATATCCACTGCATTCTAGTCTAGCCAAGCCTATATCTGACTGCAGGCCGTTCCTGGTGTACGTTTTCAAATACACTTTCAGGCAGGCAGGCAGGCAATTCAGTTATCTGCAGTGCATTAAATATATATACAGTCTCCTACATATATATATATCCACTGCATTCCAGTCTAGCCAAGCCTATATCTGACTGCAGGCCATTCCTGGTGTACGTTTTCAAATACACTTTCTTTATCGTACATCACGGGACACAGAGCACCATAGTAATGACTATCTGGGTTATATGCTACCTTTAGGTGATTGGACACTGGCAACCAATAGTAAGAAGGTTCCTCCCATATAACCCCTCCCATACAGGAAGTACCTTTAGTTTTTTGCCAGTGTCTTGAAGGTGATGGTCACGGCGGTGGAAGCTCTTCAAATTTTCTTTAATAATGTCCCAGTGAGGATGTTATATCGGATCCATTCGGATGGCATTAAAAGCTAAAGGGATGGTACCCGAGCCTTGGTTCAAGTGCAAGGTTTTGCTTGTAATGTGTCCTTTTTAGGCACTGGACACTTGGTACATGGTATCCCTGGTCTTTATTTGCCCAAGGGAACCAAAAGGGTGCTTTACAGGTCCAGGGGCGTGGACCCCGTACAATGGGGGACCCGTCCCTGAAGGTCCTCAGAGGCGCTACCCACCGTGATGGGGGCAGATTGGGCCTGTATTGGGTCCTGCAGCGAGGACTGGTGAGTACTCCCTCTGGGAGGCCTATCAATTTTCTGTTGTTTCCAGTATAAATGCCTTATGTAAGCCCTGTGTCTCATTGCAGGTGGTTCTGTTACAGAGCAAGCTGACAGATGCAGCTTATGTTTGTATCTCCCGCACATGGTGGCGGGTCGAGAGTGCACGCCGCCTGCGTGCACAAGGTCGCCGTGCGGGCGCGGCGTGCCTGTGTGTGTGTGTGCGTGCGCACATCGTACAGGGTGCGCATGCGCGGCCGAGCTTCTACTGGGCGGAGCACGGAATAAAGGGAGGTACGCTCCGACATGTCATTGCTGCTAGACAGTTAATCTCAGCAGGGCCTCATATGTGGTGGGACACAGAGGTCTGGGATTTTGAAATTGGACATTTGCAACAAGTTGAAGGCTGGTATAGCTGTGGTGGCTGCTGTGCGCTGGGCCCAGCTAGATAACTCAGAGGGAGTGCCTTTTTTTCCTCAAACTTGTAAGCGATGTCTTCCAGGAAACGAGGTGTGGGGAGCAGGGCAAGTCCTGGGGTTAAAGGTACTCCTTCAAAAACAGGAGATCAACCTCAGGTTGCTGCAGCATCAGTCTCCCCTGAAAGACCTGCGGCATTTGGCCCGGCTGAGCCATTACAGTTGTCAGGCATAGTGGCCACTACCAATATCCCTGCTTCAGCCTATGTTACTAAGGATGATTTAGCATCAGCCCTTGCTGGCCTTTGAAGGCAAAATAGCAGGTATGATTGCTACAGTAACACAGGGAGGGAAGAAACGTCATAGATCTCCCTCCCCTGAGCCTGGTCCCAGTGATGAAACACTTGAGCACCAGGACCCGGTTGGCATGGGTCTCTGTGATTTGGATCCAGAATGGGCAGAGGATTTGGAGGAGGAGGCCATTAAAGACAAAGAGGAAGGGGAGGCTGAACAGTCCTCGGCTGAGGATTCAGGTTCTGATGAACCAATTTCAGCTTCCCAATCCCAAAAGTTGTTTATCCAATCCTTGACCGAGATGGTAAGAGCTGGATTTAAATTACCTCCGGTACAGAGACCGGGACCCTCCTATTCTACATTAGGGTCCTTGCGTCCTCAACCAGGTCCCCAGGCATTTCCTTTGCATCCTTTATTGGAACAGTAATTTACGCTGACTGGGACCACCCGGACAGGACATACTTGCTTCATAAAAGGTTTTCTTTTTTATATCCTATGGAGGAAAAATTCAGGAAGAAGTGGGATACACCTTTGGTTGATGCTGCCATTTCTTCAGTGAATAAAAGTCTGACCTGCCCAGTGGATAATGCCCAGGGATTTAAGGATCCAGCAGATAAAAAGCTGGAATCCTTACTAAAGGCTTCTTTTTCAGTAGCTGGGTCAGCAGTACAACCGGCAGTGGCAGCTATCGGTATTTGTCAGGCATTGAAGGACCATTTTAAGAAATTGGTCAGGAACCTGCCTGTTCCAGAGGAAGTTTCTGACAAACTATCAGAACTTCCTCGCCTTATGTTTTGCGGTAGATGCATTAAAAGTCTCAATTCAGCAGATGTCTCGTTTTGCACTACTCTCAATCCATATGCGCAGGGTACTGTGGTTAAAGAATTGGTCGGCCGAGACACCATGCAAAAGGCTACTAGCGGCTTTTCCTTTTCACGGTGAGCGTCTTTTTGGGGAAGATTTGGATAAATATATCCAAAAAATCTCAGGCGGGAAAAGCTCCTTGCTTCTGGTTAAAAGATGGGGTAAGCAGCCTTCCTTTAAAATTCCCAACGCTCCTGGGCCGAGTGCCTCTTCCCCTAAGAGGTATCGACGGCCTCAGCCACCTACCTTTAAGAAGCCTCAAGGTCAAAAAAGACCTTGGACCCAGAAACCAGCCAAGACCAATTCCAAAATTTCCTTGTGAAGGGGCGCCCCCACTCCTGCGAGTGGGGGGCAGACTGCGGTGGTTCGCAGATACTTGGGGAAAATAGGTTCAGGACAAGTGGGTCATTTCCACCATTTTCTCAGGGTTACAAAATAGTTTCGGGATTTTCCTCCAACTCAGTATTTGGTATCCAGGGTTCCATCAGACCCGGGGAAAAAGAGGAGCCTATTCCTGGATTTAGAACAACTGGAACGGCAGAAAGTAATCATCAAAATTCCACAAAAGGAAAGATTCAAGAGGTTCTACTCAAACCTATTTACAGTGCCAAAGCCAAACAGAGAGGTAAGGCCCATTTTGGACCTCAAATCCCTCTATTCCTGTTAGGTACCTGGGAGGAGAGCCTGACTGTAGGAGAAGACCTCTCATACAACGCTGGTTCAGGAGCCACTGGAGTGGGGACAGTGGTCTCCTGAGCGCAGGGGGGTAGGAGTGCCTGTTGGAGTATAGGCTCTGATGTAGAGGCAGAGATCCCTCCTGGGATGGCAGGACTGCAGGTGAGTGGAGACTGGAACAGCAGCAGACTTGACACACTGGAGGTGAGGGATCACAGGAGCTGAAGCTGAAGGTGCAACAGCAAGTAGAGCGGCAGGCACAAGCAGAGTCAGACAGTCCGGGTCGGCAGGTAACTGGCACAGGTAATCACAGCAGGCAAAGGCAGAGTCGGTGAACAGGCAGAGGTTGGCAACGGTAGCAGATACAAACAGCAGAGTGGTCAGGCAGGCCGGGTCGGGATTGGAGCAGGTCGGATGGTCAAACAAGCCGGGTCAAATCAGGTAGCAGACAATCAGATACAGGTTCAAGCAGAATCACAGAGCTGAGACGAAGCAGCGATGTTCCCATGGAACAGGGGAACTTTTATGTGCTAAATGGCCGCGAGCCCTGCGCTGATGCACAGCAACAGTAGCAGCTTGATGCCGTGTCTGAACAGGGGCGCGCCGGCGCATAGGCGCATGCAAGCGCCCCGGTCTGGTGCTGGTAGATCCCTGACAATTCCTTTTTAAACGTCCAAACCTTCTGCATGGAGTCGGTTCGTTCAGTAATCACTTCCTTGAGGATTAGGAGGAGATAAAGGAGATTTTTTAGGGTCCATAGACATCAAGGACGCATACCTGCACGTACCGATTTTTGGCCCACATCAAAGATTCCTGCGGTTTGCAGTAGAGGGGCATCATTTCCAGTTTGTGGCACTTCCATTCGGTCTAGCCACGGCCCCTCGGGTCTTCATAAAGGTTCTGGCCCCAGAGTTAGCTTTCCTAAGGTCCCAGAAAATCGCGGTGGTAGGATACCTGGACGATCTTTTGCTGAGGGATCAAGCTTACTCCGCCTTAGTAGGAAACATTGCGACTACGGTCCGTTTCCTAAGGTTGCTAGGCTGGATTCTAAATATGGACAAATCGGCCCTTCGTCCAGCTCTGGCCTTAACATTTCTGGGTCTGATCTTGGACACAACTCAAGAAAAGGTATTTCTACCTCCCTTAAGAGTCAGTTCTATAATGGAGCTGGTTCGGAAGGTCAAGGGGACAGAAGGTCCTTCGATCCGTCTATGCATGAGGCTTTTGGGCAAGATGGTGTCATCTTTCAGCGTGGTTCCCTATGCGTAGTTTCACTCCAGGATGTTCCAAAGAGCCATCCTGGAAGCTTGGGACAGGTCGATTCAATCCTTGGATCATCCCATGTATCTATCCCTACAGGTAAAAAGGGAACTCTCTTGGTGGTCAAAGACCAGCAACTTAAACGGCGGGAAATCTTTTCCACCAGTAACCTGGAAAATAGTAACTACGGACGCCAGTCGTCTGGGCTGGGGAGCAGTCCTGGAGGAGGCTTCCGTTCAGGGATTGTGGTCTCAGGTAGAGAGGACCTTACCCATCAGTCTGCTAGAAATTCGGGCAGCTCGCTTAGCTCTCCGATTTTGGACATCCAGACTGCAGGGGTTCCCTGTCCGAATCCAATCCGACAACTCCACAGTGGTGGCATACATCAACCACCAAGGGGGCACCCAGAGCCAGGCGGCCCAAAGTGAAGTAGATCACGTATTAACTTGGGCAGAGAGACATGTACTGTTTCTGTCAGCAGTGTTCATCCCAGGGGTGAACAATTGGCAAGCAGACTATCTAAGTCGCCAGCAGTTACTTCCAGGAGAGTGGTCTCTTCACCCCGAAGTTTTCCTTCAGATTTGCCAGCATTGGGGGGTACCAGATGTGGATTTTCTGGCATCCAGATTCAATGCCAATGTAGACAGGTTTGTGTCCAGGACCAGGGACCCATTTGCTATCGGAACGGATGCATTGGTAGTTCCCTGGGACAGGTATTCCCTGATTTATGCATTCCCTCTGATCCAGTTGCTGCCGCACTTGTTGCGCAGGATACAGAGGGAGCAGAATACAGTGATCCTGGTGGCCCCAAAGTGGCCCAGGAGGTCCTGGTATTCAGAGATGGTGAGGATGGCGGTGGAGGACCCGCTGTGTCTCCCAGACCATCCAGATCTGTTATCTCAAGGCCCCATATACCATCCTTCTTTACGGTCGCTGAATTTGATGGCATGGCTGTTGAGACCAGGGTACTAAGGGACCGTGGTATCAGGGGTTCAGTCTTATCCACTCTGATTAATGCTAGAAAGCCAGTTTCTAGAAGTATCTACTATAAGGTATGGAAATCGTATATTTCCTGGTGTGAGAAAAAGGAATGGCATCCTCGCAGGTATGCGATTGGGAGGATCCTTGCCTTTCTCCAATCAGGAATTGATTTAGGCTTATCTTTAGGAACCATTAAAGGACAAATTTCGGCCTTATCAGTTTTTTTCCAAAGGCCAATTGCATCCCATTCCTTAGTGCGAACCTTCGTCAAGGGGGTACTGCACTTAAAACCACCGGTTAAGCCTCCCTTAAGCCCCTGGGACTTGAAATTGGTGCTATCAGCTCTGCAGGTTCAGCCCTTTGAACTGATTAGGCATATTCCTTTAACCCTGTTGACCACGAAATTGGTTTTTCTGGTAGCCATGACTTCGGCTAGAATGGTGTCTGAATTGTCCGCCCTTTCATGTAAAGAACCGTTTCTATTTTTACATCAGTACAAGGTGGTGATGCGCCCCCGTCCAGATTTTTTACCGAAGGTGGTTTCCAGGTTTCATTTAAATCAGGATATCATTTTACCCTTTTTTTTCCAAATCCTAGGTCTAAAGAGGAAAAGTCACTTCACTCACTGGATGTGGTGAGAGCGGTCGAGGTTTACTTAAACATGTCAGCTCCTTTTCGGAAGACTGACTCCCTTTTTGTCCTGCCAGACGGTCCTAAGAGGGGACAGGCAGCAACTAGTTCAACTATTTCTAGGTGGATTCGCCAGCTCATTATCCAGGCTTATGAGTTAAAACGCAGGGTTCCACCTCAATATTTCAAAGCTCACTCTACTAGAGCAGTACATCATGGGCAGTGTGCCAGCAGGTGTCTATGGCTCAGGTTTGCAAAGCGGCTGCTTGGTCTTCAGTTCATACGTTCACCAGGTTTTTGAGTTAGATCTCAAAGGGAGACGGTTTTTGGCCACAGCGTGCTGCAGGCAGCTTTATAAGTCCTGGGCCGGAAGGGTATCTAAGAATACTGTGTTCCCTCCCCTCAAATGCATTGCTTTAGGACATCCCAGATAGTCATTACTATGGTGCTCTGTGTCCCGTGATGTACGATAAAGAAAATAGGATTTTTAAAACAGCTTACCTGTAAAATCCTTTTCTTGGAGTACATCACAGGACACAGAGATCCCTCCCCTCTTTTCTGGGATCTTCATTTCTTGCTACAAAACTAAAGGTACTTCCTGTATGGGAGGGGTTATATGGGAGGAACCTACTTACTATTGGTTGCCAGTGTCCATTCACCTAAAGGTATCATATAACCCAGATAGTCATTACTATGGTGCTCTGTGTCCCGTGATGTACTCCAAGAAAAGTATTGTACAGGTAAGCTGTTTTAAAAATCCTATTTTCAGGCAGGCAGGCAGGTGATTCAGTGATCTGCAGTGCATTAAATATACAGTGGGGACGGAAAGTATTCAGACCCCCTTAATTTTTTCACTCTTTGTTATATTGCAGCCATTTGCTAAAATCATTTAAGTTCATTTTTTTTCCTCATTAATGTACACACAGCACCCCATATTGACAGAAAAACACAGAATTGTTGACATTTTTGCAGATTTACTAAAAAAGAAAAACTGAAATATCACATGGTCCTAAGTATTCAGACCCTTTGCTGTGGCACTGATATATTTAACTCAGGTGCTGTCCATTTCTTCTGATCATCTTTGAGATGGTTCTACACCTTCATTTGAGTCCAGCTGTGTTTGATTATACTGATTAGACTTGATTAGGAAAGCGACACACCTGTCTATATAAAGACCTTACAGCTCACAGTGCATGTCAGAGCAAATGAGAATCATGAGTGAGGTCAAAGGAACTGCCTGAAGAGCTCAGAGACAGAATTGTGGCAAGGCACAGATCTGGCCAAGGTTACAAAAAAAATTCTGCTGCTATTAAGGTTCCTAAGAGCACAGTGGCCCCCATAATCCTTAAATGGAAGATGTTTGGGACGACCAGAACCCTTCCTAGAGCTGGCCTTCCGGCCAAACTGAGCTATCGGGGCCTTGGTGAGAGAGGTAAAGAAGAACCCAAAGATCACTGTGGCTGAACTCCAGAGATGCAGTCAGGAGATGGGAGAAAGTTGTAGAAAGTCAACCATCACTGCAGCCCTCCACCAGTCGGGGCTTTATGACAGAGTGGCCCTACGGAAGCCTCTCCTCAGTGCAAGACACATGAAAGCCTGCATGGAGTTTGCTAAAAAAAACACCAAAAGGACTCAAGATGGTGAGAAATAAGATTCTCTGGTTTGATGAGACCAAGATAGAACTTTTTGGCCTTAAGTGGTATGTGTGGAGAAAACCAGGCACTGCTCATCACCTGTCCAGTACAGTCCCAACAGTGAAGCATGGTGGTGGCAGCATCATGCTGTGGGGGTGTTTTTCAGCTGCAAGGACAAGACGACTGGTTGCAATCGAGGGAAAAGATGAATGCGGCCAAGTACAGGGATATCCTGGACAAAAACCTTCTCCAGAGTGCTCAGGACCTCAGACTGGGCCGAAGGTTTACCTTCCAACAAGACCATGACCCTAAGCACACAGCTAAAATAACGAAGGAGTGGCTTCACAACAACCCCATGACTGTTCTTGAATGGCCAGCCAAAGCCCTGACTTAAACCCAATTGAGCATCTCTGGAGAGACCTAAAAATGGCTGTCTACCAACGTTTACCATCCAACCTGACAGAACTGGAGAGGATCTGCAAGGAGGAATGGCAGAGGATCCCCAAATCCAGGTGTGAAAAACTTGTTGCATCTTTCCCAAAAAGACTCATGGCTGTATTAGATCAAAAGGGTGCTTCTACTAAATACTGAGCAAAGGGTCTGAATACTTAGGATCATGTGATATTTCAGTTTTTCTTTTTTAATAAATCTGCAAAAATGTCAATAATTCTGTGTTTTTCTGTCAATATGCAGTGCTGTGTGTACATTAATGAGGAAAAAAAATGAACTTAAATGATTTCAGCTAATGGTTGCAATATAACAAAGAGTGAAAATTTTAAGGGGGTCTGAATACTTTCCGTCCCCACTGTATATACAGTCTCCTACATATATCCACTGCATTCTAGTCTAGCCAAGCCTATATCTGACTGCAGGCCATTCCTAGTGTACATTTTCAAATACACTTTCAGGCAGGTGGGTGATTCAGTGATCTGCAGTGCATAATATATATATACAGTCTCCCACATATATATCCACTGCATTCTAGTCTAGCCAAGCCTATATCTGACTGCAGGCCATTCCTGGTGTACGTTTTCAAATACACTTTCAGGCAGGCAAGCAGGTGATTCAGTGATCTGCAGTGTATAATATATATATATATATACAGTCTCCTACATATATATCCACTGCATTCTAGTCTAGCCAAACCTATAGCTGACTGCAGGCCATTCCCGGTGTACGTTTTCAAATATACTTTCAGGCAGGCAGGTGATTCAGTGATCTGCAGTGCATTAAATATATATACAGTCTCCTACATATATATATCCACTGCATTCCAGTCTAGCCAAGCCTATATCTGACTGCAGGCCATTCCTGGTGTACGTTTTCAAACACACTTTTAGGCAGGCAGGTGATTCAGTGATCTGCAGTGCATTATATATATATATATATATATATATATATATATATATATATATATATATATATATACAGTCTCCTACATATATATCCACTGCATTCTAGTCTAGACAAGCCTATATGTGACTGCAGGCCATTCCTGGTGTACGTTTTCAAATACACTTTCAGGCAGGCAGGCAGGTGATTCAGTGATCTGCAGTGCATAAAATATATATATTCAGTCTCCTACATATATATCCACTGCATTCTAGTCTAGACAAGCCTATATCTGCCTGCAGGCCATTCCTGGTGTACGTTTTCAAATATACTTTCAGGCAGGCAGGCAGGTGATTCAGTGATCTGCAGTGCATTAAATATATATATAGTCTCCTACATATATATATCCACTGCATTCCAGTCTAGCCAAGCCTATATCTGACTGCAGGCCATTCCTGGTGTACTTTTTCAAATACACTTTCAGGCAGGCGATTCAGTGATCTGCAGTGCATAAAATATATATATATACAGTCTCCTACATATATATCCACTGCATTCTAGTCTAGCCAAGCCTATATCTGACTGCAGGCCGTTCCCGGTGTACGTTTTCAAATATACTTGCAGGTAGGCAGGTGATTCAGTGATCTGCAGTGCATTAAATATATATACAGTCTCCTACATATATATATATATATATATCCACTGCATTCCAGTCTAGCCAAGCCTATATCTGACTGCAGGCCATTCCCGGTGTACTTTTTCAAATATACTTTCAGGCAGGCAGGCAGGTGATTCAGTGATCTGCAGTGCATTAAATATATATACAGTCTCCTACATATATATATTCACTGCATTCAAGTCTAGCCAAGCCTATATGTGACTGCAGGCCATTCCTGGTGTACGTTTTCAAATACACTTTCAGGCAGGCGATTCAGTGATCTGCAGTGCATAAAATATATATATATACAGTCTCCTACATATATATCCACTGCATTCTAGTCTAGCCAAGCCTATATCTGACTGCAGGCCGTTCCTGGTGTACGTTTTCAAATACACTTTCAGGCAGGCAGGCAGGTGATTCAGTTATCTGCAGCACATTAAATATATATACAGTCTCCTACATATATATGTCCACTACATTCTAGTCTAGCCAAGCCTATATCTGATTGCAGGCCATTCCTGGTGTACTTTTTCTAGTAAACTTCAGGCGGTGTTTTGCTAATAAAATTTTACAGCATTTTTGGAAGGCCACCAAGGAGAGGCAGATGCTCACAGGCCACTAAAAGAGGGCAAGCAGGCTCTGTGTCTATAGCCAACAGTGCTGGTCATGAACACGGTGCATCCGCAGCACGTGGCCATGGGGCACGCTTGTCCTTTTTTTTACGGCGGCTGGCCGTGTTGATCCACAACATGCAGAAGAGTTGGTAGAGTGGATAACTAAGCTGTCCTCATCCTCCTCATCCTCTGTCACCCAGGCTCAGAGTAGTTTGCCTGCCAATGCAGCTGCCAAAGCGGACTATTCCATCGGCTCAATCTCATCAGTCACTCCTTCCCTAGCCCCACCATCATGCATGGAGGAGTCCCTCGAACTGTTCGACCACAGTGTCGGGTACATGCTGCAGGAGGATGCGCAGCGTTTTGAAGGCTCTGATGATGGTACCCAGGTTGAGGAAGGCAGTAACATGAGCCTAGAGAGTGGGGGTGCCCAAGAAGGACAAGAAACTGGCAGTCATGTTCCCCCAGTTGCAGCATACTGCCAGGTTTGCTCCAGTGACGAGGAGGGAGGGGATGATGAGGTCACTGACTCTACGTGGGTGCCTGATAGAAGAAAGGAGGAGGAGGAGGCACATCTCCAACGAGGCAGGATGCCCTCCAGGGGCCAGCTTAAGGGCAGCCACCTGACTGCATCACACCGCAGAGCTCCGCATGTGCAGGGCGTTGCTGACTCCCCGCCTATTTTGAAAAGTTCTTTGGTGTGGGCCTTTTTTAATACGTGTGCAGCAGATCACATCCATGCTGTTTGCAACATATGCCTGAAGCGTATCAAGCGTGGCCAAAACAGCAGCTGCTTGGGCACCACATGCTTGATCAGACATATGTCGACCTCCCATGCAGTCCGTTGGCAAAAGTACTTAAAAGACCCACACCAAAGAACAAGGCGAACCTCTCCTTGATCCTCATCAGCTGGAATCTCCATCCTCACTATACCTTCAGTCCTCTCAGAAAGCTGCACTGAGTGGAATGAAGATGTAGAATTAGGTGTGCCAAGCACTTGCGGGCAATCTGCTAGCAGGCAAATTTGTAGTAGGCAAATTTCCCTACCCCAGTTGCTAAACCGTCGAAAGAAATTCAGTCCCAGCCATCCACATGCTCAGCAGCTGAATGCTAGTTTGGCTAAATTGCTAGCACTCAAACTGCTGCCTTTTCAGCTGGTAGACTCTGCCCCCTTTTGTGAATTTGTGGAATGTGTGGTACCTCAGTGGCAGATTCCCAAACACCATTTCTTTTCACGGAAGGCCATTCCGGCTCTCTACCGGCATGTGGAAGGCAATGTCTTGGCCTTGTTGGACAGGGCAGTCAGTGGTAAGGTGCACATTACCGCTGACTCATGGTCCAGAAGGCATGGACAGGGATGTTACCTTTCTTTCATGGCGCACTGGGTAACTCTGCTGGTAGCTGGGAAGGATGCAGGACAGGGTGCAGTATTGTTGGAGCTTGTTCCGCCACCATGCCTCCAAAATGCTAGTAGTGGTGATTCTGCCACACCTCCCTCCTCCACCCTCTTCTCTTCTTCTTCCTCTATGGCCTCTTCCTCTGCAGATTTGTCCTCTGAACCAGGGGTGCTCAGTAGGCGTTCAAGGGGCTATGCAAGCACTCAAGCAAAAAGATGCCATGCGGTGCTTGAGTTGGTCTGCTTAGGGGACAGGAGCCACATTGGGGCAGAGATTCCGGCAGCTCTGCAGACTCAGAGCTGGTTGATGCCAAGCCAGCTTCAGCCAGGAATGGTGGTTTGCGACAATGGCACCAACCTCTTCTCTGCCCTCTGACAGGGACACTTTACCCATGTTCCCTGTTTGGCTCACGTCCTTAATTTGAACCTCCTCATTTGTGACATGCCCACCAAGTGGAACTCAACGTTGGCAATGCTGCAGCGGCTGCACACGCAGAAGAGGGCTATCAATGAGTACCTGTGTGAGTATGGCACCAGGACAGGGTCAGGGGAGCTTGGCTACTGATCAAGGTTGCATGCACTGTTCTGTCACCATTTGAGGAGGCCATGAGGATTGTGAGCAGTGACAGTGCATGCATCAGTGATACTGTCCCTCTTGTCTTCCTGTTGGAGCACATGCTTCCTGGAATAATGGACAGAGCACTTAAAGCAGAACAGAGGGAGGAAGAGGAGGACTTCCCTACCTCTCAAGGCCCCCTTTATTCAGACAGTATTCCTGCGGGCCTGCCGATCACACAGGAAGAGGAGGAGGATGAGGATTGTGTTCAGCATGGAGGTGGAGCCTAGCACTCAGCATCAGCAGCAGTCTTCAAGGGATCGTTTTCAGTCCCCAGAAACCCATGGACTTGCACGTGGCTGGGAGGAGGTGGCTGTGGATCATGTCATCCTTATTGACCCAGAGGACTCAGCAAATCTTTGCTGCATGGCCTCCATGATCCAGCAAAGCCTGCGAAAGGACCCTCGGAGTTATGGTATTGAGGAGAGGGATCAATACTGGTTGGCAACCCTTCTTGATCCACGTTACAAGGGTAAGGTTGCAGAACTTATCTGGCCTTCGCAGACGGAGCAGAGGATGAAACATTTTCGGGAGGCCTTGCAGAAAGGTTTGTGCAATGCGTTTCCAGAGCCTGGGAGGTTACAATTTCCTGGTCCTCCTGGACAACATGTTGCTGAGGCTTTGGTCAGTCACAGAAGGAGTGGTGGAGAAGGTATATCACACGATATTCCTCTGAATTCTGACAGTACCTTACCTCACATCAGAAGCATGAGGCAGCCCATCACCCCACTTTCTTCCATCAAGACAATACTGTTCCCCACACGCTTTGGAATTATCTCTCTCCACGTGTGACCGGCAAGCCTCCTGAAAGCATTTAACCCCTTCTCATCCAGACATCACGGTCGCACCATTTTTAATTTTCATACAATACAGTTACATAGCTGTATGCTTTTTATCCGCTGCAGTTTTGTACCAGCACCTTTACAGCCTTTGTAATTTGCTGGGTAACTGTCTACAGTGCAATAAACTAAGTTTGAATCCAGTCCATGATTCATACTGTATATATATATATATATATATATATAAACAGTACCTCACAAAAGTGCGAGCAATAACACCAAATTTAATGAACATGCTCCCCATTCACACCTGAGACCTTGTAACACTAACGAGTCACATGACACCGGGGAGGGAAAACGGCAAATTGGGCCCAATGTGGACATTTTCACTTAGGGGTGTACTCACTTTTGTTGCCAGCGTTTTAGACATTAATGGCTGTGTGTTGAGTTATTTTGAGGGGACAGAAAATTTACAGTTATACAAGCTGTACACTCACTATTTTACATTGTAGCAAAATGTCATTTCTTCAGTGTTGTCACATGAAAAGATCTAATAAAATATATACAAAAATGTGAGGGGTGTACTCATTTTTTGAGATACTGTGTGTATATATATATATATATATATATATATATATATATATATATATATATATATATATATATATATATATATATATATATATATCATTTAGGCTCCTACCCATAGAGTGCTGCTTTTATGTCTTAAAGTTAAAGTTAAAGTGTGTCTTGTGTTAAAGCTCTCTGAACGCTCTCAAAGCTCCTGTCGCTAAATAAAATGGTTAGCTATAATCCTGTTTACACCTGCTTTTGCTTTGCTGTGCTTTGCTTTGGCTTTGCTTCAAAAATGATACCCCATGTAGCTTCAGTGCTGCTTCAAAGCGTCTTCAAAGCCTCCATAGAAGTCTATGACAAAGCTCGCTTTAAGCCCCACCAAAGCCTTATCGAAGCCACACCGAAGCCTCACCGAAGTCCCACTGAAGCATCTTCGAAGCCCCATGAAGCCTCACTGAAGCCCCATTGAAGCTCCACCAAAGCCCCATCGAAGCCCCACTGAAGCCCCACTGAAGCCCCATTGAAGCCTTATCAAAGCCCCAAGCAAAAGCAAGGTTTAAACAGGACTGTAAGCTAACCATTTTATTTAGTGACCGGAGCTTTGACTGGCGTTCAGAGAGCTTTTTTTTTAAATCAAATAAAATTTTATTTTCGTAGAAACATATAGACACATCTATAAGTACAGGACCATTTCAGCATTACATACAGGTACAGCTTTTGTCATATGTGTTATCAATGTAACATAAGAGCTATCATAAAACAATAACCTATGACCAATAATAGAAATGAAAATGACCCAGCAGATATCAGGTATAAGGCACTACAGGCGAGAGTGAAACATTACTCTCTAAATTTTCTATTATTATTATTTTAACTTTTAAGCATTTAAACAAACACTCATTCACCATGGTTCCTATATGAATAATCAAAATAAAAAATTAGGTATGCATCTATAAATCCAGTTTCCAACCAGCACATTACATTTGTAACAATCTGTCTTTTATCATCTGTGTTGGGCCTAGTCCTGGCGTATCCAGCCATGGTTGCCACATTGAATTTCATTTTTTAAGGACATTTCTATGTTGGTAGGTCATTTTTTCATGTATCAACATGTTATTTACCAGTTCAACCCATTTCTCAGCTGTTGGTACCCTCAGAGTTATCCAGAGCCTTGCAATGGCCTTGCGCGCCATATATAGGAGTCTCAGAACAGCTGTGTGACCTTTCGGTGAGAGTGAGGGTATCTCCAAGGCCCCAAGCAAACAAACAACTGAGTCATGTAGAACCGGGATTTGAAATACCTGAGAAATAGTAGTAAGAACATAGTGTCAATGACAGAAGAGTTTTAGGCATTTCCACATCATATGTAACAAATCACCATTGTCTCTACAATATTTTGGGCATATTGGTGAATCTCTGAATCTCCATTTATATAGTCTGACTGGAGTTCTATATAACCTATGGAGCAGAAACAAGTGTGATAGCTTATGTGACGCTGAGACCAACACCAATGGGGCTGAAGTAAGACATAGCTCCCACTTCTCTCCATCAATGGGACCAAGGTCTTTTTCCCACCCCCTTCTACCTGGAAGTTTAAAAGCATCTTGCGTAGAATGGAGCAATCTGGAGTATATTCTCGAGATCATACCTTCCCTCTCCCCTGTTATCAGGACATCCAACAGCAGAGGGTGCGCCACTATCGCAAGAGGGGATACCCTACTCTCACATTGAGTAGCATGCCTGAGTTGCAGGTACTGAAAAAACTGCGTTCTGGGTATCATAAATTCATTTTGTATGTCTGAAAAGAATTTAAACACGTTACCATTGAACAACTGAGAAATATAATTTATACCTTTTGCTTCCCAGGAGCGAAAATCCTTAAGCTTAAGAAGTTCTTTATAGTATTTATTCCTCCATATAGGAGTAAACTCAAAGGGACCTTTAATTTTCAGGATAGATCTGGTATATTTCAACAAAGTATTTAGTAATCTTATTGTGGGGAGTGTTTGTGTTATGTGCATAAGACCTGCCTCCAAATGGGATATTGCTGACAGCGATGATCCATCAGGTATCAGTAGAGATCTGGTGGGGTCATAAGAATTGAGGTCTCCCCAATTACCAAGATGATAAAGCTGGGATGCTACGAAGTAGGATCTGGCATGTGCTACGGCCAAACCCACTTGATCTTTAGTTAGCTGTAAAGTCTTTAGGCTAATTTATTGATGATTTATTACCCCATGTTAGGTCTCTGAATTGGGCATCTATTTGAGCGAACCATTTATGTGGTATCCAAATAGGGGCATTATGTAATATGTACAGAAGTTGTGGTGTCCACACCATTTTAATCAAATTTGCCCTGCCTGTAACTGAGAGGGGAAGCCTCGTCCATGCAGAGCATTTTAACCGAAATTTACGAAGTAACGGTACCAAGTTTAGTGTGATATATTGATTTGGGTCTGGAGTTATTTGTATGCCTAAATAACGGAATTGATTAACCGTAATAACATCTCTCGCACAATCAGGTAGAGGCCTCAATAAAGGGTCCAAAGGCATAAGTACTGATTGACCCCAACAGCGCACCGAAATCAGCGATCAAACGCATCACATTCTTCAGGGAGCTGTCAGTGTCGCCTAGATAAATCAAAGTGTCATCTGAGTAAAGTGAGATAACGTCATGATTAATGCCTCTACGGAAGCTGATTATGTCTTACGATGCTCTGACATGTATGGCCAGGGGTTCGAAGGGCTAGGGCAAACAGCAGGGGTGAAAGAGGGCACCCCTGCCGTGTGCCCCTGAAGAGTTTGAAAGATTCTGAGATATTACCATTGATACGCATTCTTGCCGATGGATTATTGTATAACAATTGAACCCATTTCAAAAAAGGAGGACCCACCCCAAATTTTTTAAATGTTTCCCAGAGGTAAGGCCATTCCACGCTATCAAACGCTTTAGCCGCGTCTAAAGAGAAGATGGCCCTATTGCCCATATTGTCTGTGGGTAATTGTAAATTAAGAAATAGTCTGCATAAATTTTGAGATGTAGATCTGGTTGGTATAAAGCCTGACTGGCCTCTATGTATCACAGTTGGAATGCATTTAGCTAATCTGTTAGCCAGAACTCTGGCCAGTAGTGTAATATCAAATGCTAGTAATGAGATAGGTCTATAAGCGTCAGGGGATAATGTATCCTTACTGGGTTTCAAAAGTACTATAATAAGTGCTTCACTCATGGGGGGGGGGGGCTTCCAGTTTCAAATGCGTAATTATAAACTTGCAGAAGTATTGGAATTAGTTGTGCAACGTAACGTTTAAATACTTCTGCTGGTAAGCCATCTGCACCTGGTGCTTTACCATTTTGAGCATGAGCCAACGCCTCTAGAAGTTCCTCCTCTGTCAGTGGGGAGTTCAGTTGCTCTGCGTCTTTAGATGTGTAAACATCTTAAAAGAAGTCTTTAAAGGTATCTATAATAGCTTGTGTGGAATAGCAGAGTGTGCCCTGTGCATTCGCCACAACCACAATATGGGAGGGCGCTGGCTGTGATTTAGCCAATAGAGCCATCATATGACCCGTGTTTTCCCCTCCTCGAAATGTTTCTGTTGTAAGAAAAATCTCTTGTTTTCTGCTAATTGAAGGGATAGTTGTTTGAGCATGGATTGGGATGCCAACCATGTTCTCTTCATGTCGTCAGTGGGGTTTGCTACGTAAAGAGTTTCTGATCTCTGTGCATCTGTCAGTACTTGATTTTCCAATTTTTTTGTGTTAGTTTTAATATGCGAAATATCTTTAATAAATTGCCCACGTAGAAATGCTTTGGCCGCCTCCCATACAGTGTCTATACCCGTGGTCCCAATATTTTGTTTAAAGAAGAATGTTAGAGCTGCTGGGAGTGGGATGGGATCTGGCAAAAGTGTTAGCCAAAATGGCTTGAGTTTCCATAGACTATTCCCTTTTATTGCTCCCATTCGCAAATCAATTGAAAGTGGGGAATGATCTGAGATATATCTATCGTGGTATTGTGACGAATCTATCATAGGCAATATATTTTCGTTACCTAAACCCAGGTCAATCCGTGAGAGGCCTCCTGCCGAGGCTGAATGGCATGAGTATATTTTGGCTACAGGGTTATGCATCCTCTACACGTCTGTTAAGCCCATCTCCAAAAGAAGACAGGCAAACGGTGTAGGCCCAGTTCTTCTCTGTAAACCATCTCCCGTCTTTCCACTTAACTTATCTTTCCCAAAATCAATGTAATTATTAAAGTCTCCTATGGCTAGTATCGGTATACCTGGGTAGTGAGATATAAAGTTAGCCAATATTGTGAGCATAGGCGTGCGCACAGGGTGTGCCAGGTGTGCCTGGGCACACCCTAATCGCCTTGTGTGGTGCATATTCCCCCCTGTTTAGACCATCCCCCAAAAAAATGTTACAAAATACATTAATTTATTTAAAAATAAAACTAATGACACTATCCACTGCCCTACTGACACCATCAGTACATATACACATGCATATGTATTTGAGCTTTGGGGTGCACACCCTAATGCAAGAGGCTGTGCACACCTATGATTGTGAGAAGACTGGCGGAAAATGGAGGAGGAATGTACAGCCCTGCCAATACACATTTAGTACCACACAAAGAACAGAAAAGGAATACATAACGACCATCTGGGTCAATTTTAACCTCCAGAGGAGAGAATTGCACGCCCCTCTTAATCAGGAGTAGGGATGAGCTTCGAGTTCGAGTCAAACTCATGTTTGACTCGAACATTGGCTGTTCGCAAGTTCGCCGAACAGCAAACAATTTGGGGTGTTCGCGGCAAATTCGAATGCCGCGGAACACCCTTTAAAAGTTAAAATGGGAGAAATCAAACGTGCTAATTTTAAAGGCTTATATGCAAGTTATTGTCATAAAAAGTGTTTGGGGACCTGGGTCCTGCCCCAGGGGACATGGATCAATGCAAAAAAAAGTTTTAAAAATGGCCATTTTTCCAGGAGCAGTGATTTAATAATGCTTAAAGTCAAACAATAAAAGTGTAATATCCCTTTAAATTTCGTAGCTGGGGGTGTCTATAGTATGCCTGTAAAGGGGCACATGTTTCCCGTGTTTAGAACAGTCTGACAGCAAAATGACATTTCGAAGGAAAAAACCCATTTAAACTACTCGCGGCTATTGCATTGCCGACAATACACATAGAAGTTCATTGATAAAAACGGCATGGGAATTCCCCACAGGGGAACCCCGAACCAAAATAAAAAAAAAATGACGTGGGAGTCCCCCTAAATTCCATACCAGGCCCTTCAGGTCTGGTATGGATATTAAGGGGAACCTCGGCCAAAATTTAAAAAAAAAATGACCTGGGGTTCCCCCTAAATTCCATACCAGACCCTTATCCGAGCACGCAACCTGGCAGGCCGCAGGAAAAGAGGGGGGGAGAGAGTGCGCCCCCCCCTGAACCGTACCAGTCCACATGCCCTCAACATTGGGAGGGTGCTTTGGGGTAGCCCCCCAAAACACCTTGTCCCCATGTTGATGAGGACAAGGGCCTCATCCCCACAACCCTGGCCGGTGGTTGTGGGGGTCTGTGGGCGGGGGGCTTATCGGAATCTGGAAGCCCCCTTTAACAAGGGGACCCCCAGATCCCGGCCCCCCCCTGTGTGAAATGGTAAGGGGGTACTTACCCCTACCATTTCACTAAAAAACTGTCAAAAATGTTAAAAATGACAAGAGACAGTTTTTGACAATTCCTTTATTTAAATGCTTCTTCTTTCTTCTATCTTCCTTCATCTTCTTCTTCTGGTTCTTCCTCCGGCGTTCTCGTCCAGCATCTCCTCCGTGGCGTCTTCTATCTTCTTCTCCTCGGGCCGCTCCGCACCCATGGCATGGGGGGGAGGCTCCCGCTCTTCTCTTCATCTTCTTCTCTTCTTCTTTTCTTCTCTTCTCTTCTTCTCTTCTTCATTGTCAAAAACTGTCTCTTGTCATTTTTAACATTTTTGACAGTCTTTTAGTGAAATGGTAGGGGTAAGTACCCCCTTACCATTTCACACAGGGGGGGGGCGGGATCTGGGGGTCCCCTTGTTAAAGGGGGCTTCCAGATTCCGATAAGCCCCCCTGCCCACAGACCCCCACAACCACCGGCCAGGGTTGTGGGGATGAGGCCCTTGTCCTCATCAACATGGGGACAAGGTGTTTTGGGGGGCTACCCCAAAGCACCCTCCCAATGTTGAGGGCATGTGGCTCGGTACGGTTCAGGAGGGGGGAGCCGCACTCTCGTCCCCCCCTCTTTTCCTGCGGCCTGTCAGGTTGCGTGCTCGGATAAGGGTCTGGTATGGATTTATGGGGGGACCCCACGCCGTTTTTTTTTTTTTTTGGCGCGGGGTTCCCTTTAAAATCCATACCAGACCTGAAGGGTCTGGTATGGAATTTAGGGGGAACCCCACGTCATTTTTTTTTTAAATTTTGGCCGGGGTTCCCCTTAATATCCATACCAGACCTGAAGGGCCTGGTATGGAATTTAGGGGGACTCCCACGTCATTTTTTTTTTTTAATTTTGGTTCGGGGTTCCCCTGTGGGGAATTCCCATACCGTTTTTATCAATTAACTTCTATGTGTATTGTCGGCAATGCAATAGCCGCGAGTAGTTTAAATGGGTTTTTTCCTTCGATATGTCATTTTGCTGTCAAACTGTTCTAAACACGGGAAACATGCGCCCCTTTACAGGCATACTATAGACACCCCCCAGCTACGAAATTTAAAGGGATATTACACTTTTATTGTTTGACTTTAAGCATTATTAAATCACTGCTCCTGAAAAAATGGCCGTTTTTAAAACTTTTTTTGCATTGATCCATGTCCCCTGGGGCAGGACCCAGGTCCCCAAACACTTTTTATGACAATAACTTGCATATAAGCCTTTAAAATGAGCACTTTTGATTATTCATGTTCATGTCCCATAGACTTTAATGGTGTTCGCGTGTTCGAACAAACTTTTTTCCTGTTCGCATGTTCTGGTGCGAACCGAACAGGGGGGTGTTCGGCTCATCCCTAATCAGGAGGCTCACGCCCCTCGAGTACACCGACTAAGTAGAGTGATATTGGTGACAAAGCTGCCTTTTGCAAATTGTGGTGTTGATGTCGAGGGAAGGTGAGTCTCCTGCAAACATATCACATCGGCATTTAACCGCCTGATCGTGAGCAGCACGGCCAAACGCTTAACCGGATTATTCAATCCCCGGACATTCCAGGACATTATTCTAGTTAACTTAGTCATTGTGGTGAATTAGCAATATAGTTAGGCTCAGAACCTTCTATTATTATATGAGCATATGGCGATACCTGGCACAGACAGAATATGGCCATGTGAAAAAACATTTGGCAGCAAATTGGATCAGTATATATATAAGTAACACAGCCACATATATGATGTTGGACTGGAGACTTGCAATCAGCATTGTGAGGAAAAACAAAGAAGAAGCCATGGTGAAAAATTTAGAAAAGAAAGAAAAAAAAATACAACGGTGTAAGCCAACAGGGCTTTACTTGTTTGCCAACATGAAGTTAGGGGTCTGTACCAGACCATCCTGGGGGCAACAGTGGAAGCGCACTTCAGTGTCTTACAACTTCTCAGCAGCAAAAACAAAAGCCGTGGGCTCAAATAGGACTTAGATGAAAGAACTGGCAGCTTTTTCCGCCTTAGCAAGCTGTGTGTGAGGAAGTAAAAAGAAGGGGGCAATCCTGCCTGTCCCTTTGGTAACAATTATGTCATGGTGGTGCTAAATGCCTGTTGCGTGCATCATGGATTAATTGTTCTTCTCGGTCCAGCCATTGTGCAGCTGCTGAAGGCGAATCAAAGAATTGCACCTATCCCAATGCTTCGATTCGCAGGCGAGCTGGGTATAGCATAGCATATTTAAGATCAAGATCTCTGAGGCGACGTTTGACATCATTAAATTTTGCCCTTTGCTTTTGCAAATCATCTGAAAAATCCAGGAAGAGAGAAATTCTGGTGTTATTGATCTTCAGAGCATCTGCTTTTGTTCTTGCATTGTATAGAATCGCATCCCTGTCTTTATAATTGAGGAGCTTGAAGAGGAAGGGACATGGAGGAGCTCCTGGCTGCGGAGGTCTGGCCGGAAATCTGTGCGTACTCTCCACAGTAAACATGGGGGAACATGCTTCTCTGCCAAAAGCCTTAGTCAGCCAGTTTTTAATAAACTCTACAGGATTTTTCCCTTCCATTCTTTCAGGCAGTCTTATAGCGCCTACATTATTTCTCCTCATCCTGTTCTCAAGGTCTTCTAAGC
The DNA here is from genome assembly GCF_042186555.1 of Aquarana catesbeiana. Lineage (NCBI taxonomy): Eukaryota > Metazoa > Chordata > Amphibia > Anura > Ranidae > Aquarana > Aquarana catesbeiana. The sequence goes on along the minus strand of NC_133327.1, from coordinate 252,825,279 downwards.
AGGATGTATGTTGTGATATCAGATGAATATTGTATGTTAAATCCCTCTGCATGGGCGCCATGTCGTCCTCCATGGAGCTCACCCTCCCCTCCAGGGCAGAGGTTCTTTCCCTGAGTTTCTGAGTGTCTTGGCGCAAGAAGGTTATTTCTGCCTTTACCCCTTTTATCTCTGTTGTGAGGGCTGCTATGGAGATGTTACAGGAGGTTATCGCGGTAAAGATATCCCTCAATGTGGGTTCGCCATCTGCAGGAGGACTAATGTGAGCATGAGGCCTAGCAGGGGCAGCCGGTGGTGTACTCACTACGTCCCAAGTAAATCCGGCATTGTTAGCTTCTTCCAGCGGTACTGTATCATCTGCCTTTGAGACACCTCCAGATGAATTCTCCGGTGTGCTGGAAGACGCCATCAGATCCGTGGAGAGCGGCATGGAGAACAATTTTTCTGCCGCCTCTCTGTGTATCACCTTTGCTGAGCCATGTGCCTGGGTGCCATTTTGGCCCATGAGGTCCATGGACCTGGATTGATTTTGTCGCTTCGCGGCTGCCATTGGGGCTCCTGCAGAGAAATAACAGGCTGCGCAGGGACAGGGGACCTTTGGACGCCAGGTAAGTTGTACGGGAAGCGGGAATATCTGATCCTCAGGATAATTGCTCAGATGTTCGGCAGAGCGAGCTGAAGGAGCCTGGCCACGCCTCCGTTCAGAGAGCTTTAACGAAGCGTGTCCGAAGCCATGTTTTGAAGCAAGTGTAAACTAACCCTAAAGGGACACAACAGAAGATTGCCATTGTTAGCTTAAAGTGGATGTAAACCCGATTCATGAAATTTGAGCTGGGCACATATATCTGCAGTGTTTTGTTATCTCTCTCCAAAGCTCTGAGTCCTGTGTGTTTTTCTTCTGTTTGGTAGCTCTGTTATCAGCCTGATAACTTCTGACAAGTTCTCCAGGATGGCAGATAAAAGCAGCCTGAAGTTTGTGCTCTGGGAGGTTGTTATAAATAGATTTGCACAGCGCTGGTCTATTCAGAGCAGAGCTTTGCAAGCCTTTGCCTATCTGGAGGGGGTTGTGTGCCTTTCCTCCAATCAGCTGTCTCCCAGTGTAATCCAACACTACCCTGACATTACAGAATGAGGAAGTAAAAATCATAACACGATGTTCACTTTCTAAAAGATATAGAAAGGGAAAGACAGCAGGCATACATGTAAAACTTATGTAGGGAGATTTGTTTCATCCCTATGTATCATCTGTGGCTGTTCACTTTACTGGGTATATGTTAGGGTTTACATCCACTTTAAAGGCACTCTATTAGCCCTTGAGAGGGACTGAGATCTTTTCTGAGCAGAGGGCGGACATCCCAAATTGCAAAAACTAATTTCAGGGAGGTGGCAAACTCAGTTCAGGGAGGTGGTGCTCGGCGCTCCCCCCCATGGAATTACTGATTTTACAGCCCCATGTTCCTCCAATTGAAGTTTTCACCTGCTGCAGCTGCACACACATATCTATCTAGCACCATGCTGTGCGTGTGTGTACATCAGGGGTTGGGGTTGCTAGCATGGGTACAGCAGGGAATGAGGGATTGGTCATTTTACAAGGGGTTGCCAGCACCCTGGGGGCCCGTGCTGTCCACTCTGAATCATCCTTTGAGATATAGAGTGACACTGCAGGATCGGCACATGCAGCTACAAACAGTGATGGGACTCCCCACTGGATTCTATGATATAGCTACAGTTGGAGAAGTTTTGCTTACATGCACTATGAAGATTTTTGTCCCATTCACACAAGCACACTCATTTTGGTCCTTTTGATGCATGCCTGCTGGTTTGTGTTAGGACAGTGCAATGCATTGTTAAAATGCATCATATTGTTTAGTTATTTTAAGATGCAGTCAAAATTAACGAAAGACAAGTTATTCAAATGTATGTGATGCAGTGACATGTGTTGTGCTGCAATATAAACGCAGAAATGCTGCAATTTTACACAACACACACAAACATTCATGTACAGTGTGAACAGAGCACATAGAGAATAATTGTTTTCTCTGTGCTCTTGCGTGGAGCCTGTGTTGATCAATGAAAATCAATACAGCTTAACACCTGGTGTGAACAAGCCCTCAAAGTGAAAAGAAAAATATTCACTTAAAAGTCCTTCTTCCTAAAGGTAATAAGAAACGATTGTTTTCTAATATCTTTCCAATAGTGCTCTTGCTGGTGTCTGCACAAAACACATTTACTTTGCAGTGGGAAAGTAACAACATACAGCAACTGTGGTGGCTCACCGTCTGGTAGTATGTCTGTGCTGATAGAACAAGTGTACCTGGGATAACACAATGGTAGATAGAGTTCAGGGCTCTAGACGCCCTCCCCCATCATTGGGGGAGTGCTGCTTTACTTCTGCCAGCCGTTCTTCTCCACACACAAAGCCGAGGTGCAGGGGGCGGGGCCAATGTAGTTGGATGGAACCCTCGGCCAGTCAAAGTATATGGTTTTCTCCTCACACTCTCTCCACCTGAGGCTGTCACTGAAGGGGTGGGAGTTCGGGCACTATGCTGTATCATGTGTAGGAATGAGCCTGAGCCAGGGCGCTGTGCGTTTTTTACACTGTGTGGGACTTATCCAAGCTAGCGCCCCTCTCCTGCATGGCAGCACTTCGCCCAGCCCATGTACCGGCCCTGGCTGTTCCTATGCATTCCCACAGGACTTATTGTCCTGGGCTGACAGCCGGGATATTGCAGGATGCTTGCAGGTGTCCGGGAGCCACAGCCGAAATGCGGGAGACTCCTAAACCTCGCGGGAGACTTGGGATGTCTGAGAGGGAATTCTCGTCACAGAAGGGGTTATCCTGTAATTCCAAACCCTATCTTCCTTGAACATTCAGTCAATAAAACCTGAAAGAAAGGAATGACAGAGAGAATGTTGGTTAATATGTCACCACTGGTGGGTCGGTGAGTGTTTTAAGGCAGCTGAAAGCTGGATTTCAAATATAAAAACTGTGAGTGCCTGAATAATCCAGGAGCTCTTTAGAGGTTAAGCACTACAGGAACATTAATAATTAATTTATCCTAGGCAAGATTAAGTGTAGCCCTTTTTTGTGGGGGGGAGGGGGTTATGAGAAAAGATTCTCCCTAAACAGGATATTGCATTAAACCTGTAGGTAAATAAGAGAACCAGAACCTCCGCTAAAGCCTAGTACACATGGGCCAAATGTTGGGCGGCATCGGCCAGCTCAATAGGAAACCAGCCGACATTTGGCCCGTGTGTACTGCAGTCAGTCCGACAGAAGCCGACCTTTCAGCCAGCTTCTGTTGAAGGGGCATGACCGAAAAAGGTCCTAATCAGCCAATGGCTGAGCGTGCTGACTGGAGTGTTCTGACGAGGGGGCCGTCCCCCCCGTCGGAACACAATAGGTCCTAAGTATTCAGACCCTTTGCTGTGACACTCATATTTAACTCAGGTGCTGTCCATTTCTTCTGATCATCCTTGAGATGGTTCTACACCTTCATTTTAGCCCAGCTGTGTTTGATTATACTGATTGGACTTGCTTAGGAAAACCACACACCTGTCTATATAAGATCTTACAGCTCACAGTGCATGTCAGAGCAAATGAGAATCATGAGATCAAAGGAACTGAAGAGACAGAATTGTGGCAAGGCACAGATCTGGCCAAGGTTACAAAAAAATTCTGCTGCACTTGAGGTTCCTAAGAGCACAGTGGCCTCCATAATCCTTAAATGGAAGACGTTTGGGATGACCAGAATCCTTCCTAGAGCTGACCATCCGGCCAAACTGAGCTATCGGAGAAGAGCCTTGGTGAGAGAGGTAAAGAAGAACCCAAAGATCACTGTGGCTGAGCTCCAGGGATGCAATCGGGAGATGGGAGAAAGTTGTAGAAAGTCAACCATCACTGCAGCCCTCCACCAGTCGGGCTTTATGGCAGAGTGGTCCGACGGAAGCCTCTCCTCAGTTCAAGACACATAAAAGCCCGCATGGAGTTTGCTAAAAAAAAAACACCTGAAGGACTCCAAGATGGTGAGAAATAAGATTCTCTGGTCTGATGAGACCAAGATAGAACTTTTTGGCCTTAACTCTAAGCGGTATGTGTGGAGAAAACCAGGCACTGCTCATCACCTGTCCAAAAAAGTCCCAACAGTGAAGCATGGTGGTGGCAGCATCATGCTGTAGGGGTGTTTTTCAGCTACAGGGACAGGATGACTAGTTGCAATTGAGGGAAAGATGAATGCGGCCAAGTACAGGGATATCTTGGACGAAAACCTTTTGCAGAGTGCTCAGGACCTCAGACTGGGCCGAAGGTTTACCTTCCAACAAGACAATGACCCTAAGCACACAGCTAAAATAACGAAGGAGTGGCTTCACAACTCTGTGACTGTTCTTGAATGGCCCAGCCAGAGCCCTGACTTAAACCCAATTGAGCATCCCTGGAGAGACCTAAAAATGGCTGTCCACCAACGATTACCATCCAACCTGACAGAAGTGGAGAGGATCTGCAAGGAGGAATGGCAGAGGATCCCCAAATCTAGGTGTGAAAAACTTGTTGCATCTTTCCCAAAAAGACTCATGGCTGTATTAGATCAAAAGGGTGCTTCTACTAAATACTGAGCAAAGGGTCTGAATACTTAGGACCATGTGATATTTCAGTTTTTCTTTTTTAATAAGCCTGCAAAAATGTCAACAATTCTGTGTTTTTCTGTCAATATGGGGTGCTGTATGTACATTAATGAGGGGAAAAAAATGAACGTAAATGATTTTGGCAAATGGCTGCAATATAACAAAGTGTGAATAATTTAAGGGGGTCTGAATATCTTCAGTCCCCACTGTAACTATAACTTATAACACTAGCTGAGTGTTGCAGCAAAGTCCAGTTGCAGGGGCCCTGAAAGATGATCTGTCTTTGTTTCAGAGACCCGAAGACAAGATCTGTAGTCATGGGAAGATCTTCCAACCACTGTCCAACCAGCCTGAAATGGAGCTTCTCTCCAGCAGGAATTATGGTATGGCATTGGAACTCAGAGTCATCCTATCTACTCTGCACTTTAGTCCCTCCCTAATAATTTCTAATCTGATATACAACAAGAACTCTAAGCCAATTATCCTGAAGTGGCCACCAGAAGCTTAACCTGGCTCTAACCTATGCTGGTTATCGAGCCCTAAGCTAAAATTGTAGAATCCCAAACCAGAAGGGACAGGGTTAACTAAAATAACTTGAGTTGCATATAAACTATATTGCAATAAACAGGTTCAAATACCAATATACTGAAAGGTGACCAGTACACATAGAATAATAACAAGGACAGAGCAGAGATACTCTGTCACGAGGATTTACATATACACTGAGCAGATACAGTTAAACTATTAGCTCATAGGAATACTTGCATAATAGTCCCTTCTTGTTCGGGGCTTAGCAGTCTGGACAGGATATGTGGCTGAGACTTTCTTTCTCTCATAACTCCCTCCTTCCAGGGTTTCATAGCCAACAACCCAGGGACAGGAGGTGCATACAGAACATATTTGCATTCATTTACAAATTCAGACAGTAGAGGGCAGCAGAACACTACACAAGTATATTGCTAGGGTTTAACCTGGTTTTAAATGTAGGCACTGCTTTTTGGTAACATAAAAGTCCATAATTAAATACAGTAAGATCTAATACGCTGGTGGGAACTGAAACCCATGGACGAAGTGACATTTGAATTGGAAGAATGAATGTCTTTTTTTCAAACCTAATTGACTAGCTAACTTTCCAGTGAAATCTTTAAAACTAGAGCCTGTCTTTTGAAATCAGTCATCAGCTATGCTAAAAGAGCAGCAATGTTTATGTTTTCTCACTTGTGTGGATTCAGTGCAGTCATGACAGCCAAAAACATGTGCTAATGAGACTGTGCAGCCCACAGAAGATAACACCAGCCAGCAAATACACTTAGTCACATCAGCCATTCTGGAGAATGCAATAGTTTCAAGACTGCCAGCTGTGGCCTGTTAATCATTTTGCTTTCTAATGAATAAGAACCTAATATCTTTTTATATATCAAGTCCATAAAATAAAAACATAATAGTGAATGCACATATGGTGCCTCTTGGGGAACAGTGTCAAAACTTCTGAACATACCTGTAAAAAAAAAGTGGGAAGAGAGAACAGTAAGGCAGGTGCCTTACAACCACCTTCTGCACTAGAGAGGGTGACTTCACAATTCTTCTGGAGAGATCCTGTGAACAATGAGTATCTCAAACTGTACTGTGAAGAGCATCTTCTCCAAACATTTGAGATCCTCAACATTTCCAGAATCTTGATGGAGGCATTGTGGAAATCAGAAAAAAGTTAGTCCTAATCTCTATACTTGTGCCAATGGTTTAGAAAGTATTGAAGCCAATGAATCAGTATGACAGTACAGCAGTTCAAATTCTCATGAAGGGTTTGCTAAAAAAAATGTTTGAGCCTCAATTTTACTAATAAATATTTTGGAGTATCTAATTGTGAATAATAAAAAGAGGACCTGTGCTGAGAGATACTCAGGGGATAACATTGCGGACAGTCAATGGGGGCTTATTTATTTATGTTAAAGCTGAACTCTAGGCAGATATAAAAGACATAATATTGCAGTATCATAATAATTATACACAGGGCTTTTTTTCTCTTAAAATAGGTGCAGGAACTCAACCACAACCTCCGAAATCCCCTTCTCCCCCACACACACCCTCCATCAAATAGCGAGTGTGGTCAAATTTCACAATGGGCGGGTCTTAAAGAGCATTAAATACCAGGAGTGCATTATGTACAGAGGGCAGAGTTCGAGGGTGAGCTACACAGAGTTCAGAGCTGAGCCTTCTTCCACAGCTGCTTATCTCTGCATCCCTCCTCCACATCTCACTTTCACCCCTCTTCAGCTCTAAACCTCTGCCTTCCACCCCCCTCCTTAAAGGCCCCACCATCTTCCACATGTCCAACTTTTGATGCTGTGTTAAGCTGAAGCACCCAGCCGGCTCTAGTACCCTCCCTCACACTGTAGTTTTCTCACTTGCAGGGAGATCATCCAGTGGGGGTGTTGGCATCCACACTTCACCCTGAATACCTGCATCTCCCTTTTCCCTATCCTGCACTCAGTTGGAGCAGCTCAGGAGATCAGATCTGTGGGAGTCTTTGGGAGACGAGCTGTCACTTGTAAACACAAAAGCCGGACTTCTGTGTTTACAAAGTGATGGTGGTGAGCAGAGAGCAGAGGGTCTGAGCCAGAGGTGGTTGAACTCAGTTCCACCAAGTTCCAGCTGAAAAAAAGCCCTGATTATACATAACTTATACATTAATGCAGTCCCTGTATAACAGAGCTAAAGCGTGAAAAGATGCAGTACAATGTGCTAATCAGTTTATGTGCTGATAAGCTGATAGAAGGAAAAAGCAGAGTGACAGTTCCAGGCTGGGGCAGGTCCAGAAGCACCTGAGCGCAGATGTAGTGTGATGAATTAGGCTGGCCATCATGACATGATGACATCATGACATGTCTAAACTGAAACTAAATATTGAAGCAAAAACTGGTTTTGTTTTTCAATCTTTAAATAAGCTATTCAATTGTATCATATTACTTTTGACTGAAGTTTTGCTTTAAGAACATAAAATATTTGAATGCCAATAGCCTGGATACAGTTCTATTTTAAGATTATCAGAATAATTGTTCTTTGTTTTAATATACTTTGGCCTAATTCACAGTTTGTTTCTCAAGTTTCTTTAAAGTTAAAAATGGAAATTTGTCATGTCAGTTTAATGTGAAAAAAATAGTAAAAAGAAAAGAGGGAGACATTTACAAGGGTAGCATTACAAATAGGCAAGGTCATGAAAATTATGTCATATGGCAAAATATCAATATCAACCTTTATATATAGATGCCTAAATTGGTATGGCATTATGGAAAAGCGCTTTGTTTTGTGTTTTAAACATTATCTTTGGAAAAGTCCAAGGTGGGAGGTATTTGAATTGTGCTAGTATGTAAAGTGTATCTAAACCCAAAAACAAAGAAAAATATATATTGCTGCTTATCAGTATTATCAGGTGTGCTGGCTGCACTCGTTTATTTTTTCTGGCTTATTCCCTTTATTTTCTTATGGTGATATTTGCTCACTGTATTGTGTCTATGGAGGAGCAGCATTACTAATACTGGGATAATATAGTCTGGTCAGATGAGACCAAAATTGAACTCTTTGGATGCCATTATACACACCATGTTTGGAGGTCAAATGACACATTCCCCCAAAAACACCCTCATACCAACAGTGAAGTTCGGAGGTGGGAACATCATGGTGTGGGGCTGTTTTTCAGTATACAGTACTGGCAAACTTTATATCCTTGAAGGAAGGATGAATGGAAAAATGTACCAAGACATTCTTGATAAAAAATCTGCTGCCATCTACCAGGATGATGAAGATGAAACAAGGGTGGACATTTCAGCAAGACAATGATCCCAAACACAAAGCCAAGGAAACTTAATTGGTTTCAAACAAAGAAAATAAAGTTGCTAGAATGGGCCAGCCAATCACCTGACTTGAATCAAAGAGAAAATCTATGGAAAGAACTAAAGATCAGCGTTCATGGAAGAGGCCCATGGAACCTTCAAGATTTGGAGAGTGTTTATGTGGAAGAATGAGCCAAAATGCAAAACTAGTTTCCCCATACAGGTGGCATCTTGAAACTGTCAGTACCAACAAAGGATTTTGTACTAAGTATTAAATACATTTCAGTTAGTGTGTTCAATACTGTTTCCTGGTGTCATTCCATTTTATTTTACAAAATGTAATTTCTGAATGTATTTGTTTTGGTTTCTTTGTATGTGTGGATTGCATGGCTTGTTACCGACATGTGCTAAAAATTTCTTGTCATTGGCACCTTTAGAAATATATTTACCAGAAAAATGGTGACGTATTCAATACCTTTTTTACACACTGTGAATACAGTATATTTAAACGAAATGTGTGCTAAAACACATCCAAATTTGAAAAATTTCTTCAGAACAAAGACATGGCTGGCACTGAAGACACTGTTTTCAGAACAATGACAAATGTGAAAGTTGGAATCAGGCCAAAACATGCATTCTTTTCTGATCAAAGTTTTCTTGGCATATTGTGACCGTGTTTGGAGAGCTTCACTGGAACTAGGAGATTTTGCTGTGCCTAAAGTGGGATATTTACTCTCAGAGCATTTACCCGTAGGTATTTCAATTATTCCTTAATACAGTTGACATCATCACAATATTTTCAGTAACACAGACATTAAAACAAAGATACAGAACAACTGGACAGTGATTTAAGCCACAAAAAACCTACAGGCACTCCAAATAACTCCACATATAGTAGGCAGAAAATGAATCTAAACATGCACCAATCCAGAAATCCTGTTTTTAAATGTTCAGTCGGGTTAAAGCCATTCTAAACCTTCCTACCTGTACGTTGTGTTTTTCATCTACCCATAAGGATGAGCATTGATCATGTAATTTCATGGTGTAATTTGTTGCCCTGTACACACAGTCTAAAGTACAGTAAATCTTCACATTCCTTTGGCAGAAACTTCTGTTTGTGTTCAAACATGAGGCATGCGGCATGGCACTGAAAAGGTTAATGTGTGACCTCTGTCTGTAGTCTAAGAACTGACATTTCCTGTGAAGAAACTATATATTCCACAATCCCTGGGTGTCTCATTTTAATCTTCTGCAGGTGAAAGTTGCATAGTAATTAGATCTGTAACAGACACAAGCAGGCAGAGCAATGTAGGTAAGAGATGTGTTTTATCATGTTAGCATTCCCACCTATAACTCAGAAAACCAGAAGTAGCATGCCCCATTAGTAAATAGGAACAAGCTATGTAAATGAATACAAGGACATAGGGGAATCAATCAGGCCATGACACTAAAAACTTTAGCCACATGTGAGCCCATCATTACAAGGTAAGGCAAACAAACAGCACAAGGAATATTACTACACTAATACCTAGTTAAACAATAAAAACGTTTGAAAGTGTAAAATGCCTTTATGGAAAATATTACGCAATTAAATTTGCACTGACGTTATCTAGTTACATTTTAGAAAGTGGCCTAATCCATGTCCTATTATACCCTATTCATTTCTGTAAAGTGCTTGATTCACAGTTTTCCAGTGCTTCAATCCAGATAAACAGTACAGTCTGCTAGTCAACAGAAAATCCTTTTGTTGGCTAACTTTGGTTTAAGTGCTGTAGAATATACATCTTTCATTAGGCATTTGTTCAAGGGTTCACATCAAGGGTGCTGTGACTGAAAACAAGGTTGAAAATGATGGGCTAGATAATGCTGGACATTCTCCAGCCAGAAATTAAGATGCATTCTATCTGACCTGATGCAGCTTCCAATGCACATTGTGAAAGTGTGCAGTGTGCAGTAATATCAAAGTAAGCAAATTATGTTCAGGAGAGAACCCTGTAAAAATGAAGGTAGGACTGGAGTTCAACTTTAAAATTTCTCAACTCGGTATATACAGAAGAGAAAAAAAGGAGAGAAAAAAGTAAACTCAGTTATTAGTACTTATCTGTTGAACTACAAGCACATTGCAATGACATACATTAGGCATGCAAGGTGAGGGTGTCTAGCTGCAAAGGAAGATACAAAATATTAAGGCAATAAACCTACAATGCAATGCTCTCTATTCAGGGTGGTGAATATATACAGTACTTAGCTGGTTAGAAAATGATCAAAGCTTTCAGCTATTAGCAACCCCGAAGTTTACTGCAGTGCTGCAGAATTAGGTTTGCTGAATAGATTTCCAATAAACCCTTCCTATTTCCCAGATTTTACAGTGCTTGTAATGAAGCAAATCGGAGGACAAGTCGACACGTAAGGGTTTGACCTTTTAAATGTTTCTAACCACTGAAAGTTTGCATCTAATGAGACAACATAGTTGTTATATTTTCTTATAAGAGTCATCATACATCATCCCAAAATGAAAACATCTGCAGTACTGTCAAGTAATATACAATGGGTGACTGGGATTTACCCAGACATTGGATCTGGTCAGGTCTGTAAGTTCCATTAGGTCTTTTCTGTCTACTGGCTGGTAATGGTAGCTGCAGGGCATAAACACATGCATTGATGCTCCAAAGTGATGATTTTTCAGTAAAGGTTTATTAACTTGGTAATGCAGTGAGCAATATGTTTATTTTTACTAAGTTAGAAAAACATGTTTTTATATAACTAATAAACAGCACCAAAATATACAAAAATGCATGTGCTAAATATGTTAATACCCCAAAATAAAAGGTATTAAAAAATAGTCTTTGCATAAAAGTGCAACCAACGTCCAATATGTGTCAGATTCTCTCCATCAATGACTTACAGATCAGAATGGATAGATGCCGATACAGCTTTTCCAGGAACACCCAAAAGGTGATAATCTCACCTTACAATTTTGAATACCTGAATAAAAAAGATAGTCAAACATACGTGCATGCAAAGATGAATTGAACACAACGCATTGAATGGAACTCTATGAACACATGAGGCCACACGCACATGTTCTACTAGGAAGTGATGCAGTTCCCCTATACAGGCAGCCCCCCTGGTTACAAACAAGATTCTGTAGATTTGTTCTTAAGTTGAATTTGTATGGAAGTTGAAACAGATACATTTCACCTCAATTTCTGTCCCTGTGACAATCAGATTTTGAAAATTTTGGGTGTGGAAACATGGAGCTTCAGTGGAGGCACCTTTTTCCCATGATAACTCTTACAGGAGTGAGATTTCACTTCCTAGGGGTAGATTTCCTCTCACTTCCCGTTGTCTCCCTCCATTTGTAAGTAGTAATGAGTAGTATGTAAGTTGGACAGGGGACCGCCTGTACAGACGTTTAGACCATCTGCCTAAGCTTCTATTCCTTAGCACTGGGTGATAGCAATGAAGTTGCAAGTATATACATGTTTTTATGGCGTGGATGTACTAAAGATATTTTTGCGCAATTAGTTTCTCTGTCTTCTCCTCTTCTTATATTCTTTGATGGAGTGTTACTTGTGATAAAAGTGATCTTCTCTCATGTGGTTCCTTTTGAAATTTATTAAACCTGCGCTGTTTGGTTTATCTTTAGGTGGTTAATTTTGTAAGATTAGTGGATCACCTTTTGGGAGAGCTGTACTGGAATCTATCGATCCTGGTCTGCATGTTATTGGTGGAGAGAATCTTACACAAACTGGACATTGGTTGCACTTTTGGAAAAATATTTTTGCACTGAAGCACAAAGCACTTTTATTAAAATGTTACTAAACCCAGGACCTTGCATTCACTATATATCTGGTCTCCCACAGTACACAGAACATAGAAATGCAATTATCTTAGTAAATATAATCTCCCCCCACTGTGTCTTTGTATTCTGACAGGGGTCTCCCCCCCTCCCAGAACACACTGATCAGCGCTCACAGCTATCATCTGCAAACGCTGATTGGATGCTAGTTTACCTGCATGTCCCTTTGACAAAAGCCAGTTGTTAGACCAGCTTCTGCCTGAAACATAGCTGTAAACACTGACCAAAAGTCGTCAAAATGTATAATCAAGGCTGAAATGCATTGTGCCTACTGTTTCTAATCCAGGGTTTCCTAACTATTGTATTATTTGCCCCATAAGACGCACCCCCCCCCCCAACAAATGGAGGGAAATGTCTGTGTGTCTTATGGAGCAAATATTGACCAGGACCACTCCCCCCCGCCGCCGCCACAACCGCCGTGTTACACACCAGCAGAGGAGAGAGGAGGAGAGACATCCTACATCTCCCGCAAGTGCTGGGCGATCTCCAGCCTGGGCCTGTCACTTAGCCACAGACCGAAAACAGAGCAACCCGAGCGGCCGAATGGAGTATGGCCGCGGCCAACGCTCAGGCTGCTCTGTCTCCTGTGACAGGCGGATCGGATGTGATGACTTCCTCGCATGGGAATGACAGTCTGTGCAAGGTGGTCAGGCTGCAGGTAAGACTGTATTTTATGGGACTGATCAGGCTGAATTTCATGGCACTGGTAAGGCTGCATTTTATGGCACAGGTCAGGCTGCATTTGATGGCACTGTTAAGACTGCATTTTATGGCACAGGTCAGGCTGAATTTTATGGTTCTGGTAAGGCTGCATTTTATGGCACAGATCTGGCTGCATTTTATAGCTCAGGTCAGGCTGCATTTTATGGCACTGGTAAGGCTGCATTTTATGACATTGGTCAGGCTGCATTTTATGGTACTGGTAAGGCTGCATTTAATTAACACTGGTCAGGCTGCATTTTATGGGCACTGGTAAAGATTTTAGTACACCATTTGTTCCAGAATATTTTTTTTTCTTGTTTTCCTCCTCTAAAACCTAGGTGCCCTACCCCAATGGCTTATGTGGACCAAATGGGTTAGGACTGAAACTCTAAAAAAAATGAAATTAAATTAAAAATAAATACATAAATAAAATTATCTGCGTTATTGAAACTGAAATCAAAATGGAGAAATCAACGTCATGTGTCAGATGATATTTAAATAACTTTGCCAGTAAATATACCTTGTTTCTACATTTTGATTACTCATAACAACAGCAGACATCTTACTGGTTGTACTTGTGTGTTTGTTATTTGCTGTTTTATAAAAATGTGATGTCTTATGATTTTCCTTCAGCGGTTCTTTTCAAGCTATCTACAATATATCTAGTAAAACCAAGCTATAGACATCTTTGAGGTCATACTCATACCTAATAAGATTGATGACGATGATAGTTTTGATACTGAGGACCTACTGGTAAATCCATTTGGGTCTGTAATTGTAAAAAGATTCAGAACCCCTAGTTTAACCAATAACAGGTTTGTGGCTGCACAGTAGAATTAAAAAAAATGGCACCAAACTGGACTGATTATTAATAGCAAACAAAGTTAAATATATTTAAGGTGTATGTCAGAGAAAATGAAATAATATAAACATAATCAGTATACTCTTGTAATATATACACACAATGTATCTCTTTAAAAACACAAGTGCAAAATACCTGTTAATTTTTCCAGAAATCCACTGTTGTCTTGTGCATACTGCAGTGTTCTCAATCCTGTCCTAACACACTTGTTGTCCTAGGGTAAAAATATTGCTCCTTTATCTATATACTGTAGTATAGTAACTGTTGTCACCGTAGGACAAGTGTGTTACTGGCAAGATTACCAGGTGAAAATAATAAAAGCAAAACTAAACATGGAAAACAAATACAGCCACTACATCTGAAGACTGGTAAGCTTCAATATATTAAATGTTTTTTCTTGGATTTAGATATTATTTAGTAAAATATGACCCTTATTTCTTACTTCTTGCAGGTTTAAGAAAGAAATGTGATAATTTCAATACATTTTGCTGCACTAAGCTTCAGCCCAGACATTTAACCATGAGGTATTCTTGGAATAGTGTCTATGACAGCCGTTAGAAGAATAACCAAAGCAAGATATTTTATCTTTTATTTTTGATGACCTGTCCAGCTATGTTTGGCCACACCAGGCCACATGCCTTAAACACTGGTAAGGTACCTTGCGGGACGGGGGGGGGTAACAAAGTCTCCCCCTTTCAAAGTACCTTGTTTCACATTTACATTGAATGGAGCCTTATCCCCACATCCTGCCCCTAAACAGGAATGGGGGGTATGCGGGAGTATATTGGAATCTGAAAGCCCCCTTTAAAACAAAGAGGTTTCCAGATATCCACCCATTAATATTGTGTAAATAACAAAAACACATAAATAAAACAATCAGGGGGTGCGTGGCTTGCCAACACCATGGATGGCTGCCTAATCTCTCTGCTCCGCACAGTTCAAACTCAAGGGTTACGACACTATATACCTAGCTTCGGGCCTGAAGAAAAAGAATGGAGTGATGACAGCTGTCCGAGATACCCTTCAGTTTCAACACCACCACACATATGCTGATCCACAAGGCCAGTACCTGATACTCATTTGCACCATTGCACAAACCGCCTACACCCTGGTCAACATATATGGCCCAAACTCCAGACAACTCTGCTTCTTCTGACGCCTTTACAAGAAGGCTAGTAGCCTGTGACAAGGAAATATAATACTAGGGGGCGACCTCAATGTGACTGGCGATCCCTCTATAGACACCTCCACCAACAAAGACCAAAGCCAACCAGCTTTGAACCCCTTTTTGACATATGGAGAGCACAACATGGCTCAGAACATGACTATACGCACTTTTCTCACTCACAGCTTTCTTACTCGTGAATTGATTCCTTCCTGGTGGATAAATGGACCTTACAAAACGTCATGCAATCTGACATCAGTCTCATTTCATTATCAGATCATGCCCCCATCTTCATAACCTTGGGCGACCTACGACCTGGACCACCAAGACTTTGGAGACTAGACCCCTCCTTATTAGAGGACCCTAAAGTCCAACGTGAAATCGAAGCCGAGCATCACTCTTTCTTTGAACTTAAAGTGGAGTTCCACCCAAAAAAAATAATGTCATTAATGTGCATGAAATAAATAAAAAAAAGACATTTGGAGAACATTTTTTTTTTTACTTACCTTTTTATGCCTGTTGCTATGTGGTCCCTCGAAATTTGCCTCCTTCATCACCTCGGCTCCTGACATCACTTCCCTTGGCATCTCCGCTCGCTACTGCTCCTGGGAGATGTGTGTCATCATTTCCCAGGAGTCAGTGGGCTGCGCCGAGGGCTAGGTTGCCATAACAACAGGGCAGGCACTTCCAACGATGCCACCCGTTGTTATGGCAACCTGTATACTTTACAGCGCGGCTATGGCGCATTACTGTGCATGCGCAAGAATGGGTCGGTGCATGCTGGTCCAGCAACAGCACCTTAACCAGGAAGATAGTGCTTCTGGGCATCACATACCCACAAGCAAAGTAGAACATGCCAGGGATAAAAAAATCAAAGACATTGTTTGATCTAAATCTGAAATCGAGCGGACGTCGATCGCTTAACAGTCATGAGTCATACAAATGATATTTTAAATAATATATTTGTACAAAAAATTTTTTACATAGTTGGAACTCTGCTTTAGGCCCCTTTCACACTTATATGACTTCAAAGTCGCGCTATTTTACCGCATTTTCGCGCCTGCGATTTTGTCGCAATTTTACTACGATTTGCCGCGATTTTACCGCGATTTGGGAGCAGTACTACTTTGTACAACTTTGCCACATTTTTGGCATTAACAAATGAAAACATACAGTAGTTGGTATGAATCAGAAGGGGGAACTCCACGCCAAGTTTTAAATAAAAAAACTGGCGTGGGTTCCCCCCCAGGGGCATACCAGGCCCTTAGGTCTGGTATGGATTGCAAGGGCAACCCCCTATGCCGAGAAATCGGCGTGGGGGTCCCCCCAAAATCCATACCAGACCCACACGCAGCCCGGCCGGTCAGGAATGGGGGTGGGGACGAACGAGCGCGGGTCCTCCTGGACCGTACCAGGCCGCATGCCCTCAACATGGGGGGTGGATGCTTTGGGGCATGGGGGGGCGCCCTGCGGCCCCCTCACCCCAAAGCACCTTGTCCCCATGTTTATGAGGACAAGGGCCTCTTCCCGACAACCCTGGCCGTTGGTTGTCGGGGTCTGCGGGCGGGGGGGCTTATCGGAATCCAGGAGCCCCCCTTTAATAAGGGGGCCCCCAGATCCCTGCCCCCCACCCTATGTGAATGAGTGTGGGGTACATGGTACCCCTAACCATTCACCTAGGGAAAAAGTGTCAATAAAAAACACAGTACACAGGTTTTAAAGTAATTTATTAGGCAGCTCCGGGGTCTTCTTCCGACTTCGGGGGTCCTCTTCCAACTTCGGGGGTCTCTTTGGTGTCTTCTCCCGGTGTCCGCATCTTCTGCCGGCTCCACCGCTATCTTCTGCTGCTCTTTTGGCAGCAGTGGCCCAGACTTCTGGATCGTCTTCTTCCCTCTTCTCTTCCAGAGATGTTGACACAACGCTCTCTCCAGCTGCAATGGTCTCTGAACGCTCCGCAACGGACTTCTATAGGCGGTGACCCCGCTCCCTTATGCCGTCACAGTCCCTGGGCATGCTGGGACTGTGACGTTTTAGGAGGCGTGGTCACCGGGTGATGACCACGCCCCCTTATGATGGTACAGTCCCAGCATGCCCCGGGACAGTGACCTCATAAGGGGGCGGGGTCACCGCCTATATAAGTCCATTGCGGTGCGTTCAGAGACCATTCCAGCTGGAGAGAGCGTCGTGTCAACATCTCTGGAAGAAAAGAAGAAGGCAGAAGTCCGGGCCACCGCTAGCAATTGAGCTGCAGAAGAGCGGAGGAGCCGGCAGAAGATCAGGACACCGGGAGGAGACGCCGGAGAGACCCCCGAAGTCGGAAGAGGACCCCCCGAAGTCGGAAGAAGACCCCGGAGCTGCCTAATAAATTACTTTAAAAACCTGTGTACTGTGTTTTTTATTGACACTTTTTTCCCTAGGTGAATGGGTAGGGGTACCATGTACTCCATACTCATTCACATAGGGTGGGGGGCCGGGATCTGGGGGCCCCTTATTAAAGGGGGCTCCCAGATTCCGATAAGCCCCCCACCCGCAGACCCCGACAACCAACGGCCAGGGTGCTTTGGGGTGGGGGGGCCCCGAAGGGTGCCCCCCATGCCCCAAAGCACCCATCCCCCATGTTGAGGGCATGCTACCTGGTACGGTCCAGGAGGGGGGGCGCCCGCTCGTCCCCACCCCCATTCCTGACCGGCCGGGCTGCGTGCTCGGAGAAGGGTCTGGTATGGATTTTGGGGGGGAACCCACGCCGATTTTTCGGCGTAGGGGTTCCCCTTAGATCCATACCAGACCAAAGGGCCTGGTATGCCCCTGGGGGGGAACCCACGCCGTTTTTTTCATTTAAAACTTGGCGCGGCGTTCCCCCTCAGGATTCATACCAGACAAAAAAAAGTTCTCCTTTCCCGATCAGCGAGCCAGGCTTGTGCCAGGCTTGTGCTTACAAAGTCGTACTGAAATCGTGTCTATATTATTCAGGCACGATTTGCATGCTACTTTGAGGGTTTAACATTGAGGTCTATGGAGTACAACTCACATAGAAGTTGGACCAAAGTAGTGCAGGGATTACTTTCAAGTCGGCACGACTTAAAGTTGTGCCAATATGAATGGTAGTCATTGAAAATCATGGCGAATGACTTGTCATACGATTTTGCAGTACAAAATCGTGGGACAAGTCATATAAGTGTGAAAGGGGCCTTAACGGACTGCCTGATACTGACAAATTAACAAAGCTTACCTCCAGGGAATTTTCATAAAGCTGAGTAAAAGAGCGAGAGACCAGAGGACCCAGCAGATAGATGAGGTTATGTCCCAAATATCCCTCATAGAAAAAACAAACAAATCCCCTCCCTCTCACACGCAAGCCATACAACTCCTGGAGCTAAGGCAGAAACTACGGACCCTCCTGCTCCACAAATTTTAACGTACCCTCAATTTCTCTAAGGCCAATTTTTATACACTAGGCAATAGAGCTGGGTCACTCCTAGCGAAACAAGTTAAGGCCCAACGTACAAAAAACTAAATTCTCTCTCTCCACCACCCCACTTCAAAGCAACCCTTAACCAACCCCCAGGAAATCGCTAATGCATTTAGTGATTACTACGCATCTCTGTATAATCTTAAACAGGATCCTCTCACTCCGCAACCAACTATAGAGCAAATACGTAACTTTCTAACCCTGATCAATCTGTCCAAGACTTCAGAGACTCAATTTGATTATATATCTTAACCATTCACTACAGAGGAAGTTCTTAGAGCAATTAAAGCCCTACCCCAGCATAAAGCTCCAGGAGAGGATGGCTTCATCAATCCATTTTACAAAACATTTGCCGACATCTTAGCCCCCAGATTGACGGACCTCTTTAATGCTGCTGGCTCCTCGTGCTCCTTGCCTACAGATATGCTGCGCTCAATCATATCCACCATCCCGAAACCTGGGAAAGATCCCTCTGTTGCCTCTAACTACAGACCAATATCTCTCTTAAATACTGACATCAAACTACTCGCTAAAGTTATTGCCAACAGACTGATGTTTCTCCCTGAGCTAGTGCATCCAGACCAGGTTGGGTTTGTCCCAGGTAGGCAAGCCCCAGATGTAACCAGAAGAGTGCTCAACCTCATGCAACATGCTGCACATACTCAAATGCCTTCTCTGCTACTATTCCTTGATGCAGAGAAGACAGTTGATAGAGTCCACTGGACTTTCCTTCAAGCAGTACTAACTAAATTTGGTATTACAGGGTGGTTCCAAGATATAATTCTATCCTTATATTCCAACCCATCCGCTAAAGTACTCACAGGAGGGACCCCTTCCACCCCTTTCGAGACCTCCAACAGTATGTGACAGGGATGCCCTCTTTCCCCACTTATCTTTGCCCTACTGATGGAACCTTTGGCCTCTACAATAAGATCTGACTCTCAAATTTCAGGTATCCCCTGCAACAGCATAGACCACAAAATTAGCTTATTTGCAGATGATGTGGTTTTGATGATCACCAACCCCGTCCAGTCCCTTCAAGCATTACAAAATACCTATCACCAATTTAGCTCTGTATCCTACTACAAACTCAACACCGCAAAATCCATAGTCCTCCCCGTGCATCTCCCACCACAAATGGCTGCCCAGTTGAAATCCACCATACCTTACATGTGGGCGAGCTCATCTATCCCATATTTGGGAATCCAGATTGCTCCAAACACAAAATGACTGATTGACCTGAACTACCTAACCTTCTCTCGAAACGTACCCTCCCTACTTAAATACTACGCAGCATGGGCCTCTCTACTCTAGGTCAGATCGCTACCTTTAAAATGATTATACTACCTAAGCTTCTCTAATTATTTTGAACACTCATTCTTGCTCCCTCCTAACCTCAATCCAGAGTCAACTCACTAAATATATCTGGAACTCTAAACTGCCTAGATGTGCTGACTACATACTTACCAGGTACCATAGCAAAGGCGGAGTGGGTCTACCCCATATAAGCAATTACTTCCACGCCTCCATCTTAGACCAACTTTACTTCTGGTGGCACCCTACACCCGAAAAAATATGGTCCACTATAGAGTCCTCTTACCCACATCCTGCTACCCTGTCAGACTACCTCTTACTAACGACAGCTGGGCACTCTCCAACCCTTCAAAAAATTAACCCAATGTTCTTTGCCTCAATGCTGGCCTGGAGAAAACTTTTAAATATATACCCTCATAATTCACCCAGTAGATCATTACCAATACCACTAAGAGCCATAACTACATGCATCCCTAATTTGAACCTCTCTCAGTGGCACTCCGCTGGCATCCTGAACATTGGCGACATGATTGATCATGGGTCGCTACATACATTTCAAACTCTCAAAGCTAAATTCAACCTCCCAAGCTCAGAAGCTTTCACATACAAGCGAATCTCCCACTTCCTAAACATAGCTAAACTGCCCTCCACAGTAAATATCCCTATACCAATATTACCTCGCTACCACATGCCCCAGCAGAGGTATCTCCCTGATGTACTCATGCCTTAATGACACACGACCATGCTCCCAAATACACTCTTTAAACAAATGGGCTGAAGAACTAAATGTATCCCTCACCCAAGACCAGTGGCAACGAGCATTTACAGAAACCTTTAAAGCACCTCGCTGTACCAACCACTGGGAATCCTACCAAAAGACCATCCACAGATGGTATTTAAACCCCCTACTGACTTTCTAAAATGTATCCAGGCCACTCTCAATCCTGTTGCAGAAATTGCGGCAGTATAGGCTCCATCGCACACACACTCTGGTATTGCAAATCCTTGAGTTCCTTCTGGAACCAAGTATTCGCTTTGGTCTCCATCGCTGGGACATCATGGACCCCGACCCCTGCACTAGCCCTCTTACACATTGGCATAGAAAAATTCCTACCTCAATCTAGATGTGCAGTCCTCCACTTACTACATGCTGCCAAATTAAACATTACCAGGCTATGGAAAACTACGGTAATCCCCTCCATTTCCAGCACTATTGCTGATCTTAACTTCCAGTGCGAAATGGAAAGGATAGTAGCTAGGAAAAACTTAGGAAAGAATATTACTGTTTGCATTTAACACAGTGTTACTTGTTAGATGAGTCTGTTTCTAGTTGTTACTACAGTTATGTTAAATGAGTCTGTTTCTAGTTGTTACTACAGTTACTACAGTTATGGCTTTACCATGTATGTACTTTTTTTCCTCTTTATAAAACTCCAATAAAGAAAATGTAACTAAAAATAAAACAATCGTTGTTAAAGGGTTTCATGAAAAGAAAAATATTAAACATACTGTATTAATATAATAGAGAAACAAAGAAGCATGGTGTTAATACAGAAACTACTTCACTGGGCATCATCAACATTGGATGGATATCTGTTGTATATGTTGCTGGTGTTCTTTACATGCCAGAATGCATCTTAAAGTGTATTTCAACTTTTTCAACCGAATTGGGTTAACACCTACTTTATATTTATAACATGTTCTCATTCACATTGTAAAACCTAAGAATATTTAAAAAATGCTGCTTTCCCTTCATAGATGTTCTATTCTGAAAATTCTAGCACTGTAAAATCTTACTAGTTTTCTTTGTCTGTGTTTGCCATAGCTAACCCTCTCTGTAGTCTGCAGGCAGATCATAATTATCAGTTGAAAACTAGATTTGGATTCTGGTTGTCCTAACAAAGGGTTATTTAGAAGATTGGCTTATTTCATAGTATGTTAATGAGAGGAGACTCAGCCATTCCTTAGGACAGACTCTTTCTGACATTGTTCAAAAATCCTTTAAGTCAGCCATGTGGCCTTTTCTTTATTGCTGTCTGTATCCATGTTGGGGGCACTTTCCCTTATTTCCTGTCCCAAGTGACACCATTTACAAAGAAACTGAATGAAAATCTCCCGAAAAGCACACAAAAGGGTTGGTTTACCAAAGGCATTGAGACTGTTCACTTTGTAAGGGTTTTTTTTTTTTTTTACCCTGGAGCAATAAAGACCGTTTGGAAGTAAAAAAGGGTTTTAGTGCTGGCTTTGTTTCTTTAGGAGGCAATTTACCACACTTTCTGTCTCAGGTGGCACCAGTCACCAGAACAAATGTGAGGAAATGGGCAAACCTAAAAAAAAAGCATAGTGCCCATGTGCTGAGAGAATGTTAAAGTGATTGTAAACGATCACCTTGTAAAACAACCCATTCAGTTTACAATAGAAATGAAAGGCAAAACATTTGTGTATAGAAAAAAACATTATAAATACCTTTTTTTCCTTTTTTATAAGTGATAACATACCCTCTGTTCCCTCTGTTCTGAGCTGCATAAGAGCTGGGGGAGGAGGAGCAACAGTGCACTGATCTTCTCAGTCAAAGGCTATGCAGGGGGGGGCATGTCAGGACAAGTCTGATCATTGGAGGAGAGCACACTGATTTCCCAGCATATCTAGAGAACTGACCACTCTGTGCTCTTCTGCTTAGTGTGGTCAGTTTTTAGAAGGAAAGCAGAGGGACTGGTAGGAACAGCAGGGATTTCACACAAAGAATGCAATACAAAGAGAACAGGATACTTTCTTATACAAGTACGTGGTACAGCAGGTACATATCAGGAATATGAAATGCTGGGGTAATAAACACTTTATGCTATCAATGTAGATTAAAGAGCATGCAGATTGTGCACATTTCTCCTTTTTATAAGACAGTGCTGTCACTGATGGTTTCTGGTTTACCCTTGCTTTAGGGAACAAATCACCATAGATTTGGAAATATAGGGGTGGCATAAGGTTTGTATATAATACAAGTCTCCTCATTTTAGCTGTGTATCTTGTGCAGATAAAGGTACAGTGAAACTGAAGCCAGTACAATGCAATATGTGTAAAATAATGAAAAATGTAGCAGGTGTAAAATACTGAAAATGTATATATTTTGCATGTGTGTCTACTGGTTAGCTTTAAATAAACAATACAAGCAACATATTTATTAGAAGAGCGTATCAAATAAAAAAATATTTTATGCACTTAAAGTATTATAAAACATATTCCGGTAAGCAAATTAGTTGCCATCTTCAAGTTAACCGATGTATCCTGATGCTGCCAAATTTGGTCTGGACATTTGGGTTTCAATGTACTCTGCTCATGCCCTATGAAATTAATGTTTTTTTGATGCTAGAGTTCGGCCTCACCAGAAAAAGACAAGAAGCTCTGTCCAGTTGTCAAGTGTATTAAAACAACTGTCTGGAAGAGTTGGAGAAGAAGTGGCTTTTATTTTCACTTTTACAAGATGTTATCTTATTTTATATTAATTGAATGAATGTGAAAAACCCATTTAAGTGTAATAGAATTGCTTGTTTTGATCTTGCTTGTATGAACCCTCAGCCAAAGGCAAGTAACAGATAAAAAGAGAGGAAAACTGAAGGACCTTGCATATTAACTGCAAGAACTGTCAGCCAACGCAACAACTTCTTATATTGTGCCTATAACACGTTGACATCTGCTATGTATGACTCAGGAGTCGCATTATGTACAGTGAATTCTGGAGAACTGCTGCAAGGAAATCACAAAGCAAATTAAAATGTTAAATAATGCAGTGCACCAACATAGTCATTTGCCAGAGATCCAATAAATGTTTTTTTTTTATTATTTAACAAGCTAAAATGTGGTCAAAACATTAAAAAATGCCCTACCCTTCAATCCTTACAAAATCTCTCTCCCTGCCCTTCACTCTATACTGAACCCAATCTAGCAAATAAAATGTGCAAATGCAAGTCAAAACAGAACAAGCTGGATTCATGCATCCCTCTAGCTATAATCATTGGCATTCAAACATGATAATTTTATATTGCAATTCATTTCCATTTTAATATCTATAATAATATCTATTTTGATTTGTATCTAAATAAAAAGCTAATCTGCAAATGGAAGCCCTTCATAGCACCATTCCAGAGCTATGTACAAAATATTTGTATTTTCTATCTTTAGCATGCTTGTTAATGTTAAGAAGTCACACCAGACTGGTATAGTGTGATAAGGCAATGGCGTGCAGTAACCCACAGCAAGCAATCACATTTTGGCAGTTTAAAGCATCCCTATGAACGGACTTCTTGGATGCCAAAAGGGCAGTGCTCAACTAAGTAATCGTACTCTAGGAAGCTCAGAGAGGAGCTTAAAAGCCTTTACTGACTGTATGTTACTGGGAGGTATGGTAATATAGGCAAACCAGTGACCGATTATGTGTAATGATTGCTAGTGTTTACTGCACTTTGCTCATTGCTCTAATAAATAAAGGCATTAGTGTTCTTTTCCCTTTTAAAAATAAAGCCAGCTACCACCAGCCCTTTAGCATATATATATATATATATATATATATATATATATATATATATATATATATATAAGCTTTTTCCTCTTAAAGTATTTTTGATCGTGCTAATTTTACAATGGAGTATGGAGCTCAACATGAGGACACATTCACATTTTAAAGTCATTGCCATTACATGCATTCACTTTGTGATTCACAACATGCCAAATAAGCTTGCCCACAGGGTTATTTGTAATGGTGATGGATGTAATTCACAGACATAATATTATAAGCAACAATACATTGTTCTTTTGACCTAGAAGGAAATCAAAAAATCTTCTGTTTTTCAGTATAAAACAGGTAAGTTACAATACATTTTGTTTTTTTCTTAATAAATAGAAAGAGACCAAATTGTCATTGGAAATTTATTCCCAACCATTTTTTTTTCTTTGGTTTTGGACTGTAGGGGCAAGGAATTAAATCTCAGGTTGGTATTGATGTCTGCATCACTATTGTAGAAATGTATCCTACCCTCTTGTACAGATGGTCATCAATAAAAGAAACATAGGGTGGCATCCTCTAAAGCAGTGGTCATCAACCCTGTCCTCAGGGCCCACTAACAGGCAGGTTTGCAAGATAACTGAAATACATCACAGGTGATATCATTTGCTGCTCAGTAATTGTAGTATTCTAGTCTGCATCTCCCCAAGGTAATGCATAAAACTTGGCCTGTTACTGGGCCCTGAGGACAGGGTTGATGACCACTGCTCAAAAGGGTCCCACAGCGACTGAAACATGACAGAGTTTCTAACCTTGCTCCACTTGATCCAAAACTGAAAAAAAAGCTGTTGGCTAGAAATAAATTTACATATAGAATACAGTTGCTTTGTTTACACAGGTGGGTCTTTATTTAGTAAGGACAGAGGGAAAATTTCAATAATTATATTCAGCTAAATTCCATTTACCCAATGGAGTCTGTAACATGAGAGTGCCTTATTGGTCAGCAAGACAATCTCATCATACAGAAAGCTAGGAGGTGGGGAATACCAACAGGGGCATATGCTGCCAGTTAAGAAGACCATTGTAAAGTTAAACTAATTTCCAGAGGTGCACAGCGGAGGCTTTTCTGAACAGAAGACTTGGGTAGCTGTTGTTAAGCTTAGGGTTTTAGTTTCAGATGGAAAAGAGAGCCATTCATTTTTAAGCAAACCTGCCAAAATAAGGAAGTTCCAGACCAGTTCTCCCTCCTTTTCCTTACCTTTTCTGTCATTTTTCTCACCACACTGATCCTTGCCACCATCCCCACAAATACCTAAAATGACAATACCTAAAATTATCAAAAAATGCACAGTGAATGGCATGCCCCCTACTCCAATTTTGACAGCACTCACACTCTAAGTGCTTCATTGGGGGAGGCAGGTGATATGTCACATACTTCCCTATATAAAAGAAGTAGCAAGATTGCTATATAGTGGCAGCAGTGCTCTGAGAGGCAGAGAAGTGATGGTAAAGGTAGGGAGGTTGCTCAAGAATTTCTGTCTGACCATTTTACATTAAAGCCTAAGTTTAGTAAAACAAACAAGGACAAGCACAAGGGGCATGGCTAAATATTAGTGCAATTATTCCCTTGTGCTACTGGCTCCTCATTTATTTTAAATACTCTCCTGCCCCCACTGGCACCCCTGTAATCATTTGAGGTTGCAGGAGTTAATAGAACCAAGGAACTTCTCATATGCACTCTTCAAGAGTACCGACTATACCTTTCCTCCCACCTCCTCAGTTCAGAAGAAGCTGTACTACAGATGATAAACAATCTCTGAATGGAGGCCATGAGGATAAATTAAAGGTCTGCATCTTTCATTCAGAGATTTAATTGTTTTCTTCCATAGAAGCTATAATACAGCATCTATGAATAGAGGAGGTGGGTGGAAATAGTGGGCATAATCAGCACTTTTGATGAGTGCAAATGACAGGTCCCTTGGCTCTATTACTCTTGCAGCACTGGAAGATTACAGCAAGGGGGCAGGTATGAAGATCGGAGGAGGAGGATTTTAAACATAACGAGAAGCAGCAGCACAAGGGGCACATCGGATTGATAGTAAGTCATGTTCCTTGTGATATTTTTTTTTTTTTTACTAAACTTGGGCTTGTTTTAAATTATATACATTTCCTAAAAGAAAAAAAACAGTTGATTCTTTGGTTTGAAAAGGGTGTTGTTTCTCTATCATGTCTGTGAATTCTGCAAACTGTCTTCATATGTGAATACAATACATATTTGTAAGCCTGTGCTTTCAACATATGATGGCATTTGTACAGACAAAGCAGATGTGCTTCATAGATAGACACAAATCGAAAACAGAGGAATATTGCAAAAGAGGGATTGGTACCCTAGTGGCCTTGACTTATTTATTTGTTCAGATTCATTTCTCCAGAACTTTGTTGTCATTTTAAAGGTAATATCTTTATTGTATACTTTTTATGCAGAGATGGGAACTAATTTGATCACACAGCAAACTTTGCATAAAATATGAATGGAGTCCAGATTCAAAGTATTATCTTCATATTTTTCTGGTTGGTTTAAAACATTGCACAGGCAATTTAATTTTCATTTCTTTGTTCTATCCAAAGAAGAAAACTTGAGTTCAAAAACGTAGTCAGCGGAACCTGTCATGTCAGTTTATATGTATCATTTCTGACTTTCCAACGGGTTCACTGTCAGGACAGGGCAGGATCTTGGCTATGTTGACTCTTGATTAACAACTTTTCCACCATTCATGGTTGGTGTCCCTGAACTTTTTCTTGAACGTCCTTGCTTCTCTCCAATTTCATGCAGTGATGGCTCTCTGTACATGCACACTGCAAAACAAATGAATACAATTAGTTCTTGCAGAGTGAAGGGTCAAACTTCATTGGTCCCATTAGCCTTTATGTGCTTTGCTTTCATTTCATCTGATGTGTAAAAAGAGCTTGAGGTAAATGCTGTAATTGTACATACTTCAAGGGTTTTAAAAAACAGAAAATAAATAAAAAGTCTATCTATTTATCTATCTATCTATCTATCTATCTATCTATCTATCTATCTATCTATCTATCTATCTATCATAGAAGTAGTTATAATCAGAAATAAGGTGATGAGGGCAGAAATAGTCAGCAGAAAGCACCACATTCCATATTCAAATATGTGTAAGAAGGCAAATTTACCAAGGGAGGGGTTTGGAACATATACCCCAGGGACTTTTAAGGTGCTTTTAAATAAACGATATAATAGAAAATCGGTAGATCTGTACAATCATTTTATAAAAAATCCATAATTTTTATTAGAAAAGTCAAGATTTAAAACCTCATGTCTCCAACAGATGAGACATCATTATAAAAAATTAATACAAAAATGATAAATCCACAAAAAAACACCTTAAAGGCACATCAAAATAGAGCTACTTAATTGAATCCATAACAATCTGCCACTCGACATGTTTCGCTCTAATACGAGCTTCTTCAGGAGTTTTATGGCAAAGATTGCAGTAGACTCTAAATAGTAAATAAAATGACAACAGTAAATACACAAATTATCATGAAAATTATACATATTGGTTGTCAATACATGGTATTAATCTAATCATGTTCAATTTAACTGATAACTAAAGGATTGTACAGAAATAGTCATTCATTGCACAGCAAAATATATGTAGAAAAACCATGTTAAGAATTTTTGTGATTCATAAATCTTACCAGGCTGTGGTGCACCAGCAATGCATAGAACTTGAAAGAGCTGATGGACTGCTACAATAGATAGACAAGGGTAGCCCAATACAGAAAACCCAGATAGTGACCAATTTAAATGTATTAAAGCATATACATGCATATATGGTTACAGAAACAGCCCATAAGATAAACCGCACCAACTCAGTGGAGATTCAATGCATTTATATCAAAATATACATAATTATATACAGTTAATGCATCCTAAAGATGCCAGCCTATATGAACATTGAAAATAATGTATACAAATTTAGTGACCAAAAATAGAAAAGAAAAAAGAAAAATAAAGAAATGAAAGGAACTGAAAAAAGAGGATTTCTATAGAAATGGTTTAAAGCTAAATGCATCATTCATGCCTGGATATCTGAGGGCTGACAATTCGTGTATCCAGCGTGCTTCCTTTTGAAGGAGTAGCTTGTCATAATTTCCTCCTCTATCCCCAGGGGGGATGTGTTCTAAAGCAAAAAAGTGTAAACAGTTGCTATCAAAATTGTGCTGTAAACCAACATGGTGGCTAATAGGAGTCTCCATTTTCTTTTTTTGTATTAGGGAGACATGATCCCTTATACGACAAAAAAGGGTCTCTTGGTCTTACCAATGTAGAACATTCTACATTCACATAGCATGATATACACTATGCCTACAGATGCAACTATTGTAGATACATTTTGGCGACACGAAGCCTACTGTTACCCAATGGGCGTTTGTTTAAACCTAAATTTGCAGCAACATGTCAATCTGTAGGCATAGTGTATATCATGCTATGTGAATGTACAATGTTCTACATTGGTAAGACCAAGAGACCCTTTTTTTGTCGTATAAGGGATCATGTCTCCCTAATACAAAAAAAGAAAATGGAGACTCCTATTAGCCACCATGTTGGCTTACAGCACAATTTTGATAGCAACTGTTTACACTTTTTTTGCTTTAGAACACATCCCCCCTGGGGATAGAGGAGGAAATTATGACAAGCTACTCCTTCAAAAGGAAGCACGCTGGATACACGAATTGTCAGCCCTCAGATATTCAGGCATGAATGATGCATTTAGCTTTAAACCATTTCTATAGAAATCCTCTTTTTCAGTTCCTTTCATTTCTTTATTTTTCTTTTTTCTTTTCTTTTTTTGGTCACTGAATTTATATACATTATTTTCAGTGTTCATATAGGCTGGCATCTTTAGGATGCATTAACTGTATATAATTATGTATATTTTGATATAAATGCATTGAATCTCCACTGAGTCGGTGCGGTTTATATTACGGGCTGTTTCTGTAACCATATATGCATATATATGCTTTAATCCATTTAAATTGGTCACTATCTGGGTTTTCTGTATTGGGCTACCCTTGTCTATCTAGGCCACACGGACGCCCGGGGCACCCATATTTGGGAAGTGAACAACCAATTGCTCTCAGAGTGGGAGCCCTAGAGAATTGAGTCCGGTTGTGGCACTTTGGGGTTTCCATATAAAGTAACCGCTAATTTTGAGCCTGTGATAAGCCATCTGAGGATGTGTCTCTATAGTACTTATATGCATCAGTGTATTTGTAGCAGGCCCAGTGTCCCAGTGTGGACATTGATCAGTTTGTCATTTGTTTGCCCTTTTTTAAGATGGCGCCGTAGGCATCTGCAGGGTTTACAGGTTATTAGTGACATGCGCATTAGACATTATGAACGCCGCTGACGTCGGAATGACTTTGCTACGTTCCCCCATCGTGTTGCGATGCAGGCATTCTCAATTAACGTCTGCATCCCGGAGGTAAGGTCAGACACCGCAGAGATGGGGGATATATAAAGGCGGGGTAACACACCGCACACTGCTCTGCTACTGGCGCCTCTGCACAGGGTGGGCACGGATCGCTCTGAAGCCCAGATGCCATACTAACGTTTTTACAAGTAAGTGCTCTATCTGCAGCCCTGTCATTTTTGACGGCAGCTGCATCTATAAAGCCACACTAATTGCTCTTTTCTTACTTTCTTATTTAGAAATTGTTGTTGAGAGGGGATTTTTCCCTCTGCACAACCAATCATGGTCCTCATCAGATGCCAATCCACTACATATTAATCTACCCTGGTTATCATTATCTGTATTTGTTGGGAGGCTGTTTCGCTTCAAGCTATTACCCAATTGGTTCTATTTAAGGTAATGAACTTTCATTAAACTTATGCACCAAGTTGAATGCATATTGCATACTGCATTCATGTTCTGGCTAACTATTAATTTATTTTGTATTATTTAAGGACTATTTAAAACCTTGTATTCCCCTGTGGTCATATCAAGACAAGGGAGCCCCCATATATGAGAGCCCACACTTTGGAAAATTTGTAGCAGTCTATCAGCTTTTTCAAGTTCTATGCATTGCTGGTGCACCACAGCCTGGTAAGATTTATGAATCACAAAAACTCTTAACAAGGTTTTTCTACATTAATTTTGCTGTGCAATGAATGACTATTTCTGTACAATCCTTTAGTTATCAGTTAAATTGAACATGATTAGATTAATACCATGTATTGTCAACCAATATGTATAATTTTCACGATAATTAGTGTATTTACTGTTGTCATTTTATTTACTATTTAGAGTCTACTGCAATCTTTGCCATAAAACTCCTGAAGAAGCTCGTATTAGAGCGAAACATGTTGAGTGGCAGATTGTTATGGATTCAATTAAGTAGCTCTATTTTGATGTGCCTTTAAGGTGTTTTTTGTGGATTTATCATTTTTGTATTAATTTTTTATAACGATGTCTCATCTGTTGGAGACATGAGGTTTTAAATCTTGACTTTTCTAATAAAAATTATGGATTTTTTTATAAAATGATTGTACAGATCTACCGATTTTCTATTATATTGTTTATTTAAAAGCACCTAAAAGTCCCTGGGGTATATGTTCCAAACCCCTCCCTTGGTAAATTTACCTTCTTACACAGTTATAATCAGAACTTTTCCTAAAGCTGACTGTCATGTACAAAATCCTTAATTTAAATATATTCTTAAAATTCTACAAAGTGGAAAGCTATAAGAGCGACTCAGAAGGCCCACTCACTACAGACTGCCTGCAGAATGCTACAATAGGGCAGGTACAAGATCAGTCACCCTGTACAAACAAACAGAGTTGCAGTGACCAGTCTTTATTACAGGAAGCTCCTGCATAAAGGAAACGTTTCAACATTGGATTAAAGCACAGATCTAGAAGAAATACACAAAAGAAGAAAGAACAAAAGAGCACCAAAATTAAAAATTCAAGTAAGAATACACAATATTTGGAGTTCAGCTGTATAAAGTAAGCATAAATATATATATATATATATATGTATATATATATATATATATATATATATATATATATATATATATATATATATATATATATATATATATATAATATTTATACATGCAAGAACGTTTCTAATAGCGTCTGCTTTGCTTATTGCAAAGTCAATAGAAAGCTTTTCCTTGTACATTAAAAGTGGTTTTACATACAGTTACAGTCAGGGCCACATTTATCAAAAGGTACCTGTAGGCTATTGCCTTGGCAGCAGATTAGAAGGATAACATTTACAAAGTGTGTTTTTTATCATGCTTGGCTGCTTCTAGTCAAATATGGTTAAATCCAGCAACAGATTTGAAGGGTAACGCGTCCCGAACACTCATCTACATTAGCCCTAAAACACACATTATGAAATGTAAAATTCACAACTCTCTCAACATGATCTATTTTCTGAAAGCAGAGATCTTGGAAATTTTTATTTTATGAGGTTTTTAAAGCAATGTTTACCTCTAAGTAATTATTTGTGTGTCTAACTTTAAAAAAACAAACATGTTACCAAGCTTGCCATAATCTAGTAGAATTGAGTTTAAAACATTTTTTTTTTCAAAACATTTGTTTGATTTTTTTTAATAGCTAGTGGGGTCAAATCCACATTTCTTTCTGACTGTACTGATGAGAACTTAAAGTGATTTACTACTGTGTAATGGAATTCCAAAGCTCCTCTTCTCGGGTCCCTCGTGGGCACTCTTGGCTCCTTACCTCCAACAAGTGCCCCCATAGCTAGCCGCTTCCAAAGGGGTACACATGCAGGCTTGCTCCCAAGCCTTGCTGTCTGCATCATTTGCCCTCACATCACTCACTGGCTTTGATTGACGGCAAAGCCCAAGAGACCAGGAAGTGAGGGAACAGAAGAGCTGCAGATATGCACAGCGCTGGATCGAATGAGGGCTCAGGTAAGTGTAAGGGGGGGGGGGTGAGTGGGGATCCTGCTGCCTAAAAATGTTTTACCTTAACTCAAGGAATGAAATAAAGAATAAATTCACCTTTCATAACATGTTACACCCATATTCAAGGTGTAACATGTAACATGTTATGAATGCACGGGCCCCTGTGTCCCCTTCCCCCCGATCCCTGCTGTGATAGCAGACCGGGGATCTTCTTCCCCCATATTTGCTGCCACAATTCAAAAAAGACATGGCCGTGTGGGGCATCACCCATCCAGCCGCCTCACTAATTCACATTCCTCTGTGAATGGAAAACTACAAGGCTTGTAGTTTTCAATGAACTACAATGGCGCTGTGAGCGCTGTGGTAGTACATTGAGTCTTCCCCTCAGAATATATTGGTTTGCTCGTACGGTGTACGAGCAAGCTGATACACTGACAGATCTGCAGGAGACCTACATGGCATCAGTAATCTGCTTTACAGGGTCCCAAAACAGAAAATAATAATTGTACATTTTTTTACCTGCAAACAATGTGCATTTATTATTTTTTGTGAAAAGGTGAACTTGTCCTTTAAGTTAAAAAAAAATGTTTAGGTTATAGAACCACTTTAGGGCTCCGTGCACATTGGGCTTAGAAAAATGGCAGTTCCCTTGGCAGAAAATAAGTTTCTATACAGGAGTTTAGGAGAGCTTAGCAGTGTTTAGTGTTTTGTTTCTGCCAGAAAGCTCCAATCAAGGGGGGGGGGTTCCTACCTCTAAACGCTGAGCTTAAAATATGCCTCTAATCATCCTAATGTGTGTGGACAAAAAGGATAACATTGAGCTGCTTCACTTCTACAGGCAAAACACAAAACTCCTGTAGAAGCAGCGTTCTTTAAGCCAGTGTGCATGGACCCCAAAGGATCAGTTCACTCACAACTGATATATTTTTACTTTTTTGCTAGATGCTGGAGAGTTAAACCACCTGACATTTCTTGGGGACAATTAATAATATATCTGTATTTGAGTTCCTAGGTTTGGTCTGCACAGCTACTGTGGCCATTATTAGGGGCCCCATTCTCCTTGTTGGATTTCTATACATTTTTTGTTATGATGAATGCAACAGGGAATCTTGGAATACACAAAGGTGGACAGGAACATCCAGAACTTACAAGTGGAAACAGTCAAAATCTACACCAGGGAAAATTCACTGCTGGAGTATTCAATACAAATAAAAGTCCAGGGACTGACTCATATTTTAATTATACCTATAGTTGCTCCGATCACAATAAACACTGTTGTTTTTGCCCTACTTCTGCACCTGCAGATTTTCATGAAGAAACTGCATTCAAGGATCAATGTATTTTTTTCATGTTTCTAACCTAGATTTAAGAAAACAAGCCTGTCACAGTATATGGTTTTTGAATTGATTTGCTGGATATTAAAAGATAAGGAAAATCATATTCTGGGAGTTAGTAATATCGCCTACTAATCTTTCCAGGATGACAGCTGTCTGACAAAAAACCCATAATCTGCCTGAAGGACAAATGTCTTTTTTTAAAAGGAACTAGAAGTCAACTTGTGCATTTTTTTCAAGAATATATACTTGAAATTGTGTGCACAAAAAAAGATTATATCATGTCAAATTATACTAGTGCAAAAATAAACATGTTAAATCACAGAAACTACAATTCCATCAAAGTGTACAACAATGTGAAATCGACAACATTTCTGTTCTAATTTTAGATACTTGAAAAACAAATGTTAAAAGAGCAACACGCTATGACAATACAGGCAGAAAATTCAAATGTTGCTACCTTTTAACTGTGACAAACTGGGAGCATTATATTTGCTGCTGTTCACTGCTTTTCTCAGAAGTATGTACAAAGCTCGAGATCCCACACATTCTTGAACTTTTGGGACAGTTAAGTAACTTTTAATAAAGTTGTTCACAGTACAAAATGCAGGCCTGTTATGGAAGTTCCTCACTGTATGTCCCTGCCACAGCAATGCCACAGACTTTACCTAAAAAGGTTCTGTCTCAGCCCTGTGCCTACTATGCACAGCCTAATAAATTCTTAGGAATGGGCCATACTTTTCTGGATGGCTGTGCTCCCCATGTGTACAAACCAGCCATAGGAATAAATGAGACCATGGTACATACAGTATGCTCAGCAGTTGCAGGGCTCACCCAGGGCTACTTTCATGTAAAGCCTTTCTAGGGCCACTCAGTCAAGGTCTCCAGAGCTGAAGGTAAGCATTTTACTATGTGTCTTGCACTTAAGCATATGGTAAAGCCTTAAAGGAAAACTTAAGAAAAACAAAGCTGTCCTTTAAATTGCCTGTGAATCTGTGAAATTATTCTTTTTCCAAAGGCAACATTGAGACTGGTCATATGGCGATAATAAAGGCAGATCTTCCCACTTAGCAGTCAGCTTGAGAAATGCATGACAAGGTTTAAATCAATATTAGAAGAAAAGCAGACACTAAGAATATATAAAAAAAAGTTTTCTAGTTCACCTTGGGATTTTTTGTTCTCAACAAAGCTGGAGTTTAAGAACTGTAAACCAATCAAATAAATCTTGAATGACATTAAACCAATTTTGAAGCTATGCTGCAAGTGAATAATCCAGTGTTCCTAGTGTTATCAAACTTAATAAATACTAATTTTATACTGTTTAGGGGGACATTTTCTAAAACTGGACAACTCAGAACCTGGTGCAGCTATGCCTGGTAGCCAATCAGCTTCTAACTTCAGCTTGTTCAATTATACTTTAACAATAAAACCTGGAAGCTGATTGGTTTCTATGCAGAGCTGCACCAGATTTTGCAAGCTCCGGTTTTAGTTAAAATCTTCTCCATAGTGTCTCAACCATCAAACAACAACTGAAATTATACATCTACAAATATAATGATAACAATCATAATGGTTTGTTTAACAGTGCTGTGTAGCACATGGAAATATACATTTTCTTTTTATATTGGTTTTTGATGAAGTTTTAAAAGGTTTTACACTATTGAAAGGAGAGTCTGCACATTGGAGGAGGAAAAGGGAGTAAACAGAGTGGATCCGGCTAAAACCGAATTTTGACCAACATAGAGGTCAACACCACCTGGTAAAAGCTTATTCCTTATGAGGCGTACACACGGTCGGACTTTTCGGCTACAAAAGTCAGACGGACGCCAACAGACCAAATCCGGTGGACAATCCGATCGTGTGTGGGCTTCCCCGGACTTTCAGCGGACTTTTCCAGTCGCAAATCTCACGGACTTTAGATTTGGAACTTGCTTCAAATCTTTACGTCGTAACTCCGCCGGACCCAGAAATCCGCTCGTCTGTATGCTAGTCTGACGGACAAAAACCGACGCTAGGGCAGCTATTGGCTACTGGCTATCAACTTCCTAATTTTTGTCCGGTGTACGTCATCACGTACGAATCCGTCGGACTTTTGTGTGATCGCGTGTAGGCAAGTCCGTTCGTTAGAAAGTCCACCGCAAGTCCGCCAAAAGTCCGTCGAAAGTTTGTCGGACAGGCTGTCAGACTTTTGTAGCCGAAAAGTCCGACCAGGTGTACGCCCCATTAAGGTGTGCATTTGGTGCGCATTTCACAAAACTGGTGGAAGACACAGAGGAGTCACTGAAAACTGCTGTGCACTGAGCATATTTTTTCCAAGGACATGGTCCTGGAAAATGAGACATTGTTTTAGACTGGACTCTTTTTTATGGTAAGCACAGTTTCATTTGCACTTTTATTAAACTTATATAATTTCAATTGTTGATGCATAATTGATGGTTTAAACACTGTATATATACAGTATATATAGTTAGTATTTACTACATTTGAGAACACTAGGAGCGCTGGGCTATACACTTACAGCATTCATTCATTATCTTCACTGATAATAAGAACAGCAGCTTGATTTAACACTTCTAAGTTAGATAGGGAAGCATGAGGGTAAATACAATTTTAACAATTCTGAAGCTGGTGTTTGAGGGTTACAAGTTACAATCCTTTTTTTTTTAAGTAGCACTCAGAGTTGGGTTTGGATAGCTCATTGATACTAGATATCAATTTTAAGATGTTTTAAAATGTATCATTCTTCATCACCCTTATATACTGTATGTATATACAGTATTTGGTACAACTCTGCAATATATGCACATTCCTTATGTTCTATCTCTTTGAAGTAACTTTGTCAACACAAGGTCACTTACAAAAATGCCTTGTCCTGAATTTTTTGGCACTTCAATGCTCTTAAGCTGCAGCTATTCAACTTGCTGAATGAGAAAAGAAAACCTGCTACCCCTGTCATACGAAATGGCTCCTCTTAAGGGCTTGTACATCGAGTAGTGATGTACAAACCAGCAGGAGAAACCACCAAGCGCATTGGGAGGAGCAGGTGTTCACAGATTTGGAAATCTGGAATATCAGCAGTGTACTAACGTGGTGACAATGTCAGCTGGGGGCTGTTGGAAAAATAAGTATAAAAGCTGTCCTTTTACAAATCTGAAACGGGTCCTGATACATCACCATTCTAGTCAAAAACTAGAAATCGACTTTAACCACCTAAATACTGGGAACATTCACCCCCTTCCTGCCCAGGCAAATTTTTAGCTTTCAGTGCTGTTGCATTTTGAATGACAATTGTGCGGTCATGCAACGCTTTACCCAAATTAATTTTTTATCATTTTTTTTCCCCACAAATAGAGCTTTCTTTTGATAGTATTTAATCACTGCTGGCTTTTTATTTTTTGCAAAAAAAGTTAAAAGGCCAAAAATGTTGAAAAAAAAAGTTTTTCTTATTTTTTGTCAGAAAATTTTGTAAATAAGTAATTTTTCTTCTTTATTGATGTGTGCTGATGAAGTAATTTTTCTTCTTCATAGATGTGTGCTGATGAGGCTGCACTGATGGGAACTGATATGCTGCACTGATGGGCACTGATGAGGTGGCACTGAAGGGCACTGATGGGGTGGCACTGATGAGGAGGCACTAATATGCAGCACTGATGGGCACTGATAGGTGGCACTTATATGCAGCACTGATAGGCCGCATTGATGGGTGGCACTGATGGGCATGGATGGGCGGCACTGATGGGAACTGAATGGCAGCACTGATGGGCACCGATGGGTGGCACTGATGGGCAGGCACTGATGGGCACTGAAAGGCAGCACTGATTGGCCTCACTGATGGGCACAAACTGGTGTCAATAATGGGCACAGAGTGGCATCATTGTTGGGCACTTTTGGGGTTGCATTGTTATCAGGGCACTGATGATCGGTGCCCTGATTGCCTATACACATTTTCCCCGTGAGGAGATGCTGCTGATCAACTCTCCTCTCCTCACACTCCGTCAGTGTGAGGCAAGGAGAGCCGATAAATGGCATCTCCTTGTTTACATGTGACAGGCTGTGATTGGACACAGCCGATCACATGGGTAAAGAGCCATGGCTCTTTGCCAAGATCGGGGTCACGCCGTGTCACAGGGCATCATATGACGTCATCCCAGAACAAGAGTTGCCCGGCTCCACCATCACTTGTATATACGGCGGGTGGGAAGCGGTTAAATGAGAAGTGTGAACAGATAGACTATAATTCTGATTTATCTCTGTTATGTGGTAAATATGTGGTAAATATATATATATATATATATATATATATATATATATATATATATATATATATATATAGTTGAAGCCCTATGTCCGATACGGATCCAGTGTTCCTAGTGTTATCAAACTTAATAAATACTAATTTTATACTGTATAGGGGGACATTTTCTAAAACTGGACAACTCAGAACCTGGTGCAGCTATGCCTGGTAGCCAATCAGCTTCTAACTTCAGCTTGTTCAATTATACTTTAACAATAAAACCTGGAAGCTGATTGGTTTCTATGCAGAGCTGCACCAGCTTTTGCAAGCTCCGTTTTTAGTTAAAATCTCCTCCATAGTGTCTCAACCATCAAACAACAACTGAAATTATACATCTACAAATATAATGATAACAATCATAATGGTTTGTTTAACAGTGCTGTGTAGCACATGGAAATATACATTTTCTTTTTATATTGGTTTTTGATGAAGTTTTAAAAGGTTTTACGCTATGGAAAGGAGAGTCTGCACATTGGAGGAGGAAAAGGGAGTAAACAGAGTGGATTGAGGATGTACCTGCCTAGTGTCTAAATGACATGAACTGTGACCTCATGCCGAGACGCAGTCGAGGCTGCTCCAATACGGAAAGAGTGATCGGAGTACTGACTGTGGTTGAGGTGTAGGTTGCGAAGAAGAATCCACACGTTTGACATACTGGCAGGCACTCAAGGGTTTGGTCGGAAAAGGTATTAGGGGACTAGAGTTTGACTGTTCTGGAAGGAGTAACAGTAGGCGGTCGAGTATGGTTCCGGACACCAGACATTGTTTGTTTTATAGAGGTGAATGTCTACCCTAGAGCCTGATTGCTGGGTTTCAGACACTGCGAGGTGTAGGATGAAATGATCTTGGAAGCGAGCCAGGTGACTTCTACGCAAAACTTGTCCGGCGGGGTTGCTGTGAGTAAACTCGTTGGCCTCAAGTACCTGTAGTAAGCTAGGTAGATGGCTGATTGTACGACTAGGCTGGGGAGAAGGCCAAATGGCGAATTAGCAAGAATAGTATACATGTTCTGGAAGATGGCCTTTGTTATGAGCAGACGTTTGGTCTTGCTCATGGATTGTCGTTTTGAATGCCGCATAAGATGGCTCGGATCATATGGGATGTGACTAAAGATGGTTTGGGGGGGATCTGGTAAGGCCAGAAGGTGCTGGACACTGGCTAAGTATATTTAGGGGTATCTCTGGAAGCCATGGTCCTGTAAACCAATGGTGGCCAAAAATTGCAGCGAAGCCTGTGGAGGCTGCGGCATCTGTCACTACCTGGGGTGATAGGGGCGATATTGCTGGTATAAACATTGATATACCGTTCCATGTAGTACATTGATAGGTCTGCTACTGCCGCAGTGTCTAAGTAAGTATCTGATCAGGGTCCTGTGTCTGGGAGCATTAGACCAGGAGGCTTGACACAAAGATCGACCCTGAGAAATAACCCGTATTACAGAGTTGAGCATTCTCAAGATAGACTGAAGCTGATTCTTAGTACACCCCCGTGTATGGGTGAAGTCTTGGAGAACTGACTTGATGGGGGTCAGCTTGTCAAGAGGGAGGCTGGCCTTCATGGAGTTGTTAGTACAAAAGAGGTTAATGTAGACCTCGGGTCCGGATTGTTGAGTTTAGGAGACTGCAAGCTGAAGGACGTAATGGTTTTAAAAGCGAGTCAGGTGGTGTCTATATAGTACCTGGCTGTCAGTGCCACTAAAGATGAATTCGCTAGGCCATAGAAAACCGTAAAGGGCCAGGTAGCTGGCCGCTTGGATGAGTAGACTGGGGAATGTGCGAGGATTTTTAACATGTCCCTAAAGATGGCAGTTGTGATGGGCAAGCGTTTGCCGTTGGCTTTGGGCTGATGCTTCTGGATGCTGTAAAAGAGATCTTACTGTATGGGCCGCAAACACCGATGGCTCTCTGGGATCCTGTAAGGATAGTTAATGCTGGATGCTGGCTAGGTATAGCCCAATAGTGTTACGAGAAGAAGCCAGCTGCGTGTGGCAATACAATACCTGGTGCAGGGCGGAAGCTGAACTCAACTGTCCTGAGGTTGAAATGACAGACAGGAAACGGTGAGTGGCTCATATGAAAATGCCACTGGAGACAAGTGGCCAATTAAGTGCCGCTGAAAATGATGTGTGGCTGTTTGTGTGCCACTGGGAATGTGCTTGCAGCGATTGCAAGAAGTTATGTCAAGTTGCGTGGCTTGCAACGATTGCAAGAGTTGTGCTTAAATGTGTGCTTGCAACGATGGCAAGGGAGTTTATGTCACTGGAGATGTGTTTGTAGTGACTGTGAGAAGTTCGTATTACTGCATGTGCTTTCGACTTTCCACAGACTTTTGGCGGACTTTCAACAGACTTTCTAACGACCGGACTTGCCTACGGACGATCACACCAAAGTCCGACGGATTCGTACGTGATGATGTACACCGGGCTAAAATAAGGAAGTTGATAGCCAATAGCTGCCCTAGCATGGGTTTTTCTCCGTCCGACTAGCATACAGACAAGCAGATTTCTGGGTCCGGCGGAGTTACGACATAAAGATTTGAAGCATGTTCCAAATCTAAAGTTCGTCAGATTTGCGACTGGAAAAGTCCGCTGAAGGTCCGGTGAAGCCCACACACGATCGGATTGTCCGCCGGATTTGGTCCGTCGACGTCCGTCAGACAAGTTCGGTCGAAAAGTCCGA
This sequence comes from Aquarana catesbeiana, assembly GCF_042186555.1. NCBI lineage: Eukaryota > Metazoa > Chordata > Amphibia > Anura > Ranidae > Aquarana > Aquarana catesbeiana. Next base: position 252,784,677 of record NC_133327.1, on the reverse strand, counting down.
CCGTGTATACGCGGCACAAGAGTTGTGCTTGAATGTGTGTTTGCCACGATTGCAAGGAGTTATGTTTGGATGTGTGCTTGCAACTATTGCAAGAAGTCTATGCTTGGATGCGTGCCTGCAACGATTGCAAGAAGTTGTGATTGGATGTGTGCTTGCAGCAATTGCAAGAAGTTGTGATAGGATGTGTGCTTGCAACAATTGCAAGAAGTTTGTGCTTGGATGTGTGCTTGCAATGATTGCAAGAAGTTTGTGCTTGGATGTGTGCTTGCAACGATTGCAGGGAGTTATGTTTGGATGCGTGCTTGCGACGATTGCAAGAAGTTTATGCTTGGATGTGTGCTTGCAATGATTGCAGGAGGTTTGTGCTTGGATGTGTGCTTGCAACGATTGCAAGAAGTTTGTGCTTGGATATGTGCTTGCAATAATTGCAGGGAGTTATGCTTGGATGCATGCTTGCAACAATTGCAAGAAGTTGTGATTGAATGTGTATGAAATGAATCCGATATGAATCGGTTGTAAGTATGAAATGAATCCTATACGAATCGGTTGTATGAAATTAATCTGATACGAACCGGTTGTAAAGTGTATGAAATTAATCCGATATAAATCGGACTGTGGACAGTATGAAATGGATCCGATACGAATCGCTGTGCTGCCGACGCGACTGGATTCGAATCTGCTGTAGCGTGTATGAAATGAAACCGATATGAATCTTTTGTAAATTGTATGTAATGATTCCTGATCGGTTGTAAAGTGTATGAAATGGCACCAACATGAATCGGATTGTGCGACTCTAAGGGGAAGTAGCAGTGAGGCGAATAAATGAAAACGAACAAATGAAATTGAGATCATGACTGAAAGGAAGACGGGGTGTGTGGTTTTTTTTTCTTCTTCTTTTTTTTTCTTTTGAGCACAGAATGAAATGAGGCCAAGACAACTGGGGCACGCCGGGATGAATCGGTGCATCGCGGATGCTACTGGATTCAAATCGGGCGTGGCACGTGACAGTGAAATGAGTGAAATGATGAAATGAATGAAATGACTTGTCATGACAGAGGCACGAATCGGTGTGCCACGACTGCAAAAGTAACAAGTCGAACTGTGGAGCACGAAATGAAATGAGGCCAGGCCAACTCGAATCGGGGCACGGTACGTGACAGTGAAATGAGTAAAATGAATGAAATGATTTGCCATGGCAGAGGCACGCATTGGTCATGCCGTGACTGCGACTGACAACGATCCAGACTCTGGAGCATGTACTGGAATGAGGCCAAACAACTGGGGCACACCGGAACGAATCGGCGCATTATGGATGTGACAGGATTTGAATCAGAGCGTGGTACGTGACAGTGAAATGAATGAAAAATGTTTTGCCATGACAGAGGCACGAATTGGTCATGCCGCAACTGCGACTGACAATGAACCGGACTCTGGAGCATGTACTGAAAACACCTGGGGCACGCTGGAACGAATCGGTGCATCACGGATGCGACTGGATTCAAATTGGAACGTGATATGTGACAGTGAAATGATTTGCCATGACAGAGACTCGAATCGGTGAGCCGAAAACTGCGACTGACAACGAAGCGTGCTCTGGAGCATGTACTGAAATGAGGCCAAAAAACAACTGGGGCACGACAAGACGAATCTGTGCATATGGATGCGACTGGATTCGAATCAGGACATGATATGTGACAGTGAAATGATTTGCCATGACAGAGGCATGAATCGGTGAGCCGAAAACTGCGACTGACAACGAACCAGACTCTAGAGCATGTACTGAAATGAGGCTGAAAAAACAACTGGGGCACACCGGGACGAATCGGTGCATCACTGATGCCACTGGATTCGAATCGGAGCGCGGTAGGTGACAGTGAAATGAGTGAAATGATTGAAATGATTTAATCATGAAAGAGGCACGAATCGTGCCGCAAATTTCAACTGACAACGACCTGTCTGTGGAGCATGGTACAGAGATGAAAAAACAATTGAGACACGCCTGAACGAAGCAGTGCGATACTGATGCTACTGGATTTGAATCGGAGTGAGGTACAAAAAATTAAGAAATGTTTGTTTATGATGCAGTACGAGTGAGTGGCTAACCCTACGGCTATGTGTAGGGTTTCTAACGAATGACTCGTAAGTTTTGATATCGAGGTCTGGTGACAAGATATCTAACAGAAATGCATGAAATGAAAGGTCAAACAAAACCCTACCTGCGACAGCCGAGCCAGACACGTTTGTACGAAAAACTGCGAACAGTAACCGAAAGCCTCTGGGAGTTTCGAACATGCAACTCACGAACGCCAACGATTTGGAAGAGTCGGCCTAGTGACGTAACGTAACAGGAAACCGACAAAAACCACAGGTGAGCGGGCTGGTTAAACACCCCCCGGCTCCTCCCATAAATTCAGGCCACCATACTGGCCTTCTTATATATATATATATATATATATATATATATATATATATATATATATATATATATATATATATATACACATATATAATATATGTTTTGAATTGTTATTTATTACTGTCCTGTACAGGAGAATTCAGACTGGGAGAGGAAGTCCATGATTTCCTACATTGCATAGTACAGAGAAAGATGGCTGTGAAGAGGGGAGTGCACAGAGATATGCTGCTCCTTCAATATTCATTCACAGGATTAGGGGGTCTTTGACCAAGCCTTAACTGCAGAAAAGTGAGGCATATTATGTTTTGTTACAAAGTCAGAGTTAATCTGGTTGAAAAAAAGACACCAGAAAAAAGTCCATCCAGTTCAACTAACAGAGAAAAAAAAAGAAAACCAACACACAAATAGAAAATATATACACCTCCATATACACTATCCAATACCCATAGTTAATCCAGGGGCAGGCAAACCCCCCCCCCACTAAAGCATGGTCCAATTTGTTCCAGCGGGGGGAAAATAATCTTTCCTGATCCCCCAAGAGGCACTAGAATATTCCCTGGATCAATTTTACTTATAAAGATGTCTGAAAGAGATGTTTGGATAACAAAAATACATGCTGAACAGAATTGAAAGTTTTTGGTAATTTGGAAAGTCCATACCTGTATAGTTCATCTGTAAATTTAGCTTTTACTTTCAATGGAGTGGGACAGGTGGGAGGCAGTGTCACAGGTGGGGTGCAGTGGGACAGGTGGGAGACAGTGTTACAGGTGGGGGGCAGCGGGACAGGTGGGAGGGATTGGGACAGGTGGGAGGCAGTGTCACAGGTGGGGGCAGTGGGACAGGTGGGAGGCAGTGTCACAGGTGGGGGGCAGCGGGACAGGTGGGAGGCAGTGTCACAGGTGGGAGGCAGTGTTACAGGTCGGAGGCAGAGGGACAGGTGGGAGGCAGTGTCACAGGTGGGGGGCAGTGGGACAGGTGGGAGGCAGTGTCACAGGTGGGGGCAGCGGGACAAGTGGGAGGCAGTGTCACAGGTGTGGACAGCGGGACAAGTGGGAGGCACTGTCACAGGTGGGGAGCAGTGGGACAGGTGGGAGGCAGTGTCACAGGTGAGAGACAGCGGGACAGGTGGGAGGAAGTGGGACAGGTAGGAGGCAGTCACAGGTGGGGGGTCAGCAGGACAAGTGGGAGGCAGTGTCACAGGTGGGGGGCAGCGGGACAGGTGGGGGGCAGTGTCACAGGTGGGGGGCAGCAGGACAGGTGGGAGGCAGTGTCACAGGTGGGGGGCAGTGGGACAGGTGGGAGGCAGTGTCACAGGTGGGGAAGCACCAGTCTTCCCAGCTCTCACCTGTCCAGCAGTGCCAGGAGGGGTAGTTGAGTCTGTGTCCCATCGCCACCAGGATCACCGGCAGAAACTGCAAGAAAGTGTGGGGGGCTTCTCCACCCTGACCTCCGTCTCCATAAGACCCTCCGCTGGCCCCAACTGGTCTCACTCACCCCGCACAGCCCGGTGCACACTGGTACCTGACCAGAGCATAGCCTACCTGACTGTGACAGCAGGCCCCGACCTGCATGCACAAAAGAACGGGGGGGCTCCTCCCCCCAGATGTCATCCTTCATGGGGCCCTCCGACCTGGCACCTGACCTCACCTCACCCCGCCCAGCACCTGGAAGTGGGCCCTGACCTGCACACACATTGGATCCGCCCAACTCTCTACCCTCCCCTGCATCCTGGCAGCCGGTCTGCTCTGATGGCAGCTGCCTCATGTTGAAGATGGCCCAGGGTCTTCTCTTGACCTGGTTTACAGAATGCACATGCTCCAAAGATTCTGTAATCAAATTCTACAAACATTCCTTAGAGAAAGATATGATAGGGGTGCTTAACATGCAAGGACATGAAACAAAACAGAATATAGGTCAGTGTTATGCATAGGTTTTTTAAAATGTCAGTATCTATGAACTTCAAAGTCTGGCTACTTCATGTTTTACATTGATAAAAAAAACCAAATGTAGTCATAGGAATACTACACCGACCTCTGATCAATAACTTTCACGTAATGAAAAGGAATTATTTGCACCTTAAGTCAGACAACACGAGCAGTACTACACATGCCACCAGTATCATCTAGTAATGTGTACCCAGCAGTACGTACGCAGTCATTAACCATTCTTCACGACCTTACTTTAATTTGGTGATGAGGGGGGATATCAGTGTTAATACACTCAGTTTGAACCCATCCCAAATAACTCCTGAAAAGAACAAAAACAACAAACCTTTTGGCTCCTAGGCTACTAGTTGGGCATCACCATGACTTTTTTCCTACACTTTCAAAAAATATGATATGCATCAGCCCACCTTCCTGACAGAACTTTTTCATAATTAATAATAATTTATTTTCTAGTATATTCAAATGGACCATTTGTTTCACTCTCTCTTTCAGCAATTACCTCACTTCTTTAAGAAAGAATACGCCATGCTGCCTTAATTGTCCTATTTATAGATTTAGTTTTTTCAAACACATAGTTTTAAGTGCTCCAAATTATGTGGTTGCTGTATCAAACTGAGCTCAGAAAGCAGCAGATCGCTCTGCTTAAGGTTTCCTATGAAATTCTTTTGTGTTTTTAAAAACCTTGTACGTAAAGATGTCAAGCCAACATACTTGCTTGTTTGCTTAGATGCTTTTGCCAATTCTTAATTAAAACAGTACATTTTGTACTTTACCAATCCATCATTTAAAAACAGATACTTTAAGCTATCAGATCAATGCACAGTTGTGGTGAGGCACTGGCTAGCAGTACTGTAAACGGTACATATGTGTCAAACTTTTTGTTTTCTCATAGCTTAATACATTCTGGTTTTGGTCCTGGAGCTTTGGGTGGGATAAACCCTCCATTCCTAGGCCAACAGCTTACCTGTTAGCCAGTTCCCATCAATTAGTCTGAGCTGTCCACAGACCTTTTTTATGTAAGCTGACTGATGCTCAATGCCTGTTTTGGGCAATATATTAGGAGGCACCCTATAAAGTCGTCTATAGATGGTGCGATTTTCTTTCCTGCAGCCACAGGATACAGTCCTGTGCACTGCTCTATGCACACTACATATCCCATTGTTCATAGTCCCTTTTCCATCTCGAGAGGGAGAATGAGAGGGTGGCTTTTACTTACAGTGGGAGCATGGAGAATAAACATAGCCACCCTCTAACAGGAAGTCAGATCACAGCAGCAAAAATTATTTTTTTTATAGATTTGGAGGTGGCTGAGAGCAATAGAGGATACATTTTTGAGTTACGAATATATGTGCTATTTTAGGGTGGAAGGCTGATAGTACCTTAAGCTGAAAGGAGGGTTGTGGATACAAGACCATGTTATTCTCATGAAGAATTAGGATGGGCTCTATACAAGAAAGAGATGTTAACTATAATTGGATTCTGATCTTTGAGACACCTCGAATAAAGGTTTTTAACAAGTCAAAATGGGGCCAAAGGTATCTGAAATAGGATGGAACAGGTAGAAACCTTTCCTTTAGGGGTACAAGTTTTAGTCAAGTTGCAAATGCAGTAAAGCAAGAATGTGAGGTACAGAGCAGCCTCTGGAATTGGAATACCTGTGTTTACACCAGAAAGATATTTCAAGATTTAGTAGTTGATTTTAGAAATGGCTTTTCTGGCTTTCATTCATGTGAAAATTACAGAGTCAGATACAGTGCCTTGAAAAAGTATTCATACCCAATGAAATTTTCCACATTTTGTTATTTAACAACCAAAAACGTAAATGTATTTTATTGGGATTTTATGTGATAGACCAACACAAAGTGACACATAATTGTGCAGTGGAAGGAAAATTATAAATGGTTTTCAATTTTTTTACAAATATCTGAAAAGTGTGGCGTGCATTTGTATTCAGCCCCCCTGAGTCAATACTGTGTATAACCACCTTTCTCTGCAATTACAACTGCATTTCTTTTTGGGGATGTCTCTACCAGCTTTGCACATCTAGAGAGTGACATGTTTGCCCATTCTTCTTTGCAAAATAGCTCAAGCTCTGTCAGATTGGACGGAGAGCATCTTTGAACAGCAATTTTCAAGTCTTGTCACAGATTCTCAATTGGATGTAGATCTGGACTTTGACTCTGCCTTTCTAACACATGTATATGCTTGAATCTAAGCCGTTCCATTGTATCTATGACTGTATGTTTAGGGTCATTGTCCTGCTAGAAGGTGAACCACCGCTCCAGTCTCAAGTCTTTTGCAGACTCAAACAGGTTTTCTTCTAAGATTGCCCTGTATTTGGCTCCATCCATCTTCCCATCAACTCTGACCAGCTTCCCTGTCCTTGCTGAAGAAAAGCATCCCCACAACATGATGCTGCCACCACCATGTTTCACAGTAGGGATGGTGTGTTCAGGGTGATGTGCTGTGTTAGTTTTCCGCCACACATAGCGCTTTGCTTTTAGACCAAAAAGGTAAATTTTGGTCTCATCTAACCAGAGCACCTTCTTCCACATGTTTCCTGTTTTCCCCACATGGCTTCCCACAAACTGCAAACAGGACTTCTTATGGCTTTCTTTCACTCTTCCATAAAGGCCAGATTTGTGGAGTGCACGACTAATAGTTGTCCTGTGGACATTTTCTCCCACCTGATCTGTGGATTTCTGTAGCTCCTCCAGAGTTACCATGGGCCTTTTGGTTGCTTCTCTCAATAATGTTCTACTTGCCCGGCCTGTCAGTTTAGGTGGAAGGCCATGCCTCTGTAGGTTTGCAGTTGTGCCATACTCCATTTTCGGATGATGGATTGAACAGTGCTCTGCGAGATGTTCAAAGCTTGGGATATTGTTTATAACCTAACCCTGCTTTAAACTTCCCCACAACTTTATCCCTGACCTGCCTGGTGTGTTCCTTGGTCTTCAAGATTGTCAGGTCACCTGAGTCCAGGTGACAGATGCACCCCGTTGGGGTCAGGAGTGCACCACTAAGATAGTGGACCCTAAGGCTGACTGCTGCGGATGGAACTCGGGGTGGTTCAGGAAGGCAGGTCCCCTGGAGCACCAACAGGGGAGTTAGAGCATAGATTGCCCAGGGCGCGGAGTCAGCAGGTGTTCACCAGAATCTCTAGTGGTGAGGATGGACTGGGCTGCAACTGGCTCCAGGTCGTGGCCCACAGGGTCTTCCAGCTCACACTCACGGTAGGCTACAGGAGGATGGAGAGGAAACAGCAGCCCAGGACAGCAAGGGATAGTAAAGAGGTAGCCAAATGTCGGGGCAACTAGCAGACAAGGATAACAGAGAACACACCAAAGGTCAGGGTCACAGGCAAACAGGGATAGTCGAGAATGTGCCAAAGGTCAGGGTCACAAGCAGACATGGATAGTCGGGAACACGCCAAGATTGGTAACAGAGACAAACTTAGAGCACATGGCAAACAGGAAGCCAAACACACAATATTGCACGGCAAGGCAGGCTTGGAGAATGCGGTGTTAAATAGTGGTTCCTGTTGAGGCTAGGGTGGAGCCACACTGAGGGAAGATTACTTAAGCATGCAGGTGTGAGAGTACAAGCCTCAAGGCTGATACACAGACCAGGTCATGAATGTATTACTGCAAGGTCATGACAGTGATGTTGTTTGTTCACTCAGGTTCTCTAATAAAACTTCTGAGGGCTTCACAGAACAGCTGTATTTATACTGAGATAAAATTACACGCAGGTGGACTCTATTCGCTAATTAGGTGACTTCTGAAGTCAATTGGTTCCACTAGATTTTAGTTAGGGGTAAAGGGGGCTGAATACAAATGCACGCCACACTTTTCAGATATTTATTTGTAAAGAATTTGGAAAACCATTGTGTTGGCCTATCACATAAAATCCCAATAAAATACATTTACTTTTTGGTTGTAACATGACAAAATATGGAAAATTTCAAGGGGTATGAATACTTTTTCAAGGCAATGCAATGTATACTCCTGTTCTTCAACACAGGATTCATTAGTCATGCCATTAAAGCCAGTGACTAAGAAGGGTGAGCAAAGGGTCTTGGGACAGCAGGTCTGGTCTGTTTTGAAAAGGCCAGGGGTCATCTTCCACAAGTTTGAGCAAATCTATGTAAAAGTTCTTCTAGGTCTAGTTGTCACAATAATGATCATCATTTTCTTCTCTTCCTTTATTTTGTGGAGCAGACGAGAAAGAATCCACATTGAAGGGAAGGCATATATTAAGCTGAGCAGAGGTTCAGGTGAATAAACAGTGAATGTGATACCAGTGCTAAAGGATCTTTGGTCCTGGCCATAAACAGAAGTGACTTGTACCCGGAGGCTGGATGTTCACATCTGGAGTCCTCAATTTCTTACATAGGAGGATGAAGATGGGATGAAAAAATCATTAATTTTGGTCCAGGTGGTGATGACTGAGAAACTCTGCCTTCCAATTGTCTTAGCATGTGAACAGCTAAGATTTTCTGGAGAGTGCTTTTCCACTCAGATGATCAGACTAACTTTCTTCAAGATTGCCTGACTCCTGGTACCCCATGATAATTGCTATAAGCCACTGCTGTAGAATTTTCTGATAGCACTCTGATTGAGTGTTTCTGGAGAATCGGGGTCCACAGTGAAAAGACAATTTTAGGGAGGTTCGAATAGAAGGCACAGGCTTGTGAACAGTGTTTATGTGCCACCTAGATTTCTCACCTACACACGATGAGGCACTTTTTACCATAGGTGTGAGCAGAGGGGAATTGTATGCGAGGCACTGGCTGGCAGGACTTCACCTAGATTTTTCATCTAAACAAGGAGCTCCACCTGATATAGATTTTTTTTTATATAAAATTGAGGGGGACCTTTGGAGGGGATCTGTGTGTGGGTTTTTTTTTTTTTAAGCCAAAAGGGAAATGTCATTTGCCAGCAATTTAAAAAAATCACTGTTCCTGACCGGCCTGAAGTTTTTTAAATTGTATTTTCGCATGTTCCACCCAGGGCATTCCCTCCTCCCATGCTATTTTTTGAAACCCTGTCCCTATTATCCCAGAAAATGGCCATTTTTGATTCAGCACCCATTGATTTTAGTGAGGTTCAGATTTGGCATTTGAACTTTTTTGATGTTCATTAATCCCTGCCTGAACCAAACCCAAGGCTATTAAAAGTCAGCAGCTACAAAAAGTGTAGCTGCTGACGTTTAATAAACACACACTCACGATCCAGCGATGCGGGCGTACGAAGTCTCACTCCTCTCCCCCTACTCTCCGTGGTGCTGGAAATGTAATTGTGAGCACCCGCGTTGTGAATGGCCAGGCAATCTTCTGGGACCTGTGACGTATCCCAGAAGATTGCAGGGAGGGAGGGGGGAGAGGTGAACTTCCTTCAGGGGAGGAAGTGGGAGCTTGATGCCTGTCAAAACTAGGTACCCACTCCCCCCCAAAAAAATGACATGCCAAATGTGGCATGTTAGGGTCACCAGTACCATTTTTGGGTGGAACTCCGCTTTTTTTGTCTATGCCTCTGCAATGGAGAGTCACATTTTTATTTGTCCTAGAAAATGTTGTAACAGACATTGCTATTTTGACAAAGAGTGATGGGAGATCCAAAATGTTATGGTTGCCACTGGAATAGGAATAGAGGGCAAATCTTTCACTGGTGGTATTTATTACAGTAGCAAGTTTCTAAAAATGTAAAAGGGTATTTTACTTAACTTTTGAGATATTGTATTTAATTTCTTGTTATGTTCCTGGTACAGAAAGTTATGGAAATCTCTCCCAAAAAGACACAGACACAACAAATGCTAAAAAGAGTTTTAAGTATCCCCAACACCATACTTCAAATTTTGTATTTTAAAATATTTTGCACTTTCAAAATATAAAGTATACTCTATAATTCAAGTGGTAAAAATCATCCACTAAATTCAGTTCTATCCAAGTTATAAAAAATGTTTTTGGAAAAATCCACTTTGGGGGAAATACTTGCAAAGACAAATGATTACCAGATCTCAGTCACATGGTTTCAGAAACAGCTCAGCAGAATTGAAAAAAATCCATCCTCACAATCTATCACTGTCTCTTTGCCCATTCTGTACTTATTACTATTGTGAAGCCAGTACGCATTTGAGGAGGGCCACGGCCGACAACACTGCTTAGTGTAAGGCACAGCATATATTGTGTAAAAAAGTATGTTTCCCTGCACGACTGAGAGGTAAAATAGACTGTCCAAATGTTAAGTTAAACGCCCTTTACCCCAAAAGACACATGCAAGAGATCAGAGTCTCATACCGAGCCCCAGGAGACTTGCTCACATCACAGGAAAGTTAATAAGTAACAAGTAAGGACTTACTGTACAGGAAAGATAGGGCAGACATGAGAAAGTGTAATGGTTTATATAAAAAAATGTATTACACCCAGGATGAATAATTACAAGGTAACAAAGGAGGTAGGGTTTCCTCACTATCTTGCTTTCACATAAAACAGGATGGCAGTGCAGGGCATGTGCTGTTGTACGGGTAAATTCAATGAATATATTTGCTTCTTTACATTACATGCTGTTTGATACCAGGGAGCTTTAAGAAAAGCAATTACACTGAATACTGAGCAGGCGTTCTGACATTTCTGTGCTGTCTATGAGGATGTGACAAGTGTTACCATGCATGATGCTGTACATAAGTCACGCACCTTTTTGACTTTGCTTTTACAACCAATATCATATGCAGCATGCTTCATACCAGCGTGTTAAAATCACCTCTCCTCATCTCATCATGAGTAAAAATATAATAGTTAATAGAAATTGCATATGCTTTTGCATATACTGCATCATTTCATATAAATGGAATATACAGTATCTCACAAAAGTGAGTACGCCCCTCACATTTTTGTAAATATTTTATTATATCTTTTTATGTGACAACACTGAAGAAATGACACTTTGCTATAATGTAAAGTAGTGAGTGTACAGCTTGTATAACAGTGTCAATTTGCTGTCCCCTCAAAATATCTCAACACACAACCATTAATGTCTAAACTGCTGGCAACAAAAGTGAGTACACCCCTAAGTGAAAATGTCCGAATTAGGCCCTCTTAGCCAGTTTCCCTCCCCGGTGTCATGTGACTCGTTAGTGTTACAAAGTCTCCGGTGTGAATGGGGAGCAGGCGTTTTAAATTTGGTGTTATCGCTCTCACTCTCTCATACTGGTCACTGGAATTTCAACATGGCACCTCATGGCAAAGAACTCTCTGAAGATCTGAAAAAAGAATTGTTGCTCTACATAAAGATGGCCTAGGCTATTAGAAGATTGCCAAGACCCTGAAATTGAGCTGCAGCATGGTGGCCAGACCATACAGCAGTTTAACAGGACAGGTTCCACTCAGAACAGGCCTCGCCATGGTCAGCCAAAGAAGTTGAGTGCACATGCTCCAGAGGTTGTCTTTGGGAAATAGACGTATGAGTGCTACCAGCATTGCTACAGAGGTTGAAGCGGTGGGGGTCAGCCTGTCAGTGCTCAGATCATATGCCACATACTGCATAAAATTTGTCTGTATGGCTGTCGTCCCCAAAGGAAGCCTCTTCTTAAAGTAATGTATAAGAAAGCCCGCAAACAGTTTGCTGAAGACAAGCATACTAAGGGCATGGATTACTGGAACCATGTCCTGTGGTCTGATGAGACCAAGATAAACTTATTTGGTTCAGATGTCAAGCGTGTGTGGTGGAAACCAGTTGAGGAGTACAAAGACAAGTGTGTCTTGCCTACAGTCAAGCATCGTGGTGGGAATGACATGGTCTGGGGCTGCATGAGTGCTGCCGACACTGGGGAGCTACAGTTTATTGAGGGAACCATGAATGCCAACATATACTGTGACATACTGAAGCAGAGCATGATCCCCTCCCTTCGGAGACTGGGCCACAGGGTATTATTCCAACACGATAACGACCCCAAAAACACATCTAATACAACTACTGCCTTGCTAAAGAAGCTGAGGGTAAAGGTGGTGGACTGGCCAAGCATGTCTCCAGACCTAAACCCTATTGAGCATCTGTGGGGCATCCTCAAATGGAAGGTGGAGGAGCAGAAGGTCTCTAACATCTACTAGCTCCATGATGTTGTCATGGAGGAGTGGAAGAGGACTGCCGTGGCAACCTGTGAAGCTCTGGTGAACTCCATTCCCAAGAGGGTTAATGCAGTGCTGGAAAATAATGTTGGCCACACAAAATATTGACACTTTGGGCCCAATTTGGACATTTTCACTTAGGGGTGTACTTACTTTTGTTGCCAGCGGTTTAGACATTAATGGCTATGTGTTAAGTTATTTTGAGGGGACAGCAAATTTACACTGTTATACAAGCTGTACACTCGCTACTTTACATTGTAGCAAAGTGTCATTTATTCACATATAAAAGAAAAGATATAATAACAAATTTACAAAAATGTGAGGGATGTACTCACTTTTGTGAGATACTGTATATGGAATGGCATAGGAAAGCTAAAATACATTCAGAAATACAAAATAGAAAGAATTCACAAGCCCAATTCCAAGAAAGTTGGGACGCTGTGTAAAATCTACATAAAACAGAATGCAATGATTTGTAAATCTCATAAACCCACATTTTATTCACAATAGAAAACATAAAACATGTCAAATAAGTTCATGAGAAAACATACCATTTTAAGAAAAAAATAAGGTAATTTTGAAATTGATGGCAGCAACATGTCTCAAAAGTTGGGACAGAGCCATCTTTCCCACAGTGTGGCATCACCTCTTTTTTAATAGTTGCTGGTGTTTTGGGAGAGGAATGTTGTCCCATTCTTGCCTGATATGGGATTCAACAGTCCTGGTATTTTCAATTGGTGAAAGGTCTGGACTGCAGGTAGCACAGTTAAGCACCTGGACTCTTCTACTAAAAAACCTTGGTGTTGTCATAGATACAGTATGCAGGTTAGCATCTATGCTGCTGAAATATGCAAAGCCTTCTGTGAAAAAGATGTCTAGATGGGAACATATGTTGCTCTAAAACCTGAACATATCTTTCAGCACTGATGGTACTTTTCCAGATATGCAAGCTGCCTTTTCCATACACACTAATGCACCCCCATACCATCAGAAATGCAAGCTTTTGAACTGAGCGCTGATAACAAGCTGAGAGATCTCTCTCTTTTTAACTCCAGAAGATGGGGCACCCATGGTTGCCAAAAAGAATGACAAACTTCAGAACAGTTTTCCACTTTGCAACCGACCATTTTATTGAGCTTTGCTCCAGAGAAAAATGTGGCCTTTTTGGATCACATTTAGATATGGCTTCTACTTTGTATGATAAAACTTTACTTTCACAGACAGTGATTTGTGAATGTATTCCTAAGCCCTTGTTAGTACCACCTACTTTGCCAACTTTTTGTTGCCCTGTCCCAACTTTTTTGAGACGTGTTGCTGCCATCAATTTCAAAATTACCTTATTTTATATGTAATGTGTGTGTTCAACATAAAATGACCTAATATGTTACATAATGTGTCCTTCCTATCTTCCTGGACAAAGTTCATAATGTAATATAAAGCAAGATTGGAAGGATATTGAGCACAGTGGTATACATAGTAAAGAAAAAGAGGCAGCACAAAGCAAACTTTATAGCCTTTTTACAATTTTGTTTAAATGTCTTGTCAGGCCACCATTGGTTCAATTCTGTAGCAGAACTGCAGAGATAATGGTTGTAAGTGGCCCCTGTCAGTGGATAGTCATGGACTGTATGTACGTACATAAAAACAAAAGGCATACTGACTCCAACACATGAAGTAAAAGGACTGGATATGTTTGGTACAATATTTATCCTGTTAAAACTGAGGATTGTAGCTATCTGGGAAGGAGACCCAGGTCTCAAAACTGCTTTCTGTGCACTATTCTTTTACCTTTAAAGGTAATAATGGTATGCCATGTGTGGTGAAGAAAGCAAATTGATCTGTATGAAATGGTATCACTAATCATGAAAATCTGTAATAAGAAAGGAATTTACAGACTGCACACACCAGTGTATTGCAGTAAGTATAGGAATGCTAGTTGTCATAGAATGACAGTAAGGTCCTTCAACCAAGAGAGCTTAACTGCTCCATAGATGACTGTGAATAGCTTCTTAGTAATGCATTTTAGGTTTGCATCACCCCTCCTTGTTAAATGTTAACGTATGCATGTTTAGAGGCAGAAAAAAAAAAAAGTCAAATGCCTGTGGGTAGGGTGCAGAGTGGTGCGCCAGTGGCAAGGAAAACACTTAGAAGCCGTGGTGGATTCAATTGGTATATTAAGAAAGTCCCAACAATGTACAATCAGGCCCAGTGGGTTGGTACAGCCAACCAGGGCCACTTGTACTCTTGAAGTGATGCTGAAAGCTTTTGCAGCTAGGAGCGGATATGCAGCCTGGCCGGTCCACATTCAAATGGGAGGCTTCCTAAGTAGAGATAGCTTAGTCCCTGTACTTTCCCTCCCCAGGAACCTTTCCCTGTCGCTATGCACTGTCCCTGCCAGGCGGAGAACCTACCTCTACACTAGCCACTCGCACAAAGAGTGCCAAACCCAGGAGCCAGAATCTTAACTAGACACTGGCCTGACCCAAGATGGCCGCGAAGGTCACGTGGGGTGTCAGAATAGGGTGACCACAGGAAGTCATAGAGGAACCAAGCTCCTCACAAGATTCATTCCCCCTTCTGCAATGCCACTTCAGTCAAGCACTAACTATAGCGGGGAGTACAGACTGCACCTGCCTACACGCTCTTAAAAAGTCTTTCAACGCCCAGCGTGCATGAGGTGTTAAAGTGGTTCTAAAGGCTGGCCATTTTTTACCTCAGTGTATTCCCTGCATTAAGGTAAAAAATGTCCCTGTATTTGTATTGCCTCCTCACCCCTCTGTATACTTACCTAAGCCCCATTGATCCAGCGCTATGACCATCTGCAGATGCTCTGTCCTCTTTCTCTCTCTGCTCACAGAGGCAGCAGCAGGACCCACTGGCTTGTGCTGCTGTCAATCAAATCCTGTGAGCAGAGAGTGGGGGGCAGGGCTTAGCCACGCTGCATGTGTCAATAGATGCACACAGCTTGGGAGTTAGACCGCAGATGTGCCCCCATAGGCAGTGGCTTCCTATGGTGGCGCACCGAGAAGTGGAGAAGCTGAGCATCAACAGGGAACCCCAAAAGGGGAGGTTTGGGGCTGCTCTGTGCAATACCATTGCACGGAGCAGGTAAATATAACATGTTTGTTATTTTTTTACAAAAAGTGAAGAAAGTGACTCTTTACATGGGCAAAGTAAAAAGATCACATTGATATTTAAGGATTCTATAATAGTTACTTGGGACTCTTAAATACTGGAGTTGGGAAAGGCTACCATACAACATATAGTATAAGCTTGTTGAAATAAGGAACATATAAAGGATACATAATCCACAGCAACCAGATTTCAGTTTATTTAAAGTGATATTAAAGGTGCACTTTTTTTTTTCAAAAATAACAAACATTTCTTACTTACCTGCTCTGTGCAATGGTTTTGCACAGAGCAGACCTGATCCTCCTCTTCTTGGGTCCCCCACTGGCTCTCCTGGCTCCTCCCCCCTTCGAGTACCCCCTAACAAGCGACTTGCCAAGGGGGATACTCGTACGTGTACTATTGATGCAGATAGTGTGGCTCAGTCCTTCTTCACTGGATTTGATTGACAGCAGCAGAAGTTGCTCTCACAAAGTCCAGTGAGGAGGGAGAGAGAGAGCAGCACCATTGCTCTTGTGCACAGCACTAGACCGAGATCAGCTCAGGTAAGTATTTAGGGGGGCTGGGGGGGATCTGCATATAAAAGGTTTTTTACTTTAATGCAGAGAATGCATTAAGGTAAAACTTTTGCATTTAGAACCACTTTAAATCAGATTTTTGAAAGATAATTTCTGATTGTTTGCTATGGTTTTTAAAACACACACATTCATTCTCATGTAAATTTTAAAAAGAACTATAATATATATTGAAAAAAGTGGTGCAGCGCTTATAAAATACAAGTCCAATAAATGATAATAAAGTTCATGAAGAGTCAAAACATTTCTTAAAAGGTATACTGGTATGCCGGATAGAAAAAAACGTCACCAACACCCAATAGTACTGACTCATAACCCAAATAAAGGGTTTTGCACAATGTATGGTCAATTGCTAGACACAGCGATCCTCACAAGCAGATAAAACCTCTCCACCAATGGTATGCTGATCATTGCACAGGATCGCTCAGAGGACCAATAGATGTAACCCACCTCAATGCTGGTATTCTCAGGGATAAAGAGAAAAATCCTCATTGCGCAGACATCCAATAAAATATATTTTATTTAATAAAAATGGTTACACTCACCGGCGTTTCCAACCAACAAAATGGCAGCTGCTTCCCGGATTATGTTTGCGTCACACGCTCCAGCTCCTCCCTACGTGTTTCCTCATAAAAAGACGTTGTCAGGGGCGTGATTGTGCAAAACCCTTCGATTTGGGGTAGGAGTCAGTACTATTGGGTGTTGGTGACAGTTTTTTCTATCCAGCGTACCAGTATACCTTTCAAGAAATGTTTTGACTCATGAAATGGTATCACTAATCATGAAAATCTGTAATAAGAAAGGAATTTACAGACTGCACACACCAGTGTATTGCAGTAAGTATAGGAATGCTAGTTGTCATAGAATGACAGTAAGGTCCTTCAACCAAGAGAGCTTAACTGCTCCATAGATGACTGTGAATAGCTTCTTGGTAATGCATTTTAGGTTTGCATCACCCCTCCTTGTTAAATGTTAACGTATGCATGTTTAGAGGCAGAAAAAAAAAAAAGTCAAATGCCTGTGGGTAGGGTGCAGAGTGGTGCGCCAGTGGCAAGGAAAACACATAGAAGCCGTGGTGGATTCAATTGGTATATTAAGAAAGTCCCAACAATGTACAATCAGGCCCAGTGGGTTGGTACAGCCAACCAGGGCCACTTGTACTCTTGAAGTGATGCTGAAAGCTTTTGCAGCTAGGAGCGGATATGCAGCCTGGCCGGTCCACATTCAAATGGGAGGCTTCCTAAGTAGAGATAGCTTAGTCCCTGTACTTTCCCTCCCCAGGAACCTTTCCTTGTTGCTATGCACTGTCCCTGCCAGGCGGAGAACTACCTCTACACTAGCCACTCGCACAAAGAGTGCCAAACCCAGGAGCCAGAATCTTAAATAGACACTGGCCTGACCCAAGATGGCCGCCAAGGTCACGTGGGGTGTCAGAATAGGGTGACCACAGGAAGTCATAGAGGAACCAAGCTCCTCACAAGATTCATTCCCCCTTCTGCAATGCCACTTCAGTCGAGCACTAACTATAGCGGGGAGTACAGACTGCACCTGCCTACACGCTCTTAAAAAGTCTTTCAACGCCCAGCGTGCATGAGGTGTGAGGTGAGGTGAGGTTCTCATAACTTTATTATCATTTATTGGCCTGGTATTTTATAAGCGCTGCACCACTTTTTTAATTTCTTCCATTGTACCCAGCAATATTGTGTCAGCTGCTGTTTATTTAGTATTTAAACTCAAGCACAACAGATTTGTATTTTATAATATATATTATGAATTACATACATATATAAGTTATAAAAATCTTCCTCTCTATAGCAATAGAGACATAACATCATCTGTACAATAATATATATGATAGAAAAGAATGAAACAGTATTTGCCTGATAAACAGCACGTGACAAGTTATTCACCCGCTATAATCTCAAAAGAAGGTGGCTGTTCTGGGAATTACAACCAGCAACACCGGAACAAGCAAAATAAAAGGCAATCTGTCATAGACTGTATGAATAACTAAATGCTAGATATCACTATGACTTATGTCAAACAACATTACTTTCTTCAGGCAATGAAAGCTTTAAAGGTTCACAAAGATTTCATTCCTATGTCAGTGTTTATTACAAGCCCATTACCCCCCTGTAGACATACATAAAGCACCCTGGACTGAAAAGCTAAATCTATCCATTTAATAACAGCTATAAGGAGAACAATTTATGGCAAAGCACTTCCTTGAACTGCAACCATTTGGTAAAGGTTCGAGGTGACATGTGTGCTTATACTTAGGCTGTGTTAGACGTATTACAGCAATTTCACTCCCTGCATAAATCAGCACATTAAACATACCTAAGCAGACACAACACTTAACTCTGTATGTTCTTCATGGGCTCCATATTGCATCTGCATAGTTCCCTGTGTATCCCATTTTTAATTTGTTTGCATTAAAATTCTATTATCTTCTCAAATACACATATTCAATGGCACAGGTGTGCACAGCCTATTGCATGTGGGTTTGGATCCCAAAGCTCAAAAACATATGCATGTGTGTGCATGTGAATATACTGTATACTAACAGTGTCAGTAGAGCAATGGATGGTATCAATAGGACAGAGATTGGTGTCAGTAGGGCAGTGGACGATATTAGTAGTTTTTATTTGTATTATTTTATTTTGTATTATTTTTTACAATTTTATTTTTTGTATAGATTTTTAGGAGCCCTGTTAAGGGGGCTTTGGTGAAATATCAGGTGGCTAAACAGGGATGATTAGGGTGTACCCAGGCACACCCTGTGTGCATGCCTATGTTCAATGGGGTGTAGACAGCCTTGACAATGGCAAAGATATTGCTCTTTCACTATTCTTGAAATGTTACTGGCAAACCTGTATGTACTACAATGCCCTGTTTGGCTCCAATATGCAGCTCAATGCCATAGCTCTTAGCCTCTTATTATTGTCCTTCAAACACTATGAAGAAAACAACTTTGCAAAAAACATTTCTCATAAAAAATAAGTTTGATGGAGGCCGGGAGCATGGCTCAATTACACAGGGCCCTTATGCAAAATGTGAACCTTTTTCTTCTAACCTTTAAATACTTTTTCAATACAGACAAATTAATTAACATATCATGAAAATAGGGAAAATAGTTTAAGTATTCCTCACTCTGAGCTTAAATTAGGCCATGGGCATTTAAATTCTGCTACCCATAAATAGCTAACCAGTTTGTCTTTGTTTTATCAATTACACATTTTTACCTATAGGATAAAATAATAAATTCTTACCTTCTATAGGTTTTGGTACAAAATGTGATGATGGTTTGGTCTTTTTCACTCGGTTGCCTTTCATTATCTGACCCTCTTTACTGAGTCCCAAGAACCATTGACGGCCAGATTCCTGTTGTCGATAGAGTGTCGAGGAATAGATGACATAATAGTTTTCAAACACAGACTCCTTAAATTTGCATTCTGGTGTAAAAATATCCTATTATTGAAAAAGAAAAAGGATGAAAAATTAGCACTCACTAAACAGATTTTTAAATTTTATTATTTAGGGTTTTTGTTTTGGCATTTCAAAAACAAAAAGGCTGTGATGAAAAGATGACAGCAGGGCTTTTTTGTGTTTCTGTGTTAAAGAATAGGTGCAGGTACTTATCCTCCTTCCCCCTCCGGGCCACCCTTCCCTTTGCTCCTCATCTTTTTTCAAAAGCTGTTTTTAACAGAAATTCTGTGCCCCGGCTTCTAAAATAATACTGGATCAGCAAAATCCTACATAAATAGATGGAAATAGATGACATTGTGAGGTTCATTTACTAAACCTGGAGAATCGAAAATCTGGTGCAGCTCTGCATAGAAACCAACAAGCTTCCAGGTTTTATTGTTAAAGTTTAAAGTGTTACTAAACCCACAACAGTAAAATCAGTCTGTATATGTAGTAAAGCATGCTTGTATACTCACTGTATAAGCTAAGGGGTTAATCCTCTGCATTGTGTATAAAGGCTGCTTGATCTTGTATGCACAGATCCTCCCCTCCCTGCACTGTCCCCTGGACAAGTCCAGATAAGATAGAGCCTTTGGAGTCAGGCTGCACCTGCTCAGTTTGGTGTGCATTGCTAGAGAGGTTTTTTTTTCTTGGGAGAGTGCATCTGATCAGCACAGAGCCAATTGACACTGTCCAGACAGAGGGTCAGGAGCCCTGCAGACTCATAGGTCAGCTCACTGCAGTATGAAAACTCCTCCTACAAGCTTTACCAGGAACTGATAGAAATCGCAAGACTGCTATATACTGCTGATGAGAAAAGTTAATTAGCAGTATATATTTACTAAAATAATTGCATTCCCATGTTCTGTGTACTGTGGGAGACCAGATTTAGTGAATGCAGGCTCCTGGGTTTAGTAACACTTTAATTGAACAAGTTGAAGTTTTAAGCTGATTGGCTATCATGTACAGTTGCACCAGATTTTGCACTTGCCACTTTTAGTAAATCTCCCCCTGTATGACAAGTATGGTAAAAGGAACATGTTTTGTTGCCCATAGCAAATAATTAAAATTCTTGTTTTATTTTCAGACAAGGGAGTTGGAAGCTGACTGTTTGCTAGGAACAAGATTTTTCTCCCACAGCACACTTCTCATACATCATTTTAAGACTGAGCTTTCAATAAATGTGGCATAAAGAGGATGACAGGCTGTACATCAATGTTTCTCAACTCCAGTCCTCAAATACCCCCAGTGGGTCGTGTTTTCAGGCTTTGCATTATTTTGCTCAGGTGATTTGATCAGTTTCACTGCCTTAGTAATTACCACAGCCATTTCATTTGAGGGAAATCCTGAAAACCTGACCTGTTGGGGGTACTTGAGGACTGGAGTTGAGAAGCATTGCTGTACATGATACCCTGTTCTGCTTCAGCTGCCGTCCAATCCAAAGGCATGCTGAGACTTGTAGTTTCCACATGCTGCAGAACACCTACTCATCCTATTAACCCAGCGCACTACAGCTCTGAGCATGCTTTGTACTGTGAAAGGCATGTTGTGAAGAGCAGCAACAGAGCCTCAGCTTAACGACCTTTCATATAACCTATCCATTGTCATTTCAGTTCCAGACTGGACTTCCCCAGGGTTCCTTCATCCCTCACAGAGATAGCTGACTCACTTCTGCTACTGTGGCTCCAGCCTCTCTGCCCTTGATCTGCGTCTAAAGGCTCAGTATCAGCCATGGTCATCGGCAAAATCTGTATAAGTAGGAATAAAAAACTAACTAATGAAACACAAAAAGGTAGAACAAAATGCAAATAAGTATACTTAAAATGTTTTAAATGTAAACTTATTTAATAAAAATACCTGTCAGATACAGTGTATTCATAAAGTGTTCAGAGCTCCTTCACTTTTTTAATTTTGTTATGCTGCAGCCTGATACTACAGTTGTTTAAATTCTTTTTTTTTTCTCCTTAATCTACACTCAGTACCCCATAATGACAAAGTGAAAACAGAACTTCAGAAATGTCTGTGAATTTATTAAAAAGAAAAAAACTGAAATATCACATGTACTTAACCACTTCAATACCAGACACTTCCTGCCCAGGCCAATTTTCAGCTTTCAGAGCTGTCACACTTTAGCCCTGTACACACGATTGGACTTTCTGAAAGGATGTCAGGCTGTTGGCAGACAATCCGACCATGTGTATGCTCCATCGGACAAATGTTGTCGGACTTTCCGCCAAGAAATGTTGGCTAGCATGTTTTCAAATTTTCCGCCAACAAATGTGTGTTGTCAGATTTTCCATTCGTGTGTACACAAGTCCGTCAGACAAAAGTCCAAAGTACAAACACACATGCTCAGAAGCAGAAGCGGTCGGTCTTGTAAACTTTCTTGTAAACTAGCATTCGTAAAGAAGAATTAACATTTGTGATGCGGCAAATTATGAAATCTCCAAATGCAGCGCACATTCTCTTCTTCTTTAATAGGATAATAATGAAGCTGCGTTGCTGGTGATACTGATGGAGTTATTACAAACTAATTTTCAAAGGGGTTCTTTTCTAGTGATATCAAGAAAAATATTATTATTTTTTTTTTTTGTTTTTTTTAATTTGTGCAAGTTACCACAACACCATTATCCCCTAGTTTTTAAGAACAAAGATACAACTATGTTGGTGTCCCTTGTCAATTTCACATTGTATTTTTTAAAATGTAACTACCTACTCCCAAACTGTCAAACTGAGGTAAAACACATAGCCAAGTATTATACTACACAATTTTTTTTATTGTGCATTAAAAAAATTTAAAAAATACAATTAGACAATTAGAACTTAACCAAAAAGTGCATTCTATGCATCCAAAAATATAAAAAATATAACAAATCAAATCATTATTCAACCAAAAAAATAATGTGAAAGCAATAACTCCAAGGCCAATAATAAATAACACATTATCTCCTTCGATTCCAACAATGTCTGGTTGACGAACGGCCGTTCAGAAACGAACTGAAAAGCATGAAATGAAAAGTGCAAAATGAAAAGTGCTAAATGAAAAACGCGAAAATTAACAAATCAACACTCACCAAACTTCCACTAACATGAAATTAGCAGAAAGAGCCCAAAGGGTGGCCTCTAAAGAGCAGAAAAACCACGTAGTACGTCTAGTACGTCATTACTTTCGGAATTGTTGGCCAACATTTGTGTGACCGTGTGTATGCAAGACAAGTTTGAGCCAACAACCTTCGGACAAAATTCCATGGTTTTGTTGGCGGAAAGTCCGATAGTGTGTACGGGGCTTTAGAATGACAATTGCAAAGTCATGCAACACTTTACCCATGAAATTTTTATAATTTTTTTTCATACAAGCTTTCTTTTGGTGACATTTAATCACCATTGGGATTTTTATTTTTTGTTAAATAAACAAAAAAAAAGCATTTTCCTTAATTTCTGTTATAAAATTTTGCAAATAAATAATCTTTCTTCATAAATTTAGGCCAAAACCACAAACTATACATACAGCATCTGAAAATTGGTCAATCCTAATGTACCGATGGCCTCTCGAGGCCCAAAAAATGCCAAAAGAATACAAATATCCCCAAATGACCCTTTTTTGGAAAGTAGACAGTCCACGGTATTTAGTAAGAGGCATGGCATGTTTTTTGGAAGTTATACTTTTTTGTCACAATTGTTTGGAAAATTATGAAATTAAAAAAATGTTTTCTTTTCAATTTTTTTTTTATTTTTTGCATACTGTCACCAGTGCAGTACAGCATCATCATATAATTGGTGTGGGGGTGAGCAGGGATACAGTATGTAAAAAAATACATTAAAAAATGAATAATTTGTTTTCAATTTTTTTTTCTTTTATTGTTTTTCTTTTTTTTAATATTTTTTAACATACTGTGACCAGAGCAGTACGGTGTTACCATGGTAACACTGTACTACTCTGGGGAGGCAATAAGGATTTTTTTTTTTTTTACACACTGTTATAAGCAAGCATTTTTACTGAATTAAATAGATTTATTCAGTGTGTACTGTTGTGACTGGCCACAGATAATCCCATGCTATTGATGGGCTCTGATTGGCCCTGTCTGTATCATATGATCACTGTGACTGAACACAGAGATCAACACAATAGTACACAACGAATGGCATGAATCAAAGCCATTCATTGTTTAAAATGTTCATGTGTTCTGCTTTGATTGGTCACAGTACACATATGGTACACACCATACCACGAGGGTCCCTCAGAACCCTCACATTATGAGAATTATAACGCTCATAAGGGTAACCCTCTCCGTCACCATTTAAATCAAAGAGGTAAGGGGCCCAGGAATGCACAGAGAGGACAACGGAGTGGACCCCCCGCACGTCCACACTCACAAGGTGGATACGGGGGACCTCCACCCAGTTGGGTGGACTATAGGGATAATTATAGACATAGTCGTCCTGTGTATGACTATGCCCCTAGAACACCTATTCAGATTTACAATAGGTTTCAACCGTTACAAGATAGAAACCCTAGAATTACCCCCCAGAACCCCTATATATATGCCAATAGGGAGGAAGACCCCATTAATAGATCCCCCTAAAACTACAACCATAGCCATTCAGGGCCCTCCTATCACACGGATTTTCCCAGAGATACAGACCAATACTCAGAAAGTCCAGAGCAAGGAGAGGCACCAGAGGGGGAAGGCAGGCTCAAAGCCAAAAGAAAAAAAACTTAACCACCACTGGCATATTTAATTTGAGTACAGTTCAATTGACAACAGAAGAGAAACACGTCCTTAACAAGGGATTGAAATTTGTCCCTCCAAGGGCTTTCAACAAATTTAATACATTCATAGACATTCAAAAGTTTGTCCGTAAGCTGAGTGTTCAGAGACATTTTCTGTCTGAAGTACCTACCAATCATTCCCGAAATGTGGATGACTATGTCCATACAGGGCTTTCTAACCCCTCACATGGACCCTACTACTACATATAAAAAGGCCTTATCCCAGCTGGTCAAAGAAGGTTCCGCCTTGGGGATCCTTGACAAGAAAGAAAGTAGCTACCTTATACCCTCTGCTCCTCGCATTCCTGCTATATACTATCTGCCCAAGCTACACAAAGACCCAGTCAATCCCCCTGGCAGACCTATAGTCAGCGGGATTGACTCGGTTACATCAAGGATAGGTCAATATATTGATTATCACTTGCAACCGCTGGTTCGCCGCACACCTTCCTTTATCAAAGATACGGGAGATACCATCAGATTACTGGAATCCATCTCTTATCAGGAAGGTATGATTTTGGTTACGGCCGATGTTTCGGCCTTATATACTTGCATCCCTGATGATCTTGGAGAATATTATTTGTCTCAGGATGGTTCTTTACCACCAATACAGCGCAACTTTATTATGGACCTTCTCAGATTCGCAATGACCCATAACTATTTTTGGTTTCATGATAATTTTTATTTACAAATAAGAGGTATGGCCATGGGGGCCAAGTTTGCCCCCAGCTTGGCCAACTTCTTCATGGCCGAATGGGAGGAGGATGTCGTCTGTGCGTCCAGAAGGCCAGAAGTGGCCCCCTGGGCTCAATACATAGACGACATCCTCCTCCTATGGAAGGTGACCTTCCCTCCCTACAGGAATTTATGGCACATCTGAACTCTAATGATCGGGGTATTAAGCTAACTTACGAAGCTAGTTTTACCTCCATACATATTTTAGATCTGGAAAGCAATGTTCACAACCGACGTTTGGAGTTTAGGACATATTTTAAATCCACTGATCGAAATGGGTACATCCCAGTGGATAGTTGCCACCACCCACAGTGGTTAAAATTCGTGCCTCGCAGCCAATTTCTCTGACTGCGACTGCACCAATGAGGCAGATTACCTTATTCAATCTCAAACCCTTAAAAACAGGTTTATGGAAAAGGGCTATACTTCCATTGAATTGGATGCTGAAATACAAAGGGTTGCGTCTATAGACAGACGGAAGACTAATAATGACAAAGTCAGGTGGTCTTTTTTTACCACCTATTCAGTTCAAGCTAGACAAATCCGGAACATTATTAAAAAACATTGGGGGGTTCTTCGAAATGATGGCCTCTTGAGTCCGGACCTTCCGGAACAAGCT
This sequence comes from Aquarana catesbeiana, assembly GCF_042186555.1. Classification (NCBI taxonomy): domain Eukaryota; kingdom Metazoa; phylum Chordata; class Amphibia; order Anura; family Ranidae; genus Aquarana; species Aquarana catesbeiana. The sequence goes on along the minus strand of NC_133327.1, from coordinate 252,758,893 downwards.
GGAATCGTGTTCAGAGGAGCCAGATCCATCCAAGGACAAATCGCCCCCAATATAATAGATCCACCTAAAAATACGCCTTTTTTCAGAACTGTAAAGGTTTTTTCCAAGCAGGAAATGCAGGGTATGTTTCCACAATATAAATGGTAGACGAAAGACTAAAAATTTTCAGTCAACGGTCACCCAACGTACATACCCTATAAAACATTTTACTACCTGCGCCACGCAATATGTAGTATATCTTATAACATGTCCCTGTAAAAAACAGTATGTGGGTCGTACTAAAAGAACCTTTTCTGTTCGAGTTGGTGAGCATTTAACCAACATCCAGGCAGGTAAGACTAATCATACAGTCCCACCACACTATCTGATGCACCATAATCGGTATCCCACGGGCACCCAGTTCCTCATAATCGACAAATTTGTTGCTAACTGAAGGGGTGAATCTCGAGTTCAGGGTGTCTCCAAACTCGAGGCCTACTGGATATTTGAGCTGCGGACCTATTCGCCCTATGGAACGAATGTCGAATGGGACATTAATTCCTATATTAACCAGGCATAGTCCCCCTGTACACATAGCGGTTGTTTCACTACACGTGTTCATCCTCCACTTTATTATATTACACTTTAACAACAGATACATACACCATTTTATTCTTCGTAGCTCCCAGATTTGGTAGTCGCCCTAAAAGTTAGGGAAGTTCCTCTTTTTTCCTATTCAACTCACTTAATTTTTCACCATTCCTTTTCACACACACATGCAATATCACATGAGCTTTACACAGGACTCTCCAGTGTACTATCACTGTCCTCTATAAGTGGATGTTTATATATATTTTCTTCACAGACTGTTTTACCTACATCTATTCACGTTTTTTTGCAGTGGCATTATGTGTGCATTTGAGTCCTGTTTGGGTGACACCGTGAGATGCAGCGGCGATTGTCCGCGATCACTTCCGGTTGTCCCCAGGCCGGGTCTCATTACACACATATAGAATGTCGCTAGGTTACTTTCCCCATGTACTGTCCTGGCCGGGCCGCCCCAAGGGACCTTTCCATTGGCTCCTCGAGATCATGTGGCTCTGTCAGATGACAGGTCACGTGTTCTTTTATTTTGATCCTTGTATACTGTGTCACATTGGCTACTTAAGACCATGTGACCCTGTCAGTTGACGGGTCATGTGTTCTTTTGTTTCCATCTTTGTATATCGCGTCAGCCCTTTACACGCGATTGCGCAGTATAGACCTTGTAAGCCACATGACCGCTCCGGATGAGACGCGGTCATGTGACCTTTTGTTTACTTCCTTGTATGGCGGGGATGGACACGCCTTTCACGTGTGTGACTCCTAGCAGCTCGGATTGGGCACAGATGTCTACAGCTTCACCGAGATTCAATTTTCGTGGGCTTTTTACACGTGTTCTCATTATCTCCACCTGTTCACTTTGTTATCTATTGGTTATCACACATATGCCTTCCTCTCATTGGTCGGGGGTCCCATTGGATACCTTATGGCAAACAGCTGATTCCTCTCTGCCCTATCAGGTGACCAATTGATTCATGTTTGATTGGTTGTATTATTTGTGTAGTTTTTATATATATTTTAATGGTGTAGGGGATCAGTTGAAGTCCAATTGGACGAAACGCGTTGGACGAGCTACACTCTTTCCTACACTTAATTTTAATTATTTACGTGATCACGCTATTTTAAACTGTTTTTTGATTATTGGTGATATCCAATAAATATACCATTTGATCTGCACTATTGGCGCATTTCATAAATTTTTTTCGAGCTTCACACACTTCCGAGACTTTCATGAGGTTTGGATATTCCATCTTCCCCTTGGTCTCTCTGGACTGGCAGTTGCGATTGACAAAACAGAGGAGGGATTCTCCTTGAGATCCGGGGTTTCTTGGACGACCATTTCCATCTGGGATCTCTAATGCCTGTCGAATTCGGCATCCGAATCCACCGTTTCTGGTAAGCGTATTACATCTATTTCCTGTTCAAGATCTTTGAGCTGATGATATACAGACCTGAAGATTTTCCATTCATGCTGGACTCACTTTATACATTTTTATGGGACTATTATTTCATTGTGGCTCCATTGACACTTCATTTCACCATTGAATTCTATTCATTTATTTTATTTCTCTTATTTATTCTTTTTTGCTTCAGTGGGTCATTTCCACTGATCACTTTATCACTTCTTAGTTTGTTCAGTATTAGCGCTACATTTATTTACTACATATGGTACCAACAGGCCGGTACACTGATCTGTCATCATGCCTGAGCGTGGCCCGTGGGGCCCATGGGAGACATGTTTTTGGGTGAAATTTATATGGCATCTACCAGAGCAACAGGGCTCCTGCTCAGGTGCCATTTTACAATTTTCAGAACAGGCCTCGCCATGGTCGACCAAAGATGTTGAGTGCATGTGCTCAGCATCATATCCAGAGGTTGTCTTTGGGCAATAGATGTATCAACGCTGCGAGCATTGCTGCAGAGGTTGAAGGGTTGGGGGGTCAGCCTGTCAGTACTCAGACCATACGCCGCACACTGCATCAAATTGGTCTGCATGGCTGTCATCCCAGGAGGAAGCCTCTTCTAAAGATGATGCAGAAGAAAGCCCGCAAACAGTTTGCTGAAGACAAGAAGACTAAGGACATGGGTTACTGGAACCACGTCCTGTGGTCTGATGAGACCAAGATCCACCCAGAGCAACAGGGCTCCTGCTCAGGTGCCATTTTACAATTTTCAGAACAGGCCTCGCCATGGTCGACCAAAGAAGTTGAGTGCATGTGCTCAGCATCATATCCAGAGGTTGTCTTTGGGCAATAGATGTATCAGTGCTGCCAGCATTGCTGCAGAGGTTGAAGGGTTGGGGGGTCAGCCTGTCAGTGCTCAGACCATACGCTGCACACTGCATCAAATTGGTCTGCATGGCCATCATCCCAGGAGGAAGCCTCTTCTAAAGATGATGCAGAAGAAAGCCTGCAAACAGTTTGCTAAAGACAAGAAGATTAAGGACATGGATTACTGGAACCATGTCCTGTGGTCTGAAGAGACCAAGAAAAATTTATTTGGTTCAGATGGTGTTAAGCGTGTTTGGAGGCAACCAGGTGAGGAGCACAAAGATAAATGTGTCTTGCCTACAGTCAAGTATGGTGATGGGAGTGTCATGGTCTAGGGCTGCATGTGTGCTGCCGGCACTGGGGAGCTACAGTTCATTAAGGGGACCATGAATGCCAACATGTACTGTGACATCCTGAAGCAGAGCTTGATCCCCTCCCTTCAGAGACTGGGCCGCAGGGCAGGATTCCAACATTATAACGACCCCAAACACACCTCCAAGACAGCCACTGCCTTGCTAAAGAAGCTGAGGGTAAAGGTGATGGACTGGCCGAGCATGTCTCCAAACGTAAACCCTATTAAGCATCTGTGGGGCATCCTCAAACGAAAGGTGGAGGAGTGCAAGGTCTCTAACATCCACCAGCTCCGTGATGTTGTCATGGAGGAGTGGAAGAGGACTCCAGTGGCAACCTGTGAAGCTCTGGTGAACTCCATGCCCAAGAGGGTTAAGACAGTGCTGGAAAATAATGGTGGCCACACAAAATATTGACGCTTTGGGCCCAATTTGGACATTTTCACATAGGGGTGTACTGACTTTTGTTGCCAGCGGTTTAGACATTAATGGCTGTGTGTTGAGTTATTTTGAGGGGACAGCAAATTTACACTGTTATATTGTAGCAAAGTGTCATTTCTTCATTGTTGTCACATGAAAAGATATAATAAAATATTTACAAAAATGTGAGGGGTGTACTCACTTTTGTGAGATACTGTATGTGATGCTAGAAAATTATGGTGCTGACACTGTCCATGAAGATACCGTAACACCACATACGGCTCAAAAACAGTTTCCAAGCATGTACTTTTAAGATGTGGGGTCTTTTTCTATGTCAGCCTCATAGTGGCATTAAAAGGACCTTCTTTCCACTGTACAAAAAAAAAAAAAAATTTTGGTAAATGTCCTCCATGGCAGTGCCTCGCCCTTCATGCTCTTTTTTGACAATATGTGAATTCACCCCCATAGACTTCAATGGAATTTCCTGCTAAACTCGGGTTTAATGAATTTCAGATAAGATTCGATTAACCCCCCATAAATCAAACCCAGACACTATAGCTTGTCCCTAATCATAACCTCTCCTGGCATTCAGGACAGTACACCCTAATAGTTTGCAGTGGTTTGACCATTCGTTCACATTGCCTCATTCTCTCCTATTCCAATCTCTGTTGGTGTCCCTCAAATTGCAGCCCTCATTCTATTGCTTCTCTGTTTATACCTTTCTTTTGTTTCTAATATAATCTGTATATAAATGATATTCATACCTGCCTAGCCAATCATGTTCCCATCTGTAAAAGATTATTTTACATTTAATGTTGGTCACACTGTATTTTCCTGGATGACTAAGATGTACCTGAAACTTAATCTGTACAAAACTCTTCCTTCTTTGACCTTCCAAACCACCAACATCTGTCCAACTATAAACGGAAATGTTATCCTACCTAACCCACAAGTATGCTTTGTGCCACCCTCACTCAACTATCTCTTTCCTTTCTCAAATTCAGAACATGTCCCAGCTCTGCTGCTTCCACTTCTCTAAGCTTAAAAAGCCATGAAAGTCTTGCCCTTGTAATCAGTCACTTTGACTGCCGTAATATCCCTTTTTTTGGCACTCCACTATCAGGATTCTCACCTCTAAACCCTATTATGAATGCTGATGCAAGATGTATTCATCCCGCACACCATTTCTGATCTGCTGCCCATAAGACAATCAACCTGAAAATAAAACCCAAGTTACTACTGCTCTTCAGAACCCGTCACAACTCACCCCCACTTCTATATCTCATCCCAAACTAATCTTCTCTATTCCTCACACTGTTTATGCCCTTTCAACTGCATTCAATAAATGATTATAAGATTTGTCTTGAGCAGGACAGATTCTCTGCAATTTTCATCCTGCTGAGCTGCCCTGTACCTTTAAAATCTTTAAACAGTCCAAAAACTCATCTCCTCAAGTCTTCATTTCTATTTTCTTCCCAGTTGTTACCATTCATCACATTAAAGGTCACTATTGCAAAAAAATGCATACTGGTAGCTGTATGTAACCATCACCATCAGTATATGAATTCAGTTGCTGTACCTGCCTCCTAAAAAGTGTTAGCTGTATTTGAGCTAATTTGTTTGCCACGTAAAACTAGAGTGGTTCTAACTCTAAGAGGCTTTTATCTAGAATCATACTATTCATTAATGTAAAAAAACCTTCTGCATGTAGTTCCCTCCCCCTTATACTTACCCGAGCCTGATCTTAATCCAGCCATGTGAGAGGCTCTCTCTCTGCTCTCCCACTGTCCATGTCAATAGATGAAGACAGCAAGGTTCGGGAACGAGCCTGCATGAGTGCCCCCATAGCAAGTTTAGGTTTATGTTTAGAATCGCTTTAAGTTTAGTAGGACAAAGTAGCAACAAATGTGCTAGGACAACATAGCAACAAATGAAAAATGACAAAATAGCCACAAAAAAACACTACGCACCAAACACCCCACATGTGCCAAAAGTGAACAAGTGTAATAGTGTGAATAGCACCCCACACAAGACAAAGACAATAGATCGACAGAAAACCCAACAGTTTTGCTGTTTCTATATTGTTCTTTGTTGTTTTATTATTATGACATGTTACTAACTATGGGTGGTCCATACCTGCCTGGTGTTTCCCATGTGCAATGACGGCCATTCTGTGAGTGTTTATAATGTGCTTTCTTTTCCCCACTTTTTCTGTATTTGTCATTTTTATGTAGGGGCTATTTCAGGATAGCTTTGTTTAAGCTAAGATGTATATTTTGCTTTTTTGATGGATTATTGTGATCTGCTCCTTTTGTGATATTTCCTTGACCTCTACCCTGTATGTGTCTTCTTACCCTTGCGTTGTGTGATGTCATCAGTAAGGGGTGTTGTTGGTGGGTGGGACTTTGGGTTTATGGGTCTATTCACTTCCATGTTGTTGTGCTACAGCTAGTAACAGACTGTACCATATATAGTTACATAATTGGTTAGGTTGAATAAAGGCACCAGTCCATCCTGTTAAACCGGTGTTCAACCATCCAGTTTAATCTGTGCATCATATATGTAATTTTTGATTTTGATCCAATTTAACTGCCCTCCTGTGTCATCACTTCCATCACCCTTAACTATGGTCATTAATATTTTCCTATCTCTAATGCGGGCTGAACAAAACCGAACCAATCCCCCCATCCACTAATTTGAGGTGGATGGGGAAATCCTCCCCGTTGTGATACTGTATTCTGACGGCAGGGAGACTCCCCCGCTGTCAGAATACACAGATTAGAGCTACAGCCATTAGCTTTTATCCGACAGGGTGGTTGGAAGATCAACTTCTGTTAAAATCCAGTGGCCATACATGGAGTGAAAATCAGCTGGTCCCTGCTGAATCGGACAAATTTCAATCCATCTATGGTTACCTCTTTGTATGCATTTTTTTTCATTTTTATGTACAACCTAACACGCTATTGGACATTTCTGCATAAAATGTCACTACTTTATAAATCACAGCGAATAATAATACTAAAACTATTTTGGTGAAAAGTAGTCACATTTCTCTCAAAATAAAAACAAGCTTCCTTAAAAAGCGATATATCCTAAACTCTTGATTGAGTTTCCTTTATGCAGAACTGTTTGTAGCTATTCATTTAATAATATAATGGATACTACAGATAATGATCATGTATCATGCTAATGGTACACATTTATTCTAAGACAGACATTCACTTTAAACTTAAATTGGCCCAGAACAGTAGCATTTGTATACATCGTAGATATCCCTGTTATAGTTTCAAATTTCCATAGTAGATGGTAGTCAAATCTTTCTGTCTCGATAGTTTTAAAAAATCCAATGCCAACTTGATGTATTATTATGTCAAAACATAATCTCCATTTACAGGACAGCAAGGTTATCATAAATATCTGAAACTGCTGGAGTTACACGTATTTGTATTAGTCTGACAATAAATCTGAGATTTTATAATGCTGACTACAAATATCACATATTATGAATAAATCTATTTAACCACTTGCTTACTGGGCACATAAATCCCCCTCCAGCCCAGACCAATTTTCAGCTTTTAGCGCTGTCACTCTTTTAATGACAATTGCGCGGACATACAACACTGTACCCAAATGAAATTTTTATAGTTTTTTTCCCCACAAATAGAGCTTTCTTTTGGTGGTATTTGATCACCTCTGGGTTTTTTAAAAGCCCAATTTAAAAAAAAAAATACAAAACCGTTTTATATTTTGTTAATAAATTTTGCAAACAGGTAGTTTTTCTCCTTCATTGATGTACTCTGATGAGGCTACACTGATGGGCACTGATAGGCTGCACTGATGGGCACTGATAGGCTGCATTGATGGGCACTGATATGGTGGCACTGATGGGCACTAATAGGCAGTACTGGTGGGCACTGATGAGGTGGCACTGGTGGGCACTGATAAGTGGCATTGTTGGGCACTGAGAGGTGGCACTGATGGGTGGCACTGATGGGCAGCACTGAAGGGCATTAATAGGTGGCACTGAAGGGCACTAGTAGGTGGCACTGATGGGTGTCAGTGATGGGCACTGATGGGTGGCAGTGATGGGCACTGATCGGCACTGGTAGGTGACACTGATAGGCAGCACTGCTAGCAGGGCCAGAATGGCCTACCGGGATACCGGGAAATTTCCCGGTAGGCTGACTGCCCTGGGGCCGCTTTGAGCGGCGGCTGCAGTGCTACCCTCCCTCCCTCTGTCCTCCGGCTCCTCCTCTTGTATGGCACGGAGCTCATCTCTATGTGTAAGGTCCCGCGCCCCTAGAGCGGCTCGTGTGATAGTCTTCTAGATGGAAAACTGATTGAATCAATGTTCCGCCTATCATATGAGCTGGTCTAGGGGGGCGGGACCTTGTTACAGCGCCGCCTTACACACACAGACCCAGCTCCATCCGTGCCATACATCGGCCACTGTGTATGAACCAGGAAATGGTGAGGATACAATTGGTAGGCAGTAGGCACAGAGGCAGCAATGGCTGGCACACAGAGGCTGCAATGGTGGGCACACAGAGGCTGCAATGGCTGGAACACATAGGCTGCAATGGCTGGCACACAGAGGCTGCAATGGCTGTCACACAGAGGCTGCAATGGTGGGCACACAGAGGCTGCAATTGTGGGCACACAGAGGCTGCAATGGCTGGCATACAGAAGCTGTAATGGTGGCCACACAGAGGCTGCAATTGTGGGCACACAGAGGCTGCAATTGTGGGCACACAGAGGCTGCAATGGTTGGCATACAGAGGCTGTAATGGTGGCCACACAGAGGCTGCAATTGTGGGCACACAGAGGCTGCAATGGTGGGCACACAGAGGCTACAATTGTGGGTACACAGAGGCTGCAATGGCTGGCACATAGAGGTTGCAATGGTGGGCACACAGGCTGCAATTGTGGGCACACAGAGGCTGCAATGGCTGGCACACAGAGGCTGCAATGATGGGCACACAGAGGCTGCAATGGTGGGCACACAGAGGCTGCGCTGGTGGGCATGGTGAGGCTGCACTGATGGGCACAGTGAGGCTGCAATTATGGGCACAGTGAGGCTGCAATTATGGGCACAGTGAGGCTTCAATGATGGGCACAGTGAGGCTGCATTGATGGACACCATAAAGCTGCGTTTGATGGGCACCATAAAGCTGCATTTGATGGGCACAGAGAGGCTGAAATGATGGGCACAGTGAGGCTGAAATGATGGGCACAGTGAGGCTGCATTGATGGGCACAGTGAGGCTGCATTTGATGGGCACTGATGGGGCTGCATTGATCTCTTGTACCATGTCTGCAGTCTCTGGCCATCTCTTGTACTATGTCTGCAGTCTCTGCCCATCTTTAGTATGATGTCCTCAGTCTCTAACCATCTCCTGTACCATGCCCACAGCCTCTGACACCCACTGTATCATGTCTGCAGCCTCTGACATCTACTGTATCATGCTTGCAGCCTCTGACCATCTCTTGTATCATGTCTGCAACATCTGACTATTTCTTGTACCATGTCCGCAACCTCTGACCATCTCTTGTATCATGTCCACAGTCTATAGCCATCTCTTGTATCATGTCCTCAGTCTCTAGCCATCTATTGTATCATGTCCTCAGTCTCTAGCCATCTCTTGTATCATGTCCACAGTCTCTAGCCATCTCTTGTATCATGTCCTCGGTCTCTAACCATCTCTCGTACCATGTTCGCAAACTTTGACCATCTCTTGTCTTATATCATGTCTGCATTCTCTGAGGGGGAGTCTGGAGAGGAGTCAAGAGTGGGAATGCCACCAGGATGGGGGTCATGGGAGAAGTAAAACGTGTTGACTGTGGAGAGGAGACTATGGGATAAAACCACCCTGGGTCACCAACCTGGAGCCTTCTAACTGAGCCCTGCATGGTGTACCTAAGAGGAGGTCAGTGACAGCGCCGCCAGGCAAGTCTGAGGGGGGAGTGAATACAATACTATAAGGGGGCACTGAAATAAAGGTTACCACCTTATATCAGTAACCCCCCATTATTTCTGTGGAAGGTGGTCTCTGGAAACCAGAGACCCCCCGACGTTCCTGGAGTGCCCCTTGACAATGGACCAATTTGACCACTTTTAACTGGAATTTGCTTTTATATATATATATATATATATATATATATATATATAGATATATATATATAGATAGATAGCTATATATATATATATATGTGCTTTTATATCTGCCGTCTATATATATATATATATTTATATATATATATATATATAATAGCTATATATATATATATATATATGTGCTTTTATATCTGCCGTCTATATATATATATATATATATATATATATATATATATATATATATATATATAATACAATCTTTGAATGTGCTTTCAAATGCATGGTTTTCCCTTTCATGAACAAGGAAATAATGACGTTATGATGGTTTTGATGTTGGGCTGGTATAATAATGCTATGGGGCTGGTATGACATTTTTTCCAGGGCTTGTTTTTATTCCCAGTCCGGCCCTGACTGCTAGGTGGCACTGATGAGGCACTGATTGGCACCACTGGTGGGCATTGATAGGTGGCACTTGTGGGCACTGATAGGCTGCACTGATTGCTTGCACTTACGTACCGTAGGCACTGATTGGTGGGCACTGTGGGCGCTGATTCGTGGCACTGGCAGGTGGCACTGGCAGGCGGTACTGGTGGGCACATATGAGGCTCTTCCTCTTCGGGACCGATGTCTCTTCAAACAGAAGCCGGTGATCGGCTTTTTTTCTCCTCACACTGTCAGCGTGAGAAGAAAAAAAAACGATTACCAATCCTCTGTTTACATCATGTGATCAGCTGTCATTGGCTGACAGCTGATCACGTGGTAAGGGGCCACGATCGGCCCCTTACTCCGACCTGTGATCACCCGAGTCTCATTGACTTGGGTGATCACTGCACGCGCCCTTCAGGGGGCATGGCGAGCCTGCAAAGGGGAGGATGTCAATAGATGTGCTCCCGGCAAAGCAGATCCGCACTGTAGCCATCATTCGTCTATAGCGCGGATCTGAAGCCGTTAACTAGTTCAGCTTTCACACCTGTATACCCCCTATAGACCAGAGCAACTTTTTACATTTATGCAATGGCAACAACTTTGCCATTAATTACAATAACAAAGTAATATATACACCGAACAGCCATAACATTATTATCATTGACAGTAAAATGTGATTATCTTTTTGCAATGGGATCTGGAAGTGAGTGGGATTAAGCAGCAAGTGAACATTTTGTCCCTGAAGTTGATGTGTGGGTAAGCATAATGATTTCAATGATTCTGACAAGGGCAAACAGTAATGGCCAGATGAATGGGTCAAAGCAATTCCAAAACTGCAGCACCTGTGGGATGTTCCTTATCTGCAGTGGTCGGAACCTACCAAAAGTGGTCCAAGAAAGGAAAACAGGTGAACCAGTGACAGGGTTATGGGTGACCAAGACACATTGATGCACATGGGGAACAAAGGCTGGCTCATGTAGTCCAATCCAACCAAAGAGCTACTGTAGTTCAAACTACTGGAAAAGTTCATGCTGGTTCCAAACAAAAGATGTCAGAACACACAGTGCATCTCAGTTTGTTGTGTATGGGGCTTCGTAGCCACAGACCAGTCAGGGTGACTATACTGACTCATGTCCACAGCCAAAAGCACGCACAATGGGCGCATGAGCATCAGAACTGGTCCGCGGAGCAATGGAAGAAGGTAGGCTGGTCTGAAATAATCACATTTTCCTTTTCATCATGTGAATGGCTGGGTGCATGTGCATGGCTTACATGGGGAAGAGACAGCAACAGGGTGCACTATGAGAAATTTGATCCATGGAGGCCCCACCTCGCATTTTACAGGACTTAAAGGATCTGCTACTGATGACTTGGTGCCAGATACCACAGAATACTTTCAGAGGTCTAGTGGAGTTCATTCTTTGACGGGTCAGGGTTGTTTTGGTGGCAAAAGGGTGGCATAATCAGTATCAGGTGGGTGGTCATAATGTTAATGTAATGTTCAGTGTGTATATGCATAAAATATATATATATATATATATATATATATATATATATATAAAATGTATTCTCTTTTTATCTTGTTTTGTTTTGTTTATTATCAAAGCTTTGTTTTGGTTAGACTGTCTTGCAAACATATATATATATATATATATATATATATATATATATATATATATATATATATATATATATTTTTTTTTTTTTTTTTTTTTTTTTTCTTAGGCTGGGTTCACACCATCGCCACATCCGTATCACAGCAGGGGTCCAGTGCGTCCTGGTTCACCTGAATTCGGACCTGAAACGGACCAAAAGATGCACAGCGTTTTTGTGCAAAACGCACCAGACTCACTGCGGAGATATGTGAACTGGCTCCATAGAGAGCCGGTCAAAATCTCCTGCTATTGGCAATTGGATGCGGGGGGAACCCGCATCCAAGTCGCAATGATGTGAACCGATCTTCAAAGCTTTTTGTTGAGACTGTTTACCAGAAAATATTTTATTTTCTATGCAAACCATAAACAAAACAATCTAACACAAATACAACCATAAAAAGTAAAACTAAAAAAATATACTTTCTTTATTTTGATCTGTGTTCATTAAAAAAAACCCCCAAAAAACAGTATTGTTGATTAAACTTTGCATTATATTGTATAACTTGTTCTGTTTAATGTTATACTAAAATTATTATTTTCATACAAAACATTGCAAAGGTATTTACAAATTAAATATTTTCATGAAAGAGAGGATGGAGCAGGCTGCCACCAAGTAGAAAAAGTTATAAAAAATACAAAATAAATACAGTTATTAAAAAAAACAACTATACTCATCTATTGAATCATGTGCTAGGTTGATATTAGCACTAACCAAGTAAACGTCAAAAACTGGCACATGCAAGCACAAATATTGCAAATGCAGGCCACATAAACCTGACTTGATCTTATCTTAAAGTGTGTGCTACCCCAATATTTCATATTCCTGATATGTATATGTTGTTTTAAAAAGTATCATGTTCTCTTTGTATTGCTTGCTTTGTGCGACATACCTAGTGATCCTGCCAGCCCCCCTGTTTTCCAATTTCAAACTGACCATGCCAGGCAACTCATCCTTCTTAGTATAGTAGAGGTTAAGTGATTACTTAAAGAAAAAAAAAGTATATATAAATATACACACAGACAAATGTTTTGCCTTTCTGTTTTAAGCTAAATGGATTGTTTTATAAAGTTAGAGTTGGCATATACATTAATGTTACACTAATAATTTACCCAACCATGATATAAATGCTTGGTCCTTTCAGTTGTCATATTATATTTACAGGAATTAACAGATTTATCTTTAAAGTGTAAGTTCACCTTTACAGAAAATCTGTAAGGTGAACTTACACTGGACCCTGTCCCCATCGCACCCGGTCCGCTAACCTGGAGAGCGACAATCGTCCATTCTGACACATCATATTGCCGCTTTACCGGTCAGGGGATTTGAAATCCCTGTGGCTTTCTCTCCTCTTCAGACCGCGGTGACAAGACAGGCTACGCGGATTCTGATTGGTCGGCGCCGACCAATTAAAATGCTCCCAAACGTACCTCCTGACGAGGTTACAATTTGGAGATTAAGCCGAGGGGATTTCTAAGCCCCGAACCGGTAAGGCGCATATACGAGGTGTCAGAACGGGTGATCGCTGTGCTCCAGGTCAGCGGGACTGGGGGGATGAGGGGGTCCTGTGTAAGTGCACCTTACAGATTTATCTGTAAAGGTGAACTTACCCTTTAAGTGTATTTATTGATATAGAGGAATATTGAGAAGAATGTTGTTACTTTGCTTTACCTATTTTCACAGGCTGCAAGATAGGTTATTTCTTTTTTTTGTCTTTGAGCACTAAAGAATTCCATCCCTTAGAGGTCAAGAAACATGATAATCTATAGATAAAAACATACTATATATGAGCAGTTGTCGGCATCCTCCTAAATGAATAAAACTCATATCATTTTGTTGTAGTGCAATGTGGTGAAATGTCGCAACCTCTGTTAGAAAATAAAAGGTGGATGCACATGGGGAGTCTGAGAGCAAGATATGTTCATTTTCTTTGTTTCAGGTTACATGGACATTTCACTTAGTGATTTATGAACGGCTACAGTGAAAATTATATTTTCACCTTTATAGAAAAGAAAAAAAAATACAGCAGCAAAGTACAATAAAGCAAGTGTTACTTTATGACAACATAAAGCAAACGATTAGATCCTGCAATCTTATTTTTTTGACTGGTTTACTAGTATTTACTGCCCATTGTACAAGATGGAACACTTTCGTAAGGGAAAAATATCTATGGTGTTAAGATAGTTAAAATTGTTTTTTTAGCAGTAAGTTTAATATAGGTACTAAGTGGCTTGAAAACATTTGTTTGTTTTTCATTGCCACTGTAAAGTATGGGATAACTAATTTTATATACCATTTAAAAATTTGCTTTATGCCAGAGCTTTAATTGTATGCCACTAAAGTTAAAAGTAGTCTCAGATCTTAGACATAGATAAAAGAATGGAGGTTTTAACTAGCCACAGACAAATGTACAAAGGATTGTAAGAATCTTAATGAAGCACTAAAATGGCAATTATGGCAAGCAAGAATACAGTAACTGTTCACGTGTGTGAAGTCAGGAGTTGACAAGTCGGCAATTGTCAGACTTTATAATCTCTGACTCTGGGCACTAAAGTTTAAGTGTAATAATCAGACAGTGTAAGTAAAGCTTTATGATGGGGCAAAGCCTGCACTTTCATGTTTTTATGCTTTTTGTGTATATGTTACATGCATGCCTGCTATGTACAGGCATACCCCACTTTTAAGTACACAATGGGGTTTATTTACTAAAGTTGGAAAGTGCAGAATCAGGCTCACTTCTGCATAGAAACCAATGAGTTTCCAGGTTTTATTACCAAAACTTAACTCAACAAGCTGGGGTTAGAAGCTCATTGGCTTATCAGTTACAAGCATTGATTACCTCTCACAGAGATCGCAATGCTCTCCTTGAAAATGCATCTATCTTTCTCTGCATATTATTATACAGGATTTATATAAATGCAACAATTGACACAGCATTTACAATACAATTCATGAAAAGAGCAATAGGAGGGCACTGCTCAAGAAATTTTACAATACTAAAGGGAGGGAAAGCAAGGCTTCACTGCCTGTTCCCTTACGAGGAATGGCAGCGGCAGCATCCAGGAGTCGTTCCGAAGATCATCTGGGGTGCCGACATCCTGGGCTCCCTGGAATGGCAGGTGCCCAAATATTAAAAGTCAGCAGCTACAGTATTTGTAGCTGCTGACTTTTAATTTTTTTCACCCAGACCGGACCTCCGGTGAGTCAATACGACTGCAGGCAGAAAGGTACCATAGCTCATATAATCATTAGAAATCAAAATTAAACCAAAATAATAAGCAGAGAAAAATATGGAAGGATTCCTCCAAGGGTATTTTTAGCAGCTAGGTATTCTAATCAAGAAAGTTTATATAGTTTATAATATTGTAAAATCTTTATTGGACAAAATTAGTACAAGAATGGGAATAGGATTTAAAATATGAGTTCTGGCTACAGGTGTGTACAATCATGTTCTATTACAGCTGTCAAGTATTACACAGCACAACTATCAATTGACAATACATTACAAGAATGAGATCCACACGAACACCCCAACACGTTTCAACTTATTCGGTCATAGTCTTCTTCAGGGTTTTTTTTGGCTCTAAAAAGATATATCAAAACATCCATGTTCAATACCTCATATTCTGTGAGCATTTGTGCATGTGATATATTAGTAAATTGATAATTACTGCTCAGGAAATGGAACTCTACCCTATAGCCATAAATTGTTTAAAAGGATCCCAGCGATCCAAAAATCTCCACACGCCGTTCCCTCCTCAAGATGAAGCCCAGGTCCAGAAGGCTTGCAAGGAGCCACACATTTCCCCATCCCAGGAGGATCCACATGTGTGGCTCCCTGCAAGCCTTCTGGACCTGGGCTTCGTCTTGAGGAGGTGGGAATGGCGCGTGGAGATTTTTGGACCGCTGTGATCCTTTTAAACAATTTATGGCTATAGGGTAGAGTTCCATTTTGTGAGCAATAATTAGCAATTTACTAGTATATCACATGCAGAAATGCTCACAGCATATGAGTTATTGAACATATGGATGTTTTGATATATCTTTTTAGAGCCAAAAAACCCCCTGAAGAAGACTATGACCGAATAAGTTAAAACGCGTTGGGGTGTTTGTGTGGATATCATTCTTGTAATGTACTTTCAATTGATAGTTGTACTGTGTAATAATTGACAGCTGTAATGGAACATGATTGTACACACCTGTAGCCAGAACTCATATTTTAAATCTTATTCCCATTCTTGTACTAATTTTGTCCAATAAAGATTTTACAATATTATAAACTATATAAACTTTGTTGATTAGAATAACTAGCTTCTAAAAAGCCCTTGGGGGAATCCTTCCATTTTTTTCAATTATTTGGGGTGTGCAGCCCTTCAAACTCTCCGATATGCGTTTTTCTATTCTAAATAATAAGCAGAAGAGAAGCTGAAAAGCATGCATAGATCCCAGGGAGCTCTGGAAAGAGATGGCCAGCAGAAGGCAGTATTCACAACATGAAAGGAGATTTTTCACGTAAAATTATATTGGATTTTCAAAAATAACTATTTGTATTCAGTGGCGGAACTACCGCCATAGTGAGCCACGCGGTGGCTATGGTGCCCGCAGCCGAGAGGGGCCCATGGGGAGGATGAGAAATGCATACTGCAGGGGGGGCGAGCACCGCCCGCTCGGTCCCCCAGCCAGAGGAAGTGAGGAGAGGAAGAGGCAAGCTGTCCGTATGAGCAGAGAGCTCAGCTGTAATAGCTTTCATTAGAATTTCCTGTGTTCCCTAGGCTCCCCGTCACATAGCCCCACCTCTTGACCCGGCGCCTTTGATAGACAGAACACCATTCCAATGCGGAACATGTGACTTCATCAAAGGCGCTGGGCCAAGAGGTGGGGCTATGTGATGGGGAGCCCTGGGAACACAGGAAATTCAAATGAAAGCTCTTATAGCTCTCTGCTCGTAAGGACAGCTTGCCTCTTCCTCTCCTCACTTCCCCTGGCTGGGGGACCGTGCAGGCAGTGCTCGCGCTCCACTCTGAGGCAACCCCACGCTCACCAACAGCCATTTGAGGGCTGCAGTATGCATTCCTCATCCTCCCCGGTAGTTCCGCCACTGGCTCGCCTCTTTCTCTGCACAGGTGAGGCTGAATTGTGCATGGGTCACACAACATTGGGTACAGGTGAGACTGCATTGGGCACAGGTGAGGCTGCATTGGGCACAGATGTGGCAGTATTGGGCACAGGTGAGGCTGCATTGGGCACAGGTGTGGCAGTATTGGGCACAGGTGAGGCTGCACTGGGCACAGGTGAGGCAGTATTGGGCACAGGTGAGACTGTATTGGGCACAGATGAGGCAGTATTGGGCACAGGTGAGGCTGCATTGGGCACAGCTGGGCACAGGTGAGGCTGTATTGGGCACGGGTCATGCTGCATTGGGCATAGGTGAGGCAGTATTGGGCACAGGTGGGGCTGCATTGGGCACAGGTGGGCACAGGTGAGGCTGTTTTGGACACGGGCAGGCCACGCTGCATTGGGAACAGGCAGGCCACATTGGGCACAGGTGAGGCTGCATTGGGCACTGGACATGCTGCATTGGGCACAGGCAGATCACGCTGCATTGGGCACAGGTCCTGCTGCATTGGGCACAGGTGAGACTGCATTTGGCACAGGTGAGGCTGCATTGGGCACTGGACATGCTGCATTGGGCACAAGTGGGCACAGGCGAGGCAGTATTGGGCACAGGTGAGGCTGTATTGGGCACAGGCAGGCCACGCTGCATTGGGAACACACAGGCCACATTGGGCACTGGTCACGCTGCATTGGGCACAGGTGAGGGTGATTGAAGCGCCAACACCAGGTGTTTGGAGTATCTTTATCTGTTGATTGTTAAACTTTCTGGAATACATATATTGCTATTGTGGTGTAGGATCTGGGCCTGTTTTTCTTTTTCTTTCTTTCTTT
The DNA here is from genome assembly GCF_042186555.1 of Aquarana catesbeiana. Lineage (NCBI taxonomy): Eukaryota > Metazoa > Chordata > Amphibia > Anura > Ranidae > Aquarana > Aquarana catesbeiana. The sequence continues at coordinate 252,741,132 of NC_133327.1, read as the reverse complement.
CTTTCTTTCTTTCTTTCTTTCTTTCTTTCTTTCTTTCTTTCTTTCTTTCTTTCTTTCTTTCTTTCTCTTTCTTTCTTTCTTTCTTCCTCCATCCCTCATTCATCTCAGACTCGAACCACACCCCCTTTGAGCCACGTCCACTATTTAATTTAAGCCCCGCCATTTTTTGTGGGGGGGCTGTTTGCAGGGGGGGCTATGAGGCCCTGTGATTTCTAATTACGCCCCTGTTTGTATTGTATTGTATGTTTGTATTGCTATTACAATGCTGATGTTATAAAATAAAAATGTTATGGTGTAACTAAAGATCACCATTAAGTGACTGAATGCTATTTTTGTAAAGTATTTTTTGATTTAGAAAATAAGCAAAAGATCTAGGGTCGCAATTCCTCTCTCTAGCTGTAGGAAACATAATATGGTTTATAGCGTGACAGGGCATTGTTGTTACCTTGCTGTTTTTTTTTTTTATTGGTTGAAACTTTCAGTATCTTGATAAAGGTTTTACGGCCACTGAACACTATTTTCTATATTTTCTAACAGGACAAGTCAGCCATTAACCCGTGGCTTCATTGAGAAAAGAGAAATAAAGCAGGCAAACTTTTTATTTGTTATTCAAGGTCTTTTAAAAAAAAAGAGTATCAACATAAAAAACAAAAAATCCTTAATAAACACTTGATTATACTACAACTTGCAATTAATTGCATCTTCTCACTGAAATCTAAAAATATAGCAGCAAATGATTGCACTATGACTGATTTGAAGCATTGTGCTACTATCTTGCAATCAACTGACAAATGAGTAACAATGCCATGAACTTGCTTGCATGTGTTCCAATTGAAGTGACTGATCACTAGCAATTTTAGTCACACAATTGCAAGACTAAAAGCTGCCTGTGTGCACCCAGCCTTAATGTTTTTGAGTGTGTGTATACAGGCTGCATCACACATCTCAGAGCCTTTTTGCTATATTGCAGTAAAGTTACAAAAAATGAAGGCTGAATGATCAATGGGGAAAGGGAAACTAGGGTAATGAATGCCTTTTGCCTGTAGCATACTCCTATAACATTATTCTCCCAGTACAGATAGACCTTTAAACACTGTGCCTAAAAGTCACTTGACTCCTTTTTTTCAATGACAAAAGATTCAAAAATAAAACAAGCAAACTATCATGCAAACTTGACACCTGTTTGTTTAATTGGACAGAATTCACTTTGTCTGTGAAGGCTGCAGTCTCAGATCCCACCACTGATGTGTAGATATTTTCCAGCTTACAGGACAAATACCTCACACTTGTGCGAGTTGTCCTGCGACTTGGGACTGCAAAGTCGCATGACAAGTCATACCCCATTATTTCCAATGAGTACCATTCATATCTGTGCGACTTCAAGTCACACCGACTTCAAAGAAGTCCCTGTACTACTTTGGGCTGCCTTTAATGCGAGTTACACAGGTATTCCCTGAAATCACAGCAAAATCACGGACGCGAAATCGCATTTTAATCGTGGCAAAATCGTATGACTTTGAAGTCGCAGTAGTGTGAAAGGGGCCTAGGGCTGGCAGACTAAGAGTGATTGTCACTGAGTTTGGTTAACTCCGCAATAAGTCCGTTACACACCAGACGGTAGCCACCGTTTTGTGTTTTAATGGAAACAGGCACCGTTTACAACATCTGCTACAGCCCTTCTGAGCCTTAAGAAATATCTGTGACAATAAATGCCCCAACAGACAGGAATATAACAGCGTTTAAAATATGGTAATATGGTAATCCTCAGAGAGGCATAGATTCTTTAAGTTCTGTTTAGACCATTTAGAGATTCCACTTAACGATTTTTAAATATTTTTTATGAAACAAAAGGAAAAAAATGGTGCAACAAAATTTTTACAGAAAAAGATATTACTAAATACACAATAAGCAACAGCAGAATAAACAGGATTACACAGGAAAAAGTATTTATTAATGTTTGCCTGGTCTTTGGTTCCTGTGCACAGTCCAATTAACTTCAAGATAAGTCTGAATCAGAGTCAATGACAATCAGAAATGACTCTGTGGGGGAGATTTACTAAAACTGGTGCACACAGAATCTGGTGCAGCTGTGTATTGTAACCAGATTCTACATTCAGCTTGTTCAAGTAAGGTTTGACAATAAAACCTAGAAGCTGATTGGTTACTTTGCACAGCTGCACCAGATTATGTGTGCACCAGTCTTAGTAATTCCCCCTTTGTGTGTATGTCTCAACATTTGCACGAAAATCATGAACAATATAAATAATGTCTGTAATATGTGAGAAATGTCAGTTTCTATTTGCTGTATTTCACAGGACGAATGTGCCATTAACTAACAATGAATCCAAAAAGAAAAAAACCTTAAAGTATACTAAAGTATACTAACGGCAAAAATTTGTTTTCATTTTGGATAGAATGGAGAAGGATTAGAACATCTGTCAAGTTTGTACTGTTGTCTGTGACCCCTTTAGGCAGATTTACCCTATTTGCCCTGTTTATCATTATCACTGGGAGTGAAAGTGAAAGAAAATCCCAATTTATGGGTTGTCACCAGAACCAGAATAGAAGGAAAATCTTTCAATGGGGACAAAAGTTCTGGTGATCCTGGTAATAACCAGACCAAGGGTGTAGCCATGGGTGCCACATGTGCCCCTTCCTACTCCTGCCTACACCTGGGATGGTGGGAGAAAAATTTTGTACACATCAACTAATTTTCTGACAAAAATGTGGTGCTTTGGGTATGATAGACTGATGCTGTGCTGGTGGTGTGGAGAGGTATAGTGGACCATTTTGATTCATTTATACACCAACCTAATGTTAATAATAGTAACATCTTCCTCGCATATAAAGTTGATATGGAGTAAACTTAGTTTCTGGATTTGAGAATCTAGAAGGTAGTCAACACTGTGGAAACACAGACCTTCCAAAATCCAACAGCAGGGAACACACTTCTCCATTTCACCATTCATCACTCTTGGCCCCTGATGAGGGGAATACCGACAGGACAGCTCCTGCCGGTTCACACAGACAAGTTGAATAATAATTAATTGCATCATGAAAGCAGAGATTTAAGACAAAGGTTTAAAGCATGGGGGTACCCCAACTCAGTTTGGAGAAAAAGTAAAGCCTTAGCTTTAGCCAAATATAGATCTGACATTTTAGCTAAAAACAAGTACCAGGTGCGCAACAGGAACAGCGTCAAGGATAATACAAGTAAGAATTAGAAACTAGGGGTAGTTACACCTTATGGAACTCATTAGAGTATGATGGGATCACTTTTGGAAAAATATTGGCATACCTAATGTTGGATAAGAGACTTGAATTGATTATAGGTCAAAACCATGTCTCACTTCGAAGAGGACCCCAATGATAGGAGATATGCTGGTCAATAATGAATAGATCCCAAAATCTTTGTTTCAGCTGTAGCGCTGGTTGATTTTTTAATCTACCGCTGATAGGTTAATCTTGTGGGTTACTTGTTAGAGGAAGTTAGATTTGCCTCTGTTCCAGCTTGGCTGAGTTGCATGTAGTTCCACACTGTGCCGGTGGGTGTCGTTGTCACCATTGGCTGGTGTTGGAAAAGCAATGTGTTGAAGCATATGAGTGCTCCTCTGTCCCAGAGACAACTCGGTGGAGGTGGTCCTCCGAGTTGCATTCTGGGAGAGGGTATTTATGGGACAGACGCCATGTTTGGGGGTTCGTTTTCAGCCACCTGCTGGCCCTCCTGGCCGACAGGTATGCGTTAAGAATACCACCTGTCTGGGGCCTACCACAGCAGCAGAGGAACGGTCCTGAGCTGTCTATCCTGAGAGAAGAAGCTGGACAACCAAGGTGATCCCAGGGGAGGACCCGTCATGGAAGGATCATGCAGAGTGCTGGTCTGGAGAGGGACCTGGTGACTCGGTTGGAGGACATATCCTGAAGTAATCTTACTGCATAGTACTGACGGGTTGGCTTAAAGGTCCAAGTACTGTGTCTGACATTCATTGCAAACCAATACATCCTGTGGCAGAGCATCGTACGGGTTTTATTCCAGACCAGTCTGTGGCAGAGACTTTTGTTCATGCTGCGTACTGGCTGCTAGGCAAGTGAGAGAGGCCTATCCAGGCGGGCAAAGATTGGGTCCCACAAGGGGAGCGCATTCAACCATTCAACCGCAAGTGTTCAATTCCAGAGAATGTTCTAAAGAATACTAAGGATAGGTATTGGAGCTTCCCTGCAACTTTCCTTCTGCCTCTTTCCTGCTACTTCCTTTATTATTTGTTCATTAAAGTATTGAAAAATCTACTCAAGCATTAGTGTCTACATCATCCAGAGGTAAACTCAACGGGACCCTAGACCCGGGGCCGGTGAAACAGAGGTATCAAGAAGGTAACAGCCCGCTTTAAAACAGCAGCTCCACCGAGAGTTAGTGCTACACAGCCATCTAGGAACTACTGTCACGTTCAAATGTGGGCACTGTTTGATACACACATATATACATAAGATATCTTTTGAGACTGTGCACACATAAAGTAGCTTGACTTTCGATCCTTTTAGAATTGCTCTTCAAAATGGATTGTGTACCTAATTTTGTATCTCTGCCCAAAAATGTATGTAGAGAAGATAAAATGGGAGATCATAAAAAGGATTGGGGAACACATGGCCAGTAAGGATGAACTGAACACCCCCAGAACTTGCAAACAGGCAAAAAAAATCGGATGAACACACGAACCCCGTTAAAGTATATGGGACAAGAACATGAACAATCAAAAGTACTCGTTTTAAAGGCTTATATGCAAGTTATTGCCATAAACAGTGTTTGGGGACCCGGGTCCTACCCCAGGGGACATGTATCACGTGCAAAAAAAAAAATATTTAAAAAATGGCTGTTTTTCCAGGAGCAGTGATTTTAATAATGCTTAAAGTGAAACAATAGAAATGAAATATTCCTTTAAATATCATGCCTGGGGGGTGTCTATAGTATGCCCGTAAAGTGGCGCAGTTTTCCCGTGTTTAGAACAATACCACAGCAAAATGACATTTCTAAAGGAAAAAAAGTCATTTAAAACTGATCGCAGCTGTAATGAATTGTCAGGTCTCAGGCAATATAAATAAAACGTCAGTTCAGCACTGGATGAAAGATGCAAGGGTCTGTCAGGAGTCCAGAAACTCATTGACCTTTTATACACACACACTAATTACAAGCAAACTGATCACAGGTGAGGATGGTTGCCTTTAATAGCCATTCAAACCCCTTTGTGTCAACTTGTGTACATATTATCAGGCCAAAATCACCAGGGTATGTAAACTTTTGATCAGAGTCATTTGATTAGTTTCTGTTGTGATTATAAATTAAAAAGAGTAAACACAGTTGATTGATAATAAATGGCTTCAGCCAAACACTAACCTCGAGTGCAAGAAAAGTATTTGTTTTATCATTCATATTCTCTGAAAACTGGCCAAGAAATCATAAATTCTTCCAGGGTATGTAAACTTATGAGCACAACTGTATATAAATATACATACACACAAACAAGCCTTACATTTTTATTCTTTATTATTTTACCATCTGCCTCCTCTGACTTAGTGTGCATGTGTTTCTTATGAAGAGCCTATTATGGCTCAGTGACTCCACTTTGAATATTTACATATACTCAGCACTAGACAAACACACAGGTCAGATACAGGCCATTTGATCCAAATGTATTACTACATCATGCTGTAGGAAAGGTAGTAGGGCCGGGTCTTTTTTTTTTTTTTTTGCATGGATTGGTGGGGAGTTTCGGGGGGAGGGATCGGGGGGGCGACGTAGATGGAGATACAGTGCTGTGAACATAATGATTTTTTGATATTGTATAATCATTTTCTATTTTAATAAATGCATGATTCAGTAATTTCAAGCTGGTGTTTCTCTCCACATTTTTTTCTTAAAGTTTGGTTAGACAACCAGAGATTCCCTCACTTGCAGGCATTTCCTCTCACTGTTTTGGCTATGGGACAGGAAGCAAAATCTTCCCAACTGCACACAGATGGCAAAAAATAAATAAACAGTTGTTTTACCCCTCTTACTCTGTCCAAAATGATAAAAAAACATGTTTTGGATTATAGCCTAACAGTATATATTAAAAATAATAAACCGGAAGAGGAAATTATCTAAGGGAAACCACTTCACTGTGTACAAAGTGAATAGAGATTCCTGTGCGGAACTCTGTTGTTTGACAAGTTTACCAAAGTGAAATCCTTCACAGATAAGCAACAGATCACCTACGGTAAACAAAAGAGTTCTGTCTATGCCACATTGTATCAGTTCTGTGTAGCAATTCACTCTCTACAGTAGCTGATCCATTATACTATCGGTGGCGGGCACAGGAATCTCCATATACTTTGTACACAGTGCAGAGGTCTCAATCTTATTACTTCCTCTTCTAGTCAAAAGTTTTTAGCCTATATTGCTAGGCTTTTATCTCTATTGATCAAAATTTCTTAAGGAATTTTCCTTTTAAGATCAAATGATAAGTAATGTTACAGGGAATGATGCTTCCTCCTCTTTGTATGACTGGTCCTCTGAAGCAGCTCCTCTTCGCTGCTTGACTGGACATATTGTTCATCCTGCATTGTATGTAAAGACAGTGAAAACTGGCCACATCCCAGGTGCATTAGCAAGCAGAGCAGAGCACCAGTTGATATGGTAGCAGGGAACAAGGTACAGTACATACTGTTCCCTATTTCAATCTCCCAAGACAAAAAGAGCATTTAACCCTTAAAGCATGTGTGTGTTTAGGTGGTGGTGGTTTGGGGGGAGGGGGCAAGGTTAGTTTTCAGGTTCCCCCAGAGTTCCTAATTTCTCCTACACCACTGCAAACCATGGTGCCTTGCTTTAAAATATTCATCTGCTGATGTTGTGGCTCCTCTTCTTGCCTGCAGCTCAGTGGAGCTTTGCTGGGGAACAAATAAGTATGTGTTGAAAGTAGTAACAGATGTGGAACTTGCACCTACAGAAAAAGAAGACAATATCTGCATTGTAAAGAGAAGTATGGGTTTGGAGGTATTGCAGTTTCATACTTACCTAGGTGGATGTAGCATGGGTCAGATGCTGCATCTGTCCCCCGGCGCCTCTGCACTGAGAACCAACTGATTGAACATCACCGATGGCTCAGTTCTCTCGGCTCCCTTAGCAGAGAGCTGCTGCCTGTCAATGAGCAGCTCTCCTGCTCTGCTCCTCCGCGCTCACTTGAGCGCTGAGCTGTGGAGGGGCGGGAGTGGCTGTCTCAGCGGCTCGTTGAGAGGCTGAGATGGGTATCAGTCCAGGCACCTGGCGAATGCAGACTCCCAGAGTCGGGATGACGCGGTGCCTGGACTGATATTGGTGACCTCAGCAGAGAGTGGACTTCAGACTGCTTTTTTCTCTGTTGAAAACAGGTCACATGAGTGCAAAACGTATTGCACTCCTTTGACCCATAGGAGAAGCCCAGCCAAACAAGCTCAGGCTGGAATTCTCCTTTAAGCCAAAGGGCATAATATGTTTTACCACTAACTACGTGCAGACTTCTTTTAGATCACAAGTTCTACAAGCCAGTTAGCCATGCCTGCTAACCAAAACAATCATGTTATACCACAATCTGGAATATTATATACATCATATTGTTACAGGGAGATAAACATTAAATGTATTTAGTACTGCACATGAGCTAATCATCTTGGTTGACCTTCAAAGAGTTATGCTTTATTTCTGTATCCAGTGCCTCTATTTACTTTAGTACATGGAGATCTGCTGAAAGAAACGTACTGTAAATCCATTGGATTTTTTTTTTTCATGCTTGAAAGGGATAAAGCGTTCAGTATACAGAAGTCTGCAGAGCACTTTGCAGGTTTATGATCTTAAAGGAAATTAAATGTCTGAATCCAGGGCAAGTTGGTTGATGTCTTTCTGGAGATTTGTATGAATTTTTTCTCCATCCACCTGAAACGTTCCACACATACAAAATCACAAGGAAGATTTTATGATTGCAATTAATAGCTTTATTATCAGACCAGATGTTTCCTGAAAAATTAAAACATAAGCGCGTCATATCTGTGACATTAAGAAGAAAAGATTATAAAAAGAAAAATAAATGAAAAGCCAGGACTATGAATTTGATGTGTTCTTTAGCTTTCAAATTTAAAAGAAGGTTAAAATTATTTTAAGAAAAAGCACAACTCTTGTACTGTATCTATACTGCTAGGGATTTCAGTGCAGCAAAGACACTGTATTGTCAGCTCACTACAGGAAGTTAGGAGCTTGCTGGATTTTTGTCAGGATAAACAGATAATTTGTGCACTTACTGAACAGATATAGCAAACACTTTCAATGGTATATTTACCGGACCAAAGGGTGGCACATATAAGAAGTTATTTGTTAAGGTTTAAATATCAAGCCAATCTGCTATTTGGTAAAAAAGAAAAAGACCCCTGCATTATAAAGTTTTACTGTAACTTTAATAAAGATCTACAGTATATGCTCTATGCTATATGATAGTTATGTTCTAAAGAAATGTCAGAGTACTTTATATAAGTTCATATTAAATGAAAATAACCATACTGTATAAATTACAATCAATATTATATAGAATCATGTCAAATAGAATTAATCAAGCTGTGGCATTGCTAGGATAGTGAAAGATCTGAAACACCCTTGGACACCCTGAAGGAAGCAATGTTGCAGCTCACCCAGCATGCCGCAATCCAGAAGTGTGTAATGCACAAAATGCAAGGGTCAGTAGTATGTAAGTCACACAGTGCAGGGTCAGCAGTATGTAATATGCAGAGAGCGCGTTGGCGCGCGCGTTCCTGTGCGTGCTGCTGAGCATGTCCCTGCAGACGCTGGTTGGTGTACTGGCATGCGCGCGCGGGCATGAGCGCGCCTGTGAGCGACGGCGTGCACATGCGCGCGCTGTTTGGCGCCAATCGGCCTATTTAGGTTTGCCATGCACTCTGCTCAGTGCTGCCTGATCATCAGCTTCCGGGTCCTAGCTTCCCAGTATCTGTCCCAGTGTTCCTGTGTTCCTGATCTCCTGACGACCCGGCTTGCCTCTGACTCTCCTTTGATTGCTGCCCGTACCCGACCTTGGCTTGTTTGACCCTTCTTCTGCCTGCTCCTTTGTACTGTGCTGCCTGTCTGTTGCCGAACTCTGCCTGTACCCGGATCTGCCTGCTTGCTCCTGTTCAGCACCTGTTTGCCTGTGCTTGAAGTTCTATTTCCATCCAGCACCTGGATCCCTCATCAGGCTCTCTTACCATTCCTTACTCCCGTGCCTCCTGTCCATCCTACCTTGGGCCGCGAGTGGGATACGTACGGGAGACCACCCTCTGCCCAAGCGGACTCACCGGCCTGGTAAGTAAAGTCTGACAGCAGGGGTCAGTCATATGTAATGCACAGAGTGCAGTGGGTAAAGTACTGAGCGTAGGGGTCAGGAGCATGTAATGCACAACATTCAGGAGTCAGTATGTGATGTACATAATGCAGGGGTCAGGAGAATGTAATGTATGGTGTACAGGGGTCAACGGTATGTTATTTACAGAGTAAAGGGGTCAGGAATATGTATTCCCCCCCAAGCATTGATTCCTCACCCCCTAACAAAACTTACTCCTTACCTCTCCAAACAACGAACTTACTCCTAGAACACTTTTTGCTTTTAACCCCCCCTTCCTCAAGAACACCCCTACTTACCACCATTAGCAACACCCCCCCCCCCCAAAAGAGAACACCATCTTACAATATCAGAATAAAACCCCTCCTTACCCCTATCAGAAAATATACTTCACCCCCTAAGAAAACTCCTCCTTGTCCTGGTCTGCAAAAATTTCCCACCTATGAAGCAAAAATATGCCCTGCAGCAGAAAGATCCCCTCAGTGCAGACATCTTTGCTCAGCAAAAAAGTTCTCCTCTCCCAAACAAAAATCTCCACCCCGACCACCAAAATCCCCACTCCTTAGCACCAAAATCTTCACTTCCCAGCACAAAGATGCCCACTTTTCCAGCATCCCCCAGCCACGTATGCACCAGAAAGAGAGTGGCACCCACATGGAGTAAAGGAGGATTCTACCTGTCATATGACATGTCAAAGCTGAGGAGGAGCCTAGGAATTACCTCAGCTTTGCACTGCTGTTCCGATCTAAGATACAATTTGTGTCTGTATAGGGACTCCTGTAAAGCAGGAAAATGTAGGGCATCACTGACCCAGAACACTGAGGAGGAGACCTAGGCACTTGCCCCACTACCTGGCACTAGGGACACCCACGAGTATGTGATTATCTGCAGAAACTCCTTTTGGCAGGTTTACTGCCTACTGCAGAACGTACACAGTACCTACGAAAGAAGTCTCCAGAAGGCTGGAATTTCTTGTTCTCTGTTCCATGGATTCTGATCATTGTTTACACAGTTTAACCAGTTCTGGACCACCCATCGCATATATACTGTGGAAGGCCGGCCCAGCTGCGCAAAATCATGTACAGGTACGTAATTTTGTGCACGAGATCCAGGGGGCGCACACGCCGCTCCCGCTGTGATTGGACAATTACCATTGCGGCCGCCGGGACCCACTGATCGTTCAGAAGAAAGGGAGAACAGTGGTCTTCCTATGTAAACAAGGCAGACTGCTGTTCTGTCAGAGAGTAAAAGAGATCTTGTCTCTCTTTTCCTCAAGTGCATCCGTCCCCCACACAGTTAGAAATCATTCCCTAGGAGCACACTTAACCCCTTCATCATCCCTGGTGTTAACCCCTTCTCTGCCAGTGTCATTTATACAGTGACAGTGCACTTTTTTTAACACTGATCACCAGGGGTGTTGCTAGGTGGAAAAAAGACCAGGGGCTTCAGCCCGAAGTCCAAGGCCGGCACGGCGGGGGGGCCTCTAGTGGCGCTGGGTTTTTTTGGTTGGGCTGAGGGGTTGTGTGGTTGTGTGGCGGGGGGTAGGCTGACTTGCTGGTTGCTGCCTGGCTTACCAGTGCCCATCAGTGCTGACCACTAAACTGACCTACCTACCTGACATACACTGACCTACCTGACACACACACTGACCTACCTGACATACACACACTGACCTACCTACCTGACATACACTGACCTACATACACTGACCTACCTGACATACACTGACCTACCTGACCCCCACTGACCTAACTGACCCACACGGACCTACCTGACATGCACTGACCTACCTGACATACACTGACCTACATACACTGACCTACATACACTGACCTACCTGACATACACTGACCTACCCAACATACACTGACCTACTTACAATGACCTACCTGACATGCACTGACCTACATACACTGACCTACCTGACATACACTGACCTACATACACTGACCTACCTGACCCACACTGACCTACCTGACATACACTGACCTACCTGATACACACTGACCTACACACACTGACCTACCTGACATACACTGACCTACGCTGACCTACCTGACCCACACTGACCTACATACACTGACCTACCTGACCCACACTGACCTATCTGACCTACCTGACCTACACTGACCTACACACACTGACCCACAGACACTGACCAACCTGACCCACACTGACCTACCTGACCCACACCGACCTACCTGACCTACCTGACATACACTGACCTACCTGACCCACACTGACCTACCTGACCCACACTGACCTACATACACTGACCTACCTGACCCACACTGACCTACCCACACTTACCTACCTGACATACACAGACCTACATACACTGACCTACACCAACCTACCTGACCCACACTGACCTACATACACTGACCTACCTGACCCACACTGACCTACCTGACCCACACTGACCTACATACACTGACCTACCTGATATACATACACTGACCTGGTACCTGCCATACACACACTGACTGACCTACCTGACCAGAAGGAGACAGACTTCATGTGTACAGGTCCTGCAGCAGCAGCTCAGCCGTGGTGCTGGTGTGTGAGGCAGCCAGAGGAGTGGAGGAGAGCCGCCCGCCTGAGCACCGATCGGAATTCCCGCCTTCTTCCTCTTCCAGTCAGAGCATACTGGGAGAGGACTGATAGGTGGAGTGCAGGCTCTGAGAGGCACTGGTGATGCTGCTCAGGATGGCGATGTCTTCTCTCTCTCCCTCCTGGGCTCTTCCCTGCTGCCCAGGTATCTCCATCCCTGCTGCTCTGCACTCCACCGGAGGGATGCTCCAGTCCAGAAATGGCAGGCCCCATGAGCACTATCCTCCTCTGCTTTGAATCCTGGGCAGTGTGGGCACAGTGGGCAGTGATGTCACTGGTTGCTAGCTGCTAGGCGGCTATAGCAACCAGTGACTAAGAGTAGAGTCAGGCGGGGGCGGATCTGGAGCTGGAGCCGGAGCCAGCGCTACCACGGCTCAGTCCGCCCCTGTCCCCTGCATTCTAGGACAAGAGACTCGGGGCTATTAGCCCCAGGCTTGGGGCTGTAGCCTCAATAGCCACCCCCTGACGACGCCTCTGCTGATCTCTGTATTGGTGCCATTGGTCCCTAAAAAGTGTCACTTAGTGTCAGATTTAACTGTCGCAATGTCGCAGTCCTGCTAAAAATCGCTGATTACCAGTAAAAACAATAGAAAAAAAAGAAAAAGTCAATAAAAACATCCCATAGTTTGCAGACGCTATAATTTTTGTGCAAATCAATCAATAAACGCTTATTGGGATTTTTTTTTTTTTTTACCATAAATATGTAGTAAAATATATATTGGCCTAAATTAATGAATCATTTGATTTTTAATGTTTTTTTATTGGGGATGCTTTATAGAAGAAATTAAAAAATATTGATTTAAAAAAAAAAAAAATTGTCAGTCTTGTTTATAGCACAAAAAATTAAAACTGCAGAGGTGATCAATCAAAAGAAAGCTCTATTTGTGGGAAAAAAGGACATACATTTTATTTGGGTACGCGCAATTGTCAGTTAAAGCAGCGCAGTGCCGTATCGCAAAAAATGACCTGGTTAGGAAAGGGGTAAAATACCTTCCAGAACTGAAGTGGTTAATTTCTTCTTTTTTTTTAAATGCTATAGATCAAGTTCCATCTGTGTAAACTTCACATTATTATCTGTGTTCTAATCTCTATGCAGCTGATACATATCACATCATTTATTTCCTTAGTAACTGCTGTGTGTCCCAGCTCAGCCCGTTTCTGTTTGCCAATCAACCCCCAACCACCGCAATTCTATATTAAAAGGGACTGACCAGATCACTGCCTAAATCTGCCTAAATCACTGACTTTTGCAGTAAAATATAATCAGGTTTATTGAACTTTAACATCAAAAGAAACTTCAATGATATATTTATATGAACTCAAAAAGATGCCATTTGGTGCAATGCATACTACATCTCTAATATAAATATCAGTACAAAGGAAAAAAGAACTAGGATTTTCACTGTGCCATAAAGTCTCAGTCATAATTTTCACACCAATCTTGTTAAAATAATATTGCTTTTTATGAGGTACAAAGCATTAAACTGAGATAAAATTATAAACAATATATTAGCTTTTTCTCTATGATGGGTCTCAAAACCTAACAGACAAGTTCCCATTAATAACACTGCATTACATAATATACAGAAAGAGTACAATAGTTAATATTGATGGAAAGCACTATTTCTGCCACAAACTGGAAGAGAGATTTCTTATGGTCCCAACACATTTACTTACTTCTCTTCTTCAGGGGACCGTCAAAGCTCCTGGAAACATATCACTGATTGCATTAAAGAAAATCAAAGCCTAGGGTACACACTCTGGAGATTATAGTCCAAAGAAAACAACGGGGGATGGATAGCAATGGAGCCCATATAAAAGAGCCATCAAGTTCTATAAGCAATGTCTCAAAAAGATGAGTAATAATCACAGAGTATTCCAGAGAAAGCTTTGTTACTCTCTCCAAGGGTACACAATGGTATCCAAAAAACACTGTGTTCCACAGAGTTGGCAGTCTCTGCAAACAGCATATGAGGCCCAATTATACCATTTTGACAATCTATGCAAAGAAGCTGATTAACATACTAGATGACATACCCCTCCTTAGTACCAGCCAGACTCACTTATGTAATATGGAGCAAGATAACCCAAAAAGTAGATACATATAAACAGATATCTGTTTATATGTATCTACTTTTTGGGAGATATATATATATATATATATATATATATATATATATATATATATATATATATATACACACACAGACATTATGTATATAAACATAGTTCCTGTGCAGGTGTGAAAAAATGCTGTAATTTAACCGCTTCAATACAGGGCATTTTCACCCCCTTCAAATCTCCAACCCCATTTGCAAAAATGCAGCTCCAAAATTGCAAGGAAAAGGGAAAAGATCCATAAGCCGCACATCATGAAGCAAACCCATGTGCATGAGGTGGGGTGAATGGCCTTTTGCAAACAAACTGCCTTTTGCTACAGCCAAATATTTTAAATTTTGACTAGTCAGTACAGAGCACCTGCTACCATTTTTGTGTACCTCCGTTCCTATGTTTCTGTGGACAGTGGAGTCACTTAGCCTTGTTTCCACATCTAAGGTATGGCTTTTTGGCCGTAATTCTTCCATGAAGATTACTTTGGGTCCAGACTTTTTCAGATAGTAGATGAGTGTACCTGGGTCCCACTGGTTTCTGCCAGTTCTGTGCTGATGGCACTGCTGGACAATTTCCAATGTCAAAGGGAATTAAGCATGATGTGTCTTTCATCTGCTGCATTGTTTCCTTGGCCAACCTCTGCTTTTATGGTCCTGAATGTTGCCCGTTTCTTTATGCTTCTTCAATAGAGCTTGAAAAGCACATCTTGAAACCCAGTATGCTTCGAAATATTTGCCTGACCTTGTTGATGCATTATAACTACCTTATGTCTTGTTGCTGTGCTCAGTCTTGCCATGGTGTATAGCTTGTGATATGAAAAACGTCTTCCACAACCTCACCTTAGTAGCAGAGTTTGGCTGTTCCCCATCCAGGTTTAGGCCTCCTACACAGCTGTTTCTGTTTCAGTTAATGACTGAGTTTCAAGCTACATATGAAACTGATGATCATTAGCACCTGCTTGGTATAATTGATTAATCATACACCTGACTGTAATCCTACAAAACCAAAGTGTGCAAGTGTAAGAATTGATGCTGGTTTTGAAGCCAAAGGATAATAGTCACACTTAAAACTAATTTGATTTAGATTTTTCTTCTGTTCGCTCACTTTGCATTTTGTATATTGGTAAAAATAAACAATTAAAATATATATTTTTGAAAGCATTCTTACTTTACAGCATTTCTTCTTACAGTGCTTACTTTGTAAATGATTGTGCTTAAAAAAGCACAAGCATAGAGGGATCATTTGAGGTGCATTAGTTGCATCAGTTGCTCTAAGTTTAAGGCTGGCTAATTAAAGCCAGCAGCCTTCCCTTGTGCTGTGAATGGATCAATTACAAAGTACCAGATGGAGGCTTAGCAAAATGCAAGAAGTTTTTCTTAGCTGTAATCACCTGAGATCTTTAGTCACTGGCGACCCAATTAAAATGTCTTGGCACAAATGAAGGACAAACATTTGAATGATTAAGACGTCTGAAAGCTTCTGATGACATCAAATTGTATCCATGAATCAGGCAGGTGCAATTAACCAGTTATAGTAAGCCTGATCTAACTGACAGGTCAATGTTATTTTTCTGTGTATTAGGGTCCAGGGTATAAGTCACTTCTATCTGTTATCTATTTTTAAATAGGTTGAGCTGACTTTTTAGTTACAGTTTATGTCAAAAGAAAAGTGAAAGTCCGCAGGTGAACAGGGTATGATATGCATGCTTCAATATTTAAAAAATTATTTTCTTGAGTTTTCTTTTCTCTCTTTTTTGCAATAAATATCTGTATTTCAAGGCAAAAAGGTTAATAGTTTGTAGTAACCCATTTAAAGGCAATTGTTTATCAGCCTAATAGGCAGCTCTCCGCCAATTCAAACCTTTGCTCTGTCACTTGAGCTTTGGGTACCAAAGGCAAATTCGAGCCCTCCATGCTCATACATTTAGTGTGGAAAGGAAAAGACAATGGGGTTTATTTACTAAAGGCAAATCCACTGTGCAATTGGAAGTGCAGTCACTGTAGATCTGAGGGGGACATGCAAGGAAAATAAAAAACAGCATTTTAGCTTGCACATGATTGGAAGATAGAAATCAGCAGAGCTTCCCCTCATTTCAGATTTTACCCTCAGATCACAGCGACTGCACTTCCAAGTGCACTTTCAGTGCACAGTGGATTTGCCTTTAGTAAATCAAACCCTAAGTCCTATAAGGTGAAATGCATTAGAGGTGTAGTCCTAGGGTGAAGAGTGTCATTTCTAAGCCCATGTACATGAGACAGAATAAACGTGGAGTGATTGATCCAGAGTGCAATGGATCTTTTCTGTTCTGCAATTGTTTATTAGTTTACTCGAGAATGAATAAGACGCTAAAAGGTTTGATTAGCTGCTAATGGTAACTGGGCTTTTTTCTCCTCTGCATACAATTATTAAAAAGGTAAAATATTATAAATATTTCCTTAACAGGTACAATTTATACATATTATTCTATGGCAATATTAATGACATAATTGTACAGTGATTTGTTGCCATAATTCAGTGTGCTTGTACAACCAAGCAGTAGAGGGAGGTTGTTGATTTCGGTACAAAGTTTGGCTACCTCCTTAACCTCCCTGGCGGTATGATTATTTCGGATTTTAGGTGCTGAAAGTAGTACAATCATTTTGCATGGAAATTTGGCGTTTTATATTGTAAGCCTGTAATTCTTAACAATAACACACTTAAATCTGTCCAAACAAGAGTCTAGTAGATATCCCGGGTATGATAAAGTTTGAAACACAAAAACATAAATTATAATATAATAAATAAATTAAATAATTAAAAAAAATAATAATCGCTCAATTCTGCAAGTGTTCTAATTTACTATCGCTGTTTTCTAGCTGGTCTAAAGCCACTTTTGACGTAAAGGGACACTTTTTGGTTGCTATGGACAATCTCCAGTTTCCAGGCAGAAAGAACAGTATATATAACATAAAACTGCATGCAGGGCATGGGCCAAAGCACTGGGGACAAAAGGGATGTGAAATAATTTCATACAGTACTGTATGAAATTATCGCTCGCAGGGAACGGAGCCTGGCACGGAGAGGCTTTGGAGGAGACAGAGCCCACAGACACAGTGGGGGACATTGCAGGATCCTGGGGACAAGGTAAGTACAGCGGCACCAGCATCCTGCAATGTAATCCCGAGTGTGGCTCGAGGTTACCGCTTATGGGACTGAATTTTAACCCCAAGCCACACTCAGGAAAACCGCCAGGGAGGCTACAGTCTATTTTAAGGCAAAAAACAAAACAAAAACATATACATTTCTGTATAACATACACAATTCCCCATATTTTTATTCCTTTAAAGAAACATACTTGTTGATATATCATATGTTATAGACTGTATAGAGTGGTGTCAGTCCTGCCCATTTTTCTTTTGATAAACTACTTAATCCCACCTAGTGTCTTCATCCCTAGAACATAGGCACTCTTGTAGTTCCAAGATAAAAACTGAGAAGGTGAAAAAGACTCTGAGATAACAGAGAAAGTGTGCAGAGAACATAGCACAGTTTTGAATTTCTGAATAGAATGACATTTCTTGGCACCTTTAAAACAGATATAACAAAAGGCTTTCGATGGTAGATTTAAGAGACCACAAAGTAGCAAATAAGAGAAGTTCTTTGTTAGACCCCTTTCACACTGAGGCGCTTTTCAGGCGCTTTCACGCTAAAAAAAGCACCTGAAAAGCTCACGAACACCTATTTCCATTAAAATCAATGAATGCTTTCACACTGGGGCAGTGCACTGGCAGGGCGGTGAAAAAAACGCCCCTCTCCATTGAAATGAATGGAAAGCGCTTCAAAAGCGCCTAAAAAGCTCTTCAAAAGCGCCTAAAAAGCTCTTCAAAAGCGCTCAGTGTTTTACTGGTAATTAAGAAGCGCTTCGGTGTGAAAGGGGCCTTAGGGATTACTTACACTTTTAGGGTGACTGATGTGCAATGCATATTCCTATTTTAAATTCAAATACAAGAATCTTTTTGTAAAGTGCTCAGTGATCAGGTAGCACCCAGGCCACTGCTGTTTTGGTTTTGCAACCTCTGTGCATTAGAAAGTCCAAACTTTCTCCCAAATGCAGTAAAAACTGAAGATCTAATCTTTTCTCACTCTATCCTAGTCTAAAAAATAAGTTTTGACTGGAACTCCATTTTAAATATAAATGTTGACTGAAGAGAGTTTTGACTACATACATGTGAAACATCCATTCTTAGTTCTACAGTGCCTGTTTGTAGATGGTTTTTGTATTTCACATTGTAATTATGTAATTCTTGTACTCATTGTTTGCTAGTTTTGCTTAGCATTCATGGTATAAGTATATTCAGAATAATTTAACAGAAAATTACCCACCACTATGCAAACCAACATCGAATGAAAGTGTTTGTAAAGCCACTTTTTTTCGTTCCATAGTTAGATAACATGATGCTCCCCAGTGTACGTGATTTATAAAAATATGCCGCCTAATACCTTATTCCTGAGCGCTGCTCGCCGCTCACGTGACTGCCCGCTGGTCTCCTCTTCTCCTCTCTCTGATAGCTGCAGGGGGAGGGTGCTTGGTATCCCCTGCTGGGAGGAGGAGAGGAGAAGAGGAGACCAGTGGGCAGTCACGTGACCGCCAAGCGGCGCTCGGAAATAAGGTATTAGGTAGCATATTTTTATAAATCACATACACTGGGGAGCATCATGTTATCTAACAGAGGTAACTATAGAACGAAAACACAGTTAAATTTACAGCAGGAGGGGGGATCTAGGAGCGAACGGAGCTGACAGGCAGGAAGGGTAGGGGGGAGTGAGGACAAAGGATAGAGCGGATGACGGAGGCACATAAACTGACCATGGTGTCAGGGCTCAGCAGCCATGATAAACCGTGGTCAGTTTACAGGGGGGAGGGCAGAACCAGGAATGTCAGCCAGGTAATTCAGGTGATCAAATTACACAGCACAAGCACTGTGATGCATAACATGCTTTAAAGGAACACGGTCCAACTTTTTTTTTTTTTTTTTTTTTTTTTTTTTTTAGGGTAACAAACACTTTGAAAAAATGCATAAAGCCAATAACTAGGATCATAGCCTTAACCTTCTTCAACAGCTTTACAATAGAAAAAATAGTAGATTGCTATAAAACAGAGTAATAGTAATAGTAGTAGTAGTAGTAGTAGTTGTAGTAGTAATAGTACTGGCAACACTGTGTGATTGTAGATGTAAGCTTGTGTTGGTACCTTGCCTTGTTAAATACATTCGCACTAGCATGTATTGGGGAGAAACAATTCCCTGGTTCACAAAGGGTTGCATTAACAAAATTTGGTACAGCTGTGCATAGTAACCAATCCACTTCTAAATTCAGTTTGCTCAGTTAAGCATGACCAATAAAACCTAGGAGCTATTTGGTTACTATGCACATTTGCACTAGATTCTGGGTGCTTTTTACCAAATATTAGTTTGGTATTCACATACCTACTGTATATTTGACTTAGGGACCTGATACCTTGTATGCACTATAGGCTGATAGAGACATACATTTTAGTACTTTTGGGTGTCTACAATTAATATCCCGAAGAGTGCAGGTTTAACCCCTTCCCACCGAGCGTACGCAGATGTGCGTACTTGGCTTTTCGGGGTTATACCGGGATGATGCCCGCAGCTGCAGGCATCATCCCGGTACCGTTGTTTAAAGCTGGCGATCAGCTATCCAGATATAACAACCAATGCAGCTAAAAGCTGCTCGTCTGTTATACCGGAGCAGCGGGAGGGGACGTCCCCCCCTCCTGCCGCCTCCCGACGCTCTTACCAGGCCTCCCGTGCCATCGGGAGGCCCGGTGACCAATCGGGTGCCTCCGGCGGCTGGGGGCGGGTTGGAACGAAGCTGTGGGCAGCTTCGTTCCAGCCTTCTTATTGTAAACGTGGAAGCGACATCATGACGTCACTTCCCGTTTACTCGGCTGCCAATGGCGCCGGTTTTAAAAAGATACACAGTATTCAGAATCACCGTTTTTGGCGATCTGAATACTGTGAAGTGCAAAGGAGGGATCGGGGGTGTTTTAGACCCCCGATCCCTCCATAAAGAGCACCTGTCACCACCTATTACTGTCACAAGGGATGTTTAAGTGATCAAAAAACATTTTTTTTTAAACACATTTTATAAAAATAAAAATAAATAAAATAAATAAGAAAAAAAATTTTTTTTTAAAGCGCCCCTGTCCCCGCGAGCTCGCGCAGCAAAGAAAACGCATATGGAAGTTGCGCCCGCATATGTAAACGGTGCTTAAATCACACATGTGAGGTATCGCCGCGATTGTCAGAGCGAGAGCAATAATTCTAGCACTAGACCTCCTCTGTAACTCTAACCTGGTAACTGTAAAAAAAATTTAAAGCGTCGCCTATGGAAATTCTTAGGTACTGTAGTTTGTCGCCATTTCACGAGTGCGTGCAATTATAAAGCGTGACATCGTTGGTATCTATTTACTCGGCGTAACATCATCTTTCACATTATACAAACAAATTGGGGTAACTTTACTGTTTGGATTTTTTAAAATTCATGAAAGTGTCCCTTTTCCCAAAAATTTGCGTTTAAAACACTGCTGCACAAATACCGTGTGATATAAAATATTGCAACAATCGCCATTTTATTCTCTAGATTCTCTGCTAAAAAAATATATATAATGTTTGGGGGTTCTAAGTAATTTTCTAGCAAAAAATACTGATTTTAACTTGTAAGCACCAAATTTAAAAAATAGGCTTAGTCATGAAAGGGATAATAAACAGTGCAGTGATGTAATCCCTGTATTGCACATGGCCTGTGCAGGGAGCAGAGCTGTAGGAGGGACTCAGCAGACCCACCCACTACAGGCCACCTGCAGAAAACTACAGAAGAGAGAGAATACGCTTAAGTCCCCTTTCACACTGATACAACTTGTCCCACGATTTTGTACTGCAAAATCGTATGACAAGTGATTCTCCATGATTTTCAATGACTACTATTCATATTGGCACAACTTTAAGGCCCCTTTCACACTTATACGACTTCAAAGTTGCGCGATTTTACCGCGATTTCGCGGCGGCTATTTTACTGCGATTTTACCGTTATTTGGGAGCAGTACTACTTTGTACGACTTTGCCACAACTTTGGCATTAACAAATGAAAACATACAGTAGTATGAATCATGAGGGGGAACTCCGCGCCAAATTTTAAATAAAAAACGGACGTGGGTTCCCCCCCAGGGGCATACCAGGCCCTTAGGTCTGGTATGGATTGTAAGGGAAACCCCCCTACGCCGAAAAATCGGCGTGGGGGTCCACCCAAAATATATACCAGACCCTTTTCCGCGCACGCAGCCCGGCCGGTCAGGAAAGGGGGTGGGGACGAGCGAGCGCCCCCCTCCTGAACCGTACCAGGCCGCATGCCCTCAACATGGGGGGGTGGGTGCTTTGGGGCAGGGGGGCACCCTGCGGGCCACCCACCCCAAAGCACCTTGTCCCCATGTTGAGGACAAGGGCCTCTTCCCGACAACCCTGGCCGTTGGTTGTCGGGGTCTGCGGGCAGAGGGCTTATCGGAATCCGGGAGCCCCCTTTAATAAGGGGGCCCCCAGATCCCGGCCCCCTACCCTATGTGAATGAGTATGGGTACCTGGTAACCCTACCCATTCACCTAGGGAAAAAAGTGTCAATAAAAAAACACTACACAGGTTTTAAAAGTAATTTATTAGGCAGCTCCGGGGGTCTTCTTCCGACTTTGGGGGTCTTCTTCCGACTTCAGGGGTCATCGGGTGATGTTGACCACGCCCCCTTATAACGGCACAGTCCCAGCATGCCCCGGGACTGTGACCTCATAAGGGGGTGGGGTCACCGCCTATATAAGTGATCGCGCGGCTCGCACACAGCATTCCAGCGGGAGAGAGCGTCGTGTCAACATCGGAAGAAGAGAAGAAGAAAGAAAACAAGAAGGCAGAAGTCCAGGCCACCGCTAGCAAAAGAGCGGCAGAAGATAGCGGAGGAGCCGGCAGAAGATCAGGACACCGGGAGGAGATGCCGGAGAGACGTCGGAAGAAGACCCCAAAGTCGGAAGAAGACCCCCGAAGTCGGAAGGAGACCCCGGAGCTGCCTAATAAATGACTTTAAAAACCTGTGTACTGTTTTTTTATTGACACTTTTTTCCCTAGGTGAATGGGTAGGGGTACCATGTACCCCATACTCATTCACAAAGGGTGGGGGGCCAGGATCTGGGGGCCTCCTTATTAAAGGGGGCTCCCGGATTCCGATAAGCCCCCCACCCGCAGACCCCGACCACCAACGGCCAGGGTTGTCGGGAAGAGGCCCTTGTCCTCATCAACATGGGGACAAGGCGCTTTGGGGTGGGGGGCGCAGGGCGCCCCCCTGCCCCAAAGCACCCACCCCCCCATGTTGAGGGCATTCGGCCTGATACGGTCCAGGAAAGGGGGGGTGCTCGCTCGTCCCCACCCCCATTCCTGACCGGCTGGGCTGCGTGCTCAGATAAGGGTCTGGTACGGATTTTGGGGGGACCCCATGCTGATTTTTCGGCGTAGGGGGGTTCCCCTTACAATCCACACCAGACCTAAGGGCCTGGTATGCCCCTGGGGGGGAACCCATTCCGTTTTTTTTTTTCATTTAAAACTTGGCGCAGCGTTCCCCCTCATAATTCATACCAGACAGCTGTCAGCACTGCCTGTCGCTCATCGCGAAAGGAAAAAAAATTTTTCCTTTCCCGATCAGCGCGACATGCACAGTACCCTGCCACCGAGAAACACAATCTCGCGGTCAGGTACTGTACATGGTGTGAGGCTTGTGCTTACAAAGTCATACTGAAATTGTGTCTATATTATTAAGGTATGATTTGCATGCTACTTGAGGGTTTAACATTGAGGTCTATGGAGTACAACTCGCATGGAAGTTGGACCAAAGTAGTGCAGGGACTACTTTCAAGTCGGCACAACTTAAAGTCGTGCCAATATGAATGGTAGTCATTGAAAATCATGGAGA
This sequence comes from Aquarana catesbeiana, assembly GCF_042186555.1. NCBI lineage: Eukaryota > Metazoa > Chordata > Amphibia > Anura > Ranidae > Aquarana > Aquarana catesbeiana. Next base: position 252,718,012 of record NC_133327.1, on the reverse strand, counting down.
ATGACTTGTCATACGATTTTGCAGTACAAAATCGTGGGACAAGTCGTATAAGTGTGAAAGGGGCCTAAGTTGTGCCGACTTCAAAGTAGTCCCTGCACTACTTTTGTCCAACTTCCATGCGAGTTGATGTCCATAGACCTCAATGTTAAACCCTCAAGCAGCATGCAAATCGTACCTGAATAATATAGACACAATTTCAGTACGACTTTGTAAGCACAAGCTGAGAATGGTTAATGCCAAAGTTGTGGCAAAATCATACAAAGTAGCACTGCTCTCAAATTACAGCAAAATCGCTGTAAAATCGCAGCAAAATTGCGGCTGTGGAATTGCGGTAAAACCGCGCGACTTTGAAGTCGCACAAGTGTGAAAGGGACGTTAAGGTGACAGGTAAGCTTTATTATAAGCTTACCTGTAGGTAAAAATCACAAAGTGGATTTGTCTAAGAGTCTGCCAGGCTATTCTGTATGACCTGGTATTTGATTTTTTCTTATGGATATTGCTATGTTAGTAACTATAGATGTGTAGTACAATCCTGATTCACATGCCTTTAAATTTAGTCTTGCAATTTACACTTTTTATATTTGAGCCCAAAATGTTCTACTTTTTCACAATTACAACAATTTAAGAAACATTTACTGTAAATCCATTATTGTGTTAATTGAAGGTTCCACATAATTTAGTAAGCATTAACAGAAATGAGCTACAGACACAAGTAGCCTTTTTCGTGATTTAATGGCTTTTGATCACTCTTGTTGGCTCTGCTGGAAGGAAATTTTGATAAATGATTCCTAGGAAGATTTCCAAGTCAGTTCTCCAAGGAGGTAGAAACATATAACCCTCAGAACAGGTGACCACTTGGTTATGTATCACCACGTACAGAATGTCTTAGAATAAATTGCTTGTCTGCTTTAGAACCTGCCTAGTTCTAGCAAGATAAATGGTTCTAACCAATCTAAGTCTGAAATGGGCAGTCCCCAGAGCGAGCGGCTTGATTTAAACAATTAACATTTATAATTAAAGCACAACATATTTCCTAAATAATGCAGGATTAATAATATATTTTGATGTTCCTTATGAAAATACATAATGCTGAAATTAACAACATTTTGATATGATAAATTGTGAAGAAAAGTGCTTTATTAACATGACTCTATGATGTGTACAGGACACACTGTTGGTGAAACTAAGGTTGGGTTCACACATATGCGATTCGGGAACCAGCGAGATTCCTGTGCAGGTTCCCACATCGCATGTCTCCCATAGGCAGTTCACACTGCCCTATGGGAACCACTGCGGGTGTCAATACAAAGTTAATGACACCCCTAGATCAATTCGCAGTGTGAACTGTGAAAAGGGAACAGGAGTTGGATTGCATAGGTGTGAACACCCATGCGATCCAATTCCAGTGCGGACCAGAAAAAGGGTCCTGCACCATTTTGGCCCGAATGCAATGCAAATTCAGCCATACAATCTGTATGGCTGAATTTGCATTGCACAGACATTGCATCTGATCGGCTCAGCAATGTGGTGCGAATCACATGCAATGTCCGACATTGCAAAAGTGTGAACCCAGCCTAAAGGTATCACAGGCGTTGCCAAGTTCTGCCTTAAACTTTGATATTTTTTCATAAGTCCTAAGTAATTTCATGTAAATTATTCTAGACTCCGCACATCTGTATCAAAGGGGGATTCTGGCATGTCCTCAGTATGTTCGGAAAAGCATGGACTTTGGGAGGGGAGTGCAGAAGACAGCCTGTATACTGTAGTATGTACACTATATTGCCAAAAGTATTGGGACGCCTGCCCAGTCTTAGTCCGTAGGGTGCAATATTTAGTTGGCCCACCCTTTGCAGCTATAACAGCTTCAACTCTTCTGGGAAGGCTGTCCACAAGGTTTAGGAGTTTGTCTATGGGAATGTTTGACCTTTATTCCAGAAGTGCATATGTGAGGTCAGGCATTGATGTGGACAAGAAGGTCTGGTTCTCAGTCTCCGCTCTATTTCATCCCAAAGGTGTTCTATCGGGTTGAGGTCCCGACTCTGTGCAGGCCAGTCACGTTCCTCCATCCCAAACTTACTCATTCATGTCTTTATGGACCTTGCTTTGTGCATTGGTGTCCAGTCATGTTGGTACAGGAAGGGGCCATCCCCAAACTGTTCTCAAAAAGTTGGGAGAATGAAATTGTCCAAAATTTCTTGGTATGCTGATGCCTTAAGGGTTCCCTTTACTGGAAGTAAGAGGCCAAGCCAAACCCCTGAAAAACAACCCTACACCATAATCCCTCCTCCACCAAATGATTTGGAACAGTGCACAAAGTAAGGTCCATAAAGATATGAATGAGAGAGTTTGGGGTGGAGGAACACGACTGGCCTGAACAGAGTCCGGAATTCAACCCGATAGAATGCCTTTGGGATGAATTCGAGCGAAGACTGCGAGCCAGGCTTTCTCATCCACATCAGTGCCTAACCTCACAAATGCACTTCTGGAAGAATGGTCAAACATTCACATAGACACACTCCTAAACCTTGTGAACAGCCTTCCCAGAAAAGTTGAAGCTATTATAGCTGCAAAGGGTGGACCAACTCAATATTGAACCCTACGGACTAAGACTGGGCAGGCACCCCAATGCTTTTAGTAATATAGTGTACATACTACAGAATATAGGCTGTCGTCTGCACAGGGGATGGGAGGGGATCCCAAAGTTCATGCTTTTCCGAGCATACTGAGGCATCCTTATGGACAATCTCGAGGCACCCTTTAAAAATTATGGACTGACTCAAGGCACCCCATTCTAAAAAACGTAAAAAAGAATTCTAATAGTTTTACATAATGCAGTAACATCCACAAGTCCAAGTATGACACCCAACGTTACAGGCGATTTACTCTTCCAAAGCAAATACACTTTTGCAAACTGCTACTGACTAGTATTCCAATGTTTCTCTTCTCCCTCAGTTTTTCTCCATCACTCAGCTAATGTGACCCCAACACTGATGAAGAGGGGCAGGGGAGGGTCAAACAAGGATGCTATGCAGACGACTGACATCCCCCTTATCAACTGATGATGCCATTGGTCGTTAGGAAACCGGCAGTTAGAAGATTTTAATGGTGCACAATAAAAACCTATAACTTAGCATAATTAAAAGGCAGCCTTCATCCACACGCCGACTTGTATGCAATTTTTTGCAATTTTTATGCATTTTGCCAAGGCGCCCTGGTTGAAAAAGGCTGACATATACAAATAATGTATGTCCTGTGGGTAGGCACTGCTGTGTCACAGTATTCACAGGTAAGTATAAGGAGGGGTGAGGTGGCGATATTACTACTTAAACATTTTTTTATCTTAATATAGGGAATTCATTAAGTTATCCTCATACACGCAAACACAAGGCTCAGAGTGCTTAAATATTATGAAAAAGATTTTCCTATCAAGTCATTTTTTTTCTCTGGCCTTGATTTGATGTTTAACCACTTCCCGCCCGCCCTATAGCGGATTGACGTCCGGGAAGTGGTTGTGTTATCCTGACTGGACGTCATATGACGTCCAGCAGGATAACATGCCGCAGCGCGCCCCCGGGGGCGCGCATCGCGGCGATCGGTGGAGCGGTGTGTCAGTCTGACACACCGCTACACTGATCTTGGTAAAAAGCCTCCGGCGGAGGCTCTTTACCACGTGATCAGCCGTGTCCAATCACGGCTGATCACGCTGTCAATAGGAAGAGCCGTTGATCGGCTCTTCCTCACTCGCGTCTGACAGACGCGAGTGAGGAGAGCCGATCGGCGGCTCTCCTGGCAGGGGGGGTCTGTGCTGATTGTTTATCAGCGCAGCCCCCCCTCAGATCACCACACTGGACCACCAGGAATCGCCACTAGGACCACCAGGGAAGGGGCAACATGTGGATGGCCAGGTATGTACCCCATGGCCATCCACATGTGCCCAGTGTGCCCAGTCAGTGCCAATCAGTGCCCACAAATGGGCACTGATTGGCACAATTATGTTGCAGTGATGCCCAACAATGCCACCCTTAGGGGCATCACTGCAAACAACCAGTGCCGTCAGTGCCACCCATCAGTGTCCATTCATGCCACCTGTCAGTGCCCATCAGTGCCCATCTATCAGTGCCCATCCATGCCCATCTGTGCCAACTATCAGTGCCACCTATGAGTGCCCATCAATGCCACCTATGAGTGCCCATCAATGCCACCTATGAGTGCCCATCAGTGCCGCCTATAAGTGCCCATCTGTGCCACCTATGAGTGCCCATCAGTGCCGCTTACCAGTGCCACCTATCAGTGCCCATCAGTGCCGCCTATCAGTGCCCATCAGTGCCGCCTATCAGTGCCCATCATCAGTGCCCGTCAGTGCCACCTCATCAGTGCCACCTCATTGGTGCCACCTCATTGGTGCCCATCAGTGCCGCCGTATCAGTGCCAGTCAGTGCCCGTCAGTGCAGCCATATCAGTGCCCGTCATTAAAGAAGAAAACGTACTTATTTACAAAAAAAATTTAACAGAAACAAAGAAAAACTTGTTTTTTTTCAAAATTTTCGGTCTTTTTTTATTTGTTGCGCAAAAAATAAAAACCGCAGAGGTGATCAAATACCACCAAAAGAAAGCTCTATTTGTGGGAACAAAATGATAAAAAATTTGTTTGGGTACAGTGTAGCATGACCGCGCAATTGTCATTCAAATTGCGACAGCGCTGAAAGCTGAAAATTGGTCTGGGCGGGAAGGTGTCTAAGTGCCTGGTATTGAAGTGGTTAAAGGCTAATCCAGTTTTTTTTCTAAACATAGCCTAAAACTGGTAAAAATGTAGTGTTATCCTCCAAAATCTCCCCATATCATAGTCCAATGCTGGTCCTCTTCTGGGTTTTAACTCCCTTTCTGTGGGCTCAGGATGTCATGGACATGTCCTTTGAGGGGCACATCATGACATCACCCCAGGCTTACAGCACAGTGCTGCAGAGATTGGCGATAATGTCACAGCAGCAGCACGGCATTTTGCATCGTTGGAGACACCCGCCAGCAAGGAAGAGAGAAAGAGAATCCTGTGTGTCACATGACCAGTCAAAAGAAAAGATAAAATAAAACATATATACAGAAAATGATCAAAAAATACATGCATGGAGTTCTAGGGGTGGATGACTGGAAGTGCAGAGCTGGAATAGGGTTTTAAAACATGCTTTTTTTAAATTAAAAAGTTAATTTATCTGAATTACCAGGGTAACAAAAAATAAAAGAACTACAAATATTGTCCATGTTTTTGTGAATACCTATTGTGGAATAGAAGGTATCCTGTATGGTTGTGTTTCTATCTCCTTTTCCATTTGTTCATTGTGTAGAAAACAAGTGTACAGAATGTGTCCTAATAATTAATGTGCTATTGTCCATCCCATTAACATTTAAAAAGAGTATTCAATACAGTACTACCAAATGAATTGACCCTTAATTGTGATTAACATCTACATGGAACATATCCCCAAATAAAAATACAGTACAGAAGGGCCAGGGTCTGTTAACATACTTAAATTATTCTATTTGGAGGTAAAGCCCCTGAAACTTTCAATACATTGACCGTGCCATTTCCCCAAATCCTTTCCAACAATCATTCCATTGTCTGATAGATAAGTATACCTTCTTTATACTGTATATTCTGACAAGCTTCTATAAAATCCATATTAGTATCCCCTTTCACCTTGGCCTACAAGACTCTGTACATAGGATGTAGTCTTTTTTCCCGTATTTCATTTGCCTGTACCAAAACATTATTTAGAATAACTGTATGCAAATTCGAAACCCTCCTTCAAATGTCTATTAAAATATGAATGCCATAGCATTTCTGATGAATACTTCATTGTCCATTAATGAATTGCTTATCCTTTTTGTCATTTAAAATGTAGCAAAATCCATTGTATCAGAATTGAGCTGATCCTGTTATGAGCTGATACTGAGAATCACTCTGTTCAGTATTTAAACAGAATATAATATAGAAATAGACAAATAGAAAACTTAGTGTGCAATTCAGTGCGAAAAGCATTAGGCTCAAATGTGCATCAAAAGGATTTGTTAAAAATGTGCACTGAAACGCCATACTTTTTTTTTCTCCTTTTTTCTTTTTTTATTACCACTTCAGAGAACTCTATCGAGAGACTTATTCAACTTTACGTTCATTTACTGTCTCCAACTCAGTTTCACATCATTGTGGTACTCCTCCAAAACTTTATTTAATTTCTTCCATTTACAAGTAGACAAAAAAAACCTAAAAAACACAGTTAACAACTGTGTCTAATTTACAAAATACTATGCTTTCCCTACCTGTTTCTCCCTCCTCCCTCCCCCCTCCCTACTCCCTATATGGTTTGCCATCTCCCATATCTCCTATTTCAAACCCTGCTGCCCTCCATCATGTTTTCCAAATATTTCTGCGAAGCCTTGAAATCAATCCATCTTCCCCTGATACTGTTGTATTTTTTTAGCTTGCCCTATATCTCTGCTGTATAGGTATTCCATTTTACTGATGCATTCTATTCTTTCAAACCACTCCTTTATATCTGTTTTTTCTATGCATAACCCCATCTTTGGTATCAGCCCTTTTGCAGCATTTAACAATATTGGAGTCAATGTTTTCCTATAGTGCTTTTTTTAATCTTTTGTATCATGAAACAAACATGTCTGTAAGTTGTTTATTATCTTTTCACCAGTTATCTCTCCTATATAGTCCTGAATTTCCTGCCACCAGATGTGTGTCATTGTACCGATCTGTTTACATTCCTTCCAACGAAGTGGGGGTTTATCCTGCTGGTATTTATTGATTTTGGCTGGTGTTATGTACCATCTTACCAAGAACTTGTAGTTCATTACTATTGTATTTATGTCTGTTGCGTAATTATATACCGCTCCTATCATTATCTCTACTTGTTGTCCATCTAGTTTCATGCCTATTTCTTTTTCCCATTTCCCTATATAAGGCGGCAACCCTTGTCCTTCTAGGTCTGTCAAAATTCTGTATACTTGTGATATCCCATGTTTTAATGGAGTTTGGGTATGACAAAGTTTTTCTAGTGGATTCAGATTCTTTCCATCTCTGATTGGTTGAGGTAGTGTATTTACCAAATGTTTTAATATCAAGAATTCCCACTCACTAATCTTCCACCCATTTGTTTCCTTTAAATCCTGTAATGTTCTTATCTTCCTGTGTTCAGTGATATCCCATATTTTTTTATTTCTCTAATTATGTTTGGCAGTGTCCCCCTTGGTTTGGTTACATACAGTAAGGTATCATCTGCGTATGCCGCCACCTTATGTTCATCTTCTTCCACTCTCGCCCCTCCTATATCTCCGTTATTCTGCAAAGTCACCAGTAATGGTTCCAGCTACAATATATACTGGAGTGGAGAGAGTGGGCACCCCTGTCTTGTTCCATTAAACATTTGAAAAGGCGACAACATATTTCCAGTAACCTTCACCATCGCCATAGGACGGCTGTACATATTTTTAATCCAGCGCATTATTTTAGGTCCCAATCCTAGATGTTGTAGCATGTCCGTCATTAATCCCCAGTCTACCCTGTCAAACACTTTTTTCACGTCAATTGACAGAAGTAGTACTGGGGATCCCTGTTTTTCCCTTTCGTAACATTAACATTATTTTTATACTATTATTTATACTATTATCCCTACCCTCTCTACCCGGTACAAACCCTGCTTAATCTGGGTCCACCCACTCTGACATTTTTTTTTTATCTCGATGCCAGAATTTTTGCATATATCTTTGTATCGGCGTTCAGTAACCCTATGGGCCTATAATTAGAGCAGGTAGTTTTATCCTTTCCCACTTTGGGTATTATTGTAATATGGGCTAGTAATGACTCTCGACCTATTTCCTAATTTTCCCCTATTTTGTTCAAGTAGTCGCACAATTTTGGAATTAATTGATTTTGACATTTTTTTGTAATATTTAATCTTTAACCCATTGGGTCCTGGGCTTTTCCCTATAGGCGTTTCTTTCAATGCCTTTTTAATTTCATCTTGTGTAATTGGTTCTTCTAGCTCTATAAATCGTTCTACTTGAATTTTGGTAGTTTGGCATCTGTTAGATATTCTTCTATTTTTATTTTTCTTGTTTCTTTTTCCTTTTGTGTTTCTGATTGAATACAATGCACTATACGTTTGAAAGGCCTTTGCAATATTAGTTGTTTTGTACACCATTTCTCCTTTCTTGTTTTTTATCTTTTCTATATAATTTAAAGCCTTCTTATTTCTTAGGATTTTTGCAAGGTGTTTCCTAGGTTTATTTCCCCATTTGTATCTCTCCTTTATCACTCTATTAAACTTCTTTCTTGTTTCCTGTTCCATCAGATCTTTTAGTTGATCTCTTTTTATAATTAAAGCCTGATGGATTTCAACTTCCGCTTGCTTTTGTGCCTTTGTTCAAATTCATATATTTCTTTTACAATTTTTTCCATAGTATTTTCTCTCTCCTTCTTTTTTTCTTGCCCCAATAGAGATCAATTTTCCCCTAATGAAAGCTTTGTGGGCTTCCCATATGTTAATTCTGGCGTCTCATTCCACAAAAAATATTGATCGATTTCTTTTATTACAGTCTTTTCTACTTCTATGTCTTCTATTAAATCTTCATTTAATCTCCATGGTCCTTTCCCCAGTACTTCCCCCTTCAGTTTCATCTTCATTATTACGGGGGCGTGGTCCGATATCGTTGTTATTTCAGTTAAGGTTTCTATTACTACCTCCAGGGCTCTATGCTTTACTAATATATAATCCAACCTGGAGTATGTGTCGTGCACTGCCGAATGGTATGTATAATCTTTTGTGCTTGGATGTTGAATTCTCCAAACATCGACTAGTTGATGTTCATATATATATTTTTTTAAATCAGTCTAAATTGTTTATTTTCTTTATCTTAAAAAAAGCACTTTTTTTAAGGCTCAATGTGCACATCTGTTTAGCCCCTCTGAACTCTTGACAGGAAAAAAGCTGCTTAAAAAATACTCTAAGGGCCACATATAGCACACATGTTTAGGTACATCTGGAGTTTAAGTGATTATGATGTAAGTAGTGTTATGCCCATATTAATCTATGATTATGTAGCATTATTTGTTAGGGTTTGTTGGCTGACTACTTTACATTTAAATTTCATAGATACTGTACTCCCTGTAAAAACCCCTGATGAAGGAGACAACTGTTTATCTCTGAAACGTTGTTGGGTTAAGGAAGTTGTATCATTTCCCTTTACAATTTTTTTGTATATTCCATTGCATCCATGGCTATTTGCTATATATGTATTTTTTATGTATGATATTTCCAATAAATGTAATATATTTTTTTCTGCAAACTTCTATGTGGTAGTGCCTTTAAAGTCCCACCCCCAGGGGGTTCCTCCTTCTTTATGTCTTACTGGGATGTGGCACACCTCTTTGAACAGTTCCCATCAGAAACCATGTTACAGCTAGCGTTTGAGCGTTAATGCATTCTATAGGTCAGAATGTACATTTATTATGGGAACTGGAGTGCATTAATCCTGTGTTCCGTATTTGTTACGCTCTTCAGCTCCCCTTCTGAACAGGCCTTGAACAGGATTTTATTTGTCAGCCTGTAAATGCTCTTAATGCTCCTCTTCTAATATGCCTGTAAATGCCTATATGTGCGTGGACACATAGGTTTACATAGAGATGCTTTTACAGGCTGAAAAAGAAAACCTCAACGCCTTTAAAAGTGGCATATTTTTAAGCTCTAAGAGGTACTAAGGAGTACTATTTGCTGTAAATGTAATAAAATCCTTTTGATTCTAACAGTTTCACTATGCAGACATAGTTTCCTGTTTTAGGGTGACAATACTGTATGCCACCTCTTATATTTCTAGCAGTGTCGTTCCCCTTTGCTCTGCAATGCTGCCACCAGGGCTGGCCCAAGACATTGTGCTGCCTGGGTCCAAGAATTAAATGCTCCCCCCCAAAATAAAAAATCACACCCACCAAAAGGCCCCCACATCCAGTATTTTCTATGACAATTAAAACTAAAATTAAATGTATTAGAGAGTTAGATTTACATGCAACAGTGGTGGTGGGTGGGGTTCCATCCAATGTAGCTGTGGTGGTGGTGGGGGTTCAGTCAGAGGAGACAATGGTGGTGGGGGTTAAGTCCGAGGCAGCAGTGGTGGTGGGGGGGGGGTGGTTCAGTCAGAGGCAGCAGTAGTGGTGGGGGGTTCAGTCAGAGGCAGCAGTGATGGTGGTGGTGGGTGGTTCAGTCAAAGGCAGTGGTGATGGTGGTGGTGGGGGGGTTCCGTCAGAGGCAGCAGTGATGGTGGTGGTGGGTGGTTCAGTCAAAGGCAGTGGTGATGGTGGTGGTGGGGGGGTTCCGTCAGAGGCAGCAGTGATGGTGGTGGTGGGGGGTTCAGACAGAGGCAGTGGTGATGGTGGTGGTGGGGGTCCAGACAGAGGCAGTGGTGATGGGGGTGGTGGGGGGTTCAGTCAGAGGCAGATGTGGTGGTGGGAGGGAGGGTTCAGTCAGAGGCAGTGGAGGGGGGTTCAGTGAGAAGCAGTGGTGGTGGGGGTGGAGTCAATAGCGCTGGCACTTACTTGCTTACAGTGTCAGTCAGGCCTCCAGCGATGCCTTTTCCAACATGGGGTCTCTGCTCACAGCAGAAAGCTCCTCCTTCATGCTGTTGGCCATCAGCTAGTCAGCTGACTTTTTCCTGCAGTTTCTGCCTCTTGTTCCGACAATGCATTTGTCTGCAGCAATGGGGGGGAGGCGGAGAGGATGGGCGGTTGGGTCCGCTGTGTGGGTATGGCAGCAACAGGGGCAGATCCTGAGTCTAGTCTCCGAAAGGGTACCTGTTTTTTTGCGGGCAATTTATCAGGGAAATGGCTGGTGTTGGCACTTCAATCATCATGGCACCATGGTTGTTATGGTGTCAGGATGATTGAAGCACATTATTTCTTTTATTACATTGTAATATAAAATTAAATAGTTCAACTCACCATGTTGCAGAATCAGTGGGAGCCTTGAGCGTGTCACTTGCCATGTCCCCTGCCTTCAGATGCGGATTGTCACTTGCCACGTCACCTGCCACACGTTGTGGATTGTCACTTGCCACAACATCACCTGCCACACGTTGCGTATTATCACTTGCTGTATTCCAGAGTGAAGGCAGACAGCAGAGAGGTGATGCGATCTCTCTGCTGCTCGCGGCTGCACAGTGATGTCAGAACTGCAGTGATGCAGGGCGGCGGTAAGAGATGATGTCATCTCTCTGCTCCCCGTCCGTCGGCTGCTGACTGGCCAAGCCTGCTCACCTGCCGACTGACTTGTTCGCTGGCTCACCCGCTGACTGGCCCGTCCACTCACTCACCCACCAGGGCCGTCTATAATATTGACTGGACCTTGGACAAACATTTTCTTGGGCCCCCCCTTCGTCCATGCAATTTCACTCTCCACCCCAACATCACAAAAAACAAACATGTAGACGTATTTTAAAAAATGTTATTGATGTAAACATAAAGAACTGGTCCATATTCACTGATTGGTTGCTAAAGGGTAATTGCACATGCTTATTGCTCACTGATTGGTTGCTAGAGGTTACAGCACATCATTACTGCTCACTGATTGGTTGCTAGAGGTTCTGCACCTCATTACCACTCCCTGACACACCAGAAACATGTCCGAAGACACACACCAGGAACATGTCACAGATTACAGACTTAGCAATAACATGCAACGCCAAGCCGCAGCAGTTAACAAAGCCAGCAGACTACTCTCATTCAGCATAACTCTTTATTGACTGTTACAGACATAACCAGTTGATAAACACAGGAGTACATTATGTTATCCTAAAAAATATTCCCCATTGCAAAACTACAGTGTTAATAGACAGACAAAGAGGTAAAGGAGACAGAAGGAAGACGATTTGCAAAAATTCCATTGCAACACCACTTTATTTTTTACTTGATAAATGCTATAAAAACAAGAAATGTTTTTCATTGTAGCAAAGGGTTGAGATGGATATTATGCAATCAATCATGCCTTGCAGATAAAGCTAAGACTGCTAAATGAGGAATGTTCCCTATCTCTGAAATAAGTAGTGTGCTCACTTATTATACATTGTTATTATTGATTGATCAGTTTATTTTATCGTCATGGCTTAGAAGACTCTGAAAAAAAGCCCAAATGCAAATGCATATTAACATTAGGATGCACATTAAATAACACTGGAAAAAAATTATTTTGGAAATCAGATCACCAGTGAAGCAGAATACAAATGCTCACAATGCATGGAAGTCCTACATCAGCATTTGCTCTATTTCCACTAACATTAGCTACATTTTGCTGTAACTTATTCATGCACTGGGGTTGCATTTACAGAGAACATTGTTAATATGCCCCTGACATAAGTACTCAAAGCATACAAGTAGGTCTTCAATGAAATTATATTCCACTGCAATTTATTTCCAGCTACTGTATTTTGTGAATTTTACTGTAGCAGAGTGCCCCTCTAATCACCATGCAAAAAGGCAGGCTCCTTTAACTCCTCTCCTCACAATCCCTTGGGTTTCCAAAAATCCCCTGGGTTCCCACAATACCATGAACGTGCCAAGGAGATATAGGTTTGCTTTTTTTAGAGAGACTGCACCTTATGAGGCACAGAAGACTGCATATGTAAGCTACAACCGGGTTTATTGTTCTCCACTGTTAGTGTCAGCATCAGGGCCGTCTTTAAGGCAGGGCAAAAGAGGCAGCTGTCCTGGGCCCTGTCCCCAACTATCCCGGTTTAACTTCCCTTGTCCCTTGAGGTTTTAGTCCCTTGCTGTGTCCTGATATCTCAGTGTGAAGTGCTGCTACTTATGCTGCCCAGCTCTGCCCTATTTTTGTGTACAGATGACTTACCTGCAGACCCTGTGTTTACATGTAAAAAACTGGGATTAATATGTAACTAGCGGCTGTATTCATATGTAAATAGTTGCTGACCGGCGGCATTTATATGTAAATAGAGGCGGCATTCATGTGTATATCATGCCCCCTGAGGTTTTATCCACCATCACCTATACTGAAAGCTGCCCACTGGGGAGAAATAGGGGCATGCTTGAAAGTCCTGCCTGCAATTGTGGTTATTCAGCCTGTTCTGCAAAGGTAAGCAAATTGGTGGTGGGAGGGTAGTGTGGGGCGTACAGAGGTAGGCAGAGAAGGAATTACAGTTTGGGTGTGCAGGTGAGCAAGGAGGGGATGTATGGAGGTAAGGAAGGTGGGTGCAAAGATGAGCAGAGGAGGCAGGTAGAGTTAAAGGGGAGAGGGATTTGAGTGGAGAGAATGGGGGAGGTTTCGGGTGCAGAGCTTTTGGGATGCAAAGGTGTACTGACAGTGTGGATAAAGATGTAGGCCACATGTAGGGCAGCCCAATTATTTTAGTGGGCTGCTCTATGCACTAGAAATGCGGAAGGAAGTCCTTAACGCTTTTTCAAAATCACAATGTTGCACAGTAAAGTAGAAAAACTCATGCGCAAAACCAAAGTGAATAGAAACAATTAGAGAGGTCTAAGAAGCCGCCACACATAAGGCAGTGTTCCCACACAGAAAATAAATAGGATAATAAGAAATATGTAGCGCTAACTAGAGTGCATAAATAAATAATACAAAAATAAATACATCAAATACTAACTGAAGTGCATGAGTGAAACCCTCAATACATAAATAAACTACAGTGAAATCACATAAATGAAGTGACTGTGCATAAAATAATGGTAATTCATAAAATGTGTCAACAAATGGATTGATAGAGGGATCCTCTAAGACAAAATAAAAATCAATGGTGATCTAAAAGTGCATCAAAGTGAAAAAAATTCCAAAATCCAAAAAAATGAAAAAAAAATAAAAAATCACAAAAAAGTTGCATAAAAATGGAAAAAAATCGCATAAAGTGCAAAAATCACAAAAAATGGCAAAAAATTACTAGTCCAGGTAGTGCAATAACGTGCCAAAAAATACGACGTGAATCTTCATATAACAGTTTGTGCAGCATACAGAAAAGTGCAAGTGCAACAGATGATCAATATGAAATTCCTCTAAACACCCGTAATCCGTGGTGCGCAGCACATTTCCCCCAGCCTCTCACCCCTAGTAGAGACCCCTACGGGTCAAATCGAGCCTGCAATCAGAAAGTGGATAAAGACCACCGATTGATCAATGTCACTTGATCGTCACAGCCCCGGCGGGTCTCCAATGGAAGGCTTCAAGCTCAGCAGACAGGGTGGAGGCCCGGTGATGTGAGGGGAGGCTGATTGTCCATCATGACGTCCTTGTAGAGATCCTTGTGTCCTTCTAAATACTCCCACTCCTCCATGGAGAAATAGACAGTGACATCCTGACACCTTATATGAACCTCTCCTCAATGATCACTCTGGTGACTTCTAGAATCTTCTTTATATTTACTTGAGTTCTAAAGGAAGTAGAGAGGAGACATTGCTGAATCTGGCCTCAGAAGAGATCTAGAGTTTTCCTCCTGTGAAGTCTGGAGATCATATGACCATCACATTGTCTCCACCTCCCTCCCTGATAGAATAGAGAAATACAAAGAAGATTCTAGAAGTCACCAGAGTGAGGAGAGGTTCCTATAAGGTGTCAGGATGTCACTGTCTATTTCTCCATGGAGGAGTGGGAGTATTTAGAAGGACACGAGGATCTCTACAAGGATGTCATGATGGACAATCAGCCTCCTCTCACTTTACTGGGCCTCCACCCCGTCTGCTAAGCTGGAAGCCTTCAATTGGAGACCCGCCGGGGCTGTGACGATCGGATGACATTGATCGATCGGTGGTCTTTACCCACATTCTGATTGCAGGCTCGACTTGACCCATAGGGGTCTCTACTAGAGGTGAGAGGCTGGGGGTAACGTGCTGTGCACCACGTATTACGGATGTTTAGAGGAATTTCATATTGATCATCTGTTGCACTTTTCTGTCTGCTGCATGAACTGTTATATGAAGATTTACTTAGTATTTGTTGGCACATTATTGCACTACCTGGACAAGTCATTTTTTGCCATTCTTTTGTGATTTTTGCACTTTTTTGCACTTTATGCATTTTTTTCCATTTTTATGCGACTTTTTTAGTTTATGCGTTTATTTTTTTAATTTTGAAATTTTTTTCACTTTGATGCACTTTTAGATCACCATTGAACTTTATTATGTCTTAGAGGATCCCTCTATCAATCCATTTGTTGACACATTTTATGAATTACCATTATTTTATGCACAGTCACTTCATTTATGTGATTTCACTGTAGTTTATTTATGTATTGAGGTTAATACTGTTTCACTCATGCACTTCAGTTAGTATTTGATGTATTTATTTTTTTATCATCCCTATTATTTATTTATGCACTCTAGCTAGCGCCACATATTTCTTATTACACTGTTGCACAGCACGTCAGCAGATGGGTGAGGGTGTCATTAACAATTAATGGCACTGCTGTGTATCTGCTAAAGGGCAGCACGTTTCTGTGGTGTCAGGAAAGCGATTTTGCATGCGTTTTCTGACACACAAAAAAGGGGAACGCAGGCTAAATGTCTCAGTTACATTGGTGGTCAGTGTAAATCATCTCATTACATTGAGGCTTGGTGTAGAATCCTTTCATTCACACTAGTGGCCAGTGTGAAGGTCCCCATTACATTGGTGATCAGTGTAAATACCCTTTACATTGGTGGTCAGTGTAAATCTTCTCATTACAATGGGGCTTGGTGTACAATCCTTTTATTCACACTAGTGACCATTATGAAGGTCCCCCTCCTTAAATTGGTGGTTACTGTGAATGCTTCTACTACATTAGTGATCAGTGTATTACATTGGTGGCCAGTATTGAAACTCCTCCTTTTATTGGTAGTCAGTAAAAAAATCAGCATTGCCATTGATCACATCCTCCCCTCCCCCAGCACTGCCACTGAGCACAGGAGTTCTAGGATCCCTAGGAGTTTTCTGTCTATTGATGGGTCCCCCTCACCACCCCAGTTCATGGTGTGCAGGCAGGTGGAGAGCGAAATTGCCTGGAGGTGGGGCTCAAGAAAATGTTTGCCCAGGGTCCAATCAATATTAAAGACGGCCCTGGTCAGCATGCAGACACTTGGGCAGAAGCCAAATAATGCACAGCTTCCACAGAAGACCCAGCCACTGTAAAAAAAAACTTCCAATTGCTACAAGAGTGATGCGTACCAAGTGGGTGGCTATGCTTTTCTTGCAACTCACCTGTGTTATAAGTACTGAGATTCCTCCGGCTGCTTGTCTTGTATTGTCAGCCTTAAGATTCCTTTAGTTACTTGCCTGTATTATCAGCCCTGAGATCCTTCCAGCTGTTCACCTGTTTAATCTGACTTGGCATGGGCCTCGCCATGAGGGACTGTGAGTTTAGCACAATATCTGTTTAGTGTAATCAATATGAAGGGCGCCAACCTCAAACTCCAATATATCGCACTAAGTGATATAAGGCTGCTGCCCCTTTTATAGTGCAAAAAACACTACACAGTAAACTATCAAAAAAAAAAGGAGCGCTGCCCTATTAACCCTAACAAGAATATATGAAATACCATATAGTGCACCAACTAAAATTATAACATGTATGAAATCAAAAGTCCATAGTGATGATGACCTATAAATATAATATCAAAAGTCCATATATAGTAACAGATTGCCAATCACCGTGCTCTTCAAAAAATTATTTGTGCCCAATGCCCAACTCTTCAATATACAGTGCTCCACTGAGTGTGTGAAATAAATATGTGCTTACCAGAACAATCTGGCCTAACAAGGTGACCATTGAGCAGGTAATAACCAAATCCACCTCTCAGGGGACCAGGACAAATTCATCCAGGAGTCTCCTCTCTCCCACTCTGTATCACTGTAATATAAATGCTCCAGGACAGACCACAAGCAGGGCGTAGTATAGTGTATAGTGTAGTATGTTTTATTAAAATAAAACGTATGCGCTCACGTATTCGCAAAGGAAAACAAGCATCCAATATGTGCAGCTTCCAGTAAGGATATGTCTCGCACCACCACTCGCTGTCCCAGAGCCAGTGTGTGTTCCACATACCTCAGGACGCGCACATGCGCAAAATGCATTGAGATACGAGCCATACACGCCATTTCCGGAGTCAGCCCTTCGTCGCTTCTGGTTTGTGGAACACACACTAGCTCTGGGACAGCGAGCGGTGGTGCGAGACATATCCCTACAGCTGGGAAGCTGCATGTGCGGATGTTTGTTTTTCTATGTGAATATGTGAGTGCATACGTTTTATTCTGTTCGGTTTTATATTTTGTTTGGGTTAATAGATTAGCGCCTTACTTTCTTAAATTAGTTTACACTATCTGTTTGTGTTCTGTAATGCAGCCCTCAAAAATTTCACTCGCCTGCTCACATCTTGCGAGTGGATTTTGAGGGCTGGCGAGGAAGGGCTGCCTGTGAGCGGGGGGGGGGGGGGGGAGCACCGCCGGCAGCCTGGGTTGTATGGGAGCCATTCTCCCAGCAGTTGGAGGGAAAGAGAGAGGAGAGCCACCGCCTGGATGATCAGAGCGTGGGGAACATAACAGCTTACATTTCAATAGCTGTGCATTCCCAGTCGCACGCCGTCACATACAGCCCCTTCTCTTTGTCCGGGCACTTTGATAGACAGATCACCCGTCCAATCCTGGGACAGGTGATCTGTCTATCAAAGTTCCCCGGACGAGGGGCTGTATGTGACGGCGCACAGCGGGGAATACACAGCTATTAAAAATAAAGCTGTTATGTTCCCCGCACTTTGATCATCCGGGCGGTGGCTCTCCTCTCTCTTCCCCTGCACAGGTAGGCTGCATTGGTGGATACAGGCTGCATTGGTGGCACAGGCTGCATTGGTGGATCAAGGCTGCATTGGTGGATACAAGCTGCATTGGTGGCACAGAATGCATTGTTGCACAGGCTGCATTGATGGACACAGGCTGCATTGGTGGCACAGGGTGAAATGATGGGCACAGGCTGCATTGGTGGATACAGGCTCAGGCTGCATTGGTGGACACAGGGTGCATTTATAGGCATCGGCTGTACTGGTGGCACAGGCTGCATTGGTGGACTGCATTGGTGGATACAGTCTGCATTGGTGGCAGAGGTTGCCTTGATGGGCACAGGCTGCAAGGTGGATACAGGCTGCATTTGTGGCACAGGCTGCATTTGTGGCACAGGCTGCATTGGTGGACACAGGCTGCATTGATGGGCACAGGCTGCATTGGTGGACACAGGCTGCATTGGAGGCACAGGCTGCATTGGAGGCACAGGTTGTATTGGTGGATACAGGCTGCATTTGTGGCACAGGCTGCATTGGTGGATACAGGCTACATTGGTGGACACAGGATGCATTGGTGGACACTGGATGCAATGGTGGACACATGCTGCATTGGTTGACACAGGCTGCATTGACAATACAGGCTGCATTGGTGGCACAGGCTGCATTGGCAGACACAGGCTGCATTTGCGGACACAGGCTGCATTGGCGGACACAGGCTGCATTAGCAGATACAGGCTGCATTGGTGGCACATGCTGCATTGATGGGCACAGGCTGCAATGGTGGATACATGCTGCATTGGTGACACAGTGTCAGAAACCATGAATCTGAACAAGACAGTACAGTTAAATCACACTTGTTTAATAATAAAACTAAATAGAACTAGCATAGCCAAAACATAGCCAAAGTTCGGTAACCAGAACGGATAGTCAGACAAGCCAGAAAGTCAGGAAACAAGGGAACAGAGTGGTGGAACAGCAAGCAGGATCTGGAGCCAGAAGGAATGTCAGCCAAGCAAGTCTTTAACAGGAACACAGGAGATAGTCTCTGTGATGTTGACCAAGGCGAAGGCAGAGATCATCTGGGCTTAAGTAGGCAGGACCGACGAGCAGGATATCAACAGGTGAGTCACTGTGGAGAGATAGGAGCTGGCAATTAGCCGACAGCTGAGCAGCCAGCACAGAGAGGGAAAGGCTGAGCCCAGCCCTGACACACAGGCTGCATTGGTGGATACAAGCTGCATTGGTGGCACAGGCTGCATTGGTGGATACAGGCTGCATTGGTGGATACAGGCTGCATTGGTGGCACAGGCTGCATTGGTGGACACAGGCTGCATTGGTAGCACAGGCTGCATTGGTGGACACAGGCTGCATTAGTGGACACAGGCAGCATTGGCGGACACAGGCAGCATTGGCGGCACAGGCTTTATTGGTGGCACAGTCTTTATTGGTGGACACAGGCTGCACTGGTGGACACAGGCTGCATTTGTGGGAGAACAGGCTACATTGGTGGCACAGGCTGCATTGGTGGACACAGGCTGCATTGGTGAACACAGGCTGCATTGTTAGGCACGGGCAGGCTGCATTGGTGGACACGGGCAGACTGCATTGGTGGACACGGGCAGGCTGCTTTGGTGGACACGGGCAGGCTACATTGTTGGGCATGGATAACGTTGTTGTTATTATTTATTTTTATAACTTAATTCTGCATAAAACATTTAAGTGTAATTTCATGAGATAATATTTAGGGGCAGAGTGAGGGGCGGGGCAGGGTAGGGGTTGGGTGTGGCAACTGGTGGCGAGTAACCCTTGAGGTCTGGCTAGTAGCTCAGGACTTGAAATTTTGAGCCCTGCTGTAATGTTTACTAGCATAGTGATTATACTCTATAGTCTCTTTACTTTAGAAACTGTGCTCTGACCAATTAGACATTGTTTATTGCTGTATTGACACTCTGCTGGAATGTAATTGGGTGCTACAGGCACCTGATGAAATCTCTGTTTCAGAAACATAGTATAAAATGAAAATACTAAAAAATAGATATGCATAAGCATTAGCAGCTCCTAATTTTTTTGGTTTTTACATTGGAACAAAACAGTTTTTTTTCATAAACAGTAGCCAACTGACTCTACAAACTGTGCATTTTTCTACATGAAACAGATAACTCCTAGCACGCTTCTTTTGGTGGGTCAGTCCTCATTTTGGACCCCAATTGCTCTGTAATGCTTTCCTCCACAACAAAGTATGTAACTAAGTATACGTCTATAAAAATAAATGTACATTTTACCAACAGCAGGGTTTATACCTGTCTTTAAATTATGTTAAATATTCTCCTGTAAATATGTTTTTATTTTCAAACACCAGCAAAAGATAAATGTGGCAGATACACTATATTACCAAAAGTATTGGGACGCCTACCTTTACACGCACATGAACTTTAATTGCATCCCAGCATTAATCCGTAGGGTTCAATATTGAGTTGGCCCACCTTTTGCAGCTATAACAGCTTCAACTCTTCTGGGGAAGCTGTCCAGAAGGTTTAGAGGTGTGTCTATGGGAATGCTGGACCATTCTTCCAGAAGCGCATTTGTGAGGTCAGGCACTAATGTGGATGAGAAGGCCTGGCTGGCAGTCTCCACTCTAAGGCAGGCGCCCCAATACTTTTGGTAATATAGTGTATATGGGCAGCACAGTGGCTAAATGGTTAGCACGTCTGCCTGGCAGCACTAGAAATGTTAGTTCAAATCCAAACCATGGTACTACCTGTACAAAGTTTGCATGTTTACCCTGTACCTGCATTTATTTCCTCCCACACTTCAAAGACATGCTGCAAGGTTCATTGGATTCATGTATGAAAGTGAGTTTTGGACCTTATATTGTACATTCCTTGAGGACAGGGACTGATGTGAATGTAAAATATATATATATAGAGCTGCCTAAATTGACAGTGCTATATACGTACATGTAACAAATACTGAAATGCTTGCTTTTGTTTTCAGGTGACATTCAAGTAGGATGAATTCTATTTTATTAATGGCAATTGGCAAATATATTTTGCAGTATTTATATGACTAGGCAGATCGTGTAGCCCAAAAGGTATCCCTACCATATCAGAAATCTAAGGTATGGGAGAAGGTCAGCTTCATTGGGAGGTTACATCACTGACTCTCCCGTGGAGATCAATGTCTCCTTAATACAAAGTTTATTCTGGCAAGCAAACACAACAGGAAGTGAAAAATAAATCTCTCCAAAGTGGGGGAAAATCTCCTAGAAAGTTGTAACTAGAACTAGCATTCTTATTGGATGATTTCCCCTCCACTCCTGTTCTAGTGGCAATAGCAAAAGTTTGACTTTCCCATCATTTTTGTTTTGGTGACTGTGATCAAGAGGACAACTAGAGATGTTGCATCCCAGAGTAGGGATACAGACAGCAATAACTGCAAAAAGGGTGTTTCAGCACTTTTACACTTTAGTAATTCAAAATGTAGTATGATGTACCATGTTTCTCCAAAAATAAGACCTACCCCGAAAATAAGACCTAGCGTTATTTTCCAGGAGGACTGCAATATAAGCCCTACCCCGAAAATAAGCCCTAGTTTAAAATGCTTGTGAAATCCTATAATCCACTCTATTACAGTAGTATATAATGTAATTGTGGGGAACAGTACTCCGATGGGTCACAGAAGCACAGAGCTGCACTATAACGAAGGTATTTTGCACAATTATATTACAGAAACACACACATTGTACATTATATACTACTGTAATAGAGTGATTTATAGGATTTTACAAGAATTTTAACTCACTTTACACTGGGGATTCCTATCAAGAAGGGAGAGAGAGGGGGAGAGAAGACAGCACATTACATGGTAAGACCTACCCCGAAAATAAGACCTACTACGTCTTTTGTTGCCAAAATGAATATATGACCGGGCTTTATTTTCAAGGAAACATGGTATGCAGAGTCTACATGACTCAAATGAGCACACGGTTATCCTTT
The DNA here is from genome assembly GCF_042186555.1 of Aquarana catesbeiana. NCBI lineage: Eukaryota > Metazoa > Chordata > Amphibia > Anura > Ranidae > Aquarana > Aquarana catesbeiana. The sequence goes on along the minus strand of NC_133327.1, from coordinate 252,696,202 downwards.
GTGTCCCCCTCCTATCACATGAAACTTACCTGGTGATCTTGCCAGGTTACCTGAAATAACCATGTTGTCTTTGGATTGGTGGCAATGCTAAAACTAGCTGCTAAACTCCCTCTAAGTTGTCACCCATCCCACAGTAAAAAATTAAAAGCACCACACCGCACAGGTTAAATCAGAACATCAAGAGATTTTCAATCTCTAGTCTACCTCTAACAATTGAGAACTGCCCAGTTCTGACACTCCACAGCTTTATTAAAAGTGGGCCCTGGTCCAGGAGTGGACACAACTGCTCTTGGGAAAATACAGATGCTCACGATACCACACCTACCTTCCCAAGCCACCTAGCTATCTAAAAGGAGGAACTAGAAGCCACATAAACTTTAGAGAGAAATGGTTCTAAAAAAGAGGTCCAGCCAGAAGTGTAAAAGCTAAGGATCATTTCAGGATTTTACAACAAAGGTAGGATTTACTACTACATAATAATATATACTGTATGTTTTTAAAATTTACCTACATTTTGAATTCATTCTTTTTCTCAAACATTGGTTTAGATATTTTTACTCCTTTATTAAAGTGCACTCATTACACTTTAACCATTTCCTAATATTTAGACAACTGCATAAGGCAGATGAAAGCAGCAGCAATAGATAAGCTTGATGCTTGGCTTCATTTTGTTCCAACCATTTCATTAAACCTCTTAATGAAGACAGAAAACCACCCCTAGTAGCTCTCTAGAATTTGGCTTGAAGTCAAAATCAATTATTGGGCATATATAAAGGAACTAAAAGGGAAATGCACACAAATATGAAGGAATTTATTACTATGTTTTATCACTACCACTGCCAACAAGTTCTCTTTTAAAAGTTGCTTGTATACAGATGACTGTAATGATTTTACTGGCATACTGTAGAGGCTTTTCTTAAATCAGTACTTACTTAATGCTGAAGCTAAGAGAAGCAATGCACATGGTTACTTTTAATTCCATTAAGTGCAACAGGCTTATGCCAAGGGCTTGCCTATGCCAGAAATGCTGCTTCATAGCTAAACCTGCATTTATTTCCGAGAACTGTTTATATATATTCAAGATAATAAAAATAAATTGATATTGTAGCATTACACAGCAAATATATGACACCCTAGTACCCAAAACCATATGCAAATGTAGCAATACCATCTTCCAATTTTTATTGTCTCTTTTCCAAAAAGCAGCAACATGATGTGGGGAAGTGCTGCCTTAAGAGGAACAAACAGGAGTAAGAAGCACCATACTGCTTTATGGAACCTGCAAGAGTATGCTGCTTTAAATAGCCTACAACCATATTGATGCTGCTTGTGGTGTTAGTGCCTAGCCTGCCATGAGGATTCTGTACATAAAAAATAGTCACACATACTGTAAAACAATTCGGGTCCTTATTGGACAGAGTGATGGCAGCGCAGCCATTGACTCCTGCTGCTGTCAATCAAATCCAGTGACACAGGAGATGAGGGCGGGGCTGAGTTCTGCTGTCTGTGTCAGTGGATGCAGCAGCAGGACTTGAGAGTGCGCCCGCACGGGTGCCCCCATGAAAAGCAGCTCTCCATGGGGGCAATCGATGCGGGGAGGAGCCAGGAGTGCCGCTGGTTGACCCCAGAAGAGGAGGATCAGGGCCACTCTGTGCAAAACCCTTGCACAGAGGAGGTAAATAAAACATGTTTGTTTTTTTGTTTTTTTTTAATAACGAACCTTTAGTATCACTTTAAGAAAACTGGCAAGTATGATAACATGATTAAGGACTTCTACAGAGCAGTCCAAAAGAGCATAGGAGCCTGGGAGGGGGGTGCTGCTAGTACTACAATGGATACTATCCACTAGTACTAGCAACTACTCTTTAGCCAGTACAATTTAGGCAATGGGGCCCCTCCTAACAACAGGTTCTAAAGACTCATTGGCTGTTGCTGAGATTCATGCCTATTCAAGTGATATTCCTCAGTAGCCTAGGACAGAATGTAAATGGTCACTGACTGTCAACAATGAGCCAAGAATCAATTACTTTTGTTAAAACAAATTATACAATAAAAGGTTTTTATTTACAATTATAGAGATCTAAATTACAGGACAATTCTCAAATGAGGGTGAGTTGGCTTACGGTTTTAATTTCTTACGTCAATGACATAGATAATATCCTGGAATTTTCTTTAATTTGCAGCATGACTCAGGTCTTTATAATTTAAAAAGAATGTACACTGAGCTTAACTGCAAGCTGTCATCTCTCTGCCTCTCCCTCTGCTCGTAGAGGGGACTATAATACAGTACTCCTCAAAAAAGAAAAGTACTGGATATTCAGGCTCAAAACTCTCCAGCCCCTATGCTTGAATAACGAGCTGAGCCTGAAAATCTTTTTGGAACCCTGATACTGTCATAGTATGTATTATCATATACACTACAAAATGTTATAGGATAAATAATCCTGTGACATAAAAATTCATCTCTCTTTCTCCTCCACTGAAAATAAACAAAGGACACATGCAGAGATAGTTGTAGTTTTGATTCTGGGAGATATACCGTCCTAAGGGTGAATCGGTGGGTCAGTTTACCTCTGTGGTTCACTAACCTATGATGTAGGATTCCTTTTTTGCCTTTTATAGTCTGTTTAACTAAAAGCTGTCACCCCATCCAATAAAACAGAGAAGTACCAACTCTAACACAGTGGAAGAATGACTAACTGACCGGGGAACAACAAGATGACTATTTTTTCTAAGTTGAGTTGACTTAGGAACTGTGGAACTGAAGTATATTCCCCTTGCTTTATCTTCCCTGTGCCTGAAGCACAGTTTGACCTACTTGTAACCCACAATACTTTAGTCCCCAGCACTAGGAATTGACAACACTAACAAGGCAATCTGCACTAAGGGGCTTACGTTTTTCAATAACCACAAGGAGGACAGGCCCTTTACAGGGATCTTTGAAGAGCACATTACATTTACAAGTGTTATGCAGATCAAAAAGCAGAGTGGGCCTACACAAACAAGTTATTTAAACAGAGCTGCAACTGAGCACAAAGGGTAACTGCACGTACGAACCTTTGGTGCAGTTAAACCTATAACGGTTTGTACTTGGAAGTCCACAGGATTCAGCGGGACTGCAGGGCATATACACTAGCCCGCACTTAAAGATTTTTTACAAATGGCTTGGTGCTCTAGAATCTGATATTTTACTGCATTGGAAGGGGAGCTAAGTGAAGGGTGCTCTACAATAAATGTAACCGCACTCTCACTTTTAAAGCAAACTGAATGACAAATTTTGTCTGCCATTGCTGATCTCTCCTTCTGAAAATGCTAGCTGACTGGGTGTCATACAGAACCACTGGCTTCAGGACGTCATGAGTCACTGACTTGGAAATAAAATAATCAGTTATTCTGACTTCACTTAGACTTCATGTGTAACATACTTGTTCAAGGTTAGTGACTTAAAAAGACCCAGAGCCAGATTTTATTTTCAGAGTCTCACTCAACTAAATAAAGCCCTTGACTACTGAGTATAAGCACAACCTGGGAGGTTTCCAGGCTCAGATAATTTACTAAGCTCTAACAATTGTCTTCACCTGGCTTGTAATAAAGTGGTTGTAAACTGCAGACATGAAATTTGAACAAAGCATATCCTTATATAAAGTGTACTTGTCTCAAATAGGAGCACTAAGTATCATTTCTGTCTGCTGCTTCATTCTGCTGCTATTTGCATGAGTCACTTTTGACAAGTTTTCCTGACACCATGAAAAAATGGTGACAGGGGAGGGACCTCTAGCAGATTGACAGCCTCAACTCTGTTCCTGTGAGCTGTGTAGAGGGGGGTGTTTTTCTCCCCTCCAATGAGCTCTCCAGCTCTCTTCACAGAGCTCCACAGAGTGTATCTTCAGCTCTCCTTCCTCTTTTTCCTGAACTGTCAGAGAAGCTTGATAAATTCTGCACTTTGAACGGATGTAGAGAAGAGAAGACTGTATCATCTCTGTGTATCACCTGAGGACAGTCGCTTACCTGGATAAACGGTATTGTAATGGTTTACAACAATTAAATCAATTAAATTCTGGAGCCTTAAAAAAATAACACGATTGCATCCACTGGGGGGGGTCTACCAAAACATAAGAAATTGCAGAATTGTATGGTTAATTTTACCAGTTTGTCAAATTCAGCAAATCAATACTAAATCCATAAAAATTTGCAGATATGTCATGTTTAAATTTGTATCCCACACAAGTGAAAAAAATCATCAAAACATAATTTTACAGGGGTATCCAAACTTTTGCATAAGACTCTATATAAAGTATAATACAAATGTTTTAATAGGTTAGCATTTTATCCATATACAATAATGATTCATCAAATATTTTATATGGTCACAGCAAAGCACAATATCACCTGAAAGGGCACTTTACAGAAAGTATGTGGGGGCTACTAAGCCTGACATGATAGAAGCAATAATGTATGACAGAAAGTATTCATTGTATTTTAGATTTTATCCAAACTGTAATTTTAAAAGTACATGTACACTTCTTAGCTTTTAATTGACTTTATCAGTTTATCCACCAGTCTCTGATCCCTCTATATATTTTTTGGGAACAAGCAATACTTGATTTGCAGACAACCAGCTCCTGACCTTTGTCTATTTTTACCTGGAGTTTGGTTCTCTATACTGAATAAACATGGTTAGCTACTGCCAGATTTTAAAAAACAGTGCTTAAAGGAAATCTGTACTGAGGAAAAAATGATAGCTGCTTCCGCGGATCCCCCTTCCCTAATGCCACGTACACCTGATCGGACTTTACGGCATACTTGGTCCGGCGTACCGGATTTCGTCGGACAATTCGATCGTGTGTGGGCTCCAGTGGACTTTGTTTTCTCAAAAGTTTGATGGACTTAGATTTGAAACATGTTTCAAATCTGTCCGACGGACTCGAGTCCGGTCGAAAAGTCTGCTTGTCTGTATGCTAGTCTGACGGACAAAAAACGATGCTAGGGCAGCTATTGGCTACTGGCTATGAACTTCCTTGTTTTAGTCCGGTCGTACGTCATCACGTACGAATCGGTCGGACTTTGGTTGATTGTGTGTAGGCAAGTCCGTTCATTCAGAAAGTCCGTCGTAAAGTCCGTCGAAAAGTACGCCGGACAAAGTCTGCTGTAAAGTCCGCTCGTGTGTACGCGGCATAAGGCTTGTCTACTTCTGCCTTTTCGGTGGCGGTAAAAATAGGCAGCTAAAATAGCCAATTGTATTGCAGTTTTGTTACTCCCCTTAACCCAACACAGTGGCTTGTACACATGCAAAAATTATACTCATTGCACTCTGAGGGCAGTACCGATGCAAAATGCGACCCATTCAAGTAAATGTGGTCACACCAAAATCCCCCTGCAACCACGTATGATGCATGCGATTACAGAGCGGTGGTTCAAGGTTTTTCAAGTTGAAACAGGTGGTGAGGAGGCAACAATCACCGTCTAAGCCTGCATAATGTGTGTTGGCACTATCACTTCTAAACTCAATGACAGGATGATAACACATGAGCACAATAGAAGACAGGTGTCACTCTACGAAAAGAAGTGCCTGAACAAAGACCTTCATTGGAGGATCACCAGTAGTATATAATAAAAGCTACAGATTTCAGAAGAAAGACAGCCTGCACATTTCTCTCAGCACAGGTTTTCTTTAATTGAGTTCTTTATATAACTGATAGCAATGCATTAAAATAAGTAGCAGCAGGCATGTGCCTACTTTGGTTATGACAATATGATGAGGATATCAAATAAAGATTTAAACTTCTAGTAATTAGCATGGAAATAGGAAATCTACAGCAGGGATTGCATTAATACTTTATAAATAGCATTGTACTTTGTGAAACTTTTCTGCTTGTGCTACCCACTTTCCTCCCTCTGGCTCAACAAAGATGCTGAACGTACTGTCAGACATCCAAATGTTGCAGATTATTTCATTTCACATCCAACATTTTACCTTCAGGGTTTGCAGAACTGAAAAGGAGAGTATTAAGAGATATCAGACAAATTTCTGACTAATCTTCAAACACGCTTTTCATCAATGCATTTTCAGGAAAGGAACTTGCTATGGGGCAAGTAAAATACTTGTGATACAACAACTAATTCGTTTTACCAGGTAAAGCTTTTCTTGTAGGCAGTGTAATGTAGGTGCCCATGAATTATTTTAAATGTCAGTACATGAGCAAAAAAGGATAATTAGGAATGGTGCCACAAAAATCTGTATATTATTTCCTTTTTAAATTAAAAAAGAACTAGAATGTATGCGAGACTACTTTTTTTAAATAACATTGAAATACAAGGTATGCTTCATATAACTCTATTTCTCTAGTCCTATTACAGTAAAGTGTAAGTTCAGAAAAAAAACGAAAAGGTGGACTAACACCGTAACCCCCTCTACCATCCTGGTTCCAGCTGTACTTACATCTGTGGATGATAAGCTGTTGGTGCCCATGCAGCCAGTGCAGTGCTTTGAAATCATCTTCTCCCTCCTCTTACTATAGCTTTCAGGATGGATCAGAGTGATTCTGATTGGTCAGTGCCAGCACAGAGAATTGCTCTGATCTGGCTCAGAACTGCTGCAGAGAGAAGAGGAAGAAGAGCAGGGATTTCAAATCTTGGACTGGTTGTGTAGGCACTGACAGCAAAAGGTAAGTACAGTGGGGAGGATGTACGGTGTTAGTTCCCTTTTTTTAAAAGATGAGAACTAACCTTATAAAACAAAAGAAACACAGATTATGTGATGCTTGCTATTCCAAAACATCTGAAAGGCAATCCAGTTGTCTGTGGTGCGGGGAACTGACCCTACAGCAAACATGCATAACTCTGAGTAGGATAAATCATTCTACAGGGGTCCAGATAGGTTTTTCCTCTGACCTTTATAATTCATTTTGCAGGTCAAAATATTAAATGCGCTACAAGTAGAAAGTACAAATGTGTGAGCGTTGATTTGTAAAGAGGTGAAATAGCAGTGATCTCTAGCAGTCTTATGTCACATGTCTCCAGTCTTTATATTCTGAAGCATTTTCCCAGTCTCTAACAACTCCTAAAGTAGGTTTGCATTCTCTAATCATCTCCCGTTGCATGTCTGTAGTCGTTGATGCCTTTCTGTACCATCACATTTGCTGAGTATTATGTACAGCCCGTTGATGATGGCAAGGGCCACAATTAAAGCCCCCTATATAAAGAAAAATCAGATTAACACTTCATGAAGCTAACATGTTACAGCACCACACTGTTACAGCAAAGATAAACACAACACTTTGGGTAAATGTCTTTAACATACATAAGCTGCCCATAGGACACAAAGAATGCATTTGTTGAATGGAAACAGATAATTCAGCATCCAAACTATATTCCAACATTCAGACAACTATTATTCAGTTCCCTGTTCAGCAAGTAAACAGTAAATGAAGACAAAGAATGGGAAAGAATTCAAGCTGAACCATTCAGGAGCTTTGGAGTGAATCCAGCAGCACCAACAGCAGACCAAGCTATTAGGGACGCAGATCAGTTGGTCGGGTTCCAGTAATTATATCAGGTTATGAGATATACATAAAGGAAAGAGATTGGGTCGGGGGGGAATAGTGATGTACCTAGACACACAAATTGTACCACATCTAGGGGAGCCTCTTATATAGGGAGGCCCTAGTTCATAAAATGCCAGTGTTATGCAATTCCTAACTAAAGAGGATAACCTCTGTGTAGTACATCAATAAAGACTTGTCAAAGACTACACCGAAAAAGCCAACTGTCTACATGCTTCTGTGAAAGTCATGATAAATAAACTTAAGCAGGGCATATAAGTACAGTTTTTTCTATTCAACCAGCGGGTTGAATGAAAAAAAATTGACAGATCCCTGCATCAACACAAGTGATGTTGATGCAGGGATCTCTCCAGCTTTTTTTATTGTATTCTGACGGGAGGACTTCCCCCTGTCAGAATACACAGATCAGCGCGCGCAGCAATTGACTGCAAGCATTGATCAAATGAACCCATTTTAGACAAAATCCTTTCTCAGCCTTTCTACCCTGAGAGAACCCCTGAAAAAAATTACAATCTCAGGAAACACATGAAAAGAATGTACGATCTCCAGCTTAGTGTGATCAGGGAGTTGTACATACCAAGTAAAGTATGCATATGTTATGTACAATATTACACATGGAAGAAAAATAAATCATCTGTGTTTCCTCTTAATACACATAATTACACAGTCAAATGTTATTCTTCACATTGCCTTTAATTGCCAGCCCCCCCGCCTCCAAAAATTAAAAGTCAGTAGCCACAAATAATGTAGCTGCTGACTTTTAATATTAGGACACTTACCTGCGATGTCGGCAGCCCAGACAATCAATCAGCTCTCGGGTGCTGCCACCGCCATTCCTTGTAAGGGAAACTGGCAAGAAAAGCCTTGTGGCTTCACAGCTGGTTCCCTACTGTGCATGCGCCAAGTGTGCTGTGCTTTCTGAATGGCCCGGTGGCGGGGCAAGAAGAAGGGGGGCCCCCCAAAAGGCGCCAAATATGGCAGAGGAGGGAGGAGGAAGCAAACAAGTGGAGCTTCCCCTTATGGGTAGAGCTCCACTTTAATCATGATTTTCAGGACTTATATCATAATTAAGTGATACTTTATTTTTATTAATTTGTTCTCTTTGCTGGATTTTAGAAAAAAAAAACTTTGTCCACTAAAGTTGTTACTCTAGTTGGGGTATGTTATATTAAAAGAAATTGCTAAATTTTCGGGATTTCTGTTCATATAACCAACTTAAACCAGAGTAAGAACTTTACTATCCCCAGAGCTTTTTAGAATCCAGCACAAAAAAAAAAATTAAGGATTTCTTTTGATATAACAGTAATAAAGATTTTTTACAAAACTTTCAAGGAACTGGTAGATACTGATAAAAAAAAAAAAGCTATTTTATTTGAAACCCTTTTTTCCTAATCCAAAAGTCACACTGTTAACTATTTATTTTGCTGTAGAAGACTAACAGATGTTAAGCAGTCCTGCAACTCTGGCAAGAGTCTGTCTTCCATTAGGTGGTGGATCACATGGTGGATTTTCACCATTTGTATCTTCAGTTCACAATTCTATGAACTAATTTTTGGATATTTATTTTTGTTCACATTTTTGCTAACATTATTCACAATTTATGGACTTTATTTATGGACTTTATTTGCTCATTTTAAGCGCTGCATTATTTTTAAGAGAATGGTTGAGATAAGTGCTTTCATCATTCATCACAATCGCGAAAGTAATCTAGGTTGAAGTCGCATACAAACATTACTGATTTTGCATTCTCTGAAACATTTTTTGTACTTTGTCTTTTCAATGTTTCCTCTTTGGCATGGAACTTGTGCCATGTACACCCAGCCTCCAAAAGATGTTACTTAACTAGACATAAGCTGCTAATTTCCTCTTGTAATGTTGGCTCAATGTGAGCTGCTCCTTTTATCTAACACCACAGTATGTTGATCTCAGGAGCTGAAACTTTAAAAGTACCATGAAGCTAATATCAATCTGCCTGGCAGTACTCGGTAAGCAGTGCAAGAAAGCTGAAGCCATCATTGGGCAGATAAAAATTTGATTCTATGGTGATCAGCAGCAGAACCCATAGAGGCCCTTCCCTGGAATCCCTATTGAGAAACTCTGCTCTAAACTGTGATCTATAACTTTACCATTATCATGGAAATGGACATTGGAGGGAATGTGACTGCAAGTATGTGACCAATGTGGGAGACAGTTATATATTGTTTTAATGTATACCCCATTGTCTTGTTCTATAACATTTGAATAAAATTTATTTAGAACAAAAAAAGACAAAAGATAAAGATGGGTGGCTCAACACACCACTGTTTATGTGCAGATTAGATCCCAAGCAACTTGTTGCTACATTAGAGAGACCAAAAGAAGATAAATCAAGCCACCTTACTTATGTGAATATGAATTAACAGCTATGCCAATAAATCAAGAAACCGCTAATGTATATATAAACACAGAGAAATCTCTAACCCTTAAAAGCATTAAAGATGTGACACCCAAATACCATATGTCCCCATCCCACTCCATTTGAATAAATGCCAATATTTAGACATGTATCAACTCCAGCAGGAGATCATCAATAATCACCCCAGCCAGAAAACCCAAACCTCTTAAGCAACCAATGTTGTGTGAGTGGTCTTTGTTTAGATGCATATACTGTATTTGAATATAATTGGAGGGGGGGGGGGGGTTATTCTATATCATTTGTTCTCTGGAGCCCCTGGCTTGAGTATGGGATGAGGAGATATGGTTTGACTATGTCATGTTTTTAAATGCTAATAAGTGCTTGTGTTTGTGTATACATTAAGTTGTTTCTGGATATAATACAATTTAAATGCATTTATATTCAAATAAGTAGTATGTCTTGTTTCCTAATATACTAATCCATAAATCAAATGTTTACTGCACAAACCCCGGGGCTACCAGGATGCAGTTTGTGTGCTTACCAATAGTATTAGGTAAACGACCTTGAGTTACTTAAATTGTATTTTACCAACAATCTTTTATGGATGCATGAGGCTGCATATGGGCCCTTCCTTGTTTAACTTTTATCTGTTTTTATTGTAACTTTTTTATTGTTACTACAAGAAGATTAAGAGGTAGCCAACCACAAAAATAGCATAAAGTAAGGCGAAGGCAGCACACCAATAGTATTCTGTAAACAAACTTGATTTACATATATGGCATTTTACCAATGACATTTCAAGGCCTCGTGCGGACTCTTCCTGGTCACCATAATAAATGTGTCCCAAAACATCATTGATGGAATGTAATTTAAGTCGATTACATTTTTTACTTAATGCTATTACTATGCTGACTTAAAGTGGATGTAAACCCTCACATATACCCAGTGAAGTGAACAGCCTCAAATGATACACAGAGATTAAACAAATCTCCATACATAAGTTTTACATGTATATCTGCTGTCTTCAGCTTTCTACATTCTTTAGAAAGTGCAGATTGTATTATAAATCTTGTTTCCTATTCCAGCAGTGGGTGTGGAGTCTGGGCTTACACTGTGTGAGAGGTGATTGCAGAGCTGCAGTCTGAATAGACCAGCTCTCTGCTAATCTACCTCTAAGCTCCCTCCCCAACACAAAATTTCCAGCTGCTTTTATCTCATGTGTCACAGAGCTTGTCAGAAATTATCAAGCTGATAACCTTCTATAAGGAGGTGAGCTGCCATCTAGTGGAAGGAAGGCTTGTAGACGTAGTGTATCTGGATTTTGCAAAGGCACTTGATACAGTTCCCCATAAATGTTTATTGTACAAACTAAGGTCTGTCAGCCTGGAACAAAGGGTGAGTAGCTAGATTGAAAACTGGCTACAAGGGCAAGTTCAGAGGGTAGTGATAAATGAGGAGTACTCGGAATGGTCCAATGTGGAAAGTGGGGTCCCTCAGGGTTCTGTCCTGGGACCAGTCCTATTTAATTTATTCATAAATGATCTGGAGGATGGGATAAACAGTTCAATCTCAGTATTTGCAGATGATACTAAGCTAAGCAGGGCAATAGCTTCTCCGCAGGATGAGGAAATCTTGCAAGAAGATCTGAACAAATTAATGGGGTGGGCAACTACACGGCAAATGAGGTTTAATGTAGAAAAATGTAAAATAATGCATTTAGGTGGCAAAAACATGAATGCAATCTACTTACTAGGGGGAGAACCTCTGGCGGAATCTAGGATGGAAAAGGACCTGGGGGTCCTAGTAGATGACAGGCTCAGAAACGGCATTCAATGCCAAGCTGCTGCAAGCAAAGTCAATAGAATATTGGAATGTATTAAAAAGGGAATTAACTCCAGAGATAAAATGATAATTCTCCCCCTCTACAAGACTCTGGTTCGGTCGCACCTGGAGTATGCCGTCCTGTTCTGGGCACCAGTCCTCAGGAAGGATGTGATGGAAATGGAGAGAGTACAGAGAAGGGCAACAAAGCTAATAAAAGGACTGGAGGATCTTCGTCATGAGGAAAGATTACAAGCACTGAACTTATTCTCTCTGGAGAAGAGACGCTTGAGAGGGGATATGATTTCAATGTACAATTACTGTACTGGTGACCCCACAATAGGAATAAAACTTTTCCGCAAAAGAGCATTTAAAAAGATTTGTGGCCATTAACTAAAATTAGAGAAAAAATTATTTAATCAGAAAGTGCGTAGAGGGTTCTTTACGGTAAGAATGTGGAATTCTCTTCCACAGGCGGTGGTTTGAGCAGGGAACATAGATAATTTAAAAAAACTATTAGATAGGCACCTAAACGACCACAACCTACAGGGATATACAATGTAATATTGACATAAAAGCGCACACACACAGGTTGGACTTGATGGACTTTTGTCTTTTTTCAACCTTACCAACTATGTAACTATGTAAAAGAAGAATGGAGCAGCAGAAAGACCCAGGACTTAGAGCTTTTGAGAGAGATAAGTAAACACTACATAAGTATGTGCCTAGGTCAGAATTCATAAACGGGGTTTACAACCACTTTAACTTTCATTTATGCTTGTTTTCTGGTTGGCTACCTCCTAAAAATAAATACCAGATAAAGGTTTTAACCTTTCCCTCCTGTACTGTATGTCAGTGACCACAGTCATTGGGGCAGAAATTCATGAGGAATAAGCCTCCAAGAGGTAGACAGACAGCAATAGCAAGCTGACAGGGATTCTGTCTCTATATAAAAATGTAAATAAAACAGAGGATCAATCAGCGCAAACAAATATCCTAACCTATGAAGCAACTGTAACACTTAAGTCCAATATATACAAATCCTGGATAAAAATTTACAAATAAAATAGTGCAGCGCTAATATAACATAATACTAAAATACATACATAATACTAAAATTCATATATATATTTCATAAAATGCAGTCTAAAAGACAATAGTCCAAAACCTGAGAGATAAGTCCACGTATAAACGAAGAAGTGAAAAAACAGGAACACGGAGTAAAAAAGAAGAAATCCTCATCTGTGATCACTGTGCTTGAAAAGGCTTCTCAGCTGTGCATATTCGTGATAAGACCTCCACCACAGGCAATATAAACGGCTCACCTCACTGAATGGACCCTCTGAACAAACAGACAGGTCAAAACAAGCCTTCCCCTAACAGGGGTTAAGAGATGATTGGTGCCTCTGCAGGGATTCCACAGCTACAAGACTCCACCGCTCCATTTGCCAGCCAGATCTCACAATCAACGGGGATCGGATAAACTCATTGTACCATGTAAGATCAATGAGACATGGATAGTGCTCTCTGTGCAGTTCAGTGCATTTTATTATTTATAAAAAAGTTTACTCACAAGTAAAGCCCTTTTAGCCCAGTGCTAGGCATAGATGCATTTCAATTACACGTCTCAACGAGACAGTGAGTGGAAGGTGGCTACGGCTGACACTGGGGTCGTTTACATGTTGGAATGCGGGTGTGGCTTGCAATATGTAGGGAGGACCTCCAGACAATTACATGTAAGAATTGGTGAACATGTTAACAATATTAAGGACTTATAACTCGTAATGTCTCCAAACATTTCACAACCGTGACCCTAGACACCTCAAATTCTGGGGGGTTGAGAGAGTTAAAAAACACTGGAGGGGAGGGAATTTCATCCGATCCCCATTGATTGTGAGATTTGGCTGGCGATTTGGAGAGGTGGAGTCTTGTAGCTGTGGAATCCCTGCAGAGGCACCAATCATCTCTTAACCCCTGTTAGGGGAAGGCTTATTTTGACCTGACTGTTGGTTCAGAGGGTCCATTCAGTGAGGTGAGCGGTTTAAATTGCCTGTGGTGGAGGTCTTATCACGAATTTACACAACTAAGAAGCCTTTTCAAGCACAGTGATCACAGCTGAGGATTTCTTCCGTTTCACTCCGTGTTCCTGTTTTTTCACTTCTTCATTTATACATGGACTTATCTCTCAGGTTTTGGACTATTGTCTTTTAGACTGCATTTTATGAAACATATATATGAATTTTAGTATTATGTCATATTAGCGCTGCACTATTTTATTTGTAAATCTATATAAAAATGAAACATATTTAATTGGACTTCTGCTTTAAAGCGGGGTTCCACTCAAATTTTTAACTTAGTCTTACCCCCTTCAGTTAATTGCATAGATGTTCAAATGCCGCACTAAAAATTTTTTTATCGCTGTAATTACCTTTATATTGTACTTTATTGTGGCACTTCCTGTCTCTCCTCCCATGGGAGTAGGCGTGTTAATTGCCTTTCCCTGGTGCTGCACTGTCTCCTGGGAGTTTAGTGTCAGACTTCCCAAGATTCAGTGCGGAAACAATGATCATGCGTGTGAACAAGCTGTGAATGAACAGCATTCACCGCATCCAAGAAATCAATGCTTGTGGGCTTCACATGCCCACAAGCAAGATGGAAAGAGCCAGCATCACATTTTTTAAGTTATTCTTCAGTACAAAAACAGACAGAGGCGGAAATATTACACCCAAACTGTGAGTATTATTTTGGGGTTAGCAAAGTGTCTCAATGACCTAAAAAAAAAAAAAAAAAAATGATTGGTCGCCAGACTCCCGCTTTAACTCTTTCATGAGATGAAAAAAAAAAAAAAAACAAACTACAAGAGCCAAAAATCTGACAGTGGGGGTAGACACTGAACCAGTCAAAGACAAGGGAACAGAGCTTGATTATTAGAAGGTATGTTTTCTCCCTGTGATACTCTCAGTTATATTGTTAAGAAATCTTTGTGCAGCTAAACAAGATTGCATTTTTAATTGACAGGTCCGCTTTAAAATAGTATACTGGCAATTGTGCTATCCAATTTCTTATAAATGGCTATAATCTGTTCTTTATTGTACTGTCAAGTTATAGCATGATGAAATGCCTTTACACTATAACAGTCATACATTTTCTCATATACTTTCAAATAACCTAGTAGTGCCAATGCAGCAATGACACTGGACATTTTAGGCCCATGCAGAGCGATGACTTTCAGGGAACACCTATTAAATGATAAAAACCATAAATAACAGCATGCTATTTGAAAAGTGATCAAATATTTGCACTTACCTAATCTCTCCCTGAGCATTGATATTAGACCTTTTAAATTAATTATGTTTACATAGTACAAGACATTCATAATTATCTTTCTAAGAGTAATCCTCATAACTCAGCATCTTGCCTAGTCAGCAGATTCTATATGTTAAAAAAAATTCTATTGCAGTAAATGGATAAAAAGCAATCCCCCCTTGTCTTCTCTTTTATAAGTGAACAGAATATAGTGTCTGCCCTTGGACAAAATCACATTGTCTACAATGGATACCTTATATTTAGACAAGGACCCTATATATAATTTAGCATCAGCCAAACAAATTTCTACCTCTAAGGCATACCAAGAATACAGACCCATAAAAAGTAACAAACATTTATGATGAAAGGTTATATATAATGATGATCATGATAAAGAATAATAAAAAGAATGTTAACGTTGAAATGTAGGAAGATTACTTTACATACATTCAATTTATCAATTAAAATCTTTTAAAAGTAATTTTAGATAGTATCTGAACATGTCTTTATATCAACCTACAATCTTTTTGTAGATACAGTAGATTTTGACTAGAAGGCCAGCACTCTAAGCTGGCCAGGCTCTACTGCACTGTACAGTCATGTTAGTTAAACACAAGAGACTAGAAAGAGAAATATCAGACTGTACAGGCCAAATTAAGCAGCAAAAAAAATAATATAAAACCATACAATTTATTATTAGCAAAAGATAAAAAGATTTAGTTAAACACAAATGGCTTGCTGAGTGATTGCCTCAATGTTCAGCTGCTCCTTCACTAGCAAATTACAGAATGGACTAGGTCCTTGACCAAGCTACTCTACATATAATGCCACAATAATGCTTAGTTGTTTTTTTCTTATTTCTATCATTCTCATAGTGAATCTGTTCTTTTTAAGTTGTCACTGACTGAAACATAAAGTGCAATAGCATTTTTACCCTGATTTTAAAACAATAATGCAATATACTGACATACTGTAAAGTAGAGCTGCATGATTCCGGCTGAAATGAGAATCACAATTTTTTTGCTTAGAATAAAGATCACGATTTTCTCACAATTCTCTCACGATTCTCGTGGCGTAACATCATCTTTCACATTACACAAAACAATTGGGCTAACTTTACTGTTTAGTTTTTTTTAATTCATTAAAGTGTATTTTTTCCCAAAAAATTGTGTTTGAAAGACCATTGCACAAATACAGTGTGACATAAAATACTGCAACAACCACCATTTTATTCTCTAGGATCTCTGCTAAAAAATATATATATAATGTTTGGGGGTTCCAAGTAATTTTCTAGCAAAAAATACTGTTTTTACCTTGTAAGCAACAAATGTCAGAAAAAGGTATAGTCATTTAGTGGTTAAGCTGACTTAATTTACAGACGGAAGTTAATTCCTTTGATCTAAAAGTACCAAGTGTTACAATGTTTCTTTTTATCTCCGATGTTGAGATAAACTTGGCAGGCTGCCTGGATTTTTCTCTTTTTTTGTCAGCTGTCGGAAGTGAGCAGAGAACTCTCTTCACTTGTTACATAGAATCGGGGAAATGCTGTTTTAGGATCGGGAGGGTAGTATAATCACGATTTTGATTCTTTAACAATTAATCTTTCTGCTCTACTGTATAGCATACTTATTGAACAATTATTTATTTTATCTAGGATTCTTCGTTTTACACTATGAGTGTGGCAATATAATGGAATATGACTAATTTTATTTTACTACAAGTACTTCCAATGAACTACAGACTGTAATGTTTTGAAGAACAAACACAAAAGCTGTAACTAAAACCAAAACCACATCCAACTGAAAAATGAAAATAAACCATTTGTTGCTGCCAGCCTACTTAATAAATCACAGAATTAACAAATGGCTCCAGCCCTCGTAAATTGAAAATCTTAGATGCCTTGTTTCAGTGTGACTATTCCCTGTTATTTATATGTCCATTATTAATCTGCTGAAATCCCTAAGCAGCAATAGGAACTCTTTAATTGTCAAGCTGTTATCATTTTGTGCCAGTGAGTTTGTGAAAGTTAGACCAGAATAAATAAAACAGCTCCTCATCCATCATTTGGAAACAATTGCCTGAATACAACATGGGTGTTAAGTCGATTCACACAAATGTGCAAGGCAATGATCTATGAATTCACAGCCTCCAGCAATGCATTATTTCAGAGCTCTGCCACACAGATGTATCATAATTAATATTTTAGATTATGCAAGTTGTACAATAGCCATAACAACAGTGTCATTTGCCTAATAATTAAAAAATAAATAGATATCATAAATAAATATTGCCTGCGCGTAACAAAACCACAACAGCCAGGATTCAGAATAGCTGGAGGGATTTTCATGCTTAGCATAGAAATATTAAGCTACTGATACAAGATAGATCATTAGCGCAAAACAGATATTGAAAGGTAGAACCTTTAAAAAAAGATTACAATATTGCTCTAAAACTTCTCAGATTATGGTTCTTTTAGGCCTTTGTGAAAAGAGAAATTCTGCTGTTTCGTTGTAAACAAATAAGCTATAAAGAAAAAAGGCGCACACGAACCACAGTTTTCTGTTATGTCAGATGAAAGAGCAAGAATGCAGTGGTTCATACCCAGGCAATAATTAAACTAACTGCAATTCCACTCTTTATAAAAATCAGCTCGTTGACTACTATGATGACATCACGGGCAATGATACAATCATTAAAATAAGTCAGAATCTGTGGGAAGGTCACATAGGCTCTACAGAGGCAGCATTCCATGTGTGACTACACTAGTGTGAATTAAGCTGGCCACAGATTAATTGAAATTCAGCTGATTCAACAGAGATCGTCTGAATTTCGATCCATCTGTGGCTGTTGGAAATTTTTTGCCAATTAGCTGGCTGCAGTCAATCGACTGTGGCCACAGATCAGTGTAATCTGACAGAGCCTCTTGTGTAGATGGAGGAATCCATTATTTTTTTTTCATTTAGCAATGCCAGCTTATAGCTGAGCACATCATATGATAATATAGCCCAGAGGCTGAATCTTGGTATTGCTGTATCATGTGGAAAACAATCCCTTTGTGGGTAAACCCTCTACACATTTTTTGATAAATGTGGACAAGAAGCCCCAAAATGCATCCTGACACGTGGGCTGGATCTCCCTTTGCAGTTGATCCTTACAATATGTACTGCTTTTAGTCTAACACTGGAGCCTTGCTGACATGTAAACAAAACAATGTTGTCTGGCAGGGCTAACTGGATCACACGATCAATTGAACAGAACTGCAAAACTTCATGCAGTTCCATCAGTTCCTATATATTAATTTCCACTGTATAGCCAGTTAAGTGCCTAGAGTAAGAATTTGAATGACTGGAGACTCTCCTCATCATAAACTTTTATCCAACACTACTGTTTAATGTCTGTGTGTGCACTTTACAGTCATCACAGAAATCATTGATCCTAAAGCGGTTATTCAGTCCTAACAAAAAAAAAAAAAAATTAAAGTCAGAAGCTACAAATACTGTAGCTGCTAACTTTGAAAGAAAGGACACTCCAAGGATCCAGTGCCATCCTCATCCAGGCCGGGTCTTCATTAGTCTATGGGTCCCCAGCGCCAACACATTTACTAAGTGAAGCCAGCTGTGACTCCTTGCGGCTTCACAGTCGGCTTCCAATTGTGCATGCATGAGTTGTGCTGTGTTTTGTGAATAGTCTTCTGGGACCTGTAACAAGAATTTGTGGACAGGGAGAGGAGGG
Organism: Aquarana catesbeiana; assembly: GCF_042186555.1. Lineage (NCBI taxonomy): Eukaryota > Metazoa > Chordata > Amphibia > Anura > Ranidae > Aquarana > Aquarana catesbeiana. The sequence continues at coordinate 252,677,386 of NC_133327.1, read as the reverse complement.
GGAAGGACATTTGCTTTGATAACCTAAGCCAGGGGTCTCCAAACTTTCTAAACAAAGAGCCAATGTTTTTTGTCCTTCAGACCCTAGGGGGGCCGTATTGTGGCCAGTATTAGTGGAAATTGTCCTGACATCAGTGGGAGTAAACATCAAATTTGGTATTAGGTCAAGGAACAGTGCCCCATCGTTGGTAACTTTGGAAAGAATAGTGCCCTATTGTCGGTTTCAATGGGAGGAATAGTGCTCCATTATTGGTGTCAATGGGAGAAATGATACCCCATTGTTGATGTCAGTTTGCAGAATATTGTCGTGTATTAGTGGGACTAATAGTGTCCCAAGGGCCAGATAAAGACAAGCAAAGGGCCGCATCTGGTCCCCCGGCCACAGTTTGGAGACCACTGACCTAGGCAGTTGGAGCGGAAGTGGGAGTGGGTACTTACTAAAACTATGTTCCCGCGCCCCAAAAAAACATCCAAAAGTGGGAGAGGAAGGGGGGAAAGAGATGTTAAAGAGTAACTTCCCTTTTATGGATGTTTTTTTGTGGCGCGGGAACATAGTTTTAGTAAGTACCCACTCCCACTTCCGCTCCAACTGCCTAGGTCAGTGGTCTCCAAACTGTGGCCGGGGGACCAGATGCGAGACCACTGACCTAGGCAGTTGGAGCGGAAGTGGGAGTGGGTACTTACTAAAACTATGTTCCCGCGCCCCAAAAAAACATCCAAAAGTGGGAGAGGAAGGGGGGAAAGAGATGTTAAAGAGCAACTTCCCTTTTATGGTAAAGTCCTGCTTTAAGGCCTCATGAACACATGGCTTAAAAAACACCTCTTAAAAGGCGTTTGGCTTATTTTTCAGCCTGCAAAAGCACTTTTATGTTAGCTTATCTGTCTAAGCATGCATATACATTTACAGGTGTATTAGAAGAAAAGCGTTTACAGGCTGGAAAAAAAAGCATCACTAGCACATTCAGGAGAGGATATTTTGAGCACAAAAAATGCAAAATGTGCATAAACATTAGGCGTGTTTAGATACGTTTGCACATTCATGCATTCTAATGGCCAGAATAAATTATTATTCTGGCCAATAAAAGCTTTAACGCCAAACAAAAGAATGCACATAAACGCAGATAAACGCATGTGCAAAACACACCTTTAGGCGTGTTTTTTCAAGCTGCCTTTTCCTGCCAGGATTTAAAACCGTTCAGAGAAAAACTCAAATGCCCAGTGTACGTGAGCCCTAACCCAGCAAAGATTGCAATTCCAACTGCCAAAATACACATTGGGTCATTCAAGTTAACCCTCCATTACTTTGCTAGTATACTGTCTCTGAGCTCTAACTTTTCCTCATTTAATTTTTATCAACTATAATATTGCAGAAATAATATTGCTTTATACTTCTGTTTTATACTTCTGTTTTTGCAAAATTAACATTGAGTACATTTTATAGCATCATTATTGGTGGCTCGTCACTGTATTTTAATTATATATGTAGATCTTTTTTTATCACCTTGCAGTTATACAACTTGGACCAGCTCAGGCCATGTTTGGTGCTTATTTAGGATGCAAACAGAGATTTATTTATTTATAATGCATTATATATTGTATTGAAATTGTTTATATCTTAACTAGAGGATGACGTGTTTGACATTATACTAAATTTTAAGTGCTGTTATGGATCAGGGTTCTGTGCGTCTGTTTTGATATCTTGCCAACATTAATTTCTGTTTGGTTGATAAAAGTGTATACATTTTACTGAAACCCAGAAGAATGCATCTCAGCATAGGTTATGTACATGCAGCCTGACCCACGCTATTATCTGACTAGTGCTGCCAAATGTTTCATTATTGTTTGTTAATAACTAATCAGCTAAATAAGCAGCATGCAGTTGTACTGAACTGTAGCACTATTCAGTATAAAAAAAAAATAATCTCATGAAGGCTAACTAATGTTCAATCAAATTATTCTGTGTTATCCCTGGGGTTCCCCAGCAGTGACATGTCACCCAAGGCAATATAAACTGCTGTTGTAGTGTGGAACATTTTAACAATCTCTGGTGCAGATGTATTATGTTGGGGAGAAGATGATGTATTTGTACAGAAGATACAGTCTGTTGATTTGATAGATGTGGAACATATAGTAGTGGACAGTGGAGTGCATACCTGGGCAATACAAATAAGCAAGAAGCAATAAATATAAGAGGTGAATCTAGCACTCTGCATAATATAAAAAATTAACATGGGCATATACATAACATAAATGCACATTAAATAAATGCTTTTTGAAATACATTGTAAACCTTCTCTCAGAAGGACTTATGAGCTTATAGAACAGTATTTTCAAAATGCTAATCTTTTGACTAAATTGTTCATCTAATTATTCAGATACAACAAACTTATTTAATGTTGATTTGTGAATGCCTTACCCTAGCGACCATAAAAACAGTTAATTACTTATGCAATTCATAATTCATAAAATGTGGAAAGTTTCTACTAAACTATCACGGTCATGTTCCACTCATCTATTGCTACAAATTAAATATTCGCTGCCAATTAGTTTTGGCTACAATAATTTGGCATCAGTTTTTTTTGGGGAGACATAAGCTTTTTTGTATTTCTTCAATGTAATTCTGCAAATATTATTGATATGATAGTACACTTTTCACTAAACAATAAGTTTTTTTTTTTATTTTCAGTTTTGTAACGAAGGGCTTTGATTAAGAAATTGTATAGGATTGACCCAAATTTACCCCCCAAACCTCTCTCTCGATTCATGTCCCAGGATACATATTTTTTATTTCTTTTATCATGTTCCTCTAGAAATACCTTTTTTTTTATTCCCTGTGACATTACCACCAGGATTGTAAAATTCTTTCAGGGGTAGCTGCTGCCGAGAGCCTAGTACCTGTTGACATAGACTTTAGAACTATATCCCCCAAGAGACCTTTCCCTACATGCAGTGTGCTTTGCTATGCAAGCTCCTGGAAGTCAAGGCAACATCATTGTTTTTGTACTGTGTTTGATAGTTACACAATATCTGTGATTTTATGTAAACGTGTTAAGAATCAGTTTTAAGGTTAGCTTAAGAACTAGATTTAGGAGTTAAGGTTAGGTTCAGGTTTTGGCTTAACAGTTGAGTTTAGGCAGTTGAGTAAAAGCAGAACTTCAGTCTCCAACAATCTATATTTTTATACACCACCTCTGCCTACTTTGCAGCTTTCTGACTCTAATATAACATTTATCCGAGGTAAGTGAGGTGCAGTGTATGATTAAATATATTGCTTTTTTAAGCCTAACGCAGACAACTCTGCCTAATGTGAAATGTGCGAAACAGTAAGCTGCGTATTGTTTGCTACATGGGTTTGCAGTCCAGATCACACTACATGGCGTAAAACACTAGTTTGAGCAAAATTCTAACTGCTGCAGAGAAATTCCTGAGCCCCGTGGTTTAGTGTGCATAGAGGTGGGAATGGGCTCTGCACCTAATTTTTTTGCAACCAGATGAAACTGAATAATAATAATATAAAGTTGTATGCACCTCAGTGTCAGGTCACCTTGAGGCTAGGTGAGGAGTCCACCGCAAAGTAGTGGACCCTACGGCTGACTGCTGCGGATGGGAGTCAAGGTGGTAAGGAAGACAGGTGAGCTGGAACACCAAGAGGGATCCCACCGGGGTTAGAGCGTAAGATTCCCTAGGGCGCGGGGTCTAAGAGCCAGCAGGTGTTCACCAGAGCCTCTAGTGGTGAGGATGGACTGGGCTGCAACTGGCTCCAGGTCACGATCCCCAGGGTCCCCCAGCTCACGCCCACAGTAGGCAACAGGAGGATAAGGATAGTAAGGGAATAAGCCAAGGTCGGGGCCACAAGCGGACAAGGACAACAGAGTTCACGCCAACAGTTCAGGATCACAGGCAAACAGGGATAGTTGGGGACACGCCAAAGGTCAGGGTCACGAGCAGACAGGAATAGTTGAGAACACGCCAAGGTCGGTAACAGAAATAAACGTAGAGCACACGGCAAGCAGGAACAGGAAGCCAAACACACAATGGTTGATCAGCCCTGCTGGCTTGCAGTGCACAGGTTAATATAGGGTTCCCTGATAGGGCCTGGGGTGGGGCCATGCTTAGAGGAGAGGTTATAAAACCAGCCAGGTGTGAGTGGCTGGCCTCTTAGTCTGAACACATGAGGAGAAGGTAAGCTGACAGAGAAAGATTACTGCATAACCATGACACTCAGAGGACTAAACAGTTGTGAATGACACCTGGGAGATGTGGGAGGATGGGCATCACACAGAAAAAGTATGCCTACTGAAAAAGTGAAAATACAGAGACATACAGTGGGGAGGAGAAGATATAACATAAACAGGTGAGACTAGAGATGTGCTTTGTTTCATATTACACTCTGGATTAAATATTTCCTTCTAATAGGTAAAACTGACTAGTGCCACTTGACATAATAGATAAAAGTGTAAACTTTTTTTTATAAATATGCAGAGGTGTGGCTATAAACAGCAAAAACTACATTCAAACACCAAAACCTTATTTCACCATAGTAGAGGGGCTATTTCACTGACCTAGGTTCTGGACAGCTGGATGGAAGTAGCTGGATTGGATGTAGCTGCTGCTTGGCTAACAATTTTTTGACTGGCTACTTCAAGTAATCGAAGGATTTTGTGCAGGAGGATGGTGACAGGGCCACCCCTGTAGTAAATTTTGACCGGTTCATCAGGAAATGGACGAAATACACAAAGTGTACAGCCAGTTTAAGAAATGCTGTATAACTCAGAGTCTTGATTATTATTATTATACAGGATTTATATAGCGCCAACAGTTTGCGCAGCGCTTAATGACTTTAATTCTATTAAAATAATATGGTAAAGTCTGAAGCAGACAGTTCAAGTATAGCTCAAAATTAGGCAGAAATTCAGACATTCCTAGGGTTCACAAACTTTTTCAAACAGCTTTAATTTTACAAGGAAGTAATTCTACAAGAAAGTATAGCTGCAAACAAGTGCAATACCTTTCACTGACCATTTTGGGTTATCTGTGAAATCCGTGTGTAGGAGATGCTGAGTATGCATTCCATACGTCTTATCCTGTGCACATTATTACTAATAACAAGCAATTCTACCAATTCTTTCCATAGTAAATTTCATACAGCACTAAAGATGTTCCCAAGTGGTCACCAAAGCTTGTTAATCTGCAGAATCACAGAAACGCTCTGGGATTTGCTTTCCTTATTATCAACGGTTAGTGAGACTTTGCACATTCACTGGAATCTAAGTTTATAAAGGATCTGCTGACAACCTTATTTCTGGGTAACTGTGATAGCAAGAAGAAAGCATGATTATTTTTTTCCTTTGGAAATGCTATCACTCAGTACATTCATGGAAAGAAGAGGATAAAAGAACACGTACATAGGTCAGGATTAAATACGTTCAAGCTTAAAGTAGTTGTTAACCCACTTATATCAAATCATCCCTCCTGTGCTGTAATATACCAATAAGTATCCCTGTGCCTGTGTTATGTAAAAATATGCTTATCTGTAACTATATCAGTGCGGCTCCCAGTGCTCAGCTGACTCTTCAGCTCTCTTCACTTTCTGGCTCACAGTTCCAGTGAGCAGGGCCAAGCACTCCCACTGACGTCAGCCGGGGAGGAGAGGAGAGAGAGAGAGAGAGAGAGAGAGAGAGAGAGAGAGAGAGAGAGAGAGAGAAAGAGAGAGAGAGAGAGACGCGCGTGCTGATATAGATACAGATAAGCATATTTTTTACATAACACAGGGACACTTTATGGTATATTACAGCGTGGATGGCATGATTTTATATGAAATAAGAGAACAGCAAGAGCAGGGGGCGGGTCCTGACACGCAGGCAGGCAGAGGGGGGGGGGAGCAGGACAGAGCAGACACGGACACAGGCGAGCAGGGCTGTGGATGACGGAGGCATGTAAATGGACCATGGTGTCAGGGCTCATCAGCCATGATAAACCGTGGTCATAGCCAGGCATGATCAGCCAGGTATTACAGGTGCTACAGGGAGCCAAATGACACAGCACAAGCACTGTGCTGTATAACATGCTTTAAAGGAACAGAATCTGTTTTTTCTTTAAGTTAACAAACGCTTTAACCACTTACAGACCGGAAGATTTGGCTACTTAATGACCAGGCCATTTTTTGCAATACGGCGTTGCGTCGCTTTAACTGACAATTGCGCAGTTGTGCGACGCTGTACCTAAACAAAGTTTATCTCCTTTTTTCCTAAAAATAGGGCTTTCTTTTGGTGGTATTTGATCACCTCTGCAGTTTTTATTTTTTGCGCTATAAACAAAAATAGCGACAAATTTGAAAAAAAACAATATTTTTTACTTTTTGCTATAATAAATATCCCCAAAATGTTTTTAAAAAACAAATTTCTTCCTCAGTTTAGGCCAATATATATTTTTCTACATATTTTTGGTAAATAAAATCGCAATAAGCGTATATCGATTGGTTTACGCAAAAGTTATAGTGTCTACAAACTATGGGAAAGATTTATGGCATTTTTATTATTATTATTTTTTTTTTACTAGTAATGGCAGTGATCTGGGATTTTTAGAGATTCTGCGACATTGCAGCGGACAGATCAGACACTTCTGACACATTTTTGGGACCATTGACATTTATACAGTGATCAGTGCTATAAAAATGCACCGATTACTGTGTAGATGTCACTGGCAGGGAAGGGCTTAAATGTGTTCCCTAGTTAGTGTTTCTAACTGTATGGGGATAGGACTGACTGGGGGAGGAGACATATCGTTATTCCTACTTAGTAGGAACAAACGATATGTCTCCTCTCCCCTGGCAGAACAGGGATTTGTGTGTTTACACACAGATCCCTGTTCCTGCTCTTGTGCACGCGATTGCGGGTGGTCCGCGGCGATTGGCCTGCTAGCCACACGCATTGGTTTCCCCGCCGTGCCTGCTATCGCTCTTAAAGGTACAGACGTAACCCATATGGCGGTTTGCGATAACGAACCACTTTGCCAACGTATATCGGCGTGAGCCAGTCGGCAAGTGGTTAAAGTAACATTAAAGCTTCAGGTTATTTATTTTTTTATAAAATAATGAATGTGTTATACTTACCTGCTCTGTGAACGTGTTATACTTACATGGCTTTGCATAGAGCAGCACTGATCCTCCTCTCCCGGGGTCCCCCGTCGGCACTCCAGGTTCCTCCTCTTCATTGAGTGCCCCCATAGAAAGCGGCTTTCTATGGGGGCACTCAGGTGGGCTCGCTCCAGAGTAGCCCTATCTGCATCCATTGACACAGACTGGGTGGCTCAGCCCCCCTCTCTCTTGTCACGGCATTTGATTGACAGCAGCAGGAGCCAATGGCTCACAGTGCTCTCAAGCTGGCTAGTGAGGAGGGAAACAGTGGTGAGAGCTGCTGCTCTTGTGCACATCGCTGGATCAAGATCAGGCTCAGGTAAGTATGGGGAGGTTGGGGGGATACTGTAGCACAGAAAGTTTTTTACCTTAATGCATAAAAGGCTTTAGAACCACTATATAACTAAGTTAACTAAAGTAAAACTAGCCATACATTGAAAAGCCAGAATACAATAATTTTATTTCTAAGCTGATCATTAAGGATGAGCCAAACACACCCCGGTTCGGTTTGCACCAGAACTTGCGAACAGGCAAAAAATTCAGACGAACACACAAACAACATTAAAGTCTATGGGACACGGACATTAAAGGCTTATATGCAATTTATTGTCATGAAAAGTGTTTGGGGACCCGGGTCCTGCCTCAGGGGACATGTATCAATGCAAAAAAAGGCCGTTTTTTTCAGGAGCAGTGATTTTAATAATGCTTAAAGTGAAACAATAAAAATGAAATATTCCTTTAAATATCATGCCTGGGGGGTGTCTATAGTATGCCTGTAAAGTGGCACAGTTTTCCTGTGTTTAGAACATTACCACAGCAAAATGACATTTCTAAAGGAAAAAAGTAATTTAAAACTGATCGCAGCTGTAATGAATTGTTGGGTCTCGGCAATATAGATAAAACTCATTGAAAAAAACAGCATGGGTTCCCCCTCCCCAGTCCATTACCAGGCTCTTTGGGTCTGGTATGAATATTAAAGGGAACCCCAAACCAAAAATGTAAAAAAAAATGGCGTGGGGGTCTCCCCAAAATCCATACCAGGCCCTTCAGGTCTGGAACCCTGCACCAAATTTTTTTTAAAAATGGCGTAGGGCCCCACAAAAAATATGGATTTTAAGGGGAACCCTGCACCAAAATTTAAAAAAAATGGCGTAGGGGTCCCCCCAAAATCCATACCAGACCCTTATCCAAGCACACAACCTGGCAGGCCTCGGGAAAAGAGGGAGGGACGAGAGAGCGCCCCCCCAAACCGTACCAGGCCACATGCCCTAAACATGGGAAGGGTGCTTTGGAGTAACCCCCAAAGCATCTTGTCCCCATGTTGATGGGGGCAAGGGCCTCATCCCCGCAACAGCTCGGTGGTTGTGGGGGTCGGCGGGCGGCGGCTTATCGGAATCTGGAAGCCCCCTTTAACAAGGGGACCCCCAGATCCTGGCCCCCCCATGTGAATTTGTAACAGGTACATTGTACCCCTACCATTTCATTAAAAAAAGTGTCAAAAATAGTAAAAAAGACAGGAGACACTTTGGGACAAGTCCTTTATTAAAAAATAAGGATGTAGATCCACATCACGCCATCAAAAGGACTGCAAAAAGAAAAAAACAAAAGCCGCAACAGCTTCGCCTCCTTGGGAGGCTCCTGCCGAGTGACGCTTCTTCTCGGTGACAACTGTTATATAGCTGAGGGCGGGGCCACCCAGTGACGTAAACGGGTGACAACACCCCCCTCTGACACCACATTATCTAGACATCAGTACTATATAACAGTTGTAATTTTCAGGGAATATCTGTGTGTTTTTGCCATTTTCACTGGATCCAACATATAAGGTTGTTACATTTCTTTTATTTGTTAGACCCCTTTCACACTGGGGCCGTGGCCGCGTTCACGTTAAAATGCCATTCGTTTCAGCGGTGCTTTACCGCTGTTTAAGTGGCACTTTTGCGCCGCTTTTCGTCCGCTAGTGGGGTGCTTTTAACCCCAAAAAAGGGCTAAAAACTCCCGTTTGCATGGCTTTAAAGGCGCTTTGAAAGCATCACCCATTCATTCCAATGAGCAGCGGTGTTTTGGGAGCGCTGTATACAGCGCTCCCAACCCCCAACCCACCCCAAAGATACTGCTTTAAGGACTTTTTTTTCCCATCCAGCAAGCACAATGCCCCAGTGTGAAAAGGCACACTGTAATGAATGAGAGGTAGTTTTCAGGCGCTTAGCAGAAGCTATTTCTAGCGTTAAAGCACCTGAAAACCACCCCTGTGTGCAAAGGGTGTAATACAACTGGGCACCATCAATGTACTTTTTTCACATCTGTAATGCACACGGTCGGACTTCCCGACGGTATTTCCGACGGACTCAGATATAGAACATGTTCTAAATCTTTCCGTCGGAAATGCTGACAGAGTTTAGCCCGTTGGCAAGTCCGCTCATGTGTATAATTCTTACAATTTCATATGCTACTTTATTTATAGAAGAATATGGTTTCTTTTTTCTGAGTATAAAGAAGCACTCTATTATTGCACCAGGAACTTCTTTTACAAATCAATGGGGCACTGCAAAGTTGGCCTCTCACCGATTTGAGATTGCCGGCAATAGGGCACAACTTGTAATGTGATTTAACCTGTTAAATCGCATGACAAGTCAATCCAATGTAAACAAGGCCTTAAACCCCAAACCAACAATGTAATCTATTGCAGCTTACCAATCATTAAATGTAGTGGAAGTATTTGTTTTCTTTTTTAGGCTTTTTAAACTCTGTTTTGTCCTGGTGATCTGGCCAGTAACACACCAGTATTACATAGACATCACTCTGTATGAATGAGCACAGAGGGCAGATTTGGACAGCAGCACTGTCAGTATGGGGGAAGGGGAGTGTTGAAAATACTAGCAACTTTAAATACAGTAACAAATTGAAGCTGCACTCCTGCTAATACTTTATAATGAGTTACAGCAAACAGTTTTTTTTTTCTTTTTGGAATAAAAGTTTTGCATAAATAAATAAAAACTGGTCATTTTGGGCACCCCTGCCAGTGTTAAATGTCCTGGCTCATCCCTGTAACTGCAGGGGAGCATTTCTGTTGAAAAACAACAGACTTACTTGCCAGATCAACAGATGAAAACAAAGAAAGCCTAAAAAAGGAAACTAATATAGCCACCACATCTGAGAATTAGTAAGCTGCAATATATTATTTGTTTGTATTTGGGTTTAATACTACTTTAAGGATTAGAAATTAACTATTAAGGTTAATAAACTGAAAATAAAAACCTTAAAAGTCCTCATGTAAAGAATCCTTTCTGTGATCAATTTGCCTCCTCTTTGGCTCTAACATGGTGTAAACCTCCTTCATTCTGTTTTCAACAGTCTTGCGGCTGTCTCATCTTTTTTATCCTTTTAAGAAAAAAACTTAATATGGATAAGACGGAACTTATCTTGTTTCCCATCTCAATCTGCTAACCTAAAATAACAATTAATTTCAGTTACACCCCAATAACTCCAGCACCACAAGCTAATTGCTTAGGGGAAATATATGATTCTGCTTATTGAAATTTAGAAATGTAACATGCACTAAAAACTGCTTCAACTTCAGCTAATCATCAACTAAAATATTTCATAAGCATAAAATTTGAAGATAAAGCAGGAATCCAATAACAAACCTTATAATGCTTAATTTGGAAAAAGATAAGCAATCTGGGACATCAAACAAACCCAGCAGAAAGTTAACACATTTCAGCCGAAGCCTTAGTGATAGCGATAATTCTAAAGCTGAAATTCTCCCCAGATCATTTATCTTTAACCAAATACAGGCAGCCCCGACTTACAACATCCAACTTACAAATGACTCCTATTTACAAACAGAAGGAGACAACGAGAAGCGAGTGGAAATCTACCCCTAGGAAGGGAAATTCTCTTCTGTAAGAGTTATTATGGGAAAAAAGGTACATCCACTTGATGCTTTATCACCAAGGCTTGTTTCCACAACAACCCAAAATTTTCAAAATCCAATAGTCATTGGGACAGAAAGTGAGGTGAAATCTTCTAAACAGGGGCACAGACAGCAAAACAAATGTTACAGGGGTGTTAACCATTCCCTATGATATCCAAAAAGTTTAAAAAATGTTTTTTTTTGGCTGTCAGGAAGATCCTGCCAGTAGCAGAAGATCCGCACTAGCTGGTGCGCAATTTCAGGTGCCAATGCGCATTCGCGAGCACGCACATGCACGCGCGCGGTCCCTGACTCCAGGCGGGCTATTTAAACCAGGCTTACACACAGCAGCATTGCTGTCTGATCTACAGCATTCCCGTGTGTACCCTGCTATCTGAATCTGTTCCTGTGTACTACCCGGCTTGCCTTTGACTATTCCTGCTATCTGCCCGCATCTGACCCCGGCTTGTCTTGACGTTGCACCTGCCTGCTCCTCTAGTCCTTCTGCTGCCTGCCCCTTACCAACCTGGCTTGTTCCAGTGACCCTGCTTCTGCCTCTGCCTTGTTCCTGTATACCTGTCTGTGTATGACCTGGTTTGTCTGACTCCTGAGTTCCAGTTCTGTGGGATCTCCCTCCAGTCTGCTGCTCCAGTCTGCTCCTCCAGTCTGCTGCTCCTGCCTGCTGTTCCAGTCTGCTGAGCACCCTGCACAGTGCCATCTGGAATTCCAGACTGACCTCCTTGCTGTTGATTCTGCTCGTGCTACTCTACACTCCTGTGCCTCCTGTTTGCTCTATCAGGGGCCTCGAATCAGAGACGTAAGAGAGGCCTTCCTCTGCAGTTCGGGCTCATCTACTAGGTACGTGACAGTTGGAGGTACACTTAAAAAAATTTACCTGTTCCGACTTACAAACAGATTCAACTTAAGAACAAACCTACAGACCCTATCTTCTTTGTAACCCGGGGACGCCTGTAAAGCATTATAAGGATTGTTATCAGACTACAGCTATCTATTTGATTCGAATGGTTTAGAGGTCTACAAGATCCTGAGCTGTTAAGGCTGACATCTCTTGTGATACTTCTGTGCCTTAAACTTCTGTGCCTTAAACATTTCCTGCTTTTGTCTGTTCCCCATTAATGACGCTCAACCTTCATCCGTTACTGACTATTGCATAGATTGGTACCAGTCCTATAAAACCACACTTGTTTGTCAGTACAAGCAATAACACAAAAAATTCAATTTTTCCCATGTGTTACACCAAACACAAACTCTATATTGCTTATGATTTTCATTCCTTATACTGTATAGGTACCTCTTAACATTCTGCTCTTCAACATTTCAGGACTCTTGTGTTTGCCCATCCCCCACAAAACCTTCCATAACAATCAACTGCTCCCTTAAAATCACCTTCTCTGACAAGCATATCATCTGATGTAAAATATTTTCTATATTCACTAATCCACCTCTGCTTCCTCCATCAAGGCTCATCCACCAGAAGTCTGAGAATGTCTGTGTACCACATTCTTTTTAGGCAGTTTGGTGCAATGGGACTCACTGAAACGCGTTCCTCTATCTTGCACAGGAGTCGAGTGAAAATCTTAATCAGAGGGAAGGCATAAACCAGCTTGAATTGAGTCACTGGAGCAACTACTAAAAGGCTGGAGGATATTTGATCTTTTGCTACAAATTTGTTCAGCTAGTCTGGTTTTCCCCACCTTTGATAGAGATTTTGAAAAGTCTTTGGATACAGAGATCACTCCTCCAAGTGTAGGCACTGGTGGCTTAGGTACTCCAACTGCCAAATACCCACTCCAAGGAACGTGGACAGCCAAGAGAGCGGTTTCTCTTAGGGTAGCCTGGCTTCTTGTGCCACACTGATGGTTTATGTAAACATTATCTGGCTGTACCCTGACTGGATAACCTTGCAGAAGGGAGGTCCGGTGTTAAGTGAGACAATTCAACTCTTGTGGGGACCAGAGTCAGGGAGTTGTAAACATCGCCCCAGCCTTTAGGGTTGGCATCTGTTGTCACCACCTTTCAGGGCAAATTAAGGAAATATTTCCCTAATTTTAGGGCAGGATTGGGGATACACCAACTCAGGGAAAGCTTAGTCTGGCTGGACAGATATATTAATAGAGAAAGATTGGTTTTCTTGTTCCACATCATGAGTTTGTTGGATTGAGTAGGTCTGAAGTGAAACTGGGCAAAGGGATTGCCTTAAAGGAGGCTACCATTAAACCCAGAACCCTCATTCAAATGTAAACTGATGGACACTGTTTTCACCCGAGGGTCCTTGTGGGAAACCTTAGAGAAGCAACTTTCTCTTAAGGAAGGCTTGGGCTATGTCCTTGATTGGTCCCAAGTACTCCAGATGGTATGGCGGCTGGGGGGCAGATTTTGAAAAATTGATTATCCAACCAAATGTTTCAATAAAATGAACTGTTCTATGGATGCTGACAAACTAGGTTATGGCTGAGGACTCCTTCAGCGGGAGGTCAATGAGATAACCTGTGACATGAATGTTCTGGTTTGCCAGAAGAGCCAGAAGTGGGGCAAGAACTTCTTTGAACAATCAGGGTGAAGAGGAGAATCTGAATGGTAGTGCTTAAAACTGGAAGTGTTGGAATCCTACAGCAAAAAATTGGAAAGTGTTGATGTTAGGGAAAATGTGAATGTGTAGAAGGGCATCTCATGTCTACCGATGGCAGAAGTTTCCCTTGCTTTATAGAAGCAATGACAGATCTCATTAATATCATCCAGAATTTTGGTAAATAAATATTTTTAAGGAGGGTTTCTAGGCATAGTTGTAAAGCAACACATTCAGTAAAGCTAACGTAAAATGCTTTTATTTTCACTTTAACTGGTTCCCGTCTGGCCCATTTTACAATGATGTCTGGGCAGAACTGCTCTTATACTTGGTTTCCAATTTCGCTGTCATTCCTAGTCATTTCTTTATTATGTATATTTATCTGACATTTTTTTTAGAGAATAATTATTATTTTAGCAAATTTCAAACACAATCTTTTAATTTTGATTGGTTATAAATTATTATCTTCCTCTTTTCATTAGATTTTGATATTATTTATTGGATTTTGATTTTTATATGCATAAATAGATTAATATTGGCTGAACAATAATTTTGGATTTATGATTTTTTTATATTAAGTTTATGTACCCCAGTACCAACTGATTCAATATAAAAATTCATATGTTTTTGGTCTGTTTTGAAATCTTTGTATCTCTGTATCTGTAAGTCAGCTTTTGGACTTGAGCATTTCGTTTTGAACTCTCATTGGACTTTGTACACGAGCAATCAAAACCTGACAGACATTCTTACCTTTCTACGCTCTATCCCAAACTAATCTGGATGCAGACCAACTTTAAGAAACACTACTGTAACAGAATGCTATGACAAAAAACATGCCTAGCAGACTCAATTCATATGTCATATATAAAACAAACACAAAATTGACTGCTAATTGACAAAATCAGCTTCTTCTTACAGGCTAGTTTTTAAACACATAATAATCACCATACACAATACAATGTATGCAGACCATATTGAAGGGTGGTCACAGACAAGGCCCTTATTTTACAAAATTTATATGTTCAATTTATAGTACTGCATACCCAGAATTTTCTATAATTACTATACTATATCCTATAAAGTTTCATTTTTAGTAAAAACAGTCTTTGACAATTTTGTTGCAGATTATATGAAGGGTGAAATCAATGGACTATAGCTTGATAGTAACAACAGTACTAACTTAATATGTCAGACTCACACAGTGCATCCTTGTGTACATGGGTCCCAAAAAGCCAGAAGCTATGTCTAAATCAATCAATGCTTTTTCCTCTAAACTCTGCTGGACAAAAGTGAAATTGCTAAAAATCAATACAATGAGACATTAAGGACATTACTTGAAAAAAAAAAGTCATTTGGTTTTGACTATATCATATTTGTGTTTTTACCAAACGTTCTCTTATTAATGATTGCAGCACAGTGAGAGGAAAAACAAGGGTTAAATTCTGATGAGCATATAACAGCAGCAGTGGTCAGATTGTCGATGAATCTCTTTCTGCTCTGGTTCTGACTGGCTGAACATCATAAGCATTACATTGGCAGGCTGCAGGCACAATCAGGGAATTGCCTGTGCATATTGGATCATAAATGATCAGTCAGTTAGCTTCTTTATCCTCAAACTATGAAGGTGGAAATTTGAAGTTAACCTTTCTCCCATTAAATATTTACATTAACACCGTGCAGCACTAATGTTACATACAGTATACAGATTGGCAAAGAATTCTGGAAATGTACATTTATCTTGTATACATTGATAAAATGGTAACTCTGTCCTCTTTGGATTGGCATCATAGGGAGACACGAAAAGTCATTCAAGGTCCATCTCTCATCCAAGCAAATTATTCAGCATTGGAGTCAAATACAATTTGCGTGTATTTAGTCTGTAAATGCATCCATGTGTATGAAACCTTAGTGGTTGATTTACTAAACCAGGGATCTCCAAACTACGATCCTCTAGCTGTCGCGGAACTACACATCCAATGAGGATTGTAAAACTCTGACATTCACAGACATGACTAGCTTTGATGGGAATTGTAGTTCCTGAACAACTGGAGGGCCATAGTTTGGAGACCCCTGTACTATACTATAGAGTGCAAAAGAGAGCAGCTGTGCATTGTAGCCAATCAGCTTCTAACTTCAGCTTGTTCAATTAAGATTTGACACAAAAACTTGAAGATGATTGGTTTTTATGCAGAGCTGCACCAGATTTAGCACTCTCCAGTTTCAGTAAATCAACCCCTTAGATACCATAGCCTGGATACAACTGCACTTCAATGTAGATATAAAGGGATTACATTTAGCATAATTCTAAAAGTTGAAAGGACAGAACATCCCTAATAATTAATTGTGTTTACAGTCAATCCTTATTTCGCAGATAAGGTTTACCCCTTGTTACTTCAATAAAATAATTATTCTACTAGACCCCGAGTTATCTGTTTATCTGTCAATGTATTTTATGCATATTACTAAGAACAAAATTAGGGGGTTAGGAGGGGAAATTCAAATCTCCATGGATTTTTGTGTTTTTTGTGCTAAGGAGAAATTACGGTTTTATCAGGATGGCAATTGCAAATAATCATCAGAAACTGAGCAATCTACTACTCAGGAGTTCAATGGACTACCAGAATTTGTTTGGTTGATTGTGAATTGAAACTGGGCAGCAAATCGACAGCATTGATATTGAATAATGGAAAGACTGAATCAAAATTAGAATTTTATGTTCGATTGCTTAGTGACTTCAACAAAAAGGGGAATTGAAAGCGTAATAGCTCCACCAAATTGCCACATGAATGCTAGCTTTAGACTTAAAGAACAGAAAGATTTTTCAAAATATTGCTTAGGCCAAATTAACATTTCTTAATGTTCCTTAAAGGAAAATAAATCTTCATTTGTTAGGTTCAGGTACATTTTATGTAGATCAGCTTAGTTTACATCAATGTACATCAGTTTTTCACATATCCCTATTTAGATATTGAATAAGTCAAAGGCCTCACTCACATGGGCACTGAAGCCTGTGCAATGCGACTGAGGCAATTGTTTACATGTTTGAAAACCAGCTGGAGCTGCATGCAGGCAGCCTATACATGTGAATGAAGCCACACTATGTTTGTCTTGGGGAGGCTGAGTCACTATCTTTGTCTATAGACACACAGCCCAGCTTGGACGTGAGCCCGCACATCTGCCTCCATAGCAAGAGCTTACTATGGCAAACACTAAAGAGGAGGGGTGGAGAGCACTGGCAGGGAACCCGAGAAATGGAGGTTAGAGGCCCCTCTATGCAATACAGAAAATACACTTTTGTAACACTTTAAATGTGCATTTTTCCAGGGATGCAGATTTGCCTGGAAATACCAGTTGTCTGGCTGTCTCTGGTTTCAATATTTTCACTGACTTGGAGCAAGTGTGCCAACCAAAAAGTTGAAAGAAATCAGGACTCCTTATCTGCATACTTGTTCTAGATCGGAGATTCAGAAGTAGGGATGAATGCATCTGCTTGGGTTCAGTTTGTGAATAGTTTCACCAATACCGTGTTCATGAATTTTGCGTTAGATCCTACTGAAGTCTATGGATGGCAAATCTTGTTATTCAGTTCTGGTCATTTGTAAGGCAACCAAAAGGTAAAGATAGGCCAGCAGCTGCCAAACAGTTTCTTTCCTTAGATAGAATTGTCAGCTTTCCCTAAAAGTGCCAACACATACTGACAATATGACTTCACTATTTTATATAAAAGAGCAGGGTTATCTATTATCTATTATTACTATGTTATCTATTGCCTCTCCCATCCTCTGGAATTCCCTGCCCCGGTATATCCGATCAGCCCCTCACTTATTCAGGGAAGTCTATCCCACACCCACCTAACAACCCCATCAAATCATTCCTATTACCTTTAGAATGTAAGCTCTACGAGCAGGGCCCTCCTGTCTCTTCTGTATTGTGCTGTAATTGTGCTGTCCCCCCTCTACATTGTAAAGAGCTGCGTAAACTGTTGGCGCTATATAAATTGCTAATAATAATAATTAATAATAATAATCTATTCCTTCAAATGTATGTCTTCTGTAGCTCAGCCGACAAGGGAATAGGACATGCACTGCATTAAAGGTTGTTTGTTTTAGCATGTTTTAACATGGTTAACCATTTGGCTAATAGTTCACGTTTTGCAAATCCTGGGGATTCACTGCGAACCCTCAGTTCCGGCAAACCCAAACCTCATCTCTATTTGGAAGTACTGAAATCTCTAGAGAAATGCGTTAGCCAGCCAATCACCACTTTTAAAAGGAATTTAGTAATAGCAGTCTAAATATTTCTCAGTACAGCTTTCCTTTAGAAGCTATAAATAGGATATTTTGACAACATTATACATTTATATTCATATGTATATCAACCTGATTATGGTTACATTCAAGATTATGTAAAATAAACAATCAAGGAAAACAGGTTTCCCTTAAAGTCGTTCTAACACTAAAACATTTTTTATCTTAATGCATTCCCTGCATTAAGTTGAAAAAATACATTTGGGGACTTGCTGTGCTTTCTTTCCACTTTAAACACTTACCTCACTACTAGATCGCTCTTGCCCTGTGCCCAGCAACAGACTACTGTATTTTCCTCACTTCCTCTTCACACAAGGACTGACAGGCAGCAGCTAGAGCATCTGGCACCTGCTGCTGTCAGTCAAGTTCA
The DNA here is from genome assembly GCF_042186555.1 of Aquarana catesbeiana. NCBI lineage: Eukaryota > Metazoa > Chordata > Amphibia > Anura > Ranidae > Aquarana > Aquarana catesbeiana. The sequence continues at coordinate 252,659,072 of NC_133327.1, read as the reverse complement.
GGGAGGAGCAAAAAAAAGTAATCAGAACCACTCTAAGGGCTGTCATCATGGCCTTCACTGTTTTTTGATACTAAGAACCTCCAATTCAGAAACATTTTATCAATACTTTAAGCCATGTAGAGGCTTCCATTGCTCAGTGTTGCTGATATTTTTTATTTGCGATGTAGCCTAGCTTTAGAAACAAATTGCTTTTCAATGGGCGACAAAAGTCATGCTGGTCCTGCACAGTGTAGCTCTCATTTATATCCCATAGATTTGCAAGGCTGAGCTACTTTAGGAGAATTAAAGATGTTTGAATCAGTGACTGGTAGTAGTCTAAGGGATTCTCAGCAGCCTACTAGCTGTGGTTCTGACTGGGTAGGATTGGGATTCCAGGACTGGGAGCTGGGTTATGTAGTTCAGTTTACTAAGACAGACTTTTCTAAAGTAAGAACTAAACGTATAAAATAAACAATTTAGACCGTTGAGGATCTCAGCTAGAGACAGGTCTATTCAGTTGGAACTTTTGCATTGTGCATACTATACTCCCCAGATGCTATCTCTCATTTACCCCACGGTTTATAAATATTGCCCTAGATGTAAATCACAGAAGGGTACTTTTATACATATGGTTTGATCCTGCTTCAGCCTTAAAACCTTCTGGCAGGGTGTGGTGACAGATTTCATTGCTATTTTAGACCTGCAATTCCTGCTGAAACCGGGTTTTCTCCTGCTAACCTAGAAGTTTCCTTTCATCAACAGTGCTTCCTTTTCTATGCAGCGTTCTATGCCCGGAAGCTTATTCTGTTTAAGTGGAAGTCACCCACAGTCCATCAGTGGAGAACAACAGTGAACCAGGTGCTTTTTCTATAAATTGATCTATATGGGTTGTAACTGTCCAAAAAAAAAAAATGTCAGAAGATCTGGGGTCCCTGGGTGAAGGCTAGAGGGTTTTCCTTCCTCAATATTTTACACATTGAGTACTTTTGGAAATAAATAGGTGTTCTTATTTGAGGGCTGTAGCAGGACATTGGCTTCTGCTTACCACCATATGGTTTACCCTCTTGCTTTACCTTCAGCTACTACCTTTTCTCCCTTACAGAAACCTCTTTCTTTTTTAGTTGATAGGTTTTTTTTCTTCCCCGTCCCCCTTCGCTCCTTCCCCGTCCCCCTTCGCTCCTTCCCTTACCCCCCCCCAACACCCTCCCTTTCTCTTCCATCCCTCTTTCCCTGAACCCTTCCCCTCTCCACTCCCCACCCCCTTTTTTTTCTCTATGTCTGTTTCGATTATTGATTTTTCAGTAAGGATATGCAACTTTTTCCTCTGGGTTACTCTGAAGATCTACCTTTCGTACCAAAGAGCTTTCTATGCTCTCAAATGTATATGCCAATACACAAGTGCTAAATTATCTTAATATACACAACCTTCTATGTACCAACAGCAATTTTGTTTTGTATTGTTTATACTTTTTATATCTTTTTATTTTTAAGTAACTTAAAAAAAAACTTATAAAATAAAAGTTTGCTAGGGGTTGCATTTTTGGCAGAAGTGACATGTGAAGACTCTTTCACCAAAAACATCTCTCTCTTTCTTGATTATTTTGTATTTACACTGCATGGCCTGTGTGTATTGCAGTGCACACTCCTGGCTCCTTCTCAGCATCTCTAATATGTTGAAAACAGAGCCAATGTAACATGTGCACATGCAATTGTGTTACATCATCAGTGGACTCCCATCTGGCCAAAGAGGAGTGAAGAAGAATCGGTAAGAAGCAGCGGAGAAGATAACAGTGGTAGGGACAAAATGGCAATTGTGAGCCTGAACATGCTAGTGCTGGAGGAGAGCAGTATAGCAAATAAATGTACTATAATGTGCAAGTATACTGTGCATTTTATGGCAAGAACTCCCCCCACCCAGGAGACCTAAGTTCCACTTTAACTCAGCTTGTTATTTATCTAATGGCAGTATTCTCCTATAAAAGTTTGTTTCACAAACATAATATCAATCTAGAATAGAGTTTTTGTTTCTTGCTACTGATGACATTTTAATGTTTAATATTTTGTCTTACTCAAGAATGCTCCATTTCCTGCATTCCTCAAATGGCACCTCACTGAAATTCAGTACCACCAGCAGGAAGCTAACAGTATTTTAAGTAATATAACCTATAGGATATTTGGAAATTGTTTTTTACACTCAAAATACGTAAAAAAAAATAATAAAAGAACACGTAGAATTAATGTAAGGATCTGTGAGGTGATGCCTTTAGTGAACCTTTAAACCAATTACACTCAGGAAAAATACAAATTACAAAAATTAAAATGCTGCATGTCTTATGTTTTTGTGCATGGAGCCCATTTAACCTTGTAAAGAATAAAAATTGTTTAGTTCTAATTCCTTAGTGTGCTCACCCTGGGTAACCAGTCAGAACTCACTCCATTGAAGTCAGAACAAGACTGGTTGCTCTAAGCCACTGCACATAGTTTATTAAACAATGCTAAAAGGGTTTTTTATGGGTGATTTAAAGCTGGTTTTAAAGTGGATGTAAACCCACTCTCATCCTTTCTAAACTACTGCCATAGTGGTTATCTATACGGATATACATGCCTCCTGCATATATCCTTACCTGTCAAATGTCTCCACTCTGTCTGTTCTGAGACCCGAAAAACTGCAGATTCTGTGAGTGGGTCTGTTGTCCAGAGCTCGGTGGGTGGATTCGTGATGTCAGTAGACTCCCCGCCCACCTCCACTTCTTCCCTTGTCAACAAGCATTTTCTCCTGTGTATTTCTTACACTGAACATCTGCTATGATCACTAAGATCCAGTCAAAACCCAGAAAAGTCACCACATGACTTCAGTATGCTCAATAATGCTGAGGTGTGGAGCAGCCAACCCTGGGAGAGCTGGAGAAGAAAGGAGGTGGGGATCTGAAGTACACAGAATGCCTATCTCAGGCTCGTGCTTGCGATATGTAAATCACCTGTCACTCACAGCAAGGAGGAAGAACAGACTCCTATTTCTCCGTGTGTCAGTTTTTATCTCACTAAAAAATTTGGAGAGGACTGCTCAGAGCTAGATTAACTCTTCTTGGCAAGACTGGGCACAGATGACATGAAATCCTATACTGTACAAGGTGCAAGACTTAATTAAAAAATGTTTTTTCGGGTGTACATCCACTTTAAGTATATATAAGATCAGATTAGATTTGAATACCATTAGAGATGTACCATAACCAGACAGCATTAATTTGGAATATTTTGCGTACATAAAGTTAATTTTCATGGAATGTAAAAAAAATCTCCTTAGGACTCAATAAGCCTGAAATCTAGTGCAAAGTAAAAAAAAAAAAGGATAGCCAATCAGTTCTCAGGTTTTCTTTTCTGTTAACCCGAACTGGAAAAATTAAATAAGAAACTTAATCTGAATTAGCCCTGGTGTTTTACAGCTGTTATGAAAGTTAGATTAACAAACTGACATGATGTTCAGTCATGTTTCCAACTTTTTGTCTGTCCTTTCTGTTGCTAGAGTCAGTCAGTAGTGGATACCTCTGATGGAAATGAAAGTAGGAAACAGCATGCAAACCATATTGTCTTCTTAATTACTACCGTACCTTTGCTTCCCATCAGTTGGAAGGCTTTAATGATGGCTTTGTTAGAAAGGAACACAAGTTAGCCACCTGTTCTATTACAGAACATTAAGGGCAGAAGATGCACAGCATTTCACATCTCAATAAGTTTTGTATACAAATAATATGCATAATTTTAGTGAATAAGTGGGTTCTATTTTACCTGTAAAGAGACTTTTTTAAAAAAACGTTATATTTAACCATGTCTTGAAAACACTTACCATTTCCTAATCACATCAATATAAGGATGGCAGTACTATCTTAACATAACTTTTCATGGTTATATTGTGTTTTTTCTTTAGTTTATTACAATTATTTAGTAATATCAGATATCGGAAAGTGTTTTATATTATACCTGGCTCTGCTTTTTAAGATGAACATAGGTTGTATTTGATGGACTTGTGTCTTTTTTCAACCTCACCTACTATGTAACTATGTAACCTCCCAAAATACTTGGATGCACATAGGGTATACAATTACTTTGAGGATGTGTGGATTCTTATGGAACTTTTTAAATGTTTTTCAAGTGAGGTTAGTAGTTGTATTTTTATCTGGTATTTTGGTGAATAATTACCAGTAAAACAATTCTTTTTTTTTTTGTTTTTTTTTAAGAATCCCCTTGTTTTTGTTTTGATACTCGGGCTTAGTCAATAAAGAGGGGAGGGTGGAGAAGGAGATTAGTGCCCTTTATGACAGTGAGCAGCAAAAGCAGTCCTATATGGGTCTGCAGACCTCTATGTTGCTGCTGACAGTGGTCAACAGAATATTGCAATATTAGAGCTTTGGATGTAGCACATAAATGTAAACTTGCTTCAGTATGTGATGTCAGAATGCTATTTTATGGACAAACTCAGTCTTCTACCCAGCTTTCACAGAGTTATCATGAATACCGTACTGCACAACACTTGTTACTCTAGTGTACATTTTATGCATTTGCCAATCTGTTGTGGTGTAGCCACAAAGGGTCACTCTACCAATCTAAAAAAAACATACAAAAAGCCACACTACAAGTCTAAAGAACCTGCAAAGAGTCTGCTCATCTACCAGTCTGAAGAACTTGCAGTGCGTATCCAAGGTAAAAGGATTTCTGAAAGGGGTGTATGTCATGACAAGAGAGATAAAGATAAAGATTTGCTACTGCACTACTCTTCTCACTTCTATCTGGAGAAAGCTTGTAAGTTTTAATGTAAGCAATTTTAAAACTCAGCATACTGGAAGTTTTCCTTACTCAAAATTGTCTTGCATTCCAATTAATGCTATTGCTACCTTGATAAGTTCATGACATACTGTACATTGAAAAAATTGCATTTTGTATGGTCAGGATTACTAAATATAGCAGTAAACAGTAATATTTTCCATTTGTCTATCTACTTATACACACATGAGCACATATAGGGGGCTTATTTACTAAAGGCAAATCCACTTTGCACTGCAAGTGCACTTGAAAGTGCAATAAAAGTGCACTTGGAATTAAAGTCACTGTAGATCAGAGGGGGATATGCAACGGAAATAAAAAACAGCACATGATTGTATGACAAAATCAGCAGAGCTTCCACTCATTTCAGATCTACCCCTTAGATTTAGAGCGACTGCACTCTCAAGTGTGCTTGCAGTGCAAAGTGGATTTACCTTTCGTAAATAACCCCCATAGAGTACATACAGTACACAGTAGAAATAAGAGTAAAGCATTGCATATCCCTTTTAATCAAAGACAAAAGCTTAATCTAAGTACACACTGGCTAATAGTAGTTCAGTATCCTAGAAACAGTGGTTTGAGAGCAAGAGTTTTATTCTGGATAGATCGTGAGCAGATGACAGTTGATGTACATCTGATCAATAATGGTAATTCTAGCTAAATGGATATCCTGAGGGATTATGTCCTTAAAAAGCATAGCAGATACTGTTGCCTGGTACAAAATCAAATGACCACTTAAAACAATTTACATCAAACACCAATGGCATATGAAAGAGCAAGATGATGATACAGGGAACAAGATTTTTACACAGTATGAATGTTTTCTGCTCATTTGTGTAATAATCTTTCAGCGTGTGAAGCACAAATCACAAGACTTTGGGAGAATATCATCAGTGTCATAAGGGATCTGGCAAGATCAAATTGTCTGTCTCGTGTTCTGCCCCACATTTCTCTCTACAGATAATGTAGTTATGAACCCATTATCTTCCAGTACTGCCTCATATTTATGTGCATGTCACTTTATAGAGGGGACTAGTTTGTCATTCACCTCTGTCTCCTCTGCAACAGTATCAATGCAGTTACATTTACTAGCTTTTGAAATAATCAGTATAGACATAAAACCATTAGAAGTACTGTGTAGCAAAGGGAAAATACAAGGTCTAGAGCTTCCTTAACCTCTTTACCCCAGGAAACCTTTGAGACAATTTTCAAGTCTCAGGGAATCTCTGATAAAATAAACTCATAGAGAATCAGTAGAACAAATGACCCCCATTACAGTGGTGGTCAGAATGCCACCCTTACCAACAGTGAAAAAGATCACTGGCATCATGCTAGCAACCTCTGGAGGAACCCTCATCGAAAATGGTTGGTCTAGAGAAAAAAGCAGACTGCAACAATTACTACTGAAATTGCAAGTCTCCACAAGTAACGCATAATAAAGACAATACTGTATAAAAGAATAGGCTTTTATTTTTCAGAAAAGAATAGGAAGGCTACGTAACATGTACCTGCAAAGGTTGAAAATGAATCTCCATTCTGTAGAGCACATACCTAGAACTGCCTGCATACTTCCTTATTTTATTCCTAGAGTATACGGGCATACGACTCATACTCAAACAGAGGGAGACAACAGGAAGTGAGAGGAAAACTACCCCTGGGAAGGCAAATTCCCTCCTGTAAGAGTTATCAAGGGGAAAAAGTGTCTCCCCTGAAGCTTTAGCACCAATCCTTGTTTCCACAACCCAAAATTTTCAAAATCCAATTGTCACAGAGACAGAAAGTGAGGTGAAATCTTCTAAACAGGGGCACAGACACCAAAACAAATGTTATAAGGGTGTTAACTCTTTTCTATGCTATCCAAAAAAACTTGAAATGTAATAAATGTACCTCTTCCAACTTACATACAATTTCAACTTAAAAACAAACCTACAAAACCTTAGGTTCTGTTTGTCTTGTTTGTAACCCGGGGACTGACTGTACTGGGAGCCCCTACAACAGGGGCAGTGAATTAAAATTCACGGGGGTCTGGTCAGAAAAATTTTCTTTTAGCAGAGATCTGAGTGTCATATTGGTGCTATGACTCCATGTGATATCCTCCACATCGCAGCCTCCTGTGCACATCACAGGCCCCTCATCTCAGACCCCCCATCACAGACTGACCCATTACAGACTGACCCCCAATCACAGACTGGCCCCCAATCACAGACTGGCCCCCCATTATAGACTGGCCCCCATCACAGACTGGCTCCCCATTACAGACTGGCCCCCATCACAGACTGACCCATCACAGACTGACCCCCATCACAGACTGACCCATCACAGACTGACCCCCATCACAGACTGGACCCCATAACAGACTGACCCATCACAGACTGACCCCCCATTACAGACTAGCCCCATCAAAGACTGGCCCCCCATCACAGACTGGCCCCATCACAGACTGGCCCTCCATCACAGCCTGGCCCCCAATCACAGACTGACCCCCATCACAGACTGGCCCCCCATTACAGACTGGCCCCCATCACAGACTGACCCATCACAGACTGACCCCCATCACAGACTGGACCCCATAACAGACTGACCCATCGCAGACTAACCCCCCATCACAGACTGGCCCCATCACAGACTGGCCCCATCACAGACTGGCCCCCCATCACAGACTGGCCCCATCACAGACTGGCCCCATCACAGACTGGCCCCCATCACAGACTGGCCCCCATCAAAGTCCGCCCCCCATCAAAGACCGCCCCCCACCACAGACCAGCCCCCCATCACAGACCGGCCCCCATTACATACTGCCCCCCCATCACAGAACCCCCTCGATAGTAGACTCCTGTCCTCATAACAGAACAGCACTCCCCCCCTTCCCACAGAGCCCTACCTTATTCACACAAGGTGGAAAGCATGGCAGCCCTGGACAACGGGCGGGACTTTTCACATTAAAGGTGAGTGATTGAATGCTGGTACCACCACCCTGCGTAGCAACCAATCACCTACTTCTTAACTTAAAAAGTCCCACCCTTTTCCAGAGCGGCTGCGCTTCTCATCTTGTGTGAATAAGACAGGCAGTGTGGGGAGGTGCAGTGCAGTGATCTTATCGAAGGGACAGACCCGTACATGCCTACCATGCTGTGAACATAGCAGCAGCAGGCAGGCAGGCAAGCTGGCAGTGGGGAGAGGAGACAGGCAACTATTTGGGCGGTAGTATAGCGGGTAGTATAGCTACTGGGGCCGCGGTCCACCATTTAGTGATGCCTGCCCTACAACCTGGACTACCCCATTATGAAAACTGCAACCAGAGCTTAAAGGCTCAAGCGCTGGTCTTCTGTCTCCCTGTCACCAAGAGTGATGGTTGGCTTCACTGGTTGAAACAAAGATCCGTGATTTTAGTTGATGAAAAAATACTGAAGCAAATTTATAAAAACAAACAGAAAAAAGTAAATAAGCACAGGCGATACATTTATTTTTAGGAGATATATTGTGCTAAACCACAAAAGAAGAAACAGTGTTCTAATTATTTCAATCTATAGAAATTAGTTGTAAATGTGGTTAGATTAGTATAGATTAGGCAGGTTATATCTTTTAGGTATATAGGAACAAAGTACATTTTGTTCGTATTTTGTTTGCAACTCAAAAAAAAAGATGTGGACTTCATTGGTGTGCAATGAGCTATCAGGACCCTGGCTATATTTATGTTTCCATTGAAATCTTTGCATATTTACAGCTAAGATGCATAGCAAATGCATAGTAAAGCCATTTTTTGGGATAATACATATTCTAACAAATCATTACTGTATAAAACCAGTTTATATATTCTGTTCCCTTTTGTGATGTTTTTAATTGAATCACTGTCTCTAAATGCAAATAATAGAGGAGCAAATACAGGAATGTAAAGCAGAAGAATAAAGGGCATTTTTTCTCAAGCAAATAATACCTTATTCTGTAAAAAAGACATTATTATTTGTTATCAATGCTACTTAACCCAATTGTCCTTGAGTCACTTTAAGAAATAGCCAATAAAACTAAAAAAAAAAGTCAATATCCACCTCCAGGACTTCTCCCGAGCCTCGCCCTTCCTCTGGAATTCCCTACCCCAATCTGTCAGACTATCCCCAAATGTATCCACTTTTAGGCGATCCCTGAAAACTTTCCTCTTCAGAGAAGCCTATCCTGCCTCCATCTAACAACTGCACTATTTTCTCCATTAGCTCATCCCCCACAGCTATTACCCTTTTGTATAACTTGACCCTCCCTCCTAGATTGTAAGCTCTAACGAGCAGGGCTCTCTGATTCCTCCTGTATTGAATTGTATTGTAATTGTACTGTCTGCCCTAATGTTGTAAAGCACTGCGTAAACTGTCAGCGCTATATAAATCCTGTATAATAATAATAATAATAATAAAGTCAAAGCTGACTTTAAAGTCACACTAATTTTAGGTCCAATCAGCTACAGGCCAGGAAGTTCAACACCCTGCAACACATGTAAACAAACGGGAGGGATGCTGGCGATTTTAGTGGTCTTATATGGACCTAAAAAGAGCACAACTTTGAAGTTTAGATAGGGTTTGGAGGATGCCCAAGCTCATCTGTCTTGATTAGGTACAAAGCTTTGTTTGTAAATATTAGTTGTATTAGGGACGCGAGAATTTAAAATGGTTGGCTAAAATTAAGGAACATAATGTATGTTTATGATTACACTGTTAAATGGTATAAAAGCTTGATGTTTCTGTGGGATATGGTATTTTTTTTAACATAACATTTTATACATTGTAGCACACCAAGTGTTTCTAGTACAAAGACCTGCTTTATCAAAAGTACTTTCTGAGATATGGCATTACACATTTTAAGAAGATCTGTGAAAAGAGAGTCATAAAGTCTTTTTAAAGGCAAATGTTGAGGCCAGCTGGCCCAGGGATATTACCTACTGCAGATGATCTAATAGACATTACAGAGCCCCATCCTGTAAACAGAACACTTACAGATACAATTTTCAATAGAAAAAGTATGGAACTCTGGTTGGATGCATGTATTAGATTAGTCATCAAAAGTATCTCTATGTATCTCAGAGCAAAGGATTTAAAAGCATTCTGATCTTCAGAATGGTGATATATAAATTGTCTGTTTAGTATTTAAGGAATGTACATATTAGTATTAGTATTTTAGAGAAAGGGGGAGACATCATGGAGGAAGTTAAAAGATTGCCATGTTAAGCTGTCCATGTACTGTATGGTTGTTGTTTTTTTTTTCTTTCAATCAGCCAGTGACACAAAGAAGGTGGGTGGAGGAACTCCTCTTCCCCATCAGACATTTTACTCTGACAGCAGCTCCTTATGGACAGTAACCGCTGATCAAGAAAAGATTTCCAACATTCTCTTCAAACAAACAATCGACATCTGTCAAGCAGGGTCACCCAGTCAATGACTGCTGTCAGCAGGGACCAGTTGAATTTCGATCTGTTTATAGGCAACTTATATCTATGGGCAAGTCTTCAAAGTACTAAACTTTTTCCATAATGCAGGCAGCCTTATTTTATAAAGAGTTACATTTTTTAGATATAGTAGCCAATAGCAATACATCAGAATTTTACCCGTGTTGATCTAATTTCAGTAAAGTCAAATCTGATTAGTTGCTGTGGGTGACTGCAATACTTAGCACTAAATAATCAGAGCTCTTTACTGAAAAAGACTTACAGACACATCTGATCTAGAATTTGTCATATGTATTGATGGGTGTTGAAAAAGCCCAAGAGAATGGTCTCATATTTTTCCATGTTATGAATTTATTTATTTATTTGTTATTTATTACAGGTACTTATATAGAGCTGTCAATTTACGCAGCTCTTTACATATTGTACATTTCGAGATTAAGAAACCTTGGTATAAATGGTTGTTCTTGTTTTAGCCCAATACCAGGATTGATTAAAATTCCTTATAATGCCCTATTCGTGTGGACTGCCTGAATGTCTTTGAATGCCCACTGAAGCTATCCTTACTTTAGAGTCAAAAACATTAACTGAGCAATACAACCAAGAACACTTCAGGGCAAAGTTTTGCTTTCTGCATTGGTATACAGTTCTGAGCCTCACCTCTCCACTTTGCGAGTTTTATTGAACACAGTTGTAATTTTCCACAACCAAATCTCGTTATAACGGAAACCCTGTTCATCTAATCCATAAACCATAGTACGGCCAGATCAGGTTCTGCTGTCAACATACTGTATCCGTTCAAAGGAATAATCTACATGACTTTAGGAATAAAATGTATCATCTCTTCTAATATATACAGTATACTTGGCAGCAATAATTGTAATTATTCTTCTAATGTATAATGTTCTCTTACTTTTATATTGCAATATATGTGCAATCATCTGTGAAACAGCTTTATTTTCTATGAATCATTCCTATAACTGATATAAAATATCAGATCAGGCTGACAGTGAAAGTACATGCACTGCCTGCAGAAATGAGTGAGGAGGCAGAAAGAGCAAGAGTGAGTGACACAAATTAAATCTTTAGCTTTTATATCCCATACATTGGGTTTTAGTCTCATGACTCAGGCACTATGGAAGAGTGGAGGAATAGTTAGCACACAGGGTACAGTTTAGACATTTGAGAGGTGGCAGACACGAAAAAAAATTAGGACTTTTTCTCTAGGCAAAGCAAGTAAAATGCACATAGGACAAATAATTGTCTAATATACAAAGTGTGCTCATTATCTTTATACCCACTGTTTGTTTGATTTTATTAGAATGGTCATGCAAAGGTGGTTCTATTGCTGTATGGAACCTAACGGCCATGTTTATCAGGAAAATCATAAATTGTATTTCTAAATTATTATTCAGGGATGATAACCACAGATTTATGAATTTATTTAGAACCATTGTAACTAATAAAATTAAAAGAGGCCATAACTTGGGGAATCATCAATGTGCTCCTGGTGTTATTCTGTTTGAATGAGTCACTTGGCATGAAAATTCCACTCATGTAACCTCTAAGAAACCCAGCAGTAAGCCTTAATTTTTTGAATGGTGTCACAAGATTGATTGGTGCTTAGATTTTGATTTCTCTACCTGTCCAGCTGGAACATTGGATGTTAATACTACATATTGACATCATTATTGTGTTACTACTAACTGAATGCACCCAAAAACAAGTTTCTCCTTCCATCTTATTTATTGTCATCTACAGGCTAGGTTAAATCAATTATCCTTCCACTCACCACAAGCATTTCTGCTGACTCCACTAAAAGGATTGTTCAATAGCTCTCATTACAGAGACATCACAATCTTCAAACACCAATGTGTACTTACGTGATGAGTGGTCATTCGGGAAAACAAAGAAAATCTTATTTGGAGTACAGCATATCTTCTATATTAATTTGTAACATAATTATACTTTATACTAAATGTGCATATACACTTTGCACTTCTGTCACTCAGCAAAGCAAGCTGATGATAAAGGACAAGGTCAAACAACCAATTCTAAAAGCAACTAGGTAAAAATTTGATATATGTTAGATAGGCTTACCTAAACCTATATGTTAGATATAGACTTATTCAGAAAAAAAAAAAACAGGGCAAACATCACAGACAATGTGCAAAGTCTAGCCACCTATAATAGCATATCAGAATTTTTGCTGTAGTCAAATCATCTAAACCATGGTGTTGCATAGCCTGGGGTTGGCACTGGCAATTATCTTGGCTAAGGTATCATATTGGATTAAGTATTGGCACGTTTTAGCAAACTGAACATCTCTTCTCTGTCCTCTCACGAGTAACCTATGCTGCTCTCAACATCCACTTCTAATTGAAACTGACTTATTGATATTAACCACCTACAAAGCCATCCACAGCTACATCACTAACCTGGTCTCAAAATACCAACCACCAAACCATTCTCTTCACTCCTCCCTAGATCTCCTGCTCTCCCTCGTCACCTCCTCCCATGCTTGCCTTCAGGATTTCTTTAGAGCCTCTCCTGCCCTTTACCCCAATCTGTCCAACTATCTCCTACTCTATACACCTTTAGGTGAGCCCTGAAAACCCATCTCTTCTTGTCTCTAATAAACTTTACTTTCACTTTCTCTATCAGCTTACTCCCCACACTTGTTCCTTCCTCAGGTCTAAGCTCAGGCAGGGCCATCTGATTCCTCATGTATTGAATCGTATTGTAACTGTACTGTCCACTTTCAAGTGCTGCACAAACTGTTGGTGCTATTTAAATCCTGTATAATAATAATGATATATGAGCGGCAGCTAAAGGGTATTACACTATCCATGTCATTACTGTTCTTTATACTTTATATACATATGAGGGTTAATTTAACAAAATGGTGCAATCAGCAATGGCGTGAACAAACCCATAGTAAGTGATCAGTTTTTTAAGTCTCCTTATGACCAGTTAAAGCCAGAACATTCAACTATGAGATAAAGAGGTAGATGACATCCTACAAATCTTGAAGCTACAAACTTGCTTGACCCGCAAAAATAGCATTGCTTGATACAGCTGCTCCTTTGCTTCACCACTTATTTTAAAACCTACAGTAAGTGCAGGATTTCTACAGAAAAAAGGGCACCAGCACACATCCTACTTGCTGGAAGTTATGTCACTTGTGCTGATTTTCCTGTTTTTTATTTTGGCTGCACTAATCCAGGAAGTACAGTGTGACCATTTTCTACCCTAGCAGGAGTTGTCAAGTCATTCTACCATACTATCTGGATAATACTTCCTTTCCTTTTTCAGATAAATCATTATTATACTGTTCCCACTTGGCATTAGAGGTCATATCTTTACATGTTGTTATTTACTAAAGACCATCCTCAAAGAACTCACTCAGGTTATAGCCAGACTATTATTCCTAATTTCTCTGGACAGCATACTGACAGGAATGGTACCAGCTGATTGCCGAAAAGCCCACGGGGCTCCAATATTCAAAAAATGGCAAGATACAGTATATTGCTGGAAACTACAGTCCTGTCCGTCTAGCATCGATAGTATGTAAACTATTGGAGGGGATGATATGGGGCTATATTCAAGAATTTGCTAATGAAAACAGTATCATTAGTAGTAATCAGTATGGGTTTACGAAAGGTCGTTCTTGCCAGACCAATCTGTTAACATTCTAAGAGGAAGTGAGCTGCCATCTAGATAAAGGTAAACTTGTGGATATGGTGTATCTGGTATTTACAAAAGCATTTAATACAGTCCCCCATAAACACTTAATTTACAAAATAAGGGCTGTAGGCATGGATCATAGGGTTTGTTCTTGGACAGAAAACTGGTTACAGGGGTGTTTAACCTCCCTGGCGGTATGATTATTTCGGATTTTAGGTGCTGAAAGCGGTACCATTATTTTGCATGGAAATTTGGCGTTTTATATTGTAGGTCTGTAAATCTTAACAATAACACACTTAAATCTGTCCAAACCAGAGTCTAGTAGATATCCCGGGTATGATAAAGTTTGAAACACAAAAACATAAATTATAATATAATAAATAAAAATAAATAATTAAAAAAAAAAAAATAAAAAATAGTAATAAAATAAATTTCCCCACAATTCACTATCGCTCAATTCTGCAAGTGTTCTAATTTACTATCGCTGTTTTCTAGCTGGTCTAAAGCCACTTTTGACGTAAAGGGACACTTTTTGGTTGCTATGGACAATCTCCAGTTTCCAGGCAGAAAGAACAGTGTATATCATGTAAAACTGCATGCAGGGCATGGGACAAAGCACTGGGGACAAAAGGGATGTGAAATCATTTCATACAGTACTGTAATCTGTAAGATTACAGTACTGTATGTGTTATGATTTTTACTTTTTTTTTAATTTGCCGCCAGGCTCCGCCCCCGTGCGTCGCGACGCTCGCAGGGAACGGAGCCTGGCACGGAGAGGCTTCGGAGGAGGACGGAGCCCTCGGACACTGCGGGTGACATCGCAGGATCCCAGGGACAAGGTAAGTAACGCCGCCCCAGGATCCTGCAATGCGATCCCGAGTGTGGCTCGGGGTTACCGCTAATGGTACTGAATTTTAACCCCGAGCCACACTCGGGAAAACCGCCAGGGAGGCTACAGGGTGGTGATAAATAGCAATTACTCAGACTGGTCTAGAGTGGAAAGTGGGGTCCTGGGACCAATTCTGCTTAATTTATTCATAAATTATATAGAGGTTGGTTTTAAATAGCTCAATCTAAGTGTTTGCTGGTGATACAATAAGTAGGGCAAAGGCTTCACAGCAGGATATAGAAACGTTACAAGAAGACCTCAATAACATAATGGGGTGGGCAACTACATGGCAAACGAGGTTTAATGTTTAATGTTGAAAAATGTAAAGTAATGCACTTGAGAGCTAAAAATATGAATGCAAATTACTCACTAGGGGGAGAACCTCTGGAGGAATCCAGGATAGAGAAAGATCTGGGAGTCCCAGTAGAAGACAAACTGAGCAAAAGCATGCAATGTCAAGCTACAACAAGCAAATCAAGCAGACTATTAGCATGCATTAAAAGGTCGAATTTACTATAAAACTATAATTCTGACACTTTCTAAAACTACCACATCTGGAGTATGCTGTCCAGTTCTGATCACCAATCCTCAGGAAGGATGTGCTGAAAATGGAGAGACTGGAGGACCTCAGTTACAAGGATTGACTACAAACATTAAGCCTGGTTTCACATATGTGCGGTGCGAATTGAAGCTCAGGTTTCACTGGGGAGATAACAATCTCCTGTTCAACGGATTCATTGCGTTTTTGCTCAGGATTAGAGAGCAGGGAGAGGGGGAGGGGGAGGGAGGGGGGGGAGAGGGGGAGGTGTAGTGAGGAGAAAGAGAAAATCCTTGTTCAGAACGCAATGCATCTGCGAATCAGATGCATTCCCATAGGAGATAATAGGCTTGTAGTTCGCACCGCAATGCCCAAAAAACGCACACGTTTTTTGTGCAATGCGCAGTGCGAATGCAACGCACATATGTGAACCAGATGCATTCATATGAATGTATTTTAAAATGTCCTGCGAATTAGATGCGGTGTAAGCCGCATCTAATTCGCATAGGTGTGAACCCGGGCTTAACGTATTCTCCCCAGGGAAGAAATGTTTAAAAGGACATATGATAGCAATATATAAATACCTCAATGTTGATCCCAGCATAGGAAATAAACTATTCAGTCTCAGGGAATGTAAAAAGACAGGCAGCCATTCATTGAAACTAGAGTAGAAGCGGTTTAATCTTAAGCTGTGTAGGGTGTTTTTCACTGTCAGGGAGCTAAGGATGTGGAACCCTCATTCCACAATCAGTGGTGTCAGCAGGAAGTATTACTAGTTTTAAAAACTCTTGGACGTGTATCTTAGTGAACACAATATACAGGGCTATGGGAAATGAACACACACACACC
Organism: Aquarana catesbeiana; assembly: GCF_042186555.1. Lineage (NCBI taxonomy): Eukaryota > Metazoa > Chordata > Amphibia > Anura > Ranidae > Aquarana > Aquarana catesbeiana. Next base: position 252,642,887 of record NC_133327.1, on the reverse strand, counting down.
CACACAGGTTGAACTGGATGGACTAGTGTCTTTATTCAACATTACCAACTATGTAACTATGTATATTACCAGAAGGATTAGGTGAATGTGAGAATCAAGGCAGTAGTGGTATAGAAGCTGGTGTTGTGGAATTAATCCTTTTAATCACCTCGCTTGGTTACAGAGCCTGCCGCCTTGCAATCTTTTTTTTTTTAGACTTTTGAGTATGTAGAATATTTGCAGTTTCCTTGCTCCTAAATCATCTCCTGTCTTACCTAAGGGAGAATGCTGCATATTGCAGCTTTTCAGCAGCATGCGTATGGCTGTTAGAACTATGGTTTGACAGGAGCTGCATAATTAACTACTGGTGTTCTTCTGGAGTCCCTGTTTCCATGGCTTGGAGAATACTATCCCCTAAAATAGTCAAGTTGGGTGTATTTCCTGTGTATGCCTTTTGTTTATTAGTCATCAAACAAGCACCTATTTGGATTGGTTTTTGTGAGACCAATGAATCTTGGGAACGTGGGAAAATGTTACACCAAGGAGTAACTCCTAAGATACAATGAGCTCCTTTCTCAGAAACTTGTTTTTATTATTATTATTATTATTATTATACAGGATTTATATAGCGCCGACAGTTTACGCAGCGCTTTACAACAACATTAGGGCAGACAGTACAAGTACAATACAATTCAATACAGGAGGAATCAGAGGGCCCTGCTCGTTAGAGCTTACAATCTAGGAGGGAGGGTCAAGTTATACAAAAAGGGTAATAGCTGTGGGGGATGAGCTAATGGAGAAAATAATGCAGTTGTTAGATGGAGGCAGGATAGGCTTCTCTGAAGAGGAAAGTCTTCAGGGATCGCCTAAAAGTGGATAAATTTGGAGACAGTCTGACAGATTGGGGTAGGGAATTCCAGAGGATGGGTGAGGCTCGGGAGAAGTCCTGGAGGCGGATATGGGAGGAGGTGATGAGGGAGCTAGAGAGCAGGAGATCTTGGGAGGAACGGAGATGGCGTTTAGGTTGGTATTTTGAGACTAGGTTAGTGATGTAGCTGGGGGCACAGTTGTGGATGGCTTTGTAACTTATTGTTAGTATTTTGAATTTAATTCGTTGGGCGAGTGGTAGCCAATGGAGGGATTGGCAGAGAGGGGTAGCAGACACTGATCGGTTTGTAAGGTGGATGAGTCTGGCAGCAGCATTCATGATGGACTGAAGGGGGGATAGTCTATTTAAAGGTAAGCCAATGAGGAGTGAGTTGCAGTAGTCAAGGCGAGAGATAACCAGGGAGTGAATCAGGAGCTTTGTAGTTTCACTGGTTAGAAAGGGACGTAGTTTAGAGATGTTGCGGAGGTTGAGGCGGCAAGCTTTGGAAAGTGATTGGATGTGGGGCTGAAAGGAGAGTTCAGAATCTAGGATAACACCTAGCACCCTGACATGTGGGGACGGGTGGATGGTTTTGCCATTGCTCTTCACAGAGAAGTCAGGGGAAGAGGCACGTGGGGGAGGAAATATTATAAGCTCGGTTTTGGACAAGTTGAGTTTGAGGAAGTGGTGTGACATCCATACAGATATGTCGGTTAGTAAGTTAGTGATGCGTGAGGAGACTGATGGAGTGAGTTGAGGGGTGGAGAGATAGATTTGTGTGTCATCAGCATAGAAATGATATTGAAAGCCATGAGAGGCTATCAGCTGACCCAGGGAAGAGGTGTAGATTGAAAATAAAAGAGGTCCAAGAACAGAACCTTGGGGGACCCCGACAGAGAAGGGAAGAGGAGTGGAGGAAGTAGAATTGTAAGTGACACTGAAGGTGCGTTGGGATAGGTAGGATGAGAGCCACTGAAGAGCACAGTCACGGAGACCGATGGAGTGAAGTTTTTTGAGGGGGTGGTCAACCGTGTCAAAGGCAGCTGAAAGATCCAGAAGTAGGAGTACAGAATAGTGTCCGTTGGTTTTTGCAGTTAGTAGGTCATTTGTGAGTTTTAAAAGAGCAGTTTCTGTGGAGTGTTGAGGGCGAAATCCAGATTGAAGGGGATCAAGAAGGTTGTTTTTAATGAGGTGGTCACTCAGTTGGTTGTAAACCAGGCGTTCAAGGAGTTTAGAGGAAAAGGGGAGCAAGGAGATAGGGCGTAGGTTGTTAAGATTGGTAGGGTCCAAGGATGGTTTTTTGAGTATGGGAGTGACCAGTGCATGTTTTAGAGCATCGGGGAAGACGCCAGAGGTGAGGGAGAGATTGAAGATGTGGGTTAGAGAATGTATGGATGGGGTCAGAGGGTGACCGTAGCATTTGAGAGGGAACAGGGTCCAGGGGACAGGTAGTTAGGTGGGCGATAGAAAGGAGTTTAGCAACTTCGTCTGGAGTAGTAGATTTGAATAGAGGTAGTGTCAGTTGTATCTGTTGACATGGGGTCTTAGCTGGGGGAGATACCTGTAGAGTGGAGATTTCATCACGGATTGTATCAATCTTGTTTTTGAAGTGATTAGCGATTTCCTGGGCAGTGAGTAAATCAGTGGGGGGAGGCGGTGGAGGACAAAGTAGAGAGTTGAAGGTAGAGAAGAGTTTACGGGGATTGGATGAGAAGGTATTAATAAGAGTTGTAAAATAGGTTTGCTTGGCAGTGTGGAGGAAAGAATAGTATTTTTGGAGGGCAGATTTGTATTGGTTGAAGTCTTTGAGAGACTTGGTCTTGTGCCACAGACGCTCAAGAGCGCGACTACGTTTTTTGAGAATTTTAGTGTCATCTGTTTGCCAGGGTTGTAGGGGTCGAGGCCTGATTCTGCGTGTAGTGAGGGGAGCGAGCTTGTCCAGGGTGGAGGACAGAGATTTATTGTAGATGGATATGGCTTGGTTGGGGCAGGACAGGGGGGAGATTTTGTCATAGAGGTGGTCGGTAGCAGAGTAGAGGAGAGAGGAGTTGAAGTTGCGAAAGTTTCTACGGGTGACGGTTAGGCGATTGGAGGGAAAGGTGGTGGAAGACAGGGGGAGAGAGAAACTAATAAGGTGGTGGTCGGAGAGAGGAAAAGGATTGTTTGAGAAGTTGCATGGAGTGCATAGGTAAGAGAATACAAGGTCAAGGGTGTTGCCATCAGAGTGAGTAGAAGCCTGTACCCATTGCTTCAGGTCAAATGAAGAGGTTAGACTAAGAAGTTTAGAAGTAGCAGGAATGTTTGTATTAGCAGGGATGTTGAAATCACCGAGAAGGATTGTGGGAATTTCCGAAGAGAGAAAGTAGGGTAGCCAGGCAGAAAACTCATCAAGGAAAGTCGATAATGGTCCAGGGGGCCGGTAGATCACAGCAATTCTTAGGGAAGTGGGAGAGAATAGACGTATACAGTGGGCTTCGAATGATGAGAGTGAAAAAGAGGGAGGAGGGTGAATAACCTGGAAGGTGCTCTGGGGGGATAGGAGGAATCCCACTCCACCTCCCTTGCGTCCATTAGGCCTGGGGGAGTGAGTCCAGTGAAGGCCACCCTGGGAGAGGGAAGCAGGAGAAGGGGTGTCATATTCGTGGAGCCAGGTTTCTGTGAGAGCAAGTAGATTAAAGGAATTAGTGACAAAGAGGTCTTGAACAGCAGTGAGTTTGTTGCAGACAGAGCGGGCGTTCCAGAGGGCGCAGGAGAGAGTGAGGCTGGTGTTGGCAAGAAGAGGAATGGAGACTAGATTGTGTAGATTGCGACTACTGCCAGAGGGTGTAGGGTGATGGTGATGGGTGTGTTGGGCACAGTTAAATAAAGTGGGCCCAGGGTTTGGGGAAATATCTCCAGCGATTAGGAGAAGCAGAAGAGTGAGGGAGGTAATATGAGAATATGATTTGTATGAGGGGACATGCTTCAGTATCCTGGGGGGTATGTTAGCAAGTGGGCTTAGAGTTAGAAAGAGGTGATGAGTGCAGTAATAGGGGGAGGGGAGAAGTGAGGGTGATATGTACAGGTTGTGGGGTGGAGCAGAGGGATGTAGAAAAGAGAGTTTGAGGAGAGAGGCAGCAATTGTGAAAAGGAGGAGAGGTAAAGAGTGCATGTTTCAGAGAGGAAGATGATAAAATTAAGAAATGGGGTCACCTGCAGTCTTTTATAGTTTGCTTTGTGCAAATCGCTGAAGTGCAAGAGCAGAAGTGCCACTTATTTTAAGAACGCCACTTCTTTGGAAGAACCCCCTGTATGTGCAGCCCCCTGTATGTGTTCCCCCGTAAGGAAGGCCTTGTTTTTATACTGTGTGTTGGGTGTGGGTTGAATCTGGCAATGAAAAGATCTTGGGAACGTGGGAAAATGTTACACCAAGGAGTAACTCCTAAGATACAATGAGCTCCTTTCTCAGAAACTTGTTTTAGCTGAACTGATCAGAAATGAACTTTAGTGATTTCTAGCAGTAGTAGCGGAGGTTTATTCCTTCCCAATGCTCTTTCTCTGATACATACACAATCATATAAAGGATATTACATGTCTGGGATTATACATGCTGTAATATGTACAAGTATAAAGGAGAACATCAAGACTGCAGATTATAACAGATTGCCCTATAATTGGAAGAAGGGTAAAGTGTATGTCCATTCAAAACTTTTTTTTTTGAGTTTGTGGACAGAGTAGGGAAGAATGTGAACCCCTGTCAAATTTTTACTACTACACAGAGCTCCATTAAGCAGTATACTAGCAGACCTTTGTTTGAATATTTTCAGTTTTGGAACATTCGTTTGACATTACATCCGCTGGTAGGTATGAGCAGCCATCCTGGAAAAGGGCTGACATGGAGGTTGTATAGGAGGAAGGCATACATGTGTTAAACCAAACGTAAGGGCGCAATTTGGGCTGTTTGCTGTTTTTAACCTTAATAAAGCACTATTACATTATGGATTTCGCCATTGTTTGCTATATGGTGGCATTGTTGTTTGGAGACCTTTTGGAGGCTTTAGGTAAAGCGTAACTTTTGTTAAGAAAAAAACATTCTCCTTTGGGTGATCTTTGTATATTGCAGGGAGTTTAACAAAGTTTATTTAATATTTTTACCTTTTGTTATTCTGAAAAAATAGCTATTTGCCTGTGTTAAGTACAGAGCAAATCTGTGTGGGCATGATTTTATAATCATCATTCAGCTACTGAGCTTGCAGGGATCTAATAAGGAAAGTGGCAAGGTCTGCATCTCTTTAGACATCAGTTCCCTTTGGGAGTATCCCACCAAAAAATGTTGTTGCAGGGAATGCACAAAATCAGACTTGATTCTTAGTGCAGACTTCTTGGAAAATCAGTAAGCCAATCATCACAAGCAGGAAATAACATTTCTGGGGGGTGTTCTGTATACCATCTGTGTACAGAACACCTCCAGGTTATCGTATTGCATTTTACAGAAAATGACAGCACCACAAATTGAAAAAGAAAGGTAATTTATAGTAATATTCAATTCAAAATAACTTGTGCCACAATTCTATATTCGTATATATTGTTTTTTTATTTTTATTTTTTTCCTACAAAAGTGGAGTCACCCTTTAAGTTGCCCAACTGGAGGAGAGAGGGAGAAAGGAAGATAACCTGTGGAGCTGACATTTAAAAAAGTGCATTGAGACCTTCATATTAAGTTAAGGGGCCACATACCATACATCTGGTGAGTATATTTTTCACAAAGTGATAAGTAGAAAGGGCACTGAAAATCATAAGCACTGGAAAAGTTTACAGCATTGTGTATGGATACACTGTAAATGTTGCATTAAAAAACAGGATTAATTGCACCAAAAGTTTTTTGGACTATATGGACTATTTTGAAGCACTTAATTAGCACTTTTAGTTGTGGGAGCACTTTAAGTATTGCATATATGTTGCACAAAGAATTCAAGAATTCAAAGATATTTTTCACTATATATAAGTTTATCATTTATATGTGTAAAGGGGTGTTTTAGGGTTCCCGAGCAATGCACCTTTTAAAATGTATTAGATCATTATTGTCCAGATGAGAATTATAGTCTGGTTCACAGCTGCTGGGTTTGATAATAGAAACTCTCCATACTCCAAACTCGTCCATGTAACACTATCGTCTCCAGGCAATGCAGCTGTCCATTGCTCCTCTGTAGATCATTGTGCCATCCTAAGACAGGAAGTGACCAGATCACCAGGTAAAAATAAATGCAAAAAAAGAAAACTAATGCATAAACCACATTTAAGGAGTATAACCTGCAATTTATTTCATTTTTTTTTGGGGGGGGGGGGTAGGTTTAAACCTGCTTTAAAGGCTCCCAAATGATATTAGTTGATTCAATGACAGTGAAATCAAATGCTCTGACAAAGGATTTTTCATAATTTTATTACAAATATTCCAGTGGAAGTCTACTAGAGTATGGCCAGCTTAAAGCATTTGTTACCCCTTCATATTCCTGATATGTGCCTGTTTCTTTGTATTGCTTCCTTTGTGTGAAATCCCTGGTGTTCCTGCCAACTGACCAAAATAAGCAGGAGAGCATGCCATGGTCAGTTCTCTAGCTATGCTGGGAACTCAAGTGTACTCTTCTTCAATAATCAGACTTGTCTTGACACGCCCCTGCTGCACAGCCGTTCACTGGAAAGCTCAGTGTGCTGCTGTTTTCCTTCCTCCAGCTCTTATGCAGCTGAAAGCATAGGGAATGTGATCACGCACCACAAATTTTAAGAGGGAAGTTTAAGGAATTATTTTTTACAGCCCCCTTTACATTATAGAGCCCCCTTCCTTCTGCACAGTACCCAGCCCTCCTCCCTCTGCACAGTACCCAGCCCTCCTCCCTCTGCACAGTACCCAGCCCCCCACCTCCGCACAATACACAGCCCCCATCTGTGCACAATACACAGCCCCCACCTCTGCACAACCCCCACCTCTGCACAATACACAGCCTCCACCTCTGCACAATACACAGCCCCACCTTTGCATAGTCCCCCCACCTCTGCACAATACACAGCATCCACCTCTGCACAGCCCCCACCTCTGCACAATACACAGCCCCCACCTCTGCACAATGCACAGCCCCCACCTCTGCATAGCCCCCCACCTCTGCACAATACACAGCATCCACCTCTGCACAGCCCCCGCCTTTGCACAATACACAGCCCCCACCTCTGCACAATACACAGCCCCCACCTCTGCACAGCCCCCACCTCTGCACAATACACAGCTCCCACCTCTGCACAATACACAGCTCCCACCTCTGCACAATGCACAGCCCCCACCTCTGCACAATACACAGCCCCCACCTCTGCACAATACACAGCTCCCACCTCTGCACAATACACAGCTCCCACCTCTGCACAATACACAGCCCCCACCTCTGCACAGCCCCCACCTCTGCACAATACACAGCCCCCACCTCTGCACAATACACAGTCCCCACCTCTGCACAATACACAGCCCCCACCTCTGCACAGCCCCCACCTCTGCACAATACACAGCTCCCACCTCTGCACAGCCCCCACCTCTGCACAATATACAGCCCCCACCTCTGCACAATGCACAGCTCCCACCTCTGCACAATACACAGCTCCCACCTCTGCACAATGCACAGCCCCCACCTCTGCACAGCCCCCACCTCTGCACAATACACAGCTCCCACCTCTGCAATATACACAGCTCCCACCTCTGCACAATACACAGCCCCCACCTCTGCACAATACACAGCCCCCACCTCTGCACAATACACAGCCCCCACCTCTGCACAGCCCCCACCTCTGCACAATACACAGCCCCCACCTCTGCACAATACACAGTCCCCACCTCTGCACAATACACAGCCCCCACCTCTGCACAGCCCCCACCTCTGCACAATACACAGTCCCCACCTCTGCATAATACACAGCCCCCACCTCTGAACAATACACAGCCCCCACCTCTGCACAACCCCCACCTCTGCACAATACACAGCCCCCACATCTGCACAGCCCCCACCTCTGCACAATACACAGTCCCCACCTCTGCATAATACACAGCCCCCACCTCTGCACAATACACAGCCCCCACCTCTGCATAGCCCCCAACTCTGCACAATACACAGCCCCCACCTCTGCACAGCCCCCAACTCTGCACAATACACAGCCCCCACCTCTGCACAATACACAGCCCCCACCTCTGCACAATACACAGCCCCCACCTCAATCTCCTGGGACAGCACTGGCAGCATACTCTACAGTTAAGAGAAAAAAAACACTGCCAGCCCCTTCTACACTGCTCCTCCTGTGTCAGTGTCATTGTAAAATGAAGCTTCTAAATACCTCAATAGTTCAGTTTTTTACTGACCCGGTCAGATGACTGCTCTCCTCTGATGTTTTCTAGATGGTCATGTGACTGCTCTCCTCCTCCAATCTAAAGCTACACTTCAAGGAGGAGGAGAACAGCTAGAAAAACTGAGCTTTTGAGGTATTTAAAAGCTTTGTTTTACAATGACAATGACACAGGAGAAGCAGTGTAGGTCAATGGGCTGGCAAGTGATTTCTCAACTTCAGACTATGCAGACAGTGCTGTCCCAGAGCCAGGAGATTCGGGGTGGCCGGCCTGACACCCCCCCCAATGTGTGGCTCCTGGGGCGCCCAATCCCCCCCCCCCCCCGTTGGTGAAAAAACAATATCTGCGTATAACATGCAGGCACTGTTTACCCTCTATTTTCAGGGGAAAAAAGTGTGCATTATACGCCAATAAATACGGTATTTACTGTAGTTCAAGGTCTGCCTGATTTGATTCAAATTTAATGGATTGTTTATTTTTGTGCTCATATTGTTTTGATAAATCTAATGGAGATTGGTCAGAGATTGTACATTTTTATTGCATGGCACCTCAATAGCTCCAAACAATAGTTAAAGGGTAAGTTCACCTTTACAAAAAATCTGTAAGGTGAACATACACCGGACCCCCTCCCCATCCCCCCGGTCCCGCTATACAGAAGTCCCGCAATCACCCGCTGTGACACATTTGCCGCTTCACCGGTCTGGGATTTGAAATCCCCTGTGGCTTAATCTCCTAAACATACCTTGTAAAGATATGTATAGGAGGCATTCTAATTGGTCAGCGCTGACCAATCAGAAACCGCTTAGCCCGTCCTGTCAGAGCTAGACAGGAGGAGAGAAAGCCGCTGGGATTTCAAATCCCTGGACCGTTAAAGTGGTGACCTGATGTCTCACAGCGCGTGATCGCAGGACTCAGGTAAAGCGGGACCAGGGGGATTTTCTGTAAGGTGAACTTACAGCTGGAGCAGGGGTCCGGTGTGTCCCTGTTCTCCATTTTAGGAACCAATCAGGGCCGAATTTTTGCCTGAATTCGGACCTGAATAGGAGCCAAAGACGCACAGGACTCCTGTGCAATTCGCTTCGCAGCCGCCACGGAGATGTGTGAGCTGGCTCCATTGAGAGCCGGTCACAATCTCCTGTCATGCAAATGGGATGAGGGGAAACCCACATCCGATTTGCAGTAGTGTTACCCCAGCCTTAAAGTGTGACAGGGTATGACTGTACAAACAATACATCTAATGTTTATGATATGGTTTGTGTATATAACGGGGAGTACTCCCTTTATTGCTCTTCCCTTTTGTAATCAATAACAATATATTTGTCTCCAAAGTGTGACAGGGGTTGTAATTTTATCCCACTAAAAGGCTATTTTCTCCTCTGAACAAATGTTATTATGGGCAGTACTAAAAATTCTGCATTTTAGCCACTAGATGGAGCTGAGGAGAAAATCAATACAATGTAACAATTCTAGAGAACACTAGAGGGAACTAGCAAATAAATGTAAATATTAGTTACATGTATTTGCTAATTACCTCCTTGTGTTCTCTGTAATTGCTAGATTGTATCTGCACAAAAATGTATATGTTTCCTAAGCTCCTCAGCTCCAAATAGTGGCCATAATGTGCTATTTTCCTACTGACCATAATAACACATTTGTACAGGAGAGAAAATAGCCTAAAGTATATTCGCTTTTGCCAAATTCTCACTAAACTAATGTACATGCAGATTCCCAGGATGAATGGCTATGCACATTATTCAAAAATAGACCCCTATGTATATTCCACACTGGCCAATATAATCATGAACACAGTAGCATTTAACTAGAGAAGAGTACCTGTTACTATATTTCCGTTGTTCTAAGTCTCTTTTCCGCATGTGGGAGCATAATTTAAATGTGAACTGTATAGCTGTGCCACACAATCACATGCCTGCAGTAAAATCTAATTTGGTTACACCAATCCTGCCGAGAGATGTGAAGTAAAGCTGAATTTCTTTCCAGCTCTGAAGGATGTAATGTTCATCCCTGCAGCTCGCTGTACAATACTCTCAACGAGCTCAAACACAGAGGCCTTTGTGATTTAATGGACTATTTCCCACCTACGCATTGTTCTGTGTAGCTCACGTTCCCTCTTAGATAATTCTGGATAAAGCATCTCTCTTGCTCAGACTGCTGCCTCAGCATCAATTAAACAGGATTGCTTTTGATCTTAAAGCTGGATGGTAGAACAACATAAATAAATAGTTCATTAGAGCCGAAAAATCAGCAAGGTTTTGAATTATCTGAATGTTCTTATTACCTGAGGGGTTAACTGCATATAAATCAATAACTAAGCTGTTTTCTTCTTCCAGTGCCTCTGCATGAGAATATGTCAAATAGCAAGAGCTCACTTCTACACTGATATATAATATACAATATTTATACAAAACCTACTTTATATTATACCTTTAAAGTGGAATAAACTCTCAAATTAAATGTAATATATTGCAGTTTACCAAACCTTAAATGTGGCTGCATTAGTCTTTTTTTTCCTATATATTCACTTGGTGATCCAGCCAGTAGGTCTGTTATTTTTCCATGAAAACAAATCTTAAAAATACTCCCTCCCCCCTTCTAACACCCATGCTTACTAACCTGTGAAAGAAGGATACATATACCAATTTCCATGCCGTTCCAGTCCAGTCATATGATCCAGCCCCCCTGTGTCAGCCAGCAGCTGCTGCAGAAAAGAGCCTATGGATGACAGCATTGCTCCAAGTTTTACCAGCCATTGTTAAGCCCTCTTTCCTCTCCCATGCAGCCGCAGCTGTCTGACACAGGGGACACAGGGGAGATCACATGACTGGACCATAGCAGTATGAAAATAGGTAAGTATACAGATCTTTCATTCACAGGTTAGCAACCATAGGTGTTAGTATCAATATAGCACCAATAATTCCAAAAACCCATTCAACCATTATGCTATGTTTTCAAAACTGACTATAAATGGTTTCACAGTGATATCCAGAAAGCCATTTATATATAAATTCTGTTGCATATTCTTCAGTTTTTCTAAAATCTCACACCTAAAAAGATCTCTAAAGATTTTAATTTTTCTGTAAAGTTAAAAGAAGAGCAATGGTTGAAAGCGGAGACCAGAAAGATCAATAAATATTAATGCATCTTAACAGGCAGCGGCAGCCGTTCCATAACGGGTGGCGCCACCCCCCCCCCCCCCCGCAGCTCCATGCACTGCCCCCTAATCTCCATGCAGGGCGCTGAACACATAGATTTCTACTTTTTTTTTTTTTGAAGCACATGATTAGAGCCTGATGCTCTAATTGGCTTCAAAACGGTTGGGCTTGGGGCACAGAGCACTGCGTCTAGAGTCCACCCACTTGTGACAATAGCGAATCAATGTTTGCTATTGTCTTCCAGCTTCTCCTCCCGGCCAATCAGGACAGGAAGTGGGTCTTAAAGCGGAGTTCAACCCATCTAAAAGTCAGCAGCTACAAAAAGTGTAGCTGCTGACTTTTAATAATCAGACACTCACCTGTCCCACGGTCCAGCAATGCGGGCGCAGAAAGCCCCGATCCTCTCCCCCCCTCCTCTCCAAGGTGCCAGCATTCTAACTGTGGGCCCCCGGCTGTGGCTCCACAGCTAGGAGCACACTGCGCATGTGCGAGCCGCGCTGCGAATGGCCGGGCGATCTTCTGGGACCTGTGACGTGTCCCAGAAGATTGCAGGGAGGGGGAGAGGTGAACTTCCTTCCGGCACCGCGGAGCCAGGGGAGGAAGTAGGAGCTGGGTGCCCATAAAAAGAGGGTACTTGCTCCTCCCCAAAAAAATTACATGCCAAATGTGGCATGTCAGGGGGTCACCTGCACTTAAAGTATAAGTTCCATTTTTGGGTGGAACTCCGCTTTAAGACTGGATTGGCCCGGAGGAAAAGCCGGAAAAGCCACGATCTAGATGGGGTTAATTGCAGACCTGGCAGGGGGGTTTATTTGCCGCCCCCCCCCCCCCAAAAAAAATGGAGCACCAGCAGCCACTGTTAGCAGCACTGATTTAGAGAATTACATATTTAAATAAATACGGTATAATCAAGATAAATGCTAAAACACATTTCCCTTTATTGGGAAGTGGCATTGCTTGAATCAAGTGTTTGATTTTATAAAATAAAAATTGTTTTGTGAACATCATAATCTCATTGAGTAAGCTAAACTGAAATTGCATATTTAAAAAAAGGAACTACAAGAAAATGATAACCATAATTGCCTACATTTGTCAAACAAATGTGAAAAAGTTCCTTTCTTTTTGCTTTTTAAGCATCGATCATAAGAAAAGTGGAGATGAGCTAGTGAAGGGTTGGAGGCTACAATACTTTTATGTTTGTAATGTCTTTGATCTCTTATGCTTCGTATATTTAAAACTCTACTCTCAATAAAATTCTACTCTAAAAAAAGGTTGCGTTCTTTCCTGCTTAGAGTTGACTACATCACGGAAAACCAGAAAGTGAACCTTCAAGAACATGGAGCTGAAATCACAAGCAGCACTAGTAGTAGGTTACCATTGCCAAGCCCGCAACATCTAAAACAAGAATAAAGCAACATCAAAACCCCAAATGAAGTCTGCGACATGTACATCAGCAGTAACGGGGGAAATTTACTTACATAACTGCTATGTTTTTTTCCGTCCTTTAAACATTACATATCTTAAAATGCAGAGTTTTTACAAGGCACATAAGGTGATCTGAATTTATCCAGCCCTACTTAAATACATAACAAGTAGAGCAGTGCGTGAAGTGAACATTGATAATACATTAATAATAGAAACCTGCAGAACTCGTACTCTGCCAGTTATACAACAGCAACACAGCATGCCTTGAGTGCAAATTAAGTGAAACAATCAATGAAATGATTTGTGTTTGTGCTATTCAAAACTGGAATGAGAATGCAGTGTTTGTAAGCCATATCACTCTTAAAGAAGACTTAACTTACTGTTATACACAGATCAATATTCCTAACTACAATGGCTATAATTTGGAAATACAGAACCCTTTAACAAATTCATAACGTGCAGCTGCATTGTACAGATTTTGAGTACCCAAGTGAATCTAGTGTTACAATATAGAACTGAACGTTAACAGCTAGTCAATGTGATTCTGTTTGTCTGACCTTCCTGTGAAATCACTTTCCTCAATGACAATTGGAAAATTGAATTCTTTATGACTATAGACGGGACCACAGCAATAAGGCATTAGTATTATACACAGCACACTCTATCAAAAATTGCAGTCTGAGCAATGTTTCTTTGGGAATTAAGTGTGCTGAATTTAGAGTTCACAATACAGGTTTTTAGGTGTATGTATATTTCACTCACCGGACACTTTATTGTGTGCCCCTTGCTAGTACCGGGTTGGATCCCCTTTTGCCTTCAGAACTGCCTTAAAGGCTAATTCCCTGTACACGCGACCGGTTTTGCCGTCGGAATAAACTCAGAATGTTTCTCCGACGGAACTCCGACGGAATTCCGCTCAAGCGGTCTTGCATACACACAGTCACACCAAAGTCCGACCATCCAGAACGCGGTGACGTACAACACATAGGATGGGACTAGAAAAAGGAAGTTCAATAGCCAGTAACCAATAGCTTCTGTCTCGTACTTGCTTCAGAGCATGTGTCGTTTTTGGTACGGTGGAACAGCATACAGACGAGCGGTTTTCCCGATAGGAATTGGTTCTGTCAGAAATATTTAGAACATGTTCCATTTCTAAGTCCGGCAGAATTTTCGAAAAAAGAAGTCCGATGGGGCATACACACTATCGGAATAGACGATGAAAAGCTTCCGTTGGACTTTTTCTGTCGGACATTCCGCTTGTGTGTACGCGGCTTAAGTTCACCTTTTTTTTCTAAATTCCAGCTCCCCTATGTACCAATATAGTATTAATGTACTTATTTTGCAAAAATAAAACAGCTTTCCATTAATTCTACACAGAGTTACCTCACTCTCTTCATAGTTGTTTAAACACACTGCTCCATTACTTCTGCCTTAAATCCTGGACAGACTTTAGGTCATGACACAGGAAGGAGTTGTTCAGCTGAGGGTAGATGATGCAGGGTGTGTGTTAATGAGATCAGCTGGTCAACTCCTTCCTGTGTCATGACCTAAAACCTGTCCAGGAAGTAAGGCGGAAGTAATTGAGCAGTGTTTTTAAACAGCTATAAAGAGAGTGAGGTAAGCCTGTGTAAAATTTATGGAAAGCTGTTTTATTTTTGCAAAAGAAGTACATTAATACTATATTGGTACATAGGGGAGCTGGAATTTAGAAAAAAAAAAAAATTTTCATGGCATATATTCATCAAGGTTTTGGAAACATTCCTCAGAGATTTTGGTCCATATTGACATGATAGCATCACACAGTTGCTGCGGATTTGTCGGCTGCACATCCATGATGCAAACCTCCCATTCCACCACATCCCAAAGGTGCTCTATTGGATTGAGATCTGATGACTGTGGAGGTCATTGGAGTACAGTGAACTCTTTTGTCAGTTTATGCTGAATTGAGCTTTGTGACATGGTGCATTATCCTGCTAGAAGTAGCCATCAGAAGATGGGTACACTGTAGTCATAAATGGATGGACATGGTCAGCAAACAATATTCAGGTAGGCCGTGGCATTTAAACGATGCTCAAATGGTACTAAGCGGCCCAAAGTGTGCCAAAAAAATATCCCCCACACTATTACACCATCATCACCAGACTAAACCATTAATACAAGGCACGATGGATCCATGCTTTTATGTTGTTTATACCAAATTCTGACCCTGCTATCTGAATGTCGCAGCTGAAATCGAGACTCATCAGGCCAGACAATGTTTTTCCAATCTTCTATTGTCCACTATTGTCACTATATGAAAAACGATTTGCTTAGTCTTTTTTTGTTCCCACATAGACTATTTGATCAAAAAAAGCTCAGTATTGTATATTCTTTATACAATATACTAGTAAATAGTGCATCCATCTAAACAGCCTATCCTGTATATAAATGTCTGTATTAAAAAAGTTGGAGCCTGTGTGTGTCTATTTCTCCTAATCGTGTTATGCAATAACTGTTTTCTACTCTGTATATTCTATGTTGTTAATTAAAATGTTATAATAAAGGAAGCATACACAGACACAGTACCGTATTTATCGGCGTATAACACGCACAGGCGTATAACACGCACATTCATTTTAAGAGGGAAGTTTCAGAACAAAAACTTAAATTTTAAATAAGGAACTTTGAAGCAAAATAAGGGTCAGCGCCCATCTGCAGCCTCACCATTGCCATCAATGCAGCCTGATCAATGCCCATCTGCAGCCTCACCATTGCCATCAATGCAGCCTGATCAATGCCCACCTGCAGCCTCACCATTGCCATCAATGCAGCCTGATCAATGCCCATCTGCAGCCTCACCATTGCCATCAATGCAGCCTGATCAATGCCCATCTGCAGCCTCACCATTACCATCAATGCAGCAGCCTCACCGCTGCCATCAGTGCAGCCTGATCAATGCCCATCTGCAGCCTAGATGGGACAGGGGGGGGTGGGATGAGCGCCAAGAGATTACATACAGTGAGAATCTCCTATGATAGACAGAACAATGGTCCAATGGCGGCCCAGGAGACGGGACTTCCTATTACAGAGGCCGCCAAGTAAACAGGAGATTCTCACTGTATCTAATCTGATGGCGCTCGTCCCGCCCCCTTCCCTGTCCCCTCCGAGGCAGCTAAAATTTAAGTATTGGCGTATAACACGCACACGCTATTTGCACCCGATTTTCATGGTGAAAAAGTGAGTGTTATACGCCAATAAATACAGTATTCCCTGGTATCATATTAGTAATATTTGTTTAGAGATTTTTTTTTTTTTTTTACATTACCCTGCATGGAGTTTTTTTTTTTTTTAAGATGACAAGTATGTACAATGTCCCTATTATTCTCTGCAGGTAATAAATAAAATATAGGAAAGGGAATGGCCAGAAAATAATTCTTCTATTAATGCTACTTTCTCTTATTGAACAGCTATGGAATTAGACATAATGGTTCAGAGGAGTGCCCAAGCCTGAAATTATTAAATACAGTTTTCAGATTAACTTAATTGAAGCCTGGGGAGAAATTCAGCCACTACACAGGGAATAAAGTAGCTTAGGTGATGCATATTGCTGCAAACTAACATATTTGATTAAAATGTATTTCCTATTTGTTTTTGGACATCAGGTGTTACTTAAACACATCAAGCATATTCTCTTAAAGAAGTTGTGCAGATAAAAAAAATAAACAGATACTCAAAGAATATGAAAGAATTAACAATGTTGACATTTTAAAAATTAAAAAAAGGAAATATCTAATGCTGTATGTTTACTAAGCTCTACCTGCTCAGACATAACATGGTAACATTACATTACCAAATATCATTTCACAGTGAATTTCCTGATGGTGACAACAGTGTACTATGCCTTGTTATGTGTATTGAAACACCACTTGTAGTCTCCATCAGGAGCCTGTCAGGGTGACAAAGCAGGAGCAAAATTGGGCCACAGCTACCTAATGTCACTGTATAAGAAGTGCCCGAAGAAGGACCTTCATGGCTGGATTACCAGGCATCATTTTAAAGCGGAGTTCCACACAAAAATGGAACTTCCGCTTTTCGGAACCCTCCCCCCCTCCGGTGTCACATTTGGCACCTTTCAGGGGGAGGGGGGTGCAGATACCTGTCTAAGACAGGTATTTGCACCCACTTCTGGCATAGACTCCCATGGGAGTCTATGCCTCTTCCTGTCCCTCCGCGCTGTCTGCTGGGAAACACACAGCTCCCAGGAGATAGCGGGGACCAGTTACGATGCGCAGCGCAGTAGGGAACCGGGAAGTGAACCTAGGATGGCGGTGACAGCTGCCGAGAACCGAGCGGGTTCTCGGCGTCGCCTGCCGACATCGCTGGACTCTGGGACAGGTAAGTGGCCATTTATTAAAAGTCAGCAGCTGCAGTATTTGTAGCTGCTGGCTTTTAATATTTTTTTTTTTGGTGGTTTAGGTGGACCCCCGCTTTAATTAAATCTGCAGATTTAAAAGATTGAAAAATATTTTAGTAAAACCCATATTAACATGTTAAAGCTTATATGTGATTTCAGTGATTAGATTTAGATCTTCTTTAATGTTTGTTCAGCTAAGCTTGTCAAATATATTATGTATGTTGTTAACACCTCTATGACATATCATCTATTAAGCTTTTTCAAATGGTGGACATAGTAGAGTGTTCCTGTCTGAAAAGTCAGCACCATAGTTTGGAGGCCTTTTCTACAGCTCCTGATATTTCCAGCAAAGAGACCAACAGAAACAGGAGATAGCTAAATAACAATTTTTGTTGCCTTGAGAAAGATGGGCTGATCCCGGCAAAAATGTTGGACACAATAAAATCGTTATTTTTGAACATATTTTTCTGATTCCAGACCTGTGAGTGTCTCAACTTTCACTTGTTAAAATATACATTCTGATATTGTAATAAAATGTGTACACTGTACATCTTCTTTACAAGAAAAAAAATCCCTAGTGCCAAAAGAACATAAAATTAGGATACACCATTTTTATTTCATTTTGAGTAGAGTAGAGATGGATTAGAACACTTGTCTGGTTATTATTGCTGCCTGTGTCCCTGCTAGGGAGATCCCCCCCTCTCAATTTATCCTATTTATCATTATCACCAAGAGTGAAAGAAAATCCTACATTTGGGTTGACCCCAAAACCAAAATAGAGGGGAATTCTTCCAATGGGGACACTAATTCTGGTGACCCTGAACAGCATGGCCCTGTGGGGCTTCGCCCACACAGCCACATCATTTGCTCACAGTTTCCTGTGGGTGAATGCCTATAAAGTACCGTCAGCCACAATGTAGTTTTCAATGAGCTGCGAGGGAGCTGTTGGGAGTCGTCATAGTCCAATGATCTTCCTGCTCTTAGGTAACTGTCTGCCCGTACCAGGTACGGAGAGACAGCTATGCTGAGAGTCTGCAGGAGATGGACATTGCTGGATCACAGGTTCAATGCTCTGCAAGCTCCTTAGAAAAAAATAATAAATGCTATTTTTTTTACATATAAAAAAAGTGAGCCTATCCTTTACCTACTTTCGTACTAGCAAAGGAAAGTACTGGTACGTCTCTGCCTGTTCCCACCCCCCACGCCCCACGCCGACACCTGCTTTAATTGTACACAGCGGGAGTTTGTCAGTAGGTCTCAGTCGAAGATTCATAGTTTGTAGATGCTATAAAACCTAGGACACAGGGGCCCAATGTTACGTGGCATCCGGCAGTTAAATATAAACCAGCCGACATTTGACCAATGTACAGCAGCCGGTCTGACAGTAGTTGGGCATTTGGTCGACTTCAGTCAATGGGGTATGACCGAAGATAGTCTGCCGATTGCCTCCAGATAAGCGCTCTAGGCCAATGGCTGAGAGCGCTGACTGGAGTGTTCTGGCACAGGGGCTGTCCCCCTGTCAGAACACAATAGCACAGCAGGGGAGGTAGCTGTACTAACATTGGATAGTTAGTACAGCGGCTCCTCCTGAACTGTCAGGTTTTTTTGTTCAGCCTTGCTGGGTTGAACGAAAAAAAAACTACTAGTGTGTACTAGGCTTAACTTTCACACAAACCAATCAATATACACTTATTGGGAATTTTTTTTACCAAAGACATGTAGAAAAATACATTTTGGCTGAATTTTTTTTTTTTTAAATTAAATATGTTTTATCACAGAAAGTAAAAAATATATTTTTTTTCCAAATTTTCAGGTTTTTTTTTTGTTTTTTGTTTATATAATAAAAAATTAAAAACCCAGTGGTGATCAAATACCACCAAAAGAAAGCTCTATTTGTGTGAAAAAATGAATACATTTTGTTTGGGTACAGCATCGCATGATTGCCAGTTAAAGTGGTTGTAAGCCTCAAGCTTTTTCATCAGCTCCCCCCCCCAGACCCCCCTTTTTCTTACCTGAGCCCGATCCGATCCAGTGATGTGCAGGAGCGCTGGCTCCTGGCTCCTGCTGCTGTCAATCAAATCCAGTGACACGGAAGCAGGGGGCAAGGTCTGTGTCAATGGACGCAGCAGTGGGACTCCTGTGCGAGCCTGCATGGGTGCCCCCATGGAAAGCAACTTTCCATGGGGGCAGTCGAATGAAGAGGAGGGGCCTGGAGAGCTGGTGGGGCACCCCAGAAAAAGAGGACAACCCCTTTAAAGGAGCACAGTGCTGAATAGCAAAAACTGGCCTGGTCATGAAGGGGGTAAAACCTTCCACTAAAACTACAGACAATATACAGTAGTAAGGGCAGTTACGTAAAGTTGTTGTAAACCCTCACATATACCCAGTGAAGTGACTGGCCTCAGGTGATACACAGAGATACAACAAATCCTTCTACATAAGTTTCACCTGTCTATCTGCAGCCCTCTCTTCTCAACATTTGTTCTAAGTGCAGAATTTTTAAAACTTGTCTGAGCTGACAGAAAAAAGGGGGCAGAGAGCTGATGTTATACTCATCAGAGCTCAGTGAGGAGAGCTCTGAGAAATGATTGGAAGGAAGGAACACACTTGTCTGGAGTGATTCATGCTGATATCAGAGGAACAAAGCAGCAGACAAAAGTGACACTAAGGCCTGATTCACACCTATGAAGGTTGCAGTTTGCATATTCCAGGTGCATTTTGCGTTTTTTAATACCCCCCACTAGCGGCTGAGAAAGGGTTAAAAACCACCGCAGAGGCGCTTTGCCGGCGGTATAGCCACGCTGCCCCATTGATTTCAATGGGCAGGAGCGGTGTATACACCGCTCCAAAGATGCTGCAAGCAGGACTTTTTTTGCCATCCTGCTAGCACACCGCTCCAGTGTGAAAACCCCGAGACACAGCAGCAGCTGTTTCGGGTCAGTTTGCAGGCGCTATTTTTAGCGCAAGAGCGCCAGAAAACCTCCCCAGTGTGAAAGGGGTCTAAGTGCCCTTTCACTGTTGTGACCTGATTGCTACTTCATGATTGCTATTATATTGGGAGGTCAGAGTAAGAGAGCCAGGACACAATTGGGGCATATTCTACTGGACACAATACTGTAGGAAGCCCAAGAAGTGAAGCACACCCGGGAAGTGTATAATAATGCTCCACACACACTCCACTATCTTCTCCTGCCCCACTTTTCACTAGGTAAAGACAATTGCCGGTGAGCAGAGTTTTCACTCCCACAAGCTGCGGATTGCTCAGCCCACATGTAGCTGCAGTCATATTCCCCTGTGATCTGCAGAAGGCGCGTGACAAAGAACATAAGGAATGTTCTTTTGAATAGTGCCAGTGAGAGGCTAAGCACTCCCCTCCATGAGTGATTTCTTACTCACTGTTAAATGTAATATTTCATCTCATTTGTGTCCCCTTCTTTCTGTCAGATCACAGCTAAATAAATGAATGCTGCTGCATGTGGGCTGAGCATCTATCAAGGGTTTACATTGTATTCCCACAATCAGAGACACAGAAAAAGTTTCTAGCAGCATCTGGTAGGTGCAGCTCTCTATAAACTGATAGGGGTTGATTTACTAAAGGCAAAAAGACTGTGCACTTTGGAAAGTGCAGTTGCACATGGCAAGAGCAGTTGCTCCAGAGCTTAGTAAATGAGCAGAAGCTCTGTTGACTTTCATCAACCAATCATGTGCAAGCAAAAATGCAGTTTTTTTTATTTTCCTTGCATGTGATTGGGTATTCTTTGCAAAGTGAAGCTTTACCTCATTTACTAAGCTCTGGAGCAGCTGCAATTGCAGAGTGCAATTGCACTTTCCAAGGTGCACAGTCTATTGGCCTTTAGTAAATCAACCCCATAGTCTCTTGTAGTGAAAGTTCTCCAGGTGATTGGATTAAAGTGACTGAGCCACCTGTGTGGCTGTAAATGCTGGGTTATGTTTCTGACACTCATTAGAACAGAAGAAGCTATTTGAATGATAGACACAATTATTATAATTATTATTTTAGGCACTTTACATATTGTGCATTCAAAATAATCCCTGTCCTCAAGGAGCTCACAATCTAAAGTCACTATCTCGCATCCATGCATATACTAGGATTTATTTAGTTAGGAGCCAATTCAAGTGATGATATTTGTTTTTGTGTTAAAATAAAAAAGATGTTATACTTACGATGCAACGATACTGCACAGAGAGGCCCCTTAACCCCCCACCTGAGCTGTCTGCTCCTTCTTCCTCCGAGCACCCCCTTAGCAAGCTGTGTGATATAGGGGCATCCGTGTGTACACCACACCCCTGCTCCCTCCTCACAGGAGTTTGACTGACAGTAGCAGGAGCCTATGGGGTAAAGAGGTAAAACTTCACTTTGCAAAGAATACCCAATCACGCGCAAGGAAAATTTATAAAACTGCATTTTTGCTTGCACATGATTGGATGATGGAAGTCAGCAGAGCTTCTGCGCATTTACTAAGTTCCTGAGCAACTGCAGTGTCTCCTATGAGAGCAGAAAACACTGGATGAATGAGAGGAGTCAGGTAAGTGTTTAGGGATGGGGAAGGATAGGTAGGATAGGCAGGATAGGCAGTGGGGAGATTTTTATGTTAATGCAGAGAATGCAATAAAGTAAAAAACGATTCTGACTTCAGAACCACTTTAACCTACCTGCATATACTTGGAGAGTAAGGGTCCTTTCACATGGGCGGCACACTTGGCGGACTCCGCTTTGCTCATTGAGGGATCGCTCCACTGAGCAGGTGCATGGCAGGTCTGTCTTTGCTCACTGTGCAGAGACGGATCTGTCAGAGTTCCGCTCTCTTCTATGGGGATATCCGTTTTCATCCGATCCACAAGGCGGATGGAAAATAGGGTCACCAACCATCTGGATTTGGCAGACAGGATTGGATCAGATAGCAGATATGTCACTGCTGTCCCCTTGTTATACCATGTATTGTAATATGCTCTCTATAACAAGACATGCCACTCTAATGCCCTGTACACATGACCGGTTTTGCAGTCGGAATAAATGCTGAAGGTTTTTCTTAAGGAATTCCGCTCAAGCTGTCCTGCATACTCGCGGTCACACCAAATTCCGACCGTCCAGAACGCGGTGACGTACAACACGTACGACTGGACTAGAAAACGGAAGTTCAAAAGCCAGTAGCCAATATCTTCCGTCTCGTACTTGCTTCAGAGCATGCGTCATTTTTGGTGCGTCGGAACAGCATACAGACGAGCGGTTTTTCCAATAGTAATTTGTTCCAACGGAAAAATATAGAACATGTTCTCTATCTAAGTCCGTCTGAATTTTCGACAGAAAAAGTCAGATGGGGCATACACACGGTTGTAAAATACGTTGAAAAGCTCCCATTGGACTCTTTCTGTTGGAAATTCCGCTTGTGTGTACGCGGAATAAATGTGCCCATAGTCGCAGGAACTTGACTACAAACCATGTTGTCCCATTACATTGTGCTCTTCACTCTCAATTATCTCTCTACAGCAATGTCACTGTACTCATTGCAACAAACAGTATTAACATGGCAATTTTAGATTGCTTACCTCTGCTTTTACACCTATAATATTTAAAAGCTACCCAACACAGATTTCAGTCCCATCCCTTGTCTATCATGTAGGATACAGCCTGATTCATCAGGATGTGATACAACTTAATATCACATTGCTCTAAATCATAATATGAAAGCAAATGCCTCTTTAGCATTCCTTAAGTACACATTAGCATAGCTCCCAACTGTCCCTGATTTCTAGGGACTGTCCCTGATTTGAAAAAAGTCCCTCTGTCCCTCTTTCCTCCTCATTTGTCCCTCATTTTGGCCTGATCTATATAGTTGTATATAAAATGCACTTTTTATCTTTCAAAAAGTGTTTCCCACTGCTAAGCCTTTCATCCAATTTTTAAATTGCTGCATTTGTAAATTTCAAAGGCCAGTATAAAGGAAAAGTAATGGTTAAAAAAAGAACTTGTGGGTTTAATTAATCAATTTTTTTGTGTAATTCTCCTTTATGGGGGTATGGCAGAAGGTGTGCCCTATGCCTGCATACTTACTAATAGGTGTCCCTCGTTCCCATCTCAAAAAGATGGGAGGTATGCATTAGGTGTCTTAGATGCTGTTGCAAACTGATGAATCATGACCTAACGCTCTTCCCTACAGGACGTTGTACTGATTGAGGAGTAGAAGGTGCCCAAGGCTTTGTGCTGCTTGCTTTCTGGTGGATAGGCCAGTAAGACCAAAGACCTTCATCCCCAGTGTCATTCTGACAGTGAAGTTGGTGCAGTCAATTTCCAGCAAGCAGAGCAGGTCAGCTTGGTGTTCACTACTTGTGGAAGAGGTGGTATTGGCACCATAATTTAAACAGTGCAAGCAGCAAAGAACATATAAAGCAAGGTATTCCTCTGAGACTGAACAGTCTGTGTACAGCTCCCCTTCCCGCCTGTACAGAGGGTGCTCATATGACTAGAGTGTTCCTATCGAGGGAGGTAACTGACCCAGCAGATATTCGTATATTGGAAGTGAGGTCTGCCTGCCAAAATCGTCATCTACCAGAACGTTTCTCTTCAGCTTGCCACCAACTTCAACAGCAAATGCTTGTTGGATGAGATCTTAAATTGGTTGTTATGCCACTCAATAACCTTGCTACAATCCCCTCTGCTATATGAAATAATGTCCCCAGTGCATGTGTTTTTGTTTAAAATGCTGCTGTTTTCCCTCATTTCAGCACTCATGTGACCGGCCACCTCTCTCCACTCTCAATCTGGCAGCAAAGCGGATGAGGCTGGGAAACCCCTGCTGACGTCAGCCAGGAGCAGCAGAGGAGAGGAGGAGAGAGGTGGCTGGTCACATGAGGGCTGATCAGTGCTCTAAAATAAGGTACACAACTGCATTTAAAAAAAAAAAAAAAAACATGCACTGGGGACATTATTTCATATAGCAGAGGGAATTGTAGCAATGTTTTTGCATTATGATAGCAGCAAGAAGAGGGGGGTGCTGGGGAGTGGACAGAGCTGACAGGCAGGGAGGGGAGGGGTGAGAGCAGGGAGGAGAGCTGCGGATGACGGAGGCACGTAAACAGACCACAGTGTCAGGGCTCAGCAGCCATGATAAACCATGGTCAGTTTACAGGGGGGGGGAGGGCATAGCCTGGCAGGATCAGCCAGGTATTTTAGGTTATACAGGGGGCAAAATTACACAGGACAAGCACTGTGCTATATAACCTGCTTTAAGGGAACAGGATCCATTTTTTTTTACATTTTTACATCCTACAGGCAAAAACACAAACTTGTTAAATTACTAGATTTTGTATATTTTTGAAAACCCTTGGATTTGAAGCATCAGTTTCTCAATATGTAAGTATGAATCCATTTCCTGATCTGGCTATTTTTATGTGTATGGGTAGCTGAAGGCACACAGTCACTGTTGGCAAAGGCATGAACAATCTGATAGGATAGATAATCTGCTTCAATATTCTGTCACTGGCAAAAGCCTCTCCCCGTTCTTCTCTTTTAATATAAATACATTTTACACCTAGCTTTAGTAAGACAAAATCTGTAATATATCTGGTATACTGATACAGTGATAGCCAGGCGGAGAGGACAGATCTACAAATACATGGTCAGTACATGATTAAAAATCATTTTATGTCACCTAGAAAAGTTTGCAAACCTATTCTACAATGCATTTTCTAACAAGGTTACAAATAATGTCAAACATCTTAAGTCCTGTCACGGTATGAGAACTTTTATGTGTGTGAATAACAGATACCTTTTCATACTGGATAAACTTACATTTAGGCTTAATGGTCCTTTAAAATATAACATCAAATGCTTGCTCTGTGTCAGTGTCTATCTGACTGTTAGAGATGATGCAGTGAAAAAAGAGCTTTCATCTAGCCAAAGATCTGGGGAAAAATATAACCTACAAATATATAACAGTTTCTTTTTATAACTGAGGGTCTCTGGGCAATTTTAATGAACAGACCAGACCCACAGAAGAGGGTGCGGGGGAGCTGTTTTTTAGAAAAGAAATTACAAACCCTGAGCAAAGGTCTAATTCATTCAATATATAAAAACCCATATCAGCATTAAGATAACTTTATTATATCCAAATGGTAGTGTTTTAAAATAAGGAGATGCAGAAGTCAATAAATATATTTAAATGGGAGAACCAGCCGATATAGCTATACGACAGGCCTCACAATGTTGCAGGTAATGAGCATGCATGTTAATATGCGCTGCATAACAGTGACTTATACATTTAAATGTGCTGCCTTACACACCAAAAAAGGTGTATGTAGTTTTGGCAAGGAGCATTGCGATGCCATTAAAAAATGAAAAGCACACCAGCGCAGAAAAAACTATGTTTTGCATGTTAGTGCACTGTGGTGCCATTCATTCTTACTGGCACCCCCAACATCATCAGACATGTGTTGCACAACACAATGCATGCATTTGTAGTGCACCTTACCACAGTGCAACAGTGTGAACCAAGCCTTACTGTACCTGGTTGCCACTATTCCTTCATGTTGAGTAATATCCTTATACACGAATAGAGCAGAGAAAGTTCTTGAATTCTGCATCAGCCAACCTTCTTTTCCCTCCTTCATACCTACTAACCCGAGCCAGACCTCACTTTTAGACACCCAAACAACACCACTGATGACCACCTTAAAGTGAAACTAAACTCTCTCAATCAATACCAATATTAACTATTTTTTAATCCTTATGCTGCTAGCCTTAGCAAATAGAAAAAAAAGTTATATTTACTTGTTTTAAACTTCTTTTTTTTTTTTTTTACATTTCTTCAGTTGATTTCTAGTTTCTGGCCTTGGTAAAAATGATGTCATATATCCAAGGAGTCTTCATTGGCATTTTTTTTTTTATCTGGAGGGGTTAATGAGGGGCTTTCTTGGACAAGCACACCCTCCTGCCTGCATGCCTGGGCTAAGGGCAGATGATTTCCAAGAAGTAAATGCTACATGATCATCTGTTCTTACTCAAGATGACCACGGCTAAAAATGCTAGTAATTTCTCAACATAATAAAGCATGGAGACATGGATGGATGGGCCAGTTTTCTTTGAATACTAAAAATGAACTAAATAGCTTTTTAGTTTGTGGTGCTCAGATACAAGTAAGTTCTCCTTTAATACAGAAAATATTCTTGTTATACTGGTTCTAACCTGGCTTGCTTATATGGGATGACTGTACTTCTACATACAGAACATGGTTTTGCACAGAGCAGCCTTATCCTCCTCCTCCTGGGTTCTCCTGTTTTTTGAGTCCCTCAGCAAGTGGTGGGTACTCATCTGGGCTTGCTCCTGAGCCACACTGTGTGCATCATACACCTGCGCCCTTGCTCCCTTGTCACTCAATTTGATTGACAGCAACAGGAGCCAATGGCTGCGATCACTGAGTTCATTGAGGAGGGAGAGAGTAATGAGAACCACTGCTCTCGGGCACAGTGCTGGATCAAGATCGGTCTCAGGTAAGTATTCAGTGGGGCAGAGGGGGAGCTGTACCTAAAAATTTTACCTTAATGCAGAGATTGTATTGGTAAAAAAAAAAAATAATAAAAAAAAAAAAAACCTTTAGCCTTTACAACCACTTTAAAGAAAGTGCATAGTGGATTTCTTGGTTCATCTTATGAGCCCACGCAGTCAGTCAGGAAGCAGACTTAACGCCTCAGTAAGATAAATGATTTAATTCCTCAGTGTTACCTGGTGTTTTAACACATATGTACAAAAATACCAAAGCTATTTTCCCCTCCTTTTTTTCGCACATGGTCTGCGTTCACAGTGCATACAATCATAGGATGCTTCCTTGTTGCCAGCAGTAGTCTAGTAAAGATTAATATAGCAGTAAAAAATAAATATCTCTCCAGCAAATCTAATAAACTGATTTTCCTAAATCCTGTTTTTTACTCCCATTGTTGTATGGTTTAACCCACAGGGATGGAAGATTCTTCTGAGGCTTTACTCAGCACTCAAATAAAACCCTTTGTGTTACTAACCGAGTCTGTTATCAGGCGTCTTCCATATTATATAACAATGTCGTTATACCAGTCTGCATCCACCAATTAAAGATAATGATTTAATAATACAAAGTTAAAAAGTGATTCTAAAGGTTTTTTTTTTTTTTTCAATAAAAAACATGTTATACTTACCTGCTCTGTGTAATGGTTTTGCACAGAGCAGCCCCCATCCATGGGCATCCGCAGAATTTTTTTCAAGGGGGGGGGCATCATTTTAGGTCATCCATGCGCTGCCCCTTTTTGACAACTGTATGTAGTACAGTCCCTAGGATAAGTAATGGATAATGGCCGATAGGCCCTCTTATCAGACCCAGCGAAACTACAGCAGTGATCCTGCCGTCTGGGCGATCGCTCACTCTGGGTTCCCAGAGGGTGACTCTGGTCAGTAGTGTAGCATGTCTGTACCCTGGCAGTGGCTCAGTCTTTTTCTCTCTGGTGGCACTGGGCAGCGTGGCTCTCTCTCTGGTGGCGCTGAGCAGAGTGGCTCTCTATGGTGGTGCTGGGCAAAGTGACTCTCTCTTTGGGGGCCCTGGGTAGCGTGGCTCTCTCTCTGGTGGCGTTGGGCAGCGTGACTCTCTCTCTGGCTTCCGCCCAGCACTCCTCTTGCTTTGTCCCGTAGCACTCACTCCCTCAGCTTTTTTCCAGGCTGCAGTCTCTCAATCGCTCTCTTGATCGAGCTGTAGACTCCTCCCTGTGGAAAATGGAGCCCCCAATGTTCGGGACTACATGTCCCATGATGCTCTCCTCTCCTAGTCTCCTTTGATTGGCCCTCAGTTATGGCCAATGGGGAAGGAACGGAGCGGGCAGGAAGCTGGGCAGCGAACCTAGTGAGAGCCGCCATCTCTTCTCCCTGACAGGAGAAAGGGGGGTGAGTGGTGGAAACCTCTGACAGCCTGCAGCTCGCCTTTCTCCTGTCACAGCGGTGCCGAGTTCTCTGCTAGTCTGAGCAGAGAAAAGAGCCTGCACTCACACTACACTGATGGGGGGACTTGACAGCACCTTGATGGTGTCACCTGACTGGTGGGTGGCACCCGGGTGTGGGCTGCTCGCGTCCCCATAGCGACGCCACTATGCTGAATATGCTAAGGTAAAAAAACCTTGTGCCTTTAGAACCACTTTAAAAGAAAATGAATAATTAAATTTTTAAATAACTGTATCAATGTCTACATTAATTTT
This sequence comes from Aquarana catesbeiana, assembly GCF_042186555.1. Lineage (NCBI taxonomy): Eukaryota > Metazoa > Chordata > Amphibia > Anura > Ranidae > Aquarana > Aquarana catesbeiana. The sequence continues at coordinate 252,614,466 of NC_133327.1, read as the reverse complement.
GTACCACTTTAAAAAGACTCTAGAGCTCATTCCCATTGTAACTTTTTGGCAAGACGCTATGCGGAAATATGTATTGCCTTGTATTTTCACAAGCACTGTGTTTCAAACTCAGGGCAATGCATCCAAATGCATCAATCTCTGAGCACAATGCAGTATGTGAGTGGGGATAGCTTTAAGAAATACAGTATAGGTACAGCCTATTTCTTAAATAAAATTGCAGCTTTGATTTTACAATTTTATATTTTTTTAGGGGTAAGCCAACACACCAGCATTCACTCGTAACTGATACACCACTTTGGGTGGACCCACCTTTAAAACTCAACTAATGTTATAAATACTAAAAAAGAAATTCCATACAAAGCATATTTTAAACCAAAAGCAAATATGTAATATGTTGAAGCTTACTAAAGCTTTAGGCTGGGTTCACATTGTTGCGAATTGGGATTTGGGTTTCCCCGCATCCAACTGACATGACAGGAGACTGCTCGGCTCTCTATGGAGCTGGTTCTTACATCTCTGGAGTGGCTGCAGAGTAGATTACACAAATGTAAACCCATCCTTAAAGTGTTACTAAACCCAGGACCCTGCATTCACTGTATCTGGTCTCCCACAGTACACAGAACATGGAAATGCAATTATTTTAGTAAATATAAACTGCTAAATACCTTTTCTCATCAGCAGTATATACCAGTCTTATGACTTCTTTGAGTGCCTGGTTAAAGTTTGTAGGAGGAGTTTTCATTCTATTCTGACTGTCCTATGAGGCTGCATGACTCCTGACCCTCTGTCTGGATAGTGCTGATTGGCCCTGTACTGATTACATGCAGCCTCCCAAGAAAAAAAAATCTCTAGCAATACACACAAAATTGAGCATGTGCAGAGTGCCCGCAAAGCTCTGTTCTATCAGGAGGTAGATTGGGAACTGTGGAAGAAGGGGGAGATCAGAAAGGACAGGATCAAACAGCCTTTTTACACAATACACAGGATTAACCCCTTAGGTTCCACAGTGAGTATAACAAACATGCTTTACTGCATATACAGACTGATTTTACTGTTGTGGGTTTAGTAACACTTCAGTGTTTAGTCAGTTTCCTTTCACCTGGTGATCTGGCCAGTAATTCTGTTATTTTTCAAATTCCTTTATCAGACCAAGCTGTCCAGACATAGTAGCAGTTAGACGGTTGAGACAAACCATCTAACACTGACAGGGGTGCTTACAATGGTTATTTATGTAAAACACATATTCCGAAGGAACATACAACTATTGCTGTAATTAATTAAAAAGTGTTAGTTTGGTTTCAATTTCTTAGTCAAGTTCATTTAAAATTGCTATTGCATGTAACACTATCCTCTCCACAGGTTGAAAATGCTGTTGTCCAAGGGTGGCTTCATTGCTCCTCAATAGAGCAGAGCCACCCTAGGACTGACCGGCTGGATCACCATAAATAAATCAAAAAGCTAAACACACAGGGATACAGATGTGACAACTAAACTATTACACCTATAAAAATCATTTCATTTGTGTTTAGCAAGCATTATGATACACACAACCCAGCAACAAAGTACAGTGCCCTGAAAAACGTGTTCATTTTGTCATGTTACAACCGAAAACGTAAATGTATTTTATTGGGATTTTATGTGATAGACCAACAGAAAGTGTTACATAATTGTGAAGTGGAAGGAAAATGATAAAATGGTTTTCAAAATGTTTTACAAATAAATATGTAAAAAGTGTGGTGTGCATTTGTATTCAGCCCCCCTGAGTCAATACTTTGTAGAACCACCTTTCTCTGCAATTACAGCTAGAAGTCTCTTTGGGGATGTCTCTACCAGATTTGCACATCTAGAGAGTGACATTTTTGCCCATTCTTCTTTGTAAAATAGCTCAAGCTCTGTCAGATTGGATGGAGAGCGTCTGTGAACAGCAATTTTCAAGTCTTGTCACAGATTCTCAGTTGGATTTAGGTCTGGACTTTGACTGGGCCATTCACACACATGAATATGCTTTCATCTAAACCAGTGGTCATCAACCCTGTCCTCAGGGCCCACCAACAAGCCAGGTTTTATGTATTACCTTGGGGAGATGCAAACTAGAATACTACAATTACTGAGCAGCAAATGATATCACCTGTGATGTATTTCAGTTATCTTGCAAACCTGGCCTGTCAGTGGGCCTTGAGGACAGGGTTGATGACCACTGATCTAAACCATTACATTGTAACTCTGGCTGTATGTTTAGGGTAGTTGTCCTGCTGGAAGGTGAACCTTTGCCCAATCTCTGGTCTTTTGCAGACTCTAACAGGTTTTCTTCTAAGATTGCCCTGTATTTGGCTACATCCATCTTCCCATCAACTCTGACCAGCTTCCCTGTCACTGCTGAAGAAAAGCATCCCACAACATGATGCTGCCACCACCATGTTTCACAGTGGGGATGGTGTGTTCAGGGTGATGTGCTGTTTTAGTTTTCTACCACACATAGCATTTTGCTTTTAGGCCATATGTTCAATTTTGGTCTCATCTGACCAGAGCAACTTTTCCACATGTTTGTGTCCCCCACATGGCTTCTCGCAAACTGCAAATGGGACTTCTTATGGCTTTCTTTCAACAATGGCTTTCTTCTTGCCACTCTTCCATAAAGGCCAGATTTGTGGAGTGCACTACTAATAGTTGTCCTGTGGACAGATTCTCCCACCTGAGCTGTGGATCTCTGCAGCTCCTCCAGAGTTACCATGGTGGGCCTCTTGGCTGCTTCTCTGATTAATGCTCTCCTTTCCCTGCCTGTCAGTTTAGGTGGATAGTCATGTCTTGGTAGGTTTGCAGTTGTGCCATACTCATTCCATTTTTGGATGATGGATTGAACAGTGCTCTGTGAGATGTTCAAAGCTTGGGTTATTCTTTAATAACCTAACCCTGCCTTAACCACTAGACGACCAGCCGCCGCAGTTACACTGTGGAAGGTTGGCTCTCCTGGGCAAATCACCGTAGCTATATGTCGGCAACTTTAAGAGCACTAGGGAGCACACCCGCGATGGCAGAGCCGATGCGTGTACCTGGCGGCCGCGATATCCGCCAGGCACCCACGATCGCTCCTGACAGACACAGAATGGAGATCTGTCAATGTAAAGAGACAGATCTCTGTTCTGTCAGGGGAGAGGAGACAGATCTGTTGTTCATACTAAGTATGAACAATTAATCTTTCTCCTCCTCCAGGCAGTCCCATCCCCCCACAGTTAGAATCACTCCCTAGGACACACATTTAACCCCTTGATCGCCCCCTAGTGTTAACCCCTTCCCTGCCAATGACATTTATACAATAACCAGTGGCTATTTTTAGCTCTGATCGCTGTATAAATGTCAGTGGTCCCAAAAAAGTGTCAAAAGTGTCCGATCTGTCCGCTGCAATGTCGCAGTCCCAATAAAAATCAAAGATCGCCGCCATTACTAGTAAAACAATAATGAATAATAAAAATGCCATAAATCTATCCCCTATTTTGTAGACACTATAACTTTTGCGCAAACCAATTAATATACGATTATTGGGGTTTTTTTTACCAAAAATATGTAGAAGAATACATATCGGCCTAAACTGAGGAAGACATTTGTGTTTTTATTTTTTTTAGGGAGGATATTTATTATAGCAAAAAGTAAAAAATATTGCTTTTTTTTCAAAATTGTCATTCTTTTTTGTTTATAGCTCAAAAAATAAAAACCACAGAGGTGATCAAATACCACCAAAATAAAGCTCTATTTGTGGGAAAAAAAAGGACGTCAATTTTGTTTGGGTACAGCATCGCACGACCGCGCAATTGTCAGTTAAAGCGACGAGTGCCGTATCGCAAAAAATGGCCTGGTCATTAAGGGGGCAAATCCTTCTTGGGCTGAAGTGGTTAAACTTCGGCACAACTTTATCCCTGACCTGTCTGGTGTGTTCCTTGGCCTTTATGATGCTGTTTGTTCACTAAGGTTCGCAAAACCTTCACTAAGGTACTTTTTCAAGGCACTGTATATAGCCAGGAGGGTTGAAGCTCTTGCAGCATCCTGTCTCCATCAGCAACACACATTGAAGGTTCCCTTTGCTCTCCCCCTCCTATAAGCTGCTCTAAACACTTACTTCCTCATCTTTCAGTGTGAAATATATTAAGAAGAAGCTCTGCAGCGTGTGGAATATATAAGGACGCAGCCATGCAGCATCTTGTCTCCAGCAGCACCACACACTGAAGGCTCTCTTTGCTCTCCCCCTCCTCTATACAGTAAACACCTACTGCTTCATCATCCAACGTGTGAAACTAATTAGGATGACAACACAGTGCAATGCAGCAGATCCTGACTAGCTCAATGTGCTGGCACTCCCTCTCTTAGCCTGAACTCTGGTGTGCAGGGTATTAAGAGCAGTTCATAAAAAGGAATATTAGCTTTTAACTGTTCATTTTCATCCTACCTAAATCATTATGGAAGCATATGGCAGTGGAATTGATTCACTAAAGTAGTAGAGACTGTTCACTGAGCTATGGCAATGTTTTCTTTGTATAGTGAATTTTATACTGAGCTTGGTCATCAGTGTAAAGCTGTGCTGACATTAATCACTTCAATCACAAGCAAAGAAAAAAAATGTACAGTAAAACCTTGGATTGCGAGCATAATTAGTTCCAGAAACATGTAATCCAAAGCACTTGTATATCAAAGCAAATCTCCCTATAAGAAATAATGGGAACTCAGATGATTCATTCCACAACCATTTATTCATAAATCTTTCCGTTTATAGTCCATATAAAAAGATTATAGCAATGTGATAGGTGGTATAACCATAAAATGTTCATCCACAAATAGCCACCTCCACAAGGGGATTACAAGCAAAATCAAGCACTAGATACAGAGTAAAAAAGAGGAGAGGCACCTCTAAGTGTAGCAATATGGTTACATTTAATGAAGGTGTAACATTTAGCAACTCACATGGTTGATGATTAGAAGGAGCACATGGCACAGGCATCCAAGGTAAAGCTGTCCACATCCCCCGCACCGCCGGCTCTCACCGCTGTCAGTCTGTAATTGTGACCGGGAAGACTACCCTGCAGTAGAGCGTTCTGAAAGTGAGGCTTGAAGCGCTCGTGGAGCACAGTGTGGAAGGGATGACGTCGATGGTGGTGTGGAGGATGGTCAGCTTTACCCCGGATGCCTGCATACTTAGATGTGCCTGTTTTAATCATCAACCATGTGAGTTGCTAAATGTTGTACCTTCATTAAATGTAACCATATTGCTATACTTAGAGGCTCCTCTCTTCTCTTTTATACTCAGTTGTGACATGGCACTACTTGTATATCAAGACATCGCTTGTATATAAAGTTAAAAAATGTTGCTTGTCTTGCAAAACGCTCTCAAACCAAGTTACTCTCAAACCAAAGTTTTGCTGTATCATGTATCTTTTTTCTTGCACGTGATTTCATTTTGTTATTTTTATTTTTTTATCATTATTTTATTATCATTCACCGTATTTACTAAGCTCAGTGACTATTCTATTTGCATGTAAGTAAATAGTTTTGGATCCCTTTGTAAATCAACCCCAATGTGTTCCTGGAATCAAACAACTTTACCATACAATGTGTTATGCCCTCTGGCATTCTCTTTTATTACTGTACACAGAATGAGCACATTGATTTTATTTGTAAGCATGTAGCTCAAACTGAAATGCCAAACAGAACCCAAACCTACACAACCTAAAAGGGCTAATTTAAATAAAGTGGATCTCAGGGAGAAAGTTGTTTTTTTTTGTGATCGGTTCAAAAATGTATGTGTAACATTTTGTCAGCTATGCCTGGATGGTGGCTGGGGATGCTACAAATGTTTTATTCCTGCCAAATACCAGTATCAGCTGTGAGTTTCTGCTGCCCAGATTTATAGTTCTGGCTAGTGTACAGTAAGAGTTCTTTCACACTGCAGTCGCGGTTGAGCTAGCGGTAAAGAGCTATGTCGTTTTAGTAGTGTTTTTCATCCACTAGCAGGGTGCTTTTGACACCCGCTAGCGGCCGAAGAAAGGTTTAATAGCCCCCATGTAGCACCGCTGCCGAAGCGTTTTGCAGGCTCTTCGGCAGCAGTTCCCATTCATTTCAATGGGCCCCAAAGATGCTGCTTGCGGGACTGGTTTTAACGTCCTGCCAGCACACCGCCCTAGTGTGAAAGCACTCGGGCTTTCACAATGGGGCTGCAGGGGAGGCATTTTTCAGGTCATTTAAAGGCACTATTTTTAGCCCTTTAGCGCCTGAAAATGCCTCAGTGTGAAAGGGGTCTAAAGAAAAGAGTTGCTTTGCTCTCCCTCTTATGCTCTCCTCATCTATTCACCAAAAGTCTTACATTCTTTCCACTGAATACAAGGCATTCTGTGGGTGGCAGAGAGGAGATCCCATGGTAAAGCACTGTGATTACACATATTTCTGTTTTGTAACAGACATTGGGGGTAGAGCCTATGGCTACACCACCCTGATTGTGCCTGATCTCGTCTGATCTCAGAAGCTAAGCAGAGTTGGGCCTAGTTAGTACTTGAAGGGAGACATTGGGGGTAAGATTTTTGTGATTCATAGGATTATTTCTTTTGACTATTTAATTTTATCATTCTAGTTTTGGGTTTGTGAGCACTGCACTTGTTACTGACAAAACGTGGAAAATTCACTGACAGAGCACATTCTTTTACTGACAACCTGAAAAAACAGTATAAACACAATATGGAAACACTGACTATACCCATAACAAGCAATTTCCCCTGATTTACACTTAAAAATTCAACACAGTAAGACAAATTATCAGCCCTGATATTTACAGACAGATGTAAAAATCACAGATTTTTATAAATAGTTTGTAAATTTACTGACAGCTGGCAACCCTGCCTAGATTCCGTGGTTTGCCCAACCCTTCTCTCCTCTCATCCACAAATAAATAAATATAAATAGGTTTAATGCATGAGTAAAATTGAGACTTCTCATTTACCCCAAATTTCATAGAAAATCACGAACTTTCAATGACATCTGAGTTTTTGGAGGTTTTTAGGGGTGATGTGAGCTTTAAATTGTTCCAAAGGTGGTTTTAAGGGTGCAATGAGCTGAGGGTAATGGGAACTTTAATTTACTCTAGACCTGTTTTTTTTTGCCCGAAAACAGCACCTAAATAGCCTCAATATTTTTTTCTTGTTACTAAATAAAGGAAAAACAGATAGTGAAGAAAAAGCAAAATGAAAAAGTGACACAAGTGACACATAGACAAAGTGCAAAAAAGGGGGGGAATAAATGAAACAAATAAACAAAAACATAGAACACAGAATTAAACAAACTAAACTGTCTGAAATACACCCTGATGCCCTAAATTACCCTAAATATGCCAAATTAAAAAAGGACAAAACGAGAATAGCTCAAGAACAAATATATGAAATATATGTATTTAGGCAAAGAGAAGGTATATAACAAATAAAAAACAAGCCATTTCTTGTAAGAGAGCAATCTTATTAAAAAGGTGTAAGAGCAGAAGCCTAAAGAATGCATAAAGAATATTGCATGTAAATATTGTGCAAGCACAAACAAGCAATGCTTTAAAATGTACTTTAATTTCCAATAACTGGTATTTAGTAAGAACATTATTTTTGATTCCTTATGCTCTTACCCTAAAGGCTCCAAAGCAGAGCTGAAATATTGGGAATAGCAACAGCATAGAGCCATCTTGCTTGTCTCTTATAAATATAGATAAAAGCACATTGTCATAACAAATGTAAGATTTTCAAACAATGTAACTTTTAAAATGCTGATTAAATCTACAATGTTTAATTAACCAAATGTCGGTGTATTGACTATAGGCCACAATTCAAAGAGGTTAATATTCACTACACAGAAGGAACAGAAGATAAAATCAACATGGTGCCAAAACCCCAGAGCTATATATTGGCAGAACCTTTGTGATCAGTGTGGTAGACATCAACTCTAAATCATACTGTGATGGAAATAAAGGGGAACCACAGAAGAATAGCCACAATCCTGATTTTCAAAGATATAATAAAAGCTCCTGTTTGAACAGATTGGTGTGCTTTAAGTCAGGGTTGGATTTCTTCTTCAGAACCAAGTTTGTGCTACCAGGCTTGGGCTTTTTTTTCTCCCGGGTCCCTCAAGAGACTAGAGAATGGACTTTAAAATTGCTGACCTCTATCACAAAAGGTCATAAACTATTTCCATCTGTCAACGATAGTCTGCATTATGTACCCCCAGCCTATAATCTATCCAATGAAATATAGAAATGTGTGAAATGATCCAGCCAGTTCAGCTTATTTGCTGAATCTAGTTTACTAGAAGACGCTTTACCTGTTCACCACAGTATAAGAAGAGTTGAAAATATAAAGACACCTCATTTACCACAAGATCCTTAAAGAAATAAAGCATTTCCAGGTGTTTGTCACGCACCACATCTCCTCTAATAAATGCTCAAAGGATATTATGGGGGGAGAAAGCTCTCCTAATTTTTGGTTTGGGGCTTCTAGATTCAGAGTGATTACATATCATAAAGATTTGTTATATACTAGATTATGGGATTCTGTGAGACTCCCATGGTCCAGCTCCCAGATGGGTATATAAATTGATTAGCATATACTAAACCTTTAAATGATTTTAACTCCAAAATCTTAGATTTTTTTTCTTCCGAAAACATTTTATTAATGAAAATAGGAATATCCAGCATGCAACAGCTTTGTGAGTATAGTAAATCATAAAGTCAATCGAAACTGTAGCATAAATAGAGTGTATCACAGAGCAGGTGACAGTTCTTATCATCCGTAAGGGAAGTTATGCAATAACTAAGACTATCCTAACGTACAGATAGGTCGATTGTTCAAAAGTAGGGTGTCTGAAGCCTCATTCTTGGGAAAAAGAAGAATGTGAAAATGCCTAAGGGGATCTTCAGGAGGGTAGAGCTGTTAACTGAGAGAGCATGAACCCTCTCGATCCTTATTATTTCCTGGAAACAAGGCTGGTCTGTTTTCAAAGAAATTTCAGCTTGTTTTTTTTTATTTAAGAGGTGACTCAAAAAAGGAAACTCGTAGACTTGTTTACATTAAAGTGGTGCTTGCGAGTTTAAAGTTTTCTTTGTGTCTGCTTTCTGCTCTGTGCTTGGTAAACTTTATTTGCATAATTGTAAGTCAATGGATTCCTTTACGTGTTCACCAGGGCAGGGAATACTAACATGTTCCAGCCATGGGTAGGCAAGCTGAACATACTTGTCCACACACATTTTCATACCACCTTACACAGTACTGAAAGTCTACAGCATCTTGATTGGGCCCCCACCAAAAAGCACTGAAAATGATTTGGGCTGGTATCGGCATAGCAGGGGGCCTGCTTACCACCAACCCTCATGTCATGGGGATTTCAATTTTTATGCTTCAGTTACAGTATTATATAACGTCTTCAGAAAGTCCAACATGTATAATCCAGTTGCAATTCACAATATATATTAAGATACATCAATCTTGTAATTAAAGGACAAAAGTCACTTAAATGTTACAGTTTTTAAATGCAAAGAACGTTGATATGATAACCTTAAGGTGATCATTGTTTATATTAAGCTAGATGATATAAGTGTGAGATGATTAGTAGATGCTTTTACATCTATTTTGATAAATCAAACCAGCTGTGTTGAAACTGCTTTAGAATCTAATGTTAAAATTGTTTAAATTCATTCTAAAGTTAATTTCTATATGTTTATGTGTGCTGGACATGACCAAACATCCACTAACCTAAACAGGCCACACACTAGTCAGATTTTATTCAGATTTATTTAGATTCCATCCATTTGATCAGGGGTCTCCAAACTTTCTAAGTAAAGGGCTAAGTACTGTCTTTCAGACTTTAGAGGGGTTGAACATTGCTGTGAGTTGGAGTAATAGTACCCCATCATTGGTTTAGTAGGAAGAATAGTGCCTCATCGTTGGTGTGGGTGGGGGAAGTAGTGTCTTGTATCAGAGAGAGAAATAGTGCCCCAAGAGCCGGAGAAAGGCAAACAGAGGGCTGCATCTGGCCCCTGGGCCACAGTTTGGAAGCCAATGTATTAGATTAAAAAAATTACTAATACCTATGTGGCTACTCATGCTAGATAATTGTAACACTTTTCTAATATCAGATCAAATCTGTGTGGAAAGCTTTAGCAGAACATTTGTTGCCTATGCAAATACAAAAGAAACCTGATAAATCTGATCCTTATGTGCATTAGGCTGGGTTGACAGCAACAGATGCATGCACGTTGTATTGTATTTTGAATTTTGCTGCGCTTAAAAATACAGCACATACATGACCATGCATCTGGTATGAACAGGGCCTAATACTGGGGAAGTAGACGAAGTAGAAAAGCTTGCTCAAGACTTGCTCATTAGGTGGACAAGAAATGCAAAAAACATGGAGGTAAAGGATATTACAAGCCTCATGCCACATTCCTCACCTGCGTGGTTCTCCATAAATGTTAAAGTCACTGGTACATAACCAGCCATTTCATGTTTCAATAATCCCATTTTGAATACTGGTAACTTATTTGCTTTTTACTTAACTATGAGTAATATGCTATACAGAAGAATGTCTTTATAAATAATAAATATTGATTTGAAAATAAATAAGGTTTATTGACTTGAAAGGACCAAAGGCCATATATTACAAATTGGTTCATGTAAAAGACTTAATACCATTAATGGAGAGATACACAAGGTTAGGTGATATAGCGTGGAATAAAATTTTCCAGTACTCAGCTAACTTCATGTCCAGTAATCTCATAAAAACCTAAAATAGCAGCACACATACACAATGGACCACACACATTTATGTCAGATATTTTAATTTCTGTGCAAATGATCGTGCACAGATGCAATTCTCAGTGCAATGAGCAGCTTTTGCACTAAACTATATAATTCCTTAGGGTTGCAAATTTATAGGGTTTTTTTCCCCTTTTTATTCTGTCAACATTTTTGTATACTGTATATTTATTTAGAATTTTGTACAAGTCCTGCTCACTTTAGACTAAAAGTTTAATAAAGAGCACACCAGACTTACTGAGCTGTAGAGAAAACCTTCACCATTCATGGCCGCGTAGAGTCCCGCCTTTACGCCTTGTATTGCAACCACCCGTAGACCCACAGGGATTAGATTGAAAAGGGCTGAATCAGATAAAAAGAAAATAAAAATAATGTTTTACACAATGATTTATTTTTATTACACATTATGCATAATAAATCTATCCTATATTTTTGTCAGAGTCTGATGCTTAAAAAATGGACCTTCACTTTCTAGATTGTATATTCTGCCCCCTTCATACTATATTGGGTGAAAAGTACCTTTCCCATAAGGCACTAGCTCCTATTGTCTCATTCCTCACCTACAAGAAAAACAGAAGAAGTCACACACACCTAGTGCATTACCAAAGATAATTTAATAATAAAAATGTTTTATATAAAAGTGGGTACTCACAAAATGCAACTGACAAAAGGCCATACAAACAATGCATTGACATGCACAGAACACGGGGTACAGCTGTACCCCGTGTTCTGCTCGGTCTGTGACCACCACCCCCATTACCTCCCACCTGCAGCCTCCTGGGTTTAAGTCACACATCCCGCAGCTTAACATTTTGGCATTGTACGAGACAGCGCTGGACACCATGAGCTGGTAAGTACCTGTTTTATAAAAGTCAGCAACTACAGTATTTGCAGGTGCCCATGTTGAAAATCAGATTGGCTTACTATATGTATTCTGTTGTCATAATGAATTTAATGAATAAAAGGTGACCCCATACAGATCAGTGCTCTATGGCCGGACATGCTATGATATATCATAAAACATAAAATGCAGGCGCTAAACCACAATAGTATATATCTTTTAAGAGTAGTCTTTAGTGCTTGTATCAGCCCAGCAGCTCAATAGGTAAAACACCAGGAGTGATGTGAAACAAGTCTTGATCCAAAATTCCAAATAAACAAGCGCTTGGGAGTATTCATCTAGAGTGTAATGTTACTGCACTTACTGTATAGGTTATATACCACTGTACCACAAAGTTTATGAACCCATAAAACTGTTTATTGTAGAACTGGACAAACTGTCTCTATACAAATCTATATGGTTAAAACACACACAAAATAAAACAGCCACAAGTGTGCATGATATGCCAAAGCAGTTCACAGAAAGCTCATGGTGTGAAATGACATCTAAGAAGAGTAGCTTACTTGGCCCCGGACTAAAGATGGTGGCATGCCGGTACTCCCATCTTCATTTTGAAGTTACCAGTCATGGCTTCTCCCTCTCCACCGCAGTTTCTGGCATGTCACCATCTTCAGTTCAGGGCCAAGTAAGCTACTCTTCTTTTGGATGTCATTTCACACCATAGGCTGTTAACTGCTTTGGCATATTATGCATGCTTGTGGCTGTTGTGCATTTTAATTACTGTATATTTATTTGTATAAAGACTGTTTTGCCTGATTCTACAATAAACAGTTTTATGGGTTCATGAACATTGTGGTACAGTGGCATATAATTGGAATCTATACAATAAGTGCAGTGACATTCCACTCTGGATGAGTACTCCTAAGCGTTTGCTTATCTGGAATTTTGGATCAAGACATGCTATGATATGCAGCCAGTAACCTTAATAGGAGAGATAAACAAACCGGCATATACAGTATCTCACAAAAGTGAGTACACCCCTCACATTTTTGTAAATATTTTATTATATCTTTTCATGTGACAACACTGAAGAAATGACACTTTGCTACAATGTAAAGTAGTGAGAGCACACCTTGTATAACAGTGTAAATTTGCTGTCCCCTTAAAAAAACTCAACACACAGCCATTAATGTCTAAACCGCTGGCAACAAAAGTGAGTACACCCCTAAGTGAAAATGTCCAAATTGGGCCCAATTAGCCATTTTCCCTCCCCGGTGTCATGTGACTTGTTAGTGTTACAAGGTCTCAGATGTGAATAGGGAGGAGGTGTGTAAAATTTGGTGTTATCGCTCTCACTCTCTCATACTGGTCACTGGAAGTTCAACATGGCACCTCATGGCAAAGAACTCTCTGAGGATCTGAAAAAAAACAATTGTTGCTCTACATAAAGATGACCTAGGCTATAAGAAGATTGCCAAGACCCTGAAACTGAGCTGCAGCATGGTGGCCAAGACCATACAGCGATTTACCAGGACAGGTTCCACTCAGAACAGGCCTCGCCATGGTTGACCAAAAAAGTTTAGTGCACGTGCTCAGCATCATATCCAGAGGCTGTCTTTGGGAAATAGACGTATGAGTGCTGCCAGTATTGCTGCAGAGGTTGAAGGGGTGGGGGGGTCAGGTCAGTCTGTCAGTGCTCAGACCATATGCCGCACACTGCATCAAATTGGTCTGCATGGCTGTCGTATCAGAAGGAAGCCTCTTCTAAAGATGATGCACAAGAAAGCCTGCAAACAGTATGCTGAAGACAAGAAGACTAAGGACATGGATTACTGGAACCATGTTCTGTGGTCTGATGAGACCAAGATAAACTTATTTGGTTCAGATGGTGTCAAGCGTGTGTGGCGGCAACAAGGTGAGGAGTACAAAGACAAGTGGGTCTTACCTACAGTCAAGCATGGTGGTGGGAGTGTCATGGTCTGGGGCTGCATGAGTGCTACCGGCATTGGGGAGCTACAGTTCATTGAGAGAACCAACATGTACTGTGAAATACAGAAGCAGAGCATGATCCCCTCCCTTTGGAGACTGGGCCGCAGGAAGGTATTCCAACATGATAACAACCCCAAAAACACCTTCAAGACGACCACTGCCTTGCTAAAGAAGCTGAGGGTAAAGGTAATGGACTGGTCAAGCATGTCTCCAGACCTAAACCCTATTGAGCATCTGTGGGACATCCTCAAAAGGAAGGTGGAGGAAGGTCTCTAACATCCATCAGCTCCGTGATGTCATCATGGAGGAGTGGAAGAGGACTCCGGTAGCAACCTGTGAAGCTCTGGTGAACTCAATGCCCAAGAGGGTTAAGTCAGTGATGGAAAATAATGGTGGCCATACAAAATATTGACATTTTGGGCCCAATTTGGACATTTTCACTTAGGGGGTACTAACTTTTGTTGCCAGTGGTTTTGACATTAATGGCTGTGTGTTGCGTTATTTTGAGGGGACAGCAAATTTATATTGTTATACAAGCTGTACACTCACTACTTTACATTGTAGCAAAGTGTAATTTCTTCAGTGTTGTCATGTGAAAAAGATATAATAAAATAGTTACAAAAATGTGAGGGGTGTACTCACTTTTGTGAGCTACTGTAGGTTACCAGAATATTTACAGTTGTTGCAGCTCAATCCTATTGAACTTTATTAACCGTATATGCACAGCTAAAAGAATATTTTGCAACCTTTCAAGTAGAGAGCAACAGTCTAAGTCTACATGTACACTGAGTGTTTATCGACAAATGTCAGTGTTTTTGTGTGTCCGGGAGGTACAGTTACAGTGTTCAGCCCAGCTGCCTGCAGCCTGTCAAAATTTTTGGTAGGCTGAAGTACTCTGCGGTTGGATGTGGCTAGACGCTGTCCTGAGTGTTACGTGTGTTTTGTGGCTTATGTCATCAGGGCCATATGCCTTGCATGCAGAATACTTGCATTTTGGGCATACATCCCTGAATGTATACAGCCCTAAATGAGTACCATTCAGTAAAGCATCCAACTGCAGCGTATTTCAATCTGATTTTAGCAGGCTGCAGGCCAATGCCTGTACCTTCCAGGCACAGAAAAATGCACAGGGGCTAAATGCCCAGTGTGCATGAGGCCTAAATTCTCCCTGTTAATTAAACGTGACAAGACAAGAATTTAATTTCAGTGCTTAGGTACCAACACTGCTTACAATCTTTCTGGATATGCTGAATAAAATGGTTCCCATACACTGCTGTCCATTCCTAGTTTTTGAGTCGTAGGTACCTTAGAACCATATGCATTTTCTTTTTTTTTTTTTTTTTTTTTGCAATAATAGAGTACTCACATAATAGAATTATACATTGCCTTCTTCCATTTTGTAATCATATTACATGACAACATTTTTCCATAACATGAGCAAAACATTTTAACCACTTCCCGACCGGCGCACGCCGATGTATGTCGGCAGAATGGCACGGCTGGGCAAATGGACTTACAGGTAAGTCCATTTGAATTCCCCACCGTGCCATTGCCTGCGCGCCGCCGGCGGGTCGCGGGTCCCGCGGACTTGATCGCCGCGGGGATACCTGCGATCGCCTCACGGAGAGGACAAATGGGGAGATGCTGATGTAAACAGCATCTCCCCGTTCTGCCTAGTGACAAGTGTCACTGATCTCTGCTCCCTGTCATCGGGAGCAGTGATCAGCATAGTGGCACACACAGCCCATCCCCCCTACAGTTAGAATCACTCCCCTAGGACATACTTAACCCCTGGCCGCCCCCTAGTGGTTAATCCCTTCACTGCCAGTGTCATTTACACAGTAATCAGTGTATTTTTAATCGCACTGATCGCTGTATAAATGACAATGGTCCCAAAAATGTGTCAAAAATGTCCGACATGTCTGCCATAACCTCGCAGTTACAATAAAAATCGCTGATCGTCGCCATTACTAGTTAAAAAAATAAATTATTAATAAAAATGCCATAAAACTATCCCCTATTTTGTAAACGCTATAACTTTTGCGCAAACCAATCAATAAATGATTATTGCGATTTTTTTTTAACCAAAAATATGTAGAAAAATACGATCGGCCTAAACTGAGGAAAAAAAATGTTTTTTTATATATTTTTGAGGGATATTTATTATAGCAAAAAGATAATGTGTTTTTATCAAAATTATCGCTCTTATTTTGTTTATAGCACAAAAAATAAAAATCGCAGAGGTGATCAAATACCACCAAAAGAAAGCTCTATTTGTGGGAAAAAAAGGACGTCAATTTTGTTTGAGAGCCATGTCACACGACCGCGCAATTGTCAGTTAAAGCGACGCAGTGCCGAATCGCAAAAGTGCTCTGGTCAGGAAGGGGGTAAAATCTTCTGGAGCTGAAGCGGTTAAAATAATTGTGCATATTTTTTTTCTGGACAGCACCTTTAATAAATGGTACTGTCTGACTGGACATATCTACTCCTCTCGTCTATTACAAGAAGCCTATCTATATACATACATAAGGTCTGTGTTAGTGTAGAAATAGACATATAATATTGTGGTTCTGAACAAGTTAAATACTGCAGTGAACAGCTGTTCTATAAGTCATTTGTTTCTGAAGGCAAATGAAGTCCCTGATAGGAGACTCAACAGGCATTAAGCATGATTTATAATTGGAATGAAAAGGGTGATTTTCCTTACTGTAGTCGCTGTTTTCGTCCTTGGTCCCATCAATGGTGCCATCTGGGTGCATCTGCAGGAAGTATCCCTGCTGGCTGAATAACCTTGTCACAATTCCTTTCAGCTGGGGTTCTGTAAAATAAATACCATCAATACAACACTTAGAACTGTGCTTGGTGATTGTACATGGGACAGAATGCTTAGTCACCAGGATAAAAAAGTGAATAAGCTAATTATGCCTGGCTAGATCACCTGCCTCCAGTTCCTTCCAGCTGTGATTCTATGACATGCAATTGTATTAGGAGGGAAAATGCTCCAACAACTTAATCCAAATGACTGAAAACAGATAAACACCACTTCCAGTCTCTGGCAAGGTCATTAACGTTTGCAAATTAAATTCTATCTATTGTGTTCCAGATAGACTGGAAAATTAGACAAGAGTATGATTTTGATCAGCATATAAACTAAACCATAAGTTGACAATTCATCTGGATCAGAAAGAGATAATGCAGCATAAAAGATGATTTCCAATATAAATAATCAAGTTTTTAGACACAGCTCCCCACAAGTTCTCAAAAAGGATTCGCCACCAAAATGATTAACATATAATAATAGCTACAGCGGTGGGGGGATCACCAAGTTACTGGAAAATCACAGACAGGTGAGGATTTCTGTTTCATTTGTAAAACCACTATAAGGCCTTGTTCATTGCTAGGTGTCCCTAAACACAGTGTGATTTCAGGGACACGCACCCACAAGGATGTCAAATTGGGAGCAGTGGCTGTGTCTGTGCAAGTACTGCGTCCCAACTGACGTGAATGGGACTTCCTGCACATGGATGCATGGAAAATCTGTGCATCTCAAGTAGGCAAAATGCAGCCCTCAAGCAGGTGTATGCTTAAAGAGGAACAGCAGTCTGCTCACATCATTTGTAATAAAAACATCTTTGCCATTCTGAAGCTTCCCTCCAACCACTTTGCATATTATTTTATATATACTGTGATTCTGTACTTGCCAAATATGCTGCAGAAACCTCCCCCCACCAGGGCTGGACTGGGACAAAAATTTGGCCCTGGACTTCATCCAGACTGGCCCACTTTGACAGGTCTCTCCCATGACGGCTTGCCACCCAAGCCCCCCCCCTCACTAGCCATTAGCCGTTCTACATTATTTCTCTTATAGGCAGTACCAGTGGGGAAGCTAGACATTATTTCACCTGGGGCAAAGAATCAGTTTGGCGCCCCCCCCCCCCAGTGGGACAAGATTAGGCAGGAAAGTGAGGCCGCCCTCCTTCCAGATCGTATGATGAGCTTCTCAGTGTTGACTCCTGAGCATCATGTCTGTATTCAGGTGCACTGCATAACTAGCCAGGGAGAGGAGGTGAGCACTGTGGGGGGGGGGGGGGACAGAGGACCGGAGGGAGGCAGCGGTCCACTGTCACTGAAATCGTCCCACTGAGCCATCGGCCCACCGGGAAACTCCCTGTAGTCCCAATGGCCAGTACATGCCTGCCCCCCACTGAGTCTGGCTGCTACCATTTTAACTGTGGGCAGCTGAAGCTGCTGCCTGTTCACTGCCTGGATTTACACACACAGAGGCACACCTCCAGCTCTGCAGCTCTGATTGACCCTCTTATGTCTCACCCCCCCCTCCCTTCCTGGCAAACTCTCACGAGAGTGAGAGAGAGCTGTGCATGATGTCATAAGCCGCTTTAAGTACACCCGTGTAAAAGAGGCTTAAAGCCTAGTACACACTATTAATTTTTTTTCTTCAACCCAGCGGGCTAAATAAAAGAAAACTGGAGAGCTCGGGAGGAGTCGCTGTACTAACTATGCAATGTTGTTCTGACCGGAGAACACACCGGTTAGCAGTCTCAGCCATTGGCTGAAAGTGCTGATGGGATGCCGATCGGCAGACCTTCTTCGGTCATGCCCCTTCAACAGACTGGCTGCTGTACACTCAAGCTGAATATTGGGCGGTTTCTTTTGAAGCAGCCCACGCCGCCCGATATTCGGCCTGTGTGTATGGCCCTTAAAGTGTCTGTATACCCTTTTCTGACATTTTTACCTACAGGTAAGCCTATAATAAGGTTTACCTGTAGGTAAAATGAATATCTCCTAAACCTACACAGTTTAGGGGATATTCACCTTGCATGCAGCTGCTGACGTCAGAGGCGCATGCGCAGTGAAGGTCTGCGTATAGTGTCGGACCTTGCCAGAACTGAGGACTCCCGTGTGCAAGCGTGGGAGTGATGTCATCGCGGCTCCAGCCACTCACAGTGCTGGAGCCGCGAACCTGGAAGAAACGTAGAGTTGAAAATGTCAGCTCCCTCGGTGTTTTGACCGGGATGCGATGCGGGACCTCGTTCTAAGGTAAGTATTTCATAATGAGCTAGTATGCGGTGCATACTAGCTCATTATGCCTTTGCCTTACAGTGTTTTTTTTTTTTGATTTGCGGGTATACAACCACTTTAAGAGTCTGCGCAGGTGGTATGGATGTATGAATGCCAGATCTTCCAGACAAAAAATTCCGACACTAAAAACAAGAGTATAGCCCATACAGTGTGCATGTAAATGTTCCTATAATGTACCGTTCAATAGGGAAGGTGGGATTTACACATGTATTGACCAGTAACACAGATTTTGTATTGTTTTTTACTGATCTAAATGTGGCAATAATTACTGATATTTATGCCCAGTGTGTACAAACCCAGTGAAAGCAATGGGCTGCATTCAGACCAGTAAATAAAAAATTGCCTAAAAACTTGGCATTTTTGGCATCCACATGCAAGAACCCTAAACCTTATATATTTCTCATGATGATAAACAAAATATTGCATGTTGGAAAACAATTTCATTTTCTAGCCCTGACCGTAGTGAAATATAAAAAAATTGGATAGTAGAACATATAGGGCAATGAATTGGCACCCCTGGAAAATAATGCTCTCTCTATTAAGGAGAACTATGTTTACATCAGTGTGAATAGAGAGCACATAAAGTTATCTCTGTGGTGACTAGAGGTCTTTGTACACACTGATTTTATTTTTCTGTAAAAAGAGGAGGGAGCTTCAGTGTCTACAGCAGGGGTCTCAAACTGGTGGCCCTCCAGCTGTTGAGAAACTACAAGTCCCATGAGGCATTGCAAGGCTGACAGTTACAAACATGACTACCTCAGGCAGAGGCATGATGGAACTTGTAGTTCCGCAACAGCTGGAGGGCCACCAGTTTGAGACCCCTGGTCTACAGCATTGCATCAGTGTGCACCGCCTGTACCTACCACAGTCATCAGAAACTCCAATACGTTAACACAACCTAAGATAAAATTCCTGATTGCTAATTCATTAAACAAACTTGTATGTGCCATAAATGCTTTCATCGGATTAAATCTCCACAGGGAAGCAGAACCGTGCCTCATGCAGTAGAAATCAAGTTGTCATATTCTAACTAGTTTCAATGTGAAACTTATTGCTATAACATCATAGAATGTACAGCAGGAGAAATTTGGAGTAAAATTTCACATTCCCACATAATACCATTCAATATTATCTAATACTGTCCGAAAATATAAAAAGAATATGTTCAGGGTGTGCATCTACATAAAGTTCTAATCCACCCATCGCTACTATTAGAGTTGTAGAGAGACACCAGTTTGCTTCTTCTGCCTTGTATTCTCCATCGGTAGAGTACTGTCCCCCTGTTGTTGGCCTCTTACTCCCTCTCCAAAAGGCAGTAATAAGACATCTGAACTAATATTTACATTTTTTATACATTATGTTGAATCCATTCATGGAGAGCTGCACCATCATTTGGCTTTGGAATAACCAGAGCAGTTGAGGATAAACCCTAGTGAAAATTGTAAGTGGAACTGGAACTGTAGAGAAATTATTATAAACACTAATTTCTAATACAGCAATGGCATTCAAAGCCTATGCTAGTATTTGTGCATATGAAAAATTGTGTATTTGCTAGATAACAAAAAAATACTTCAATGCTGTTCTGTTATCACTACCTTCCATGTAGTGACTACTCTTCTGCATTCCCCCCGAATAGTCAGTAATCATGGATTGCACTCACTATAGTCTTTGGGGCTACAGTCTGACATGGTGCTCTCAGCAAAGTACTCCCCCTCCTCATCCTAATAGAATGCCTTTTCCCTCCCCAACACCGCCCCAAACAGAACGATCACCCCATTATATTTAATCACTGTAGTCAATTTACACCCTACTATGTGAAAATGGCACCAAGAATGCAATGTAGTTTCCACAATCATTTGCAGGGATTCAGAACGCAAGATGAAATGGTGATTAAACCTCCACACCAACACACCCTTACCATTTAGATGGAGGAAGCGCTGGATAGAGATTGAAAATGCATTTTTTTTTTAAAGTACAGCGGGGAGGCACTTTTTAGGGATAACATCAGTATCAATGGAGCTGTGCAGAGCTGATGCATATGTCACATTTATTAGAGATGTATAGTTGTACTTGAAAATTAAATGAGATGGTTACAGGTAAGAATACCTGCTGGGTAGTTCAGCTTTTCACCCATACGTTGCTGTAATGCATCCACACACCCCACTACCATTTTGCAGTCTGACAATCCTAAAACACACATGCTGGTCATGCTGGAACACCTTCCCTGTGGTCCCTTACATAAAGAAAACCTGATGTAAACATAAATGCAAGTACCAAGAAGTTCCTTACAGGCACTAATCAGATCAAACATACCTTGGAAGTTTGATTGTAAATAGTGATCAAACCAATAAAGTTGATACTACTTAGCACAGGTTTCAGGAAGTACACTCCTACCAACCCTTTATGGAGCACTCCTACCAACCCTCTATAGAGCGCTGTGTGCTTATTCTGCAGGGCAGTACACCTAACGCAGATTTAGGAAAGTGAGTGAAATGTTCCAGTTTAGCACAGTTGTTGTGTCTACAGGTACAAACAACAAATAATATACACATATGTGGCATTGCTGCGATTGACAAGAGTAGGAGAGTTTATTTTGGTTTATTCTTTGTTGGTGGGTTATGGTAATAGCAAGTAAATATAAAGGTAAAATTCCAAAAAAATTTTTTTTTACCATGTTAATAATAAAAAAAAAATTTTAGGAGATATCCATTACCATTTATCACCAAATGAAGGCCCAATTTGTCCTGGAACAATACAGTATAATTCACCTGGATACACTAAGTAGGTAAAAAGATATGTGCAGTTTTAGAAACACATGACCAAATTGTAAAACTGATTTCAGGCATTAAGATGTGTTTGGAGCTTGGTCATTAGGGGTTAAAGTATATGTGAACCCTCACCTTGTAAAACAACCTATTAAGGTTAAAATAGCTACATCAGTAACCTAGCCTCAAAATACCAACCAAATTGTTCTCTTTGTTCCTCCAAAACCTCTTCTAGTTCCCTTGTCACCTCCTCCCATTTGGTACCTCCTCCCAATTGGCATGGCATTTTTTTTTGGGGGGGGGGGGGCTGGTACCTAGTTTTGACAGGTATGCAGCTCCCACGTCTGCTCATGGCGCAGAGCGGAAGTTCTCCTCTCCCCCCTCCCTCCCTGCAATCTTCTGGGACAGTGCTCAGTGATCAGTGCTATAAAAATGCACTGATTACTGTGTAAATGTGACTGGCAGGGAAGGGGTTAACACTAGGGGGCGATCAAGGGGTTAAATGTGTTCCCTAGGGAGGTGTTTCTAACTGTGGGTGGATGAGACTGACTAGAGGAGGAGAAAGATCGCTGTTCCTAATCACCAGAAACAGCAGAACTCTCTCTACTTCCCGGTCAGAATGGGGATCTGTCTGTTTACATTGACAGATCCCCGCTCTGGTTCTCTTTCCCGCGATCGCAGGTGGTTGGCAGACATCACGGCCGCCGGCCACGCGCATCAGGTCCCCCGCCAAGCAGCGGGCGCGTGAGCCTGCTATGGCTCTTAAAGGAGTCGACGAACGAGCCGACCTGCCGCAGTATAATGACGGCAGCTGGCCGGCAAGTGGTTAATAAACATAGAAATGGGTGGAACTTCGCTTTAAGGCAAGTGATTAAACAAATACAGCCCTCATACTAACATGTACATTTTAGCAGTTGCCAGATTCATATAAAACTGGTAAGCAGTCAGTAATGACTTGCATCTCTTACTTCATTTAGATTTCTGTATTCTTGCAAATGTGCTACATTGGCTTCATTAGTTGGCAATCTGTTCCATCTGACAATCTGGCATTGCAACACTGCAAATCTGTAACAGTGGCACACTTGTATTTATGAAACACTTCTGGGCAAACCTCTTTTTATCTCTTGGATCCGGAGACAGATGTTCTATCTGCTTTTCTTAGTCCCATGTGATGTGTGTCTTCCACATTATTAAACACATTCTGTCAGGCTGCAAAAGGCCTGTAGCATAAAGGACCCGTATTCTATACCCTGTGGTCTGTATTGATGCCTGCATGTATTAGACAGACTCACAATGATTTACCCTACACACCAGTGGCGTCACTGTATGGTCTACAGAGGCAGCAGGATATTGAGTTGCTTCAAAGAATTCCCAGTTTAAAATCTGTTCCAAAAGGTAAGTGATAGATTTTCTCCCATGTAACCAGTAATCTAAAAAGCAAATATATTTTCCCTATCCTTAGGAATAAGGCAGTGACTGAGCTCTTTATTTGGGCGTTTCATGCTTGTGAGGATGCCTTCTGTCACAAGAAGGCAATGCTGGGTCCCAGTACTTGAACCACTTGCTTACTGGGCACTTATACCCCCTTCCTGCCCAGGCAAATTTTCAGCTTTCACACAAATAGAGCTTTATTTTGGTGTTTTTTAATTACCGCTGGGTTTTTAATTTTTTTGCTAAAGAAACAAAAATTTTGAAAAAAAAAAAATGTTTTTGATAGTTTGTCATACAATTTTGCAAACAGGTAATTTTTATCCTTCACTGATGTGCGCTGATAAGGCTGCACTGATGGGCACTGATGAGGCGGCACTGATAGGTGGCACTAATGGCCTTTAATAGGTGGCAGAAGCTGCACAGATGGGTGGCACTGGTGGGCACTGATGAGGTGGCACTGGTGGACACTGAGGAGGCTCTGATGAGGCAGCTCTCATAGGTGGCACTGATGGCCTCTAATAGGTGGCACTGATTGGCACTGATTGGCACTGATGGGCACTGATGGGCACTGATAGGCACTGGTAGGCGGCACTGATAGACAGCACTGATAGGTGACACTGATAATGAGGCACTGATGGGCACTGATTGGCAGCACTGGTGGGCACTGATTGGGACCGACTTCCCTGTAACAGAAGCCGATTATCGTCTTTCTTCTATTCTCCTCTCACCGATCGTGAGGAGAAAAAAAGTCGATAACCTGCTTCTGTTTACTTCCATGATCAGTTGTCACTGGCTGACAGCTGATCACGTGTTAAAGGGCCACTGTATTTGGCCCTTTACCCTGTTCTGTGATCAGCTGAGTCCACAGGGGGGCACGCGAGCAGCGTGATCACGGGAGGACTTCTATTGACGCCCTCCCGGGACTGGAAGCCCCCGCTTCATTCGGAAAGTGGTTAAAGATGGGCTTTTCAATTGCCTTTTGTACAGCCTTACTATAACCTTAACAGATATACTGTTCTCCTGGACCCACAAGCCTTACACCATAGAGCCATTAAAGCCATATCTTGCACTGATGAGGGCTGAGAAGCCTGAAATAGCTGTATGCAAGTTGGTAAACTGGCTCTGTATAATCATGGCTATATCTGTACGACAAGAAGCAGGAAGGGTGTGCCAACCTCTTGCATTACCAGGGTACCAGTTAATAAATTAGTAAACAAACATAATTTACTCACAAACCACGCATATAGCCACTTGACCTCCAGAAGATTTACCCCCTTCATGACCAAGCCATTTTTTGCTTTTTGGCATTGTGCTACTTTAACCTCCCTGGCGATATTCCCGAGTGTGGCTCGAGGTTAAATTTCAGTACCATTAGCGGTAACCCCAAGCCACACTCGGGATTGCATTGCAGAATCCTGGTCTAGATTACTTACCTTGTCACCAGGATCCCCCCCGCTGTGTCCCCCACCGGATCCTCTGCCCAATGCTCTGTGTTCCGGGCTCTGTTCCGCATGGGGGTGGAGCCTGGCCGCAAATTCAAAAAGTACAAAAAACAAAACACATACAGTACACTGTAATCTTACAGATTACATTACTGTATCAAGTCATTTCACCTCCCTTTTGTCCCCAGTGCTTTGTCCAGTGCCCTGCATGCAGTTTTATATGATATATACTGTTCTTTCTGCCTGGAAACTTGAGATTGTCCGTGGCATCCAAAAAGCATCCTTTTATGTCAAAAGCAGTTTTAGACCAGCTAGAAAACAGCAATAGTAAATTAGAACACTTGCAGAATTGAGCGATAATAGTGAATCGTGGGGAAATTCATTATTATTATTATATTATTATTTTTTATAATTGTTTATAGTTATTTATTATATTATAATTTATGATTTCGTGTTTCAAACTTTAACATAGCCGGGATGTCTACTAGACTCTTGTTTGGACAGATTTTAGTGTGTTATTACTAAGAATTACAGGCCTACAATATAAAACGACAAATTGCTATGCAAAACAATGTACCGCTTTGAGATTCAAAAATCTGATATAATCATAGGGAGGCTACGTGACAATTTTGCGGGCCGGCAACGCTGTACAGGAACAAAATTCATATTGTTTTTATCACCACAAATAGAGCTTTCTTTTGATGGTATTTGATTACCTTTGGGTTTTTTGTGCTATAAACGACCAACAATTTAGAAAAACAAACAATATTTTTTACTTTCTGCTATAAAAGATATCCAATTAAAAAAAAATTAAAAATCATATTTTTTCATAAATTTAGGCCAATATGTTTCTGCTACATAGTTTTGATAAAAACAAAGTCAAAATCCCATAAGCGTATATTGATTGGTTCACACAAATGTTATAGTGTCTATAAACCATGGTATTTATACTAGAATTTTTTTTTTGTTTTTTTATTTTTTTATACTTGTAATGGCAGCCATCAGCAACTTATAGCGGGACTGTGATAGTATTGTGGGCAGTCTGAAATTAACTGACACTTTGCTGGAACCAGTGACAATAATACAGTGATCAGTGCTAAAAATATGCACTTTCAATGTACTAATGACACTGGCTGGGAAGGGGTTAACATCTAGAGCAATCAAAGAGTTGAATGTGTGCCTAGCCAGTGTTTATGTGTGTACTGTGTGCTGCTTTTACTAAGGGATGTTATGGTTTTTATTTCCTGCTTTGCAGGGAAACAAAAATCGCCACATCCCCACTGACAGGACAAAGCTCTGTATTGTTTACATATGCAGAACTCTGTCCTGTCTTCTTCCTCGCCGATCAGCGGATGCCGGCGGTCATCAATTGGTCGGTGCCCGCTGATCACAATTCACAATCTGTCCTTGATCATTACATAAAAAGATCATAAGGCCTGCATATGCCTATTGCTGGTTTAGGGTGAGTCCTTCTTTCACATAGATCAGCAGTGGCCAACTAGTTGTGTGTCAGGCACATGGAGTACTCAGTAACTCTTGGGATAGTGGAACATCTCTTTAGTGATATGAACTGTTTTTTAATATGAGAAATTACCCAACACCAGGACTGTCACAATTTTTATAATTTTCAACAGTTTGTTTTTGCTCATACGTTTTTTTATTTAATTTTTTATTTTCAATTTTATGAGTTTTTGTTTTTTGAGCGCTGCTTAAGCTGGATCTATTCTATTATCTTGTGCGCTGGATAAGTGACCCTGTTTACTTTTACCATTTGTGCAACTCTTGGGATTGTATTTAAAAATAAATGCACAGTTGTTTGTCCTTTTAAACTGTATATAAACTTGACCTGTGCAAATGGGGCAAAATCGAATGTGGAAATGCGGAAAATACCACTAGATGGAGCTAATGCGCATGCTTGTTGCCTATGATAGTCAGTGCCATCTATTGGCCATAATGCAGTATTTTCTCCAGTCACACATTCTCGATCAGCAGAAAATATAGCACAAAACATTTGAATTTGCCCCATTTGCACAAAACGATTTTATATACAGTTTTGATGGACAAACAGCTATGCAAATTCTTCTATAAATACACGTCTTGGTGTTGGTCTTCTTGGCATCTCAGTGTCTATCTGAACAGCTGCTGCATTATTTATTCTCTCTGAACAAGTAAAGCAGAGATGCAGATTTTATATCATTTTATTATAACACGAGACATTATTATTAACAGCATTCTAACGCAATATTTTGATGATGCAACCTCATTTGTTACATTTCAGCATGTCTCACAAGCTGCCAAGGGTTGGGGATAGCTGACTTACTGTAAATGAAGCAACAAATTATTCTAACACTGGCAGCTTCTGCTGCTGAGATTCCACGGAATTATAGACTATGCTATTATGTGAATAGTTGGTAAATTTAAGATAATTAAAATTAAGTTTCTATGAATGGGACTAATTTTTCCAAAGCACAGATGACTTCCTGTCCTGCAATCCCAGAGAAAACTGTTATTTTGTGCTTTCCTCTTGCCAGCAATGGCAGCTTACACAATGCAAAAGGTTCCACAGCAAGATGAGAGAATGAATGACAGGATGCCAAAAACCGCAGTCTCCGTACAGGGGTGGGACCTTTATATACAGCCTTATTATTAGCAGCTCTTTCACATAATGCTTTCATTTTTTTGTTTTGGGTATGCTGTTATAATCACTAAATGGAATGGACGTTATAATAAAGCTTTCTTACTCTTATCTCTTACTTTCCTGAAAACAGCTAACCTCTAATCTGTTGAGATTTACTACGCAGATCCCTTTTCCTGAAAGGTACAAATATATTCAATTGAAGCATTACTTTACCAGCCCAAATTTGGATTTAGCTGATTCAGCTTCTGCTTATTATGAGGCAATAACCTGAAAGATTTCTAGAAGGAAACAAGCATCTCTATTATCCGTTCCTATTTTATCTATTGTGCAGTGAACCTATAAGATTACCAATACTCTATGGACACAGAGGCATGGTATAAAATACTCTCCCAAATAGTAAAAATCAATTATTTTAGTAGTGCATACATTCATAAAAATCCAAATTAATTAATCAACTGAATACATTGCAGACACATTAAAACAAAAATTTCTCATGTAGAAAGGCCTGTCCCCACCATCATGCTGTACAGAAAGATCCTTGCTCTCCCTGTGGATGCAGGGGTCTCTCTAATACAACCCTTGCTAAATCAGGCTTATAATGCCCCGTACACACAGTCGGATTTTCCGATGGAAAATGTCCGATCGGAGCGTGTTGTCGGAAATTCCGACCGTGTGTGGGCTCCATCGGACATTTTCCATCGGATTTTCCAACACACAAAGTTGGAGAGCAGGAGATAAAATTTTCTGACAACAAAATCCGTTGTCGGAAATTCCGATCGTGTGTACACAAATCCGACGGACAAAGTGCCATGCATGCTCAGAATAAATAAAGAGATGAAAGCTATTGGCCACTGCCCCTTTTATAGGCCTGACGTACGTGTTTTACGTCACCGCGTTTAGAACGATCGGATTTTCCGACAACTTTGTGTGACCGTGTGTATGCAAGACAAGTTTGAGCCAACATCCGTCGGAAAAAATCCATGTATTTTGTTGTCGGAATGTCCGAACAAAGTCCGACCGTGTGTACGCCCTATAACTCTACAAGCTGCAATACACATAATCCCTGCTGATTGGAGAGTTCTAGTAGAATTTTTACAACTGTCTGTAACAATCAGGGGGTCGATAATTTGTCATTCTGTGTTGACATTTTAAGTGTAAATCAGGCAAATTACTTGTTATGAGTATTGTTTCCATATTGTGTTTATACTGTTTAAATATCGGTTGTCTTTGTTTTTTAATAGGAGTTCTATCATTTTTCAGATTGTCAGTAAAAAATGTGCCCCCCTCAGTAAATATGCCATGTTTTGTCATTAAAAAATGCTGCAGGAGGTTGGTAACACTGCATGCTAGTAAGGTACTCTTTTTTTCAGCTGTGACTGCTTCCTAAAGAAAACAAACTTTAAGAGTGTTCATACATGGATCGGAATTTGGACGGTTCAGCAGATCGACATCTGTACAAGCAGCCTGTCAGGTTTTTCCTGAACAATCAAAATTGGTAATACTTCTAAATGTCCATAAATCTCAAGTGCCAATAAAGTGACTGATAGGGTAAATACAAATGTGTAAAAAAGTCCCAGCAGTGACAATGTACATCCATAGGTGCAACTAAACTAAAAGTGCTCTACTTCTTGCACATTCCAAATGGCGAATAACAGTGATTGGTGTCTCTTCTTATAGTGTATGTGACACCTCAGTGCTCACAGGCCTCTCACCTTACTGCTGTAAGGTAACAGCATTAGGTATAGATATCTCTCATGGGGGATCCTTGTGCCTTCTCTTATCTTTGGGGATCTTTCTGTAATAAACGCTGCCCTAGGAACTGGATACATGGCAATGCTTCCTTGGATGTGATTCTGGGGTTTCCACCTAGTCTCCTCCGTGGTGATGGTATACTAATAAAGGGGTTCCAATAGTGTGATATAGTTTCTTAAATTGTATTTTATTAAAAAACGTAATTTTACTCACATATAGAAACAGTTAATCAAGGCATATAATCCACGAGCAGCGAGCTTGTACTCCTACATCACTACCGGTCTACCTGTTGCCCAATCCTGACACGTATCGTCATGTATGACATGACTTCAACAGGGGATCCCCTCATGAAGTCACAAGATACGTGACGATACGCGTTGGGATTGTGCCTAAGATAGACCGGAATTGACGTATGAGTACGAGCTCGCTGCTCGTGGATTATATGCCTTGCTTAACTGTTTTTGAATCATATTTTTTCCTTTATTTGTGACAGCGCAGGAGTACCATTTCATTTAATTTTCTTGAACAATCTATGCCACTGGCAGCATTGATCAATATATTCTGATGGTGGGTTGGTCTCCCCGATGTTAAAATACAATAACTCAGCAGAAGTGATTCCCCTGAATCAGGTAATTTTTTTTTGTTTTTCAACCTGCTGGTTGAACGAAAAAAATGACCAATGTATTTCTAGCTTTAGACTTTGTGGGTCCATTGTTTGAATACACCAGGTATGTATATAGTGGATTGAAACAAAAAGTTTAATCGAGCTTTAAAGTATATTTCTATTTTACAGATAAATGACGATAACACCTATTTTTACATGTTCCAATTCGCATACCATTACGTGAAAACATTTTTAAAAATCACTGGTTACCTTTTTTAATGTTCGTTTCTGAAAACTCCAGGACTGAAAATCCTGCTTAAATTTAATTTCTCCTTAATATTTATGAGGCGCTAGGGAGTTATTGTTTGCTGCAGGGGTGTCCAACCTTTTGACCTTCCTGAGCCA
Source organism: Aquarana catesbeiana (assembly GCF_042186555.1). Taxonomy (NCBI): domain Eukaryota; kingdom Metazoa; phylum Chordata; class Amphibia; order Anura; family Ranidae; genus Aquarana; species Aquarana catesbeiana. Next base: position 252,584,679 of record NC_133327.1, on the reverse strand, counting down.
CACTGGAAGAAGAGGGATTGTCTTGGACCACACATAAAATCACTAACAATAAAGATAGCTGATCAGCAGAAGAAGTCAGGCAGATCACAAGTTAACGATCACTAATAATGTTAATGTACCTATCTGAGAAATAAAACTTACGGTAATTTTTTTGTAGTATTAAAAGTGAAAGAGGGCAACATAAAAACGAGTGCAATATTTGACACTGTTTTTGATAAACTAACACATCAAAAGTTGGTTCGATGGATGTAGTAGCAATTCTCAATGTATTCTTAGGGTGCTCACTAGATATTTTGGTTCTAATTTTGCCCTTTGTGTGCTTTAAACTGAAAAATAGTTGCTCACAATTATAAGTGCTGCCGAAAACCGATGACATGAATAAGGCTTGGTTGTAAAGTGTGTGAAATTTTTCTTTGGGAAGATAAAACTTATAAAAGTCCAATAAAGAGATACTAAAGGCTAAAGAATTTGCAACATTTTCTTTAGCCACTTTTTGTTGTTTTGTAGTTCTGCACATGAAAGGACTACCACAGTCCTAAGAGGGGGCAAGACATGTCAGTGCCATACTTATAGGCTGGAAGAGTGGAAAGGTTATCAGACTCTAAGCACCACATTAGAGCATCAGAGGTTGTTCTTGCACACCAGATATAGTTATATAATTATATAAATGTGAAACATTTTCTTTAGCCTCTTTTTGATGTTTTGTAGTGCTGCACATGAAAGGACTACCACAGTCCTAAGAGGGGGCAAGGCATGTCAGTGCCATACTTAAAGGCCGGAAGAGTAGAAAGTTTATCAGACTCTAAAGCACAACATTAGCACCACATTATAGTTATATAATTATATAAATGTGCAACATTTTCTTTAGCCACATGTGCTCCCTAAGTGTAAACGCATTTTTACAAAAAAAAACATTTTTAGGTAAGTTTACAATTTTGTGTTGGGCCGCATTAATCGCCATTTGGGGCCACAGGTTGGACACCACTGGTTTACCTCTGCCTGTACTGTGCTTGCAGATTTCATTATTGGTCGTAAACCAGATTTCAATACTGTCTTTCCCTAATCAGCTGTGATTCTTGCATTGTATGTTAAAGAGGGAAACCTCAGTGTATCCCTCTTTTTCAGTGGGCACAGGATCACTGTGAAATTGTTCAGAGTAGCTTGGCATCTGCCCAGAGGCCTACTCCAAACAAACATTTAAAAAGTAAGAATATTTTTTTTTACTAATTTTGAGTATGCTATGCTGTGTGAATGGGAACAAAAAAAAAACATATAGTGGGCTTTTCTTAAATGTGGCTGCAAATGTGCAAAATACTTTAAAGTGGTGCATTCTCAATTTTATTAACCACTTTTACTCTATATTATTCTCTGCATACTTCTGAGCTGTGACACGACTGGCACCATAAAATAAATATTCTGGGGGTGTCCTAATTCATAGATCATTTGGCTTTTTGATATAAAGGTGATTGAGGGTGCTTTATGGAAGAAAATCAAACCATCACTACTATGCTTCCTTAGATTGTCCAGGTTCACCTAGAATGTCAACTTGCAGCAAAAGTAAATGCAGCCAATTAGACTATATTAGTACAGTAAAACCTTGGTTTGAGAGTAACTTGGTTTGAGAGCATTTTGCAAGACAAGCAAAATGTTTTAATAAATTTTGCCTTGATATACAAGCGATGTCTTGATATAAGAGTAGCGTCATGTCACAACTGAGTATAAAAAAGAAGAGAGGAGCCTCTAAGTGTAGCAATATGGTTATATTTAATGAAGGCACAACATTTAGCAACCTATTGCTACACTTAGAGATGCCTTTCTTCTCTTTTATACCCTGTAAAAAAATGCTTTGATATACAAGTGCTTTGGATTACAAGCATGTTTCTGGAACGAATTATGCTCGCAAACCAAGGTTTTACTGTAAACTCATATATACTACACCTACCACTATGTCAAACAAAATCAATTGACCAACACTAAGTCTAACCCAATATATATGCTAATATGAAAACTTTTGATATGATCTCTTGGATTTGTAGGCATTTACATATGCTAATGCTGGATAAAACATTACTGGTGAATATTACATGGTTTCCTTTTACTCCTATGTTGATCATGTTTTTTTAAACACTATAAAACCAGAATTAAGATTAGTCTAACCCCAATATTATCTAAAGGGAAACTATAATGGTTTTGGGGTCAATTTAATTTTGTTTTGAAGTTTACAGTTCAAACCGCAGGGATGGCCACACACTGACTGAAATTCAACCACTCCCCACTGAACCAGAGGAATTTCGATCTGTCTTTGGCCAGCTTAAGAGAGGCCAGGGTGTGGATAGGATTGTCCTATTAGGCCCTTTTCACACGGATGATCCAATCAGGTCTGGCTGTCATTTTTTTCGGGTGGACCTGATCGGACCCTCCACTCTGTTCAATGGAGCAGCGGATGTCAGCGGACACATGTCCGCTGACACCCGCCACCATCCGATCTGCCAAAAACATCTGTTGGATCAGATAGAATGGCATCAGATGGAAACGAACAGACAGTCCGTTTCCATCCGATTGCCCCAGAGGCGAGAGCAGGTTGTGTCCGCATCCGCTCTGCATATCGGAGCGGACACAGACCAGTTATCTGCCTGCTCAGAGGGGATCAGCAGATACCCCACTGAGCAAACGGATCCTGCTTCACAGAGGTGCCTGTGTGAAAGGGGCCTTACACATGCAGTTACTGGCAAAGAATAAAAACAATTGTTCTTACAGAGAACTTCCCAGGACACAACCTCTTTTTGTTGTTTTGTAGTGCTGCACATGAAAGGACACCCACAGTCCTAAGAGGGGGCAAGGCATGTCAGTGCTGGAAGAGTGGAAAGTTTATCAGACTCTAAAGCACCACATTAGAGCGTCAGAGGTTGTACATTTTACATCTTGCACACCAGATCAAGGCCAGAATGAAAAATTACAGTGGGGACGGAAAGTATTCAGACCCCCTTAAATTTTTCACTCTTTGTTATATTGCAGCCATTTGCTAAAATCATTTAAGTTCATTTTTTTTCCTCATTAATGTACACACAGCACCCCATATTAACAGAAAAACACAGAATTGTTGAAATTTTTGCAGATTTCTTAAAAAGAAAAACTGAAAACAGGTCCTAAGTATTCAGACCCTTTGCTGTGACACTCATATATTTAACTCAGGTGCTGTCCATTTCTTCTGATCATCCTTGAGATGGTTCTACACCTTCATTTGAGTCCAGCTGTGTTTGATTATACTGACTGGACTTGATTTGGAAAGCCACACACCTGTCTATATAAGACCTTACAGCTCACAGTGCATGTCAGAGCAAATGAGAATCATGAGGTCAAAGGAACTGCCTGAAGAGCTCAGAGACAGAATTGTGGCAAGGCACAGATCTGGCCAGGGTTACAAAAAAATTTCTGCTGCACTTAAGGTTCCTAAGAGCACAGTGGCCTCCATAATCCTTAAATGGAAGATGTTTGGGACAACCAGAACCCTTCCTAGAGCTGGCCGTCCGGCCAAACTGAGCTATCGGGGGAGAAGAGCCCGAAGATCACTGTGGCTAAATTCCAGAGATGCAGTTGGGAGATGGGAGAAAGTTGTAGAAAGTCAACCATCACTGCAGCCCTCCACCAGTCAGGGCTTTACGGCAGAGTGGCCCAACAGAAGCCTCTACTCAGTGCAAGACACATGAAAGCCCGCACGGAGTTTGCTAAAAAACACCTGAAGGACTCCAAGATGGTGAGAAATAAGATTCTCTGGTCTGATGAGACCAAGATAGAACTTTTTGGCCTTAATTCTAAGTGGTATGTGTGGAGAAAACCAGGCACTGCTCATCACCTGTCCAATACAGTCCCAACAGTGAAGCATGGTGGTGGCAGCATCATGATGTGGGGGTGTTTTTCAGCTGCAGGGACAGGACGACTGGTTGCAATCGAGGGAAAGATGAATGCAGCCAAGTACAGGGATATCCTGGACGAAAACCTTCTCCAGAGTGCTCAGGACATCAGACCGAGCTGAAAGTTTACCTTCCAACAAGACAATGACCCTAAGCACACAGCTAAAATAACAAAGGAATGGCTTCACAACAACTCTGTGACTGTTCTTGAATGGCCCAGCCAGAGCCCTGACTTAAACCCAATTGAGCATCTCTGGAGAGAGCTAAAAATGGCTGTCCACCAACGTTTACCATCCAACCTGACAGAACTGGAGAGGATTTGCAAGGAGGAATGGCAGAGGATCCCCAAATCCAGGTGTGAAAAACTTGTTGCATCTTTCCCATAAAGACTCATGGCTGTATTAGATCAAAAATGTGCTTCTACTAAATACTGAGCAAAGGGTCTGAATACTTAGGACCATGTGATATTTCAGTTTTTCTTTTTTAATAAATCTGCAAAAATGTCAACAATTCTGTGTTTTTCTGTCAATATGGGGTGCTGTGTGTACATTAATGAGGAAAAAATGAAATGAAATGATTTTAGCAAATGGCTGCAATATAACAAAGAGTGAAAAATTTAAGGGGGTCTGAATACTTTCTGTCCCCACTGTATAACATACTGTTTGCAAAAGTCTAACAGCCTGATTTTTTACATACACACAAACTAGTATCCTCCACTTTCAGGCATACTAATGTGTTTAACAGCTGGACACATAAGCCAGTATGAACAAAGAGCTGTATGCCAATGTAAGCATGTAAAACGGCATGATTCCTTGTAAAGAGTCCAAATTATTTTATATTGTTGATTAGAGTTTAGGTGCATTGCTGAGAAAATTAATGAACATTGACAGAGCACCTTGGAGCAAAGCCACAACCATTTCTGTTTGAGCTTTTATAATGAGAGTTATGTCTTGTGTACTGCATACTTTATTACTACACTAATATAAGATGATATTTCATGCTAAGGATCATTTTTTATAAGAACATAAAACACTGGTTTTATATATGTATGAAAACATTTGCATTGTATTGCATATCAAGGCTGTAATGTATATTTCTCAATGCTAAAACTGTCTCAGTGTACTCACCTCTACGCACATATCACTCTGAAATGTGTTTAAACACTGTTAAGGACAATTAGCATTTTAATCTGCAATTTACACAGAACGTCATCCTGTTTCTCAGTTGCTTTGGTGCACTATCACGAGGTGTTGTATCCTTTGAATCTGCTCTCTTCTCATAGAATGAAAAGCAACAGCATCTACATCAGACCATAAACTGTCTGCTAATGTCTGAAGCTCTCTCTGAAAGGGAATAGAATAGACTATAAAATGGAAAATACTGCATTTCCTCCTGCGTAGGGAACTTTTCTCTTGTGTTTAGATCTTATAATTATTCACACATGAAACTAACAGCTGAGTCAAAATGATTTACCTCTTTATATGCACAACTACAAACATTTGCAAACATCTAAACGCTGCGCAAACAGTTGGCGCTATACAAATCCTGTATAATAATTTACATCAATAAGGCAATTCTAGGCAGATATCTCAGCATTAAAATCAGAAACTGAGATGACCATCTGTAATTAAGATGTAATAATAACACGTGCTAGAGACCTGCTCAAGTTCTTGGGTCACATGATTGGTGGACCAACCACACACTCCTATTTTTTTCCAAATGCTTAGCCCAGCTTACCATGGTGATCCATGTCCTAATCTCTTATATTTATTGTATCAAATGTTGAATGTACAAATGATTTATGCAATGGGTACATGGTTGCACAACGCTTAGCAAAGTTCACACCCACTGCCTCTGAAAAAATGTTTCCAGGGATGCCATTCGCCAGGCACTCTCTTACATATGTGGCAAGAATGCCCCAAGATCAAGAGGTTCTGGACCGGTGTGTAACGATTAACGTGTTATGAAAATCCCCTAGAAAATCCCCTAGAGCTGGATGTAGCCTTACATTCCACCATATTACCATTCTCTTACACAGGCTCCTATCTCTTGAGTACCAAATAATACCTCTGTGTGTCAAACTTAGCCATTGCTAGGTAAATCTAAGTACTCATGTTCTAACCCTATTTACACAACTAAGATGTATAGCTTGCATAGGCATGCGCACAGGGTGTGCGAGGTGTGCCTGGGCACACCATAATCAACTTGTGTTGCACAGATTTCCCCTGCTGCTTGGCTGCAGAGAAAGGAGAGAGAGGGGCGGGGCTGGGCCACACTGCGTGTCTGAATGGACACAGGGAGGTGCAGCTCAGCTTGGGTGCTTGCTAGGGGGGCACCGGACAGGAGGGAGGGGCCAGGAGAGCAGAAGAGGGACTTGAGAAGAGGAGGATCCGGGCTGCCCTGTACAAATCCACTGCAACAGAGCAGGTAAGTATAACATGTTTGTTACTTTTATTGAAAAAAAACAAGACCTTACAATCACTTTAAATCTTACACTATTTTGGGTCTAGGGATCGTTATGCATTACCTAATTTGATTCAACAGGGCATTACAGTAAAACTACTGAAGTGAAGGAAGGTATTTTAGCTATGCTTTGATTTTGTGGGTTAGCAAGGGAGTGTGCTAATCCACAGGGATTTTAATTTCTTACTGCATCTTGTTGGGTCTCAGATAAGATTTATAATTGTTGCAGTTTGGATTCTAGGGGATTCTAAGGATTTCACTTGTTTATTGATTATTTTATACATAGAACACCAGGTAACACAGCTTGCTACAATGGTATGCCAGCATGACATCTCTAGAAAGAATGAGTAAGCATTTTTTTTAAATAAAAGCATAAAAGAAAGAAAAGAACGTGTGATATTTGTGGGTATTCTTTATTTGCAAATTGTCTGGATCTGCACTGAATCTTGATGAGAATGATCTGGTCAAGACATCTCTAGAAATGTATAATGTTGAGTAAAATATTTGCAGCATATACACATTCACTTTTGAATATTTACAGCTACCTCTTTACTTCCCCTGAGGGTCGTCTTCTATATATAAAACTACCTCTTTACTTCCTCTGAGGGTCGTCTTCTATAGATAAAACTACCTCTTTACTTCCTCTGAGGGTCGTCTTCTATATATAAAGCTACCTCTTTACTTCCTCTGAGGGTTGTCTTTTATATATAAAGCTACCACTTTACATCCTCCGAGGGTCGTATTCTACATATAAAGCTACCTCTTTATTTCCTCTGAGGGTTGTCTTCTATATATAAAACTACCTCTTTACTTCCTCTAAGGGTTGTCTTCTATATATAAAGCTACCTCTTTACATCCTCTGAGGGTCTTCTTCTATATATAAAACTACCTCTTTACATCCTCTGAGGGTTGTCTTCTATATATAAAGCTACCTCTTTACTTCCTCTAAGGGTTGTCTTCTATATATAAAGCTACCTCATTACTTCCTCTAAGGGTTGTCTTCTATATATAAAGCTACCTCTTTACTTCCTCTAAGGGTTGTCTTCTATATATAAAGCTACCTCTTTACATCCTTATGAGGGTTGTCTTCTATATATAAAGCTACCTCTTTATTTCCTCTGAGGGTTGTCTTCTATATATAAAACTACCTCTTTACTTCCTCTAAGGGTTGTCTTCTATATATATAAAACTACCTCTTTACATCCTCTGAGGGTCGTCTTCTATATATAAAGCTACCTCTTTACTTCCTCTGAGGGTTGTCTTCTAAATATAAAGCTATATATAAAACTACCTCTTTACATCCTCTGAGGTTTGTCTTCTATATATAAAATCACAAAAAGGACCACTCTAGCATATATCGGTTTCAAACAAGTTAATATAAAATAGTTCTTAGTAATACTAATCATATTTCATATGCACACGTTTCAGGGGATTTCACTAAAATGGCAGCCAGAGCTATAGGTTGTTCTGCACACAAATGTTTTTTTTTAAATCAAATATCTAAGTTTCTGTGCACATGGTTGCTTTTACATACATAGGTGTAAGGCCATACCATACAATTGGGCAGGTGAAGAGTGTTGCAGAAGAATAGCACAAGCTCTGTTTATTTTACAAAGTTTTTTATTAAATACATTTTAATAAATTTACCGAATTTACTAAATTATGACCTTGTTGAAAAGCACATGTAGAAAATGTTATTGTAAAGAGACATCTGTGAGTCGTGCAATTGAGTCTAATGCACGCTATGCTTCAGTTGGGACTTGTATTCAACAGCTGGAACATGTATTCAGTATTTTATTCGCTGATTAAAACTGTCCTGTTTACAATAAGATATTCAAAGGCTAATGGCAACACTGTTTATTCATGCAGGTGGCTCATGTACACCTGGCTTTAAGTCTGTCGTATAAGATGGTGGGGATTTATCAATCCTGTCGCACAGCAAGGCAGTGATAAACAGGAGCAGTAAAACAGATTATGAGACAGATTCACTATAAGGGCTGCGTTTATAAAAAAAAAAAATCAGAGCTATTCATTCTTTGAAACTTCACATACATTTATTCTGTGTAAATGGGGCAAAAACAAATGCTATTATGCTATTTTCTCTCCAGGTTGAATGTTCTACATTCACAAATGATAGAAAATACCACAATATGACCACTAGATGGAGCTGATACTCACAGGAAATACTTTTTTTTCTATGATTGTCAGCTCCATATAGTGCCCACCATTATTATTTTCCTAACCTCCTGTTTTTAACAAATAACATTAAAACTGGAGATAAAATAACTTAGTAACATTCAATTTTGCCAGCACTTGCACAGAACAAATGTACATACAGTTTAACAGGATGAAAAGCTCTGCAAACTTTTTTAAATTATATATACCTGTGAGATCAGTTTCATTTATAGATTCATCTCTCTGCTGCTCTAAAGTAGCACTGCATCAAAATAAATCCTGGCCCTGACCACTTGTTGGAAGTGCAGTCACAGATCTGAGGGGAAGCTCTGCTGATTTTATCATTCAATCATGTACAATCAAAAATGCTGTTTTTTTTATTTTCCTTGCATGTCCCCTCAGATCTACAGTGACTGCACTTCCAAGTGCACTTGCAGTGCACTTGTGGTGCTAAGTGGATTTGCCTTTAGTAAATAAACCCCTGTGTTACCCTAAAAAAAAAAGAATCCTGTTCCTTTAAAGGATGAATAACAGCACAGTGCTTGTGCTGTGTCATTTGGCCCCCTGTATCACCTGCAATACCTGGTTGATCCTGCCTGCCTATACCCTCCCCCCTGTAAACTGACCATGGTTTACCATAGCTGCTGGGCCCTGACACTGTGGTCAGTTTATGTGCTTTATGTGTTTATGTGCCCTGCTCTGTCCTTCTCTGTCTTCCCCTCTCCCCTCCCCCTCTGCCTGTCAGCTTAAGACACTGCCCACCCCTTCCCCTCCTGCTGCTATTAAAAACATTTTATATTCATCCCATCCCCTCTGTTAAAAATTATATGTGTCCCAGTGTCTGAGCTATATAAAAACAATGCAGATTTCTACCATATATCAGAGCATCCCCCGGCGCTCATGTGACTGTTCGGCTCTCTACTCCTCTCCTCCCCTCCTCCTGAGTGACATCAGTGGGGGATTCTCGGCCCCTCCCACTGTAGCTGTCAGCCTGGGAGAGGAGAGAGATGAGGAGTCAAGTGAGTACCGGGAGACGCTCTCATATAAGGTAGAAATCGGCATCTTTTTTATATAGCTCAGACACTGGGACACATGTTGTTATTTAACAGAGGGGATGGGATGAATATAATATAGTGGCTTAACAACCACTTTAATTGTGCTTTGTAGAATTTAATGAATAAACAAGGAGCCCTCTCTCTGCCAATCTCTCCTCTATACTTCCGTTTGGTGGTTTGTGTTGGTTCCCCCCTGGCGAGTCACTGTCTTTTTTTAGAGCTTAGGCGACTGATGGAGACACCAGGTGCCATAAGTTTATGCGGAATGGAAGACGGTGACCGTTGGGGGATTTTAGAGATGCATATGGTGAGTTCCCAATAGATGCTAGAGTTGCATGATTCTGGCTAAAATGAGAATCACAATTTCTTTGCTTAGAATAAAGATCACGATTCTCATGGCGTAGCATCATCTTTCACATTATACCAAAAAATTGGGCTAACTTTACTGCTTAGTTTTTTTTTAATTAATTGAACTGTGTTTTTTCCCCAAAAATTGCGTTTGAAAGACCGCTGCAAAAATACAGTGTGAAAGAAAAAATTATGGACTCGCGCTTGACAAACTGGTGGATATGTGGCTGAGAAATGTCACACCAAGAGAAATACAATATATAAATGAATTAAATAAATTAAATGATATACCAAACTGTACCACGCACACTGTGAAAAATTATAAAGGGAATGCGTAAATCCCCCTAAAAAACAGTGCAATAAAACAGTGCAATCTAACATCAAATTAAGTCCATGGATAATGGATATAAACCAGGAAGTGAATCATAAAGTCCATATGGGAGAAATCAAAAAAGGTGATAAACAGTCCCAGGTGATTCAAAGTATATAGGATCATAAATGTGTGGATCCACCACCAAAAAAAGGGGGAGCCTGGCCGCTTACCGGAACCCCATGACCCCCCGTTACAGAGGGTCTAAATGGGCATTGAGATCCTGCTGGTCTAGAGCTCCTACGTTTGAGGATGGAGACCGGAAGATGGAATTGGATGGATCCCCAAGGAGGCTAAGTTCTCAGCATTGTGTAGTCATCATGGAAAAAGAAAAAGGGAGGGCTCCCATAGTGTAAAATCAAAGTTGGTTTATTAAAATAGAAAAAACATAAACACTCACATGTAAAAAAGAAATCGTCATCAATAAAGGAACAGCCTGTGGCACCGGCCGGATGACCACAGGTAGCCCGTCCAGCTGGGTATACAGCAACAATGGGAGGTGGCGCGATGAAGCCGCTCAGCCCTACGCTGCGTTTCGCAATAAGTTTGCGTCTTCCAGGGGCACGAGCTGCTCATCGCATCACCTCCCTTAAATAATAAGAACAATAAAAACAAAAGCCTCACTTTGGAATCACCCAGGCCCGTATCCGCAATAGCCTAAAGCGCACTTAATGTTAGTGCGCAGACGCGCCGGGACTCCACTTCCGCACTAGCCTAGAACGGATGAGGCCGCGGCACCAGTGCGCAGGCTCCGTCAGCGTCACCCGATGTTAAGTCAAATGATTGGATAAACGACCGGGGTCTCGTGCGCATGCGCGCCCCCTATGTCCATCCCCCCATGTATTGCATATTAGGGATTCCAAAGATGAGCGCGGTGACAATAAAAACGAATAATTGTCAGTGTGTATAAAATAAAAAATGACCAAAAATAAAAATATAAGGACCTGTGGCTCCAACCATCAAACCTAGTGAAGAGGGCCATCACCCATGTTAACCGATCGCTTACAAAGGCGGTCGTAACCCCCGATCTATTACATTCGTATCTATTATCTTATATACGGCGGGGGGGAGGGGGAGGAGGGTTTTTTTAGCCTCCTTTGGGATCCATCCAATTCCATCTTCCGGTCTCCATCCTCAAACGTAGGAGCTCTAGACCAGCAGGATCTCAATGCCCATTTAGACCCTCTGTAACGGGGGGTCATGGGGTTCCGGTAAGCGGCCAGGCTCCCCCTTTTTTTGGTGGTGGATCCACACATTTATGATCCTATATACTTTGAATCACCTGGGACTGTTTATCACCTTTTTTGATTTCTCCCATATGGACTTTATGATTCACTTCCTGGTTTATATCCATTATCCATGGACTTAATTTGATGTTAGATTGCACTGTTTTATTGCACTGTTTTTTAGGGGGATTTACGCATTCCCTTTATAATTTTTCACAGTGTGCGTGGTACAGTTTGGTATATCATTTAATTTATTTAATTCATTTATATATTGTATTTCTCTTGGTGTGACATTTCTCAGCCACATATCCACCAGTTTGTCAAGCGCGAGTCCATAATTTTTTCTTTTGCATTTTTTGTTGTGTTTGTGTCAACATTTAGGACATCGCAGCTTTATGTTATTTATTCTAAAAAAATTTTTGAAGCGCAATTATTTTTGTTTTTTGTTTTTTAAAAATACAGTGTGACATAAAATATTGCAACAATCACCATTTTATTCTCTAGGGTCTCTGCTAATATATATAAAATGTTTGGGGGTTTCAAGTAATTTTCCAGCAATAAATACGGATTTTAACTTTGTAAGAAACAAGTGTCAGAAAAAGTATCTTTAAGTGGTTAAACTTCCTGGCAGAAGTTCATTCCTGATCTAAGAAAAAAGTTACAATGTTTATAGTTATCTACTAGCACAGACAATGTTGTGGAAAACTTGGCAGGCTGCCCTTGTTTTTTCTTTTGACAGCTGAGTGAGCAGAGAACTCTCTACACTTATATGAATGAATCGGGAAATTCTGCATAGAGATCTGAGGGGGGTTGAATCGAGATCGTGATTTTTGAACGATAAATCGTGCAGCTCTAATGGATGCCTAGAGATACCAACAATATATAATGGGGTATTAGAACGATTGAATCCCTTACCAACTTTGAATCTCTTTGCCATAAAAAGCTCATTGATAAAGGTCTGTTATCTATTTCTTATAAATAGCTGAATAAACGTGATGTCACCACAGGTCTCAGGTTCCTTCGGGAATGGGAAACAGAGTTAGATTGCCCTTTTATAGAATTACAGAAACTTAATAGGTTAAGACTGGCACATACCTCTTCGATATGTACCAAAATACAGGAGACTAATTATAAACTTATGTCTAGGTGGTACAAGGTCCTGAAGATGCTGGCTGTTGCATACCCCTCAGTCTCGGATAGGTGCTGGCGGGGATGCAGGTTACAGGGATCCTATACCCATATCTGGTGGGAGTGTCCCAAGATTAGGCCATTCTGGGCTGAGCTCAGGAATTTAATATCTTAAATTTTTACTATCTCGATTTAGGAAGACCTTGTACAATGCCTTTTTCATGGCACTCTAAGTTCTATCAGGGCATATAAGAAGAGTATAGCCCCCATCTGTTGGATGCAGCTAAGGGGCTAATTCTGGTCTTTTGAAAAAGTCACAGATGCCTACAATAAAACATTACACCAAACAAGCTAACAAAATCATGGAAGCTGGGAAACTGGTGTATACTTATAGCAATAGACTGGAAGAGTTTTGTGTTAAATGGAAAGCCTCGATCTATCATTTAAATGAATAGAACAAAGAATAAGAGCTAAATAGTCTCTTATCCTGTGAAAGGGGAGCAACTTTAACTTTAGCTTATTATGTACTCGGAAATCCTAATTCTATTGTGTTTGAGATTTATGGACCACCCCACTCTTTGTCTTGATTATGTTTCTTTTTTTGTTTTTTTTCTCTTTCTCTTTCTTCTTTCTCTTTTTCTTTGCAGGATGTATTCACAGTTATATATTTTTGGGACGTGTAATTGTGTGGGGGATTCTCTGTTTGTATATTGATTAGGGAAAAATAAAGATTATATAAATAAATCCCTACGCAAGTAACATAAAGTAACAATTATGGTAAAACTGACTTAAAGCCGAGTTCCGCCCAAAAACTGAACTTCCGCTTATTCGGTACCTCCCCCCCTCCAGTGTCACATTTGGCACCTTTCAGGGGGGAAGGGGAAGCAGATACCTGTCTAATACACTTCCGGCGATAGATTGCTGCAGAATCTTCGGAGATCTACGCCATGTCCGGCCCCTCCTCCTTCCCCCCTGCTGTCTTCTGGGAAACACAGAGGTCCCAAGACAGCAAGGACCAGTCAGGATGCGCAGCGCGACTCGCGCATGCACAGTAGGGAACCGAGCTGTGAAGCCGCATGGCTTCACTTCCTGATTCCTTTACTGAAGATGCTGGCACCTGCACCCGGGAGCTGAGGGACAGGTTGGCTTCAGGTGACATCGTGAGCTCCCTGGACAGGTAAGTGTCCTTATTTTAAAAGTCAGCCGCTGCAGTATTTGTAGCAGCTGACTTTTAATTTATTTATTTTTTTGACAAAACTCCGCTTTAACTGTATAACTCTCTTCACACATGTTCTTACAAAGTAGCCATCTTTGTTACAAGTATACATTTTGATGAGTTTTGCTGAAAGTTTAGACAGCTCATGTACTGGTAAAAACATGTTCAGACACACTTTCTGAGATGATGACACTGAAAGGGTCACATTTGGCCCTGAAAAAAATGGGGCCTGAAATGTGACCCCCTATTCCTGTTCTTAAGGTTGCATTCACACCTGAATGTCGCATTTTGAGGCTTTTTTGGGTGCTTTGTTGTGCATTTTTGAGTGTTTCTGTACAGTGCTTTTAAAGCGTTTTTTTTTTATAAGCCAATACAAAAAAATCACCTATTTCATCATTTGTTGCAATAATTTTCAGCTTTTCCATTCGCTTTTATCCAATATTTATTATTATTTACATTTTTTTTATTAGCGGGTTGGGGGGTTACAGTTAGGGTTTCAAGGTTACAAGTTATGGCTAGGGGTTAATTTTATTTATTATTTATATTTACTTATTATTTTTCTTTTTTTGTTATGTTAGGTTTAAGATTAGGGGTTAGAATTCGGGTTAGGGGATAGGGTTAATATTAGGATTAGGGTTGGGATTAGGGATTAATATTAAGATTAAGGGTTGAGGTTAGGATTAGCGTTGGGGTTACAGGTTAATAGTAGAGTTAGGGATTATGGTTAGGGGTTAGGATTAGGGTTTGGGGTTAGGCTTAATGGGTTAATTAATTGTATTTATTTATTATTATGATATATTTTATTATTTATGTATTATTTATTTTTATTTGATTATTACATTTGAGCAAAAAAATGCTCAAAAATAAACTAAAAAGTTATAAAATGTGCCAATCGCGCATTTTTCATGCATTTCTATGGAAAGAAAAATCCTTCAAAAATGCACCGATCTCCCCGATTTGAGCAACAGAAAAACTTTTTTGAGTTTCAGGCGTTTGGCTTTAGGCAACTTGGGATAGAGATGTGAACCATCTCCATAGAAAATAATAGATTGTTTTCTCCTCCAGAGTTTTGGAGCTTCAAGCAACAAAATGCTCAGATGTGAATGGGGCCTAAGAGTTCTGAAAGCATTTACGCAATGGGCCTGATTTACTAAAAAGCAAAGTGAGGTATAAAGAGGTGAAATTGACCTGTTTTACTAAAAGATTTAAATGCTCTGATATGACCGCTCCTGATAACCCCTCTATGTACAAGAAGCCCTGAAACATAAAAATTTTTTAAGGTTCTACTTGTATAGTGATTGCTATATTGCAATGGCACCGTCACCAATGGCAGGGAAAGTATGGCAGTTCTCCCACAAGCAATAAAGTGTATCTCTAACTCATTAAAGTGGACCTTCTCACAAAAATCACAGTACCACTCATCCTCTTCCTTTCTCCAGCCTCTAACTAATTTGCAGCTTTTTATTTTTTTTTCTGTGAGACGTGGGTATCTTTTTCCTTCCATCCTCAATCATTGCCTAGGTGAGAATACCTGAACCCAGTTGTATACAGAAACATAGAAAAGTGACAGCAGAAAAAAGTCTGAGTATTCCATCGACCCTGCCCTTTGTTTTTTCCGCTAACTTTGTCGGAGTTTTGCAACTCTGTCATGTGTTGGTAAAACTGTACATATCTTTTCAACTAACTTTGTGTATCCATGTTTTTCTAGGACCAATTGGGCGTCATTTGGTGTTATATGGTAATGGATATCTGATGATAATTTTTTTTTCCAACTTTCCCAAAATAAATTAAAAAAAAATATATATATATATATATAATGAACTGTGTGTTTTTAATCTCCATTACCATAATTTAACACCAAAGAACAACCCAAAACAAATTCTCCTGTTCATGACAATCACAGGAATACCACAGAAACAATAGTGCACACTTTACTTTTTTTTAGCCCACCAAAAACACACGGACACTGACACTAAATAAAAAATGTTTTTATTAACACTACATAAAGCACACTAACCCTCACTTTTCACCCTGACTGTGGACACTGATCTTTGACGCCGACCTTGATCCTAACTCTGACACCGATGCACTGACCCTGACACCTAGATCAAACCCTGATCTAGTTATTTTTCCTTTATTTAATTTATTTATTTACACAAAATTTTTAGCTTACATTTTCCCCTTTGTCAAAGAGGAAAAGTTACAATGTCTCACCGGTCAACTAGAGAAAGAGTACAGAGGCAGGCTGCATACTCAACCACAGGTGATCACAGCGATCATGTGATCGAGAACCAGTCCTCCCAGCTCCTGATAGATAGTAGGAGACCCAGAGCTGTCGCTGATAGCACGTTTCTAGCACCAACACAGGTACGCACATATGAGGCCCTATGGAAGAAGACCCACTTCTGTGAAGCCACATATAGTAAGTGCATACACTCAGCAGCAACAGGTTAAAAAGCATCCAATTATTTTTTTTTTTGCTGTCTGTTTCCCACCATTAAACTTTCACTTCACTTCCTGTCCATTAGACACAACATAAAGGTAATGGAAATCTCTTTAAAGGACGTAGAGAGGAAGAGAAATCCCCAAAGACAAGTATTACCAAAACAGGTGTCTTTGTAAGACTTCCGTTGCCGGTACAACCGTAAAATGACGGATTTCTCAGCAAATTATGTTCCAGTAACAACGGTCACCAGAACTAATACAGAGAGTAAATCCCCCCAGTGGTGACAAAGACAGCAGTAAAAACAGATGTTCTAGTGCTTCTCTACACTGCCCAATAATTGGTTAGAAATATACCCTGGATAAAAAATTTACTGTAAATGAAAAATTTTTTGAAGTCAAATGGTGTGTTTGTTTCTATACTCCTTTACATCAGACCTCAAAGAAGAATACGAGGGATGAGGTTTAGACTTGGTTTCAAAAGAGGGACAATTGGGCGTCGTGCTAGAGCAATTACACACTGCATTTTAGCTTTCATGCAGATTTTAGTATTAATGGTTGTTCATTTTCTAATCTGTAATTTTCGGAAACTGCCTGGCACTATAGCTGTTACTATAGGAAATAAAACAGTGTTTGCCTTTATAGGAAATAAAAAATAATGCTTCTGTAGTCATATTTCAGGGCATGAGCATTACAAATTAAAAAGCCTATTCTAATAAAAGGAAATAGCATATATATATAGCTTTCTGTTTGATACCTAGCTGGCAGGGACCACAGTTATTACAATAAATAATTCCCAAAGTAATTTCCAAAAAATATGAATCATATACTAATGGTTTGGCAAATTTTCTTGCAAACTCGTCACAAAAGAACTGAATTTTGTTAACTGTTTGCACTCCTTGCACAATTACAGTGAAAACACATAAATATAAATGTGATAGTGTGGAATTTAATAGTTTAAAAAAATGTATAAAAGAAGGTGGTTACTGATATGTTTGAAGACTGGGGGGATAGTCAAACGCAGAGTGAGTCTGATGCATATCCAATGTAAATCCGGAAGCAAGTCAATTATCAAGCGGGTATGCCTCGTGTCTGCAATTGCAAACATTTCCATCAAATGTATCACTGAATGTGCAAACACTTCTCACCTAAAAAAAATTGCTTAAAGATTATCTTTTTGTACTGGGGTAGAATTTGCAAACAGTAGAAAAGAAAACGTATAGTATATACAGTTTGGAGGAAATAAGGGAAAGGAGGGCAGGTCTGAAACCTTTAAATACATTAACGGTATAAATGAGGTCAAGGAGGAATTTACTTTCAATATGAAAATAACATACTGTAGCTGGGTCACAGGACGCGTTTCGAGGACTTCTCTTCTTCCTCAGCTGGCCTGACAAGGCTACCCGCTCAATTTAAATACCCCCCCCCCCAACAGCTCTGAGGAGGATGGAAAAACTAGAATGGATTCCAACAGCTGAGGAAGAGGAGTCCTTGAAATGTGTTCTGTGACCCAGTTTAATCAAGCGGAACATAATCTATTCACAGCTGTCATCGGGAGTGAGGAACCAGAGTGGGACTGAGAAAGCCTGTGCAGTTATTATCCATCAGTCGGCTACACATCGGTCCGGACGCTGTGAGCCACAGCTCATCCATCTTGACTGTGGGACTTGGCTTGATGCAGGGGGCTCTCTCCCCCATTATGTCATTCATGTTCACCCTTGTGAGTATAATAGTATTGATTTTAATAAAATGTTTGGAGTTTTCACTACACCATAAAGTCTGCGCTGTCTCTCCCCCTTGTCCTGGTTGTGTCTTGACAGGTTGAGCCCCCCCCCCCCCCCTTTCTGACAGCTACACTTATTTTGTTGTTGTGGACTTGTTGTGGACTTGTGGACAGTGGACTTCTGTCTAGGTTAAAGGCTACCCGCTCATATGCATGAGTTTTCATTTTGTAGATTGTATGATTGTTTTGTTTTTACTTTCTAGTCCCCCCAAGGACAGGGTGAGCGTTGTTAGTCAAGCGCCTGGCTCTGAGGTGTGGCTGTTTGACTTTTAGATTTCAATGAAGACTATTCTGCTATAAAATGCAACAATATTTTTGCTTTATCCCCTAAAGAAGCCCTTTTCATCTTACTGCAATTGTGAGGACTGACCTTTTAACTTGCTTTGTGGTACTTAAAAGGACTTCATTTCAGAAGAATTCTGTTTGGACCCTTAACTAATTTATAACCTCCTATATCGAATGTTCGTAACATTTCCACTTGCGTATGTAAATTTTACAATCTACTTTATTCCACCTTGTTAAAAAATTGATATCATAAACATAAAAGTGAAACTGATATAAAAAATATAATTTTGCTCAGTTGGTATGAAACTTTTAATATCTGGGTCTGTGATGTAACTTTCTTAAATAATATGGACTGCGATATTAAGGCAAACACCCATTTGTTTTAAAAACTGTTGGCACTCAAGTGAAAAACAGATTATTTGTTACATTAAATGTTTTGCTTGGTAGAGGAATGGTAGCTATTGCAGTAATAATGGACTACAGGTCTAATGCAAACCAACACTGCAGACATACATTAAATTTGTAGCAAGCCAAGCAAGCATTCCTCTAAACTCCTTTGTTCATTGAAGCCGAGCTCCAGGTAAACAGCTATACGCACAGTTGAAATACACACCTGAGAACATTTTCACAAATGTTTTTACTCACTCTCATGATTCAGCCACTCCTGGCAGGCCATTGACCTCATGTTTCTCTACTGCAGTCAAGCAGTACAGTTTGGTCACTGACCCATTCCAGCATGCTCTCTGTATAATATAGGATTATCACCAAATGTATGAGGTCACCACTTTTGCTTTCACATCCTGGCAGCAGGCCTCAGTGTTAGATTGACAGTACATGTGCAATACAGTACAGCTTGATTGGTTCAGATTTTTGGCCTTCCCTCTGCCAACCTAAGTTCTACTGTGTCAAAGTCAAAGTTTACACATAGATAAGTACTTATAGTAACTACATTAACCGCTTGCACACCATCCGCCGTTATTATACTGCAGCAGGTAAGTTGAAGCGACGCAGTGCCTTCTGGTCCTTAAGTGGTTATTGATATATATATATATATATATATATATATATATATATATATATATATATATATATATATATATATATTTTATATAAAATTTTGAATGTCATATCTCGAATCACCCCCGCCCCCATATACTTTTTATATTACGTTAAATGTTACACTTCTAACCCAGGACATGCTCTCATTGACAATTCAATATATTTTCCTCTTAACACATATTCATCAAGATCATATTCGTACTCACATAAATGAGTGCCATTTCTACTGGATTTTGTAAGTTAAGGAAAACCTTCAATCTCTCTTCATCTGTCACATCCATTACTACCTACAACAACCCGCACACACAAACATTCTTACATTCTTACAGTCTTTTATGATTGTGCCAGCTTATAGTCGATGTTTTCCAAACACCGTAATCTGCACTTTTCAGACTGTTATGTTGTTTCTAGAAATGCCAAAATGGTACCTATTTATGCATTTGAAATAAAAAATATATATATTTCATGCCTTGGTCACACACATTTTCCCACTCAGTCTTTATTTGTGTTTTCTTTTCCAATAACACTAAATGACTTGACCTCTTGGTAATGGTTTTGCTTTAGGAGGGAGAACACAGAATGATTTCATATGAAAGTATTGGATGCCGGAGACAGAATCAGCCGGCTCTTTCTGTACTTCTTCGATAGACCGCGTACCCTTGAAGCAACTGGATTCCATTAACCTCAGGACCCACAGCTTTTCACCTTGTACTTCTCTATTTCATTTTTATGTAATTAACTCTTCCCCTACACATTTTCCAAGAAAAACAGCAAAATATGTTTCAGTGACGTCTGTAAGCTAATTAGGCTCTGTAATACAGTAAAAACCCCACAGCCATAGGTGTCTAAGCCACCCTCCCACAAAGGTGTCACTCACTCTTCTGTTATTATTTTTTTACATCATCCAGAATCATCAGAGGAATATGACATCCTAAGTTGGCTTTGTAGTGGTTGCAGCAGTTGATTGCACCAGAGAATCGTGTTAATAAATGACACACGGAGGTTGAGTTTCTAAAGCAGTAGAAAATGTTTACTTACCTTAGTAAACATAATGAAGCAAGGTTCTCTTCTAATACCTTGTCATATGCAAGAAAAATTAAAAATATATATAATTTTTTTTTTGCTTGCACATAACTGGATGATTGAAGTGAGCACAGCTTCACCCCATTTACTAATGTAAGTTAACATTCTCTCAATCTTTATTAAATCAACCTCACAGAGTCCTTGAGAGATTTAACAGCGTGTGGTACATCTTGCAAGCAAGCACACAAAATTGAAATATCAAGTCTGGGTGACATTGTGACTTTTATTACACCAATGCAAAATGTTTGTTGATCTCAACAAAAGAAATACAATAAGCCAACACACATGTGCCTACATCTGAGATATACTGTATGTATATATATATATATTGTATATTGAATATATGGAAAATTATACTCATTGTGTATACCAACTGTACTGTACTTTCTTATACATAACTGTTTCAAACCTAAAAAAAAAAAAAATGATATTTATACAGTATATATACATTTCCTTGCAAAAGTATACACCCCCTTGGCATTTTTTGTGTTTTGTTGCCTCACAACCTCGAATTAACATGGATTGAGGATTTGCATCATTTAATTTACAGAACATGCCCACAACTTTGAAGATGTTTTTTTTTTTTTATTGTGAAGCAAGCAACAAATAGGAGAAAATAACAGAAAAAGTCAATGTGCATAACTATTCACCCCCTTAAAGTCAATACTTTGTAGAGCCACCTTTTGCGGCTATCACAGCTCCAAGTCACTTTGGATAAGTCTCTATGAGCTTGCCACATTTTACCACTGGGATTTTTGCCCTTTCCTCCTTGCAAAACTGCTCCAGCTCCTTCACGTTGGATGGTTTGCGCTTGTGAACAGCAATCTTTATAGATTTTCTATTGGATTGAGGTATGGGCTTTGACTAGGCCATTCCAACACATGTACATGTTCACCCTTAAACCACTCAAGTGTGTTTGGGGTCACTGTCCTGCTGGAAGGTGAACCTCCATCCTAGCCTCAAATCACACACAGAATAGTAGAAGTTTTGTTCAAGAATATCCCTGTATTTAGCACCATCCATCTTTCCCTCAACTCTGACCAGTTTCCCAGTCCCGACTGCTGAAAAACATCCCCACAGCATGATGCTGCCACCACCATGTTTCACTGTGGGGATGGTGTTCTTTGGTTGATGTTATGTGTTGGGTTTGCGCCAGACATAGCGTTTTCTTTGATGGACAAAAAGTTAAATTTTAGTCTCACCAGACCAGAGTACCTTCCTCCATACATTTTGGGAGACTCCCACATGCGTTTTTCACAAACACAAAACATGCCATTTTATTTTTTGCTGAAAGTAATGGCTTTCTTCGGGCCACGCTGCCATTAAGCCCAACTCTATGGAGCGTATGGCTTATTGTCGTCCTATGTACAGATACTCCAGTCTCTGCTGCGGAACTCTGCAGTTCCCCCAGGTTTATCTTCGGTCTCTGTGCTGCCTCTCTGATTAATGCCCTCCGTGAGTTTTGGTGTGCGGCCGTCTCTTGGCAGGTTTGCTGTTGTGCAATGTTCTTTCCATTTGGTTATGATAGATTTGATAGCGCTCCTAGGGATCATCAAAGATTTGGATATTTTTTTATAACCTAACCCTGACTTGTACTTCTCAACAACATTGTTCCTTACTTGTTTGGAGAGTTTTTTGGTCTTCATGGCAGTGTTTGGTTAGTGGTGCCTCTTGCTTAGGTGTTGCAGCCCCTGGGGCCTTTCAAAAAGGTATAATGTAATGACAGATCATGTGACAATTAGATTGCACACAGGTGGACATCATTTCACTAATTATGTGACTTCTGAAGCTAATTGGTTGCACCAGAGCTTTTTATGGGCTTCATAACAAATGGGGGGTAAATACATACGCACATGCCAATTATCATTTTTTTATTTCTGAAAAATTGTTTTATGTATATATTTTCTAATTTTACTTCACCAACTTAGACTATTGTGTTCTGATCCATCACATATAATTCAGATTAAAAAAATATTGAACTAAAGGCTGTAATGTAACAAAATAGGTAAAAAGTCAAGGGGGTAAATACTTTTGCAAGGCACTGTATATGTATATATATATATATATATATATATATATATATATATATATATTTTTTTTTTTTTATTTTTTTTTTTTTACACAACATGATCGATGTCACTATTCCTACTGCACTAAATATTAACACTGACATATCATTTACCAATTTTTGATATGCCTGAATAAAGACATCTATTACATATGGAGCAATGCAATCTTCTGCATTGATCAGCGATCCTCTAAATCAAAGAGATCCTTCTAGCCAGCCACCAGGGGAATAATTCCCATAAATAGGATTTCTTAATGCTGAAAGAGAAAGGAGCAGAGGTGCCTCTAAGAGTATAATATCTAGTAATAGTAATATATAGATGTTAAATGCTTACCTGAGCTAGAGACTTCAAAAGTATGAATAAGTGATTGCCATGATGCACTCCTGACCACTAGCTTAAATATGAATTTAAAGGATAAGTAAACAAAAGAACAAAAATTAAATTTTTTAAGATTACAGTCCTTGGATATGATTGCAGCATTTGTTTCTTTTTTTTCCATGCTAAGAACATTTTCAGCAAGTACAGAAAATACCGATTGATCTTGTCAGAATAGCAATGTTAGTTCATGTGAGCTGCAGGGAGGGTTACCCTCCTTCCTAGCTATCTACTGTAAACCAATGATTGCCCTGCCTCCCACGTAATGGATATATTAATTTATATGGACATATTTGTAGTCCGTATTAGCCTAGGGCAGTGATGGCGAAACTTGGCACCCCAGATGTTTTGGAACTACATTTTCCATGATGCTCCACTACACTGCAGAGTGCCAGAGCATCATGGAAAATGTAGTTCCAAAACATCTGGGGTGCCAAGGTTCACCATCACTGGCCTAGGGTAATAACCATAGCTCCTTGAATAGAGGTAGCCACCCGGGGACAGGAAGTGTGTTATTTGCAGGATTACCCAGTGTAAATGAAGCAAATGAAGCTTGAAAAAACAAAACTAATGTAGCCACTACACCAAGGACTGGTAATCGGCAATATATTACATTTTTAGTTTTGGGTTTGGGTTTTACAATCTGCTAACCAGTAAAACTCTTACAGGTGTCTGTGTTTCTTTTTCAAAGTTAATTACTATTTATCAAGTATACTGATATATTGATGTCACACATTCACATGCATGCATGCACACACTTATACTTGCACATATAGTACTGTATAGCTGAAAACATTAAAATTTCCTTCTTGCAAATGGCAAAGAAAGTGATGCATCAGTGAATTCCTTGGCTTGCTGTCATGAAACGAGGCTTTTCATATTGAGAAGCGCATAGGTCCCTCTTCCAATAGTAGCGGCTTGTATTCTTAATTATTACTGACATGCTTCAAGAGGCTCTGCTGCAGTGGGAAATCCTCCTCTCAGCTGTTCGTACTGAGTAAGGGAGCAGCAAGGACAAACACAGCTAAGCTGCATGGACTCTTATCCACACTGCAACCCCCAGAAAAAAAAAAGATAATTTACTACAACAGTAACAGCCGTTGTTCATTATCAGGTTACCATTATCAAGCATTCTTCTACTCGCAACTGCAGGATGATGTTTCTGTCTAATATTTCCGCCACTCCTAAAGGATACTGTTTATAACATACAATTAGGGCTCATGCGCATGACCACAAAAAGCAGCATTTTACGATTTTTTTTTTTCTTTACAGATCTGAATTCAGTTCTCTTGTTTTCTACAGGCCCATGAACATAGTGTGTAAAAATCAGTAAACTTGCACAGCGTTCAGATCTTTAAAATCAAAACACAAAAATGTTCTTTCTGAGGTCAGTATTTCATGCATATGCAAATAAATGCATGTATATGTGCACATTATGCGTTTAAAAGCAGCAGGGCTATTTACATGTCTATACGCATATAAACACATGCACTTTATCGAGTGTTTCATGTTTTTTTTTTAATGCATGATCTTTCTGCTAGCAAGATCCTGTGTAGATGATCAGTAATAATATTTTGCCTGTGTGCACTGAAGATGTACAAGCCAAATGAGATTGTGAGAACTAACCCAATCAATGTTTTTGATAAGGTAAGTAGACCACATTTTACAGTATAAATAAAATAGGTTGTCACTTTTTTTGAAGCCGAACACCAAGCTGATAAAAAACAAAAAAAATAAAAGCCTTTTCAAATGGATGTATTTTAATATTGGATTCCTTGTGCCCTACAAAGCTACACTCAGAATGGGAGAGGGAGGAGCACACTGGGAGCCAATCAAGCTCTGCTTCATGCACATGTTGACAAGAAAATCAAAGAAACAACCCCCTCAGTCCGTTATTGCTCCTTCATGGACCAACCAGCAGGCTGGGGGTGTGGTTTGACCAATGTTCTTGGAAAAGCATTGCTTCTGCTGCAGAGGAGGTCAGGGATCTAGCTGAGCTGTTTGTCAGAGGTACCTGGTTAAAAATGTTGCTTGCACAGAAACAATTCTTTTGACAGGCAACACAGTTCTCCTATGTATTAGTTACTTGCCTTCAGCTTTAAATGCTGTTTCAGTTTAAAGGGCCCCTGGAGATAATCATTATTATAATCCAAATCTAGTTAACCCCATATCTAAATCACACTGATCTACTAAATGTCCTTTTTTTGGCAACTTTTTCAAAACACACACATGAGCTACCTCATTACAACATTAGAAAGGAGGCTGGTCTGTCAAAGCTAGAGAACAGAACCAAGTAGGACATTGAATTACAATGAGAACAATTCCCTTATGTGCCAAATGCTAATTTAAAGAGCTTTACCTAATATACAATCACACTCTAGCCATCAGGTCCAGCTTTTTAGAATGCTGAATGCACACAAACATAACTTTCCAGAAAACTAAACTGTAGATACCAGTTTCCATAGAGCAGGCATTGTTTTACATGGTTGATATATGTGTACTTGTACAACAAAATCACAAACATTACTCATTAATAGTATGTACAGAACTTAAGAAATAAGATAGAAGCAAGAAAGAAAACCATATAGGTCTAATACTTTATCAATTGGTTCCTCCTTAGATAATGGCCAACAACCAAGATTTGGCAACTTTGGCTTGATTTAGATGATTCCTTAACATGATGATTCCATAACTCTCCGCTATCACAACAATAGGTTGACTAGGAGTTTATATAGCCAGGTTGGAGGGGTGGGGGGGGGGGGGGGTGACGAGGTTGGAATGGTTTTGTTTTCCACCTGTGGGAGAGTGTGTGTGTGTGTATGAAATGTTGTGTGAATTGCTGGTATCTCCACTGCCTATTGCACTATGACCTACAGTA
The DNA here is from genome assembly GCF_042186555.1 of Aquarana catesbeiana. Classification (NCBI taxonomy): domain Eukaryota; kingdom Metazoa; phylum Chordata; class Amphibia; order Anura; family Ranidae; genus Aquarana; species Aquarana catesbeiana. The sequence goes on along the minus strand of NC_133327.1, from coordinate 252,558,813 downwards.
GCTGGGCCCTATGAGGTCCACATATATCAACCTCTCATACATGTTGTATACGTTTTTTCCTGCGTTGAGGACATGGGAATTAATACCTAGTCATTACTAGATAGCCCTGTTGGGCTACAGTTTTTTCTTTCTGTAAATGTGATTTATTCACTGAATGTACCCGTTTATATGTGCCTGTAATTATTTTCTACAAAATCAATAAATAAATATGTTAAAAAATATAATGGCCAACAAATCACATAAAAATATTGCAAAAAGGAGTGGGAGGGCGGGGAGTTGGCCGCTACTACGAAGGGAAGAGGTTACAAGATAAGGGTTCTTTTATATCGCCCCACAAATAGAACAACAGTCACTGCTCAAGGTACTACTCCAACTGTCAGAACACATAGAAGCCATAACTAACAACACTAAATAAATCCAGTATATACATGTACCCTTTTTTTTTCTTTTTTTTTTAGGAAGTATTTGTAAAACGAACAGTAGGTCCTGAACCAATAAGAGGGGCCACAGCATTCCCATAAAGGGGAATGCTAAGGACTAATTTACACTACAATCTGTGTTTGCACATGTTTCCAGTGTGTTTGTGGTGCATTTTTTGGAAGAATTTTTTTTCAGATATTTTAATTTATTTTCTTTACTAAGTTATATTTACAGGCGTTTGTGGTGCATTTGTGCATGTTTGCGGTGTGTTTATAGTGCAGAAAAATCCAGCATGCTGTACTTTTTAAACACACATGAAAGCACTGCAATGGTGTCAACTAGGCTCATTGGAATACACCGGAATGGAATGCACCATGCAGTGTGGAAGAGCAGGAGACATTTTCTCATGGGGCAAGAAACAAATATGAATGTGAACATGTTTTTGGCATTTCCTTAACAGGACGTATGTTTAGCAGTACTTTGTATTTAGTGGAGTGAATACTACAGAACCCCTGAAAATGTGGATTATTACTACAGATGTCTGCATACAGCTTTATCAAAGAACTTTGTACACACAGTTGTCTCAAAAAATCATCCCCAACATTCTATTATATGTGCTTGCTCATTGCTTTCATTTTTGTGCAGGATTAAGCAATGAGCAAGCACTTTCTGTTATGTAACCTGGGAATGTCAGGCTATCCATCCCTCCTTCCACTCAAGATTTCCATTTAACTGTTTAGCTGCTAGCTGTTTCTAGGGAGTTCTATCATATAAAAAATGTTGACTTCAGGACTGCAAACTAGTGAACCTTGGTAAACTGGGTCTAGCCAGTAGTTTGCATTCCTAAAATGATGAAAAACCTATAGAATATTTATTTTTCTTTTCAGAAAATTGCCGTCATCCTTTAATTCCTATATTAAATTAATGCAAGGTTCTTGAAATTGGCTTTTAGACAGCATTAAACTGGCACAACGCTATAAACTAAATGCAGATAGAAACAAGGACCAAGCTAGGAAGGAAAAGCTTAGTGCGTGGGTGGCTGGGTGGAACATTTACAATTTAATATTTTATTCTAGCTGTACTGTTGAAGCTCAAATTCATCACTATATAAATCTGTAAGTATAGTAATATTAAAACTGAACTCCGGGGACAGGACATTACCTTGCAGTAGGGCTCTGCCCCACATCAAGGGTTAATGGTTCCTTTTTGCCTAGGGTACCAATAAAAAATAGCACTTTAACCTACCTTAATCCTTACGCTCATGGCAGCCTGCTTTTGGATGCTGTGGGTGGTGAGCAGGCCCACAGTGTCCTCATTTACAATGCAGGACTACTGGTTCTGCATTGTACATTATAATGGCAAAGCAGCAACCACCAGATGAAGTGCCTAGAAGAAGAGGCTTCTAGGGACCAGCTGCATGGAATGAGGAGCTAAGGAAGGAGTACATAAAAGTGCTTTTTACAGCCATCCCAGACAAAAATGAACATTTAACCCTTGCAGTGCAGCTTTTTTTTAAATATTCCCTGGAGTTCAGCATTAGGATGCCAAGGCATCTGTAAATGAAGCTACGAAAGTAAACAATATTGTATATTTACCAAGCAATATATATATATATATATATATATATATACTGTATTTGCCAAGCAAGTAATCAATGTATACATCTGTCATAGTTCTTACTCAAATATAAAAGGCCTTCAAGTGTATTGGTTCACTGCATAGTTACGTTGATCCAGCTTTTTTTAAGGAAAATGCAAGGCATTCTGTAAATGGCGCATGGGACCCAGAAGACAGTTGCGATCGTTGTAGTAGCGGCAGATACTACAGTAATACTCAGCTTCTACAGCAGCCCCACAGGTAAAGCATATGAATACCTACATTGGTCCAACCAGCGTAACTATTCAACAAAATCCATACCTGGAATTCAGCTTTAAAAGGCTTCTCCATCCAGATGCCAAACTCTCATATGTTTAAGTTATGTCTGACAGCATAAGCAAAATAGATTATTATTATTATAATACAGGATTTATATAGCGCCAACAGTATGCGCAGCACTTTACAACATGAGTGCAGACAGTACAGTTACAATAGAATTCAATACAGGAGGAATCCGATATTCTCTAATTCCTGCTTTCTGTGAGGTCAAAGTAGCCCATAAATCCAAAAAGACAAAATCCATCATTTACAAAGCCACATGGGTTATTTTATTTGTGGTCATTATTTCATGTTTTACCACTATATTTTCATTTTTTTTCTTTAATAGGCACCATGTAACTGTGTTCAGAGTTATGTTTTTTTTTAAAGAAATCTCTACATCTGCTGAAAGCATGCCGGAGTTCAGCTTTAACTCTGTAGCATCTAGGTGGCAAGGACATTCACTGTCACTGTGTATATATATAAAGATTCCTATTGTATATGAGGTTTAAAACTGAACTCTAGGCAGATATACAAGACACAAAATAACTTCTTCCCCTCTAGAGCAATTTTCTATTTTTTTGCATATGTTAAAATCTGGATTTTTTTTTTTTTTCTTACTATAACGTGACTTAAAACACCCTGAACATTATATATTTTCTGAAAGCAGAGGCCTTGCAGGATAAAAATATAGTAGTTTAAATTTTTAATCTTGCACAAAATTTGCCCAACTGTTTGTCAGATCTATATTTTCAGGAAAAAATACACTGAATTAATTATATTGCACACAAACCCAATTTAATCCCATATTTTTTTTACAACATAAGAGATGAGGTAGTGTTGAATAAGTAGGTACCAAATTTGTCAAGCCTCTAAACTGCATGCGCCAGCAAAATGTTGAAAGATTATGGTACCCCAAACTGTCAATAGGTGACAATTTTAATGCCTTTACAGCTCATCAGTTTAGTGTAAAATGTAAATAATATAAAATGTAACTAATGGCCCTAGAATTATTGCTCACACCCCAACATTTGTAGTGATAAATAACACGTGTGGTGAAATCCCTGTTTATGATCATGTGCAGGGCAATGGGCTTACTTTGAAGTTGTTTTTACTTTACATTAAATTTTGCAATCATTTTAATATTTTTTTTATTTAGCTTTATTGCTATCACAAGGGGGTTAACAAGCCCACATGTAATAGCATTGGGCAGGTGAAAGGTCCTTATGGAGACATCAGGGGTCTCCAATGTCTTACTTTCTTTCCATTACAGCTAATCAAGAACACATCATGCTTGATTAGCTGCTTCCCTGTGGCACAGCATCCAGGAAATGATAGCTCTGAAACTGTAAATGCTCAGGGCTGAATGCTTCCCGCTTCATTGACACAGAATGATGTGGCCCGGCTCCTGGGAAAGGCAGGAGAGTTTGGGAACCAAGGAGAGGGGGTCCAATGGAGACAGGACTCACAGTGCTGTAAAAGTGATTGGGCTGCTTTACAGCTGCTCATATCACCTTTACATGGCAGCTGGCTAAAGAAAATGAATACAAGCTTATGGCCGCTGCTGCAGCCATGGGCTTGTTTTTAATCATCCATACTTCGGATGTCTTCCAGAGATATGAAGTGGTTAAATGGACATCCCTAAATCTATTTTTTTTTTTTTTCATGCAAGCAGTGTAAGTACCTGAATTTGACTTGTTATGAGGCTATTGCATTTCCTGTATAGCAGAAATCAGACAGAGAGAGGGAGAAGCAGCACACTTCGAGGCAGTGCTCATGTGTTAACAGAGAACATGCAGATAGCAGGAAAGATCAGATTAACAGAGAGATAAGCTCATCAGTCTGCTGCTTCTCCTTTCGCTGTCCAGTCACAGGCTGACCTGCAAATCTGGTGCCCTGCCAAACATAGCTGTACTGTTTGACAGAGATGTGTAAATCTCAAAACTGGACAGACAGAAATACAAATCATTTGGCAAATAAAAAAGCTCCCTTACATGTATTTCATTACTGCTTTAGCTCTATACTTGAAGTTCAGCATGATTTAACAAGGTAGCCAATTTTACATCTGTCTGTATTGTCCAATTTTACTATAAACATATATTTTCATGATATTTTTTGAGATGTATCAATCCTTTATGTTGCTCAAGAGTTAATAATACAGCATGGTTGAAAACTATATTTTAAAGGTCAACAAAAATGAGGAGCCAGAGGGAAACCAGGTGCAGCGTAGGTGGCTGTCAGTGTGCTACATACCAATCAGTGTAGCGGGAACATGTTCTGTAAAACATTACTTTATATAGAAAGTGGGCATCCTGTGCTCATGTACTAAGAGGCTCCCTAATAAATAATTAGATGCGGTACTCTATCTAATTGGTACTAAGTTCACACCATAAGAAACCCATCACACCATTTAATGTACATTGCAAATTATCATTGCTCTTTGTTTTAATTTATTGAATAAACATGATTATTTCCCCCAAGGTGACATTGGTGGATTATATGTATTGGCCAGAATTTAAAACTATGTGTAGTCATTTTAAAAAACACTTAGTACAGTGCATTGTAGAGTAAAAAACATCCTATTTGTAATACCTTTTCTTAGTATGTAAAAGGCCAGGCTGACTGACTAAATGCTTGATTTCATTTGCCCATAGATCCGCAAGTTATAAGAAGTATATCTTGTGTTGTGTTATTTTATAGGCACGTGAAACAGATCAGCTTTATGGAAATAATCTTATTAGTCTGCCTAAGGGGCTCTTATGCACACCTATACATATATAATGTGTTTTGATGTGCTTCACTGCATGCTAATGCATGATTCTCTGCAGCTTATGCACAGTTAAGATGCACGGTTGTTGTTTGTGCAAAGCGAGGGAGAAGCACTGATAATTTACATTTTCCATGATGCTGATCAGCTAAAAACCCTAAAAAACCCCTAAAATGCCTGATATATGTTTTTTGGTGAATGTACCATTTATTTCACAGGGGTCCCTTAATGTGTGTAAATGCACAAAGTATTACATTTCTATCTAATATAAACAGGCTAGGTAGCAGTTCATTATTGTGAGTAGGGATGAGCTTCGAGTTCGAGTCAAGCGTAAGTTCGACTCAAACATCGGGTGTTCGCCGAACAGCAAATTTTATGGGATGTTCACTGCAAATTCAAGCACCCCATAATGCACTGCAAGACCGCAGTGTATTGCTGTATGATGATTGGCCAAAGCATACACCTGATCTGCATGCTTTGGTCAATCACAGTACGCTCCTCAGCGAGAGTCAGACTAATATATATATATATATATATATATATATATATATATATATATATACTCTGCATTCAGTGTAGCCTATATATACCGTGTAAACTCTATATTCAGTCAGTACTGGCAGTGTATTTGATATATATATATATATATATATATATATATATATATATATATATACTGCAGTTCAGAGTATATAGTGCACTCAGTGTAGTATATATAATACAGTGCGGGGTATATAGTGTAGTGTACATTATATAATATAGTGTATTTTAAAGGCTTATATGCATGTTATTGTCATAAGAAGGGTTTGAGGACCCAGGTACTGCCCCAGGGGACATGTATCAATGCAAAAAAAAGTTTCAATAAAGTGTTCGGCTCATCCCTATTTGTGAGCTAGCCAAATTTAAAAAAAAGAGAATTTCCTGTGAGGCAGATATCATATCTGGACAGCTGGTAAAGGGTTTTTTTGGCCATTGCATACACTTTTATTTTATAACAAAAGCACTGTAATAACAATATAATCAATAGTTATATATGACAATCCAATATAGGCTTACTTGAAAAATCCCCTTTCATGCTGTCAGTTGTACCTGTCTGCTGCCCATCTCTTTTCAAAATCTCCTGGATTCCCAGCATGCTTTGCAGCTTCACCTCTGCCATTTACTTCTAATTTCTACCAACTATATATCCAATGGTACCTTGCTGTCTGCAAGCCATGATTCCCCACTTACTCCACCTCCTAAAACTCCTGCTGTCAGCGCCTCTGTAGTTCAGAAAGCAAGCTCTGTGCGATGTGTGACACAGTAGTGCCTACCCACAGAACATACGTGTTACAGAATTCAAGGAAGTTAATGTGTGGGGATCTTCACAAAGTTTACAGACTTCAAGATCATAAATATTATTAGGAGTAGGCTAGAAATAATTGAAATACAATGTGGGAATGAATATATGATTTTACACTTGGACCATAGATACTCTAAAGCAGACACAAAATCATAAACTTATTTAAAAATGTTGATTTTTGGGGATTTTTTTTTTGTAAAAATGCTTTTACATTTAGCAAACACATGCAGCTGAAGAAAAATTTGACAGTGTCTCTTCACTGAACTTTTATACGTTTTAATATCCCACTCTTCACAATCACGTTTTATTTAGGTCATCAGTTTTTGGCAGCACCTATATTTGTGAGCAACTATTTTCAAGGATGAAGCACATGAAGAGCAAGATTAGAACCAAAAAAATATCTGATGAGCACCTTGAGAATTTATTGAGAATTGCTACTACATCCATCAAACCAGATATTTATGTGTTAGTTTATCAAAGACAGTCAAATATTGCACTAGTTTTATGTTGCCCCCTTTTACCTTTATAATACAAAATGTTACAAAAAAAAAATGAAGTTTTGTTATTCAGGTACATTATCTATATAAGACCCCTTTCACACTGGGGCATTTTTCAGGCGCTTTTGGGCTAAACATAGTGCCTGTAAAGCGCCTGAAAAACACCTCCCCTGTAGCCCCAGTGTGAGAGCCTGTGTGCCTTCACACTGGGGCGGTGCGCTTGCAGGACGTTAGAAAAAGTCCTGCAAGCAGCATCTTTGGGGCGGTGGAGGAGCAGTGTATACGCTCCTGTATATATGCGCCTGCAAAGCACTTTGGTAGTGGCGCTTTTAACCCTCTATTCGGCCGCTAGCGGGGGTTAAAAGTGCTCCTCTAGCAGGCGAAAAGCGACGCTTTACCTCTAACACCCACCCTGCCCCAGTGTGAAAGTAGCCTTGGTGATTGTTAACTTGGCATCTGCCTCACATTTTCTTCTCATCAGTTATCCTTATTGTTGATATATTTTATGCCGTGTACACACGAGCTGAATTTCCGACAGAAAGAGTCCGATGGGAGCTTTTTCATCGTATATTCGGACCGTGTGTATGCCCCATTGGACTTTTTCTGTTGAAAATTCAGATGGTCTTAGAGAACATGTTCTATATTTTTCCGACGGAACAAATTACTATTGGAAAAACCGCTTGACTGTATGCTGTTCCGACGCACCAAAAACAACAAATACTCCGAAGCAAGTACGAGACGGAAGCTATTGGCTACTGGCTATTGAACTTCCTTTTTCTAGTCCCGTTGTACGTATTGTACGTCACCGCGTTCTGGATGGTCGGAATTTGGTGTGACTGTGTGCAAGCAAGACAGCTTGAGCGGAATTCCGTCGGAACTCCGGCTGAAAAACCTTCAGAGTTTATTCCGATGGCAAAGCCTGTCGTGTGTACAGGACATAATATGTGGCCCAAGACAATTCATCTTCTTCAGATGTGGCTCAGGAATGTCAAAAGGTTGGACACCCCTTCTCTAAAGTAATCTTTTGGTACTTAGTGCCTAAGGGACAATCACCTGTACAAGGGCCAACAATCAGATTGTTATCTGCTTGGGATCTTTGATTAGGTCGCATTGGCATTCAGGGCATCAGGAGAGGCAGAGGAGGGTAAGCTATGACACTGGAAGGTTTCCGCTATACATTTTGGGGGTTATTTGGGTTTTGGATGTGATTGTGAACTCATTTGATTTTCTTTTAGCAGGGAGATTCAATAATGGTAGGGTCTAAACTATTCTGGCTCTAGCAGTTCTACAAAGCTCAGCATGTATTACAATCTAAAAAAAAAAAAATGAAAAAGGAATTTAAAAATGACTTTAAAGCAAGGTCTAGGCTTGTGATTCAGCTCCATTGCTTTCCCTCCCATAATGCAGCCTTGGGTAAAAAAAATGAACGTTATTGTTTGCTTTTACCCGGGTGTCTTTGGCCAAGTTCAACAATGTCACAAGTCGTCTTCACCCTCTTCTTTCTCCTGTAGGTAAAATGAATATCTCCTAAAAGTGCACCTTTTATGAGATATTTGCCATGCATGCAGCCAGTGACATCACTGGCGCATGCGCTCTGAAGGTCCGGCATATCTTGCCGGAACTGAGGGCTCCCGGGGACATTGCGGCTCTGGCCAAACAAAGCACCGGAGCTTGTGAACCCAGAAGAAAGACAGGGGGAACATGTCAGCCCTCTCAGCTGTGACTTTACAGCCCTGGAGGGCTTTGTTCCAAGGTGAGCATTTCATAATGTGCTAGTATGTGATAGCACAACATGCCATTGCCTTGCATGTTTTTTTTTTTAACATTGGCAGTTTACAACCACTTTAATAGCTGCCGAATATTACCCTAAGCTGATTTTTTCCAGTGTTTTTCCAGTGTTGTATGAGTTAACAGCAGCTGCTGCTACTGTGCCAATTACCCATCCTCCCTTCTGCCCTCTCCACCTTTCAGAGACCTTGTACTACTGTTCTCCCACAATTCTGTGAACAAAGGAGGAGCAGATGAATGACAGGATCTCCACCACCTATTCACAGAATGTGTTGCGTTGTGGAAGAATAGTAGTACGAGGTCTTTCAATGGCAGGGAAGGACGAAGCGAATGTGTATGGGTGGCAATCTCTTCACACTAGCAGTGGCTACTGATATCCCATACAGCCCAGGAAGATAGCAGCTCAGGGCAATATCCAGCAGCTATAGATAAGGTGACATGAAATAAGGATTTTTACAAAAATGAGAAGTCTGTAGGAGAATGGTCTCCAAACTGCAGCCCAGGGGCCAGATGCTTGCCTTTATGTTGGGGCACAATTTCACCCACTGAAACCAACTATGGGGCAAAATTCCCCCCACTAACACCTACGAAGGGGCACAATTCCTCCCAATGAGACCAGCGATGGGGTACAATTCCTTCCACTGTTACTAAAGATGGGGCATTGTTTTTTTCCCACTGACATCAGGACCTTTTCTACTCCAATTGGCCACAGTCTGGCCCACCTAAAATCTGACAGACAGTAAACATGCCCTTTGTTTAGAAAGTATGGAGACCCCTGCTGTAGGTCATGGGATACACGCCACTACAAATACATGTTGTTAACCCCCCCCCACATACACATACACACTCTTCTCAAAAAATACTACATTACAGCTTTAAAAAAGTACTTATGTGTAAAAATAACATGCAAACAGAATTATCACTGAACATTTTCATGATGAATAATTTCATTATTTTCATAATTGATCTTTTAACCACAAGGCTACGAATTACATAACCCCCTCCCCCATCCCTAAACAATATGGATGATGCTTTGGCTCTTGTATACATCAATCAGACAATGCCCAAAACTTTGCCAAGCAAGATATCAATTTAGCTAACTGCTATCATCTTGTTCTAAAACCCATTGCAACAGATAAGATGTAATAATTCATTTACTTTTGTATTTGAGCATGCAAAGCTTTTATGAGTGCATGAACCGAGCAGTTTAGAACATTTAATTATCATTAATTTGTGCACAAACATCTGAGCATATGAGATGCAGACGAGGCATTTATTCCAGCGGCCAGATCTTAACCTGAGGCTGTAAAAAGCTATGTAATTTAAGACAGCTTGGCCACCATGAAAAAAAAAGCAATTCTGGGCACAGGCCTCTCTGAATTTATCTATACTGCCCGTAGGGCATCATTTTGTAACTGGTGTGTGAAACAACTATACAAATCACAGGCATCTCTAAGATTCCCCATTGAGGCTCAGCTAGGAATTAAACGACAGACCCGCTTATAATACAGAGGCAAGTGATAGGAAAGGTTTTGTTTGTAGTCTGAAGAACTCACTAAATATCTCCTTCACAGCTTCTCATAGTATCTGTTTCAAGGCAGGGCAACGGCGAGTACACATGCAGTCTGCAATCTGGGAAATCAAGTGCACCACTTAATAATAGGCTTGTCTCTTGAGGGAACAGTCGCGTTCCCCGGACAGGGAAAATCCCCATCAGAGCATGATTTGTTTACAGTGTTGAATAGAAAATAAGAAATATTACATGATCACACTCCATTTCCCATCAGTAATAAATATGACAAAACCCATCACTAGTATATTGTCTGCCTCTATAATATATTTTGATCAATATTATAATACTTTGTTTTTAACATTTATTAGCTGCTATATCCTTTTTTAAATGCTTATAAGAAATCTTTATTTTACAAATAACCATTTCATATAGGGCACCTTCATGGCACTCAGCAGAAAATGCTGGGCTTTGCTATAAGAAAGCCCAGCACTGCCTGTGTAAATCTCAGGTACAGCATCACTTAGTAAAGTCTGCTTTGTGATTTTTACCTCTCAGCAGTGGCAGCGCACCTCTGGAGGGCTTCCTTTTAAGGTAATTATTTCAGAATGTGCTAGTATGCGATACATATTAGTAGATTATGCTATTATTTTGCAAAAAAAAGTTTTTTGGGTTTTTTTTGCAGCAGTTTACTACCGCTTTGAACTCTCTGGCAGTATTCTCGAATGTGGCTCATGGTTAAATTTCAGTACCATTAGCCAAAACCCTGAGCCACGGGATTGCATCTCAGGATCCTGGTGCAGTATACTTACCTTGTCCCCAGGATCCTGCGATGCCTCTGTGCCGGGCTCCGTTTCCTGCGAGCGTTGCGGCGCATGGGGGCGGAGCCCGGCGGCAAATTTAAAAAACATAACACATACAGTACAGTGTAATCTTACAGATTACACTACTGTATGAAATCATTTCACCTCCCTTTTGTCTCCAGTGCTTTGTCCAGTGCCCTGCATGCACTTTTATATTATAAATACTGTTCTTTCTGCCTGGAAACTGGAGATTGTCCCTAGCAATCAAAAAGTGTCCCTTTACGTCAAAAGTGGTTTGAAACAGCTAGAAAACAGCGATAGTAAATTAGAACACTTGCAGAATTGAGCAATAGTGAATCGTGGGATAATTTATTTTATTATTATTATATTATTATTTTTTATAATTATTTATAGTTATTTAATATATCATAATTTCTGACTAAGCCCCGGTTCACACTGGGACGACTTGTCAGGCGACCTAGTCGCCTGACAAGTAGCGTCCCGTTCTGTGCAATGGAACCGTTATAATCAGAGCGACGCAAGTCGCTCCGACTTAGAAAAAGGTTCCTGTACGACTTTCGGGGCGACTTGCATTGACTTCTATACAAAGTCGCCGCTGAGTCGTGTCCTGGGTCGCCTGAGGCAGTCGCGCTGTAAGTCGTGCTGCCTCAGTGTGAACCGACCCTTAGCATTTCAAACTTTATCATAGCCGGGATGTCTACTAGACTCTTGTTTGGACAGATTTAAGTGTGTTATTACTAAGAATTACAGGTCTACAATATTAAACGCCAAATTTCTAAGCAAAACAATTGTACCGCATTGAGACGCAAAAATCTGACATAACCATACCACCAGGGAGGCTACAGTGATTCTAAAGGTAATTTTTTTTTTAAATAACAAACATGATATACGTACCTGCTCTGTGCAATTGTTTTGCACAGAACAGCCCCGATCTCCCTCTTCTCCGATGGCACTTCTGGCTACCCCCCCCCCCCCGAGTTGCTATGGGGGCACTTGCGCGTGCTCGCTCACAAGCTGGCTCTGTGTGTCTTTAAGATGCACAGGGGGAGATTTAAGCGCAAAACTGTGCATCTGTGCATAGTAACCAGCTTCCAGGTTTTATTGTCAAAGCCTAACTGAACAAGCTGAAGTTAGAAACTGAATAGCTACCATGCACAGTTGCACCAGCTTCTGAATGCTCCAGGTTTAGAAACTTTAGGCTTTGCACAGAGCCTTCCCCTGATCCCTCCTCACTGGCTGTGATTGACAGCAGCAGGAGCCAATGGCTCCCGCTGTTGTATCTGAGCCAACGAGGAGGGAGAGAGCCGAGAAAGCCACTGCTCTCGTGCATGACGTAATTCACCGCGTTCCGGTCTCCTGGAAGCGGGGACAGGGTACCTGTAAAAAACAGGTATCCCCTCCCCCCTCCCCACCAAAAGGTCCCAAATGTGGCACCGGGGGGAGGGGGATCCGATAAGCGGAAGTTCCACTTTTGGGTGGAACTTCGCTTTAATGCACAGAATTCATTAAGGTTAAAAAAAAAAACCATGTGTCAAAATTGTCCGATGTGTCCGCCATAATGTCGCAGTCATGATAAAAATTGCAGATCGCCGCCATTACTAGTAAAAAAAAATAATAATACGCTATAACTTTTGCACAAACCAATCAATATACGCTTATTGTGATTTTTTTTACCAAAAATATGTAGAAGAATATATATTGGCCTAAACTGAGGGAAAAAATAGTTTTTTTATATATTTTTGGGGCATATTTATTATAGCAAAAAGTAAAAAATCATGCGTTTTTTCAAAATTGTCGCTCTTTTTTTGTTTATAGCGCAAAGAATAAAAACCGCAGAGGCGATCAAATACCACAAAAAGAAAGCTCTATTTGTGGGAAAAAAAGGACGTCAATTTTGTTTGGGTACAACGTGGCACGACCGCGCAATTGTCAGTTAAAGCGACGCAGTGCCGAATCGCAAAAAGTGCTCTGGTCAGGAAGGGGGTACATTCTTCTGGGGCTGAAGTGGTTAAAGAGCACCTGTCATTTCAGATCCATCATGGCAGCGCCCGTTAGCGGGCATCCACTCACCTACTGCCGCCATGTCCCTCACCTTGTTGTGTCACCGCTGCCTCATCAACCATTCCATTAAAGTGAATGGGACTGTCGTTGAGTCAACAGCGGGTCAGAGGAGGGGCCGCTCCGGGACAGAGATGAAAGTTGCTCCTTAAAAAGTATGAATTAAATCAAGCTTTTTTTATTAGTGATTTAAATCATGATTTAAATTGTGGTTTAAATCGATTTGATTTAAGTCAAGTCCACCCTGAATATATATAATTAATATGTCTTATTTAACAGACTAAAAAGATTTTTCTTAAATGAACTGACTAAAATGATTTTTTTTTTGTTCTGAGAACAAAACTCAAAGAAATACATAAAAATAATATAGCCCATGTAAAAGAAGAGCTGTGTGTATTGAATATATTTCTGTCAATGACCCCATTGGGGAGATTTTCCCTTACTTGCCGTGCCTGTAATACCCAGACAAGAAATATGACGTGCAGTCATCACATACATCAATAAAACATTGTCAAAATTTCAAACACTTCCCCAACAATTCCACAGGATTATTGGATCAACGTGTGCATTAATGTGGAATGTATGTAGTACCAGAGCAGCCAACTGGCCGTTTGCCTAGGGTCAGCACTGTTTCTATGTACAGCCTGGAGGCAAATCTTTATGTATGAATACAAGTTACTGCCCGGAAGCATTTGCACACAGTCAATGTTAGGACAGGAGTCATAAACATGTTGGGGGTGGTTGAAAAATGTAGTTCTAGTGGAACCCTATCCAAAACATTCTTTTTAATTTATTTGTATAAGAAAAAGGCAAATCTGCTATGCCTTAGGTGTCACTAGAACAAAAAGTGAGTGTAAATCTCCCAGTGGGGACACAGACAACAAAACCTACCTACCCTGTTTCCCCGAAAATAAGACCTAGCGTGATTGTCAGTGATGGCTGCAGTATAAGCCCTACCCCCCAAATAATCCCTACCCTGTTTCCCCGAAAATAAGCCCTACCCTGAAAATAAGACCTACAAGGACTTTAACTAGGGCTTATTTAGGGGGTAGGGCTTATATTGCAGCCATCGCCGACAATCACGCCAGGTCTTATTTTCGGGGAAACAGGGTATCAGAGAATCTAATCTTTCCCTTCACTATTTAAAACTAAGTCCTGGCTGGAATTCAACATTAAAGTATAACTAAAGGCAAAACTTTTTTTTCTTTTATTTTTGGATAGAGTGGAGAGGGATTAGAATGTTTGTCAGTTTTTATTGCTCTCTGTGCCCCCATTAAAGAGATGAACCCTATTTGTTACCATTATCATTAAAAGTAAAATAAAATACCACATTTTGGGTTGTCCCCAGAAAAGTAATAGAGGGGAAATCTTCCAATGGGGACACTAGCTCTAGAGACCTGGGGGTCCCCAAGGGATTCCCCTAATTTTCAGGGGTTTCCTGTCACTTCCTGTTTGGCTATGGGACAGGAAGTGAAGGGAAATCTCTTTAATGGGGCACAGATGGCAAAAAAATATATCCCTCCTTTGCCTATAGTTCTACTTGGGCGGCACAGTGGTGTAGTGGATACGACACTGCCTGCCTGGAGTTTGCATGTTCTCCCTGTGCCTGCGTGGGTTTCCTCCGGATACTCCGGTTTCCTCCCACACTCCAAAGACATGCTGGTAGGTTAACTGGATCCTGTCTAAATTGGCCCTACAATGTATGAATGTGAGTTAGGGACCTTAGATTGTAAGCTCCTTGAGGGTAGGGACTGATGTGAATGTACAATGTATATATAAAGCGCTGCGTAAATTGATGGTGCTATATAAGTACCTGAAATAAATAAATAAAAATAAATACTTTAAACCCATGCCAGGGACATTCTATTTTAAGTTTAAGGAACATAACTGGATTCCCTTTATTTTAGGCTATTTGTATAATTGGGATTTTGAATACAACATGGGCTTTACTAAAAACCTGGGGACCAAAGTTAAAGGAACTTTGTGCTGAATGAAATACGTAGGTTGTGGTTACTTCTCCTGAAAATACTAATTTGTCAGGAAGTGTTTGGCTGAAATCTTAGTACCAGCGAAGTAAGAACCGCTGATTTGATACTGATTCTGAATAAAGTGTTACTAAACCCACAACAATAATGCAGTCTGTATATGCAGCAAAGTATGCTTGTTATACTCACTGTGGAACCAAAGGGGTTAGTCCATCGCATTGTGTAAAAAGGCTGTTTGATCCTGTCTTCTCTGATCCTCCCCTTCTTTAAATGTCCCCAATCCATCTGCTGATAACACAGAGGTTACTTTGCACGTGCTCAGTTTGGTGTGTATTGCTAGAGAATTTTTTTGTATTTTTGGAGGGTGCATGTTATCAGCACAGGGCCAATCAGCACTGTCCAGAGAGAGGGTTAGGGGTCCTGCAGCCTCATAGGACAGTCAGAGGAGAATGAAAACACCCCCTACAAGCTTTAACCAGTGCTCGGCCGGACACTGATAGAAGTCATAATACTGCTATATACTGCTGAGGAGAAAAGGTATTTAGCAGTTTAAATTCACTAAAATAGTTGCATTTTTATATTCTGTGTACTGTTGGAGATCAGATATAGTGAATGCAGGGTCCTGGGTTTAGTAACACTTTGAGTGACTCAAATGGAATTGAAACCACTGTATCTGCATGAAAACCAGGCAAATAGAATTTTTAAAAAGGAGGTTACTAGCTGCAGCCTAAGGCCTCATTCACACAGGTGTACTACATTCCCATTCAAGTCAATTGGGATGCAGTGGCTGCACAGCCACAGCTGCTGCTCCCAATTTGCCAGCCATGCGAATGCACAGCCCCAAATAGACACCGTCTGTGTTCATGCAGTCGCTGCGTCCCAATTGATTTGAATGGCACTGCCTGCAAGGGGATGCACAGAACACCTGTGCATCCCTGTGTGGGCAAACATGGCCTTCGTACGGGCGTATGCTATAGCACGCTTGCATGAACGTGACCTAAATACAGGTTTACTTTAATCAAGGCTAAATAAACGTCCCTTCATAAGTCAGCATGCATGAAATACCTAGTAAAGGAATGTCATTATTAATGTCTCTGGACTTTGATCCACTCATATCTTTTAATTTACATGAATTCTTCCTTACACTGTATGAGTATTGCGCATGATGCAACAAATTCAATGTACTCTTTTACGTCAGTAGTACAGAAATGTCATGCTTTATTCACACGTGAACTGCAGTCTGGTGCTAGCCAAGAAAGAATGAAGGGTCACTGTGGGTTTGGCATATAAACTGATCTCTAATGTCATATTGTTACTGATGAGAGATCTGACTGTGTATGGCCTCCCTAAGGCACAGTAGTGGCCTCTGCCATGTTACATAAATACTGCATTAATCTGTTACCATAAATATACATCGTACTGTAAATGCCAAGCAGACTTAGTAGAATGTCATAGCCCCTGTGAGATTCATTTTATGTTGCTCTACCATCTTAATTATAGCTAACTATTAACTAAGTGAAAATTAATAGCGCACAACACATTATTGATATCTAAAGAAGCAGGGAAGAATACTCTAAAACTTGAAATAAAAAAATACATGAAAAAATAGGGCTTTTGAAATGCTAATTAATTATTACAAGCGCTTTCATTAAAGGGGCTCCTGCGGAGACATAATTCCTTGTTTTATTGAACATCTGACTTTTCTAAAATAAAATGCAGAATATACAGAAGGAGCCGAATTCAACAATAACCCCAAACCTTTGGAATCTGATCACACATCAGGCTTTTGTGGGACAGTTTAAAATTAAGTTGATTGCATTCTTCGGGCAAGCTGCTAGTACATTAAGCCCTGCGATCAAACACACAACTTCTCTTTGTCACACCTTAAAGCGATACTAAAGATTAATATGTTTTTTTTTTGTTTTTTTTTTTTACCTTAATGCATTCCTCCCCCCAGGGGAAGAGGGGGGAGAATAGACCTGTGCACAGCTCCATCTCTTTTTCCCTCTCAACCACTTCACACAGCAATCGGGCAGCAGCAGGAGCCATTGGCCAATGCTGCTGTCAATCAAATGTAGGTAGTGGAGGAAGTGGGGAGCGCGGGTCCATAGACACTATGTGCCTCCATAGCAAACGGCTTTCTATGGGGACACATGAAGAAGAGGAGGAACCAGGAGAGCCGTCGGGGGACAGAGCAGACAAGGATCAGGGCTGTAGCACTGCACAGAGCAGGTAAGTATAACATGTTTGTTAACTTTAGTAAAAGTTAGTAAATATAAAGTGGTACTAAAGGCAGAAGGTTTTTTTTTATCTTAATGCATTAAGATAAAAAAAAAAAACCTTCTGTGTGCAACAGCCCATCTCAACCTCCCTAATACTTACCCCATCTCGATCCAGCAATGTTTCACGAGAGACTCAGCTGTCCGGGACTCTCCCTCCTCATTGGCTGAGACAACAGCAGGTGCCATTGGCTCCTGCTGCTGTCAATCAAAGTCAGTAAACCAATGAGGAGGGAGAGGGCAGGGCTGAGCCGCAGCTTCGTGTCTGAATGGACACACGGAGCTGCACCTCGGTTCGGTGTCCCTATAGCAAGCTGGAGGGAGGAGGGGGGGCGAGGGTGCCCTCGCACCGGCGAGGGACCTTAGAAGAGGAGGATCCGGGCTGCTCTGTGCAAAACCATTACACAGAGCAGGTAAGTATAACATGTTTATTATTTTTTTTTTAAAAACAAGACTTTAATATCACTTTAAAGTGAAATTTCACTGCATCTGAGCACCACAAACTAAAAATGCTGTTTAATTCATTTTTAATATTCCAAGCAAACTCACTAATTCACCTATGTCTCCATTCTTTATTTTGCTAAGAAATCACATTAAAAAAATCACTGCTTAGCATTTTTAGCTGTGGCCATCTCCAGTAAGAGCAAATGATTCATGCAGCATTTACTTTGTGGAATCCATCTGCCCAAAGCTCAGGCATACAGGCAGAAGGGTGTGCTTAGCTAAGAAAGCCCCTCCTCCACTCCTGAAGACTCCTGGGATGTATGACATCATTTGCCTAGGCATGGAAACCAGGAAATAATTGAAGAAATTAAAAAAAAGTTTAAAACAAGTAAATATGATATACTTTCCTATTTCTTTGCCAATGCTGGCAGCATTAAGGATTAAAATAGTCATAGTAAGCTAGGTTCTGAAGTTTAACTGGTGAAGCAGATATGATTCAAACTGCAAAGGTGGTCCGAGCGTAACAAGTTTTTATTGGTTGTGTTCTAGTTTTATAGGTGTTGTTTTAGTTATGTCTGCTGTATGTACGTTCGAGCCTGGGTATGCCCAATATGCTCTATTTTGTAACTTAATTGAAATACTGCCAAAAAAAAAAATTAAAAAAAAAAAAAAATGGTCAGTGTTGACTGAGAGAGTGAAGTTCCGCTTTAAATAATGATTAAAACATACTGCAGTCTTAAAGTGGAGATAGCCAAACTCTTCATGTTAGGCATTGGTTGAGATGGGATTGGACTCGGATTACCAAAATCTGCCCCACTACAAACTGAGTTGGGGTGGTAAGGGGATGCATATATTCAAAAGTTCCCTTATTTCAATCCATACATTATAGTGAGGAGATGAGCAACCAGTACATAGAAGGTCAGGAATTGACCAGGATCAATGCATTGCTCAAGTCTGTAATTCAGAGCAGAGCATGTTTTTGAACGTTCCCTCACCTTACACCCAAACCTTAAGGTCAATATTAGCAGAGCAGATACCTTTTAGTTACAAGCCTTAAATTAAAATGTAGGACCAGCATAAAAACTCTATTAAAATCTGGAGCTTTTGCTCATGCTTCAAAATTCCGATATTCCCTTATGAATGCTTGCTAAGGGCAACAGCCTTATTTTAACATGTTCTCATTACATTTACATTTCCCTGCCCCTGTAAATCCAGCTTGGAATATATTTTCCACTATGCTGCAGATAAACGAAAGGAGTCAGCTTTCCCATTGACCAATGAATGTGTGTTTGTATTAAACATCCAATCACGAGCAAGAATTTTTTTTATTTTTTTAACCCTTGCTCGTGATTGGCTATTTGATGTAAACACAGATTCAATCATAGAGCAAAGAGTAAAAAAAAATCACTGCTTTTGTAAATCACCCTTTATGTATACCGCACTTTACACCATAGGATGCGTTAGTCTGTATAAAATTTACATCCCACCATCGCTTAAAGCCACATCATCGCCTTGGCCCAAATACTTCATATATATCAAAGAGGTAATACATCTAAACAAAATACCAACAACTTCCATGAATTATTAAAGCGATGCAACATATGGTTTATTTCAATTTAGAATCCACACACATCCTACCATATGTCACTATCAGCTACTTCATTAGAGCAAAAAAAAAAAAAAAAGGGCTATAAGCAAAATTACTAGATAAAACTTTTAATAAAGTCAAATGTCTATTCACTGTTTGTTTAAATATTCTATTTGGACGCAGACATTTATTAGTTAACTGCTTAATATAACAACTGCAACACACGGTTTTATTGTTTATAGAAAGATGTAGGATGGAAGAACAGATGTGTCCCGTATTTATATAATATAGTGATTTCTGCTTTGACGGAACCTGCTTTTCATATGACACTATCATTTATCACTGGATTTGATGCATGCAAATATCAGGGGGGAGCATGCACAAAACGTCTGCTACATCTAACATGAATGGTGCTCCCACTTGCTACATGTCTTTAGGAAGAACAATTCAATGTAACCATTTTTAGCAGCATGTGGATTCTTTTTATATATTATGGAACAAGTGCATGTCCTTTGTATTATTACTGATCTCTGTCTATATTTCCTGCCAATGAAAAGAAATAAGGTGAAGGTATTGGTGGATGAATTGTACCTTAGGTCCCATCTCATTCCAGTCCATGGGCTCCCCAGCCACTGCACTGGGATCACACATAAGGGCTTCAGAATTAAGAATTGGAAGGCAATGTCTGATTTTTGAATGGGTTCTTTGCAAATTACACATGACATTAAAATGATGCAATCACAATTAAGAATAAAGATAATCGAACGATCGTACATAATCCATATGCAATCAAAATGGGCAACAGCATACCAAGAATGTCTTTTGTTTAACGCTTAGAAGTTTGAATTCCTTGTATTCTGTACATACTTGGCTAATAACACTGTGATTGCATATAGATTGTGAATGATTATCTTATCAATACCATGGCTGTCCTCCTCCCTTTTAAGGACTTACTATGAACAGCACTGAGGTGCAGAACTTTTTTTTTTTTTTTTAGTATCCCTATAGGCTCCGGTAGGATTGTCGCCTTTTCTGCCTAAAAAGAACAGCCTTAGTGACTTTTTTCTGTTAATATCATTGGCAACAAGTCCAATGTGACCACCAGACAGGCCAGGGGGTAACCCTAACCCCAGGCAAGCCACCTATTCTGCCCTTATTATAATGCCCCGCTGGGTAAGGTTCAGTTTAATTAATCAGACTGAGGGGGACATTAGGCAAGCAAACTTTCTATCAATCTGATTGTACAATCTCCTTTACAGCCACCAACTACTACGTAGTTCAAAAGTCTGTCTGATTGCACACAGATTGATTGTATAGATTAGATAGGCCCTATTATTACATCCTTTTGGTAAATCTAAAGTTTGTACAACAATTGTATGGCTGGATTGTGATGTGCATGGTGGCCCTTAGATCTTTCGACAATTATATAGTGCAAGAGCCTGCCTGGTTGGATATCAATTGATCAGGAACATTAGGTAAGTGTCTATATTACAGATTGTAAGCTCCTTGAGGGCAGGGACTATGTGAATGTATAATATAAATGTAAACGCTGCGTAATTGTTCCCTCTATATAAGTACCTGTAATAATAATAAGAGTTTTGGTAGACCCACATTTTTAAAGTGTTTATTTTCCTGTTTGTTTTTAAATAACAAACATGATATACGTACCTGCTCTGTGCAATTGTTTTGCACAGAACAGCCCCGATCTCCCTCTTCTCCGATGGCACTTCTGGCTACCCCCCCCCCCCCGAGTTGCTATGGGGGCACTTGCGCGTGCTCGCTCACAAGCTGGCTCTGTGTGTCTTTAAGATGCACAGGGGGAGATTTAAGCGCAAAACTGTGCATCTGTGCATAGTAACCAGCTTCCAGGTTTTATTGTCAAAGCCTAACTGAACAAGCTGAAGTTAGAAACTGAATAGCTACCATGCACAGTTGCACCAGCTTCTGAATGCTCCAGGTTTAGAAACTTTAGGCTTTGCACAGAGCCTTCCCCTGATCCCTCCTCACTGGCTGTGATTGACAGCAGCAGGAGCCAATGGCTCCCGCTGTTGTATCTGAGCCAACGAGGAGGGAGAGAGCCGAGAAAGCCACTGCTCTCGTGCATGACGTAATTCACCGCGTTCCGGTCTCCTGGAAGCGGGGACAGGGTACCTGTAAAAAACAGGTATCCCCTCCCCCCTCCCCACCAAAAGGTCCCAAATGTGGCACCGGGGGGAGGGGGATCCGATAAGCGGAAGTTCCACTTTTGGGTGGAACTTCGCTTTAATGCACAGAATTCATTAAGGTTAAAAAAAAAAACCATGTGTCAAAATTGTCCGATGTGTCCGCCATAATGTCGCAGTCATGATAAAAATTGCAGATCGCCGCCATTACTAGTAAAAAAAAATAATAATACGCTATAACTTTTGCACAAACCAATCAATATACGCTTATTGTGATTTTTTTTACCAAAAATATGTAGAAGAATATATATTGGCCTAAACTGAGGGAAAAAATAGTTTTTTTATATATTTTTGGGGCATATTTATTATAGCAAAAAGTAAAAAATCATGCGTTTTTTCAAAATTGTCGCTCTTTTTTTGTTTATAGCGCAAAGAATAAAAACCGCAGAGGCGATCAAATACCACAAAAAGAAAGCTCTATTTGTGGGAAAAAAAGGACGTCAATTTTGTTTGGGTACAACGTGGCACGACCGCGCAATTGTCAGTTAAAGCGACGCAGTGCCGAATCGCAAAAAGTGCTCTGGTCAGGAAGGGGGTACATTCTTCTGGGGCTGAAGTGGTTAAAGAGCACCTGTCATTTCAGATCCATCATGGCAGCGCCCGTTAGCGGGCATCCACTCACCTACTGCCGCCATGTCCCTCACCTTGTTGTGTCACCGCTGCCTCATCAACCATTCCATTAAAGTGAATGGGACTGTCGTTGAGTCAACAGCGGGTCAGAGGAGGGGCCGCTCCGGGACAGAGATGAAAGTTGCTCCTTAAAAAGTATGAATTAAATCAAGCTTTTTTTATTAGTGATTTAAATCATGATTTAAATTGTGGTTTAAATCGATTTGATTTAAGTCAAGTCCACCCTGAATATATATAATTAATATGTCTTATTTAACAGACTAAAAAGATTTTTCTTAAATGAACTGACTAAAATGATTTTTTTTTTGTTCTGAGAACAAAACTCAAAGAAATACATAAAAATAATATAGCCCATGTAAAAGAAGAGCTGTGTGTATTGAATATATTTCTGTCAATGACCCCATTGGGGAGATTTTCCCTTACTTGCCGTGCCTGTAATACCCAGACAAGAAATATGACGTGCAGTCATCACATACATCAATAAAACATTGTCAAAATTTCAAACACTTCCCCAACAATTCCACAGGATTATTGGATCAACGTGTGCATTAATGTGGAATGTATGTAGTACCAGAGCAGCCAACTGGCCGTTTGCCTAGGGTCAGCACTGTTTCTATGTACAGCCTGGAGGCAAATCTTTATGTATGAATACAAGTTACTGCCCGGAAGCATTTGCACACAGTCAATGTTAGGACAGGAGTCATAAACATGTTGGGGGTGGTTGAAAAATGTAGTTCTAGTGGAACCCTATCCAAAACATTCTTTTTAATTTATTTGTATAAGAAAAAGGCAAATCTGCTATGCCTTAGGTGTCACTAGAACAAAAAGTGAGTGTAAATCTCCCAGTGGGGACACAGACAACAAAACCTACCTACCCTGTTTCCCCGAAAATAAGACCTAGCGTGATTGTCAGTGATGGCTGCAGTATAAGCCCTACCCCCCAAATAATCCCTACCCTGTTTCCCCGAAAATAAGCCCTACCCTGAAAATAAGACCTACAAGGACTTTAACTAGGGCTTATTTAGGGGGTAGGGCTTATATTGCAGCCATCGCCGACAATCACGCCAGGTCTTATTTTCGGGGAAACAGGGTATCAGAGAATCTAATCTTTCCCTTCACTATTTAAAACTAAGTCCTGGCTGGAATTCAACATTAAAGTATAACTAAAGGCAAAACTTTTTTTTCTTTTATTTTTGGATAGAGTGGAGAGGGATTAGAATGTTTGTCAGTTTTTATTGCTCTCTGTGCCCCCATTAAAGAGATGAACCCTATTTGTTACCATTATCATTAAAAGTAAAATAAAATACCACATTTTGGGTTGTCCCCAGAAAAGTAATAGAGGGGAAATCTTCCAATGGGGACACTAGCTCTAGAGACCTGGGGGTCCCCAAGGGATTCCCCTAATTTTCAGGGGTTTCCTGTCACTTCCTGTTTGGCTATGGGACAGGAAGTGAAGGGAAATCTCTTTAATGGGGCACAGATGGCAAAAAAATATATCCCTCCTTTGCCTATAGTTCTACTTGGGCGGCACAGTGGTGTAGTGGATACGACACTGCCTGCCTGGAGTTTGCATGTTCTCCCTGTGCCTGCGTGGGTTTCCTCCGGATACTCCGGTTTCCTCCCACACTCCAAAGACATGCTGGTAGGTTAACTGGATCCTGTCTAAATTGGCCCTACAATGTATGAATGTGAGTTAGGGACCTTAGATTGTAAGCTCCTTGAGGGTAGGGACTGATGTGAATGTACAATGTATATATAAAGCGCTGCGTAAATTGATGGTGCTATATAAGTACCTGAAATAAATAAATAAAAATAAATACTTTAAACCCATGCCAGGGACATTCTATTTTAAGTTTAAGGAACATAACTGGATTCCCTTTATTTTAGGCTATTTGTATAATTGGGATTTTGAATACAACATGGGCTTTACTAAAAACCTGGGGACCAAAGTTAAAGGAACTTTGTGCTGAATGAAATACGTAGGTTGTGGTTACTTCTCCTGAAAATACTAATTTGTCAGGAAGTGTTTGGCTGAAATCTTAGTACCAGCGAAGTAAGAACCGCTGATTTGATACTGATTCTGAATAAAGTGTTACTAAACCCACAACAATAATGCAGTCTGTATATGCAGCAAAGTATGCTTGTTATACTCACTGTGGAACCAAAGGGGTTAGTCCATCGCATTGTGTAAAAAGGCTGTTTGATCCTGTCTTCTCTGATCCTCCCCTTCTTTAAATGTCCCCAATCCATCTGCTGATAACACAGAGGTTACTTTGCACGTGCTCAGTTTGGTGTGTATTGCTAGAGAATTTTTTTGTATTTTTGGAGGGTGCATGTTATCAGCACAGGGCCAATCAGCACTGTCCAGAGAGAGGGTTAGGGGTCCTGCAGCCTCATAGGACAGTCAGAGGAGAATGAAAACACCCCCTACAAGCTTTAACCAGTGCTCGGCCGGACACTGATAGAAGTCATAATACTGCTATATACTGCTGAGGAGAAAAGGTATTTAGCAGTTTAAATTCACTAAAATAGTTGCATTTTTATATTCTGTGTACTGTTGGAGATCAGATATAGTGAATGCAGGGTCCTGGGTTTAGTAACACTTTGAGTGACTCAAATGGAATTGAAACCACTGTATCTGCATGAAAACCAGGCAAATAGAATTTTTAAAAAGGAGGTTACTAGCTGCAGCCTAAGGCCTCATTCACACAGGTGTACTACATTCCCATTCAAGTCAATTGGGATGCAGTGGCTGCACAGCCACAGCTGCTGCTCCCAATTTGCCAGCCATGCGAATGCACAGCCCCAAATAGACACCGTCTGTGTTCATGCAGTCGCTGCGTCCCAATTGATTTGAATGGCACTGCCTGCAAGGGGATGCACAGAACACCTGTGCATCCCTGTGTGGGCAAACATGGCCTTCGTACGGGCGTATGCTATAGCACGCTTGCATGAACGTGACCTAAATACAGGTTTACTTTAATCAAGGCTAAATAAACGTCCCTTCATAAGTCAGCATGCATGAAATACCTAGTAAAGGAATGTCATTATTAATGTCTCTGGACTTTGATCCACTCATATCTTTTAATTTACATGAATTCTTCCTTACACTGTATGAGTATTGCGCATGATGCAACAAATTCAATGTACTCTTTTACGTCAGTAGTACAGAAATGTCATGCTTTATTCACACGTGAACTGCAGTCTGGTGCTAGCCAAGAAAGAATGAAGGGTCACTGTGGGTTTGGCATATAAACTGATCTCTAATGTCATATTGTTACTGATGAGAGATCTGACTGTGTATGGCCTCCCTAAGGCACAGTAGTGGCCTCTGCC
Source organism: Aquarana catesbeiana (assembly GCF_042186555.1). Classification (NCBI taxonomy): domain Eukaryota; kingdom Metazoa; phylum Chordata; class Amphibia; order Anura; family Ranidae; genus Aquarana; species Aquarana catesbeiana. The sequence goes on along the minus strand of NC_133327.1, from coordinate 252,533,209 downwards.
ATGTTACATAAATACTGCATTAATCTGTTACCATAAATATACATCGTACTGTAAATGCCAAGCAGACTTAGTAGAATGTCATAGCCCCTGTGAGATTCATTTTATGTTGCTCTACCATCTTAATTATAGCTAACTATTAACTAAGTGAAAATTAATAGCGCACAACACATTATTGATATCTAAAGAAGCAGGGAAGAATACTCTAAAACTTGAAATAAAAAAATACATGAAAAAATAGGGCTTTTGAAATGCTAATTAATTATTACAAGCGCTTTCATTAAAGGGGCTCCTGCGGAGACATAATTCCTTGTTTTATTGAACATCTGACTTTTCTAAAATAAAATGCAGAATATACAGAAGGAGCCGAATTCAACAATAACCCCAAACCTTTGGAATCTGATCACACATCAGGCTTTTGTGGGACAGTTTAAAATTAAGTTGATTGCATTCTTCGGGCAAGCTGCTAGTACATTAAGCCCTGCGATCAAACACACAACTTCTCTTTGTCACACCTTAAAGCGATACTAAAGATTAATATGTTTTTTTTTTGTTTTTTTTTTTTACCTTAATGCATTCCTCCCCCCAGGGGAAGAGGGGGGAGAATAGACCTGTGCACAGCTCCATCTCTTTTTCCCTCTCAACCACTTCACACAGCAATCGGGCAGCAGCAGGAGCCATTGGCCAATGCTGCTGTCAATCAAATGTAGGTAGTGGAGGAAGTGGGGAGCGCGGGTCCATAGACACTATGTGCCTCCATAGCAAACGGCTTTCTATGGGGACACATGAAGAAGAGGAGGAACCAGGAGAGCCGTCGGGGGACAGAGCAGACAAGGATCAGGGCTGTAGCACTGCACAGAGCAGGTAAGTATAACATGTTTGTTAACTTTAGTAAAAGTTAGTAAATATAAAGTGGTACTAAAGGCAGAAGGTTTTTTTTTATCTTAATGCATTAAGATAAAAAAAAAAAACCTTCTGTGTGCAACAGCCCATCTCAACCTCCCTAATACTTACCCCATCTCGATCCAGCAATGTTTCACGAGAGACTCAGCTGTCCGGGACTCTCCCTCCTCATTGGCTGAGACAACAGCAGGTGCCATTGGCTCCTGCTGCTGTCAATCAAAGTCAGTAAACCAATGAGGAGGGAGAGGGCAGGGCTGAGCCGCAGCTTCGTGTCTGAATGGACACACGGAGCTGCACCTCGGTTCGGTGTCCCTATAGCAAGCTGGAGGGAGGAGGGGGGGCGAGGGTGCCCTCGCACCGGCGAGGGACCTTAGAAGAGGAGGATCCGGGCTGCTCTGTGCAAAACCATTACACAGAGCAGGTAAGTATAACATGTTTATTATTTTTTTTTTAAAAACAAGACTTTAATATCACTTTAAAGTGAAATTTCACTGCATCTGAGCACCACAAACTAAAAATGCTGTTTAATTCATTTTTAATATTCCAAGCAAACTCACTAATTCACCTATGTCTCCATTCTTTATTTTGCTAAGAAATCACATTAAAAAAATCACTGCTTAGCATTTTTAGCTGTGGCCATCTCCAGTAAGAGCAAATGATTCATGCAGCATTTACTTTGTGGAATCCATCTGCCCAAAGCTCAGGCATACAGGCAGAAGGGTGTGCTTAGCTAAGAAAGCCCCTCCTCCACTCCTGAAGACTCCTGGGATGTATGACATCATTTGCCTAGGCATGGAAACCAGGAAATAATTGAAGAAATTAAAAAAAAGTTTAAAACAAGTAAATATGATATACTTTCCTATTTCTTTGCCAATGCTGGCAGCATTAAGGATTAAAATAGTCATAGTAAGCTAGGTTCTGAAGTTTAACTGGTGAAGCAGATATGATTCAAACTGCAAAGGTGGTCCGAGCGTAACAAGTTTTTATTGGTTGTGTTCTAGTTTTATAGGTGTTGTTTTAGTTATGTCTGCTGTATGTACGTTCGAGCCTGGGTATGCCCAATATGCTCTATTTTGTAACTTAATTGAAATACTGCCAAAAAAAAAAATTAAAAAAAAAAAAAAATGGTCAGTGTTGACTGAGAGAGTGAAGTTCCGCTTTAAATAATGATTAAAACATACTGCAGTCTTAAAGTGGAGATAGCCAAACTCTTCATGTTAGGCATTGGTTGAGATGGGATTGGACTCGGATTACCAAAATCTGCCCCACTACAAACTGAGTTGGGGTGGTAAGGGGATGCATATATTCAAAAGTTCCCTTATTTCAATCCATACATTATAGTGAGGAGATGAGCAACCAGTACATAGAAGGTCAGGAATTGACCAGGATCAATGCATTGCTCAAGTCTGTAATTCAGAGCAGAGCATGTTTTTGAACGTTCCCTCACCTTACACCCAAACCTTAAGGTCAATATTAGCAGAGCAGATACCTTTTAGTTACAAGCCTTAAATTAAAATGTAGGACCAGCATAAAAACTCTATTAAAATCTGGAGCTTTTGCTCATGCTTCAAAATTCCGATATTCCCTTATGAATGCTTGCTAAGGGCAACAGCCTTATTTTAACATGTTCTCATTACATTTACATTTCCCTGCCCCTGTAAATCCAGCTTGGAATATATTTTCCACTATGCTGCAGATAAACGAAAGGAGTCAGCTTTCCCATTGACCAATGAATGTGTGTTTGTATTAAACATCCAATCACGAGCAAGAATTTTTTTTATTTTTTTAACCCTTGCTCGTGATTGGCTATTTGATGTAAACACAGATTCAATCATAGAGCAAAGAGTAAAAAAAAATCACTGCTTTTGTAAATCACCCTTTATGTATACCGCACTTTACACCATAGGATGCGTTAGTCTGTATAAAATTTACATCCCACCATCGCTTAAAGCCACATCATCGCCTTGGCCCAAATACTTCATATATATCAAAGAGGTAATACATCTAAACAAAATACCAACAACTTCCATGAATTATTAAAGCGATGCAACATATGGTTTATTTCAATTTAGAATCCACACACATCCTACCATATGTCACTATCAGCTACTTCATTAGAGCAAAAAAAAAAAAAAAAAGGGCTATAAGCAAAATTACTAGATAAAACTTTTAATAAAGTCAAATGTCTATTCACTGTTTGTTTAAATATTCTATTTGGACGCAGACATTTATTAGTTAACTGCTTAATATAACAACTGCAACACACGGTTTTATTGTTTATAGAAAGATGTAGGATGGAAGAACAGATGTGTCCCGTATTTATATAATATAGTGATTTCTGCTTTGACGGAACCTGCTTTTCATATGACACTATCATTTATCACTGGATTTGATGCATGCAAATATCAGGGGGGAGCATGCACAAAACGTCTGCTACATCTAACATGAATGGTGCTCCCACTTGCTACATGTCTTTAGGAAGAACAATTCAATGTAACCATTTTTAGCAGCATGTGGATTCTTTTTATATATTATGGAACAAGTGCATGTCCTTTGTATTATTACTGATCTCTGTCTATATTTCCTGCCAATGAAAAGAAATAAGGTGAAGGTATTGGTGGATGAATTGTACCTTAGGTCCCATCTCATTCCAGTCCATGGGCTCCCCAGCCACTGCACTGGGATCACACATAAGGGCTTCAGAATTAAGAATTGGAAGGCAATGTCTGATTTTTGAATGGGTTCTTTGCAAATTACACATGACATTAAAATGATGCAATCACAATTAAGAATAAAGATAATCGAACGATCGTACATAATCCATATGCAATCAAAATGGGCAACAGCATACCAAGAATGTCTTTTGTTTAACGCTTAGAAGTTTGAATTCCTTGTATTCTGTACATACTTGGCTAATAACACTGTGATTGCATATAGATTGTGAATGATTATCTTATCAATACCATGGCTGTCCTCCTCCCTTTTAAGGACTTACTATGAACAGCACTGAGGTGCAGAACTTTTTTTTTTTTTTTTAGTATCCCTATAGGCTCCGGTAGGATTGTCGCCTTTTCTGCCTAAAAAGAACAGCCTTAGTGACTTTTTTCTGTTAATATCATTGGCAACAAGTCCAATGTGACCACCAGACAGGCCAGGGGGTAACCCTAACCCCAGGCAAGCCACCTATTCTGCCCTTATTATAATGCCCCGCTGGGTAAGGTTCAGTTTAATTAATCAGACTGAGGGGGACATTAGGCAAGCAAACTTTCTATCAATCTGATTGTACAATCTCCTTTACAGCCACCAACTACTACGTAGTTCAAAAGTCTGTCTGATTGCACACAGATTGATTGTATAGATTAGATAGGCCCTATTATTACATCCTTTTGGTAAATCTAAAGTTTGTACAACAATTGTATGGCTGGATTGTGATGTGCATGGTGGCCCTTAGATCTTTCGACAATTATATAGTGCAAGAGCCTGCCTGGTTGGATATCAATTGATCAGGAACATTAGGTAAGTGTCTATATTACAGATTGTAAGCTCCTTGAGGGCAGGGACTATGTGAATGTATAATATAAATGTAAACGCTGCGTAATTGTTCCCTCTATATAAGTACCTGTAATAATAATAAGAGTTTTGGTAGACCCACATTTTTAAAGTGTTTATTTTCCTTTTCCATAAAAGTGCACAGCACCTTGAAAATCCCATATCTTATTTTTTTCTTATTGGTTTTTGGTAGACCCAAAGTCAATTGTGCCATCAACTGTGTAGTACAAGGGCCTGCTTGATTGGGTAGAAAGTGAATGTGTGTTTAGCTATGTCCTTATATTACATGGTTTTGGTAAATCTAAAGGAGATTGGAGGATTTGTTTTTTTTGTGTGTAGGGTCAGCTTTATGGAGATCGTACAGTCTGATTGTATAGTGTACAGTAACCAGGGAGGGGAGAATGGATGGATGGATGGATGGATGGATGGAGGAATAAAAGAAAGGAAAGAAGGAGGAAAGGATGGATGGATGTATGCAGAGATCAATAGAAGGATGGATGGATGGATGGATGGATGGATGGATGGATGGATGGATGGGCAGATGTATGGAGGAAGGAAGGAAGGAAGGAAGGAAGGAAGGAAGGAAGGAAGGAAGGAAGGAAGGAAGGAAGGGAAAGAAGGAAGGAAGAAAGGAAGGAAGGAAAGGAAGGAAGGAAGGAAGGAAGGAAGGAAGGAAGGAAGGAAGGAAGGAAGGAAGGAAGGAAGGAAGGAAGGAAGGAAGGAAGATAAATAGAAGGAAGGAAGGAGGGATGAAAGGAATGAAAGAAGGAGGAATGAATGGAAAAAAAAAAGGAAGGAAGGATGGAAGGATGGATGGATGTATGGAGGGATGGAGGGACAGATGTATGGATGAATGGAAGGAAGGAGGGATGTATGGAGAGATGAATGGAAGGAAGGAGGGATCTATGGAGGGATTAATGGATGGATGGAAGGAGGTATGGAGGGCTGTATGGAGGGACTGATGGATGGAAGAAGGGATGAACAGATGGATGGATGGATGGATGGATATAGGGAGGGATGGATGTTGAGGTGACTGTATAGAGTGTGAGTAGGTGTGAGGCACTGACCTTGTTTTCTCCGGACCGGCCTCTTCCTCCCACTGCAGAAGCGGACTTTACTGAAGACCCCCAGGACATGCCTCTCACACAGGGACCGGCCGTCCTTGCTGGGACTGGTCCGTCTCTTGGACGTACATACCCGGTCACTGTTGGACTCCCTGGCCTGTCTCTTCTGTCGGATAAGAGAGCTGGCTATAGCCGCAGCCATGGTGGGTGCAGGGAGCAGGTGGGGGGGTCGGGACCCCCTAGAAGAAGAGCTTTGTGTTTATGGAGAGGAGTAGTGCCAGTTTAGAGGAGAGCTGGGTTGTAGGTGTGCGGAATCCTCCCCATACTCTTCTCCAGGATGATGGAGGGGAGGGGGGATCAGGACTTCCCCATCACTCCGCTCCTGGAAGATCCCAACAGGTCAGTAGAGGCTGGAAGTCATCCTGGAAGATCCCGGAGAGGGGTGACAGTGTATTCCTAGGAGAGCCCTGTGTAGTATGGTAGACATCCTTCTCTATGGGGGGACACATCCCGGGTCACCCACATCACACCCCCCCACATCCATGTCAGCTCTGCTAATGTCAGAAGAAGGGGGAGGGCGTCCCAGGTAGGGAGCAGTAAGGATCATCCACCATTCACACTGCACAGCCCTCCTGTCATGTCCTGGGATCTCAGCATGACATTAAAGTGCGGGCGGCCCCCTCGGCACTGGTGACAGAGGAGGAGGAGGAGGAGGAGGAGGAGGAAGCAGGGACACTCCACGTCCACTCACACGGAACACGGAGCAGGAGGGAGATCAGAGCCTTCATCCACCCGAGCACCGCACATCTCTGTCTCTCTCAGTCCTCCTGTCTCCCCTATCTGGCCTCTCTACGCAATCCTACGTGATCGAGGTTTGGATGAGAAACTCTCACCGGCAGTCCGAGGGAACTGCAGATCATATCCAGCCTGTCACCGCTACGGACTATGGAGCCGACATCACCACTTCCATCACTCAGCTGGCACATGTCCTGCAACACAGTCTTCCATGTACCTGTGTACACATAGCTATGTACCAATAGAACTACATCTGTGTACCCACACTTACGCACACTTGTGTACCCATATCTATATACATACATCTGTCTATCCATATACCTATATCTGTACCAATATCTATATATCTACATCTATGTACCCATATCTATAAACATACATCTATGTACCAATATCTATATACCTACATCTATGTACCCATATCCATATACCTACATCTATGTACCAATATCTATATACCTACATCTATGTACCCATATCCATATACCTACATCTATGTACCAATATCTATATACCTACATCTATGTACCAATATCCATATACCTACATTTATGTACCAATATCTATATACCTAGATCTATGCACCCATATCTATGCACCCATATCCATATATCTACATCTATGTACCCATATCTATGTACCAATTTCTATATACCTAGATCTAGGTACCCATATCTGTGTACCCATATCCATATACCTACATCTATGTACCAATATTTATATACATAATGTACCTACATCCATGGTGTACCTATATCTGTGTACATAGGCTTGCGCACAGGGTGTGCCAGGTGTGCCTGGGCACACCCTAATCACCCTGTGCTGGGCAAATTCCCCCTGCTGCTTGGCTGCAGAGAAAGGGACTGGGGAATCTCTGTCCTCAATCCCTTTCCCTGTCTCAAAATGAGACATCAGGGGTCTGTTTAGACCCCTGGTATCTCACCAAAGTCCCCCAATGGGGCTCCTAAAAAAACAGTGTAAAAACAATAAAACAATATTGTGAACAAATATTGTAAGAAATAATAAAACTGTAAAAAAGTAATAAGAAAATATAAAATATAAACTACTGACACCGTGCCCTGCTCTACTGACACAAATATCTGCCCTACTGACATTGTCCATTGCTCTACACGCGCATGTGCTTTGGGGTGCACACTCTAATGTAATAGGCTGCGCACACCTATGTCTGTGTACCAACTTTTATTTATCCACACCTATGTACCCAACATCTGTGTGCCAATATCCATGTACCTACATCCATGGTGTACCTACAGTGCCTTGAAAAGGTATTCATACTCATTCATACATTCCAATGGGCAGGAGCTGTGTAGGAGCGCTGTATACAGCACTCCTACACCGCCCCAAAGATGCTGCTTGCAGGACTCTTTTTCTCGTCCTACAAGCGCACTGCCCCAGTGTGAAAGCACTCGGACTTTCACACTGAGGAGGCATGGGAGGCAGTTATCAGGAGCTTTACAGGCGTTTGGTTGTAACATGACAAAATGTGGAAAATTTCAAGGGGTATGAATACTTTTTCAAAGGACTGTATGTGTACCAATATCTACATAGCCACATCTGTGTACCCATATCTGCGTACCAACACTTATATACCCACATTTGTGTACCAATATCCATGTGCCTACATCCGTGATGTACATATATCTGCATACCAACACCTATGTACCCACATTTGTGTACCAATATCCATGTGCCTACATCCGTGATGTACCTATATCTGTGTACAAACATCTATGTACCCACATTTGTGTACCATTATCCATGTGCCTACATCCGTGGTGTACCTATATCTGTGTACAAACATCTATGTACCCACATTTGTGTACCATTATCCATGTGCCTACATCTGTGGTGTACATATATCTGTGTACAAACATCTATGTACCCACATTTGTGTACCATTATCCATGTGCCTACATCCGTGGTGTACCTATATCTGTGTACAAACATCTATGTACCCACATTTGTGTACCATTATCCATGTGCCTACATCTGTGGTGTACATATATCTGTGTACCAACATCTACATACCTACATCTGTATGCCAATATCTATGTATACTATATCTGTGTACCAACATCTACATACCAACATCTATGTACCCACACGTGTGTACCAATATCCATGTACCTACATCTGTGTACCAACATCTTGAGTATAATATTTGCAGACAGTCTTGCATGTGTTATACATCACCTTGGCAAATGATTTACGGGCCTTTTAGTAATTTTACATACTTGCGTGAATTCATTTCTGACATGTCACAATGGGCAGCAATGGTATCATATTTCAAAAAAATTGCTACTTTTTATCAATAAAACAGTATGCATCTAAACCCCCCAGAAAATGTAATATATTGCAGCTTACCAATCCTAAAATGAGGTGGCTGCATTGGATTTCTTTTTTTAGGCTTCTTTTCCTTAATTTTTACTTGGTGATCTGGCAAGTAAGGCTTAATGTACACTTGGCCCCCATTTACCGTGGGTATGAGAAAACGCAAAATGTGGCAAAATCGTGCTGCAGTTTTGCCGCAGCTGGCGGTCTAAATGTTCCTATCCACACGATTTTTCTGCGTTCAGGAGTGGGACGTTGATCCTCACCTAAGCGCAGCAGCTCCTAAACTCTGCTAATAGCCTATGTTTACATTGACGCATAGGCTTTCATGGAGTTGAACTCAAGTTTAGGAGCAGTTAGTGTACATGAAGCCTAACACTCCTGCTGTATTTGGGTGGCTCCTCTATCTATGGAGAAGAAAACTAGTCACCCTCAGACAGCAGCATTGTTAGCCTGTGGAGAGGGGAGTGTTAGATGGACAAATAGATTTAGATGGACTTTATATAAGAGAATAACACATTAAAACAACACAGCTAACACTTTTTGAGCGGATACAGAAATGTTTATTTTTCCTTTTGGGATAAAGGTTTGACATAAATTAATAAAAGCTGACCATTGTAAGCACCCCTGTCAGTGTTAAAAAATAATTTCAGGCATAGTATATTCTTACATGGTTACATAGGCACAGCATGGACCAATATAACTGTGTATATACCACACCTGGATGATGCCAGTGGAATATGGAAATCACTGAAGTAGACACCACTACTCCACTTGCTTCTGGGTCCTGTGCTCAGAGGCTGGCATGATGCATTGTGTAATAAAGAGGTATTGTAAAGTGCTCTCTGATTGAAGGAAGTGGTGAGGTGGGGTAGTGACATCATAGTGACAGACTACTTTGTATATCTTTGTTATTTTGCCCATTGTTAAACTTTAACCAATTCCTGCCCTGCCTAAATACAAATGACGACCGGGCAGGACATTCTTTTTTTTTTTTACGTACTGTCACCAGTCAGTGTCCCACATCACTGGCACATCAGTTATATGATAACGCTGTACTGCACTAGTGACAGTATGTAAAAAAATCCAGTTTAATTAATTACAATTTCAAAAAATTCACCATGCCTCCCTTACTAAATACCTTGCACTTCTTTCCAAAAGAAGGGTTATTTAGGGGATATTTGTACTGTCCTGGAGTTTTCGGGCCTCAAGAAATGAGAGAGGTCATCAGTACATCAAGACTGATCGATTTTCAGATTTATATATATACTGTATCATAGATTGTGGACTCTATAACTTTAACACAGACTAAATAATATACACTGATTTGGGTTATTTTCACCAAAGAAATGTAGCAGAATACAGTTTGGCCTAAATTTATGAAGAACAATTATTTATTTGCAAAAATACGTTTATTTTTTTTCAATTTTTTTTGTCTTTTTTCGTTTATTTAGAAAAAAAAAAAACAGTGGTGATGAAATACCACCAAAAGAAAGCCCTATTTGTGTGGAAAAAAATGTCAAAAAATGTCATACGGGTACAATGTTGCATGACTGCGTAATTATCATTTAAAGTGCAACAGCGCGTAAAATTGGCCTGGGCAGGAAGGGGGTAAAAGTGCCCGGTATTGAGGTGGTTACAATGACATTGCTCAGGCTGGGTTGATTTCATCAGTCTGCTGCAGACAAGAGGAAGCTCAGTCTCCTCTACTCCACTGATCAAACTGCTACGTTGCAACATTTGTAGCAAGTCACAAGGTGAGAGGCTGCAGAGGACTGACCTGTGTCAAACATATGTCTTCAAAGGCAAGAACTAAACGAGACACTAGGTTTTATATGATTGGGTCCTCTCTGAATCAGCATCTCAGTCCAGAAAGTCATTACTGAGCCTGGATAATGGCTGAAAAAATGGTACTGTCCTTCTGGAGAAAAAAGGCATTGTCGGAATACTGTGATCAGTCTAAAGTGGTAGTAAAGCCCGCTTGGTGTTTTTTACCTACCTATATTAGGCTTAACTGTAGGTAAAATGAATATCTCCTAAATGTGCACCATTTAGGAGATATTCAGAGTGCATGCAACCTGTTACGTCAGCGGTTACGTCCAGCATATCTTGCCAGACCTTCAGAGCTTTGTGTTGAAACTGAGGGCTCCCGCACACATGCCCAGGAGTGACGTCATCGTGGCTCTGGCCAATTACATAGCCAGGAGTGCACAAACCCAGAAGAAAGACCGGGGGAAGATATCAGCACTCTCAGCAATGACAGCGCGCTGATAGAAGGCTTCATTGCAAGGTAAGTATTACTAGCACATCATGCAATTACCTGACAGGTGTTTTTTATTTTTTTTTAAGCAGCAGTGGTTTACTACCGCTTTAAGGGTACGTTCACATTGGAGGCGGGTTAGAAATCGTGCAAGTTCAGCACGATTTCTAATCCGCATTTCATTGTGATTTCGGGGGTGATTTGAAAGACATCTGTGTGGGTTCATGCACAGATGTCTATTGAAATCGCCCCTGAGGTCGACAAAAGTAGTTCAGGAACTAATTGGTGCGGCACCGCAAAGTCAGCGTTACACCGATTCGGACGGTGCCGTTGCTGGCAATAGGCTGCGATTTGGCCCTGATGTGAACGGGGGCTGAAAGGTAATAAATAGCTGGATGTGTTGCAATTACACAATACCTAACATGTATGCACTAAACATGAAAATATGAAGGCGATGCTAGGTCTGAGGGTAAGAAAGTGTTAATTAATATACTTCTTTTTTTTTTTCATTTTCTTAATCCAATTGGGAGCATAGTGCAAAGTGCACGTCATCATAATATATTGCCAAAAGACATATGATTGATTGATTTCATTGCACACAGAAGTCTGTGTTCTCATATGATCTCTCCTTTGAGCACCTGAACCCGCAGCAACTTTTCTTGCCAGCTTGGTTGTTGTTTCCCGTGACAAATGCAGAGTAAAAAATTGCTTGTAGGAAATCCCTGCAATCAATAAAGTGGTCATCGAAAAACTCTATCTCAGGCCTGAATAGCTGGATTTATATTAAGGTTCCCTTCTCATATTAAGTATAGAACTATTCTACTTTATGAAATCTGATGGAGGGACCTCTAATAAAATCCCCTGTGAATGCACTAATGCCTTAAATAGCTCTGGTGGTGTTAGTTTAATTGTCTCTGTTTTCTACAAAAATAATACTTATTATATGATCTTATTATATATTATATATGATTATGAGATATATCAGGGTTTTTCAACCAGTGATTCTCCAGAGGCAGTGGCGGCTGGTGCTGGAGTATTTTGGGGGGGAAGCGGGCCCCTCTAGGTCCGCACTCGCCCTACAGCGGAGCCCTCCAGCTGTCATGGGTCCCCTGGTGCCCGGTGCTGCAGCTTCTGTTTTGGCCCGGTCTTCTTTCTGGGTTCCGGGTCTTCCTGTCCTGATTGGCTGGGAAGGCGGAAGCAGATTTTCTGGTATTTTAGGGTGGGAGGGTTCGATGTGCAGTGCTCTGACAATATGAAACTGGCCAATTGGGGCCTCGGGATGTGGTCACATGCTTGTGAGGGGGGTGACGGACCCCTGGTAGAGACTTGTTGGTCCAGCGCCCCGCACAGTGCACGGCCATACAGATGGTGCAGGCTGAAGGGGGGGGCCCTGCACCCCTTGTGGACCGGCCTTCACTATCCAGAGGTTAACAGTGGTCCCTCAAGTAATGAGAAATTTCTGCCAATCAGGTACGTTCCCACTGGCACCAGTAATCTTTTTAGCTATCTGTAAGGGGGGTAAAGTATAAGTATAAGGAACATTCTTCCCACTGACCATCACATTAATGTAACATGAGCTGTAGATATAGTAATTTTTAGCAGGGCTTCCCTAAACTGGAAAAGGTTCAGATTTGCAGAGATATAATATATACTGTATGGTTGATATGATATGGTTATATCAATGAAATAGTCAACTGCATAAATATTACTATACATGGTAACTGTCATGTTCCCTTATGCCGCTGCATATTGTAGGCTCAGTGCTTTCTCTCTCTTTTAATCTTTTAAAACTTTTTTCCTTGAATGTTGTACATTTGTGGTCAATGCAGATGAATCTGCTTATTTTGACCCTTTCATATTCATGTCATCAAAAAATAAGGGTCTATTTACACTATATGAGTTGAGCTGCACTGGGTTGCATTACCCAATACAATCCTAACACATAGGCAAGGCAATTGGCCTTAATCCTCATGAGTTCTGTTCATACCATTGAGCTGCAGTGGTGTGCACTGAAAAAAGTAGGACGTAGTCCACTGCAGTGAATAAAGATGAATAAAATGTAATTTTGTGACATTTCAGTAATGTTGATAAAGCATTGTGTCATTACAACACATTAGCACCGCACCCTTCTTAGTGGACACTTCTGTAGGTCAGAAGGCAGGCTCTGTGAAATGTAAGACACAGGAATGTCTATTTACAGGGCATAGTGAATATGTGTCACAGAATTCAAGGAAGTAAATGTGTGGGGAAGAAGTTTACAAACATCAAGATCATACAGATTAATAGGAGCAGGCTAGACATAACTAAAAATTAAATGTGGAAATAAATATATGATTTAACAAATTTACCATACAATTTACCATAGATATGCTTTAAATCTTCATAGAAGTTAACCATGAATGAGGAAACATCAGGACTGTGTTTTCATATACCTTTCATTATAGAATGCTTTGCTTCATGTAGTTTAAATAAAATATACTAGGTATGTGTTAACTGCAAGCCCATCTAATACATATCTGGGGAAGCACATTAGCAAAGTGTTTAGCACTTCCACCTAGCAGCCCTAGAGTCATCAGTTCAAATCCCAACCACAGCACCACCTGCACAGTGTTTGCATGTTCTCCCTGTGCCTATTTGGGGTTCCCTCTGGTTTGCTCCCACGTTTTAAAGACATGCTTCTAGGTTAATTGTCTTCTGTCTAAATTGGCCCTAGTATAAGCGGTCCCCGGGTTACAAACAAGATAGGGTCTCTAGGTTTGTTCTTAAGTTGATTATGGTTGTAAGTCGGAACAGGTAAATTTTTTAAGTGTAGCTCCAGCCAATAGAACTATTTTTAAGCTTTTTGGAAGGGTTATCATCACCTCTGTAACCATGGGCGTCCGCAGAACTTTTTTCAGAGGGGGGCATCATTTTAGGGTCGCCCTTTTCAACAATGTCATTATCACATTATTATGGTCAGAGACTGCAGACGTAGTACAGTCCCTAGGATTAGTAATGGATAATGGCCAACAGGCCCTCTTACCAGACCCAGCGAAACTACAGCAGTGATCCCTGGACGATCGCTCACTCTGGGTTTCCCGGGAGCAACTCTGGTCAGTAGTGTAGCATGCCTGTACCCTGGCAGTAGCTCAGTCTCTCTCCCTCTGGTGGTGCTGGGCAGCGTGGCTCTCTGGTGGCGCTGGGCAGCGTGGCTCTCTCTCTGGTGGTGCTGGGCAATGTGGCTTTCTCTCTGGCTTCTGCCCAGCACACTCCTCGTTCTTTGTCCTGTAGCACTCTCTCCCTCGGCTTTTTTTCAGGCTGCAGTCTGTCAATCTCTCTTGATTGAGCTGTAGCCTCCTCCCAGTGGCAAATGGGGCTGGGAATCTTTGGGACTACATGCCCCATGGTGCTCTCCTCTCCTAGTCTCCTTTGATTGGCCCTCAGTTATGGCCAACAGGGAAGGAACGGAGCGGGCAGGAAGCTAGGTGGGGAACCTGGTAAAAGCCAGCATCTCTTCTTCCTGACAGGAGAAAGGGGGGGGGCGAGTGGGGGAAACCTCTGATAGTCTGCCTTTCTCCTGTCACAGCACCGCCGAGCTCTCTGCTGGACTGAGCAGGGAAAAGAGCCCGAAGTCACACTACATTAATGGGGGGCTTAACAGCACCTTAATGGTGTCACCCCACTGGCGGGTGGCACCCGGGTGTGGGCTGCCCGCACCCTGATAGTGACACAACTGTGCTGAATTTAAGATCCGATCCCTGATTCCAGGGGGGGCACTTGACCCCCCTTGCCCCTATCTGCGGACGCCCATGTCTGTAACATTTGTTTTGCTGTCTGTGTCCCTGTTTAGAAGATTTCACCTCACTTTCTGTCCCAATGACAATTAGATTTTGAAAAATTTGGGTTGTTGTGGAAACAAGCCTTGGTGATAAAAGCTCAGTGGAGGTACCTTTTCCCCATAATAGCTCTTACAGGAGAGAATTTCCCTTCCTAGTGGTAGATTTCATCTCACTTCCTGTTGTCTCCCTCCATTTGTAAGTAGGAGTCGTTTGTAAGTTGGATGTTTGTAACTAGGGGACCGCCTGTATATGTATGAATGTGAGTTATGGACCTTAGATTGTAAGCTCCTTGCAGGCAAGAACTGACATGTTGTATAATATATACTGCACATATGTACTAAAGTGATGTCACTATACAGTTCCTGTAGTAATAATGTACAAACACATTTACAATTATTTAAATTTTAATTTTGACTGGAGTGTTTTTATAGGCTTGAAGAGACAACTTCAGCTGTTAGTTTTGGTCGATAATTATTGGAAACTCATGGCTACTTAAATGTCTTGAGTGTTGATCATTGATCCCTGTAGTAACATGAAAAGTTCCCAACTCCCCTCAGCTGGTAAATATTATCAAGACCCCCACTCTTAGATAGACCTAAGTGAAAAATGTACATGATCAGTCATTGTTGGCCTAAATATTCTAGTTACCTAGTTATGCTGACCCACTGGCTAAAGGTGAAACAAACAAAAAAATGCGAGCAAGCAAAAGTTATATTGCAGAAAAGACACAATGGGGTTGATTTACTATAAGTAAAGAGGCTGTTCAGTTTGCAAGGGAATTTTCACTTTGCATAGTGAATCTGATTGTATGGATGTATAACCACCTACCACTGGGGTGTTCCCACTCCTTCTGTTGCATTTTTATGAAACAAAACTAAATGGTAACACATCATCATGGCCTCACAACCAGACATGGAAACTCATGTAAAGTGGAGCTTGAGAAATATGAGAAATGGGTCTATAGCACTGAACCAAATGCAAGTTTTAGGTAGACTGATGCTTTAATATTTGTAGATTGCTCAACATAAAAACAAATCAAACTGTTCAGAGAAGGAAGATTCATTGCTGCTGACAAGGGTATTTTTAATAATTCAGATTGTGCCATATGTGAATTATCCAACAGAACTTCAATCCAAGTTTGTCAAAGCATTGAAGATTGCTGGCAACTGTTGTCTGTACAAGATGCTTATCTCTATCAAGGAGACACAGCAGCAGATTTGAGAAAAATGTGAATTCTGTTGACTGACTATAAACAGGAACATCAAATAATGAATTCAATATAGCAGAAATCGTCTAACAAACATTTCAGATATTATCTATATTACTTTAGGAAACCACAAAATGTACAAATCTGTCTTTTGACAGATCTGTCTTTGGATACAACATGCATGCATTCAAACACCAAATCCTATTAAAGTCTTCATTGGGATTTGAAATAACTAGAAATCTTGATCCTCAGCACTCTACCATCCTTCCATGTTCATATGTCCGTTTCTACTGTCTATTCTGCTCCATTTTCCAGTCTGTCTAATTAATTACTACAGTGCGGACCACGAGGTGCAGATCATGAGGTGCGTTTTCAGGCTGCAAAGGCTTTGTTGCTTGCCCACATCATTAGCCCATTTTAATGTCTATGGGGGCATCAGCAGAGAACGCTGGATGAGCCTTAGTAGAGGAGAGTTAATCGGACCTTTTGAGAATCATTGTCATATTACTTTTATTTTTCCTCTGATAAATTGATGGCAAAGGTATCTACTCCAAAAGTTGACTGTTATCAAGTTATCACGTAGTACCTTCAGGAAGGCGTTGGTACATGACTGAGGATGGCAAATTGGACCTTTACAAAGTCTCTGGCTACCCTTAGTGCTAGTTCTCAGCCCTGCTCTATAGTAGGTACAAACTAAAATTCAAAGTCAGCAAAATAGACTGTTTGGTCTTAATACCAATTTAGACTGTTGTTCAAGCTAAACTTTAAAAGGAAATATCTGCCACTTTTGTACTGAACTGAGAAAGATGAACGAGATATGTACTGATGATGTTTGAGTTTTCTAAACAAAGATCATATTAGCTTTTTTTTTTGCTTTATATTAAGCAAGGAGGCAGGATGAGATATTCTTCTGACTGATTCAGCTTTGTGTATATTCTGAACTTGAATTATTGGGCTTTGTAAACAGGATTTTGAAAAAAGTTTACAGCGCAACCCGCTGGTTACAAATTGTGATATATTTATGTAGTGCTCACTCCCGTAGGAGCCGCTGGATTTCTCACAGGCTCAATAAACAGTCCAGGGGAGGTTGTTTTCTTTTGTTTATTTAAGAGATAACTTGGATAGGGCATAGGGATGCGTGGGATGCCCAGAACTGAAGAATTTGAATAACTTTGTGGACCTGCTAATGTTTATGACTCCTGATAACTGACTTACAAAAGGTGCTGTCCACCCGCGGAAGCAATGGCACAATTACTATAGCAGTAACAAAAAGATTCCACAAAAAGTTCAGGTGCTATTCCTTGTAGGAATGCCCAAAGCAATGGCTACTGCTGTCCCAAGCTAGAGAAATGGGGATGCTTTGGGCTGCTTTGTGCACTAAGCCTTCCCCCAGACCTGGACACGTAAAGTAATGCAGCTTTATTGTACTCTCTAGATAAGCATTGGGTAGGTAGAAGTGGAACTTACTCACTCAGTCCCTCAAAGTAATTCCTGAAATCCAAGAGGCTGCTGAAGAGGCACATTGCTACACATGCCTGCACTTGATTTCAGGGTGTCTTCAGCTAAGCCTAGCTGAGTCAGATAAAGGGAGTGAGGCTTCCAATGACTACTTCTCTCTTTTCCTCTAGCTCAAACTTTCTCCTTCTGGCTCTCCTTTTTTCCAGGGACAGAGCCCCCAAGCATAGGGGTCTCCTCCAGATAACTGGACCCTGGACTCTGCACACTGACTGCCAGACTTCTGACTATATATGAGACTGTTCCCCCTCATACTGAGTCTTGCCCTCTCAGGGATTGGTGGGAAGCCCACAAATAAGGCTGCAGCTTCTGTTCCTCCACCCTTTAATTTCCAGAACTATCCAGTACGTTCTAGAAGCACTGCGCCGTCTAAACAATTAACCCCTGCTCCTCTGCCTACAGAGGAGCCAACTACATTTACCTACAGTTAGCAACTCTAAGGGTGCTCTATTTATGTCTTACTTCATATTTTTCTATATGCTAAAAAATGGGGGAATTTTTTTTTTTAAATGTTCAAGTTTAGTCTCGAATATTATAATAAAGTATAATAAAAAATAAAATACAATTCCTCTTTAAGAAATTGTCTTGCCTTACTATAGCTGTAATCAAGTATGCTTTAGATTTCTAAACATGAATGTATTAAAGTGAACACAAGACAAAATAATTCCATGACATCCTCAGGGTGGAAGCTGCCATTATCCAACTCCTGGCTTGCACACTAGTTCTGTTTTAGTAATGTAATTCACAGTGACATTGAATGTGTTCTGCTTTGCTGCCCTGGAACTAGTATGTTGGCCCGGGAGTTAGGGAATGATTGCTTCCATTTGATGCTCCCCTCACTAATGCTTTGCTTTAAGACAAACTCCCTTTAAGCAACAAAAGCGGAACTATAACTTGGAAGGTTATTAAAAAAAGATATCAAGCAGAATCAGATTTGTTGCTAGGGTCAGTGACATGCTTTCACAGTTGCTTTTTTAAAAGAACCCCACTGTGATCAACTAGACATATGCCTAAAAATATTACCAGTAATCAGGCCAAAAGTTATAAAACTAATATTTAAAAAATCCTCGGTGCAGTTAAGCTTGACTTTTTACCTTTACTGAAATTTGAAGTTTAGGCATCCTATTCTTAGAAATGCTAATTACATTTTTGGATCGCATTGTAAACTTTCCAGTTTTGCTACACAGTTACATAATAGTTTTTTTTCTAAGTTCTAAGGCAAAAAAAATTACAGGTATACCCTACTTTTATGCCTGTAAAGCTGGAAAGTGCAAAATCAGGCTGCCTTCTGCATAGAAACCAATGAGCTTCTAACCCCAGCTTGTTCAATTAAGCTTTGATAATAAAACCTGGAAGCTCATTGGTTTCTATGCACAAGTGAGCCTGATTTTGCACTTTCCAGCATTAGTAAATAAACCCCATTGTGTACTTAAAAGTGGGGTATGCCTGTATAGTAACTTATATGGGTAGGGGCAATGAGAATCCTTGCATTGGCTCTCCCCCATAAGCTACGACGTGTGAGATTTATATAACATATTCAGAAACAGCCTAAAACATATGATGAAATCTGAACAGCTTTTGTATCTCTGGGCAAAAACATAGTTACAGTTTTTTCTCCATTTAGTGCCGGCATTTGCTTTAACATTTTAATATATCTGACTTTGCAGAAAGTCAGAGAGGCAATTTTGTGATTAGATCTTTGCCAAAGGAAATAAAAATAAAGCAAGAGACTTCTTGTGTATGGGAATTTTCAGTGAGATGTAGAAAAAAGTCTTGAACAGACAGATTTGTTAAGTGACTGTTCTCCAATCTGCCTAATATGCTATGAGGCTTGTTCTAAGAAGTTTCTGACAGCTGTCAAACTACAGATTTTCTAGTTGCAGAGGGCTGCTTAGCCATGACATCTAATTTGCTAATATGTTATACTTCTTTATTAACCACTTCAGCCCTGGAAGATTTGGCTGCTCAATGACCGGGCCATTTTTTGCGATACGGCACTGCGTCGCTTTAATTGACAATTGCGCGGTCGTGCGATGCTGTACCCAAACAAAATTAACGTCCTTTTTGTCCCACAAATAGACCTTTATTTTGGTGGTATTTGATCATCTCTGCGGTTTTAATTTTTTACGCTATAAACAAAAAAGAGCGAAAGATTTGAAAGAAACACAATGGGGGTTATTTACGAAAGGCAAATTCACTTTGCACTACAAGTGCACCGCAAGTGCACTTGGAAGTGCAGTCACCGTAGATCCGAGGGGAACATGCAATTAAGATTAAAAAAACAGCATTTTAGCTTACACATGATCAGATGATAAAATCAGCAGAGCTTCCCCTCATTTCAGATCTACCCCTCAGATTTACAGCGACTTCACTTGTAGTGCAAAGTGGATTTGCCTTTCGTAAATAACCCCCAATATCTTTTACTTTTTGCTATAATAAATATCCCACTTTTTTTTCAAAAAAACTATTTTTTTCCTCAGTTTAGGCCGATATGTATTCTTCTACATATTTTTGGTAAAAAAATTTGCAATAAGCATATAATGATTGGTTTGCGCAAAAGTTATAGCGTCTACAAAATAGGGGATATTTATGGGATTTTTATCATTATTTTTTTTTTTTACTTTTTACTAGTAATGGCGGCGATCTACGATTTTTATTCAACTGTTGGTCAGCAAGTCACGCGCACCTATGCTTGATGTCCATCACTGCGCTCATGCACATACACCCTCCTAAAGCTGCCACTTAAATTAATAATAAAGTGTAACTGTATTTAAATGAACAAATAGTGTAACCGTATTTAAATGAACAATATTTGATCTACGATTTTTATCGGGACTGCGATATTGTGACAAATTGGACACTTTTGACACATTTTTTGTGGGGAAAAAAAGGACGTCAATTTTGTTTGGGTACAGCGTCGCATGACCACACAATTGTCAGTTAAAGCGACACAGTGCCATATCGCAAAAAATGCTCTGCTCATTGAGCAGCCAAATCTTCCAGGGCTGAAATGGTTAAAGATAGAAAGAAAAAGTGAGGATTCTTAACCACTTCCATACCGGGTCTATTCTGGCACTCCTCTTCAATCATCATTTTTTTGCTAGAAAATTACTCAGAACCCCCAAACAATATATATTTTTTTAGCAGACACCCTAGGAAATAAAAAGGCGGTTGTCGCAACTTTTTATGCCGCACGGTATTTGCGCAACAATTAAATAACTAAAAAATAACAAAACAGTAAAGTTAGCCCAATCTTTTTGTATAATGTGAAAGATGATGTTACACCCAGTAAATAGATACCCAACATGTCACGTTTTAAAATTGCCCACACTCATGGAATGGCACCAAACTTCGGTACTTAAAAATCTCCATAGACGATGCTTTAAAATTTTTTACAGGTTACCAGTTTAGAGTTACAGAGGAGGTCTATGGCTAGAATTGTTGCTCTCGCTCTTACGCACATGGCGATACCTCACATGTGTGCTTTGAATGGCGTTTACATATGTGGGCGAGACTTACGTGTGCGATTGCTTCTGTGTGCGAGCTACCGGGGACAGGGGCGCTTTAAATATATATATATATTTTTTTATTGCTTATTTTACTTTATTTTTTTATTTTCACGCTTTCTCTTGAAATTTTTTTTTTGATCACTTTTATTCCTGTTACAAGGAATGTAAACATCCCTTATAATAGGAATGGCGTGTGACAGGTCCTCTTTGTGGAGAAATGCAGGGTCAATAAGACCCCACATCTCTCCAGGTTAGAAAGCATGAGATAAAAAAAAAAATTCACGATCCCATGCTTTCCTGCCACTATCGGTGCTTGGTTTACAAGCGCGGCCCGAACATGACATCATAACGTCTAGCCTGGGCCTATGACGGTCATAAAGATGACTGGTCACCATCTGGTCACCGGAAATCTCTATGATCATCATCCAGCGGCGGCCGATTCCTTCTCTGGGTCCCCGATGGCACAGGAGAGCCCAGAGAAGCACCGGAGGGCGGCGGGAGGGAGCGATGTCCCCTCCCGTCGTCTCTAAGAACAATCTAACAGCTAAAATGCCACTATGATCATTCTTATGGTGCACAGAATCGCCGGCTGA
Organism: Aquarana catesbeiana; assembly: GCF_042186555.1. Taxonomy (NCBI): domain Eukaryota; kingdom Metazoa; phylum Chordata; class Amphibia; order Anura; family Ranidae; genus Aquarana; species Aquarana catesbeiana. The sequence continues at coordinate 252,511,647 of NC_133327.1, read as the reverse complement.
AAAAGAGGATATCTGAATGATGGCTGTAGCTGCAGGCATCATTCAGATATTCCCACTGAAAGTCAAGGACGTCATATGACGTCCTTGGGCTGGAAGTGGTTTTTAAAGAGCAACTCCAAGCAAAAAAAATATCTGTGTTAAAGTCATAAAATAAAACATTCAATTTAACCTAATTTGATCTTTGTATAAAGTGATGTAGGCACAGCCCAAACAGCAGAGGATAACTGGGAATGTACTTCTTGAGTGACATCTGTTATGGCTTCCCATATTATCAAACTTCCAAGGCAGAGTTCAATGCGATTGGTTTTGCGACAAACATTTTAGTTCCTGTTTGTATGTGAAAAACAGCAAGCTTCCTGCAGTGTGTTTGGGAATGCAATGCATGAGCAATGCATGTGTGCTTACCATTTGCACCCTCCCAAAAAAAAAAGAAAACCTCTCTAGCAATACACACCAAACTGAGCATGTGTAGAGTGCCCCCACGGCTCTGTGCCATCAGCATGATGATCAGAGATGACAGGATCAAACAGCCTTTTTTCACATATTGCAGAGGATTAACCCCTTATATTCCACAGTGAGTATAACAAGCATGCTTTACTGCACGTACAACCTGATTTTACTGTTGTGGGCTTAGCAACACTTTAAGGTCAAACATTATTACTAGCATAATTCTCCCAATTTGGATTATGATTAACTGATCAAGTCTGGTAAATACACAGCAATATATACATTTCCATATAGAATTACACTAGGGCTAAAACTTCTCTGAGGCTCTGAAGGCAGGATAGGGCATTAAGTATCATTGGGCGTACAGCAGGAAATATTGGCACCATACCATTTACAATGAGCGCTAGAAACCTTTGTCTACTCCTGTATTGAGAAGAATCAGATGACCTTCACAAGGACAGCCAAGCATGGAGGTTTCCTGGATCATCTATGGTGGTCACAGCACACTGTGCATGAAACTATAGAGCAGATTATATACATTTTAAAGACACACTCTATCTCTATTCAAAATATCTATAGTCATTTTTTTTTAGATTTGGATAAAAAATTGTAGGGTTAAAACCCTTCTCAGTTTTTGGGCTATGGCCTTGTAGATAAATTTCCCCCACTTTATCTGCCAGTTGTTACTAGGACAGTGGGAAAATCTCTCTAGTAAGGTCACAGTGAGGGAATGTAGGGAAGGCTAGTACCTAGTTAGCTTCTCATTGCTGTCTGTGTACACATTGGAGATTTCCCCTTACTACCCCTTACTCACAGTGAAACGATCAGATATGGGCTTTTTAAACCATTAACCACTTGCCGACCGGCTCCTGCACAAATACATCGGCACTTTGAAGATGGATATCTCGGTAACGACAGCAGCTGCTGCCACAACCAAGGTATCCATCTCTTCAAGAGCCAGTCATGTTTATGATAATGGTGGTCCCTGTGGCGGATTCACTGCGAGATCTCCCGCGCCCTCCGCCGCTTACCGGAGCCATCGACAGCGGCGGAGGCGATCGGGTCCTATCCGTGGCTGGGTACGGAGACGAGTGAGGGTAAGATGGCCCCCACCCGTCTCCATACCATAGCAGGGCGGAAATGACGTCAAAATGTCAGTTCCACCCATAGCTCTTAAAGGCACATTTTTTCAAATGACAACATTTTTTTTTTTATTGCATTTTAGTGTAAATATGAGATCTGATGACTTTTTGACCCCAGATCTCATATTTAAGAGGTCCTGTCATGCTTTTTTCTATTACAAGGGATGTTTACATTCCTTGTAAAAGGAATAAAAGTGACCCAATTTAAAAAAAACAAAAAACAAAAAAAAAGTAAAAAGATAAATAAAATAAAGTAAAATAAATAACTAAATAAAAACATTTAAAGCGCCCTGTCCTGACGAGAAGCGAACACATACGTGAGTAGCGCCCACATATGAAAATGGTGGTCAAACCACACATGTGAGGTATCGTCACGATCGTTAGAGTGAGAGCAATAATTCTAGCCCTAGACCTCCTCTATAACTCAAAACATGCAACCTGTAGAATTTTTTAAACGTCGCCTATGGAGATTTTTAAGGGTAAAAGTTTGATGCCATTTCACGAGCGGGCGCAATTTTGAAGTGTGACATGTTGGGTATCAATTTACTCGGCGTAACATTATCTTTCACGCTATAAAAAAAATTGGGCTAACTTTACTGTTGTCCTATTTTTTTATTCAAAAAAGTGATTTTTTTTCCAAAAAAAAGTGCGCTTGTAAGACCGCTGCGCAAATACGGTGTGAAAAAAAGTTTTGCAACAACTGCCATTTTATTTTCTAGGGTGTTCGAAAAAAAAACAATATATAATGTTTGGGGGTTCTAAGTAATTTTCTAGCAAAAAAAAAACTGTTTTAAACTTGTAAACAAGAAAATCTCAAAACGAGGCTGGTCTTTAAGTGGTTAAGCTATTTAAAAAAGTGCATATATTTTTATGCACTTCAATCAGTTTGGAGCTTATCTTTTTCTTATCACACATATATTTTGCCATAAGGATTATTCCTTGTTTACTTGCAACAAAATTGGGTGTTGAATCTAACGCCATTGGCAGGTAATGCATTCTGATCAGTAATTCAGTGTATTTCACATTCTTTTATTAATGACACTGCAGAATGCATTTAATAATTTAACAACTAGGTGCAGCCCTTTATTTCTGCCATGGTTGGTCTCGGCTACACACTGATCTAATATGGCTGACAAGGAACAAAGTGGTGAACCTTCCATAAATTGCAGTATAGTGACATGCTTTCAAAATATGGCCGCCTAAGACAGCTACTACACTTTTAGCAGTTGCTTAGAAATAATTGTAACACTTTGAAGCCTTCTGAAATGTGTCAATTTGCCTGACAAATTTTTAAATGATATAGTTTTAAAAACATTTAGCATGTATATTCAAAATGCATGCATCGAAATGCTGATTAAATTGCGGTATTTTAGTGTTAGGTCTGAGTTAGTATGGAACTTACAACTCGAAATGGATAAAAATTTACGATACTGGCTAACCTAAAATTTTGAGGGAAAAAAAATGGAAAACTAAAAAGACATTAGTAGAATGGATAAACAGTGCCCACCTGTATGTCAATCCACTGGCCGCAAATCCCAATACACTCCACTGTGCAGCCAGCTTAGAGGAATGTTGTGGGATTTTGCATATATTTTATGTCTTTATTATGGTCTGGACTACAAATATTGCATATGAATATTATGTAGTATCCTTTAGACTCTTTTCATGTGTTTTTGTTTATTTCCTATGTTTCTTTTCCATCAGCTGTAAAAGGCATGTTTACAGAACTCAAAAGCTCAAGCTAAAATTTACAAACACAGTTAGTGAGCCAGAAGAGTTGCTCATACCTTATTCTGTGACTAAGTCTGAAGTTTCAGTCCAATAAATATAGCTCTATTTTTAGCTTACCTGCAGTTCTCTGAAAATCCTTCTTCATGCATTCAATGCTAACATTATATAATATATATATATATATATACACACACACACACTGTATATAAACAGTAAATATTATATATAAAACAGATCCAAAACCGTTTAAAACATACAAAGTTTAAAAAATATTATATTATGTTTATTACAGCCAGTGGACTGGATGTATGCAGGTATTTACTGTGTTATTGTGTAGCCTTTTCACTCATTGTATACAACATCAGTTGCTATAATACTTCTTGGAAACACTAATAATTTGGCATATTCACTCCTTTCTAACACATCAATTAACATATTTCTCAATAAACAACTGACTAGGTTCACACTTGAGCACTCGCTTCTTCAGATGTTTATAAAGCATCGTTCTCCCTGTTTTAGGTGTGTTTTTGTTTAGGCCAGTGGAAAGCAGGTTACTAGGATATGGGGACTAAAATGCACAAAAAACCTGCATTACTCAATTTTTCAGATGCTCCCATTGAAGTCTATGGGACCAAAAATTAGCATTTCTGCCCCAATGAAACACATAGATTTCAATGGCACAACAAACAGTAACACATTGCTCTTAATTGAATGGGCCCCACATAAAATGGGAATCCTGTTGTCGGCCATTGTTGTGTTTATGGAAATACACAACAAACTATGTAGTAATTATTACAGGAAACTAGATATTCATATAAAAAAATACCCTTTAATGAATTTTAATGCAAAAAAACAATATACTACCAAATGGTTTGGTAAAATATAAAAGGTAATGTTACGCCAAGTAAATAGATACCTAACATGTCTCACTTTAAAATTGCATATGCCTGTGGAATGGCGAGAAAATACGGTGCTTAAAAATCTCCATAGACGACACTTTGAAAACCTTTACAGGTTACCAGTTTAGAGTTACACAGGAGGTCTGGTGCTAGAATTATTGTTCTCACTCTGAGTTTTGTGACAATAATTGAAATGTGTGGTGGGATGACCGCTCACATATGCGTGTGGGACCTACGTGTGCATTGCCTTTCCGTGAGAGCACAGGGGGCAGGGGCGCTTTACATTTTTTATTTCATTATGTATTTTATTTTTATTTTTTTATATCAACTTTATTGCTATCACAAGGGATGAACAACATCCCTTGTGATAGCATGGGCCATGACAAGTCCTCTTTATTTTACTTTTAAACTTCAGACTTCCCCTCTGCCCTTTCACATGCCGGTAACACCTGTTTACAATAGACCAAAATCGGAAGTGACAAAATACTTGTCACTTTAGTTTTCTTAGACCATAGAGTTGATCAGGGAAGTTCCGGTCCTTGGTCATCTCTATGGTAAGCTGGCAAAATCCGTCCACTTCAGTCCCAAGCTCTCCTTGGAAGGCAGCGGAAGACATCAGGAGGGGGAGAACCTCCTTCCGTCGCATGTAAAAGCGATCCAGTGGCTATTTATCTCAGATCACTTTTACTTTATTCAGTTGAAAAGATTAATATCAGGGACATGACTGCAGCTGCAGCCATGGCTCTGGTATAACCACTTCAACTCAAGAACAAACAGGTATGTCCATTTGAGGGAAGTGGTTAGTACACTAAGTACATCAATAAGAACTATAAAGTTAATAGAATGGCTCCAAGACTAAAATGTGTGCAATTTTCTAGCAATGTTGAGCACTAGCTCGCTGCTTCTGCCTTCCAATTGGGCAATAAGGTATTTCATCAAAAATATAGACCAATAAGGCGTAGTAGTAGGCCAGTGTTCAACCTCACAAAAATGTACCAAACATGTGCATATTAGAGTGCCCTGGGCACTGAGGATAATGTTTAAAAGTATGTGCCTGCCACCTAATTTTGGAGCCAGTTTAATTGAACATGCCAACAGTAAATACTGCCATACATTTTCCAAAGAAATAAGTGGTTGCTACTAAACGAGTCTTGGGATGCATGTACACAGACACATGCACATTACAGGACCAGGTTGTGGTGACACGACTGCCCCTATTTCTGCTTCTGATCACTGGGTACACCTGTGCCTCTGGATGTTGTCCTGTTTCATATAATAGCATGCATTTTTTTAAAAGAACCAGTGAGTACTGAACAGCCACCACAGTAATTGATTAATTCTTACATTTTATTGGCAGAGTCACCATAACAGGTAATAAATACAAAACAGTCCTGTGCGTGCACTATTTCAAGATATTAAACACCTTTAGGTGAAAATTTAGAGACATAAAGGCTGTTCGAGCAATATCTGCTATCCATCACAACCTATTATGGTGGTTTCAAGAAAGCCCTATGGAGTAGTTGTTGCTAAGTATGAGAATATGCAGCAATGTATTAAAGATTCTATCATAAAAAGGAAGGAAGAGCTCTGTGTTACGGCTTCCTCAGATTTCCCCTATCTACTCTGTTTGCTATTTATATAAAATTCCTGTGGTAAACATGACAGCAGGTGGTGGTAAATTGGTCATATGTGTTAAATGGTTTTGTAACAGGGGCCAGTGGATGAACAATTTATTTTCCTTATGACTGACACATCAGAACAAGGCTCCGCTGGAGCGAATATAAATAGTTCACAGCTTTTCATTGTTCTGGTACCTGCACATAAAATATGTATGAGGTAAAACACAGTGTGAGGAGTTACCACCAATGCATTTTTAAAAGCAGACATTCCACTGAAAATAGTTCAGGACATACCAAGAGCAACTGTAAATGGAAAAAAGTAGTAAAAGCAAGTGAGAAGGAATAGTCAACACAAAACTGCATCTAGGACTGAAACAATATCATATTTTATACACTAGGAATGGAGGTACGTGGGCAGATGACATATGAAGTTACAGCATAGGTCAGTAATCATGATAATTTATACAGTATATTCATAGCTTTAGAGAAGAAAGTCTTACAAAGTGACCACATGGCACCCCAGAAGTACACACAGAGCCCAGGGGTAATAGAAAACAAGAAATAGAATTCTATGTCTTGCTTGCTTGTTCGAGGGTCAACCAAATAAAATGGATGATATTAACTTGTTTGTCTTTCTCCAGAGCCTCCTAGCTGCAGTATCTTTTTTATCTCATGGCTATAAATGAGTGAGTAAGTAAGGGGTTCTCTTGGATGACATTGGTATTGTAAGTCAATAATGTCTGATAATGTCTGAACAAATTAATGGGGTGGGCAAATACAAGGCAAATGAGGTTTAATGTGGAAAAATGTAAAATAATGCATTTGGGTTTCAAAAATATGAATCCAATCTACTCACGGGGGGAGAACCTCTGGGGGAATCAAGGATGGAAAAGGACCTGGGGGTCCTAGTAGATGATAGGCTCAGCAATGGCATGCAATGTCAAGCTGCTGCTAACAAAGCAAACAGAATATTGGCATGCATTAAAAATGGGATTAACTCCAGAGATAAAGCGATAATTCTTCCACTCTACAAGACTCTGGTCCGGCCGCACCTGGAGTATGCTGTCCAGTTCTGGGCACCAGTCCTTGGAAAGGATGTACTGGAAATGGAGCGAGTACAAAGAAGGGCAATAAAGCTAATAAATGGTCTGGAGGATATTAGTTATGAAGAAAGGTTACAAGCACTGAACTCTCTGGAGCAGAGACGTTCGAGAGGGGATATGATTTCAATTTACAAATACCATACTGGTGACCCCACAATAGGGATAAAACTTTTCTGCGGAAGGGAGTTTAATAAGACACGTGACCAAATTAGAAGAAAAGAGGTTTACCCTTAAACTGCATCGAGGGTTCTTTACTGTAGGAGCGGCAAGGATGTGGAATTCCCTTCCACAGGCAGCGGTTTCAGCGGGGAGCATCAATAGTTTAAAAAAACTATTGGATAAGCACCTAAACGACCACAACATACAGGGATATACAATGTAATACTGACAACTGACATATAATCACACACATAGGTTGGACTTGATGGACTTGATGTGTCTTTTTTCAACCTCACCTACTATGTAACTATATAACTATATGTCAATGGTAGGCAGTCCTCTGCTCATAATTCCCTTTGGCGCTAAAAGCCCACTTAATTTGCCTTTGAGAGCAACCTTCCATTTTAGGTAGCTGATGTGCAGCTTTGTGTTTAATTGTGAATTGCAGTTTAAACAATTTTACCAGTTCATTGAACAAATCAGGTTCACTAATGAAGAGAAATATAGATTTCTAGCAAACATCCACTTGGAGCAAACCTACTCATTATTATTTAATTATTACAATGAATCACTCATTACTACTTTTTTTGTGACAACACTGTCTTGTTTCTGTGGTGAACTCACTCTTTTTTGGAGTCACTCACACATTACGGGCCAAGGTACCACTCACCACATCTTCTGCACTTTGAACTATTCACTCTGTATGTAGCCTCAGGCATCTATTTTTGATTTGGATTTCTTTGCTACTACAGATGCTGAAAAGAAGTCACGCTGCACTAATATTCATTTTAAGAATTCTAATTAAATACCTGGAATGCCCAGGCACCCTATTATTTTCTTAAGTGACGCAACACATCAGGCGGAGTCAGGTGATGTCACTTCTAGTCCAGAGCTGAAACGGGTCTGGGACTCTTTTGAAAATTTTAAATTATCTTATGTTTTTAAAATAAAATTATTACACTATAAAGCAATTTTTCCTTTTCTTTTGAGTACCATCCATGATCAGTCGTAGCTGCATGATCAGAGATTAAAGGGACCTGCAGTTCCTTTCCCACTTTGAGCATAGGATTTGTAGGATCTTTGGAGGCGATACGTCATTTACTGGAACAAGCACAATTAGACCTGTATATTCATATAATTCTAAATTGGTGGTGAGCAAGCATTTTATGTAGTGGTGGAAGAACTTATGTATTATAACAGTGGATCACAGGCAAGAGCACATATGATATTGAAGAGACTATGAAAGAATTATCATATCAAGTTTCTGTGTGGATCACTATTACATGATGTATGTTGAGAAATCTCTTTTTTGATCAATTTTGGATTTTCATATTTATTTATTATTTGCACAAATTGGGTATTATACTGTATAATTGTATCAAGTATGTCATCATTTTTTATGTATTTGTTTTGTTTATTTTTGTGGAGGTCATTAGGATAGATAGAGGGGTATGAGCAGTATGGCACTATTTAATCACTTTTAACACTTTCATGCAAATATTAATCTTAACACCCCTTCTCCTTACTTTCTCAATGCTGCATATACACACTTTACATAGCTCAAGTAACCTGGACCAAGAGCCACACCTTATGTGGGGCAAATAATCACTCCAAACCACCTCAGAAAGGCACATGCCTGGCCTTTATCTACAGGACGCCTAATGGAGAAGTCATATATGTGAAAGCATACTGGTAGATTGCCTCTCCATCAGGAGCATCTAGAAGATAAGTGGGGAGGTTATTATGGTTCAGTTGTGTAAAAGTATTGTTATCCTTTTAACTATAAGTGTTCGCAGCCTATTGAATTAAGGTGTGCACCCCAAAGCTGAAACACACATGCGTGTGTGTGTGTCTGTGTATATATATATATATATATATATATATATATATATATATATACAGTTGTACACAGTTGTGCTCATAAGTTTATATACCCTGACAGAATTTATGATTTCTTGGCCATTTTTCAGAGAGTATGAATGATAACACAAAAACTTTTCTTTCACTCATTGTTAGTGTTTGGCTGAAGTCTTTTATTATCAATCAACTGTGTTTACTCTTTTTAAATCATAATGACAACAGAAACTACCCAAATGACCCTGATCAAAAGTTTACATACCCTGGTGATTTTGGCCTGATAACATGCACACAAGTTGACACAAAGGGGTTTGAATGGCTATTAAAGGTAACCATCCTCACCTGTGATCTGTTTGCTTGTAATTAGTGTGTGTGTATAAAAGGTCAATGAGTCTCTGGACTCCTAACAGACCCTTGCATCTTTCATCCAGTGCTGCACTGACGTTTCTGGATTCTGAGTCACGGGGAAAGCAAAATAATTGTCAAAGGATCTGCGGGAAAAGGTAGTTGAACTGTATAAAACAGGAAAGAGATATGAAAAGATATCCAAGGAATTGAGAATGCCAATCAGCAGTGTTCAAACTCTAATCACGAAGTGGAAAATGAGGGGTTCTGTTGAAACCAAACCACGGTCAGGTAGACCAACTAAAATTTCAGCCACAACTGCCAGGAAAATTGTTGGGATGCAAAGAAAAACCCACAAATAACTTCAGGTGAAATACAGGACTCTCTCAAAACATGTGGTATGGCTGTTTCAAGATGCACAATAAGGAGGCACTTGAAGAAGGATGGGCTGCATATTCGAGTCGCCCTAAGAAAGCCATTACTACGCAAATGCCACAAAGTATCTTACAATACGCCAAACAGCACAGAGACAAGCCTCAAACCTTCTGGCACAAAGTCATTTGGAGTGACGAGACCAAAATTGAGCTTTTTGGCCACAACCATAAACACTACATTTGGAGAGGAGTCAACAAGGCCTTTGATGAAAGGTACACCATTCCTACTGTGAAACATGGAGGTGGATCGCTGATGTTTTGGGGATGTGTGAGCTACAAAGGCACAGGAAATCTGGTCAAAGATGATGGCAAGATGAATGCAGTATGTTATCAAAAAATACTGGAGTTACATTTGCATTCATCAGCCAGGAAGCTGCGCATGGGACGTACTTGGACATTCCAACATGACAATGATCCAAAACACAAGGCCAAGTCAACCTGTCATTGGCTACAGCAGAATAAAGTGAAGGTTCTGGAGTGGCCATCTCAGTCTCCTGACTTCAATATCATTGAGCCACTCTGGGGAGATCTCAAACGTGCAGTTCATGCAAGACAGACCAAGAATTTACAGGAATTGGAGGCTTTTTGCCAAGAGGAATGGACAGCTTTACCATCTAAATTAAGAGCCTCATCCACAAATACCACAAAAGACTTCAAGCTGTCATCGATGTTAAAGGGGGAAATACTCGGTATTAAGAACTGGGGTATGTAAACTTTTGATCAGGGTCATTTGGGTAGTTTCTGTTGTGATTATGTTTTAAAAAGAGTAAACCCAGTTGATTGATAATAAATGGCTTCAAACAAACACTAACCATGAGTGAAAGAAAAGTTTTTGTGTTATCATTCATATTCTCTTAAAAATGGCCAGGAAATCATAAATTCTGCCAGGGTATGTAAACTTATGAGCACAACTGTATATACAGTATATATATATATATATATATATATATACACACACACACATTTTTATGGCAGAGCTGGCACAGTGAAAGAGAAGTACGATAACACTTCACTAATGACAGAACTGGTCAGAGGGAGATATTTCCAATATCTCCGCTGACACACAGAGTGATAATGCTAATGCGCAGGGGTGATATTAGTGATATTAGAGTGTGCCCAGACACATCTGGCACACCCCCTGTGCACGCCTGTGCTTTAAACATAGTTTTATAATAACACTTAGGTACATGTCTACTTTAAAATGTATCTAACTTTGTACTTATGGATACAATTGTACTAAGCCTTCATTGGCTTTATACAGCAACATGGTAAGCTATTCACTTTAAGATGAAGTTTTTTTTTAGATAATTGTGAAGTTTAACTGAAAATTACCAGTACTTAGATGTACCAGATGCTGGCAAGGTTAGAACACTGACCTCCTCTGAATTAAACACTTTAAGTATTTAAATTCAGGACAATTTAATGTGATTTCAGAAAATACAGTCATTAGAATTTCCAAAAGCACATTTTACAGAGGTGACAAAATAATCAATCTACAAAAACCTTATATAAAAAAAAAGGAGTAGCTTCCTTTAACAACCAATTAAACGTTGCAGGTTTGAGAAGGCAAAGGCCTGTACTTGACTGGTTTTTATTGGCAACACTTCAGCTTTCCTTTTCAAGCACTTTTAAAACATGAAGCTCAGTATTTCTGTACTAAAGAGTGTTATACATCTCAAGTCACTGACAGAGCAATAAATAAAGTACAGATTAGTGGAAGTCTAAGCTAGGATAGCTAATATATTTCCTTCTCGTTCTTCAAATATACCGTTACACTATTCTTTATGAAAGTAGCAATCAAAATGCTTTTGTTGTATAGCATGGTATCATATTGTGCTGAAACAGACCATATAATGCTTATTTTAGCATCAAATTGGAAAAGATTATGTCACTTTGTAGATATTAGATATAATGCTCTTCCAAAAAACAAAATAATAATACAGCATTTTAAAATACATATTTTCATTTTTGTGTTCAACCGCAGTATCAAGTTTATTGCAAGAAAAAGATCCATGACTGCAATTTTGAATACAATACAAACTGTCACTTCACTGAAACCAATATCTTTAGATTAACATGTACTTAATACCATTTGTTGGTGTATATAGTTAGCAGCTGCTGATAGTGTGCACCTTGGGACATAGACTGTACTGTGCTCTGGCCTGTGTTGATGGAGAGCCTCTCTTACATTGGAATGATGGACGGTATGAAAGAGAACTATTCCAGGAAAACTGGGGCAAAACAAGCCAATGCTGTCTGCCAAGGGGATATGGTGGTGAGTCAGATGATAAAGGAATATCTTTACTGGGGGAGTTACAAATAGGCTTATTTTTATCAGCAGCTCTCGTGGAGGTGATACAAAATGAAGCATATCTGAATTGCTATTCATTTAGATATCCATCTATATCAATGTCTACCTTCCTCTTTATGTTAGCGTGAGTGAATCACTATCTTTCATGTCTACTTTTTTCTTCAGCTTAAAGTTTTTCTTTTCGGTAGCAGACACAGTCAGCAGAGGGCCCTTATGAAGGAATTGACTTTGGGTCCCTTACTAATTTCCTGTCTACATATTACAAATGCATATGCTCCTCTCTTTCTCACACACGCATATTATGGCAAAATGAAAAACTGAAAAAGGCATTCGGGGAGATTTAAAAGAAAAGCTTTCAAACTCAAGTCTGAAGATTCTTGCTTGTAAATACAGGGATTTAATTATGGTTTAGTAGATTCAGTTATCACACAACAAACGTACCTCTTTGAAATAAACCTTAAAGTGGACCTGAGCTCAGAAAGTTCAGATTTGCTATGTTAAAGGGGAAATTTTAGAAATGCGAGGCTCCTTTCACATGGAGCGGTCAGATGTGGAGCTTTGATCAGCAGGGAATTCATGAACAGATCCACTGCTGATGTAAGCTGAACGGGATGGATGTCAGTTTTTTTACATCCATGCCCATTCAGTTTTTGTCCAGCAGACACAGGCCAACCTGCAGAGCTCTATGAGCGTCTGGATGTAAATAGACTCCACTGTCCATTTACAACAGGCTACCTCCAATCCGTCATGTTTACATCTGAAAAATGGACTCAGACCTGGATAGACTTGAAGGTACAGTCCAATTACTTCCACCTGTCCATAGGGCTGCATGGAATCCAGTCTGCCTGAAAAACTGGCAGGCGGACTTGATTGAAAAGCCAGTGTAAAAGGGTTCTTTTAAGTGTATGTAAAACCAAAGCTTGTTTTTTTTTTAGATAGAATAGTGAATAACCCCTTTAAAGTTTTTTTCCTGTTTGTGTTCTGTTGGGGAGATTTCCCTTTACTTCCTGTCTGGAGAACAGAAATAAAAGAAATCTGTCCAAAGTTAACAGAATTTCCATCTTTGAGACTTGTCATAGGAACAGGTGTTACCTTTGGGATTACCTTTACTTTTTACTCTGATGACATTGTTTGGAATTTCCCCTCAAATTCTGGCTAAGCTACAATGGCCACTAGGACAAATAAAGGGGTGAATCTCCCCAGCAGAGACAGAAATGACATAAAACCTGACAAAGGTCTAACCCTTCAATACTATCCAAAACTAACAAAAATAGCCTTTACATACACTTTGTACCTAAACATCATCTCAAAAATGTAGGTTTCATCTTAATGCAGAGTTCCAGGCATTTTATAATCCCCCCCCCCCCGAGTTCTTCACCACTTCCCATAATCTACTTGACCTTTTTTTTCCTGTAGTGCAAATACCTTTTTTTTTTGGTTTTAATCCTCCCCTTCCGCATTATCCCACCATGGCGAGGTACATCATGTCCACCTGCCCATTGGCTCCTGGGATAGCATCCCCTTGCCGCACCGCGCTTTGTATGATATGCACATGCGTGAGATAGCCAGCAGCACTGTATCCCAGAAGGAGATACCAGTGGACTTTAAATGCCTACACTGAAGATGGGAGCGCGCTCGGTGGGGAGAGCAAGGTAAGTGTTAAAAAAAAAAGCATTTACAAAACCTACATTTACTACTAATCCCATTGGATATAGAATTAGGTGAAAACAACACGGGCATGTTTTAAAAAAAAAAAGAAAAAAAAATGCTGGAACTCCGCTTTAAGAGCCCTTTCACACCAAGCCGCCCATAGTGTTGGCGGTAAAACGCCGCTATTTGCGGCACATTTAGGCCGCTAGCAGAGCACTTTTAACCCCCGCTAGTGGCCGAGAAAGGGTTAAAACCGACCACAATGCACCGCAATAGCTGCGTTTTGCTGGCGGTGTAGCTGCATTGTCCCATTGATTTCAATGGGGAGCAGTGGTGGAGGAGCGGTAAACACACCGCTCCTTCACCGCTACAAAGAGGCTGCTGGCAGGACTTTTCCTGACACCCTGCCAGCGCACAGCTCCATTGTGAAAGCCCTCGGGCTTTCACACTGGAGACAATGGAGCAGCTGTTTGAGGGCAGATTGCAGGCGCTATTTTTAACGCTATAGCGCCTGCACAACGTCCTTGGTGTGAAAGGGGTCTAAAGTGGAAGTAAACCCTTCTATAATTTTCAGCCAAGGAAGCTGCCACCCTGGCCTCTGTTTATTCTTCAACTGCCATGATGCTGCACATGTGATTAGTTATGACACCAGCCATTGGATGGTTTGACAGTTTAGTTGAGAGCACAATGTGCCGGGAATGTAACTGTTTTTTGAAACTGTTAAATCGATGGTTTTACTTCCCCTTCCTCCTGAAAAACTGTTTAGTACTTTCTGGTATGTGAGTGTGCCTAGGCTACTCGACTCGTGAGAATATTCTGTTTTGTTCTTTCTTTTTTTCTTTCTCGTTTTTTCTGTGCTTGGCTACATTGTAGTTTTTGTAAAAAATGTAAGGGGATACCATGTCCAGATATGGCTGCCCTTTGAGTGTAGAAATGCACACACATAAACATAAGAACTAATGCATGACGATTCTTAGTAATATATCCCCAAAGTACACTGTTTCTCAATAATAAAGTAGTTGTGGTCTAAGGAAGGAATAAGTAATACATCGTTTGGATTTAGCAGTTTTCATGTTTTTTTTTTTTTTGTCATAATGTCCATTACTGTAGGAGTAGTGGCCCTATAGTACATATAAGAGGACAATTTGACCCAAAGATGACCAATTGGTGAGGCTTATAATAGATGACATATACCGGTTTAAGATTAGAAAGAAATTTTGGCTATACAAAGTGCTTTAATGACGTTCCGGAACAAGCTTCCTAGTTGTGTTCCAGAACGGGAGCCACGTCGAGGCTTGGTATCCTTTGCACATGCTCAGATCGTAACTGGATTTCCAAATGAAAACGAGGCTTGAATGTGAGGAAGCATTATAATGGGAGCCATATCGAGGCTTGGTATCCTTTGCACATGCTCAGATTGTAATTGAATTTTAGATGAAAACGAGGCTTGAGTGTGAGGAAGTATTATAAATGGCGATGGTTCACTGCGTCGCCCGTGCCTCTTTGAAGATGTGACCTATCACGAAACATGTAGTGCGTGGCTACGCAGTGTATGCCAGATCGCCATAGAGCCCCATGTAATTTAGCACGGGCGTCTCTGCTGTTTTTATATTTTGCCGGCTTTTATATTTTGGATGTTTTTGTATGATGCCTAGTTGTCTGAGGCAATCAAATTCCCTTTTTTTATCTACTACACTATTGGAGTTTCTTTTTCTCCCCTTCTTTATTCACGAGTTTAAAACGAGGGAGTATTTACATCAACGCGGAAGTGTCGGAATCATCTCCGGTCATGTGGTGAGCTGTCATCTCCTGTCCCTGCAGAGGGCTAAATCTGTATGCTTCTAAGACCTTGCTATAAAGGAGGTCCAACGCGTCTGGTAAGGATACATCTGTTATCAACCTTTGGATCCACTGGTGGTTGGAGGTCCCTTCACGTCCCCTTATTCCTTTATACACACTAAGGAATGCAACTTATGAACTTTGGATATGCGTTTTTTTGCGACTCATGACGCAATTTTGAACTCTTTCACTTATGACTTTGCACTTGGGTGGAATAACCTTGTTTTTTGCACACAAGTTTTCTATATTTATCTGTATGGAATGGTTAATATTAGTATTTGATTTACATATTGCTATTTGCTGTGTCGCATAGCGATTTTTTATTCACTTACACTTAAAATTAACTCTGATGGTGTTTATTCATTTATTCATCTATTTATGACAATCACACAGGAATATAGATTTAAGTATCTAATGCAAGCGCACAAATTTTTTTCTTTTCATTTAAATTTTTCACCTCATTGATATTTGTGGTTTTTGTTGCAGCTGCAGTCACACTAATTTTTGCTTGGTAGCGCAGGTTTTCTTTCTTTTTTCATTTTTAGGCACTTCTGTACCTGTAGCCTCATAACAGTTTAACAGAATGGGTAAGGAGATGAATGCTCAGACAGAGAACCTGCACTTTACTAGACATGCAAAATTAGAAGCAATAATGCAAAACATTGTCAACAACATACAGTAGGTGTGTGGAGGTGTGTGGATCGGATTAGAGTGTGCACTCCAAAGCTCAAACACAAATGCTTTTCTCTGATGCCTCAGCTGCACTGGACAGTGAATGAATGGGAAGTGCTCTATGCTGAATAGCTTCCTGTTCATTCACAAACTGAACCATAGTAACTATTATAACTATTACGCTTCAGTTATTAATGAACAGACTGAGAGTGTGTTCATTTAGAAAAGGAAGGTGCTGGTAAATGACATATTTACTAGCCCCTTTCCCCACTCTCCATCCTGAAACATCCCCCGCAGCAGCTGGGGGAGAGGAGAGAAGGTTAGCCAGTAGCACTGCGGGCCGGGGGGGGGGGACACAGGGGAAGCCTGGGCAGTAGGGGAAATCGGCACTGAACATAGTATTTAGGGTGTGCCCAGGCACACCTGGCACACCCCCTGCGCACACCTATGGTCAACACTACAGACTTCATATCCCCCCTTTTCACACCACTATCTTAGGCTGTCCAAGATGGTTTTAAGCTCAACTTGACCTCCCCCCCCACAAACAGTACCACATATATTGCCCTCTTTATATAGCTGCCAACACTTAAAATAAACGATTAGATACATTTTGGAATTGTCTTTGAGAACCTAAAAATTTAAGCATGTAAGTTACAGTATTCTGTGAATAGAACATGAATGATTTATATACCTTATTTTGAAACATTAATTTATCTAAAACAAACACTGATGTAAAGGGGGAGAGGGACTGTAATGTAAAAAGGTGGGCTGTGATGTGAAGGGGGGGCTGAGGACATAGATGTAAAGGGAGGACTGTGATGTGAAGGGGGGACCATGGACAATGATGTAAAGCAGGGATGCTGTGATGTAATGGAGGGCTTTGATGTGAATAGGGGACTGAGGACACTGATGTAAAAGGGGGACTGTGATATGAAGGGGGGACTAAGGACACTGGTGTAAAAGGGCTATTGTAATGTATTAAGGTGGACTAAGAACACTGGTTGAAAGGGGGGAGAGGGACTGCAATTTAAAGGGGGGGGGTGATGTGAAGGGACTGCTGTGATATGGTGATGTGAAGGGGAGGACTGAGGATACCAATGTAATAGGGGGGACTGTGATGTGAAGGGGGGAACTTAGGACACTGGTGTAAGAAGTGCTGTGATGTAAAGGGGGGGGCTGTGATGTAAAGGAGGGATGGGCTGTGAAGGGGGAACTGAGGACATTTATGTAAAGAGGGGTGGGGGGACTGTGATGTGAAGGATCTGAGTCATAGCACAAACATGAGTTTCAGAGCTTGTTGGAAGAAAATTTTACTGACCGGACCTCTATGAATTTCAATTAATAATCCTTGTAATGGAACATCTTAGTGGTGAAACACCCATATTAGTGATATGCAACAGTAAATAACTGAGAGGAAAGCACTGGATTTTGCAGAAGATTTAGTGACTTAAATCCTGTAGGCACTTAATTCCCATAGATTACATAAATCCTTGACAGCCATGGGCAATTTATATCATTTAACAAAAAACATTGGCTCTAAAATTATATATTAACATTAATTTCTGTGCCACAGGGTGAAAAGCCACGAAATGTGCCACGGGGTGAAAGCCATAATTTTAAAAGCTTTTTTATCCCATAGAAAACTTGCAATGTGCTAGCCAGGGTTTTATTCCTGAAAATAGCACATATTGAGCCCTCAAAATTTCCTATAGGATATAAGATATTTTAAAATACTAAATATAAAAGCAGATATCTAACAACCTAAAGAGTATTTAAAGTTTTATCAAAACCACACATGTCAACATCTGTTAGTGCTGCAGGTCTCAGCCCTTACCACCTTTGCTGTGTGGTTTTCTTTTTAAAATCTTTGATTTCCATCTCACAAATGCCTCCTCCCTTGGTCTTCTATTTGATTGGCTCCATACCCTTATAGGGTTCCAAAGAGCAGTGGCTCTCAACCTCAGTCCTCAAGTACCCCCAACAGGCCATGTTGCAGGTTTTCCTTTATCTTGCACAGGTGCTTTAAATCAGAGTCAATGGCTTGGTATTTTGGACAGCTATTTTATCTAAGAGAAATTCCCAAAACCTCGCCGGTTGGGGGTAGTTGAGGACTGAGGTTGAGAACCACTGCTATAGAGTGACCTTTTCGGAGCAAGCTTTTGGTTGGCACCTACAGACCCTGATTGCATCAACAGAAAAAGAAAGCCAGGCAGCAAGCCACTCCTTGTTCAACCTCCTCCGTACTATACATATAAGTGGAATTGAACTCCAATTCATTAATTGCAATTTGGTATCAGGTATCTGGTATCAGAAATTTGATCCTGAAGGGATACATTGGAACATTCTTCAAATACTGTATTTTGTATTTACTTGAATCAAGTGGGGTGCCCTCTAACTGCTCCAAAACAAACGACCTTTGTGAGAATGGCCCATACATCATGAAGGTCTCTTTCATCACTTAACAGGTATGTTGAGTAATGTCAGTTCAAAATTCTGTGCACGTACATTTCACGGATCATGGAAAACAACAAATGCTGTAGAATGATATTTAAAATAATTGCCATTTTTTTATTTGTGATTACAGCTCTCAGCAACAAAAATGAGTAGCTTTATTGTAAAATATAGGTGTTTGTCTTCTATAAATTGCTAAGCTTTATCTCTGCAGAAATCCAGATTGCTTGATTTTTAGAATGCACTAACACTTTATTGAAGTATGCTTCTCCCTTAGGCATAAAACAGCTGAAGGAAGGCGAAAAACACATGGGCTACCTTCGGGTCACTGGACATGCAGCTCTAGCGCATTTCTCAATTATGCATAGCCTTGATAAAAGTGCATGTTGGGTAACATACCATCCGTATTTCACTAAGCATTACAAAACACATTTTAACTCTTTCTTCTGAGTCAGCAGTGTTGCTGTAAATATGTTGGGAGAAAAAATGTGTATATTTTATAGCCATTTACCAGGGATCTGCGCACAATATGACAGTGACAGGTTTGTATTTATTATTAGATGATATTTCCATGGGCATGAATGATCACACTTATTCAAACACGCTCCAATTCATTCATCATTACCAGTGTTATTTGATTATTATCAAGACAATTAAATCCAGAATGTGCTGTTGGGGTCAATTTAATCTCTGCTTTACATCTGGGGGTATAAAGTGCACCCTTCAGAAGCTGCAGAAAAACTGCACCCATACCCCCTCCCTACAGTGTTTCTGCTGAAATTATCTGCAAACATATATGGGTTGATTGGCCAACAGTAAAAAGACTGTTTCCTTAGCAGTTTGCAAAAATTTGGTGAAAAATTTGTTTGCAAAACATACCCAATCACGTACAAGAAAGCTTAAAGTGTTACTAGACCCACAACAGTAAAATGCAGAATAGCATGCTTGTTCTACTCACAGTGGAGCTTAAGGGGTTAATCCTCTGCATTGTGTAAAAATCCTTGATCCTGTATGGACAGATCCTCCCCTCTTGCAGGGTCTCTCTTGACAAGGCCAGATATGACACAGTCAGAGTGGTAAGGCTGCACATGCTCAGTTTGGTCTGTATTGCTGGAAATAACATTTCCTGGTTGATCAGAGCTAGCCAGATGACATGGTATTGACATCACACATTTGGGCATGTATGCCCAGTAACTAAAAAATAACACAGTGGGTGGGATGTCACATCTTGATTTATGGATGATCCGCCTCTCATAACAGCATGAGGACACAGGCTGTAGTGGAAATCTCCTCCTACCTGAACACTCAGCACTCAGGCAGACCCTGCAGTTTATCATGGGACCGTGGTATACAGATCAGACAAAAAATTATATAGTGACAATATTTTAATGTAAAAAGAAGATTTATAAGCTGTGGGCACTGCAGGGGGATAAACTATTTTCATATTACTGGGTTTAGTAACACTTTAAAGAAAACAGTATTTTTTAGCTTGTATTGAGCGATGGAAGTCAGTAGAGCTTTTTCTCCTTCACCATGCTAAGGGAAAATCTCCTTGCAAAGTAAACAGCCCATTTACCTTTAGCAAGTCAACCCCATGGAGTGGACAGACAAGGTAGAAATGCTAGAGTCTTATAATAAATATGACCTCGAATACCAGGGAGTCAATTTATCACAGGCAGGGGATAGGACAAAGTCCAGCAGCAAGCAAAGCTTAAAGCACATTTATAAAGCCCACCACTGTACTTTATGAATAAACAAAAAGATCATTCCTTTAAAAGGTAGGGGTAGGCTCCCCTAAGTGTTAAGAGTATTCTTTGGGGTTTGAGTTTTTAGCCAAGTGTTCTAATCCCAATCACGACACTACCTACACGGAGTTTGCATGACCTCCCTGTGCCTATGTGGGTTTCCTCTGGGTACTCTGGTTTCCTCCCACATTCCAAAGACATGCCGGTAGATAAGTTGGCTCCTGCCTAAATTAGCCCTAGTATGTGTATGTATGAATGTGAGTTAGGGACCTTAGATTGTAAACTCCTTGAGGGCAGGGACTGATGTGAATGTATTATAAATATGTAAAACGCTGGGTAAATTGATGGCGCTATATAAGTACCTGTAATGATAACAATAATGTATACAGCTTTCAGAGTCCAATGAAGGCTGAAAGGTCAGTGGCATTTTGGACAGAAAGAAATCTAGGGCCATAAAGTTCCCTTCCCATGTGTACACTTGGAGACTCCACTCATGGATGCATCTCTAGTGACCCCAGTCTACTGTGCTGTTATCAGCTGTTGGGACATGGGTAAAGATGTAAAGACAAATATGGGGCTGACATTTGTAACAGCCAAGAAAATGCTGTTCTCTTGGCTGTTATGCTGACCCTTTGGCTCTAATAGTTTATGAATCACTGGTCTGGAAAAAGTCCTTCCCTGCATATTACCATTTTTTTCTTTCATGACAGTTTTCTTTGAACTACACACTTAGTTAAGATGCATATAATTGCATACATTGATTTGGGGCATAACCCAATTAAATGTGTGATGCCCCTGAAATCTGGCAATGAATATCAATCCTTATGAGTAGGTATGAATGAAGTCTATAAGTCTATATACTGTATATACTGAGATACTGTTTTCATGTATTAGTAGACCTGGGCAATGTCAGGTCACTGTTTCTGAGTTGGAGTCACTATTCTATAAAAGTTACTGTAGATTTGCTGTAAACACGTCCTTTGATATATTGTGGAATTGAATGAATAGAACTTTAGACCCCTGACAATTATATTGTGTCTGTTTCTCTGGGCGATGCATACTAAGGTCAAGCACATAAGCTTATATCGTCTTTATTTTATGTACATGGGTTATGAGCAGACTAACAGAATAAAACTTGCACATTCTACCTAAGCTGTTGTCAGATTTAAAAGGATGTATTTTTCTCTGAAACAAAATCTAATAAAAGCGTGGGCTTTATGTGGCTATTTGTAGATACCATGTAAATGTAGGACATATAGGTACATAATGTGGTGTTAGCAGGTTTGAACTTAGTACTGACAGGTGTATGTGCTTAAAGCATATTGTCATCAACACATTGCATATGACAATGAGGTGAGCCACCAAGAATGTCCTGTGATGTGGTGTGCTAAGGTCATGCAGGATGACAGTTTATTATTGAAGTGTGGATTGATCTCTGCCCAAATATCTAATGAACAAAGAACCCACTTATCCATATAACCTGTCATCTGCAAAGATGCCATAATGTTGATCTAGTACACACACAAAAAACAGCAACTGGTGTTTGCTATTGTCACTGAAATGATACTAAAAATCCCAAATGTGTTACTGGAACCGTCTCACGTACAGAGATGGCAAAGCACTTTTTTAATGTGCAACTAAACACAAACTACTGTGCACATGCTGGCTGTTATCTTATACTTGCTTAGTTACCTGTCTGGGTTTAGCGTATTCATCTCGATTATATCTGAAAAGCTCACAAATGATTTAGATGAAGTACAGAGAATAGAATGATTTTCCTAGGAAATGTAGCATCCTTGTCACTTTCTGTGAGCTAAACAGACTGAAAAAAATAGTTTTGCTTTCAATCTGTACCACTATGTCTCCTTCCATGGATACAGTAGAGGAGTATGCATAGCCAACCATAGAGAGGAAATGTGTAATTTGTAGAATTACCAGGTGAAAATAAAGGGAAAAATAAACTAGTGCAGGCACCTCATCTAAGGCCTAATAGGCTACTATACATACAGTAAATGATCTGTTTTGGGGTTTAGATACACTTTAAAGCCCAATTGCAGTACAGGTGCTGAATTGCAGAGAGGGGTGAGGGGTAGTGCCATGGAAAGGGTGCTATTTATATTAATGCTAAGGTATTGATTAAAAAAAAAGAAAACTGGAGTTAGGCTTTAACTTAGCATTAACGGTTTAGCCAACTCACCTCTTAAAGTGGAACCCATTTTAACCCCCATAAAAAAATATATGCTGCAGCACTTAATAAATGAATCTGCACTTACAGTATTCTCTTAGTCCCCTGCAAAGTCCCCTGCAAAGTCCCACGATATCTTGTTGATCCTCTCAGTGTTGTCCACCTAATGTAGCTTCCTGTGATGGTGTGGCAACGATACTGCACTGCTCCTGAATTCAGAGCACAGTTACTCCCATGTTGGCAGTGTTTGTTTATTTTACCGCAAAATTAAAAAATGTTACAGGGCTATCAACATTAAACACAGACATGCAACCACCTAGGGCTGTACACATGTCGTGACAAAAACTGAACCCCCTGTCCCGTTCAGCAGGCTGTACCATCAAAGTGAATGGGGCAGGGCCTCAACCATGTGCATGGTACACGTTTGGGGCATGGCTGTGCAGCGTTTTTAGGGTTAAAGCAGGTAGTCAGGAGGTAACATATTGCCTCCTCACCGCCTGTCAACCACCCTCTAAAAAGTGATCTACTGCAGATTGCTTTTCAGAGGGGTGAAAAGGGCTGCCACATGTCTGAAAGAGCTCTAACAGTGAATACTTATCTTATTGGTGCTGAAAATGTTATGTGCCAAATCTTAACTGTGGCTATACTGAGATCAAAGGATTTTATTCAACACTGTCTGCATTTGTTTTTTAGCACTATTCGTTCTGAAAATGTATTTCTTTTGTCATGGCAAACTACTCGGTGCTATTTATTTTGCAGAGTTTGCTAGATATGAACTCACATTAAAATATTCATTGGTATTTAGACTGCTGGGCATGTGGGGGAAGGGGCATCTGAATTTTTTAAGATCTTCTAAACAAATTTAAAAAGTTGACAAGAAATACAGCAGGCTTTAAAATCCATTAGCTGAATAAATTGGTTTAAAATGGTAAGGTAGCCTCTGCCAGTCTATATGCATACAGTTATTCCAGGATAAATGCATAGAAATACATTGGATATGCTGTCGGGAAGATGGAAAATGTCGGTATAAAAGAAGTTTCCTTTTTTAGAGAGGTAAAAGTCTTATATATTTTAATTTAGCTTAAAATGAAATGGCTAGCATTTTTTTTTTATATTTGAATTTTGCACCAAGTCTTCTTATGGATATACAAGTGCAGAAGTAATGTGACTTCATACCTTAAGAACGCATTACAGTTAAGTATTTATTGTACCATATGGCAATGGTTGCACACTAGATATAGCTGTTTGTCATTGTCTTTGAAGGTCTCGGTGCAAAAAAGGTCCAAAATAAAACCAGGGTCATCTAACTGAGTTTATTCAATAAATCCTAAAATTTTAAAACCCAGTAGAAGAAGAGAACGTGCTTTTTTTACCATGTTATAGTGCACCCAGATTTTTGTTTGAGCCTGCAGGTGTGCAGACATCTCTAGCATGACGGCAGACCTTTTGTGAATGCTTAGCAAATGAT
The DNA here is from genome assembly GCF_042186555.1 of Aquarana catesbeiana. NCBI lineage: Eukaryota > Metazoa > Chordata > Amphibia > Anura > Ranidae > Aquarana > Aquarana catesbeiana. The sequence goes on along the minus strand of NC_133327.1, from coordinate 252,487,590 downwards.
GCCTGTCCTAATTTTCACACACAAATGTAGTCAATGAACACTGATGGCTGTATTTGGGCTCCATGCACACTAGCATTTTTTGAAGCTCGTAGAACCTTAAAAAAACAAGCAGATCTGCCTGCTCAGCAGGGGATCTCTCCACTGGTTCCCGCTGAGCAGGCGAATGGCAGGTCCTTGTCCGCTATGCAGAACACACACGGACTTAGTCTGCTGTTCTCTACGGAGCGGTCAGATGGAAAAGGACCACCTGTCCATTTCCATCAGATTGTCATTTGATCCAATCTGCCGGATGGATGGGGAACGGATCCCCATTTATCTGTTTTTAGAGGACAGGATTGGATCGGATGCCAGTGGGTGTCAGCAGACACATATCTGCTAACATCTGGAGCTCCATAGAGAGCTATGAATGTCCTGATTGGGTCTGCCTGAAAAACTAAAAGGCGGACCCGATTGGTCCATCACTGTGAAAGGGGCCATAGTGTTATCCTATGTATCCATGCACACTTTTTATGCTAGAAGCATTTTTCAAGCTTCAGCATTTAGGAGTAGAAAAAATAATTGTTTTTGTAGAGTTTTTGGGAGCCTTTTCCCAGTAGAAAAGCACGCTAACCGCTCTTGCTACTAAAACGCTCCTCACAGCTTTTTTCAAGCTTTTTTTTTTTTTTTTTTTTTTTTTTTATGTACTGTAAAAACGCTAATAAAATATTATTGCTCCTAAAAGCTTCTAAAAGCTACTAAAATGCTACTACAGACTAGCACAAAAACACTATTATTGGAGTTTTCATCCAGCATTTTTTGAGCCTATAAAAAAACACTAGTGTGCATGGAGCCTTACAGCAAAAACACCCAACTCTCAATGGTTATGAGTCTATATAAATATAATATAATATATATATATATACATACAGTATATATAAATATGCAGTATATATATCTATTAAAACATATAGAATATAAAGAGTGTAGTCCATGGACTGTAATCAATAACAGCAAACTGCAGCTTAGAGGGAATTATTTTAAAGTGATCATATATGCACACATAGAAGTTTATCGAGACAGACTGTTTAAAAATATTTCCACTACTTCATATAGTACTTGCAAAAGTGGGAATTCAGACTGCTAATATTATGCCTCGTTTCTACTGAGCGGATCGGTTCAGTACGGTACGCTATTTTGGGTGTTTCCATTATGAAAGCGGCCCATACAACCGAACCGTACTGCTCCATTCAGGGTCCTGCTTCAGATGTGGGGCCCTAGAAAATGGAACGGTTCGGTTAGGGCGGAGCTATGATACATTGCACTGATTGGCTGACAGAAAACCCTCTGCTGTGCTATGCTGAGGCATTTTTTCTAAACCCTGCATGGCCCCTTGTTTGCCCACTTGCAGTGGAAACGCTCACCAGAATAGACCGGACCATTCTAGGCCATTCAAACTGTACCGACCCGAACCGATCCGCTCAGTGGAAACAAGGCATTATATGTCACACATTTAATGGGTCCTCCAAGGATGATGGTTTTATAAGTCACTTCTTTTATGTTTGCGTTTCCTAAAGTTGCTGTTATATTACTGTTATTGCTCACACATTTTTTATTCAATACTCCTTCCACCTGTCTAGCATCTGCCGGAATATCATTTTTAAAACAAATTCTGTTTAAAAAAAGACACACGTCTTTCTCTGTTTGCTCAAAAGTGTGCAGATAGCGAAAATGTACTCTACAATAGAAATACACAGAATCAAATCTTTTTAAAACCTTTTGTAGAGTGTCCATCTATCTGCGACTAAGCACATGGTGTTCCTAGAGCTTAAAATAAATATACGCGCCCAACTCCTTGTACAAATAATGATCAAAGTGCATTTCTGCTTGCATACATTACTGGGGAGACAATTCTCTCTAACACTAAGGTTATATTATGAAATCTGGACCAAAATTGGAGATGCCCTTCACAGCAGCACACCGTATTCTGTGTTTCATTTGAAAGTAAACCTGGTTATGCGTATCAATCCTACACCTTCCACAGTTCAAAAGTTAGTAACATTACATTATTCAGTTATTAAGATAAAAGCTGTGTTTGTGGGTCAGATTGTGAAACCCCAGATTTCATCTCTTCTTCATTGACACTGTGGGGGGAGATTTACGAATACTGGAACAGAATCACATACAGCTGTGCATGGTTGCCAATCAGCTTCTAACTTCAGCTTGTTCAATTAAGTTTTGACAATAAAACCTAGAAGCTGATTGGTTTCTATACAGAGCTGCACCAGATTTTGCTCTTTTCAGTTTTAGTAAATCAACCCCTTTCACCTAAGTAAACCATAATGTCTTTACTTTGGAGTCCTGTCTGTCTCTTGAGGACAATTATCATAGTACTAGTTTGACTTGTACCATGTAGTTTCAAAAAAAGGTGGACTCATTACATACGAAAGGTGGACTCATTGCATACGAAAGGTGGACTAAAAATGTCTGACAGTCAGATTACTCCTCTAACTCATGTACTGTCCAAGAGCAAGTGCCCAGTCCATGAAATCCGAATGAAGTGAGGACTTTCGCTCTTTATACTGTTCCAGGTCAACAACTCAATTTATTGAAGCGATTAGAGCAGTGTAATGGCAACAACTAACTTTTCAGGAGGGGACAGTAAATGACACCCTACATACTTCTCTTGACACAGGTTACATTAAGCTATAACTTAAATGCAAGGCATCTTTCATGAAGGCATCAAGGGGAAAGTAAAAACAGGTGGTAAAGCTGTGGTTTTACTGCCCCCTGACCGCTAATCTAAAATCTAGCATACAGCCAGAAGGAGCTGTACAATTTCCACAAAAAATTTAACGTGGCTTGTTGAGATGAACCTGTGAACCACTCACTTGGTTTAAATAATAAAAGTGTTGCGCTAAAATTGAAAAATAAAGCAACAGCAATAAGTGACAAAAACAATTCATGTAGTGCAAGTAGTCAATAATTACTACGTACACTACATGGATTTATTTTGTCACTTATTACTGTTACTTTATTGTTCAATTTTAGCGCAACACTTTATTCTTTATATTCACTGGGAAGGATACCTTCTTTTATGTGTTTGCAAAAAAAATGATTGGTGTTTTTTGGGGTGCACAAGTGCGCATTTATTTTTAAGCAATCACTCGGTTTGTTGTTGTGCCGCATTTCAAATGGCTTTCCTACAAAAAAAGAAGGAAGGAAAACAGGCATTCGTGAGGTTGGCAGGCTTGCCTCTTGAATGCCTAGAAGCCACTGCCCTCTAAAAAGCAATCAATTGAGTAAAAGATTGGTCTGAAGCTGCTTTTCAACTGAATCTTTGGCATTGCCTAAAAACAGTGTTGAAACTACTAGTTCAGACCCATCCTTTCATCCAGGTGACCACTGATAAGTGCTATGATACGTTAAACAAGGCAACCAGTGCTGCCCTTTAGGTACAGGTGTCCTAGGTCTCCCCCTGTACTCAGTATTTTGTGGGGCCCTACAAGCTGACAGCAGGATGTTTGTGTTGTAAAACATTCATCTCACTACCCACTAGGTTGCCTCTGTCCTCTACACTTGATGTGGAGGCCTAAGTCATATTTGTCACCAAAAATAATGTCCTGGTGGGAAGAAACTGACCCTGGAATCACGGGAGACACATTAAATGGATTTTTAAGATGCTTTATGATAATTTATAATATGGAGTTCAGCTTTAAAGGGTAACTCTGCTTTTGTGGGGAAAAAAAATCACAAATAAATAAAAATAATATGGCATACACAATTGCTACACAAGCCATGTTATAGTTTAATATTATTAAAAACTTCCTATTCTTTTCAATCTGTAGCTGCTGTAGGTTTCTGTAAAATTCATAGCAATTTGGCATACTGGAGATGTTCTGTACATAGTTGGTGTACAGAACACCTCCAAAAAAGTAATTTCCTGCTTGTGTGATTGGCTCACTCATTTTCCCATAAGTCTATACTAAAGCCAGCCATAGATGGTTCGAATCCCTGTTGAACCGACCAAGCTCTGAACCATGTATGGGCAGGCTGAATGTACCCACATTGATTGATCAACTTGGGTACTACCAGCCTGTCAGATTTTACATGCAATTATTGCTACCGGCTATCATAGCCGCTAGCAGTAATCACTGTGTTCTCCCGGCCGGGATGGCTCCCCATACCGGCAGAATACAATGGCTCCATGGTAGGGGTTCTCCCATCAACACTGACTGTGTTGATGGGGGAAATCGAGCGATATTCTTTGATGCACCCTGTGGTTAAAGGAAGGATAATCACTCTGTCTATGGCCGACTTAAGATACAAGTCAGATTTTAGGCACCCCTTGTAACAGAAATGTAAGTTTGGATGAGATACTCCCCAAGGATTAAATATTTTTAAAGAAATGCAGACACCGCAGAACACAGAAAGTCAGTTAGCTGATTAATAGTGAACAAGACCCTCGTGTTCAGAATGAGTATCAGTCTGGTGAAGCAAAGCGCTATTTCTATACAGTAACAAAATAGAGAAATGTGCTTTGCTATAAGATTTGTTAAAATCCTTTCAATGCACATTTATCACCCAGAGGGGATTGGTTTTTTGCCAAAAAAGGTGGGGTCACTCTTTAAGTTAGTGGCTTGCCAAAACAAATTATTAGGGGCACTTTCAGGGAAAATAATTGCCCTATTGGAACAATTGACTGCCAGGGTATTTTAAAGCATCCATGAAAAGTCAGCTGATTGATTACCTGAGCTGTAAATAAGAATATTGATATCATCTGGCCCACATCCAACACATGAGTAATGTCTAGAAGTGTGCAATATTGCAAATAATTTTGAATATCTTTATTGATTAAAACTAAATCTTCCATGTGTGCAATTCTGGGCACACAGTCGTCAATGTTTAAATCTATGTACAGGTTATTCAATGGCATTATCTTGTGAAAGGCCGGACACGCTTGAATGGAAAGTCACAGCAATGTATATAAAGGCAGAAATCTGTACCCAGAGACAGATAATGACCTTTCTTTGAGGGTCACGTCAAAGAGACGGCAGCAACAAATCCATCAAAGCAACAGGAGGAAAGGACACTTGCTGCTCAGCTGTCTCTCTCTGTTACTGGCTGAACTGCAGCCAAAATTGTTGGCCAGGCATCTGTTAATGCAGGTTTTGTCACAGGGCACAAGGTGCCCCATCTGTAAAGCTCTGGAATACTAATGATACGATCAGCAAGTTGGGTGCTTGTGATTTCCCAGAAGTTACGTCATCATCAGTGTTACCACTGCAAGCATTAAAATCTCTACACACATGCACAGGGTTTCCATGTAAAGCTGGCTGTGTCCCAATTACACATAACTACAAAAAAAAAAAAAAAAAAAACAGATGATTAGGAAAGTATATAACAAGAAATACAATGCAATATGCAAAAAAAATCCTTTCTTAGTTCTTAAATGGCTAGCACTACTAAAACTATGGAACTAATGCAGTAATGTCCAAGCACACTGCAGGTTTTACATTGCACAGACATTAAGATTTCATTCAGCAATGTCACACAAGTGTAGGGGACATACAGTATACAGAGGGAAGCACAATGATGTCCAACATTCACATGTGTCACTTCAGGTTATTAAAACTGATCTTTTTATTTTTATAAGACACTATGCACAACACTATAGGATCTATTCATTACTTTTTTTGTATTTTTTATGTTTTATTTTATGTTTTATTTATAAATGTGTTCAAACAAGATTCTCCATAGCTCTCAAGTCCCTCTTTTGAGGCCAAATTTCTCTGTCCATCATGGAGCCTCGGCTGTCCTTCTTTTTGGTCTAATATGTACATCATTATACAAAATGTACTATTTTACAACCAAAAGTGAACTTTTGCCATTTTCAAAAGCCAATGTAAAGGAAAAATAGAGGTCAAAAATAGCACTTGTGTGGTGTAGCCAATCATTTTCTGTATATTAAAGTGGTTGTAAACTTTGGATATGAAATATGAACAAAGCATATACCTCTATACTGTGTACTTGTCTCAGTTAAGAGCACTAATGCCCTGTACACACAATAGGATTTTCTGGAAAAAATGTGTAAATCCTGGGTGAAAGTTGTGCGAATCTTTTGTGAAAACGATAACGTGTACACTATATTTGCAGTATTAAAGCATCATTTTTTTCGACTCCATGGAGTTGCATTGGGAAAAATACTGTATTGCCTTAAAGTGGTTCTAAAGCCTAAACATTTTATACCTTAATGCATTCCTTACATTAAGGTAAAAAATTGTTAGGCATCAAATTTGGTTTACCAATATCCCATGTATCAAAATTTCAAGAGGCTGTAAACAGTTTATTGTTGTTATATTCCTTGTAGTATGGGAAACCATCCTTCAAATTGGATTTATCCAGAACCCCCAACCACTTCCTTGTTTATAGCCAAATGTCTTATGATTTAAGGAACCATGGGTCCAAAAATTCTTTGAGGTTTCAGAATCCTATTCAAACTTTACCCATAGATACTCAGCAATCTGTAGTACAATGTTTCCATTATCCCCTGTGGTACCAAACCAGATTACTGGTCAATGACCCCCCCCCCCCCAATTGACATCTTACCCCCCTCTTGAATTGGACTGTTTTATAATCTAATAACTGAGACCTCCTCCCTTTTCCTCTACCTGATAATTGTTAGACCAACTGCCATTCATCCAGGTGCTTTAAGGTTCATCCCCAGACCCAGCACTGTTAGATTATTCTCAAACTACTGACAAACTGTACACTGTCATTATTATCTTGTTTCATTGGCCAAATGTTGCAGCCATTCTTATTGTTAATCACTTTATTGTATAAGAAACAAAAAAGGTCTTAATCAATTTTGATTGCATAGTATTTAAGTCTTCTAAAGCAGTAGTTCTCAACCTCAATCCTCAAGTACCCCCAAGGGGCCATGTTTAGGGAACTTCCCTTAGATAAAATAGCTCTTATCAATACCATGTCATTGATATTGATCTAAAGCAGCTGTAGTAAAGTAAAGTAAAACCTGAAAACATGGCCCGTTGGGGGTACTTGAGGACTGAGGTTGAGAACCACTGGTCTAAAGCACTAACTAAATTAACAAAGCACATCCATATGGCATGGATGGACAACTTTCACTGAGATAGCAAAATAAAGCCACTCACCATGGCAATTGGTATTTCCATATGTTATTATTGATATATTTACACACATTTACATTCATTTATGCATGTACAGCGTCCTCTACATGCACACATGTAACTAAAGTATAATAGGATGGTATCAGGGGACAGTCCCCAATTTTAGGGGGGTTAGGGGACTTACGGGTAAAAAGTGACCCCAGTTAAAAGAATGTCCCTGATTTCTTTCCAGCTTTAAAGGAGAAGTATAGCCAAAGCTTGTTTTCGATCCTATGGATCACAGGAGTGCAATTTGTTTTGCACTCCTGTGACCCGTTTTTTTAGCAGAGAGTGGTCTGAAGTCCACTCCCTGCTGAGGTCACAGAAATCAATCCAGGCATTGCGTCATCCTGACAATGGTAGTCTGGATCCACCAGGTGCCTGGACTGACACCACGCTCAGCCTTTCAGCAAGCCGCTGGGAGTCTGAGCTGGCTTCTCCCTGCCCCTCCACAGCTCAGCGCTCCAGCGAGCGAGGAGGAAGCAGAGCGGAGAGATGCTGATAGACAGTCAGCAGTTCTCTACTCAGGGAGCTGTCAGAACCGAGTGATCGGTGGTGTTCAGTCACTCGGCTCTCAGTGTTAGAGGTGCCGGGGGACAGAGCCAGCATTGGATTGATGCTGCATCCACCAAGGTAAACATAATTGGGGGAGAAAAACAAAATCCTTTATTTCTTTTTTAATAATGGTGTCCCCAGCCCAGGCGGCTGTAGGGTAATCTGTCCTAGCAACATTTCTGGAATTTGCCAGGAATAGGAGGAGTGTATTTGCCCCTTGCTGTGTCCGGGGTTATTGATGATGTCACATGCTGATATCATGTGGTCTACCCTTCTCAGCTTGTGCACACATTTTTGTGGGAGGTAAGAATATAGATTATTTGCCAACTTGCTCTTCTTTGTGATGGTGACCTGCGGTGTACATTTGGGTCTGGAGCCAGTAAGTCAACACTACACTAGGGTACAGGGTGGGAACAAGGGGGTGGGTGGGCTTCCTAGAGGAGCAGTTGCAGTGTTTTAATATGGGGGTAAATGGGTGTCAGGGTGCCATGTGGCTAAGTAAATTAGTAGCAGTTGACACCAATGGCACTTTGTGACATTACGATACTAAAATGGACTATGACCGGAGAGCCCTCTGCTGGTAGCTACCTCTAAATGACATGACCTGTCACATGACCATGTTGGTGTTTGCCTGTGCAGAGAGAGGCAGCGGGTGCTTGAGAGGTGACATGCTCCATCTAATGCCACAGATTCCTCCCTACCCTGCAAGTAAATGGTTCCTACTGAGTGCATATATAGAAAGATGATCCGCACACCAATAGTTGCTCTTACAAAATCGTCATCTTTATTCAGAAACCACAGTCCACAACCACAGATAAAATTAGTTGACACATTTCAGCCTATGAGGCCTTAGTCATAACTACATTTAGACACAAAACTTTGAAATATATAGTGGCGCTACATATCACAGGCTCCACCCATTAATTGTCCTAATTGATTGTAGGCAATTGAAAACAGGCAAAATCAATTATAGTATGTACTAGGGAGTCACATGTGTGTGCCACTAATGTTTACAAATGACATAATAATGATACGTGTAAAGTTTTGTGTCTAAATGTAGTAATGACTAAGGCTTCATAGGCTGAAATGCATCAACTGATTTTATCTGTGGTTGTGGACTGTGGAAATCTTGTTTGAGAGGCACCCTGTGCTTTACTTATTTTTTACCTCTATGTTTGTACACTTGTGCATGTTATGCACTCTTGAATAAAGTAGGCTTAGGAAGGCCATACACGTTTCAAATCTCGGCTGGGATTTGAACCGTGTATGTGCAGGCTGAATGTGCCAAGTTGATCGATCAAACAACTTGGGTACAGCCAGCCTGCTAGATTTTACCTGCGATTATTTCGTTAGCAGTTGCTATAACTGCTAGTAATAATCACTATCTTCTCCCAGCTGGGGGAGGCGGAACTGCCATGAGAAGACATTGGCTCAGCAGGACAATGGCTCGGCAGACAGAGTTGATGGGAGAATCGAGCAAATTTCTTTCCTGCAACCCCTAGTTGCAGAAAAGACATTCGCTCCGTGTATGGCCTGCCTTAGGTGCTATTAAATCATATCCATACTCCCAATAGAAGCACACTTTGGCCACACCCAACATTTGGTGCAGCGTGCTTCACGCACCGCAGTTATCCCCATCCCCTGGTCTGCCTCACCCCTAAAGGAAGTGGGCAAGGTCAATAGGGTGTCCTCGGATTTCATTTTGAAAATCTGGTCACCTTAATGCAGAGTGTCCCCTACATGCACACACATGTAACTGATACATAGTGTCCCTCCTGTGCAAACAAAAATGCATTTTTTTTTACATTTTCCTTGCACATGATTGAGCATTCTTTGAACCATGAAACTTTACCACATTCACTAAGCTTCGGGGCACATTCCCTACCAAGGTGCAACTTCCCTTGCAAGGTGAACAGCCTATTTGCTTTAGTAAATAAACCCCCATAGTAACAGTTGCCTTGTGTTTAGACATTTCAGACACACTAGTCCTGCTGGTCTACACAGATACACACTAAACCTACTAGCACATTTAGACTCATACTGGGGCTCCTAGCACACACAGATACTCTCACCCCCAGACACACAGAAGCACAGGCTCATCGGCTGTTTTTCTTCCAGATGCCCCCTAGTGGTGCCTGATAAAACTGCGGCCGGTGAGACTGCGAATAAGGACTTCAATGAGACCTGGTGGCCAGGATTTGACCTGCCCTACCATACAGTGAGTGTAGTGCTGATATGCTCTTACAAGAAGCCATAGACAGCTCAAGAATGTCAGATGAGTATACAGCAGATAGAGATAGCTGTTTGTGTAAGTTTGTGTTGACAAAAGAAAAAGTGAACACGAGTAAATTAACAGTAACACACATAAACTGCATCATATTTAAACTAGCTAAACACATTTATAAAGAGTCAGTTCTGCATCGTATACCATCAGGGCTCAGGGATGCACGTCAATGCAATTATGTAAAACTGACCCATATAAATTAGTACAATACAGCCTACATTTATCAAAAAGATGAAAGAGGGCCATTATGCAAGCACTAGACCTTGTTTGTGTAGTGGGCCAAAATATTAAAAAGAGCCACGCAGCACTTTCATTCTACCTAAAATTGTAGAATAAAAGTCCAGAATACTTAAAGCTCACAAGCACTTTCCATCAAACTAATAAATCCAATGCGCACTGTATACAATAATGTATCATGTTTACAATCTATTCCCCAAAGCTTGCAATGTCCCCAAACAATGTGAAATTTCGTCCTGAAAGATTTTACAATCAGTGAGAAGCCTTATATGCCAATTAATTACCCAGCCCTATCCATAGGCAGTATGGAAATCTGAATCTGCAAAAGTACAGGCTTGATTTAATATGAAAATTATTAGACAGCTTGTTTCGCATCAGCTCTGCAGGACAGTGGTCTCTCTCTGTCTCTGGGCAGTGTTTCATCAGTCTGTTTCATGAATCTAGAATATGTGCTGCAGGCTTATTCTGGCTGGGCATTCCACTGTCTGCCATCCTTTGAAATATAAGATGTGTTGCAATGCCACCTGGTGGACACCAGCTTACATTTCATTACTGTAAAAAACAAAATAAGTAGAACCTTTCCAGTTATAGTGAAACCATTTATTGGACAGCTCGAAGCTTAAAATGCAAGTTTTTAAAAATACCCTTTTTTCTTTTTTTTTTTTTATTGGGCATAGCATTATCTTGCACAAACAATGACATACATAGCAATTTGTTGGCACTTTTTGCCGTTGGCACCGTTGCACAGATTCCTACTCCTAGTTCACTTAGGGGTCTTTTTATTGAAAATGTGCACAGCCTTTCATCCCGTGAATCTGCATGTTTATTGGTTATTTAGGCCATTTTCTTAACAAAGGTTTTTTTTTATTATTATGGGCAGTAGTAAACTACCACATTTTGGCCACTAGATGGAGCATAGAAGTATAGGAAATACATATGTCTTTGTAACAAGAGATAGAGAAAATTGAGTACTGTCCGTGATACTTTTTTTATTTGCACTAACATACAATTTTTCAGGACAAGCTTTCGGGGTATGTCCCCTTCTTCAAGGTCCAAGCAGTACTGATTCACAAATTTTTAAGCAGAATGTTAAAGAAGAAGAAAAAAAAAACAAAAAAACAAAAAAAAAAAAGGGAAAACCAAACACATACAAATCAATGGTAATAAAGATAGCAGCAGAGTTAGTGAGATAAGACAGAGGGATAGCTAGGGGGGAATGCAGGGGGGGGGGGATACTAGTCACAGAGTGGTCGTAAAACTTTAGCATAATGTGTAAGGAAACCAATATCTAAATTCAGGCCATTATTCTTCGTGTCAAAAAGAAGTATCATTCTTAGTTCAAACGTTTTCCTTTCCTGGATAGTTCTGAAATTCCCTTTAAGAACTAAGACATTGAGGTCTTCTATAGTGTGGTCCGATTGTGAGAAATGATGTCCCACAGGTGTGCATAAACTGTCTTCTTTATGTTCTTTGATGGTATGTCTGTCCAAATTCATCCTCACTTGCAACTTCTGTCCTGTTTCACCAACATAAGATCCTTTGCTGCACCTTTTGCATTGGTTTATGCACACCTGTGGGACATCATTTCTCACAATCGGACCACACTATAGAAGACCTCAATGTCTTAGTTCTTAAAGGGAATTTCAGAACTATCCAGGAAAGCAAAACGTTTGAACTAAGAATGATACTTCTTTTTGACACAAAGAATAATGGCCTGAATTTAGATATTGGTTTCCTTAAACATTATGCTAAAGTTTTACGACCGCTCTGTGATTAGTATCCCCCCCCCCCCCTGCATTCCCCCCTTGCTCTCCCTCTGTCTTATCTCACTAACTCTGCTGCTATCTTTATTACCATTGATTTGTATGTGTTTGGTTTTCTCTTTTTTTTGTTTTTTTTTTCTTCTTCTTTAACATTCTGCTTAAAAATTTGTGAATCAGTACTGCTTGGACCTTGAAGAAGGGGACATACCCCGAAAGCTTGTCCTGAAAAATTGTATGTTAGTGCAAATATAAAAAGTATCACGGGCAGTACTCAATTTTCTCTGTCACAATTGCACTAATACGGCTACAATCAAATCAAGTAACAAGAGATACAATGTAACAATTCCAGAGAGCATTAGCAGGAATTAACACTCTCTGTTGTTCTCTATAATTGTTACATTGTATCTCTTGTTGCAAAGATATAGATGTATTTTCTATGCTCCTCAGCTTAATCTAGTGATCTGTACTTAATAATGTGGTATTTTACTACTGCCCGTAATAAAAGAACATTAGTTCAGAAGAGAAAATAGCTTATATAACACTTGTTTTTGCCCAGTTCGCACTGAACAAATGCAGATTGCTGAATCTATGGCTATGTAAGTTTTTTATTTAAAAAAACCCATAGTGGACAATGTCACAATTCATGTTAAAAACAAACAGCCCCCCCCCCCCACACACACACACACACACACACAAACACACACACACCCTCCAAATCACATCAAATAGTGAGTGTGGTCATATTTCACAAACAGTAGGAGGGTCTTAAAGGGGCATTAAATATCAGGATTGCATTACATACAGAGTGCAGACTTCATGGGGGTTACACACAGAGTGCAGAGCTGTCACTTCTAAACACAGAAACCAGAGTTCTGTGTTTACAAGTGATTGTGGTGAGCAGGCACCAAAGGGTCTGAGCCAGAGGTGGTGGAACTGAGTTCCACCAAGTTCCCCCTGAAAAAAAGCCCTGAAAACAAATATCTCATAAGTGGTTAACTAGTGCATTTAATGCATCTTGGCTCACACAAAACCCTCACCAATTCTTCTCCCTATTTATTTGCTTACACCCAAGGCCTCTGATAAGGGGGTGGCAGCTGCCCTCCTGTACATTGCCTAGGGCCCATAAGTTCAATAGGGGGGCCAAGAGCAGCAGGAGTGGGCGCAGTTACTGGAACCAGTCCCCCTGTGGCCCTCCTTGCATTTACAAATGCTTCAGTTTATGAATGTATCCTATCCTCTGTATAGAACGCTTCCTGTTCATTCACTCTGCAGGCAGCGCTGCAGAGAAAGGATTGAGGAATTTGTGTCCTCAATCTCTTTCTCTGTCCTCTCTGTCTCATAAGTGAGAAGTTGGGTGTCTGTGTAGACCTCTTTTATTTCACCAATCTCCACAGGGCTGTTCAAAAAATCTAGAATTGTAAAAAATAATTAAAAGAACATAATCAAGGGCTCCTTCTCACAGGTATTCTGGTTGCATGAATGAGTGGTTTGTGCATGCGGCTGAAGCCAACTGTTAGGCTTGGTTCACTGTTGCTGTCAGCTATTCCCATGATTTCTGACAGCAGCCCTGCTTATATTACTAATGCATGGTGTACAAGTGCTATACAATAATGCAGTAAGAATGGCTGATGGTTTTTTGTAGCACATACATGGCTATTTCTCTGCTCTATGTTCACAGAGTGAGGTTTGTGCTCAGAAAAGTTACCTCTGTTTCTTTAATATGGTTCTATCTTCTTATTCAGGATGCTGTACAGATAAATCGATGAAGATGACAGATTTCAGCAAACTAGTGCTCAGAATATAATGATCACTGCCGGCAGCTATAGCTGCCGGCAGTGATCAAATGAAAAAAAATGACAGGCTGGTTGTACTGAATTGATGGATCGACTTCAGTACAACCAGCCTGCCCATAGACGGATCAAAATTTCCTGCTAAACTGGACACATTTCGATCCATCTATGGCTGGCCTAAGTGTTCAGGTATGGCAAATGGCTGCTCAGGCCTGGGTACAGAATCCTGGAAGGACAGGCAAAAGGTTACAGGTTCCCCACCTTCCCCCTTGCTCTTTCAAGAGAACCTGTCACTTTTTCTGCAAAGGCTCCAAATGGAGTACCACTCTGTATAGTGTCCAGCTGCTTCATATTTCATCCCCAGGCAAGCAAAAATGCAGAAATTTGGCAGGCCAAACAGTCGTATGCATGAGACCTAAAACTGATGGCACTGTAAGACAGTCTGTAAGTGGCAGCGTTCAAACTTTTTTCATTGAAGCCTCCAGCCAGCTGACATAATAATGCTATAATCAGGAACCACTTGATTACAGCCAGGGTTGAAAGCCAGCAAAGTGTTGGCTGCTGGTTTTCAAAGGGGAGACATTTGTAAGCATATTCTGAGGACAGGGCATTGTGCTGGGGGACATTTATTTACAGGCTGTGAACCAGTGGCGGCTGGTGCTCAGCATTTTTGGGGGGGCACAAACAAACTGAAAAATTCTGAAAAATACTGAAAAAAAACATCAATTGCAGCCTCACTGTGCCATCAATTGCAGCCACTGTGGCCACCAAATGCAGCCATTGTGACCCCCCGCCCGCCCACTCGCTGTCTGACCAGCACTTACCCCATCTTGATGGTGGGTCAGGTAGCGGGTGACAGCGGCGAGCTGTGGGATGGGCAGCGGGTCAGGCAGCAGCGAGCTGTGTCCTCCATGCGTCTCTTTCTTCCTGCTAGGCGTCTAATAGGAGCACCTGTCTTTTCAGCCAATCAGGTGACAGGTATTAGACCCGTGCTTCCTGATTGGCAGAGAAAAAGGGGGGGCCGGATGGGACTTTAAATGAGGCAGTAGACAGATTGGGGTAAGGTAAAAAATTGTGTGTTCAAGTTTATTGTATAGAAAAATCCTGGTGTATAACACATGTGAAGGGTTACGTGTGCATGCGCACAGGACATAGCCTACATAATTACATGTGTATAACGACAGTCATCATAATGTCTAGCAATAAATAGCTGTTACAAATAAAATATACAAAATGGATCTCTATGGATCTATTTATCCATTTCAGATACTTGTTTACCACCCTGACCTATCATTGGCTATGCTGTGGAGGAGATGGTTGTGCTCTGGGGATGATGCCGGTGTGCGCCTGTTTTGCGTTGGATTGCTTGCCACCTCAGCTCCGGGGGAGGGCATTTTTCCTTGCCCAGTCCTTGCCCTATACCACAGCTTGGTTACATCATGAGTACCCAGAAACTGACACATTGTCCTTTCTGATTGTATTTATTTCCACTTTTTGATGGTTTTATACCTTGTAATTTCAGAAATCCTGTAGCATCCGCCCCTGAAGAAGTGTATTCACAGAAACGCGTCGGGCACCATGGATGCAGCCACTGGGCTTTAAATAGGATCATGTCCTGATTAACTTTTTGATGCATCTTATATATTATTTTCTCTATACTCACCTTTTTACATCATGTGTTTTGTGCTTCCCAGTATATATGTATTATTTTGTATATTTTATTTGTAACAGCTATTTATTGTTAAACATTATGATGACTGTCTTTATACACATGTAATTATGTAGGCTATGTCCTGTGCGCATGCACACGTAACCCTTCACATGTGTTATACACCAGGATTTTTCTATACAATAAACTTGGACACACAATTTTTTACCTTACCCCAATCTGTCTACTGCCTCATTTAAAGTCCCATCCGGCCCCCCCCCTTTTTTTCTTGCACTCGGAGGCACAGCCCCATGCCTCACTCAAAGTCCCAAACTTTTTCCATTGCAACCTGATTGGCAGAGAGTCGGTTCAGTGTTAGAAAAGCGAATATTCATTTGCTTTTCTGACACACCTGGGTGTGTTCAGAGTGCAATGCTCTGCGCTCCAAGTCCACCCTATTTTGAAGCCTATTAGAGCCTATGGCTCTAATCGGATGCTTCAAAAAAAACACCCCCGCCCCCTAAAAGGGGCCGGATGCCTGAATAGGGGGTTGCCGCGGCGGCCAAGGATAGATTCATGCTATGCATGAATCTATCCATGATACCTATAGGGGGGTGGTGTGATAGAGGGGGCGGCACCCATGTGCCCTTAACCACATGCTGACCAGCCGCCGCAGTTGTACTGTATGGAATGTCGCTCCGCCCTGTGGCCACTAGGGGACGCTTGCCCCCTGAGCCGATGCGAGTGCCCGTTCTCGATCACCGCCGGGCTCCCGCGATCACTCGGGGCACACGGAGAACCCGGAACTGTGTGTGTAAACACACAGTTTCCGGTTCTCTGACGGGAGAACTGACAGATCGTCTGTTCATACAGTGTATGAACAGGCGATCTGTTAGCTTTCCTGCACAGTCCCCACCCCCCCTAAAGTTAGAACACAAACTAGGACACACATTAACCCCTTCACTGCCCCCTAGTGTTAACCCCTTCACTGCCAGTGATATTTTTACAGTTATCAATGCATTTTTAAGCGCACTGATCGCTGTATTAATGCCAATGGTCCCAAAAATGTGTCAAAATTGTCCAACATGTCCGCCATAACGTTGCAGCCACAATAAAAATCGCCGCCATTACTAGTAAAAAAAAATTAATAAAAATGCCATAAAACTATTCCCTATTTTGTAGACGCTATAACCAATCAATATACGCTTATTGTGATTTTTTTACCAAAAATATGTAAGAATACGTATCGGCCTAAACTGAGGTAAAAATTTTTTTTTTTTTATATATTTTTTGGGATATTTATTATAGCAAAAAAGTAAAAAATAATGTTTTCTTTTCAAAATTGTCGCTCTTTTGTTTATAGCGCAAAAAAATAAAAACCGCAGAGGTGATCAAATACCACCAAAAGAAAGCTCTATTTATGGGAAAAAAAGGACGTCAATTTTGTTTGGGAGCCACGTCGCACGACCGCGCAATTGTCAGTTAAAGCGACGCAGTGCCGAATCGCAAAAAGTGCTCTGGTCTTTGGGCAGCCAAATGGTCCAGGGCTTAAGTGGTTAATGAACGGGCCGCCACTGCTGTGATTGGGAGAGGATTACAGCCCAAGCTTCACCTTATTATAAACTTTTTAACATGTGATGCATTTGTTTTACATTCTTTTTCCTCCTTTACATTTATTTTATTTGGTGATTTTTCACCCTGCTGTGACTGAAGCAGGACGTTGCATAAGTGAACCTTTTATCTTTCCTCCAAAATAGCAGTGCACTTCCTGGTGTGTGAAGGTGCCTAGGCACTCCTGTGCCTACAGCTTCATAGCTGTAGATTTAAGACACTGCTGCCTCTGACTGTACGCCTCATGACATTTGGAGTAAGATTTAGTGATGTCTCTACTGTACATATTATGGCAAAAAGTTCTTTGGGCCCAATTTTTTCGGTGTTTTTCAGGCTTTCCAGCACTACAGCCTCTGGGCACACAACTTTGGGCTTCTAAAGCAACATCCTTTTGCTAGGATCACCTCTTTTTACATAGAACATTTTCATATTTTAAATTGATATTAAACCCTTAAGCACTTTCAGTTGCTGATTTAATCCCCTCCTGGGGATGAAGCTTCTTTATCTTTAATACTTGTCTAGGTCCCAGTACAAGCTAATCCCACGACTGCTGCCACAGGTTTTCTGTTAACGGGTGGTTCTTTTCTTTTGCAGTATCCTATTAAGCCATAGTCCCTTGGATGCAGGGACTAGAGTTGTGTCTGCCTACACTCTGTGCATCAATAGAAACACACAACCCCATAGCCTAGGATTGAAAGGTACTCCCCTGCTCCTCCGGTCTCCTCCTCCCTCCCTTCTCCAAGCTAACAGGTCAAGAGGAGACTGCACTGTCCACTTTTAACTTTGTCCTGTGAAGACTGGAAGTTCAAGGAAGCAGCACTGAGAAAGCATTGGCCAGAAGCACTGAAAGCTGTCAAGAATTGTTAAGAATTTTAACAAATAGTTCACTGGGAATAATTATTTTATTGTTCTCAATGTTTTAAACTTAAACTTTATTTAACTGGTACTAAATTGACTCAGAATGTTATTACAATCATATGAGGTGATCAGTATGGGATGGGGTGCAGGGGTGCCCAGTAACTATAAAGGAAATGGGTACTTCTTTGGTTCTTCCTCCCATAGACCCAGGCTCACTGTGCCTAATGATATGCTCAGCCCTGCTCATTGAATATTAATCACACACACTCTGGAAATTGATATATGCATGTGTATTTGGAGTAATACATCCAAAATGGATACAGGTTTGGTATTCCAGAAATCAAAACATATGGGAGAAAATGTCTGAAGTTGTATATGGTTAAAAGAATATGATGGCTGACAACTTTTATTATTATTATTTTTCCTTAAATAATAAGTATGGATTAAAACTATTTTAGACAATTATACAGCGCTGTCAATGTATGCAATTATATACTGTACATTCATATCAGTCCCTGCTCTCAGGGGGCTTATAATCTATGGTCTCTAAATCACATTCATACCTACAAATACTAGGGCCATTTTAGACAGGAGTCATATAACCTTTGGCCTTTGGATTGTATAAGGAAACTGGATTATCCAGAGAAAACCCACGCAAGCACTGGGGCAACATGCAAACCCCATGCAGGTAGTGTCATGGTTTAGGATATGAACCAACAACCCTAGTGCAACACTTCCAGTGGTCACAAAGGTAAGACATATTATCCCTAGTCACTTAGGGGTAAAATAAATACAGCAGGTTCATTTACCTTATGGTCACTCTAGGTAAAAAGTCAGGTTGACAGGAAATCTCTGGGTATATTAAACTATCCTGAAACTCCTAAGAAATTTAAAGTGAGCACAGGAGAGTATGAAAATGATTTCTATATGGCATGTATTGTCAGTGCTTTCACATTTCAGTTCTGCATTTCCCAATAGAGAGATGGAGCACCATCTAGTGGTCAAAAATAAGATAGCACTTTGTGGAAGAGTAAAAAGTAGAAATGCTATCACTTCATTGTGGGGCAGGTTTATCAAGACTGGATTCCCCATTTCCTGAGTATAATCACTGATTATGGTGAATTTTATTTTCAGTTTCTTTATAAATATAAGTCTTTGCATTATAGAAAACAATATTTTAAGATATGAATGACCCCCTTCATCTTGTCATTCTTTTTACTGTAGAAATTGTTCTTTTAAAAGGTACCTTATGCTGAGAGATAAGGAAACTGCCATTGCTGACCTTATTATAAATGCTAGTTCTCTGGCTTTCCCTGGCTTCAATATTTTTAAATCACTAATCTCAAACAAGCACGCGGCGTGTAAAAGGGGTTGCCAACCTACTTGTTTTTTCACCTTACTACATCCTATGCATTAAGATGAAAAAACATCTGGCAGTGAACAGGCCCCCCCCCCCTCCGTTTTACTTACCTGAGCCCTAGAACTTGACCCACAGGGACTCGCTGTCTCTCTGTCCGGGGTCCTCGGCTCTTGATTGGATAGATTCATAGCAGTGCAATCATTGGCTCCAGCTGCTGTCAATCAAATCCAATGACACAGGCACCGGGGGGGCAGGGCCGAGTCCTGCATCCAGCGTCTATGGACGCCGAATGCTGGACTCAGGAGCGTGCCTGCAAGGTAGCCTCCGGGAGAGCGCTTCTCCCAGGGGTTATCAGATGTGGGGAGAAGCTGAGAGAGCCGCCGGGGGCCCCCAGAAGAGCTGGTTCGGGGTCCACTCTGTGCAAAACGAGCTGCACAGTGAGTATGAAATGTTTGTTATTTAAAAAAAAAACCTTTAGTGTCACTTTAAGCCTGAAAGACATTAGAACTACTGTGCACACTCGTTCTAGATCAGAGAGCCTATTATACTAAAGCTATTGGGTCAGCATGGTGGACAGAGAACTAACATTTTCATAAGCAAAGCCTCTATAACATTCGCAGTACAAGTATCTACAACCAGAAATGTTACAATTTTCACTTTAGTTAGGAAAGGGTTAATACCCATTAGGCTTTTTTCCTGTCTGCATGCTGGAGACGCAACAAGAAGTGCGTGGAAATCCCCTCTTAAACAGTTCAGCAGAACAGGTGTCCCCATTGGAAGATTATCCCTCTACTCCTGTTATGGTGACAACTGTATACATTTTTATTCCATTGACACATTTTGTCCCACTGATGGGGGTCACAGGAAAAAATGAGAGGATGAATCACCCTAATGGGAATACAAGAACATGTATTTCAGGATAGTGAAACTGATACTACTGGAATACACTTTTCATTTACTACACATCCCCGGGACTGTTTTGTATTACTAATTTGGCAGCAGTGTTACTGACAGGTTAAAGTGTCCTAAGTTCTTCCTCTTGGACTGTTTACTTCTACTAACCCTGCACTGCCATGCAGCTTTATAAGTAAACAATAGCAGCTTCAGTTTTCTCGGACTAAAGCGCTGTTTAGCATGAAACGCGTCAATCTTTACTTATTCTGTTACACCCCACCTTGTGATGTTTTTAATTGTGCATACACAATAAAATCCAAGAAGAGTACAGATATTCCATGTTTCGTTATTGCTTGAAGTACGTGTAGCACCCTCTAGTGTTCTCTGGGTCCTTGTGAAGATTCGGTGTGCCTTGCTGTGAGGGGGGGGGGGGGTGGATCCAAGATCATTATCAGTCCCTATGGGGGTGTGCTACATACAGCTGGTGGACCAAGCTTGCACCTTGAGAGGACTCAATCAAGCATGTATTCACATTTCTCAGTTAGATGTTAAACATATTTCCTTTAACCCTTTCAGTATTTCAGCAGGAACACTTCTAGCAAACGTGGCTGTAATGCCCCTAAATTCTACATGTACTCAAAGGTGACAGTCCCTTCCCCTGCCACATGTCTCGGGTTTACCTGTCCTTCCAGGGTGCCAGGGGCATTAATGGCAGGTGTCAGGATTGAAAGTGGCAGGAGATTAATGGACTTCTGTTTGCTTAATTACCGACTGTAGTTTGAACCTGGAAGCACTCAGCTCTTGCCTGGGAAAAAGATAATCTAGCACAGTCTGTGCTCGATCAACTTCAGACAAGTGCAGTGGTGACATTAGGGATCTAATAGACTCCTGTCACACCCACAAAGCCTGTCAGCCCCCTTATGATAGCAATAAAGTTAGGTTTAAAATTGCACCACATATATTAGGTATTGCTTCACATGCCAGAGTAACAGGTATAATTCTATGGCCATCATTCCTAATGTACTCCTAAATAATGACATGGAGAGGCTTTTAAAGCAGAATTCCAGGCGTGTTTTTTTTTTTTGGCGGTATAAACAATCGTCACCTTTCCTGAGGTATTTCCCATAGTCAGATCACCACTCTATCCTTTAATATTATTACTATTCTGCATGCTGGGTAGTGACTTCTGCTTTAAAATGTCACCTATGGAAAATTATGAGCAATTTTAGGTACTCTAGTCTTTCATCATTTCTCAGGTGTGTGCAATTTTAAATGCAAGACATTTTTGGTGTCTATTTACATGATGCAACCCCATCTTTTATTTGACATAGAATTGGGGATTATATTGTGTTTGTGTGCACTAAAATTATTTTGAGTGTATTTTTACTGAAAATATACAGAATGTTTGATAAACAGTACTGCAAAAAATCATGACTTAAAAAATTTCAACTACCCCCATTTTATTCTACTGGGTAACTGCTTTCACAAAATATATAAGGTTTTGGGGGTTTAAGTATGTTTAGATGTTTTTTTAAAAATGTTCATTTTTGTATGTGTGTAAAATGAAAACAAAAAAAAAAGTTTTGTGCAATGAAAAGGTAAGGCGAATCTGTCAAAAATGTCAAATGCATCTAGTAGTAAAATCTACACAGAGCAAAATTATAAACGTAACACTTTTGTGTTTGCCCCTATTTATCATGAGCTGAACTCAAAGATCTACGACTTTTTCTATATACACAAAAGGACTATTTCTCTCAAATATTGTTCACAAATCTGTCTAAATCTGTGTTAGCACTTCTCCGTTGCCCAGATAATCCATCCACCTCACAGGTGTGGCATATCAAGATGCTGATTTGGCAGCATTATTATTGCACAGGTGTGCCTTAGGCTGGCCACAATGAAAGGCCACTCTAAAATGAGCAGTTTTATCACACAGCACAATGCCACAGATGTTGCAAGTTTTGAGGGAGCGTGCAATTGGCATGCTGACTGCAGGAATGTCCACCAGAGCTGTTGCCCTTGAATTGAATGTTCATTTCTCTACCATAAGCCGTCTCCAAATGCGTTTCAGAGAATTTGACAGTACATCAGACCGGCCTCACAACCACAGACCACGTGTAACCACACCAGCGCAGGAACTCCACATCGAGAATCTTCACCTCCAAGATCATCTGAGACCAGCCTCTCAGACAGCCGCTGCAACAATCGGTTTGCATAATCAAAGAATTTATGCACAAACTGTCAGAAACTGTCTCAGGGAAGCTCATCTGCATACTCGTCGTCCTCATCGGGGTCTCGACCTGACTGCAGTTCATCGACGTAACCAATTTGAGTGGGCAAATGCTCACATTTGATAGCATCTGGCACTTGGGAGAGATGTTCTCTTCATGGATGAATCCCGGTTTTCACTGTACAGGGCAGATGGCAGACAGAGTATATGGCGTTTTGTGGGTGAGCGGTTTGCTGATGTCAACGTTGTTGATCGAGTGGCCCATGGTGGTTGAACGTCATCAGATTGCATAGAGTGCGAATCTCCTGTTTGCTTGACGACCTCTTTAATACAAAGTCCCGCCTCCTGAAATGGCTCCTATGACAGACAGAACACTTGTCCAAAGCCAGTTCAGGACATGGGACTACGTATTACAGCTGTAAACAGGAGATTCTCTCTCAATGTAATCTGACGGTGCTCGTGCTTTTTTAAAGCACTCTGAATGCCAATCAAAGCACCTGTCACTAAATAAAATGGTTACCTTACAGTCCTGTTCACACATCGTGTTTGCTTTTTTTCTTTTTGA
Organism: Aquarana catesbeiana; assembly: GCF_042186555.1. Taxonomy (NCBI): domain Eukaryota; kingdom Metazoa; phylum Chordata; class Amphibia; order Anura; family Ranidae; genus Aquarana; species Aquarana catesbeiana. Next base: position 252,464,632 of record NC_133327.1, on the reverse strand, counting down.
AGATTATACCCCATGGCACTTTGTTGGTCTTTCAAAGCGTCTCCAAAGCCTCCATAGAAGTCTATGACAAAGCTTGCTAACAGCACCCGCAGCTTTTGAGAGGCTTTTACTCAGAGTTAGCTTCGCTTTGCTTTGTAGGTATTGCAGGTATGAGATATCCCAAGGTGCACTGAGAAACCAACAAGTGAACTGGAAGGATGTCATCTGCAGTAACTTCTGGTTCATGTGTATATATTCTGGCAGTGTCTGGCGCAAACGTCACATCTGATGTACAGCATGGGGCAGCAGGAAGGTGAGGGGGTTACGGACTAAAGCGAAGCAACTAGCAGATAGCACATACGGTGTTCAACATGGGAATGCTATGGCAGAAGGTGAGCGGGGACCAGAGAGAGAGGACTGAGCGGCAGAGGATCAGCAGAGCTGGGGAACCACAGCAGAAGAAACTGGCAGATGTCACACATGGTGAGCAGCATGGGAGCAATATAAGAGAGGAGGATCAGCAAACCAGAGGATCAGCAGAACTGGGGAATACTACTGAGTGAGGGATCAGCAGGGGTGAGGGTTAATACTAAGTGGGGAATCAGCAGAGATGGGGGTACTACTAAGTGGGGCATCAGCAGAGTTGGGGGACACTACAGAGCAGAGGATCTTCTGAGTGAAGATACTAAAAAGCTAGGGATCTGCTAAATAGAGATATTAATAAGCTGGGAACTTGCTGAATAGGGGTACTAATGAGCTGTGGATCTGCTAAATGGGTGTACTAATGAGCTGGGGCATCAGCAGAAATGGGAGACGCTACTGAGCAGGGGATCTGCTGAATGAAGGTACTAATAAGCTGGGGATTTGCTAAATGGGGATACTAATAAGCTGGGGATTTGCTGTACGGGGATACTAATGAGCTGTGGATCTGTTAAATGGGGGTACTAATGAGCTGGAGCATCAGAAGAGTTGGGGGACACTACTGAGCAGGGGATATTCTGAATGAAAGTACTAATAAGCTGGAGATCTACTAAATGGAGATACTAATAAGCTGGGGACTTGCTGAACAGGGGTACTAATGAGCTGTGGATCTGCTAAATGGCGGTACTAATGAGCTGGGGCATCAGCAGATTTGGGGGACACTACTGAACAGGGAATCTGCTGAATAAAGGTACTAATAAGCTGGGGATCTGCTAAATGGGGATACTAAAAAGCTGGGGACTTGCTGAACAGGGGTACTAATGAGCTGTGGATGTGCTAAATGGGGGTACTAATGAGCTGGGGCATCAGCAGAGTTGGGGGACACTACTGAGCAGGGAACCTGCTAAATAAAGGTACTAATAAGCTGAGGAACTGCTAAATGGGGATACTAATAAGCTGGGGATCTGCTAAATGGGGATACTAATAAGCTGGGGACTTGCTGAACAGGGGTACTAATGAGCTGTAGATCTGCTAAATGGGGATACTAATGAGCTGGGGCATCAGCAGAGTTGGGGGACACTACTGAGCAGGGGTTCTGTTGAATGAAGGTACTAATAAGCTGGGGATCTGCTAAATGGGGATACAAATAAGCTGGGGACTTGCTGAACAGGGGTACTAATGTGCTGTGGATCTGCTAAATGGGGGTACTAATGAGCTGGGGCATCACCAGAGTTGGGGGACACTACTGAGCAGGGAATCTGCTGAATGAAGGTACTAATAAGCTGGGGATCTGGTAAACAGGGATATTAATAAGCTGGGGACTTGCTGAACAGGGGTACTAATGAGCTGTGGATCTGCTAAATGGGGGTACTAACGGGCTGAGGCACCAGCAGAGTTGGGGGACACTACTAAACAGGGGATCTGTTGAATGAAGGTACTAATAAGCTTGGGATCTGCTAAACGGGTATACTAATAAGCTGGGGACTTGCTGAACAGGGGTAACAATGAGCCGTGGATCTGCTAAATGGGGGGTACCAATGGGCTGAGGCACCAGCAGAGTTGGGGGACACTACTGAGCAGGGGATCTGTTGAATGAAGGTACGTATAAGCTCGGGATCTGCTAAACGGGTATACTAATAAGCTGCGGACTTGTTGAACAGGGGTACTAATAAGCTGTGGATCTGCTAAATGGAGGTACTAATGAGCTGGGGCATCAGCAGAGTTGGGGGACACTACTGAGCAGGGAATCTGCTGAATGAAGGTACTAATACGCTGGGGATCTGGTAAACAGGGATATTAATAATCTGGGGACTTGCTGAACAGGGGTACCAATGAGCTGTGGATCTGCTAAATGGGGGTACTAATGGGCTGGGGCATCAGCAGAGTTGGGGGACACTATTGAGCAGGGGATCTGTTGAATGAAGGTACTAATAAGCTGGGGATCTGCTAAACGGGTATACTAATAAGCTGGGGACTTGCTGAACAGGGGTACTAATGAGCTACGGATCTGCTAAATGGGAGTACTAATGAGCTGGAGTTCTACTGGGTGCCTTTAAAACAAATTAAAAATCAACACACACAGGGCATTTGCCAAGTTTCATTAAAGCTTTAAAAAAGCAGCAGAGAAGCATCATGGAAGCATCACCGAAGCATTACAGAAGTATCAAAAACACATCAAAAAAGCATGTTGAAACGGTAGGTGCTTTAATGTGTGTTAAAGCTGAAGCAGGTGTAAAGGAGCCCTTATGACTCATTTTGTATGGTACCCCAACAAGCTCACACAGTAACTCCAGAATACGCACACTCCAGTTCTGGCTGTAAATAATTGCTCTGAATCGTTTCCTGATAATGATGATGGGCCAGGCCTACAATGCTTGCTGGCACAACTGGGAGACAGTTGTCGCCCAAAAAAAGAAAGCGTCTTAACAAGGGCAGGGTTGTTTTTTTGTTGCTGCTCAAACTGTTTGCACTATATAAATCCAGTATAATAAGTAATAATAATACTAATACTAATGATAATATAAAAATTGAAAATAGGTTTTGGAGATAGATTAACGTGTCAAAATTTATATGAGATTTCAGTTATTGGGTTCTGATCTACTTCAATGGTAACTAAAAATGGTTTTAATAAAATGAAGAATGGGGTGAATGGCGCTCCCTAATTGGGGGGGTATGTTATCTGTTGCTGATGCGCAACACCAGTGCTACCAAAACCACTATAATGATTAATGCATTATGTAATAACCCCCTGTAAAAGTATATCTATATGCAAACAAATCAATCAATTCTAAAAATTAGTGATCAGTTGTACCATAAAATATAAAATCATAAATAGCAGCGAGTGAAGCTGAGTGATATAAAGTTATATATAGTGCTAGGCATATATACAATACTGTGCCAATCTTTTATAAGATGTGTATCATATCAAGTCCAGTATGGTAAAAAAAAAAAAAAAAAAATCAAATTACTTATAGTGAAAACTATTCCAAAAAATTGTGGTATCAAAAAAAGTTCAAACAGTCTGGTGACTCAAATTGACCGGTGACTTCTGTGCTCCCCCCATGGCTCCCCACTTACCAGCTCCTTATACCCCTGCAGGGGTGACAGACAATATGGAACATCATGGGTGGTCTTCATAAATGGTTTCCTGTGGTCACTCTAGCAATGGCCCATGCTTCCACTAAACCAGGGTGTCCGAATCGGTCAGCCGCACATCACAGCCTCTGCCACCATATCCAGAAAAGGGATCTTCAGGGATGAGTCCTCATTGGAAGAGATAACACTCCCATAGTGTAGTATTTTGGATAAAAAATGCTTTTATTTAAAATAACATAAAAAACACAAAAAGTTTACCTATAGCAGGAATAAAAGCTCCCAAAACACTAAGCGTATATGCAGTCGGTAACCAAGAAGAAGCGTGCGGTCCAGCTGCGTTCCAGGCTCCCTGTCTCTGTACCGGAAGTGACGTAAGTGCATAGCCCCGCTACGTCACTTCCGGTACGGAGACAGGGATCCTGGAACGCAGCTGGACCGCACGCTGCGAGACGGCTCTTCCTGGTTACCGACTGCACCTACGCTTAGTGTTTTTGGAGCTTTTATTCCTGCTATAGGGAAACTTTCTGTGTTTTTTATGTTATTTTAAATAAAAGCATTTTTTATCCAAAATACTACACTATGGGAGTGTTATCTCTTCCAATGAGGACTCATCCCCGAAGATCCCTTTTCTGGATATGGTGGCAGAGGCTGTGATGTGCGGCTGACTGATTCGGACACCCTGGTTTAGTGGAAGCACGGGCCATTGCTAAAGGGACCACAGGAGACCATTTATGAAGACCACCTATGAAGTTCCATATTGCCTGTCACCCCTGCAGGGGTATAAGGAGCTGGTAAGTGGGGAGCCATAGGGAGAGCACAGAAGTCACCGGTCAATTTGAGCACAAGAGTCACCAGACTGAACTTTTTTTGATACAACAATTTTTTGGAATACTGCAGTTTTCACTTTTTTACTATAAATATTTTTTTTTTTTTTTTTTTTTTTACCATACTGGACTTGATATGATACACATCTTATAAAAGATTGGCACAGTATTGTATATATGCCTAGCACTGTATATAACTTTATATCACTCAGCTTCACTCGCTGCTATTTATGATTTTATATTTTATGGTACAACTGATCACTAATTTTCAGAATTGATTGATTTGTTTGGATATAGATATACTTTTACAGGGGGTTATTACATAATGCATTAATCATTATAGTGGTTTTGGTAGCACTGGTGTTGCGCATACAGATTACATACCCCACAATTAGGGAGCGCCATTCACCCCATTCTTCATTTTATTTATACACAACAGCCCCCTCGTGGATCTATCAGGGGAGGCTGCATACCTTCTTTTCTTTAGTAGTCCTAAGCGTGGCGTTTTTTGTTTTCTATTAAAAATGGTTTTAAACCCCCTTAAAAGAAATGTGCCTTTTTATCTTGTTAAATATTTTTATTATGTTGCCATTAATGTATGGCAGAAGTAATAGAAATAAAAGAGTCTATTTGAAGTGGCCTCTAAATGCTGTACATCACAGCTACGGGGATAGAGGACTTGGCTGTGTGACTACAGATTTGTTAATGCAGTGAAAATGTTTCATTTTAATAAATGGAAGCTCTAATGCTCGGAGGCAAATGTTCTGCAAGAACACAATGAAGTTTAGAGAGTTTATGTAATTTCAGTCCCCTTTATTCTAGCACAGCAGATCAGAGTCATTACCGTCTCTGCCAGCCAGGATCACAAACAGATATCAATATTGGTTGTAATCAAGTCAGGCAATTTCTGTTTCTAATAAATGTCTATAAAACAGCAGGCAGTGTGCAGGTCATTTCCTATGTATGTGACATTGTCATATCTGGACAACGATGTCCTCTGTCTTCTGCAAACCTCTTCTGCCAAGAAATACTGTCACATGACGCATGAAAAAACTGATTCAGAGAGGGAATGTACATTTCTGGTATTTGTTTTATTTTGTTGCCAGAGCCGATTTTACATTTTTTTTGCATACATGTTTAAAAAAATCATTTTAGGCCTGAAGAGTGCATAAACCTTATATATTTTCTGAAAGCAGACACCTTTAAGAATAAAATAGTGGTAGTTCAATTTTTTTTATGTCACACGATATTACCACAAAGGTCTAGGAAATGCAAAATTTCAGGAAAAAATACACTAAAGTTAATTTTAGGATACACAAACGCAATAAATGACCCAATTCTTTGGTAAGATATAAAAGATGAGGTTGCACTGATTTAGGCTGGGTTCACACTAGTGCCAACTGGATGCGTATTTCCCCGCATCCAATTTGCATGACAGGAGATTGTGACCGCCTCTCAATGGAGCTGGCTTAGACATCTCTGGAGCGGCTGCGGAGCGTCCTTGGCTCTGTTTTAGGTCCGAATTCAGGCAAAAATTTGGGCCTGATTCGTCCCTGAAACGGAGAACAAGGACGCACCCGTTTGCAGTGTGAACCCAGCCTAAATAAATACCCACCATGTCAAACCTTACATATGTGTGCATCTATAAAATGGCGATAAATTTAGAACCCTATATTTTCCATAGGCGACACTTTAAGATCCCCCTGCAGGTCATCAGTTTAGAGTTATGGAGGAGATCTGGTGTATCGCAATCAAAATTTTCATGCGTAGGTGCCCCCTGATGCATGTATTTTTGTTCGTATATGCATATATGTGGGGATGGGGCTCAAAAATGTTTTTTTGGGGGAGGAATTTTATGTGCTTGGGTGTAACTTAAATTTTTTACAATGAAAAAAAAATGTTTTACTTAGCTTTTTTTTTTATCATCATATAAGGGACAAAAAGTCTCTTATGTGATGATTTTTTGGTGACAGGTTCTCTTTAATGAGACATTTACGAAAGTTACATCAGAACATGCATACTAGGAAGCCAGCGGTGAGACAGCAAAAGCAGTCACAGCCGGCTCCCACATCCAAGGCGGGGGCACTGGGCATCCGAAGACCTGTGAAGAACCGGCCTCGGTGAAAACAGCGAAGACTCTCCAAGTCAGTACTGTGCCTGGACTTCTTATCTTTGACCTTAAAAACACTTCTAAATTGATCCCTAACTGACACCTATCTCTTCAGCCTAAAGCCAAGTACACAGTATTCATTTTCTTCGGGGTTGAGCGAAAAAAACTGTCAGCTCCAGTCAGAGCTGCTGTGCTAACTATGCAAGGTTAGTTCAGCGCTCTCCCCCGCTGAGCTGTTGTGTTCTGACAGGGGGCCGCCTTAGTTTTCAGAAAGTTTGTTCAGTTTTCTAATTATTGGCAAATTGAAGATCATCTCTGGTCACACTGACAAAGAAAATTGAAGAAGAACAGAACATTTTTTCCTGAAGAAGCGAAATTCTAAATGTGAATGTGGTTTTCGTTCAGGGGAAATCGTACATATTGTAATGCGCATGTGCATCCCAAAATCAAGTGTAGAATTCAAAATATTAGCATGGCAATTGAACAAATATTTTCAGGGTTTTTATATGAGCGTCTATAATTGTGCTATTGAATGCTCTGATTAACACATTTTTAGAATTTTAGTATGAACAAAACAAACAAAACTCTACTGCTTTATAGCCTGCTTCACCTCTTAAAACAGCCTTTAGCACTCAAATATGTCAAGAAAAAACGTGTATTATATACATATAGAAACATGCTTGGACTGTTGATCCCCATACAATTTTTTTGGTTTACCTCCCGAGGATGCAGACACTCAGGAGACAGTTCCATAGACTGTAACCATCAGAAAAAAAAATGGCTGTGTAATGTCAACTTTGTAGCTGGCCAAGGGTGTGGGATGGGCGTGGAAAATTTCCAAGCAGGTAAAACATGCAAGCAATTTTTTTCTATATTTTCATATGGTGATACTGATAGGATCATACTTGGGTGACAACTCTCATTGCACTATATCTATGGAGGAACAGCATTGTTACCCTCTCCTCATCTGTATAAGGTGATAGGTGTTCTTCAGTACTTAGTTGTGAAATAAGCAGGAAAGATTTGGGATTTCAGTGCAGCTGAGTGTGTGATTAGTTCACTGGATTTCTGGCAGGATCAAGTAATTTTTTTTTTTTTGCACAAATTGAATAGATTTAGCAAAGATATTTGAATGGTATACAGTATATGAGTCCAAAATTGAGAAAATAAAGAGAAGTTAATTGTTAGGGTTTATATACATTTAAAAAATAAATATAATTGCTTGAATGCTCAATTATCTCTTAGAAATATAAAAGAAAAAGATCCATTATTAGCGGGAATGGTGACAGTGGAGGAAGGGGGTGGCAAACTTTTAAATCTTAAGAACAGTTGCTGCAACAGCTCCAGCACACTCAGAAGTTTTATAGTTTCTCCCACCCCCTGTTGCTTTTGCTGGACAGCTTGCCCTGCATGTAAATGTGGAGAAAAATAAAAGCTTGTGAAATAAAAGAAAGGAACTGAAATAATGAATACTGTCATTACAGGTCATAACCACATACAGTAATTTTGTGATTGTCACCTTTCAAGGTGCATAGCAAGTTGTTCTTTGTTTTGTGTATAGGGTGGCACATTATGGACAAGGGACCAAGACCAGAAAATGGCATTAAAACTTTAATATTGTAAACACCTTGCAGTGAACATAGATTTTAAAGTGAACTGTCAACTCCTTCAAAGACATCAGCATTTTAAAAAATCTGCAAGCGAACAGGGTTTCATGCTGAGATGTCACTCCTTTATTCATCCAAAAATGCAGGCTGGGTAAAAGGTGACATGTTTGGCATTTTTGCATTGTGCTGTGATGCAATGATTTTACTGTTACATAGAACAGTGTGACGTGATCAGAGCTCATTATATGAATGATATATGTGTGATTGCTATGAGAGACCCATACTTCAGGTGTATGACAGGCAGAGCTCATTGTATGATTTCTGCATGTGTATGACTGCTATGACAAGTAAATTGGGGCTCAAAGGCAATGCCTATTAGGACTCATCATATATTCAGAGCTCAGCCTATTTTGTGCAAGGCCCTGTATTTCTGATTCTCCAGTGTGACCCTTTTATTCCTCTAAGTCTTTTTGTACACTGATGCATAAATCTAACTGAAACGTGATCACTGCTTAAAAATAGGCTTAGTAAAGAAGGACTGGATTGCTAGGCCATCAATAAGTAGGCCCGGACATCTGTTCTTTTTTTTATCTATCTATCTATCTATCTATCTATCTATCTATCTATCTATCTATCTATCTATCTATCTATCTATCTATCTATCTATCTATCTATATATCTCAAAATGTGAAACATGCAGCATCTTAGTTTGTACCGACCATTCTCGCATAACATTTGGGAGCCTCACTTGCGCACATCTTCCCTTAGTAAATGATTATTATAATTACAAGGATCATTTTTATACTCTTTAGCTCCATAGCAATGAGTCCTCCACTGATTCCTTGCATGTAGATCCCCAAGCGCCTGCACCGGTGTCAGTCCCCAATAGATTGGTAATTACTCATATCCTCTTATCCCTGTTCAGCCAAACTGTTCACTGACGTCTAAAATCAACATCATGGGACTATTTAAAATACTGTAGGCACAGCACACAAAGAAATATGCTTTGCAACTAAAATAGTTTGAATCACTAAACTTAACAACTTTACAACTTAACAACTTTAACAAGAAATTTTAAGGTTCAATAACTTGAGATCAGTGTGAAGTACCTGGTTCAAATGCATGTATTTTAGATTAATGTTTAGAATAAATGTTCTCACATTGATTTAAACTTATATCTCACTTGCAATATCCTAAAGAAGGGTTACTTTTGGTGTTGGACCTCTAGGACAGCTGGTGTTTGACATTGGAATGGTAGCATTTGGCACATACTTTTGGTGCCATTTAGATAAGTTCAATGTTCTAGAGGTTTGGTTAAGGTTAGGGCTAGAATTTTAGGGGTTAAGTGACAGGTTAAATTTAAAGAACATGGTTATGCGTGAAGAGTTACCTTTAAAAGATAAGTAAAAGTTGACATAAAGTAAATTTATTTTGCGCGCCTTACTCCCCTCTACCAAATAAGCTATACTCCTCCACCCGAAATGCATATTTACCTAAATTTTATAACTACAGCCTGCTGAAATGTTAACACCCAAAAACCATAATCTTCCTTGCCTCACCCCAAGCTCGTACTGTTAATCACCATAGAATCTTTTTAGTTTGTCTCCCAAGGATGGAGACACTCAGGAGACAGTCCCATAGACGTCTATCAGGATTGACTGGGCAGGTGTTACCATCAGAAAAAAAGATTTTGGATGTGTAATGTCAGCTTTGCAGCTGGCCAAGAGTGTGGGTAATTTTAAAGCAGGTAAAACACGCAAGAACATTGAAAGGCGTGTTATGCAGACCATACATGGGTCAAATTCTGAACAATTTGTTTATTCGAAAAATCAAAAATGTGTGCGTTTTGTAATCCAATGGTGCCACCATCGATTTCAAAATTCAACCAACCAAGCCTTCAACTTCAGCTCATGTTGTTACGTAAAAGAAAGTTTGTGGCTGGGAATCTTCTTTTCTTTCCAGGTCACAGCTCACGCACATTTCTTTTTCGTTTATATTTCTTGCACTATTTTCCCATCATTAATTAGAAATTTGTTAGTTTTTAAAATCGAACAATTATTTAAAGGTGCAATTTTAGAATTAAAAATTGTTTGGAATGCGACACGTGTATTGCCGGCATTAGCAAACCTGCAGCATGCAGGGATTAATGAAGGCTGCTGCAGATATGTGCAGACAGGTGTAGGTGCCTGCATGTTATACCTGCTGGTTGTTTTTTTAAATGAATAAAGTCACTTTAAGGCCTCATGCACATTGGATGTTTTTGGACATTTTTACAGCTGCTGTTTTTGGCTTCAGACTTTTCTTTTCTACAGTCAATAAACTCCCCATCATGTTATCCTATGTGTCCATGCACACATAGGCTGTTATCAACTGTTTTTGGCTGGGGCGTTTTTTGGCTGTAAAAAAATCCCATACTAGAGAGGAATTTTCAGCTGTAAAAATGCTCTGTCAAAAAACACTGATAAACGCAGAAAAACTCTCAAAAACACGGCTCACCAGCGTATTTTAACGTTTTTGATCCTTTGAAAAAAAAAAAAAAAAAACCTAAAAACCGCTTATGCGGAAAAACGCTAAAAAACGCTATTGCGAAAACATTGAAAAACTCACTGCAAAGCAACTGGTGTTTTTATACTGTTATTTTCACGTCCAGTGTGCATGAGGCCTAGGCTGAAGTGCAGCCAATTTAGGATAATGCCTATTTTATATTTGTTACATGATCTTATTCCCATAGCAGATTAAAAAAAAAATAAACATTGCTGTTTACCAATTTAGATGCTCATGTTTGATGACTACAGGACCATAAATTCCTATTTAGTTCTCTTTGTTATGAGGGGGCTAGAAAGCTGTGTTTGCCATAATTAACCCTGTCTGTACTGTGCTGAAGGTTTCATTATCAGTTGTAAAGTAGATGTGAATACTGACTGTTCTAGCAAAGGGTTACAAATTTAGAAGCTGGCTTTCTCCATTGTATGTTAACGAAAGAAAACTGAGCCAGTCCTTAGCCTTTCTATTAGGACAGCCTCACTATACTATTGGCCTCTGTGACTGCAATAAGGTTAAAGAAGAGGCATAGCCAAAGCTTTTTTGGCTATACTTTCATAGTTGCCAACATTGCAAAAAAAATATGTGGGACACTTTTTTGGCTGTAGGCGGAGCCATACAATAATTAGGGGGCAGGGCATTTATTTGTAGGAAAAATACAAGCGTGCTGCAAAAAATGGGCGTGGTTTACATGTAATTGTGGGTGTGGTTTAAATGGGCGGGGCTCAAGAGGGTGTGGTTAGAGTCTGAGATGAATGAGGGATGGAGAGGGAAAGGGGGAGAGGGAAAGGGGGAGAGGGGAATGACGGGACAGCAGCCCCAGATCCTACACAATAAAAATATGTGTATTCTAGAAAGTTTAACAATCAGCAGATAAAGATACTCCAAACACCTGGTGTTAACGCTTCAATCATCCCGGCAGCATGGTTGTTATGGTGTCAGGATGATTGAAGCGCATTATTTCTATTATTACATTGTAATATAAAATTAAATCATTCAACACCATAATGCCGAATCAGTGAGATCCCTGAGAGTGTCAGTAGCCACGTCGCCTGCCACCAGCAGAGTCTGTCCTTGCATCAGGTGTCCCCAGCAGAGTCTGTCCTCGTATCAGGTGCCCCCGACAGAGTCCCTCCTTGCATCAGGTGCCCCCAGCAGAGTCTGTCCTCGCATCAGGTGCCCCCAGCAGAGTCAGTATAGACCCCCTCAGTGCAGACCCCCCTCCATCAGTGCAGACCCCCTCAGTGCAGACCCCCTCAGTGCAGACCCCCTCAGTGCAGACCCCCTCCATCAGTGCAGACCCCCTCCATCAGTGCAGACCCCCTCAGTGCAGACCCCCTCCATCAGTGCAGACCCCCTCCATCAGTGCAGACCGCCTTATTGCAGACCCCCTCCATCAGTGCAGACCCCCTACATCAGTGCAGACCCCCTCAGTGCAGACCCCCTCCATCAGTGCAGACCCCCTCCATCAGTGCAGGTCCCTCTCCATCAGTCTATTAGTGCAGACCCCCCCTCAGTGCAGCCCCCCTCTATTAGTGCAGACCCCCCTCAGTGCAGACCCTCCCCTCGTCCAGGAGCGGCCGGTGTTCTGCCAAGAAAGTTCCCCTCGGCAAGTAAGGACCCCCTGTACTGCGCAGGCGCAGCATTTGCGCAGTAGGAGTCGGCGGAAATAGGCGAGCTGGGGAACTTTTCTGCAAGACACCAGCGCCATGTGTTCAGTGGAGAGGGGAGGGGCCGATCCGTGCAGCTAAAGAAGCCGATTCATTGGTTGCACGGATCAAGCCCCCTTCCTCTCTCCACTGAACACTAGGGGGGCGGCGCCGGCGGCCATTTTGCTGGAGCCAACTGCTCCAAAAATTAAAAAAAACAACATTCCCGATTTTCCTGATGGAAATCCCGATTCGGGACAGCCTCCAAGCGGGACGGGAAAATCGGGACTGTTGGCAACTATGTACTTTTATGGATCACAGGAGTGCAGTTAGTTCTGCACTCCTGTGTCCCATTTTCAGCCGAGAGTCACAAACCCAGTCCAGGCTCTGAAAAGATCCTGACCACATGGTTGGGATCTACCAAGAAGCCTGAAACTGCAGCTGGTTCAGCCTCTCAGCAAGCCTCTAAGAATCTGAGCCAGCTGCTCCAGCCCCCTGCATAGCCCATCCCTCCAGTGAGCACCTCTTGAACTTATCTCTTTTATTTACAACTGCCAATTTTATGGCACTCTGGAATTACAGCTATCACTATATGCCCAGAGTTCTGAGAGAAGAGTGCCTGCCATCTCACACACAGCCTCTCTTCCTGCCCTTCCCCTCATATACATGCCTTGAAAAAGTATTCATACCCCTTGAAATTTTCCACATTTTGTCATGTTACAACCAAAAATGTAAATGTATTTTTACTGGGATTTTATGTGATAGACCAACATAAAGTGGCACTTAATTGTGAAATATAAGGAAAATGATAAATGATTTTCAATTTTTTTTACAAATAAATATGTGAAAAGTGTGGCGTACGTTTGTATTCAGAGTCAATACTTTGTAGAACCACCTTTCACTGCAATTACAGCTGCAAGTATTTTTGGGTATGTCTCTACTAGCTTTGCACATCTAGAGAGCGAAAAAGTCTTCTTTGAAAAATAGCTCAAGCTCTGTCAGATTGGATGGAGAGCGTCTGTGAACAGCAATTTTCAAGTCTTGCCACAGATTATTAATTGGATTTAGGTCTGGACTTTGACTGGGCCATTCTAACACATGAATATGCTTTGATCTAAACCAATCTATTGTAGATTTTTTCGACGGAGTTCCGACGGAGTTCTGCTGAAACGGACTTGCCTACACACGATCACACCAAAGTCTGATCGTTTAGAAGGTGATGACGTACGACGGGACTAGAAAAAGGAAGTTCAATAGCCAGTAGCCAATAGCTGCCCTTGCGTCATTTCTTGGTCCTTCGGAATAGCATACAGACGAACGGTTTTCCCGATAGGAATTGATTCAGTCGGAAAGATTTAAAACATGTTCTATTTCTAGGTCCATCAGAATTTTCAATAGAAAAAGTCAGATGAAGCCCACACACGAAATGTCCGATGGAATGATTCCGTCGGACCTTTTCTGCTGGAAAGTCTGGTCGTGTGTACACGGCATAATAGTTGTCCTGTGGACAGATTCGCCCACCTGAGCTGTGGATCTCTGCGGCTCCTCCAGAGTTATCATGGGCCTCTTGGCTGCTTCTTTGATTAATGCTCTCCTTTCCCAGGCTGTCAGTTTAGGTGGACGGTCATACCTTGGTAGGTTTGTAGTTGTGCCATACTCCTTCCATTTTCAGGTGATGGATTGAACAGTGCTCCGTGAGATGTTCAAAGCTTGTCTTGGGATATTTTTTTATAAACTAACCCCATTTTAAACTTCTCCATGACTTTATCCCTGACCTGTCTGGTGTGTTCCTTTGTTCACTAAGGTTCTCTAACAAACCTCTGAGAGCTTCACAGAACAGCTGTATTTATACTGAGATTCAATTACACACAGGTGGACTCTTTTAACTAATTAGGTGACTTCTAAAGGCAATTGGTTCCACTAAACTTTAGTTAGGGATAAAGGGGGCTGTATGCCACACTTTTCACATATTTATTTGTAAAAATAATTGAAAATCATTTATCATTTTCCTTCTACTTCACAATTATGTGCCACTTTGTGTTGGTCTATCACATAAAATCCCAATAAAATACATTTACGTTTTTGGTTGTAACATGACAAAATGTGGAAAATTTCAAGAGATGTGGAAAATACTTTTTCAAGGTACTGTACAACGAAGTGCTCTGTGATTTGACAAAAGGGGCAGGCAGACTCTGCCGCTGCTGGAGCTGAGACCCAAAGCTTCAGCGTCAAAGTGCCAGAAGTATAGCAATAGCTACACTCCTGGAGCTCCAAGAAAATGTTAACTGCAAATTAAAGAGATATGTCCACGAAGTGGCATGCACCTCGCTGGCAGTAACCCTTAGTAATCTAGAACATTAGTGGCTGAATTCCTAGAGTTCAACTTTAAAAGTATCCCTTGCAGTGGGAATTTGTCCTCACCCTAAGGGTTAATTGCATGTTTATGTCTATTGGACAGAAAAAAGGAGATTTACAGTACTTACTCAATCCTCCATACTGCTACACCAGCCCCCACAGCATCTTCTCTCCCACACTCCAGGTTACGTTTCTGACTTCATCAAGAGCAATGTAGAGTCCACAGCCCTGCATTGGACATGATGCCACTGAGAGACAGCCACCCTTGCCATAGCATGGGGGAGCACTGCCTGCCGGGAGAGCGAAGGATCAGGATAGTAAAAGTGCTTCTCCTCTCCCCTAGGCAAAATTAGCAGTGAACGCTTGCAGCACGGGCTCAGCCCCACAAGGGATCGTTTTAAAGTATAGCAGAGTCAGGCTTTAAAGTGTGAATGTGTTCACAGAATAGAGAACATTCTCTTTGCTTAGCAAAAAGGGGGGTGGTAAAAAGGGGAAACAAACTGTGTGTGCACTTTAAAAACCCAATCAGGTGCAAAGCAAATGGGAAAAAAACTGCACATGTTTGGATAATGTAAGTGAACAAACTTTCATTTTATTTGAAACATACTTTGCAAAAGGAAAATTCACTTTACTAAGTCAATAGTCTAGTAAATTAACCCCACAAGGTGTTACTAAAACCAGTGTCATACTGGCATAATATACAGTACTCATCAAGAAAATGAAAAGAACCTCTCATAATTATTTCAACAATTATATAATATTATTGTATTATATCAGTGATAATACATTTTTTAAAACACAAATTAGGAATTTGTTCTAAAATATTAGACAAAAGTCCATCACTTTTTTTAAAGTATTAAAAATGTATGGGTCAGCTTAAAGAGAAATAATCACCACTGGACATCTATAATAATCTGACTTGATAAAAAGTGCATTTTTTCTATCTGGAATGATTTGATTATATTTATTATTTAGGAGTATTCTGTCTGTATTAGAGCAGAAGTGTCAGGCTGAGAGTTTGGTTTTAAGACCTTTCTATCTCCTGCCTGAGCTTAGTGCTAAAAAAACAAACTCAGGCACCTCATATAACAAAGATGCTGCCCAGATTACATGGAATGAAACTAAAGGCTATGTTAAATGCCAAGTTTACTCTTCTTGAGCAGCCCAGGCAGTGTCAATTATCAGGCGTAAGCTGAGGCAGGAGGCAGGTCACCTTCTACAGGGATAAATAATAGTACAGTTCAGAGAGGTAAGGCTCTTATAGCAATTTAAAAGGAACATTTGTTAACTACAGGTTTGGCTTAAATGTTTTCCCCATCTAAGGTACTTGCTGAACCATAGGGATGAGGTTTGGCTTTGCAGTAAACCCCAGGGATTTGTGAAGTCATAAAGTTTTGACCAAACATTTTGCAGGTTAGCCACCAGAAATAAGGAACACCTATAATGTAGTGCAGTGTTTCTCAACCTTTTTTCAGTCAAGGCACCCTTTAAAACTATGGACAATCTAAAGCACCCTCCAAAATTATGGACAATCTCAAGGCACCCTCCAAAATAATGGACAATCTCAGGGCACCCTCCAAAATTATGGACAATCTCAAGGCACCCTCCAAAATTATGGACAATCTCAAGGCACCCTCCAAAATTATGGACAATCTCAGGGCACCCTTTAAAACTATGGACAGTCTCAATGTACGTCATTCTTAAATGTAAAAACACTATTCTAATAGTTTTACATAATGCGGCAGCATTGACACATGTAGGACACCCAACATTAGAGGAGATTTATTCTTCCAAAGCAAATACACTTTGCCACACTGGTACCAACTAATATTCCAGTGTTTCTACTCTCCCTCAGTTTCTTTTCATTACTCAGCTAATGTGACCCCAGTGTTGACAGACAGGGGCAGGGGAGGGTCAAACAAGGATGCTGTGCAGGCGATCATCACCCTTCTTATTAACACTGATGACATCATTGGGCAATTTTTAGACATTTTGTCAAGGCCATCCCAGTAAAAACCTCAAGGCCCCCCAGGATGCCTGGGCACCCTGGTTGAAAAAGACTGATGTAGTGCACAGCCTTTGCCCCTGGTCAGATGAGGCACAAAGGGTAATAATCTTAATAAATAGTTAGCCCAATCCCCTTTCTATAAAAAGTGGACTTACAGCAGCCATATTGTCAGTGTGTGTTGGAGCTATTAGGAGGAGCCGACAAGTCTGTCTAGACAGTGAAACTATTGTATTTTTATTTTCTAATTTTGGCATTGGTTCATGTCCTGTATAGACTTTCCATTGCTTAAAAGTTGGTGACAGGTCTTAAAACAGGAAGAGATACCAAAGACGCATGTAATGTGGAAAGGTGGAGCTTAAATACAATACAACTACAGTGTGCATGGCTCACAGTATTCACAGGAGATAACTATTAAGACCAGAATGTTCACTCCAGGCTTCAAGTCCTTATGAATCAGAAGGTAGGTGCAGAAATCCAAAACGATCTGTATAATTTCTGTATAGTATACATTAAAAAATGTACAAATAGCTGAGCACTAGTAGCTATATGAAAGTTTTCCTTTAGAACATCATACATATTTAAACATAAGAAAACTTCATGTACACCCTGCCTACATTTCCTGCGGCCGCATTTGCATTTTTCGGCAGCTGGCAGTCAAAATGTTCCTATACTGAACGCGATTCTTCCTCGGTGGTTGAACCTCACCTAACCGCAGCAGCTCCTAAACTCTGGTAAACGCCTATGTGTACATTGACACATAGGCTTTTATGGAGTTGAGTTTAGCAGCTTTGGCAAAAAAAAACAAAAAACCTAAAGCTCCTAAACTCTGCATTAGTATAGTAATACCTAAATTATAAGTTCTTCAGTGAGGATTAGATGTGCCCAGAATAATTTCACAAAGAATAGAATGTATTAAAAAGATGCAGTGCCAGAAAGAACTACCTAAAACCCTTTAAAACACAAACTTAACACAAATAAAAAAAAAGAAACAACCCCTTTAGTCAGGCTACTGTATGTATTCTTTCAAATATGGCCCTTTTTTAAATACTGCTGGTTTAGTCATCTGAAATCTAACTTTATATTACTTTCCTATAATACTCTGTACATCATAAATAAGTCTAAAGGGTTGACTTTTACTAAAAGCAAACAAACTTTTCACTTTGCAAGGGAATTTTCACTTTGTAAGGAAATTTCCCTGTAGCTAGGTGAATGTGGTGAAAATAGTATCCAAGAACATGCATAGAAAAAAGTATTCTTGCATTTACTGTATAAAACAGTATTTTCTATCATCACATGATTGAATGATGGAAGTCAGCAGAGCTTTCATTTATTCACTAAGCTAAGAAAAATCCCATTGCAACGTGAACAGCATATTTGCCTTTAGTAAATCAATCCCCAAGAGTGAGAATACTATCACACATAGGTGGAGATTTACTAAAGCTAGAGAGTACAAAATCTGATGCAGATCTGCATAGAAATCAATCAGTTTCCAGGTTTTATTGTCAAAGCTTAATCGAACAAGCTGAAGTTAGAAGCTTGTAAAAAAAAACAAAAAGGGTTAACGCTGCGCTAGAAACCCAATAGTTGATTGGTAACTATGAAGGATTAACCCTTACAGACTAAAAACACATTAATAAAAAACAAGGTTTTAACCCAAATTACCAAAGCAGCCAGCATAAAAGAGTCAGACACATACCCTAGATAATAGTAATAATATTATGCAGCGCTAAGGACGACCAATAAATGAAAACACCAAAATTATTAAAAATTAATAAAACATAATATCGTAATTAATAACGTGAAAAATTACCATAATTATTTATGACCACTATAGGATATGTGTATAATGAGATGCTCAAATTGATAGTGTCAAATAAACCAAAAAAAACACATAAAAAGTCCCATCACAAATAGTGCGATTAAAAAAATTATATATATATAAAGTTCATAAGCATAAAAAAGAAGAAGAACTAATCCAAAATCCTTGATAAAGGAAATCCAATCTCCCAAAAAAGTGAATACACCCAAGTGGATATGAGGCTCCTTACCGACTCAAAAGACCAACAAAGGTCTAACCAGGCATATGGGAGATTACAGGTTTCCCAATAACCTATACCAGCATCTGGGTCTGTGGCTGAAGCTGTATGGCTCCGGAAATAAAAGCAAGAAAGGCTCCCATAGTGTAATCGTTCCAATCAATAAATTTTAATGAATAAAAAGATGCACTTACAAGCAGTTCCAGTAAACGAGTGTCAGAGTAATCACAATGATACAGCGTCTCCGCAGGCTTCCCGCTGTGCATACACTTCCCATCCAGTTCAGCAAAGAGGAACAGCGTAGTGACGTCAGCGTCATAGGCCACACCCAAGTTAGAAGCTGATTGGCTACCATGCACAGTTGCACCAGATTCTGAGTGTACCAGTTTTTGTGAATCTCCCCCATAGCTACACTCTTGATGCTGCAAAGGCGCCCAGCTATTGCATGCACTAAGCAAGGTATGTCCTAAGACCTGGACTGAGCTTGGTCTTACTTCCACATGATCAAGTCACAAAAACCCTTGGCCATGATACAAAAGGTACTATACAACAGGCATCAAAAGTGCCATCACTTTGAGCCAGTCGGGTTCTACATATTGCACAATACTGTTAGATTTTTAACTTGTTTCTTGACATGGGCAAAGGCAGAGTTTGTTAGATGACTTTACAAGAGAGAGTACAAACAGGACCTAACCAATTTGGTGATGCACATTTACAGTCCAATGGGAAGGACTGACATAGGAAAGTGCAGGAATGCAAGGTGTAAATTGTGTTGTCTTTCTCTGGCATGATAGAGCGTGTCAATCATAAGAGGATGAGCAGTATTACATATGTGGTGCTAGATAAAGCAATTCACCTGCTGTAGACTTTGCACCTTTTAACCATTTTTTTTTTTTGCAAAATCTTTTTTATTGAGTTTCATAAAGAAATACACACATCTTGGTGCAAAGTTGCCCACGCAAGGGCAGGGCCACACAGAAAAGACCCAGTGAAAAAAACAAAAACAAAAAGAAACTTACATGTTACAACTAGCAAAACCAAAACTAAAACCCCAGGAAGAAAGATTGTGAGAGCACAAGGCTCCAGCAGCAAGTCTCCGGGAAGGTGGGGGAGACTCCCACATTTCTGCGGTGGATCCCGCACACCCGCAAGCACCTCCTGATCTCCCAGGAGGGAGGTCCCTCCTTCTGCGCACCGATCATCCCCAGCTTCTCTGTGTACTCCTCCCCCGTCCCCCTCTGTGCCCCCCCCTTGTCCCCCGCAACCGGCTCCTCTCCTCTCCCACTGGCTGTGGGGGGAACTATTAATTAGACACAGTGAGCGAGATTGCTCCTGTGTCCTGTGATTACTGAGCAGAGTAAACTGTGTTTACTCTGCTCAGTTTATGAATGGACAGGAGCCTCTGTCTCCTGTTCATTCATCTTTAGTGCTGAGAAAGGGACTGGGGAATGTGTGTCCTCAGTCACCACAGCCCCCCCCAAAAATAAAAAATAAAATATTGTAAAAAAATTCTAAAAAATGAAAAAGTGTAAAAAAAAAATTTAAAAAAGCATTGTGAAAAAATAATTAAAAACAAATTAAAATGTAAAAAAAATAAATTATTAAAAGTAAAAATACTACTGGCACCATCCACTGCGCGACATTTGCGCAAACACCCCCTATTAGTACAAGTAGCTTGATAAAGTGGCAGATTAGAGTTTATCAAATGCATCCAAAAAGACAGCGTGGAAGGAGAAACCTGCTTCCAGCACATAGTAAGTGCTTTACAGGCATAGAATAACAGGAGGCTCACAAGAGTTCTCTTGGCCACCTTAGTGTTCAAGAGGTATTGTGATCTGTGTCGTATGTCCTATCGCTGTTATAACATCCTGGCAATACCGTGCTCTAGCTGGGCAGTACCAGAAGATATGAAAAAATTTACCTGTCTGGTGCGAGCAACGCCAGCAATCTTATGGAATCTGTATGGGGTATAATAAGCTTGATGTAAGATTTTATTGGATCATTTTGTCTCTAGCTGAAACTAAGTGGGAGAAGGGGAAATCCCAAACCTTCGACCAGTCTATCTTTGTATTTTTAGTTGTTTAACTGGAAGTCTATTTCGATTTAGCCTGTATGACTTTACAATGATAATATTTCCAATATATTATGTAGTACTTTGCATTATTAATATTATAATGCCTGCATTGATGTTTGCAAACTTTTCAAACAATTTTTTTTACTATATGAAGTTATAGGCGTCAGCTCAACAAGATGTATGAGTTATATTAACTAAGTTTATTTTATCCTACAAGAAGTTACTCATCATGTTCAAGTCACATTCATAAACATTATGTGTGGTATTGGCAAAGTAATTATTTAAAGCGGGACTAACCCCACCTTTCACCATTTTTGTTACCCGTCTCTGGACTCGTTCAATCTTATCAATATCTTTTTGTAAGTGAGCTCTCTAGAATTGGACATAGTATTCTAAATGAGGTCTATCTAAAAATCTATATCACAGAATCAGAACTAGACATGTGCGGTTTGTTTCCGAATTAATATTCGGACAAATTTTCGTTATTCAGAGATTCGAATATATGCGAATGACCGAATTACAATATAAACAAACTTTACCGAATGCTCCGAATAACGTAACGAAATACGTCCGAATTTCGGAAATTCGGACTGAAATTCAAATCGAATTTTACATTAAACTCCAGTCGAATTCTAACTATACATATTGCAGAAATCAAAGACTGTGTGTGTTATTAGAGTACCATTTCGAAATAATGCTGTTTTTGTTAAGCCAAAGGTGATTTAACCGCTTCCCGACCGCCTCACGCAGATATACTGCAGCAGAAGGGCACGTACAGGCAGATTAACGTACCTGTACGTTGCCCTAACCCTTTCATGACTAAGCCTATTTTTGAAATTTGGTGTTTACAAGTTAAAATCCATATTTTTTGCTAGAAAATTACTTAGAACCCCCAAACATTATATATATTTTTTTAGCAAAGAATCTAGAGAATAAAATGACGATTGTTGCAATATTTTTTATCACACGGTATTTGTGCAGCGGTGTTTTAAACGCAAATTTTTGGAAAAGTGACACTTTCATAAATTTTAAAAAATCCAAACAGTAAAGTTACCCCAATTTTTTTATATAATGTGAAAGATGATGTTACGCCGAGTAAATAGATACCAAACATGTCACCCTTTATAATTGCACGCACTCGTGGAATGGCGACGAACTACGGTACCTTTGAATTTCCATAGGCGACGCTTTAAAAAAATTTTACGGTTACCAGGTTTGAGCTACAGAGGAGGTCTAGGGCTAGAATTATTGCTCTCGCTCTGACGATCGCGGCGATACCTCACATGTGTGGTTTGAACACCGTTTACATATGCGGGCGCGACTTCCGTATGCGTTTTCTTCGCTGCGCGAGCTCGCGGGGACAGGGGAACTTTAAAAAAATTTTTTTTTTTTTTTTTTAATTTAATTTATTTATTTTTGTACTTTATAAATTGTGTTTAAATTTTTTTTTTTTTTTTTTTACTTTTATTGCTGTCACAAGCAATGTAAACATCCCTTGTGACAGTAATAGGTGGTGACAGGTACTCTTTATGGAGGGATCGGGGGTCTAAAAGACCCCCCATCCCTCCTTTACACTTCAAAGTATTCAGATCGCCGAAAACGGCGATTCTGAATACTGTGTACTTTTTTAAATTCGGCGCCATTGGCAGCCGAGTAAACGGGAAGTGACGTCATGACGTCGCTTCCGCATTTACAAGAAGAAGGCTGGAACGAAGCCGCTCGCAGCTTCGTTCCAGTCCGCCCCCAGCCGCCGAAGGCAGCGGACCGGACACCGGGCCTCCCGATCGCACGGGAGGCCCGGTAACAGCGGCGGGAGGCGGCGGGAGGGGGGGGATGTCCCCTCCCGCTCCTCCGGTATAACAACCGAGCGGCTTTTAGCCGCATCGGTTGTTATATTCGGGTAGCCGATCGCCCGCTGAAAACAACGGTACCGGGATGATGCCTGCAGCTGCGGGCATCATCCCGGTATAACCCCGGAAAGCCGAGGACGCATATATGCGTTCGGTCGGCGGGAAGGGGTTAAGAGGCAGCTTACGGTGAGGAAGAACGGGGAGATGCTAATGTAAACAAGCATCTCCCCGTTCTGCCTAAAGAAACTGACACTGATCACGCTCCCTGTAATCGGGAGCAGTGATCAGTGATGTGTCACACACAGCCCCTCCCATCCATAGTTAGAATCACTCCCTAGGACACACTTAACCCTTACAGTGCCTAGTGGTTAACCCCTACACTGCCAGTGACATTTTTACAGTAATCAATGCAATTTTATAGCATTGATCGCTGTATTAATGCCAATAGTCCCAAAAATGTGTCAAAATTGTCCGATGTGTCCGCCATAAAATCGCTGATCGCCGCCATTACTAGTAAAAAAAAAAAATCAATAAAAATGCCATAAAACTATCCCCTATATGCTATAACTTTTGTGCAAACCAATCAGTAAAAGCTTATTGCGATTTTTATTACCAAAAATATGTAGAAGAATACGTATCGGCCTAAACTGAGGAAAAAAAATGTTTTTTTATATATTTTTGGGGGATATTTATTATAGTAAAACAAGTAGCAAAAGTAAAAAAATAATGCATTTTTTTTCAAAATTGTTGCTATTTTTTTGTTTATAGCACAAAAAGTAAAAAACGCAGAGGTGATCAAATACCACCAAAAGAAAGCTCTATTTGTGGGGAAAAAAGGACATCAATTTTGTTTGGGAGCCACGTCGCAGAACCGCTCAATTTTCAGTTAAAGCGACGCAGTACCAAATCGCAAAAAGTGCTCTGGTCAGAAAGGGGGTAAATTCTTCTGGGGCTGAAGTGGTTAAAGAGTCATTGTAACCATTTGATGAAGATTTTTCTTTTGTTTGTTCATTTTGCTGCATTCAAATCGAAAACAATATAACATTTTCGTTTCGACCGATTTGAAAATTTATCGATTTGATCATTTAGAATCTAAAAAAATCAGTGAATTCTAAGAAAATTCGAAAATTCCAAATACGAATTCCGAATATGAATTGAACGAATCAACTGAATTTAATTAAATGAAATAACTAGCTTAACGAATCAAAACGAAACAAAACAATTTTTTTTTGTCATGCATATGTCTAATCAGAACACTCTTCCTCCTGATGGTGACCCATAGAACTATAGTAGCTTTTCCCATTGCTTGGTCACAGTCTTCGCTCATTTTGCAATCACCTGAGATAAGTACTCCCAGATCTTGTTTCCTCTGTAGTGCTGGCCAACACTGTACCCCCAATGCTGTACTCTGTCATGTTTTTTTTTCCGTAGATGCATTATTTTAAATGCAGACACATTGAGCGCAATTTCCACTGCTTTGACCAATCATGCAGCAGTGCCAAATCCTGTTCCATGTTACAAACACCTCCAAATGCTTTGAAGAGTTCTGGGAGGGAAGAGACCTCTAACCCTGGGTCCCAGTTTTACTGGGGACCAGCAGGCTGTGTGTGCAGGTGTGTACAACCTTCATAATAAAGGGCCTAACAGTGATTCAGGAGACAGGAGGTCCCCTGCCCAGAGGCCAGGGTGTAGGCCAGAGCAGGAGGGAGCTGTAAAAGAGAGGTACAGTGTTTGTAGGTGAGCACAGTGGCGCTGTAAGATGGTCTGAAGGAACAAAAGAAAAAAGGCCTAAGCTTGAGGCCAGAGCAGTGACACTGGGAGGCTTAGCATCATTATTTTTGGTGTTTTTAAACAGTGTTGGAATCCTCTGCAAGGGTATCCTTTAGATTTACAATGTCACTTTTACTTTTAATAAAACTGGGCAATCAAGCCCTGAAATAGTATTTCCTGGCTGGTTTGAACTCAATGGAAGCTACTACACCTTTAGCGAAACTGTTAGAGAACCAAACACACCATTACCCACTGTTAAAAACAACAAAAACAAAAAAATACTAGTAAAGAACCCACAGTCTTGAAAACATGTAATATGTTCTAGTGAACTGACCACATAATTAGCAATAGTCAACTTTCCATGCAGGAGCCTGCAGTAGGATCGGTGCCCCTTGAATGTAATACTGTTATCAGAGTACAGCCTCCTAAAAGGCAGTTTTTGTTATCCAGATGGTAAGAAAACATTCAGCAAAACTATTTGATCTGTGGACTTCATAAAATGAGCTGATTGAAGAGTTTCCAGCTGCAGAGGCTGCCTGGATTCAGGCTGTGTGCTGAGAATCTTGAATGGAGCAAAGCTTCAAAGTGTCTGACTCTGCAAAGTAATCACTTTCGGAGTTGCCAGAGGAGAACAAGAATGGATATTTCTGGAGTAGCTTCTAATCATGCAACATTGTTCCCGGGGATTTGGGCTTATTGTACAACACTGAAAGGAATGCTTTGCCTGCTTGAATCTTCAAGTGGAATGTATGTCAATGGCATGAGGACCTGCATAGCAAGTATTTAGATGCCAATAGTTGGTCAATGGTCAGTAAGACTACAGTAGATGTCAGGCAGCAAAGCAGGTTGAGCATGGTGAAATTTGTAGTTCCCCAACAGCTGGAAGAATCCATGCCTATACTCTAGCACTATATGTGGGATTACTTATAAAAATGGGAAAAATCATCTCACAAACTGTAATACTTCATAGCAACCAATCAGATAACACTGCCATGGAAAATGTCTAGAACATGAAAATCTAAATGAGTTGCAGTATTATGGATATAGATTTTTTTTTCCACAATCCACCTTAAATCTGACAAGAGCAATGTGTATTCTTATTTGGACTATTGTGTCTTTTGTGTATTTTTTCTTCCACATATGTGCAGCAATGCAGAACAAAACAGCTCCTGCACCATGCCTGTGTACAGGCATTTCCTGCAATAAAGACCAGTCACTGCTGCTCCCTCTCCACATAGTGCTGGTCTTGTACCTGACCCTTGAGGCTTTCTACAAGCAGCCTGTAGTGGATGGGTCTGCTGGCTCCCTCCAGCAGCTCTGCTCTTTGCATGAGCTATGTGCAGTACATTGATGACATCACTGCTAAATAAACAAGACAACATCAGGGTTTGCAAAGGCACTTGATGCACACACAAAAAAAAGTTTTCTCCTTTGATTTCAGCCTTAATAAATCAAAAAAGCTGTTCAATATTTTCAAGGTTACTATTTTAAGAAACATGTTAATATGAGATTAGCACCCTGGAACAAATATGGGCTGAGCTGGGGGTCGTCATTAAAATATGAAACATTGATAAGAGGAGCGATAAACTGTGAACTACATTTAAAAGTGTAGTTTGGAGCCATTTCAACACAACCTGTTTTTTTTTTTTTTACCAGAAGCTCTTATAATGTGACCTGGTTTCTAAATATAACTAAAATGCGAACAGAAAAAGTAGACACTGCTGCCCCACTTATTACTCTACTGTAATAATTTAAGGGGGCCTGCTGCCATATGCTATGGAGTGGTACCACTGCATTGCTAACATTTCTAAACATAACATGCTAACTGTGACAGACAAGACACAAATATCACTCCCCATGCACAGTTCTGAAGTTGAATTGGTTACTGTACTCTGCACTTCATCAATGCATTGTGCACTGTCTCACTGAATAAACTCATAAGTGAATACTTTATAAACAGAAATATATTTAGGAAACTATTCAGACTAATCATAAGCCCTAAGGTGTACATTACAGTGCCATTTAAAATCTCTAATTAATTATGTGCAATGAAAGCTGTCACAACTGCGTTTTAAAGAAAAAACATGTATTTAAAATGCAGTTCTTATTCACATAAAATTGTCATGGTTATGCAGTAATCTTTGTCTGTCAGCTTACCTCTCCTTCTTGTGTTCACCTTTAGAGGCCAGCCACCCTCACCTTATTGCTTATATAATCTTCCCTCAGCATAGCTCCAACTCAGCCTCTAATTAGGAACACTATATTAACCTGTGCACTGCAAGCCAACCTTGCTGATCAACCATTGTGTGTTTAGCTTTCGTGTGCAACTTGCTGTGTCTCCTACGTCTGATTCCAGTTACTGATCTTGGCCTGTTCTCGACTATCCCTGTCTGCTTGTGACCCTGACCTTTGGCGTGTTCTATGTTTATCCTTGTCTGTTAGTCGCCCCGACCTTTGGCTTATCCCTTTACTATCCTTGTTGTTCCAGCCTGCTGCTTCCTTCCTCTTCCTCTTGTAGTCTACTGTAAGCGTGAGCTGTGAGACCCCGGGGGCCGCGACCTGGAGTCAGACTGCAGCGTAGTCCATCCTCACTACTAGAGGCTCTGGTGAACACCTGCTGGCTCTTAGACTCCATGCCCTGGGGAATCTATGCTCTAGCTCCCAGTGGGATCTGTGTTGTGCTCAAGTAGACCTGATCTTGAACCTCCCAGAGTTCAATCTGCAGCAGTCAGTCCTAGGGCCCACTACCCTAGCGGTGCACTCCTGACCCCTACTGAGTGCATCTGTCACCTGGCCTCAGGTGACCTGACAAAAATATTATTATTCACTTGCAATGTGCCTTTGAACATGCTAGAAAATGCGATTACCAAAATGTGATTACTTACCTCCCTAGCACAGCTCAATCTCTCTCTACATGTCATACCCCTTTTCCTGTCTAACTACTGTCTGTGTTGGCCTAGCTACTCTGCCCCCCCCCCGAATTAACCTTTTACATAACCCTTAATATAGTAACCATGGGAGGCGGGCAAAATTAATGTCCCATAGTGTCACTTCTGAGCCTGAAGTGCGTGCGATTTCATGGTCCAACCACATCTAGGTGAACTGGTGCTTTGCCTGTAACAGGATCATAGAGCTTACTAGTTAGATAAACAGTACAGCATTCCCTTTAAAAGACCCTCTTCTAAGATAGAGCATTCCTTCATCAATTACATCAGACATCAGGCTAGTGGTTTACATTGTAACAAATGTAAAAAAAAAAAAATGTTTTAGTGATCTCACTGCAAGACTTAAATTGACTGTAAAGTCTCGTTTTTTTCCTATAAAAATAACAAACATGTTATACTTACCTGCTCTGTTGCAGTAGATTTGCACAGAGCAGCCTGGATCCTCCACTTCTCGGGTCCCTCTTCGGTGCTCCTGGCCCCTCCATCCTGTTCAGTGCCCCCACAGCAAGCAGCTTGCTATAGGGGCACCCAAGCTGAGTTACAGCTCTCTGTGTCCATTCAGACACAGAGCCCTGACCCAGCCCGGCCCTGCCCCTCTCTCCCCTGATTGGCTAGCTGACTTTTATTGACAGCAGTGGAAGCCAATTGCACCGCTGCTGTGTCAATAAAGTAGCCTGCAAGCAGAATAGTTGTCAGTACCTGTCTCAATAAAACCTAAGAAACCAGCGAGTAATTTACTTATTAATGAAACTGGCGTGTAGGGCATGAGGAAAGTGAGTACAAGTGGTTGGAGTGGGGAGGGGGGACTTAATGAGCAATATGCAAATTTTTATTAAAGATTTGGTGGCAGGTGGTTTGAGCTTTTGCTCCTTGTGGTTCATTTTGTGTGCTACTGTTTATCTTTATTTAATTAATTTCCATAGTAAAACATAGGGGTCTACAGGCTAATGTCCCTATCAAAACCACTAAGTAACCTACTTGTATGTTTTTGTATTGAGGGAAAAGACGCAAGCCTCACACAAATAAGGGAAGAACATAGAAGCTGTATGTATGGTGTTCTTAGCAAGAAGTGAACACAGCAGTGGCGGAACTACCGCCATAGCAACCCATGCAAACGCTATGGGGCCCGCAGCCGCTATGGGGCCCGGTGAGGATGACAGCACCACTGTGCCCCATACAGCGTGACATGTGCACACCGCAGCCAGGGGAAGAGAGAGGAGAGGAAGAGGCGAGCTGTCCATATCAGCAGAGTGTGATTGCTCACTGTAAGAGCTTTCATTAGAAATTCCAGTGTTCCCGGGGCTCACGTCACATAGCTCCACCTCTTGGCCCGGCGCCTTTGATAGACAGAATGCCGGTCCAAGAGGTGACGTCATCAAAGGCGTCAGGCCAAGAGGTGGGGCTATGTGCCGATGAGCCCCGAGAAGACGGGAAATTCAAATGAAGGCAATAACAGCGTGCAATCCTGCTCTCTGCTGATCTGGGCCGCTTGCCTCTTCCTCTGCACAGGTGAGGCTGTATGGGGCACAGGTTAGGCTGTATGGGACACAGGTGAGGGTGTATGGGACACAGGTGAGGCTGTATGGGACACAGGTGAGGCTGTATGGGACACAGGTGAGGCTGTATGGGGCACAGGTGAGGCTGTATGGGACACAGGTGAGGCTGCATGGGGCACAGGTGAGGCTGTATGGGACACAGGTGAGGCTGTATGGGGCACAGGTGAGGCTGTATGGGGCACAGGTGAGGCTGTATGGGACACAGGTGAGGCTGTATAGGGCACAAGTGAGGCTGTATGGGGCACAGGTGAGGCTTTATGGGACACAGGTGAGGCTGTATGGGACACAGGTGAGGCTGTATGGGACACAGGTGAGGCTGTATGGGGCACAGGTGAGGGTGTATGGGACACAGGTGAGGCTGTATGGGACACAGGTGAGGCTGTATGGGGCACAGGTGAGACTGTATGGGACACAGGTGAGGGTGTATGGGGCACAGGTGAGGGTGTATGGGGCACAGGTGAGGCTGTATGGGGCACAGGTGAGGCTGTATGGGGCACAGGTGAGGCTTTATGGGACACAGGTGAGGCTGTATGGGGCACAGGTGAGGCTTTATGGGACACAGGTGAGGCTGTATGGGACACAGGTGAGGCTGTATGGCACACAGGTGGGGCTGTATGGGACACAGGTGAGGCTGTATGGGGCACAGGTGAGGGTGTATGGGACACAGGTGAGGCTGTATGGGACACAGGTGAGGCTGTATGGGACACAGGTGAGGCTGTATTAGGCACAGGTGAGGCTGTATGGGACACAGGTCATGCTGTATGGGGCACAGGTGAGACTGTATGGGGCACAGGTGAGGCTGTATGGGGCACAGGTGAAGCTTTATGGGACACAGGTAAGGCTGTATGGGACACAGGTGAGGCTGTATGGGACACAGGTGAGGCTTTATGGGGCACAGGTGAGGCTGTATGGGACACAGGTGAGGCTGTATGGGACACAGGTGAGGCTGTATTGGGCACAGGTGAGGCTGTATTGGGCACAGGTGAGGCTGTATGGGACACAGGTCACGCTGTATGAGGCACAGGTCACGCTGTATGGGGCACAGGTGAGGCTGTATGGGACACAGGTGAGGCTGTATGGGACACAGGAGAGGCTGTATGGGGCACAGGTGAGGCTGTATGGGGCACAGGTTACGCTGTATGGGGCACAGGTCACGCTGCATGGGGCACAGGTCATGCTGCATTAGGCACAGGTCACACTGTATGGAGCACAGGTTACATTGCATTGGGCACAGGTCACGCTGTATGGGGCACAGGTCACACTGCATTGATACTAGGGTGGCAGTGGGGGGGGCTGTTTGCAGGGGGGGGGCCATACAACATTTTGCTATGGGGCCTTGTGATTTCTAGCTACGCCCCTGGAACACAGAACTCCAAAAGTGTAAGACATGAGTGCTTGTAGGTAGGTTTCCTTCAGTATGTTAGTTAGGTAGTTGGCTGGCCCATGCTGGAGAAGGGGTTAATGTTCTGCACGACTGTCCCCTGACTTTTTTGACCCTGCCTATCCATCCTGATAGATAAATAGAAGATAAAGGTGGGGTTCAGGGCTCTCTCGTGCCTCTTCCTGGAGACGCTGTAACTGACATGGAGTACTGAGTGGGACACCGGAAGTCCGGAGACTTTGGAGGATGCCACTAATAGACTACTACCTTGCTGAAGTCCACTTGGGCAACCTGGTTGACTTAGCTAGGGAATGTTGCACTGTAATGTACTTGTTAGACTTTGACACAAATATTCAGTGAAAGTACCTTAACCATTTTAAGCCTGTTCTGAAGTCATGTAAAGGGTTGCATGATGGTTTCTGGCACACAAAAGAATAGGGTCAGTAAACAACATGAAGGGTATGAAGCAAAGCCACTATGGAAGGTCTACTCGGCAAGACAATGAGAAGGAATACAGTTGTTATGGGTAACTAGAACTAGTGCAAGGTACATTGCAGCAGATCATAAAGCATGGTGTCAGGTATGCCGGAGGGTCCTCCAGTAGCGAGGGGGTTTGGTGATCTGGCTCCTTCCCCAGCGATTGATACCCTGAAGGTATTGGAATTGAACACGGACTATTGAGACCCACAGCTTGGCAGCATGGTATGGAAAAGAAGGTGTTAACAAGTGCATGCATGAGGTCCACGCTAAGTGCACTGCAGGACCCCATTTTGTCATTGAGAGTGGAGTGGCTGAGGTATGCTGAACTGGTGGATTGGGCATAGGCTCAGCAGTGTCCCTTCTAAACGCAACATTCCTTGCAATAAAGTAAAAAAATGTCCAATTGGTTATATCACCCCCCTTATCCCCAAAATACTTACTCAAGTCCTATATTGACCCAGTGTTGTGCCCATGTGCAGTAGTGCTGCTTTCTCTTCCTCTCCTCACAGAGAATAGTGGGAACCATTGGCTCCTGCTGCTGTCAATCAAATCCTGTGAGCAGAGAGTGGAGCGGGGGGTGGGACCCAGGAGCTGTGCTGTGTGTGTCTATAGATACACACAGTCTGGCTCAGGAGCAAGACCACAGATGCCCCCCCCCCCCCCCCTTAGGAAGTGGCTTCTTAAGTTGGCGCACAGAAAAAAGTAGGAGCTGAAAATGCTGGCAGGGGATCCAAGAATAGGATGTTTAGGGCCACTTTGAGCAATACTATTGAACATGTTTGTTATTTTAATAAAAAAATATGCTTTACAATCACTTTAAAGCGGAGTTCCACACAGAAATGGAACTTCCACTTTTCGGAATCCTCCCCCCCTCCGGTGTCACATTTGGCACCTTTCAGGTATTTTGCTCCCACTTCCGGGCATAGATACCCGCGCCACCCGCGGGTATCTACGCCACTTCCCGTCCCCCCCGCTGCCTTCTGGGAGACACACGGCTCCCAGGAGACAGCAGGGACCAGTGGGAATGCGCTGCGAGTCGTGCATGCTCAGTAGGGAACCAGGAAGTGAAGCCGTAAGGCTTCACTTCATGATTTCTTTACTGAAGATGGCGGCGGCAGCACCCGAGAGCCGAGGGACAGATAGGCTTCGGGTGCCAACACCGTGGGCGCCCTGGACAGGTAAGTGTCCATATTTTAAAAGTCAGCAGCTGCAGTATTTGTAGCTGCTGACTTAAAAAAAAAACTCCGCTTTAAAGGGTAACATTTTTACTATTTCTCCTTTTTGGTCCTATAAATACACAATTGTTTTATCTTTTTGAAATGTGCAAAAAATACCGGTAAAGCTTGTCAGATATATTGTGAGCTGATAACATCAAGTACTGTCTGTTTTGCTGACTCTTATTAGCTATATTTTCTCAGCTATCTGAGGATTACAGAACCATAGCCCCTGTACTAAGGACAACAACAGACTGGCAGAGTCCTGTAGCCCTATCCTTTTTCTTATGTCCTGATACAGTAGAGTGAGTGTGTGTTTTCATCCTAGGACTGAAAGTGTGTTACTGGCAGAATCACCAGTTAAAAATAAGCAAAAAACAGGCTTAAAAACACAACCAATGCAACCACCATATAATGACTAGTAAGCTGCATTATATACATTTATGGGGGGTTATATAAGGTTTAATTTGTGGTTGAATTTGGAAATATAGATGTAAAAATATTGCTGATTAACTTAGCACAGAAATATCCAGTAATGTCACAACTAATAATATAGTTACATAGTTCCATAGTAGGTGAGGTTGAAAAAAGACAAGTCCATCAAGTCCAACCCATGTGTGTGATTATATGTCAGTATTACATTGTATATCTCTGTATGTTGTGGTTGTTCAGGTGCTTATCTAATAGTTTCTTGAAACTATCAATGCTCCCCACTGAAACCCCCGCTTGTGGAAGGGAATTCCACATCCTTGCTGCTCTTACAGTAAAGAACCCTCTAGGCAGTTTAAGGTTAAACCTATTTTCTTCTAATTTTAATGAGTGGTCGCCTGTCTTGTTAAACTCCCTTCCGCAAAAAAGTTTTCTCCCTATTGTGGGGTCACCAGTACAGTATTTATAAAATGAAATCATATCCCCTCTCAAGCGTTTCTTCTCCAGAGAGAATAAGTTCAGTGTTTGCAACCTTTCCTCATAACTAATATCCTCCAGACCCTTTATTAGCTTTGTTGCCCCTCTTTGTACTTGCTCCATTTCCAGCACGCCCTTCCTGAGGACTGGTGCCCAGAACTGGACAGCATACTCCAGGTGAGGTCGGACCAGAGCGGGAGAATTATCGTTTTATCTCTGGATTTAATCCTTTTTTTAATGCTTGCCAATATTCTGTTTGCTTTGTTAGCAGCAGCTTGGCATTGCATGCCATTGCTGAGCCTATCATCTACTAGGACCCCCAGAGGTTCTCCCCCCAGATTCCCCCAAAGGTTCTCCCCCCAGTGTATAGATTGCATTCATATTTTTGCCACCCAAATGCATTATTTTACTTTTTCCACATTAAACCTCATTTGCCATGTAGTTGCCCACCCCATTAATTTGGTCAGATCTTCTTGCAAGGTTTCCACATCCTGCAGAGAAGTTATTGCCCTGCTTAGCTTAGTATCGTCCACAAATACAGAGATTGAGCTGTTCACCCCATCCTCCAGGTCGTTTATGAACAAATGAAATAGGATTGGTCCCAGCACAGAACCCTGGGGGACCCCACTCCCCACCTCTGACCATTCTGAGTACTCCACATTTATCACCACCCTCTGAACTCGCCCTTGTAGCCAGTTTTTAATCTATGTACTCACCCTATGGTCCATGCCAATAGACCTTACTTTGTACAGTAAACGCTTATGGGGAACTGTGCTGGAATCATTAGGAGCCACTCATTTTCTTCTCAGTTCCCAGAAATGATTTACAGTGGGTGCACAAGTTTGTCAACATTACATAACTTGTATAACAGACAATAGCTAACCTACAGGGTCGTGTGACTATAATGCCTATTATGGAGGGATCAGCAACAGACAAAATTCCCATGTGTTTATATTTACAGGCCTCTACCTAAAAAAAAAACAAAAAAAAAAAACAAAAAAAAAACATACAACCAAAAAAAAGAAGATTTCACTATTGGTTTAAGCTAAATGTTCACAATTCTAGCAGGAAAAGATCCAGCAACCCTCGCTGCATTTTAGCAATGTTCTCCCCACACTATAAATAGCAGGATGAAAGCAAAAATAAACTAAAATACATATTGTAGTTATAATATTCTCATGTGTGGAAGATGTCTGACTTTTGGAACTAAAGTTCCCTGAACTTAATTCTTAAGCATAACCATTAACCCGGCCTTAACTTCTAACCTTTAAACAACCCTTTCTTAAAAGAAATGGGGAGAATGCATTGTTGGCTTTCTTCTGATAGTTCTTGACTGTTCAGTCGACTCACTGGCTTGGTTTTAGAAGAATGGAGATCAGGAACATCAAAGCAAAGTCCTTAGCTGCATTCTAGGTCAAGGTCAGTGAGTTAGAGATTGGAAAAGGTCAAGAATTTGAACTGCAATTTCTCTAAAAGTTATATATTGTATATATTGTATATATTTGTACTTGTCCAAACAACCTCTGTTACTTTTACTTAAAGTGGTTCTAAAGCCTCAAGATTTTTTTACCTTAATGCATTCACTGCATTAAGGTAAAAAATATTTTGTGACCAGGATCCCCCCTAGCCCCGCTCACACTTACCTGAGCCCAATCTTAATCCAGCGCTGTGCCCAAGAGCAGCGGTTCTCTCCCTCCAAGGGGAGCCGTACCGCACTGTGTATATAGAAGCAGGCAGTGCAGCTCAGGATCAAGCCCAAAGGAGTGCCCCCATAGGAAATGGCTTCCTTTGTAGGCACTCACTGAAGAAGAGGAGCCAGGAGTGCCAGCGGGGGACTCCAGAACAGGAGGATCAGGGCTGCTCTGTGTAAAACCCTTGCAAAGAGCAGATGAATATAACATGTTTATTATTTTAAAATAACATAAGGATACATGGAATCACTTCAAATACAAGTCTTATCTGCTTACTTGTTGTTGGTTAGTGACTTAAAGGGGAAGTCCACCCTAACACTAAAACCTCTACATCTACAGGCATTCACCATCTAAGACTAACCTATCTAGCCCTGTAAAAAATAAATTGCTATACATACCTTTTCTGAAGCCAGTCCAGTCTGGTCCCACGCTGAGCTGTCAGCGGCAACTTCGCTGTGGAGGTGGGTGCAGAGAAGGCAGCGGACAACGGAAGACCCATGGTAACTCACTGGCTGACGTCACTTCCCATTCATTTCACAGCCGTTATCGGTTGTCTCCTCTGCAGAGCTTTCACCACTGGAAATTGGACCGGAGCAGCTTCAAAAAAGGTATGTATGCCCATTTCTTCTTTACAGGGCTACATAGGTTAGTCTTAGATCGTGGATGCCTGTAGATGTAGCAATTTTAGTGTTAGACTTCCCCTTTAAATTATTGAAGCAACCAGCTCAGTCCGACAGTGAGGCAGCTCTCATTGGGAAAAGGAAAAGTCAGCCATGGCAGCCTTAATATTTCTTTCTAAAAAAAAAAATGTAAAACTCAAACTGACAATACATACAACTGGCACAGACTGATTTTGCAAGTGTCTCTCCTGATGTAAAGAAGCATTTTAAAACTACCTGAATTTGGTGCACAAATCACTGTCAGAACCTAAAGTGTTGCAGATCTAGTAAACATCTACATTATGGACACAAGGTTGAAACAACATTAGTTGATAGTTTCAACTTCTTAGCACCTAAGATACAGAAAAAACTACCAAAGCCACTATGAATTTTTAGCCATAAAAGACAGTTAACAAAGAACAAGACATTGCAGAACAAAGATTTGTAACCAACAATTGTCCTATTTTCTGTGACTGTCCAATTACTTTTCCATACATGTTTATGAAAGTATAACTGCACTTTTACTGAAGCTATAGGTATTTACGAATCCCCTCTGTCCCTAGTCCCCCTCCAAGCCTTATCATCACCTATCCCGGATCCATTATGATGTCAACTGTGCAGCTACACTATTGTTGGTATTCACAATAATGTGCTAAGTTACCGTGCGTTATTCTGGAAGTCAATGTACATTGTGTTAAGGCAGCCCTTTCCGTTGCAAACCACCAAAAAAGGCTCAAGTGCTATTTTTTGTCACACAAAGCACTACAGCACACTGTAGAACGCATGGCATTCCATTTTTAAGCTTTAGTCCCCTCTCCCAGCCTTAGAGCCTCCCAGTCCAGCAAGATATTACCAGTGAGGCCACACATACACTAAAAGATTCAATTTAAAGGGCAACTGCACCTGAGATGCATACCACACAAGACCACACACTGGCTTGTCTTCTTAGCCAGCCCCATGTATATGGTTAAGCCTTCAATTCCAGTTGATGCCTTCTAACACATCAGGTGGAGCTAATAGTGTGATGTCAGCACGCACGGGCCGATCAAGCAGGGTGGCAGCTGTGTTTGTAAGATATTAGTTTGCCTTGAAAACTCACTCAGTCTGTAAGTGCATTACTTTATGTTTTTAAATAAACGGTTTAACAGTAATGCACTATGAGTTCTCCTCCTGGCTTTTGACATATTTACATCTGTTGGAGCTGGAAGGTTGATCTTATCAGGACATCTACGAACCTGCTTGGGTGTGAGCTGTGGCTCTTCTTAAAAAGGATATATCTAAGTGCTTTTGATCCCCGTTGGGGGATCACATGTTCTGGTAATCAGCCTGTCTGTTTGCACAAGCACTAAGGTGGAAGTGAAGCGGCGGTTATACTGAGATAATCCACAGTGAATAGCACAAGAGCACTTTATTGCACAGAGACGGATAGAATTTGGACTGTCACCATATTGATTCTGTGTATTCAGATGCACTATTTATTTATTTATTGTCACTAATGAAGTTATGTATATTTCACATACAATTATGATTTTAGTTTGTGTGCACATAATTTTGGATCGTTTAGGATTATTTATTTGTTGTCTGCAGATTGCATTTCATATGGAATGTTTGCTTCATGAAACATTGCGTGGTTTACTTGCATTTTACTGTATTAATTTTTTACACAGTTGATTTGTATTATCACAAATAATAGATCAATGTATGCCGGATCTAATAAGAGGTGATTTTTTTTACATCCCTAATGTAAATTGAGACAGTGTACTTTTATATATTTTTTGGTGCTTTTGTAGTACAGGATTCAGCTACTTTCTGTGCAGCAGTCTCACTATTCGTAGCTAAGCGGGAGTTTCAACAGTTTTAGAAACAGGCCCACATATATGCCCTGTACTCCCTATGGGGGCTCTGGAGTAGCAGCTCCTACTCCGGACTAATGCTCCACAGGAATTGACACATTGATGTGCAGCTTTCTTGGCAGTGTTTTCCTGAATCATTTTAAAATTTCCCTACTGTGAAAATTACTGTATTTTGAAAAGAGTATGTGGTTAACACATTAGTGTTTAGTATTTGAATTATTTAATTCTATTTTAAAATGTGCTCACCAAATATGACAGTGATTGGGGTTGGGAGTAAATATAACACTAGCAGGAGTGCT
Organism: Aquarana catesbeiana; assembly: GCF_042186555.1. Classification (NCBI taxonomy): domain Eukaryota; kingdom Metazoa; phylum Chordata; class Amphibia; order Anura; family Ranidae; genus Aquarana; species Aquarana catesbeiana. Next base: position 252,427,329 of record NC_133327.1, on the reverse strand, counting down.
TCCAAGTGTTATCTTTAAAAATGTAAACTGAATAGGGTACAATTGTGTTCACTTTGTGTTCACTTTGATCACATGCTAGCAAAAATTCTCTTTTTAATTTTCTTTGCACATAATTGGGCATTCAAAGTGTACACATATTAACCTTATTTAATGACATTCACTTTGCAACAGGAATCAACCCTAATGACTTATCAGTAGGTTATCAGTAGGTTGCTACACATTCGCTATCCAGTCGTAGGGCAGTGAGCAGGTGATACCACCATATTCCTTAACTTTAACCACTTAGCGGCCACTCCACATACATTTACTATGGCAGGGCGGCCACTCTGTGCAAGATCACGTACCTAGTACGTGACCTGACACTTCTGTTTCTGGGGCGTGCGCACTCTGTGATTGGACACAGCAGGAGCCAATCAGCAGGTCTGGCAGACGCGATGTCCGCCGGGACCCGCCGATCGTTCAAGAGAAAGGCAGAACGGTGGTCTGCCTATGTAAACCATGCAGACTGCCATTCTGAGAGAGGGGAATGTGCCGATTCTGTGTTCCTGCTAAGCAGGGACACGGATCTTTACAATATTGTTCAGCACTGCATATGAGTTTTCTTTTAACAGTGTAATAAGCCAATTTCTAAACAACATGCTAAGTTGAATCATAACAGCATCAGAAATGTGCTCCCTATAAAGGCATTTGGAGCATCAGACACACTGGGGTTGATTTACTTAAGGCAAATAGACTGTGCACTTTGCAAGTGCAGTGGTATGGTCATGATGCAATCATACTGAGAAAAGGAAATTCCCCTGGGTGATGGAATATGTCATCATATGTCAGGGACACAAGTCACCTCTTACAAATTTTGGACCAACTATACGTACCAGATCAAGCCCTTTTAGTAACGATCGATGTAGAAACGCTGTATAGTTCGATTCCACACGAACGGGGACTAGCAGCCATTCGACATATCCTTCAACAAAATTTGGGTACTGACCCCACGTATAACAAATTCATCGTCGCACTGCTCGAGTACATCCTCACCCACAATGTGTTCACGTTTGATGGCTCCCACTACCTCCAGGTGCAGGGGGTGGCGATGGGGACTTGCTGTGCCCCATCGTACGCCAACCTGTACCTGGGGGAGTGGGAGAAAGCCTTCCTTTCAGATGAGGGCTTTACTCAATACACCACCCACATTCTGGGATGGTATCGCTATATAGATGACATTCTGGTCATCTGGGATGGACCGATGGATGTGCTCGTGCAGTGTTTATTGAGAATGAATAGAAACGATTTCAACTTAACATTTACTATGTCTTCCGATCAAAATCGGATAACATTCTTAGACATAGAGATCTTTAAAAACGAACAGAGCAAACTAGGTAGCAAATTATTCAGAAAAATCACCGCAGGAAACACAATCCTCCACACAACTAGCTTTCACCCCCAACCTCTTAACAATTCGATACCCTACTCGCAATATCTCAGAATTAAGCGTAACTGCACAGATAATGACACGTTCATAAGAGAAGCAGGCTTCCTACGAGATAGATTACTAGTAAGAGGCTATACCCACAAAACTTTAAAAAGAGCTTTTAAAAAAGTATCAAAGAAACCTAGAAATACACTCTTTCAATCTCGTAAACAGGAAGACACCAACCAATTACGCATTATTACAACATACAACCAGCAACACTGCCAAGTTAGAAAAATTGTCCAAAAATACTGGCACATGTTGACCCTGGATCCATCCCTGGGTCACCTAGTGCCGGAGAAACCACAATTCACATTCAGAAGAGTTACCTCCATCAGTGACAGAATTGTTAAGAGTGAATTCAAAAATGAATCAATGAGAACACATTGCTGATACAAGGGCACCTTTATGTGTGGATCCTGTCGCTATTGTAGGTATATGCTTACACAGAGGAATCCCATCCTTCCGAATGGTAAGAAATTCTACCCAAAACACTTTGCCAACTGCAGGACCACTGGAGTGGTTTATCTGCTCCAGTGTACCTGCGGTTGTTTCTATGTAGGAAAAACTAAGCTAGAATTTTGGAGAAGAGCCTACAGACACATACTTTCTATGCAAACTTGTGACCCTGACCTCCCCCTAGGCCGCCATGTCTCATTAGTACATGGAGGGATTTTCCCAAAGATTAAATTCCTGATACTGGATTGGATACATCCCAGCCCTAGGGGGGGGGTGACTGGAACAAAACTCTTCTTCAGAGAGAACTAAGATGGATCTATTTATTAAAAGCTACCCTACCTCCAGTCCTAAATGAGGCCGTTTGCTTCAAACCATTCCTCGAGGGCTCCTCCTCTGGTGGAATGGAGAAATAAACAGGCCCCTCGCCCTAATCCACCATACTATTAACTTCGGGGGAACATATTCTCCTCTTCCCCTACGTTTATAATTAATAATCTCCTGAGTGAGAGTGACGGCCAAATGCGGCCTTATATAGATAAAGATCAAATGCAATGTCTGACCTATATGTATTTCCGATTTTTGAAGTTGTCATTGACCCATGGCACGCATGTCTGCAGCAATGTGGGTCCCTAAATGAGGTACTAACTATATAAGAAAGTAATTAACCATACACAATCATTTCTATTATCTTCCTCTCAAACCATTATGAATGATGTTCATCCCACTCCATATGGTAATAGTTCCTCCCATGTTTCCCACTCTGGGTTTAGCTAATATACAACATATTTATCTGTATTGTCATTTAAATTCGCATATACAGCAATTTGCCAAGACCCTAAATTCTTAATCAATAAGTACTATACGAAACAAATGTAACAACACGATTGGGGTTGTACATTATATGACTGTACCCAGATTCTGCAAATCATGCATGCCATATGTTATACAATTATATATATAATGTTATCATGTATTTCTACTGTGGTCAGACATTGAAGATTATAACCTGCGTGTAACTCTGTGTATATTTGATTATGCCAAAAACTACTATGCTTGCTCAAATAAATTGAGCTCACTTTGATTGTTGGAATGAACTTCTTTCAATGTCCTGTATAAATGCCTACATGTAATTTTTCTTCATTTCCCAATATAATATGACTTATGTTAGACATTTTCTGTTTAGACAAATATCAAGTACAGATTGACACAGAAGAGTTTATATTAGTTGACCACCGGTTGTAGGATGCCATAATCTTACTATTTTGTACTAATCAGCTTTGAAAATGTTTGTACATCTGTTTATTTTAATATACATGTCAGCGTATATATCTATTAGTCCCTCCCTATTGTAGGGGTTTTTGTCCCCAATCTAGACTGTATTCCAAGTATCACTCTTCCTTCCAAAAACATCAAATTTCTCCTTCCCCAGGTCTTTCCCCGGTGCGATCAGCCAGAGTGATTGCCCGGCACGGAAAGCCGCCCAGATCTCTATCTGGGCGGCGTCACAGGAGGTCAGCTGGACGTATAACATCACCGCCCACGACCTCCATCTTGCTACTCCGGCGGACATGCGCAGTCCGCCGGTGTGGCTATCCGTGTCGGTGGGCGGGGTGTGCGTGACGCCGCTCCAACGCAAGCACGCTCGCGCGTGCGCGGTAGGGGCGGCGCTGCGCATCCTCGGCTCAGGGGGCGAATACGAGGCTTCCCCTACCAAGAACCTCACAGATCAGCTGAGCGCAATTACCAGCGCCAGCTGATTGCAGGCTCACTACTATAAAATGCCAGATCATCACATTCCCAGCTCAGGCGTTGTAAGCGCTGGATGCTGGGATGCGTGGCTGGCATATTGCAAACTTGACATAAACAGGTAAGAAAAACAAAAACTCCCCCACCCTCTCCCCCTTTTGTGATTGTTTTCTATACTGTGCAACATGGTCTACTTGCCATCACCCAAGTAATGTTTAAGCAATCTTTTCTTTGCATACTTGATAGCCATTTGCCTTGGAGCCTGTTAGTGGTGCACATAATTACAGTGAGTGCGCCAGTATTCAGTCCCTATGACCTACTCATAGAATATAGTTAATATAGATAAATATTGTGGCTATTTTTATTACCATAGAACAATAAAATAATAATATCCATTATTGTTTAAATTATACATCCATGTATGCATCTATGTTATCACTAACAATACTAAATATTCTGCGTTATTACTATATCGCATGCAAACGGTTTATTACAACCAGAATCAGAAAACACCACATAAACTAATAAAGGTCTTTCTCAATTACAAATCTCATGATCATGTACATTTACTCTAAACATGTAGACACACAATGAATTATATATGTACTATACATACTTTATTAATTTGTAGACACATGATCTCTACATAGTAGTAAATATTACTCTTTTTATGAGACATTATGTATACCCAATTTGTGAACTTTTGTCCAATATATGCGTACAAATACTCATTCTGTCTACATTGTTTTACTTTTAGGGGTCTCCTCTCCTCTTGCCTCAGTACATTGCTCTGGCCTGCACGCATCCGGGAGGGACGGGGGTAGGTGAGATTTCATGCCCCATTAAATGGGACTATCAACAAGTAATGCCAACCAGTGATAACCACGATGTTCCAATGATTATAACTATACCAGCAACAGTGCCCAATGCTATTCCAATTTTGGAATTTTAAAGTAATTCAACGAAACATATTATAAGTGAGTGACCCATTACCTAAACATAGATTGACTAAACATATTTATATTTACATGCCATGATAATTCACTCATTATGTTACATTTCAATCACTTTAGACGAATTGCTCTTTTCTGCTACATCACTGAAGGACAAAAACATTTATTCCGAAACGCGTTGGGTGTGAAAAAGAGCCCTCGTACAATTAATTGTTTGGTAACAATACTGAAATTTATTGTTCCTGTAATATGCTCCATCGAATGTATGATACAGTATGTTTTTAATCTATGTTATGTCAAAATAAAAATCTTTTTACTCTTTATATTCTGCTACATGTACTTACTACTCAAATATTTATTAGCAAGTGCCGGTAAAGTCCATCCAGGGGAATTTCCTTTTCTCATATATATGTAATTATTGGATGTGGCACTGCTCCCTTTTGACCTAGGGAAGCAAAATCACCCTATTCAGATGGTGCAATCATACTATTTATTTTTAATGAGCCTCTTATTCAATAAATCAAAGTACAGTGTACAGTAATAAAAAAAAAAAAAAAAAAATTTCCCCATAAAAGAAATGTTATTGGTTGCTACGGGTTATTCCACTTTGTATGACATCATTGCACTGCCTGTGAAGCAGCCACTAGCCTCTTGTTGCCCTTCAAATCAGAGTATAATAAGCCATAAAATTAGTATTCAGAAAAAACAGCAATGCATATCCTACTATTCAGCAAAGAGGATGTGTCTAACCTGTTTCGAGTTTTAAAATAGAGGCCACTACTAAGCTGGCTCTCGAACAGCGGAGGCCTGTCCATTAGGGGTTCCTAGCACCAAGTGACCCCGAGATACGGGGCCAAAAAGTAGGGTCGCAAAATGTCAAGCATTTTTCTGCAGCAGAGAATGACATTTCGACCTGACTTTGGGGTCCCATATCTCAGGGCCACTTGGTGCTAGGAACCCCAAATTTGTATATGTTGTAGTGTTGGTTCCACTGTGTTTGCACGCCAAATTTGGGGTTCCTAGCAGTGGCCCTGAGATATGGGGCCCCAAAGTCAGGTCGGAAAAAACAAATTTGGTTTGCTAACACAGTGAAACTAACACTACAACATATCCAAATTTGGGGTTCTTAGCACTAAGTGGCCCCGATATATGGGACCCCAAAGTCAGGTCGGAAAATGTCATTCTCTGCCGCAGAAGTGCATGACATTTTGTGACCCGACTTTGGGGCCCTGTATCTTAGGATATTTGGATATGGTGTAGTGCTAATTCCACTGTGTTAGCACACCAAATTTGGGGTTCCTAGCACCGAGTGGCCCCGAGATACGGGGCTCCAAAGTTGGATCTCAAAATGTCATTCTCTGCTCTGCAGACGCTTCTAGATGCAAACGCGGTAAAACGCGCCTAAACGCGGCATGCAAACGCAGCAAAACGGGCGTTTCTAAACACCGGTTTCAGCTTTTAAAAACATGTTCAGCAGAATTTGCACTGGCGTCTCGTGAGCATGAAGCCTTAGACGGGTCCACTTTGGTTGTTTTCTTAGTTACTTTACTTAGGTAATTTGTATGTCTGTTTGCATGTTACTTTTCACTTATAGGAAACATTTACAAAGCTTTTACATTCACACAATTTAAGAGGATGTTGATAAATATGGTTTTCCTGGACAACATATCTTTTCATCCTTCCTATGTGTTCATAAATCAGCACCACTTTCTTTTGCATCCCCATCTCGGTTTTTAATCAAGTGTTCATATATTCAAATAGAGAGAGCAGCGATAGTAGGAGATGAATCAGACAATTATAATTGAGATTGTAAGTGGGTAGATATAATGAGAGAGGTGTAAAAATTAACTTGGGGAAGAGGAAAGATACAAAAGGGGACTGAGGAATGAACAGGCAGGAAAAGAGGCCACAGTGAAGTGAGTGCAGTATATTAAGGATGACAGCAAAGAATAAGCCACAGTAAATATGTTGTAATTTTGAGGTTGACAGTAGAGGCCACAATGAAGATAATGCAATACCGAGGGTGACAGCAGAAAAGAGGCCATGGTTAAGATACTGAAATACATAGAAGAGATCACAGTGAGGTTGAATGCAATACTGAGGATGACAGTGAAGAAGCGGTCATCTTGATGGGAACTCCAATACTGAGGACGACAGTGAAGAAGCGGTCATCTTGAAGGGAACTCCAATACTGAGGATGACAGTGAAGAAGCGGTCATCTTGATGGGAACTCCAATACTGAGGACGACAGTGAAGAAGCGGTCATCTTGAAGGGAACTCCAATACTGAGGATGACAGTGAAGAAGCGGTCATCTTGATGGGAACTCCAATACTGAGGACGACAGTGAAGAAGCGGTCATCTTGAAGGGAACTCCAATACTGAGGATGACAGTGAAGAAGTGGTCATCTTGAAGGGAACGCCAATACTGAGGATGACAGTGAAGAAGTGGTCATCTTGAAGGGGACTCCAATACTGAAGATGACAGTAGAGTACAGGCCACAGTGAAGAGAAGTACAATACTGAAGATGACAGTGAAGTGGCTACAGTGAATGGATGGCAATATTCAGGATGGCAGTAGAGAAGAGGCCACACAAGAGGGGAGTGCCAAACTAAGAATGACAATTGAGATGTGGCAAAAGTGAAGAGGAGTTTAATACTGAGAATGACAGAGATGAGATGAGGTGACAATGAAGGCCAATACAATATTGTGGACGACGATAGATAGAGGAGGCCTCAGTGAAGGGTAGTTCAAGATTGTTGAAGACAGTAGAGAAGCCACGGTGAAGGGGAACACAATATTGAGGATGACAGTGGGGAAGTCATCATAGTGAAGAAGATGAGTAAAATACTGAAAATGACACTGGAGAAGCAGTCACAGTAAAGGGGGGTACAATATTGGATGACTGGAGAAGTAGCCACAGTGAAGGGAAGTTCAACATTGAGGATGAAAGTAGAGAAGAGGCCACACTGAAGAATAGTACAATTTTGTGAATAACAGTGGAGAAGAGGTAACAATAAAGTGTAGTAAAATACTGATAACAGTGGAAAAGTGGCCACAGTAAAGGGGAACTCAGTTTTTGAGAACGACAGTGGCAAAAAGATCACAGTGAATGGAAATTCCTTACTATGGAAGACAGCAGAGATGAAGCCACAATGAAGAGGAGTGCAATATTGGGGATGACATCGGCGAAAAGGCCACAGTAAGGGCTGATTCACGCCAGATGCAATCCAGTGCAATTTTAATCTGCATCAAAACTGCATGCAGTGCTTTCCAAGTATTCCAATTGTCCTAGTTCACACCAGTGCAGTGTGTTGCAGTGCAGTCAACAAAAGTAGGACATGCTGCATTTTTTCTGTATGGAACTCATCTGAAACATGGCAAAAGAGATCAAAAACACACTGGAACGCACATGTCCTGAATTAAGATGAAGACAAAAATGCACTGGAGTGCGTTATATGTGAGTTTCACATCTGAGGCCACACATCTATCTCTGGGCATGTCTTGCAATCTACAGGACAAACTGGAGGAGGACAATAATATCAGAAGCTGAAAGAGTTAGCACTTATTTGAAAAACAGCATTTAAATGTATTAAAGACACCGGGGGTTATTTACTAAAGGCAACTCCACTTTGCATAGGACCTTTTTGGAAAAGTATGTAAAGGAGAGCTAATATTAATATACCTGCATTGTTTTCTAATGCAGTTGGAAATTGCTCAGTATATTAAAGTATATCTTTAGGCAAAAGCCCTGTCTCTGTTTTTGTTGCTGTATGTGTTTCCACTAGGATGATCTACCCTATATTTGTTCTAATGATCATTTTATCCAGGATTGAAAGTGATGGGAAATATAATTACAGCTGTCACCAGAGCAAGAGGCACAAGCAAATCTGGCCATACACTGTAACAAAGTTCATTCAGTCGGTGGCTCCGTCACTGGTCTCCAGCCCAACATCCCTCGATTGAAGAATCAAAGTAGCTAGGCCGAAAAATGTTGGCTGAAATGCAGCTGCATCCAATCAGATGTCAAAGAAAGCTGGAAGAGGGAAGCTTCTGCTGGATGGACATTACATGGAGAACTTATTACTAAACTTTGTAGGTTATTTGTGATTACTCGCATGGGACCTAAAGACCGGTTCCTACTGGGAGGCTGCTAATGCAATATCTAGGGTCACCAATAGAGGTACTTAAAAGAAAACTAATGTCTTTAGGAGACTGCTACTGAAGAGTCTAAACCAATTAGTTGATCTTAAAAGATCTACTCTAACAGGGAGCAGGACTGGGGTGAAAGGGAATGGGGGGGGGGGGGGGCAGCATATGCTGGGCTCTGACCTCTCTCTGAGCTGTGGGCAGCATGTACACATACAATTTCCAAAAACATGACAGCCATCAGGTATGCACTGCAATTGAGTTATGTATAAACTGGATAGATGGCTATGCTGGTATGAGCAATGGCAGTATATACATGTATGTTTGCTCTAGTTCATCTCACCGCTGGTAAGAAAACATGGCCAAGTAATTGAGTAGCAACAGGTAACATCAATGTACAAGCCTCATCTATCCAGACTGGTCTTGTCAAATCTGCAGATGCTGTGCTCTGACCCCTCTCCAAGCTGTGTGAAGCATATACACATACCAATCCTGAGATATAACAGCATCCAGGTCTGCACTGTAAGTCCGTACTGTGTAAGTCTTTGGCTGGATGAATGGCTATGATGGGGTGATGGTGGGGATGGGGGGGGGGGGGGGTTCAGTGGGAGAATGTACCTCGCTAATCATGAGGGGTTGGCTTCTGTGATGTGTTTTTTGATTATACATGTCCAATAAAATAATTTTTGTGTTTGTTAGCTTTTGTATGTGCTATATCCTTTGTGGTGTTTTTGCCACTACTATAACACGAATGCACTATACACTTTGATAGTTTGAGCTTCCAATGTGCCTGCATTTTAAGTAAGTCTGAAATCTCTGCTCAGCAGGAACACAGGTTTGCACTCAATTGCAGAGGGACTACTGGCAAAGTAACCCTTCCACTTGCTGAAAGTTTTTAGAGTAGACTAACCTTGTTAATTAAGAAGAGGAATACTTTCTGGTGGGTGGCATAGGGAAATGTTCTCTCTTTTCATAAGCTATGGCTGCTGCTATAAAACATGACCAGATGTGTAAAAAAATGTGCCCCCTGCTGAACTTTGCAGTTCTTCCCTCTGACCCCTAAGTCACAGCTTTGCACTGTAGAGATTTAGTGGCTGGTGGTATGTTTTGAGGAACACTCCATCCTACAAAACTCGAGGTGTCAAATAATAGATTTGCCCACACCTCTTTAAGTAAATGAATATTTGACTTGCCACACGTTGGACAGATTAATTCTAATCTTCTTCTTTTATAGGCTTCTTACATTGGATTTTTTCATTGACATGACAAGGCCACTTTCAAATTAATCAAAATTGGTATATGAACATGCTAAAAAAAAAAAAAAAGCATATTTTTATCCTGTTAGTGCTGATTTATAGGTCTCTGCAAATATGTTTTTGTGCCAGTTTGATACTGATTGTGTCTCTGCAGACTTGTTACTGGTTATGTCAGTACACATTTTGACATTTTTTGACATTTTTGTCCTGAGCACTGGATGACTTTGTTGTGGCACTGACTAGAAGTCTAAATCTGAACCATTAGAATGGTCCCAAATTCTCATTTTATTGGGAGACTGTTACTAGAGAAATTGGAGCCACCGAGCATTTTTGTATTGCTGGCAGAAGAAGGCCTGATAGATTTTTAGAAAGCAGAAAACCTCCTTTAGGGGTCTTTGCAACAGTTAGTTATACTAGTTATACCAAGTGGAAGAAAGTCACAACAAGTATAGGAAAATAACTAAAAAATTACCATAGCTAATAATATCCTCAATCACTGTAATGGAATAACAAAAAAAGGCTTCTGCAATTCAACTCTTGAGAAAGTCCAAATGATACAGTGATTTGGGAAAAAGTACAGCAAGCTTTTGGAGATAGACACCTTGCTTTAGAAATACTTGTTTATACATGCGTTTAACGGGAGCAAGACTATATGAAACTTTGGTACAAATGTTCAGCCTCTGACCTGGGCCTGTACTCCTAGTTTACATCATGCCATAAACCTTTATGTCACTGTCTTTTTTGTTTATGAATGATACTAGCTTATCTGCTTGTGTCATTGTTGGCTGCCTTTCCAAAAATAAGCATCTGACGCAGTTGTTGTTTATTTTATCATGTAACCAAGCAATTCGTAATAGACAAATATGAAGACAGAAAAGGCCAGAATGAAAAGTTAATCAACCTGAATTTATTCCACCCCTAATCATGTCTCCTTCTGCATGTCTGTTCTCTGCAGGCAGATTTCATTTAAAAAATGCTATTTTTAGGCAGGAAAGCTGGCGGACATATCTATTCCAAAGATGTTAAATTTATCGTGCAGATTTTCATCATACTGTTACTAAAAGCAAAACTTTTATCACAGTTTCTTTGGCCTTATTTACTGTTCCTTGTGCCAAAGACTAATACAAAGGAAAAGGGGTTATACTTTTACTCAAAAAAAAGCAAAAAAAAAACATAAGGTAATGTAACCTAGAAGGTTTTGGATTAACCTCTGTGTGGCTCCAGCATAACCTTTCAGTCTACAAAAATCACTTGCTATCAGAGGTGGCCGATGGTAATTTATTTTGGGGGGGCGGCAAACATCACCACACCCCTCCCGCCCCCAGTCGGTCGGTCGGGTGGGTCTGGTGCATTGGTGGACTTACCCCATCTATGGTGGGTAGCACTTCTCCCCGGCTTCCCTTGCTTGTTGTTGGCAACAGTTTTCCCTTCCCCTGCTCTCCACGGGCAGCGCAGAGGCTTCTGTTTCCTCCCTCCTCCTCGGCGGCCAATTGGGACTCTTCTCTTTTCGGCCAATCGGAAAACGGGTCTCAGACCTGCTTCTGACTGGCTGGATTGAGGATCTGCGCCACAAGCTCACCCTTTTTTGAAGCCTATTAGAGCCTCTGGCTCTAATCAGGTGCTTCAAAAAACACCCCCACCACTGTAATTCATGCACCCAGCATCCTAAAAGGGGCTGGACGCATGAATAGGGGGTGGCGGTATCCTGTCAAAATAATGGCCATGGATAGAGGGGGCGGCACTCTGGCGCCCTTAATGGACAGGCCACCACCGCTTGCTATAATACTTTTCTATTAAAGCAAGCCAATAAATGATTGCGGAATGTAGTTTTAGTTATTAGTAAGCAAGGGCATGATTTCCAGACCTATAGTGCATGCTTTAATCAGTGTTTTCTTTAGCTGATTTGACTACTTGAAGACTGGCATTTAAAAACTCTGTCCAGGCCATTTTTCCAGTTTTCAGCACTGTCATAGTTTGACTGACAATTATTTGGTCACACAGCACTGTACCCAAATGATTTGGTTTTATATATACTATTTACTATATAAAGGAAAAAAGGTCTTAAAAAAAAAAAAAAAAAGTTTTCCCTAGTCTCTGCTTTGCAAATATATAATCTTTCTTTATAAATTTTGGCCAAATGTATTTTGACGTGTGAGACTTTTTCCTGCCTAAATGCATAGAGGGGCATACATTTTGCATCTGATTGCCTGACTATTTATTACATTTTTGAGGCCCTTAAAGTAACATTAAACATTCTTTTTTAAATTTAAATAATAAATGTGTTATACTTACCTGCTTTGTGCAATGGTTTTACACAGAGCAACCCCAATCCTCCTCTTCTGGGGCCCCCAATGAGGCTCCAGGATACTCTTCTTCGGTGGGTACCCCCATAGAAAGACACTTTCTATCGGGCACTCTTGCAGGCTTCCTAGCCAACCCTGTCTGCATCCATTGATACAGACCAGGTGGCTCGGCCCCACCCCGATCCCTTATCACAGCATTTGATTGACAGCAGCGGGAGCCTAGAGCTCTCAATGCTAATAATCTGCCCCCTAAAGAGGGAGACAGCGACAAGAGCCACTGCTTTTGTGCACATTGCTGGATTAGGCTCAGGTTAGTAGGGGGGGGGGAGCGGGGGCTGGGGGTTCCTGAAACTTCCGAAGAAGAACACATTTTTTGCTACAAGTTTTTGGAAAACAGAGAAAGGAAATAAAAATGTATTTTTCACACAGCTGAGATATTTCTCACATGCAACATGTGTGACTGTTGTGGCGGTGATCAGGAACAGTCTCTAGCTTACACTGGTCTGGTTACACTGTAATGGTGAGGTGGCAATCAGGAACTCTGTTGCTGCCTTCCACTGGTCTGGTGACACTGGAACTGGTGTAGTGGTGATAAGGAACACTGTTGCTGGCTTACACTGGTCTGGCGACACTGGAACTGGTGTGGTGGTGATAAGGAATACTGTTGCTGGCTTACACTGGTCTGGTGACACTGGGACTGGTGTCATGGTGATCAGAAACACTGTTGCAGGCTACACTGGTCTGGTGTGGCGGCAATCAGGAACAGAGTTGCTGGCTGTACTGGTATGTTGACACTGTACTGGTGTGGCAGCAATTAGAAACATTATTGCTGGCTGCGCTGGTCTGATGACACTGTACTGGGATGGCGGAGAACAGGAACGCTGTTGCTGGCTACACTGGTCTGGTGAAATTGTACTGGTGTGGTGGCAATCAGGGACACTATTGCTGTTTGCACTGGTCTGGTGACATTGTACTGGTGTGGTGTCAATCAGGGACACTGGGTGGCTGCACCAGTATGGTGACATTGTACTGGTGTGGTCTCAATCAGGGACACTAGATGGCTGCTCTGGTGACATCGTACTGGTGTGGTGTCAATCAGGGACACTATGTGGCTGCACCAGTATGGTGACATTGTACTGGTGTGGTCTCAATCAGGGACACTAGATGGCTGCTCTGGTGACATTGTACTGGTGTGGTGGCAATCAGGGACACTATGTGGCTGCACCAGTATGGTGACATTGTACTGGTGTGGTCTCAATCAGGGACACTAGATGGCTGCTCTGGTCTGGTGACATTGTACTGGTGTGGTGTCAATCAGGGACACTAGGTGGCTGCACCAGTATGGTGACATTGTACTGGTGTGGTCTCAATCAGGGACACTGGATGGCTGCTCTGGTGACATTGTACTGGTGTGGTGGCAATCAGGGACACTATGTGGCTGCACCAGTATGGTGACATTGTACTGGTGTGGTCTCAATCAGGGACACTAGATGGCTGCTCTGGTCTGGTGACATTGTACTGGTGTGGTGTCAATCAGGGACACTAGGTGGCTGCACCAGTATGGTGACATTGTACTGGTGTGGTCTCAATCAGGGACACTAGATGACTGCTCTGGTGACAGTGTACTGGTGTGGTGGCAATCAGGGACACTACGTGGCTGCACCAGTATGGTGACATTGTACTGGTGTGGTCTCAATCAGGGACACTAGATGGCCGCTCTGGTCTGGTGACATTGTACTGGTGTGGTGTCAATCAGGGACACTAGGTGGCTGCACCAGTATGGTGACATTGTACTGGTGTGGTCTCAATCAGGGACACTAGATGGCTGCTCTGGTGACATTGTACTGGTGTGGTGGCAATCAGGGACACTATGTGGCTGCACCAGTATGGTGACATTGTACTGGTGTGGTCTCAATCAGGGACACTAGATGGCTGCTCTGGTCTGGTGACATTGTACTGGTGTGGTGGCAATCAGGGACACTAGATGGCTGCTCTGGTCTGGTGACATTGTACTGGTGTGGTGGCAATCAGGGACACTAGGTGGCTGCACTGCTATGGTGACATTGTACTGGTGTGGTGGCAGTCAGGGACACTAGATGGCTGCACTGGTATGGTGACACTATACTGGTGTGGCTAGTGACCAGAAACACTGGCTGGCTGCTCTGGTGATATTGTATTGTGTGAAAAAAGACCCTGTGCAAAAAAAGGATCACTGGTGAAAACACTCTGCTTCCTCTAACAGCCAATCAGTGTGAGAGGAAACGGTGCTGGCTGAACATGCAGCCTTTGACTTACATTTGTATTTACTGTGATTGGTCACAGCATTCACATGGTACATGGATGTATGCACCACGTAGGACACAGCAGCAGTAATTGATAGCTCAGGGGGTGTGTCTAAGACAGTCAGTGGGTCTTGTGTGAGGCTGGGCTTTTGCAGGCAGGAAGTGTGCCTGCTGCAATGCCCTTCAATGATAATTCAGAGGAAACCGAGTCGGGAGAGGAGGGGTAGAAAATGAAAGAGCAGCACAGCTTTCCATCACTCACTAATGTAGTTCTGCTTTAGGAAATTTTTACTTTAAAAATGTACATGCAATAGCTGAGGAGGATGCTGGATCTGGGACAGAGCTGTGATGTGCGTTTTCCTAAAAGACTGTCTACTCCTTTGCAGCATAAACCTTTACAAAGTTTGCCTGAGTATATTTTAGGACCTATGTTAAGCATACAACCTTTTTAGTTGGTACTATTTTTGGAGTTAGGTTGAGCTTGTGCTACAAGGCGACATGATGTGCTAAATGTCAGTATTTCCGATTACAACACCGGGACTGACTGTGAGATTATAGAGTGCAGACCACTTACCACACTTTTACAAAAGATTTTGACATGTGCACTTCAATGGCCTATATCATTATATCAGAAGGTGGGATTTTTCTTCTAAACAAAATTGGAGATTTATTTGAACACCCTCCTAAATGTGAAGTGGAAATGGCAGTGTACTGGTGTAATTTCATGTAAGCCCCCACATGCCAGCTTCTTCCTTTCTTTTTATTGACTTTGTGCCATTCCTAGGCCTATAGGGTTGTGCAATTTCCCCCATCACAGCATGTACTCCTCAGTGTACATGAGAGAAACTCCAGGTATCTATGGTTTCCATCCATTGCTACTATGATAAACTCATACTACTATGCTAAACTCAAAAAGCCTGCTCAGTTTGACAGGTCATTTTTTTGCTGGTTCCAGTACCTACTATTCTAACCCCACTACTGCCTTGCCCATTACAGTGTGAGAGGGGAGTACAGCTTAAACATTCTGTTTTTGTAGGCCTAAATTATTTACCACTCAGAATATAAGGATAAATCAGCAGAAACTGTAGGGATTGCGTTGCCTGAGAGGGATAGTGTAGTCAGAAAGCAAACTACAGACACTCAGGCTGGGTTCACACTGGTCCGACAAACGCTCCGAAATTGGGAGCTCATGTCGCATGACGTGTGAAATTTAATGTTTCCCTATGGGAGCCGTCCTAACTGGTCCGACACAAGTCGTTCCGACTTTAGAAAAGCTCCCTGTACTACTTTGGTCCGACTTTGATCCTACTTCATCCTATTGACTATCATTGAAGTCGGATCAAAGTCGGATTGCCGTCTCGCATGATCCGACTTCGGCACGCGACTTGTGCTCAGATCATCTTGAGGGGGAACTCCGCGCCAAATTTTAGATAAAAATCCGGCATGGGTTCCCCCTCCAAGAGCATACCAGGCCCTTGGGTCTGGTATGGAACTTGAGGGGAACCCCCTACGCCGAAAAGGCGGCGTGGGGGGTCCCCCCAATCCATACCAGACCCTTATCCGAGCACGCAGCCCGGCCGGACAGGAATGGGGGTGGGGACGAGCGAGCGCCCCCCCCCCTCCTGAACCGTACCAGGCCGCATGCCCTCAACATGGTGGGTTGTTGCCTTGGGGGAGGGGGGCGCGCTGCGGCCCCCCCACCCCAAAGCACCTTGTATGTTGATGAGGACAAGGGCCTCTTCCCGACAACCCTGGCCGTTGGTTGTCGGGGTCTGCGGGCGGGGGGCTTATCGGAATCCGGGAGCCCCCTTTAATAAGGGAGCCCCCAGATCCCGGCCCCCCACCCTATGTGAATGAGTATGGGGTACAGCGTACCCCTACCCATTCAAATAGGAAAAAAGTGTCAATTTAAAAAAAAACACTACACAGATTTTTAAAGCATTTTATTAGACAGCTCCGGGGGTCTTCTTCCGACTTCGGGGGTCTCTCCGGTTCTTCTCCACGCTCTCCGGATCTTCTGCCGGGCTCCTCCGCTCTCTTCTGCTCTTTTGCCGCTCTTTTGCTAAAGCGGAGGAGCCTGGTCTTCAATCTTCTGCCTTCTGCCTTCTGCCCTCTTCTCCTGATGTTGACACGACGCTCTCTGGGGCTAGAATGCTCTCTGTGCGCTCTGCTCTGACTTATATAGGCGGTGACCCCGCCCCCTTATGCCGTCACAGTCCCTGGGCATGCTGGGACTGTGACGGCATAAGGGGGCGTGGTCATCGGGTGATGACCACGCCCCCTAAAACGTCACAGTCCCAGCATGCCCAGGGACTGTGACGGCATAAGGGGGCGGGGTCACCGCCTATATAAGTCAGAGCAGAGCGCACAGAGAGCATTCTAGCCCCAGAGAGCGTCGTGTCAACATCAGGAGAAGAGGGCAGAAGGCAGAAGGCAGAAGATTGAAGACCAGGCTCCTCCGCTTTAGCAAAAGAGCGGCAAAAGAGCAGAAGAGAGCGGAGGAGCCCGGCAGAAGATCCGGAGAGCGTGGAGAAGAACCGGAGAGACCCCCGAAGTCGGAAGAAGACCCCCGGAGCTGTCTAATAAAATGCTTTAAAAATCTGTGTAGTGTTTTTTTTTAAATTGACACTTTTTTCCTAGGTGAATGGGTAGGGGTACGCTGTACCCCATACTCATTCACATAGGGTGGGGGGCCGGGATCTGGGGGCTCCCTTATTAAAGGGGGCTCCCGGATTCCGATAAGCCCCCCGCCCGCAGACCCCGACAACCAACGGCCAGGGTTGTCGGGAAGAGGCCCTTGTCCTCATCAACATGGGGACAAGGTGCTTTGGGGTGGGGGGGCCGCAGCGCGCCCCCTCCCCCAAGGCACCACTCCCCATGTTGAGGGCATGTGGCCTGGTACGGTTCAGGAGGGGGGGGGGCGCTCGCTCGTCCCCACCCCCATTCCTGTCCGGCCGGGCTGCGTGCTCGGATAAGGGTCTGGTATGGATTGGGGGCGACCCCCCATGCCGTTTTTTCGGCGTAGGGGGTTCCCCTCAAGGTCCATACCAGACCCAAGGGCCTGGTATGCCTCTGGAGGGGGAACCCATGCCGGTTTTTTATTTAAAATTTGGCGCGGAGTTCCCCCCTAAAGATTCATACCAAACACAGTGCCGGCATTGGCGGGGATCCAAGTCGGATCCCCGTTCATTGAAAGTCGGACACATGCCGGCTTCATGTCGCAGGGCAAAGTCGGATCCAAAGTAGGACGGCTGTCGTGTCGCACCAGTGTGAACCCAGCCTAAAGAGGTAGGCTGTGTCCCTGAGTTGGTTCAAATGCAAAATGTTCATGCTTGACTGGAGTGTGCTCACATCTGTGAGCAATCAACTGCTAATGCTATTTCTGTAAATGTAAGTGATTCGGCTTTAAGCCTCCTAGACTATGGTCAGGACCTGCTTATGTGTCTAAAATAAAAAGATACATTTTATGGCACAAAGTGCAAAGAGTGGGAAAATATATATATATATATATATATATATATATATATATATATATATATACACACAAACAAATCTCTCTGAAGATAAAAAAACGGGACCTCTTGATAAAAAATAAAAGATCAATTTAAATGTTGGCATTCATTCAATGCTGTGTGAATAGACAAAGTGGTGTTCAATAGGTATAACTCAGCATGGTTTTCTGAGAAGCAATAGAAGTATGAATACACAACAGGCATGAGTCATGACTACGGCCTGTGGGTGGTTCCATACAGTTTTAGCAACAGCTTCCATATTCCCAGCAGAGAGAGACTCAGTGTTGTTTTTACAGGCCTTTTATAAGTGCAGTTTATTACAGGAATAGATGCCGAATGTCAATAACAGGCGCGTCACATGAAAATTCAGAAACAGGTTTATTTATTGTATCCTTTTTCCCTATGGGACGTGTCTTACTTACATAACCCAGCAGACATGTACTGTCTACAAACATATTTATCTGGACATGGTTGCCCTATGAAAATTCCCAAAATAAGCTACTGGTACTTTGTTAGGTTGACCACTGACCAAATCTTGCTGAAGCACGTTTAGAATGCAATGAAAGTGTCTCATTAATGCTGGAAAATGTGTTCCCTTTTCCCCATAGGAAAAATAACAGCCATTCATCTGTTGATCATCTGCTACAGAATGTGACAGTAGCACTACCAGTGCCTATTAAAGTTGACTACCATTCAGCTGTTCACATTAATGGTAATGCATGTTAAACACACATTTTTACTGCATGCCACTGCAATGTACAGTAACACACCAAGCACAGTACATTGCATAGTTGCCAACATTGCAAAAAAAAATATGTGGTACACTTTTTTGGCTGTAGGCGGGGCCATATAATAATTAGGGATAGCAACAAAAAAACAGTGACGAGCAAAGCACGCTGTGGCGAAAAATGGGCATGGTTTACATGAAACAGTGGGCGTGGCTTAAATGGCTCAAAGGGGCTGTGGTTAGAGTCTGAGATGAAAGAGGGATGGAGAGGGAAAGGGGGAGAGAGGAATGAAGGGACAGCAGCCCCAGATCCTACACAACAATAGAAATATGTGTATTCTAGAAAGTTTAACAATCAGCAGATAAAGATAAAGATACTCCAAACACCTGGTGTTAGCGCTTCAATCATCCCGGCACCATGATTGTTATGGTGTCAGGATGATTGAAGCGCATTATTTCTATTATTACATTGTAATATAAAATGAAATCATTCAACTCACCATAATGCCGAATCAGTGAGATCCCTGAGTGTGTCACTAGCCACGTCGCCTGCCACCAGCAGAGTCCTTCCTCGCATCAGGTGCCCCCAGCAGAGTCCGTCCTTGCATCAGGTGTCCCCAGCAGAGTCGGTCCTCATATCAGGTGCCCCCGGCAGAGTCCCTCCTTGCATCAGGTGCCCCAGCAGAGTCCATCCTCGCATCAGGTGCCCCCAGCAGAGTCCATCCTCGCATCAGGTGCCCCCAGCAGAGTCTGTCCTCATATCAGGTGCCCCTGGCAGAGTCCCTCCTTGCATCAGGTGCCCCCAGCAGAGTCCGTCCTCACATCAGGTGCCCCCAGCAGAGTCCCTCTTTGCATCAGGTGCCCCCAGCAGAGTCCCTCTTTGCATCAGGTGCCCCCAGAAGAGTCCCTCCTTGCATCAGGTGCCCCCAGCAGAGTCCCTCCTTGCATCAGGTGCCCCCAGCAGAGTCAGTCTTTACACCAGTGTTCCCAGCCTCAGTCCTTAAATTAGTGTCCCAGGTAGAGCCATAGTTACCCCCCTGTACATAGTTACCCCCCTGTGCATAGTTACCCCTCCTGTACATAGTTACCCTACCTGTACATAGTATCCCCCCTGTACATAAATCCCCCCGTGTACATAGTAACCCCTCCTGTACATAGTTAACCCCCTCCTGTAAATAATTAACCCCCTCCTGTGAATAGTTAACCCCCTCCTGTATATAGTTAACCCCCCCTCCTGTATATAGTTAACCCTCCTCTCTCCTGTACATAGTTAACCCTCCCCCCTTCTGTATATAGTTAACCCCCTCCTGTATATAGTTAACCCCCCTCCTGTATATAGTTAACCCTCCCCCTCCTGTATATAGTTAACCCCCCCTCCTGTATATAGTTAACCCCCTCCTCCTGTATATAGCTAACCCCCCTCCTGTATATACGTAACCCCCCCTCCTCCTGTATATAGTTACCCCCCCTCCTCCTGTATATAGTTAACCCCCCTCCTGTACATTAAAGTTAAATTGCTGCAGAGACAAGACCCAGTGGCGTCACTACAGCTGGTGTCACCCGATGCGGAAAAAAATTGGTGTCACCCCCCTCCACCAGCTATGGTCGCCCTTCAGTACAGAACCCCCTCCCTCAGTAAAGACCCCCTCACTAAGTACAGACCGCCCCTCCAGCAGTATAGATCCTCCTCCCTCAGTACAGACCCCCCACTAAGTACAGACCCCCTCCATCAGTTTAGACCCCCTCAGTGTAGACCCCCCCTTATCAGTATATACCCCCTCAGTACAGACCCCTCTCCCTCAATACAGACTCTCCTCAGTGCGGTCCCTCCATCTATCAGTATAGACCCCCTCAGTGCAGACCCCCCTCCATCAGTGCAGACCCCCTCAGTACAGACCCTCCTCCATCAGCGCAGACCCCCTCAGTGCAGACCCTCCTCAGTGCAGACCCCATCAGTGCAGACCCCCCTCAGTGCAGACCCCCCTCCATCAGTGCAGACCCCCTCAGTGCAGATCCCCCTCAGTGCAGACCCCCTCAGTGCAGACCCCTCTCCATCAGTGCAGACCCTCTCAGTGCAGACCCCCTTCCATCAGTGCAGACCCCCTCAGTGCAGACCCCCTCAGTGCAGACCCCCCTCAGAGCAGACCCTCTCAGTGCAGACCCCCCCTCTATCAGTGCCAGTGCAGACCCTCCCCTCCCATAACGCCCCCTAGGACATGTCCATTTACAGCAGAAGGAACATGGCATGACCGGCGCTGTGTGTTCAGTGGAGAGGGGAGCGGCCGATCTGTGCAGCTAACCCCGACTTCACATATAACAATGAATAAATATAGAGGCTTGTCTTGAGACATGTATATAATACCGTGACCTAAACCTTGTGGTTGCCTACCAACCCCTATAGTCAGTAAACCAAAGAATATGTCCCAGACAGATGGGGACCAAGAGAACAGCGGGGCTTATTGGAAAGGCAATGAAAAGGATATATATATCAAAAGAAATAATTTATTGTGGGTACACAGTAGAAAAACATGAAGAAATATACAGTAGCTTTACCATAGAGTGACCTTGCCCTAGTAAAATATGACCAATCTAGGTTTTGGTCATATTTTACTAGGGCAAGGTCACTCTATGGTAAAGCTACTGTATATTTCTTCATGTTTTTCTACTGTGTACCCACAATAAATTATTTCTTTTGATATATATATCCTTTTCATTGCCTTTCCAATAAGCCCCGCTGTTCTCTTAACCCCGACTTCAGTATTGTGAGAGGAGAAGCCGATTCATTGGCTGCACGGATCGAGCCCCCTTCCTCTCTCCACTGAATACAAGGGGGAACGATCTACAGCGCCCATTTTGCTGAAGCCAGCTGCCCAAAAAATGAAAATGCAAACATTCCCGATTTCCCTGGGCAAAATCCTGATTTGGGACAGCCTCCAATCGGGACGAGGGTCCCAAAATCGGGATTGTCCCGGAAAATTATGGACTGTTGGCAACTATGACACTGCATTACATTTAATTGGCACCCCAGTTTCAGAAGTTGTGCATCTGCAGAGTACTTTGCCAGGGACTGCAAGGCTACGGTTAAGTGCTAAGAATGCAACAGCGACATGCACATATGAGCCTATTGAGGCCCCTTTAAGCCAGACTCAACATCCACAGAAGATCTTAGGCTACATTACACAAGTAATGGGGTATGGATAGTTCACTGCACCCAGAGGTGGCTAAACACTGCTTCTGGATGCAGCCGCACTCTATAATTTTTCTACAAAAAAAAACAAACCTGGCTGATTAGCTGTGGCCAGCTTGTGTGCAGCCAGAAATTCAGCAGAAACACTACTGGATGTATACTGTCTGTCTCCAGGGTTGGTCAGAGGCAGAGGCGTTGCTGGTAATTGGTTTTTAGTCCAAATCTAACATCCGCCACTGAGAGCTGCTGCTGTTCGCTCACAGTGTATGCATGCAATGTTTAGAACTACTGGAAAGAATCTACTGATTGTTGATGGCTGCTGCTGCTTAATTGCCATATGCAGCCATGTGAATGTAGCCTTACATTTGTGTCAGTTTATGTCAGGGAGAACCATGAATAGTCACTGACAATAATTATATCAGATGCAGTGAACTACATCATGAAGAACATACAGAGAAAACCAGTGCTAAAATGTCTAATGAAATTGTTTCCTTGGGAACAACCATTGAAAGTTGTCAGGATGTATGCGGTTTTAGATGACCAAAGCAGTCATTCATTTGCCACTTCAGAGTTCCTCAATAAGATGGCAAAGGACATAGTACTAGTCTACTCACTGCAAACATGCGCTGGATAAGTAGAAACTGCAGCAATAGTTGCTCCGACCAATGCG
The DNA here is from genome assembly GCF_042186555.1 of Aquarana catesbeiana. Classification (NCBI taxonomy): domain Eukaryota; kingdom Metazoa; phylum Chordata; class Amphibia; order Anura; family Ranidae; genus Aquarana; species Aquarana catesbeiana. Next base: position 252,404,621 of record NC_133327.1, on the reverse strand, counting down.
TTTCTCATTTCAGGCATCAAAAAAACAGAAAAGGTATCTCTTTCTGTACTTATCAATGCACAATCAATCATTCCTGCAATTCAACACCAAATGAGGAGAGCTCTGTACTAGAACATAAACGTTATGTGTATGACTTTAAAGTTTCAAGACCAGTCAACATGCCATCATTGGACAATAATGCAAAAAGACATGTCTCTCTTGAGAAGAGACATTCAAAGAGTGCACAGGTGATGTTCAAAACAATCCTTACACTCAAAAGACTAACCTAGGTTGGGTTGCTATTGGTGCTTCTTGCTTCAGTAAGAAGCAGAGTTCAAACAGTGGGCGCACTTGTAAAACTATCATTAACAGAATTCAAGACTTCCCTTTTACCTCTCAAAACTCAAAAGAGATACCAACTCTGACAACAAGATTTCTCATAGGTGATTGTATCTACACACTAGAACCAGCTTACAGCAGCGGCAGCAGCAGCAGCAACAAACCTTCAACAGGTGACCAAGAGTCTACTAAAACAGAGATCCTGCACAATAATACTGATGTTTATTAGTTTATGGACCGTATAACTAGTGACTCTATATCACTAGCTACTTCAGTAGATACTCACAGTAGAGTTGCTCACAGTAGATCAGCTGCAACCTCAGGCTAGGTTTGTCATCAATATGATGATATGATGAAACTACATCTAACAACTGCAAAACAATAATGTCTCATCAATTACAGTATCCCGGGGAGAACTTCAAAGACTTAAATACTACATCCCTGCAACAGAGTTTTGACTTAAAGGGTAACTCCACTTTAATGGGTAAACAAAATAGCAAATTTAAAAAAAATAATTTAGGGTATACAATCGCGACACAAGTCATATTGTAATAGAACGTTATTAAAAATGACCTTACCTTTTCAATCTGCAGCTCTGTAATTTTCTGTAAAATGCAATGCAATATGGCTATCTAGAGGCCTTTGGCCAATCATGGCTCAGGGGGACTAAGTCCACGCCCCACACTATATAAGGCTGCTTACACAGCGCCCATATAGTGTGTTATAGTAAATGGAGATAGAGAGATTGAGCTAGATTAGGCAGGCAGGTTAGTTAGTTAGTGGCAGTGTATTTACACAGTATATATATACTCTGCATTCAGTGTAACCTATATATACAGTGTAAACTCTATATTCAGTCAGTACAGGCAGTGTATTTTATATATATATATACATATATATATATACGTATATATATATATACATATATATATATATATATATATATACATATATATATATATATATATATATATATATATAAATATACATATATATATATATATATATATACCGGTATATATATACACAGTCTACTAGTATACAGTATCTCTCAAAAGTGAGTACAGCCCTCACATTTTTGTAAATATTTTATTATATCTTTTAATGTGACAACACTGAAGAAATTACACTTTACTACAATGTAAAGTAGTGAGTGTACACCTTGTATAACAGTGTAAATTTACTGCCCCCTCAAAATAACTCAACACACAGCCATTAATGTCTAAACTGCTGGCAACAAAAGTGAGTACAACCCCTAAGTGAAAAGGTCCAATTTGGGCGCAGAGTGTCAATATTTTTTGTGGCCACCATTATTTTCCAGTACTGCCTTAACCCTCTTGGGTATGGAGTTCACCAGAGCTTCACAGGTTGCCACTGGAGTCCTCTTCTACTCCTCTATGATGACATCACCAGGCTGGTGGATGTTAGAGACCTTACACCACTACACATTCCGTTTGAGGATGCCCCACAGATGCTAAATAGGGTTTAGGTCTGGAGACATGCTTGGCCAGTCCACCACCTTTACCCTCAGCTTCTTTAGCAAGGCAGTGGTCGTCTTGGAGGTGTGTTTGGGGTCGTTATCATGTTGGAATACTGCCCTGTGGCTCCATCTCTGAAGGGAGGGGATCATGCTCTGCTTCAGTATGTCACAGTACATGTTGGCATTCATGGTTCCCCCAATAAACTGTAGCTCCCCAATGCGGGCAGCACTCATGCAGCTCCAGACCATGACACTTCTACAACATGGCTTGACTGTAGGCAAGACACACTTGTCTTTGTACACCTCACCTGGTTACCGCCACACACGCTTGACAACATGTGAACCAAATAAGTTTATCTTGGTCTCATCAGACCACAGGACATGGTTCCAGTAATCCATGTCCTTAGTATGCTTGTCTTCAGCAAACTGTTTGCGGGCTTTCTTGTGCATCATCTTTAGAAAAGGCTTCCTTCTGGGATGACAGCCATGCAGACCAATTTAATGCAGTGTGCAGCGTATAGTCTGAGCACCGACAGGCTGACCTCCCACCCCTTCAGCCTCTGCAGCAATGCTGGCAGCACTCATACATATATTTCCCAAAGACAACCCCTGGATATGGCGCTGAGCATGTGCATATATAGTATATATACTGAAGTTCAGAGTATATAGTGCAGTCCGTATAGTATATATACTGTAGTTCAGAGTATATAGTGCCCTCAGTGTAGTATATATAATACAGTGCAAGGTATATAGTGCAGTGTACAATATATAATATAGTGTATTGAAGTGGTTAAGAAGAGCCCTATAAAAGAATTAAGAAAAAAAGGCATGGGTTTCCTCCGTCCATACCAGGTCCTTTGGGTCTGGTAAGGATTTTGGGAGGGGGACCCCCACGCTATTTAAAAAAAATTGGCGTGGGGTTCACCTTAATATTCATACCAGACCCAAAGGGCCTGGTATGGACTGGGGGGGGATGATTTTTAAATGATTTTTTATGTATATTGCTGGGATCTGGCAATACATTACAGCCATGAGCAATTTTAAATGACATTTTTTCCTTTAGAAATGTCATTTTGCTGCAGTACTTTTCTAAACATGGGAAAAATTTGCTACTTTACAGCAGTGTTAATTTCGTCAACGAAAACGTTTTTGTCATAATTTTCGTTAGAGGCTTTTTTACAGTGATGAAAACGAAACTAAAAGTACAGTGCATTTTCGTCAACTGACGAAAACTATGACGAAAATAGAATCCGTTTTCGTTAAGGAACGAAAACGGGACGTTAATGGCAAGGAGGGATGTTTACCTTCATGAATTCACTGTATTTATCGGCATATCAGTGTATACGCCGCTATTTGTTTTTTACCAATAGGGGGCGGGGATCGGGCGTTCCCCCCCCGGGTGCCACACATTGGGGGGGAGGTCAAGCCAGCTGCCCTGCCTCTCCTGGCCCTTGGGCAGCACTGCCATCAAAGTCTATCATTAGGAAAAAATCATTGCCAGCTCCTCCTCCTCCTCCGAGTGTTGCTTTAGATTGGAGGAGGAGAGCGGTCACGTGACCATCCATGAATCTTCAGGGGAGAGCAGTCATGTGACCGGGTCCATGCAAGAACAAAGCTATGAGGTAAATTTAGAGACTTTGATTTACAATGAGAGTGAGACAGGAGGAGCTGTGTATGAGAAAGGACTGGCAGTGACTTATTCTTAACTTACAGTACGCTGGCAGTGCTGTCCCAGGAGACTGGGGGTCTCCTGGGAATGCAGGGGGGCTGTGTATTGTGGAGGTTTTGTATTGTGCAGAGGGTGGGGGGCTGTGCTATGTATTGTGGGGGGGCTTTGCATTGTGCAGAGGGTGGGGGGCTGTGCTGTGTACTGTGGGGGGCTTTGTATTGTGCAGAGGGTGGGGCCTGTGTTTTGTGTACTGTGGGGGACTTTGTATTGTGCAAAGGGTGGGGGCTGTGTACGGTGGGGGTCTATGTGCTGTGGGGGGGGCTGTGTATAGTGTAGAGGGTGGGGGGCTGTGTACACTGTGCCCGCTCAATTTTAGTTGACTAAAATAATTCTATTAGACTAAAATGTACTGGAGATTTTAGTCGACTAAAATACGATGACTAAAATGGGACTAAAACTAAAATGCCAATTTAGTCAAAGACTAAGACTAAAACTAAAACACTTTCAGAAGACTAAACTGGGACTAAAACTAAAATGCCATTTTAGGCCTAAGACTAAGACTAAAACTAAATTGAAATTTGCTGCCAAAATTAACACTGTTTTTTGCATTGATACATGTCCCCTGGGGCAGGACCTGGGTCCCCAAACACTTTTTATGGCAATAACATATATTAGCATATAAGCCTTTAAAATGAGCATATTTTTTGTCTGTTCGCAAGTTCTGGGGCGAACCGAGCTGGGGGGGGGGAGGTTTGGCTCATCCCTACTAGAGAGTGAAATATTTGCCCATTCTGCTTTGCAAAATAGCTCAAGCTCTGTCAGATTGGATGGAAGGTGTCTGTAAACAGCAATTTTGAAGTAGTCTTGCCACATATTCTCAATTGGGTTTACTGTAGGTCTGGGCTTTGACTGGGCCATTCTAACACATGAATATGCTTTGATCTAAACCATTCCATTGTAGCTCTGGCTGTATGTTTAGGGTCTTTGTCCTGCTGGAAGGTGAACCTCCACCCCAGTCTCAAGACTCCAACAGGTTTTCTTCTAAGATTGCCCTGTATTTGGCTCCATCCATCTTCCCACACCTGCCGGGGCAAACCTATCCCATTTGGACTTTTGAACATGGTCCTGCTCTGGGTGGCCTATGGGGGATGTTACCACGCATGTTATATCTCCATTTTAATTAATGACTTTAAATGTCTTATTGTTATTGTTATGATTAATGCTTTTTTTTCTTTCTATTTGTAGTATGATAATGATCTCTGTTCTATAACACCATATGTTTGCAAAAAAGCTCCTGAAGAAGCAGTGACTATTTCCACAAAACATGTCGAGCATGCTAATGTACAGTTGATATAGGGTGAATTGGTAATATCAGCCTTTCCAGTGTCACCATATCTGTGAATTTACAGAGTTACATACCCTTCTCTTTTTTATTTTAAATAAACTATGTATGTTCTTAATATGTTGTTGTAAATGAAATAAAATTCAATTTTATATATCTATTCTGTGTATCCCAAGCGTTTTTATGGTACTATAAAAGTCCATTGTAGCCTCAACTCAAATTTCTTTATACATTCCCATCAACTCTGACCAGCTTCCCTGTCCCTGCTGAAGAAAAGCATCCCCACAACATCCCCACAGTTGCCACCACCATGTTTTACGTTGGGAATGGTGTGTTCAGGGTGATGTGCAGTGTTAGTTTTCTGCCACACATTGCGTTTTGCTTTTAGGCAAAAAAGTTAAAATTTGGTCTCATCTGACCAGAGCACCTTCTTCCACATGTGCACAAGTGCTGTGTCCTCCACATGGCTTCTCCCAAACTGCAAACGGGACTTCTTATGGCTTTCTTTCAATGATGGCTTTCTTCTTGCCACTCTTCCATAAAGGTCAGATTTGTGGAGTGCACAACTAATAGTTGTCCTGTGGACAGATTCTGCCACCTGAGCTGTGGATCTCCGCATCTCCTCCAGAGTTACCATGGGCCTCTTGGCTGCTTCTCTAATTAATGCTCTCTTTGCCCGGCCTGTCAGTTTAGGTGGACAGCCATGTCTTGGTAGGTTTGCAGTTGTGCCATACTCTTTCCATTTTCAGATGATGGATTGAACAGTGCTCCGTGAGATGTTCAAAGCTTGGGATATTTTTTTATAACCTAACCCTGCTTTAAACTGGTGTGTTCCTTGGCCTTCATGATGCTGTTTGTTCACTAAGGTTCTCTATCAAACCTCTGAGGGCTTTACAGTACAGCTGTATTTATATTGAGAACAAATTACACACAGGTGGACTCTATTTACTAATTAGGTGACTTCTAAAGAAAATTAGTTTCCCTAGATTTTAGTTATGGGTATCTTAGCAAAGGGGGCTGAATACAAATGCATGCCACATTTTTCACATATTTATTTGTAAAAAATTTGGAAAACCATTTATCATTTTCTTTCCACTTCACAATTATGTGCCACTTTGTGTTGGTCTATCACATTAAATCCTAATAAAATACATTTACGTTTTTGGTTGTAACATAACAAAATGTGGAGAATACTTTTTCAGAGCACTATATATTGTAACATGTCAGGAATGTATTCATGCAAACCTGTAAATTTACTGTAAGCATAAACTTGTTTTTCTGTTACACATTATTTGTTCGGCGAACAAGAAACGTTTCATTTGAATTTAGTTTTCCCCTTAAATGTCTTTGTTTGCCATTTTAAATCCTTCTTTTAATCTGATATACTCAGTGAGGAAAGGAACATTGTGTCCGTCTAGCATCCCTTAGCAACCATTTCCAATTAATCTTTCAATGATTCTGAGCAGAGGTGTAACTAGAACCTTCAGGGCCCCAGTGCAAGAAACCCTGAAGGGCCCCTCTTGACCTCTAGCCAGGGCCCTTCCCACCTTTATTGCAGTCCCACAGCCGAACCCTTTCACGTGTTCTGCAGCAGGCCCTGGTAGTCTGGCCACTGGTGTCAGTAGTTTTTTATTTTTATTTTTTTTCTATATTATTTGTTAATATTGTTTACAATTTTTTAGGAGGCTTTGGTAAAATATCATGGACCTCTGATGTTTCACCTTTAAGACAGAGAAAGGAGATAGTGGACACTGTACCTTGCAGCCTCATCAGCCATCCAAGCCCCATTCTGACACACCCCCAAGCAGCAGCCGGTGGAAGAGGGGAAGTGGGAATCCAGAAGCGCTGTAGGGAGGGGTGAAGGGGGCCAGGAGAGTACACAGGGGCCCAGGGGCAGCAGGACATGGATAGGAGAGGCGGCAGGGCTGCATATAAAAGAACCAAACCCCTCCATTTTCCTCCTGCAGCCGCTGAATGCCTGCAAGAGGGAGAAGAGGAGAAGCGTGCTTTCAGCCACTGCAGGAGGAAAAGAGAGGGCATCCATTCCACTATATGCCACCACCCCTCCTATCCAGGTGAACAGAGGAGCCAAATGGCCCCCTGGAGCATGGGTCTGGGTCAAAATTGTGACCCTTGGTACTGTAGCAAATATCTTCATCTTTGGCCACTTTCTTTTCTAACATTGAGAAAGAAAGCAGATTGAGATAAATTAATTAAAGGTGAATTGAAGGTTTGTGCCATACCTGACCGATCCCTATGGAAGCTGGAAATCACTGTTGTAGAGGTGGGGCAGTGGCATCACAATCTCCACCTCATTCAATTAGAGAACACTTTGTATTCATTGAGCAAATACAAAGTGTTCTCTGAATGCTGAACTGGTTGCTGAAATGGAGTTGAGCAAGAAACCTCCTGCATTCACTAAGCAGCTAAGCAGCCAGTTGGCTTGGGACCCAGAAGCCAGCAGCAATCATTCTACTGGCAGTCCCCACTACAGTGATGTATGCATAATTACATTGATCCATACATGGAATTCAGCTTTAAAATGACTGAATGACAGCAGATTAAGTATTACTCTGGAGTAGAACTCAGCACTTTATATATACTATATATATATATCTATATATATCTATATATAGATATATATATCTATATATAGATATATATAGATACTGTATATATATATATATATATATATATATATATATTTATATATATATATATTCATAGGCTGATGCATTTGTTTACACAGGCTTCCTAAGTACTCGGCACTTTTGATAATTTGAATATAGAATTATGTATGTATGAGAACATACAGTTCTTTGAAAAGTATTCATACCCCTTGAAATTTTACACATTTTGTATACTATGTACTCCATACTAATTTCATTCAAATACCACATTTGTTAATTAAAATTCTCCTTCAAAACTGATTTACCGCAAGCTGTTATTTAACTCTTAGTGAATTTACACCAATGATAGGTAAGAAGTTTGTTTTTAAATTTAAAGAGTGGATCCCCTGAGTGGATAAACCCTAGAAACATGGTACAAAACGTACAAACTTTGTAAAGTCACCAACAATAAAGGATCTAGCCAGACTGCACTGACGGTGACAATCCAGAACCTTATATTATACCCAGCAATGTATCAGTGACAATCAGCTACATAATGAGGTTGGTTTTCTAAATAGAGACTGTTTAATTATCTAAGTCAGGGGTCTCCAAACTCCAAACAAAGGGCCGGTTTACTGTCCTTCAGACTTTAGGAGGGCCGGACTAGGGCCAGTGGGAGTAAAAAATGTCCTGATGTTCATTTGGAGTAAACAATGCCCTATATTTGGTATCAGTGGGAGGACTAGTGCCCCATCATTGTTGTCTGTGGGAGGAATTGTGCCCCATCGTTGGTGTCAGTGGGAGGAGTAGTGCCCCATCGTTGGTGTTAGTGGAAGGAATTGTGCCCCAATCGTTGGTGTCAGTGATAGGAATTGTGCCCCTGTCAGGGCTGGGCTCAGTCCTTTCTTCTCTGAGCTGGCCACTCAGCTGTTTTTGCTAATTGCCAGGTCCTGTCTCCACAGTGACTCACCTGTTGATGATCCTGCTCGTCGGTCCTGCCTACTTAAGCCATCCAGTCTAGATGATTTCTGCCTTCGCCTTGGTCACATATCTAGAGATGCTCTCCTATGTTCCTTTTAAAGACTATTCAGCTGACATTCCTTCTGGCTCCCTGACAGTTTTGCTTGTCTGACTATCCGTTCCTGAACTCTGGCTATGTTTTCACTACGTTTACTCTGTTTAACTTTTTTTTATTATTATTAAACAAGTGTGATTTAACTGTACTTCTGTCTCCGGCTGTTTCATGGTTTCTGACAGCCTCATCGCTGGTGTCAGTGGGAGGAATTGTGCCCCATTGTTGATGCCAATAAAAGGAATTGTACCCCATCGTTGGTGTCTGTGGGAGGAATTGTGCCCTTTCATTTGTGTCAGTGGGAGGAATAGTGTCCTATTGTTGGTATCGATGGAAGGAATTGTGTCCCATCGTTGGTGCCAATGGGAGGAATTGTGCCTCATTGTTGGTGCCAATATAAGGAATTGTACCCCATCGTTGGTGCCAGTGGGAGGAATTGTGCCTCATTGTTGGTGCCAATATAAGGAATTGTACTCCATCGTTGGTGTCTGTGGGAGGAATTGTGCCCTTTCATTTGTGTCAGTGGGAGGAATAGTGTCCTATTGTTGGTATAAATGGAAGGAATTGTGTCCCATCTTTGGTGCCACTGGGAGGATTGGGCCTCATTGTTGGTGCCAATATAAGGAATTGTATCCCATCGTTGGTGTCTGTGGGAGGAATTGTGCCCTTTCATTTGTGTCAGTGGGAGGAATAGTGTCCTATCGTTGGTATCATTGGAAGGAATTGTGCCCCATCGTTGGTGTCAGTGGGAGGATATGAGCTCTTTCTTTGGTGTCAGTGGAAGGAATTATGCCCTATTGTTGGTGTCAGGATAAAGGTAAGCAAAGGGCCGCATCCGGCCCCAGGGCCGCAGTTTGGAGACCACTGATCTAAGTGAATGACCACTTTGGAAAGTATATGTATACTTTCCAAAGTGAATGCTGACCTAGCTTAGTAAATAAGATAAAGTTGTACTCACTTTGAATAATGAATCATGTGTTTAGGCATTGTTTGCTTCCACATGATTAGATGATTAAAGTGAATACAGCTTCACCCTATTTACTAAGCTAAGTGAACATTCACTTTTCAAGTAACTATACAGTATACTTTCCACAGTGAACCGTCTCTATAAATTTAGTAAATCAACCTGAATGCACAGATGGCTATGTGATTCTCTGAAATACAGCCCTGCAAGTAATATTTAGTGATGTAATCAATCAATTTACTGATGTAATCAATCATCAAATCCACCATCATCACAAATTATTGATGTGGCACTTTAACATCTTGTCTATAATTATTTTTTCACAATGTTACTCTAAGTCCCTCCAGAAGTAGAAGGAAAAATGGATGGGGCAAAATACCATCAAATTCTTTAGGAAAACCTGCTGTCCTCTGCCAGAAAGTTGTCAAGACAGTTTACCTTCCAACATGACAGTGGGGTTTATTTACTAAATCTAGAGAGGGCAAAATTAGGCACAATTCTGCAGAGAAACCAATCAGCTTCTAACCTCAGCTTGCTTACTTAAGCTTTAGCAATAAAACTTGGAAGTTGTTTTCTCTGAAACCGGTTTCTCTGCAGAATTGTAACTAATTTTGCCCTCTCTAGCTTTAGTAAATAAACCCCAATGACCCAAAGCACACAGAAAAAATGAGCACACAGTGGTTGAAGGAGGAAAAAGGTGAATGTCCTTGCATGGCCTAGTCAGAGCCCCGACTTAAACCCCATCTATAAACGGTCACCATCAGATTTAACTGAATGTGAGCAGTTCTGCAAAGAAAAGTGGGCAAATATTGTCTGAATATGCATCAAAATTAGTAGAGACTTATCCCAACAGACTAAAGTCTGTAAGAGCCCTTGCACACTGGGGCAGGGGGCGGCGTCGGCGGTAAAACGCCGCTATTATTAGCAGCGTTTTACCGTCGGTATGCGGCCGCTAGCGGGGCGGTTTTACCCCCGCTAGCGGCCGAGAAAGGGTTAAATACCACCGCAAAGCACCTCTGCAGAGGCGCTTTGCCGGCGGTATAGCCGCGCTGTCCCATTGATTTCAATGGGCAGGAGCGGTAAAGGAGGGGTATACACACCGCTCCTTCACCGCTCCGAAGATGCTGCTAGCAGGACTTTTTTTACCGTCCTGCCAGCGCATCGCTCCAGTGTGCGAGCCCTCGGGGCTTGCACACTGGAATGAAAGCAGCGGCACTTTCGGGGCGGTTTGCAGGCGCTATTATTAGCGCAATAGCGCCTGCAAACCGCCCCAGTGTGCAAGGGCTCTAATTAAAGCAAAAGGTGGTTCAACAAAATACTGACATAAGGGGGTGTACTTTTTCCAACTCAGTGATTCTGTTTTTGAAATTTTAAAAATGTTTTCTGACATGTTGGTGTTATATCTTTCACTTGGATGTTATAAGTTGCACTGAGTAAATACAGCTGGATAAAACAAAAACAGTGCCTGTTTTAATTTCAGGCTGCAAAGCAACAAAATGTGATTATTGTAAAGGGGGGGGGGGGAGCGATTCTTTTCTATACCCATTGTATCTACCATACACAACCTTCTTGTGATTCTTAACCCTTGAACCATATTAAACAGGTATAAACCTGTCATGTTTCACATAGAAGAAGGGCCCGACCCCTGTATTTGTATACAAGAAGGAGGATAATGAATTACATCCCAAGCTCGGCCCCTTTTAATTGGAAAGGAAAGACCTTCTGTGGACGGCTTGTGAATAATTTATTTCTCTGGAGACCAGGCTGAAGTAAGAAAACAAGTGTTACCATGACAACCTGTTGTATCTACAGTATCCCTGAGGTTCCCTCTTTACTAAGGTATGACTCACACAGCTGACATAGTAGAACAGAATCCGCTTATTCACAGAGCTATTATAGCACAGCTCTGCAGCACTGCCAAGATGTTTTAATAGAAACATAAAATCTGACAGCTGATAAGAATAACCTGGCCCACCTAGTCTGCGCCTTACACCATATGGGATCATTATGAAAATGTTACATGAATGGTACTGTACAGTATATTGGGAATCTATAAAAGGTCTCACGGTAGGGCAGTCATTTGGGATGCAATACAATGAGCACTGCATTTGGATCTTCTTTCAAACCACTTTAACTATTTTAAATTGCAGAAATCACGATTAAGGAATTTAGAACTTTTTTTTTTTTTTTTTTTGCTGATGATCTCTGACACATTGTCAATTAGTGACAATTCTGGAGTGTATGTTGAGGAATCTTTACAATGGCACAGTTTTCCATGAATAGCATTCCTTTTTTTCTTTTGAGGCTGTATTTGTATTGTAAAGCAAACAAATCATTGCATTGAAAGGTCAGTCTGCCCAGCTTTGGCAGATGCTATAGACAGCAGATGATTCACATAGATTTCAACAGATAATGGGACCATTCACAGTTACATTTTTTTTTTTTTAAATGAAAAACTGATACCCTAAGAATACACATGGATCAGCCATAAAACTTTATGACTACCCACCTATTATTGATTAGGTCCCCTTTTTTGCAGCAAAAACAGCCCTGACCCATTGAGGCATGGGTGCCATTAGACCTCTGAAGGTATTCTGTGGTATCAGTAGGCGCAGTAGGGAATCGGCTATGAAGCCGAAAGGCTTCACTGCCGTGTTCCCTTACCAGGAATGGCGGCTGCACCCAACCGAAGATCGGCTGGGGTGCCGACATCGCAGGCTCCCTGGACAGATAAGTGTCCATATGTATGTCCATACAGTATTTGTAGCAGCTGACTTTTATTTTTTCTTGGGGGGGGGCTGGACCTCCTCTTTAACCACTTAACCCTAGGTGGACCTCATATGACATTCTAGACTTTAAGTGGCAATCATGGCAGGCATCATTCAGATATCGTTTCTTTGCCGGCAATTCCCTCACATGTAAAAACAATCATAGCAGCTATTTAGCCTCTTGATTGCTTTTACAGGCGGCAGGAGGGGAGAATAAGTTCACCTTTTTGAAAAAAATAGTAAATTCACATCTTTTTCCACAAAAAAAAAGTGCATTTATTTTTTTTTTCACAGGAACCTTCATAGCATTGCACCCATGATCAGTGTATCATTGGTGCAATGTCAGGGTCCTGCACATACTGCCTAAAGCTCTCTTCCCATACCTCTATATGGGCAGACAGTTCCTGATTTGTAGGTAGTGTGAATGGACTAGAAGCATGCTGATCATTGATACTAAAAGTCTGTCTTTTGCGGTGGCAGATGGGACTTGTAGTTTATTCATTAAAGGGGTTGTAAAGGTAAAAATTTTTTCACCTTAATGCATCCCAGGCCCCCCGTTTTACTTACCTGACGCCTCGAATCTTCGCTGCTCGTCCTCGTCAGCTTCATTGCAGCTCAGCCTGGTCGCTGATTGGCTGCAGTGGATGGATTGAAAGCAGCGCAGCCATTGGCTCGCGCTGCTGTCAATCACATCCGATGACGCGGCGCGCCGTGGGGCGGGGCCGAGTGATACAGCGAGCGGCTATAGCCGCCGGCTGTATCACGGGAGCGCGCCCGCAAGCACTCACCACCGTGCGAGGGAGCTCGCATGAAGGTGGTAAATGCTTGCGGGGAGGAGCTGAAACAGCCGCCGAGGGACCCCAGAAGACCAGGTTCAGGGCCACTCTGTGCAGAACGAGCTGCACAGTGAAGGTAAGTATAACATGTTTGTTATTTTAAAAAAAAAAAAAAAATAACTTTACAACCCCTTTAATAAATTCCTTTTTTCAAAATGTCACAGTGGGTGCAGTGGGTCCCCTGTCTGTTGTCACAATGAGGGATGAGTTTGGGGGGTGCAGGGGGCAGGTCTGGAGTATGTTACATGTTATCTCTATGAGTTTCTGTGAAGACGTCCTTTCGGATAAGACACACTTAAGGCCACACTACTGCAATGAAGACATCATGCCCGCCAGGGTGGCTGACTGAGGTTTCTGACATGCTGTATATTGCTTGATTTTGATTTACCTGCCTAAATGAATCAATGTTTTAATAAGGCATTGCACTATGGGAGATTTTCCTTCCTCTTTTTATGATATGGTTAACTGTCTGGCTACCTGGGTGCCTGTGATGTGATCCAATTGGAGTTGAACACATAGATGAGAAGCTGATCCATGAGTGTAAGCATCCACCATCCATATGGGTCTGGGATTTCTCCCTTAATCTTTTAGACCCCTATCTGGTCAGAAGTAGTGATGTACGGTATTGATCTGGTATTGATCTGGTGGTTGGTGCACAGTGGTGGTGTACTAAAGATAATTTTGCTGCACACTATTCAGCTTCCATCTTCCATGTGGTGGAGTGTTTGGTCATTGGACTTTCTGTATGAAAAACACCATTTACTGGAGTTTATTTTTGATTATTGTGTGCAATTATGTGAGGAAAATTACTTTTACTGATTTTTGTTACTTTTATGTATATATTGTATGTATATTTGCACTTTTAGGTATTGTGATTATTTATTAATGTTGGATGTATGAATGTTTTTCACTATTTATTTATTTTGATTGCTATTTATTTATTCATATACTTTGTGCAATACAATGCTACACTTTTTAGTTATTTGGTTTTGTTTTTTACAGGTTTGTGCATAACTGGTGCAATCAGCCTTTTAATTGAACTTGGAGTGCAGGATATTTTTGGGATTTTTATATGTTACATTATATACCCTAAATATTGGTGTAACATGTAACATGTTCCAAAAGGTTAAGTTATCCTTTATAAGTCCTGTAAATTGCAAGGTGAGCCCATGCCCATATGGATCGGACTTGTTTTTCTAGAACATCCCACAGATCCACAATTGGATTGAGATCTGAAGAATTTGGAGGCCAGGTCAACACCTGGAACTCATTGTTGTGCTCCTCAAACCATTCTTGAACCATTTTTGCAGTGTGGCAGGGCGCATTATCCCACTAAAAGAGGCCACTGCCAATAGGGAATAACGTTTCCATGAAGGGGTGTACTTGGTCAGTAACAATGTTTAGGTAGATGGTATGTGTCAAAGTAACATCCACATGAATGGCAGAACCCAAGGTTTTCTCAGCAGAACATTGCCCAAAGCATCACACTGCCTCCACCAGATTGCCTTCTCTCCATCTCTGTGCCCATCTGATGCCCACCTGTGCCATCTGTTCTCAAGGCCCAGGTAAGCAACGCACACGCACCCTGCCATACATGCCCATTATAGGTGGTTTTGGCTGTGGGCACAGGTCACTTTGGGCACCCTGCCTAGTCTGCGGCTACACAGCCCCATACACAACAAACTGCAATACCCATTTTCTCTTCTTTTAATACATCAACTTCAGGGATACTATGTTTATTTGCTGCCTAATATATCCCACCCACTTTCAAATGCCACTGTAATGAGATAATCAATGTTATTCACTTAACCTGTCAGTGATGATAAAAGGTATGGCTGATCAGTGTATGTCCAGAACCTTGTGCATGTTTGCTAGAATCAAATAGCAAGAAAAACATACGCATTTGGATGTGCTTATACCAGCCATTAGGCCATTCAGCATCAGGCTGGAATTTTAAGAGGAAAGGGCCCAAAGTGTGTTAAGACATAATTCGCAGGAGCAAATTTAGACATTTTTATTCATTTTATTCATCAAGTGTGAGCTGGAGCTTGGCTCAATTTATGTAGTGTATATAAATCTGGGACATCTAACACTACCTTCCCCCAGACTAATAATGCTGCTGTCCAAAGGTGTCTCTGTTGCTCCCTCATCCAGACTGTAGGCAATATAATACAGAAAGTGTGTTACTGGTCAGATCATCAGCTGAATCAGATGGAAAAAAAGCCTAAAAAAGAAAATGAATGCAGCCACCATATCTAAGGATTAGTAAACTGCAATATATTCCATTTTTGGTTTTGTGTTTAATACCGCTTTAAATTTGTATTACTTAAAGAAGAATTCCGGTAGGGAATGTTAAGGTCCTCTCTCGTTTTTTTTACTAGGAAATTTCACCCTTACTTTCTCTGCAGTTGACAACAAAGAAATCGCTGATCTTTCTTAACTTGACTTTGATGGTGTAAAACATCTACTATATTTTAAGACCATTAGATTACTGGGAACAAAAAACAATTATAAAAATTTGTGCATTGAAGAATTTCTGCAAAGTGAAATATGAAGAAATGTATGTTTATAATACAATGTAATTAAATCTGCATGTAAAAAAATGGTCTACTGGGACTTGAAAAATAAATGTATATGTTTCAAATAGCAATGTATCGTGAGATTGGAAACCACTGAAATTTTGATGTAGAGAAATACAAAATATATTTGTTGAAGTAATGGATTTAACCCATTAAACAGACTCCCCACCCCACCTCTCAAAATAAATGAGGAAACAACCACTTAAAGACCAAGCCTATTTCTGACATGTGTTGCTAAGTTAAAATCAGTATTTTTCGCTAGAAAATTACTTAGAACCCCCAAACATTATATATATATATATATATATATATATATATATATATATATATATATATATATAGTTATATATAGATATAACTATATATAACTATATATATATATATATATATATATATATATATATATATGTATATATATATATATATATTTATTTATTTATTTATTTATGTAGTGTATAAAATTTCTAGGACATCTAACACTACCTTCCCCCAGACTAATAATGCTGCTGTCCAAAGGTGTCTCTGTTGCTCCTTCATCCAGACTGTAGGCAATATAATACAGAATATATATATATATATATATATATATATATATATATATATATATATATATATATATATATATTTTTTTAGCAGAGACTCTGGAGAATAAAATGGCGTTCGTTGCAATATTTTATGTCTCACGGTATTTGCACAGCAGTCTTTCAAATGACAGGGCGAGAACCCTGTTCTTTCAGTGGAGAGGGGATAGATCGTGCGTTCATACTATGTATGAACACCAATCTCTCTCTCCTCCTAGACAGTCCCATCCAACCCCACTGTGTTCCCTGGGTGTGTTAGAAACACACCCAGGGAACACAGTTAACCCCTTGATCACCCCCTAGTGTTAACCCCTTTACTGCCAGTGACATTTACACAGTAATCAGTGCATTTTTATAGCACTGATCGCTGTATAATTGTCAAAGGTTTCAAAAATGTGTCAAAAGTGTCCGATGTGTCCGCCATAATGTCACAGTCCCGATAAAAAACGCAGATCGACGCCATTACTAGTAAAAAATAAAGAAATAAAAATGCCATAAATCTATCCCCTATTTTGTAGACGCTATAACTTTTGCGCAAACCAATCACTATACGCTTATTGCGATTTTTTTTTACCAAAGATATGTAGAAGAATACATATCAGCCTAAACTGAGGAAAAAAATATTTTTTTTTATATAAAAAAGTGGGATATTTATTATAGCAAAAAGTAAGATATTGTGTTTTTTTCAAAATTGTCACTCTTCTTTTGTTTATGGCACAAAAAAATAACAACCACAGAGGCAATCAAATACCTCCAAAATAAAGCTCTATTTGTGGGGAAAAAAGGAAGTCAATTTTGTTTGGGTACAGTGTTGCACGACCGCGCAATTGTCAGTTAAAGCGACGCAGTGCCTAATCGCAAACAATGGCCTGGTCAATGAGCAGCCAAATCTTCCGGGGCTGAAATGGTTAAAAAAAACATCTAATCACTTTTATTGCTGTCACAAGGAATGTAATCATCCCTTGTGACAGTAATAGGCAGTGACAGGTACTCTATATGGAGGGATCTGGGGTCTAAAAGACCCCAAACCCCTCCTCTGCACTCCAGAATATTCAAAACTCCTAAATCCGCGTTTTTAAATTTTTTTAAATCAGCACCGTTGGATGTTGAGTAAACTGGAAGTGAGGTTGCGACGTTGCTTTCGGCTTACTACATCGGAGACCCGATCAAAGCTGATTCCAGCTTTGTTCAGGTCTCTGGCCAGCTGGCGGACATACTGGCTGGTCGCTCGGGTCTCCCGGTGGGATTGGAGGCCTAGGTGAAGCAACGGAAGGGGGGGGGGGACGTCCCCTCTGACTGCTTGTGATAACGGCTGAGCGGTTGCTTAGCCGCATCAGTATTTTCTCACATGAGAGCCCCTCTAAAAAACGGTAGCAGTGTGATGCCTCTAGCTGCAGGCATCATCTCGGTACAACCACTTCTTCTAAATGATGTACAGGTACATGATTTTGCGGGAAGTGGTTAAAGGGTATCTAAAGCCAGAACTTCTATTTTTTTTTTTTTTTTTTGAGATGTAATCTGTTTATAGTAAGAATTCCTTTCCTAAGTCTCATGCACAGTTTCCAATGTTTTCAAATGGGTGGAAGGCACAGGTGATCTGCCCAGCCCTGCTGCCGGCAGCACGTAAAAAAGCTGCTGCAGCTGAACTGGGCTGGACAGTGCACCGAGTGGTATCAACATTTAGGATTGTATGCACCCAGGGACAAATGCCCAGAACACAAGAAGTCTGCTTTATGAGCATTCGTACAAGGGCATGAAATAAAACTGCTTAAAGTATAACTAAAGGAAAAACTTTTTTTTTAGTTTTGAATAGAGTGGAAATGGATTAGAACACCTGTCAGTTTTTATTGCTGTCTGGGTCCCCTATTGAGAGATTCACTCTGCTTATTTGTCCAGTTTACCATTATCATTGAAAGTAAAAGAAAATCCCAAATTTCAGGTTGTCCCCAGAAAAGTAATAACGTGGAAATATTCCAATGGGGACACTAGTTCTAGTGACCTGGGGGTCCCCAAGGAATTCCCTTAATTTACAGGGATTTCCTCTCATTTCCTGTTTGGCTATAGGACAGGAAGTGAAGGGAGATCTCCACAATAGGACACAGATGGTGAAAAAAAATCTGATAGCGGTTATAACCCTCCCTTACTCTATCCAAAATGGAAAAAAAAGTTTTGCTTATAGTTCTACTTGAAGACAGTCCAAAACTGGAAGACCCCTGACACAGGCTGATTTGCTTCAGCCAGTAAATAGAAGTCTTTTTTACTTTTTTGCTGAAGTTGGGAAATCTCTTTAAATAAAAAAAATTGGAACAAGACTGCATGGATGTAGAGTGCCAACTGTATGTACAGAAATTCAATTGTATTCAAATGGGTAGTCAAATGGGGTCGACCTAGAACTAGATAGTTATAATATTCAGTTTTAATTCTGCACTACCACCTGAACAGTTGTTCAAACTTTCCCTTGCTGTACATTGGGAGAAGAGTTTATAGTTAAGCCCTATCCCTGCAACCTCCAAGCAATAAACAAATACGAGGAAATGTATAATTATATTATATTTATCAATAACAACAATAAATAATAATAACAACACCACATAACAACAACACATAAGATAATAATAATAATAATAATAACAACAATAATAATAATAAAACAATAATAGTAGTAGTAATATTCTGTTCAGTAATAATATGATATTGATAAGTTTATTTTCCTATCAAAAACAAAAAAATGGCTATCCAGGGGGAATAGGATCCTTAACTTCACAAACTAAGTATTGTAGATGACCAATCCTTTCGTGAAGTGCATATAAAAAAAACTTGAGATTAAAGTATGTGGAACTGTATTGGCCTGTACACACGATCTAAATAACGTACGACTGATCGTACAACAGATTTCGCTTAATAGTCGCAAGTAGAAATTGAATAGCTAAATAAAGTCACGAAAATTCTCGCACGACAGAAAAAGAAATTGGAAGTGATGTCACGTGTTGTAATGTATTTGTATTGAATTTTCGGACGACAACTATACTGACTAACCGAAAATCGTACGATCTGGACTCGTATGAGGAAAATTTTCGCGTATGCCCGATCGAATAAGATCGGATGAATGGTTGTGATCAGCTGTCAAAAGTAGTGTACACACAATCAGAAAATCATACGATCCTTCCTCGGACGACCGTTTTCGGATCGTGTGTACGGGCCATAAAGCAACTCTCTGCACACATGGTTGAAAGAAAAGTTTACTGCATACCTGTGCATTTATATTGAGTCACTTAACAGGTGTTGGATTCCGTTATATACTTGATGGTGTTATGAAGATCTACATTATTTTATGAAGTTTTGAACTATATGAAGTGCCATGGAAGTGAGATGCACCAACTACAGACCTGGTATGCTACATAAGCCAACTACAGTTTATTTTCTTTAATACTCTATGCATTAACCTATATGTGCAAATTGCTTGGGTTAAAGATGCAGTGGGGTTGATGTACTAAAACTAGTGCTCTCAGAATCTGCTGCAGCTGTGCATGGTAGCCAATCAGATTCTAACTTCAATTGTTTCAATTAAGCTTTGGCAATAATACCTGGAAGCTGATTGATTTCTTTGCAGAGTTGCACCAGATTTTTCACGCTCCAGCTTTATTAAATAACCCCCAGTAGGTTTACTTATCAATTCTGACTTGCAAAGACTGACACAGCATATTTGTGTCACTACTACTGACATGTGAGGGAGATATACGTTGCTATTTCTTGGATGGTGGTGACTTATGTGCAACAACAAGTTGCTTATAAGCCACATGAAGATTCTTGCTCCTGAGAAGAGATGGGCTCAGGCGTGTTCGGGATCTTAGTGCCAACCCACCTGCCTGATCCCGCTAGGAAGCCGACACTGCACATCACTAATCACAGGTAGTGAGACATTTCTCAGTTTGCAGCTGCAGAGATCGGGAAATGTCTCAATGTCTGTGATTAGTGATGTGCAGTATCGGCTTCCTGGCGGGATCAGGCAGGTGGGTTGGCACTAAGGTCCCGAACACGCCTGAGCCCATCTCTACTTCTGAGTTCCTGGCTAAATAGTCATTCAGCCAAATGTGGAATTTGTAATGCGTTGATGATATATAAACAGATACACATTTATAGATACACCATTCCAGTCACCGCACTCCCAAAAGTTAATTGCTCAGTATGTGCAATGTGCATGTCAGAAGATGTTTGTCACAAATAAAAAAAGTAACTATTGAGGAAGAAACTTTTGGGAGTATGGTGAGGCCCCATTCACACTTAGCATATTGGAATCATTGGCAGAAATCACACAATTCTGCCTGCGATTCCAGCAAAACATGCGATAAGCTTGCAGTACCAAAATTCCTAATGGCACCCCAAACGTGGTGTGATTTTGCCCTGATTGTCATGCAACAAGATGCGCAAAAATCGCAGAAAAACACACAATGGCAAATGCGCCTAGCTCAGTGCCAAAACTGGTACATGAGCTTCTTTTGCGTGTTTTTGGAGTGGAGGGAAACCCATTAAAATGAATGGTGCTGCTCCAAACACAAGCCACAAAAGCACACAAAAAAGTGACGCGGCTAGCTTTTCTGGATTATTATTATTTCAGCCAGGTACAAAATTGAGACTGCAAACTCTGGGAAATATTGGCAGACACATAAAGATAATTTTATCATGTTTGTTTTCTTATAGTTATCAAATTGCCATATATTTAAATCTTTTATCATATTGTGTTTAATTTTCACATATAATGTATGATAAAATCCATTTTAACTGAATAATTTAGGGTAACCAAAGATCATCATCTGAACCAACCGATTATAGTTACCGTATATAAAGAAAAAATGTCATGCCTACAATCTTAGGATTATACACCTATGAGCATTTTTGCAGCTTCCCTGAACACCCTTTGGTTGACAGATTGTTACAGATATGTTAATTGTAGTCCCATGAACCAGCAGACAGGCTGATTTGTTGCTAGTATTCCAAGCCACAGGCCCTAGTTCCTCCATTCCCTGGTTCCAGTGATCCCTTCAGTGACTATTTCTCCTGAGCATTCCTGTGAACCCAGTGTCTCCAGCAATCCCTGCACCCCTGTGCCTCCATGAGACATTCACTTCTGAGTTCTTCTGCTCCCAGCACCTTAGTACTCCCAGAGATTTTCAGAGTGCCCAACGTTGCCCCAAAAATTTTACGATCCTAGCAATACCCCAGGAACAGATTTATTACTTTATGTATCTCAGGGCCCCATTGGTGATTGTTTTCCACTGGGCTGCTCTGCTCTACCACTCTGTGATCAAGGTATTACTCCATGTGCTGTATGGTTAGGGTCACATCTATGCATGTCATTTTTGATGCATTTTTGCATGTGTTCTTGATGCGTTTTCATGTTTTTTTTATTTCTGTGGAGGAGACTGGTTGTCAAACAGAAAACCCCCCCAAAAAAGCATCAAAAACACATGTACATGTGTTTTTACGCATTTTTGATGCGCTTCCATTGAAGTCCATGGAATCATAAATGCACTGCCCTGCATGTAAAAAAGTGCAAACAGGGCTCATAGGAAATAATGTTAAAAGGACTGTAGTGTGTTTCTGAGCTTCAGCAAACGCACTAAAAATGCATAGATGTGAAAACCTAACCTAAGAAGAGACTAAATGATCTTGTGGCCCTCTCTATAAGGTACAATCAGTAAAATAAATAGATAACTGAAAACCCTTCACAACAATAGCTGCAAGCAAGGTGGACTATGAGGGTGCAGAAAACTCATTTAGCATTCTTAGCTAAAATAAGAATTCCAGTGAGTAATATAACCTGCTAACATCGATCCAAAACTGAAATGTATCAGAGTGTCTGAGTTTACCCCATATTCTAAACTGCTGCCAGTAGCATGGTGGGGAAGTCCCTTCCCAAATTGTGTATTACTATGACAGCCAGGCTCCTGCTGTAAGCTGGTCTTTTTGAATCTGCTCTCTAAATTGCAATTTCTATACATCAAAAAACAAATGAAAAACCATATACTTGTAAATTACTGCTAGGATATGCTTCACTAATTTCTCTTTGCGGCAGTTACCTGCATTTCCAGCAACATGTCTAAAACCACTGAATGTGTACCACTAAATAATCAAACGTGGCATAACACAAATTCTAATTACTGTAATGACAGCACCCTTGTTTTCTCAAATTGAGTTTTTCTGTATCTATAGTGAGGGTTCACATAGCAGGTCAGTTTCAAAACAGTTTTTTTGCTCGACCAGTTTCAGAAAAGCATTAACTGAATTCCCAGCATTAAAGAAGAACTCCGGGAATTGAAGCACAATTTAAGAATGTGATGTAAGCCACATCTACTTCACCAATAAGAGGCAACACAGCATGTGCAACTGCGCGGTTCCTGGATCCTTTGGCTCCTTCCACTAGTAGCACTAGGTGCCCTTCGGGCAGTTCCCTAGAGGACTAAGCAACTAATTCCTTAACACCGGGCTGGTCACATTTTGCCTTGTTTGCTATCCACCACTTTGTGGGAGATGTATTACACCCCTAGTTTTATTCTGTTTGCATTTTTGGCTGTTAATCCTATCCTGTGCATTTTTATGTTATTTTTTCATATCTCGCAATGGTTTACTAACCTATCTGTTGTCATTTTGACTCATTTATATTAATAAACAATTTGAATAAGAAAAATGTCCTGGTTATGTCCAACAAGTTGTATACCACCTTGTGGACTTATTTCTTTTATTTGCTCTATACATTTTTACTATATCTATTGCTATATTTCTAGCACTCCAACATTGGACCTTTGGGTTTCTGATATAGCAGCTGCAGAGTTGTTTTGCAGCCGCTCTGCCCACCCCTCCTCTCCTCTTGCACAATCATTTATTTATTTATTTTAATCATGAAAGACTTTGTATTATGTGAACCTATTTACAAAATATTAAGTCTTCTTGGAATGGGCAGAGGAGAGGGGGGTCAGGCATTCACACAATAGCTGCATCTCTCAGGTCAGAGCGCTGGGAGTATAGCGATAGCTGTACTTCCAGGGCTTAGTAAATATTTAATTGGTAAAAAAAGAGATGGCATACACCTCGTTGGAGTTAAACCCTTATAAGACAACACATTTTTAAAAGTGGATGTGTTCTTTGCTCCATGTGGAACCTGGCTGAATATGAAAATTTGCTGTTTGCTTCATTTGGAACCTGGCTGAATATGAAAATGTTCTAGCTACTCCATATGGAACCTGGCTAAAAAAAAATAAAAAATCTTATCCAATCAAGTATCTACATATATGCTATTGACAAGGCATAGTATCCAAAAATATGGTCAGGAGACACAGCTCAGGATTACTACGTGAAGCTTGTCCAGCTACAAATTAGGCCAGTCAGTAGGGTACAGCAACAGCACCTGCTTCTATTTTAGCATCCAGTAATAGAACCTTCTCTGCTGCATACCACTGAGCATAAATTGTGGCCTAACTTTGGGAAACATATTATACTGCTAGTGATGGGCCTTCAGTGGTGATGATCATTTCAATGGTCTTTTACCATAAGAGACTCTGTATCTGCGCAGGAGGAACTATACTGCCCTCAGTGACGACAGCCTTTTTTAAGGCTTGGCCACTTGTGTTTTACTTATTGTAATAAAAAATTAATACTTAAAAGCAGAAGCAACACTTTTTTGGCTATCTTATGGATCACAGGAGTGCAGTTTGTTCTGTTCTCCTGTGACCTGTTTTCAACCGACAGCAGGCTGATGTCACCAGTCAATAAGGTCAGGATCTACTCAGATGCCTGGACCGGCAGCTGGCCCAGCCTCTCAGCAATCGACTGAGAGCCTGAGCCAGCAACTTCCACCACCTCCACAGCTCAGCACTCCAGTGAGCACTGCAGGGGCAGAGCAGAGAGTCGGTGACTGACAGTCACCAGCTCTCTGGAGCCTGAAGACCGAGAACTGAGTGATCAGCGGTGTTTGATCACTCAGTTTGTAGGCTTATAGCCGGCGGAGGACAGATGCAGTATTGGACAGATGCTGCATCCACCTACTGTAGGTGAATATACTTATTTTTTTAAACCCATACTTCTCTTTTAAATGCACTGCTGGTGGGAGAATGCTTCCCCTTATATGTGACTTTTTAACTGTACAGACTACTAAATAAGATAAAGGAGAGATTGGTGCATGTCTCCTAAACGACAAAGAGCCTTCTGACTCCTTTCAACATCTCCTGCACCTCTTTACCCTCTATAGTTCTTCAGGTAAATTTAGCTGCAAATGCCCAGAGGAAAAAGTTATCACCATCTGCACAGTTTGAGGTTTGGTGCTGCCCCATCTAACCCTTCTGCCCTAGGCTTTGGTCAACCAGTGTTTTTTTGGGCAAAAGCATTTATGCAAGACCCTCAAACTGATAGCAAACTGATGCGATCAAGAAGTCTAAAGCTCGGTGAAATAGGCCATAAAGCTGAACACGCAATCTTTCTTTGTACCTTTGTAAAGTACAGGGACTGGAACAACAAGCCTGTTAAATATTATTGTGAATAAAAAAAATGACAAATAAAACAGAAGAGTAGATGTGTAGCTTCTTTCAAATAAAACAAGTAATCATTTGATTGCTGGAGCTCCACCTAATAATAATAAAATAGCAATAAAATAGTCCTGTGGAGTTCCATATTGGGCACCTCTAGCAGTACCACAGGGTTACATCCAACCAAAAAGCCACATAGAAGATTACCCAAACTGAAGTGGGCATCTGCAGCGAAACAGCTACATGTTTAGATTATTCATAATATAATCTGTATGTATTTGCTTTCTGCATGCCATTCTCTATATGTGTAGAAATATGTTAAAAATTGCTTGATAAGATGACAGCTCTTCTTCTGTACACCTGGCTGTATGTGGATTTGTGATTTGGCTTAAGCAGAAAACAAAAGAGCATCAAATCAACGCCATTCTTGCACAAAACAATGAAATGATCAGTACTGTCGCTTTAATCACCATCTCAAAACACAGAGCGTGTCTGGTAACAGAAACCGGTAACAGAACACCAGCAACATGAAGCAGAACATCTGCTAAATTCTTTATAAAATACGGTTATCAAATTTGTACTGGATATTTCCTCTTCTGAAATTTCCTATCATCCCTCTGGAAAGCACAAGCACATTATTTCCTCTCCTGATTCAATTGTGAATGAGCCATTAGCTTCTACAGATGTTTATCTAATGCTCCTGTATGCTTTTCACTGAATGCATCGGGAAGTGGACTTCAGTATCTTCAACAGGTCACAGCCAAATCTATTATCAAGAAAGGGTTTGCATTCTCTATATTTAGTATCCTTATAAGAGCTTTTTTCTGCCTTTTTAGGACAGCCAAGCTAATGCAATTAAGGCAAAACTGAAGCTAAAGTCAAAGCATGGCCACAGGGAGATTTATTTCAGACATTGCTTTGCCAGAAGTCTCAGCTAGAATAAAGAATAACTCACTTCCTATAAAACAGGACTAAACTTAGCTTTATTGGGATCTGTATTTATTTTAGAAGATTTACCAATTTTCTTTAGCTTGATATTTTTTTTACTACGTTGAGCCTATCAGCAGCAGTAGGGATAATAAAAGCAATGTCAAGTAGTGAAAACCTATAAGTAGAAGTCTTTTGTTCATTTTATAGCTTGACACTAATGTGACACAACAGCAGTTCACTGCTCAAGGCCAATCATACTTTTATTTTGTCAGAAGTGAAGGGAAGTTATTGTTCTGGTGAATATTGAGCATTGAAATAGCACTGCAATTCTGCTTTCTACTAGAGCGGCTAAAGGTACTGAAGTCAAACAAATAATATACTCTTCAAGACTTCAAACAGATACCACAATAATGCATCCTACACGACATTAGATAGTTTAAAGTAGAACTAAATGGGTGAAAAGATAGATGGATAGAGAAGGAGATGAACAGATAGATGGAGCCGTTCAAAAGACAAATAAGTGATACTAAGTTCACTTTTAAAGACATGTTCACATTTTTTTTTGAAGTT
This sequence comes from Aquarana catesbeiana, assembly GCF_042186555.1. Lineage (NCBI taxonomy): Eukaryota > Metazoa > Chordata > Amphibia > Anura > Ranidae > Aquarana > Aquarana catesbeiana. The sequence goes on along the minus strand of NC_133327.1, from coordinate 252,378,387 downwards.
ACATTTCTCAGCCTGGTCCAGTTTTTGAAACAAAAATGCAATTTTGTTAACACGGAACAGGCCCTTTATGCAAGCAGAAGAAAGAAAAGAAATGCACAAGGAATACCTTATTTACCTTCTCTAATTGTTCCCTTGTGCTGTAGGCAAAACATATATACTAAGCTAAATGGCACAAAAACACAAGCACTGCCTTAAAATGAAGGCATATGGCAGCATCCATTGGCACTGGTGCTGCCGTTACCATTTTCATGCATTACTTTAGACAGCCCCTTGACTGTAAAAGCCAGGGATATACAAAACCAGTACCTGCATGTGCTTACCCACAATGCTCTTGTTGAACTAGATAGCCAATTAATGTTAATATATTTTTTGTAAATACCTTTACTAGATTAAAAAAAAAAAAAAACAGCCCAATGGAAACAGTAGACACATTACTGCATGGTGTGATAGCTTTAAGTCAGCCAAGCCTGTTGTTAACACCTTCCCCGCCCGGCCTATAGCAGATTGATGGCTGGGAGGTGGCTTTACTGTTCTGACTGGAGGTCATATGACGTCCTTCAGAATGAGCCAATCGTGCGCGCCCCCAGGGGCGACCATTGTTGCGGTGTGTCCCTCAAACACATCACATCTCCGAACACAGTAAAGATCCTATGATGTAGGCACTTTACCATGTCATCAGTTGTGTTCAACCAGAGCTGATCACAATGTAAATAGGAAATGCCAGTTATCGGCATTCCTCTCTTCATGCTGAGAGTGCGTGAGCACTGGAGAGCCAATAAGCATCTTTTTCTCAGTGGGTGCATCTGCACTGATAATCAATGCGCTGATTATCAGTGCAGCCCCACCAGTGATGCCCACCATTGCCCATCAGTGATGCCTGTTAGTGCCCATCATTGCCTCCTATCAGTGCCCATCAGTGCTGCATATCAGTGCCGCCTATAATTGCTGCATATTAGTGCCTCCTCATCAGTGCAGCCTCATCAGCACACATCAGTGAAGGAGAAAAATTACTTATTTACAAAATTTTATAACAAACTAAGAAAAGCTATTTATTTTTTTCTTCAAAATTTTCAGTCTTTTTTTGTTTGTTTAGCAAACAATAAAAACCCAGTGGTGAATAAATATCACCAAAAGAAAGCTCTATCTGTCTCAAAAAAATAACAAACATTTAGTTTGGTTGCAGTGTTGCATGACTGCGCAATTTTCATTCAAAATGTGACATCTCTGAAAGCTGAAAATTAGCCTGGACAGGAAGGGGGTAAAAGTGCCTTGTACTGAAGTGGTTAAACTCAATCAAGTCCACAGCTTGTACCATTATTTTAGTTTTACTGGTGATTCCATTGAAGCTAGGGTAACTAAACTGAATCAGACCACTGTTTAAACCAGATCACCTGGTCAGAATGCTCATGAGTCACTCTTCCCCACCAACGAGTTATAAAAGGCAGAGAAAATCCCAAATCTAATGAGCTGGGATTCAGCCAGGATGTCTGGGAAACAAATCACGTGTCTGAGTTTCAAGAGTAGAAGTTCAAAAGTTCTCCTATCTATACTTCTCAGTCACTGATCTTGACATTTACACAGGCTTACCAAGCACATAGCCACTAAAACCAAGCAAATTACACAATAAAAAAAATAAAAATAAAAAATTATATATACACACACACGCACAGTATATAACTCTGCACTCCAATGAAACTAACACTGTCATATTCCCAAAAAGTAACAAGAACAAGCACAACAACTTAAGTAGATAATATTGATATCACTTCTAACACCTTCAAAAAAAGGACAACACTATAACCGTATGGTGTAATACAAAATGATAAGTCATTTGAATCTGCCAAGTTGCAAGGCATTTCAGAGCTCTCTAGTTAATGTACAAGTGTAAAAATTACATTTATTTTTGACAAAAGCAGTCAAGAGATAGTCACTACACAGAGAATGAATATAAAGTCTAAGCTAACTTTTACTGCATCATTGATTTTTTTTTTTGACAAAAGCCCAAACAAGTCAGGCACTGCACAGATGATAAATATAAAGTCAAAGCAAACTTTTAGCGTATCATCGCCTTCATTTTTGACAAAAGCTCGTGTAAGATAGTCATTACAGCGAAGATGAATATAAAGTCTAAGCTAACTTTTAGTATATCATCACATTTATATCTGACAAAAGTTCATATGGGATAGTCACAGCACAGAAGATAAATATAAAGTCTAGGCTAACCCTTTAGTATATCATCACCTTGATTTTTGACAAAAACTCATATAGGATAGTCACTGCGCAAAACATGAATATAATAAAGTCTACGCTATGTTTATCATCGCCTTCATTTTTAACAAAAGCTCATATATAATAGTCATTGCACCGAAGATGAATATAAAGTCTAGGCTAACCTTTAGTGTATCATCACCTTGATTTTTGACAAAAGCTCATATAGGATAGTCACTGTACATAAGATGAATATAAAGTCTAAGCTAACTTTTAGTGTAGCATCGCCTTCATTTTTGCAAAAGCTCATATAGGGTAGTCATTGCACTGAAGATGAATATAAAATCTAAGCTAACATTTAGTGTATCATCACAGTTATATCTGACAAAAGTTCATGTGGGATAGTCACAGCAAAGAAGATGAATACAAAGTCTAGGCTAACCCTTTAGTGTACCTTGATTGTTTTTACAAAAGTTCATATAGGGTAGTCATTGCACTGAAGATGAATATAAAATCTAAGCTAACCTTTAGTGTATCATCACATTTATATCTGACAAAAGTTCATATGGGATAGTCACAGCACAGAAGAGGAACATAAAGTCTAGGCTAACCCTTTAGTGTATCATCAACTTGATTTTTGACAAATACCGTGTATAGTAATAATATATAGTCACTGCACAAAATATGAATATAAAGTCTAAGCTAACTTTTATTGTAGGATCGCCTTAATTTTTGCAAAAGCTCATATAGGATAGTCATTGCACCGAAGATGAATATAAAGTCGAGGGTCTAGGCTAACCTTTAGTGTATCGTCACCTTTATTTTTGACAAAAGCTCATATAGGATAGTCACAGCACAGAATACGGATATAAAGTCTAACTAACTTTAGGCACATCAGTGGAAGCTGAAAGGGACTAGAGTAAATCAGTTGATCTGTCCATGGTGCTGAAACTTCCTTTAGCATCAATACAGCATCTCTCACTTCCCAAAAAGTTTCTTAGGTATCACAGAAAAACACTATTTCATAGTTAAAATGTAACAATGGGGTTTAATGTGATGACTTCACTAGGACTTCACCTACAAGGGAGATTAATTAGCATTGACTGGACTGGAAGCAAAAAATCCACACCCACTGTATCCATGCTTAGTAACTATGTAAGCGTAGATGAGGCAGTACCAGCAGGCCTTTCACTAATGGATGAAAAAAACCACTGAAGAAGAAGCGAACCGCAATGCATTCTCTTAAGGGCTGATTATTCAGTCAGTGAGAAGCCTGCGTTAAGAGAGGAAGAGAGGGAGAGATGCAGTACGAGTGAGTGAGACAGACTTTAGCATTTCAACTCACCACTTGAATTCTTGCTCTGTTTCAGACGCTTTCCACATAGACACTGCAGCATATGCACTCCTTTCTTCAGGAAATGCCCAAGAATCTTCATTGATTGACTTTTTTCTGATTCCTCGACAGATTCACAATGTGAAAGAGTCAGCAGCTCATCATCCTGTGCTTGGATTTCGCAGTCGAGGCATTGACTGGGCTTTGGTTGACAAGTAGCATTCGCGATCAGAGGATTAGAAAACTGTTCAAACGTGACATGTTGGGACTTTTCAATGAAGGCAGTTTGCCAAAAGGGGCAGAGCCTGGGAGATCTTTGTGAGGACGTCAGATAGAAAACACTGAGGCTCTTCCTAGCCCTGCCTCCTTCAACAAAGGATGAGGCTTTCAGCAACAGCAGCCACTGCACACACAGACCAGGCTGGAGCTGATAGGAGGAGGAATCTGAGCACAGGCAAATGAACGTAGTGAGACAAGCTACCGGTAGTTGGCCACACAAGTTCAATATTTGAAATTACATCTCTTCTTCATCTACATAATCTATTCCATTGCTTTTTTTTTTATGTCGTCACATATCCTTTTATATTTCACTGCATGTCATTTCATACAAACATTGATTGTAAAGTGTCTTCTTTGTAAAAAGTGATTGTAAAGTGGGAACTGGATCAAGATGGGTCTCATTGTGTTATGTTATAAATTGCTTGTGGAATAATAAAAAAGAAAAATCAATTGATTCCACTGTCCTCACCAATCTTTCTTTTAAAGGTGCAAAAAAGTAATGATAAAGTGGCACACTCCTTTTACACCTTACATAATCTCAGTCCTTAACCTCCCTGGCGGTATGATTATTTCGGATTTTAGGTGCTGAAAGCGGTACAATTATTTTGCATGGAAATTTGGCGTTTTATATTGTAGGTCTGTAAATCTTAACAATAACCCACTTAAATCTGTCCAAACAAGAGTCTAGTAGATATCCCGGGTATGATAAAGTTTGAAACACAAAAACATAAATTATAATATAATAAATAAAAATAAATAATTAAAAAAAATTAAAAAAAAATAGTAATAAAATAAATTTCCCCACAATTCACTATCGCACAATTCTGCAAGTGTTCTAATTTACTATCGCTGTTTTCTAGCTGGTCTAAAGCCACTTTTGACGTAAAGGGACACTTTTTGGTTGCTATGGACAATCTCCAGTTTCCAGGCAGAAAGAACAGTGTATATCATGTAAAACTGCATGCAGGGCATGGGCCAAAGCACTGGGGACAAAAGGGATGTGAAATCATTTCATACAGTACTGTAATCTGTAAGATTACAGTACTGTATGTGTTATGATTTTTACTTTTTTTTTAATTTGCCGCCAGGCTCCGCCCCCGTGCGTCGCGCCGCTCGCAGGGAACGGAGCCTGGCACGGAGAGGCTTCGGAGGAGGACGGAGCCCTCGGACGCTGCGGGTGACATCGCAGGATCCCGGGGACAAGGTAAGTAACGCCGCCCCAGGATCCTGCAATGCGATCCCGAGTGTGGCTCGGGGTTACCGCTAATGGTACTGAATTTTAACCCCGAGCCACACTCGGGAAAACCGCCAGGGAGGTTAAACTGAAACCACTAATTCACATAATCAATAATAAAAAAAGTCAACAATTTTCATTATCAATTAGTTGGTTAGCTGATTAGTTGGTCTGCATACAGAATGCATTATTTGATTACATGTTAGTAAACACAGTGCAGCGCACATACAGCTCAGTACATGTTCATACCTGTCAGTATACACAGTGCGCCACACATACATCTCAGTAAATGTTCATACCTGTCAGTATACACAGTGCAGCACACATACAGCTCAGTACATGTTCATACCTGTCAGTATACACAGTGCGCCACACATACAGCTCAGTACATGTTCATACCTGTCAGTATACACAGTGCGCCACACATACAGCTCAGTAAATGTTCATACATGTCAGTATACACAGTGCGCCACACATACAGCTCACTACATGTTCATACCTGTCAGTATACACAGTGCAGCACACATACAGCTCATTACATGTTCATACCTGTCAGTATACACAGTGCAGCACACATACAGCTCAGTACATGTTCATACCTGTCAGTATACACAGTGCAGCACACATACAGCTCATTACATGTTCATACCTGTCAGTATACACAGTGCAGCACACATAAAGCTCAGTACATGTTCATACCTGTCAGTATACACAGTGCGCCACACATACAGCTCACTACATGTTCATGCCTGTCAGTATACACAGTGCAGCACACATAAAGCTCAGTACATGTTCATACCTGTCAGTATACACAGTGCGCCACACATACAGCTCACTACATGTTCATGCCTGTCAGTATACACAGTGCAGCACACATAAAGCTCAGTACATGTTCATACCTGTCAGTATACACAGTGCAGCACACATACAGCTCAGTACATGTTCATACCTGTCAGTATACACAGTGCGCCACACATAAAGCTCAGTACATGTTCATACCTGTCAGTATACAGAGTGCGCCACACATACAGCTCACTACATGTTCATGCCTGTCAGTATACACAGTGCAGCACACATAAAGCTCAGTACATGTTCATACCTGTCAGTATACACAGTGCGCCACACATACAGCTCAGTACATGTTCATACCTGTCAGTATACACAGTGCAGCACACATACAGCTCAGTACATGTTCATACCTGTCAGTATACACAGTGCAGCACACATAAAGCTCAGTACATGTTCATACCTGTCAGTATACACAGTGCAGCACACATACAGCTCAGTACATGTTCATACATGTCAGTATACACAGTGCAGCACACATAAAGCTCAGTACATGTTCATACCTGTCAGTATACACAGTGCAGCACACATACAGCTCAGTACATGTTCATACATGTCAGTATACACAGTGCAGCACACATAAAGCTCAGTACATGTTCATACCTGTCAGTATACACAGTGCAGCACACATACAGCTCAGTACATGTTCATACCTGTCAGTATACACAGTGCAGCACACATACAGCTCAGTACATGTTCATACATGTCAGTATACACAGTGCAGCACACATAAAGCTCAGTACATGTTCATACCTGTCAGTATACACAGTGTGCCACACATACAGCTCAGTACATGTTCATACATGTTAGTATACACAGTTCTGCACACATACAACTCAGTACACATCCATACATGTCAATAAGTCCCTGAGAACTTGTGAATGTGTGAGGAACAATGCCTCATGTACACTGTTGCTGGTAAACGGATGTTTAGGAGCAGTTGGGCATTTTTTTCAGCTGCCCCTGAACTGTCCTCTATGTTATCTTATCAGTACATGTACACAGGGTTGTTTACAGCCATTTCTAGGCAGTTGAGTTTAGAGGCTTTTTTTGTAATGCAAAAAAATGGGTTTAAAAGTTGAGTATAGAGGCATTTTGAGCACCGAACGCTTCTAAACGCAGCTAAACGTGGCTAAACGTGGCTAAATGCGGTAACTCACATTTAGCCATGTTTTGTTTACAGGCGTTTTTCATTTTCGGCTATTATGAAAGAAAAACCGTTTTAAATGTGGGTTACTATCTGTCAAGTTAAATCATTCAGGAGAGGTTGTAAAAACATCCTTTGTATATGAAGCCTTAATCGTGCAGCTCTATTACAGGCATACCCCACTTTTAAGTACGCAATGGGGTTTATTTACTAAAGCTGGAAAGTGCAAAATCAGGCTCACTTTTGCATAGAAACCAATGAGCTTCTAACCCCAGCTTGTTCAATTAAGCTTTGGTAATAAAACCTGGAAACTCATTGGTTTCTATGCAGAAGTGAGCCTGATTTTTGACTTTCCAGCTTTAGTAAATAAACCCCATTTTGTACTTAAAAGTGGGTTATGCCTGTATATAGTATAAAAGCCTACCTGATTGGATAAAATTGAATCAATTGTTTTGATAGGACTTCCCGCAACATTTTTGTTGGTAAAAGAGACCTTACAGGAAGCAGATTGTAATGTGTGGAGACAGCTTTCCTGTATATTCAATTCAATAGATTTGCTAACTTTCAGTCAATGCCTGGAAAGTCTTTTATCAGCTTATCACATGAGAAGTGGGTTCAGATGAACATTTCTATATACATTTTGTATGTGTGCTATCTTGAGGGTGACAGAGTAACGTATCTGTTTTATTTACAATCAAACAACCTTTTTCATGAAATAATCAATTCAGAGTAATTTCTGATTATTTCCACAGCATAGGGCCCTATAGCCATTAATGAATAAATCTGGGCAATATTTGAAATTTGTAATTAAAAAAAAAACATTATGCAGCTGTTTTACAGATAAAAGAATTGTGTCAATAATTCATGTATTCAAATGCTGCTGTTATCACTGATTAAAATTGTCAGTACTGTAACAATCCGTGGTGATCATTTCCTGCTATGTGCCAGTTGTTATAGTTTAAAGCTGCGAAGAAAGAACTGTTTAGGCTTTGAAGTGATACATTACATACATAAAAAAATTGTAACTAGTTCCAAAGTTGAGCATATGCTCAAAAGGTAATTAAGGATCTATGTTGAACACCTAGTACAGTCACTCTTTTGTTGCTCTTGCCAGAAATTCCTGCTGTCAAAATGACAGCCGGGAATTGCTCTGTATAAGGGTTTATTCAAACAGACGGCTATGACTGCATTGAAACTGGATAGTTAGCTGTCCAGTTTGGTGTGCATCCAGGGCTGGTCAGAAGCACTGTTATCAGTTATCAGATATTAGTTACATGTGAACAAATCTGGGCGAGTTGCTGCTGACCAGGGCTCTTCACGCACAAGGTATGCAAGGTAAATCTTCAGGTCCCCTGGCAGCATACATTTCTCACTCAACTGTGCTTACCAAGGGTCTGAGAAAGGAGCGTGATGCTCTGAAATGCGTAACCATGCCCCCTGGGGTGGTGTCATCTTCCATGCATCCAGTTATGGTGGTCAGAGCTTCCTCATCGGCTGGCGGCTACCAGAGCAGCCCCCAGCATCAGGAGGATCCATAGAGCCTACAAGTAGAAGATGCGGCGACTAAACACATGATAAGCAACATAAATTTTAACCCGCAGTGAGTTGCCAACTGTCGTTTTTTCCTTAACTGCAACATTTAGCTGGCGTCCCCTTCCTATATGATTCTTACCATTCACAGGTCTACCTATTCCTTTGGAAAGCCTCCTTTTGTGCCATTATTAATTTTTTATTTTATATGGTGATGCTGTACTGCTTTGGTGACAGTATGAAATAAAATTGTGAAAACCCCCCAAATATTATTAAATTTCTTAATTTTTCAAAAAAGTGTGACAAAAAATTGTAACTTCAAAAAACTCACCATGCCTTTTACTAAATACCAGTGGTGCTCCACCTGTGGCCTGCAGAGCCCTCTGATGTGACCCACTATCACATACTCTGGAATGGCGGGTTGGCAATGGGCATACTGGCACTGTTAAAAAAGGGTTATTAGCTGCTTTCACCCTGATCCACAGTGACAACGCAATGCACCTGCGGCTTTCTTGCAGGTTAGCTGCACTGAGCCATAGACTTCTATTACATCCTGCGGGTTTAGTGTGCTTTCTGAAAGCACACCAAAACTCCTGAATGCATGGCCTTTGACGTGACATCATCATGCATGCGAGTTCTGGGCTCGCAATCAAAGGATGCGGCCTGAGACGTACTGGTAACCAGAGTGTATGCGCAGATATTTTTACCATTGTGTAAGTGCGTGGCATATATTGGTTTTAAAAGTAAAAGTTGATGGTTTTACACTACGAGAGTTCTTCTCTTATTTGGGCCCGCTCTTTCCGTTTCCTATGATTAAATGACCATCGATGGGTATTGCTTGTAAAAGTTCCAAGGAGAGATCCCCCCATGCCACTTTAAAGGCTAAAGCCTGCATTTCCTATGCACTTATGCTGGTTTTCTATTATTACCAGCCACAAAGCCTGCTAAGTGATTAGCGCATCTGGTGGTGTATTGGTTCACTGAAGGTGAACCATGTTAAAAAAATGGGACTTTTGGTGCATGGTTTATGGAGATTACAGATTCAATATTTATGGGACACTTTGATGGATTTTTGAATATTCTAATACAATTATTGATATATTGCACTGTGTAATTACGAGATCCATTAACTATTTTGCACTATTGCACTTTGAGTTTATATTTAAGCGGTGTAATTATGGGACACATTGATTATGTTGTTCTAATATTTGTATAATTTTGCACTTTATTGCCCTATTGCACTTTGAATTCATATTTAAGTTTGATATCTGGGTATTAGAAGGCGATAGCACCGTCTTAATAATTGAATCTAGTATTTGATGGTTTTTACATCATAAAGATAGCAGCTGCACCAGTTATTCACTTTTGTTCAATTTTCTGTAATCAAATTCAGAAATTTCTCTTTTTTTTCTAGTGTAATATTTAACTAGTAGAAATTCTCAATGAATTCTGAGGCTGGGTTCACATTTATGTGAATTGGATGTGAGTTTCCCCACATCCAATTCGCATGACAGGAGACTGCCCCAGTTCACACATCTCTGGGGCGGCTGCGGTACAGATTGCACAGGGACCCTGTTCGTCTTTGGCTCTTTTTCAGGTCCGAATTCAGGAAAAAATCTGGGCCTGATTGATCCCTGAAACAGAGAACAGGGACACACTGGACCCCTGCTGTGAGCCACATCCAAATTAAGTGTAAACCCAGCCTCAAGGTCAGTGGCGGCTGGTGCTCAAAATTTATGGGGGGGGGCGCAAACAAACTGAAAAATTTTGAAAGAAAAACATTGATTGCAGTATCACAGTGCCCATCAAATGCAGCCACTGTGCCATCAAACACAGCCACTGTGCCCATCAAACGCAGCCACTGTGCCCATCAATTGCAGTCACTGTGCCCATTAATTGCAGCCACTTTGCCCATCAAATGCAGCCACTGTGCCCATCAAACGCAGCCACTGTGCCCATCAAACACAGCCACTGTGCCCATCAATTGCAGCCACTGTGCCCATCAAAGGCAGCCACTGTCCCATCAAACGCAGCCACTGTGCCCATCAAACGCAGACACTTTGCCCATCAATTGCAGTCACTGTGCCCATTAATTGCAGCCACTGTGCCCATCAAATGCAGCCACTGTGCCCAAACGCAGCCACTGTGCCCATGAAACACAGCCACTGTGCCCATCAATTGCAGCCACTGTGCCCATCAAAGGCAGCCACTGTCCCATCAAACGCAGCCACTGTGCCCATCAAACGCAGACACTTTGCCCATCAAACGCAGACACTGTGCCCATCAAACGCAGCCACAGTGCCTATCAAATGCAGCCACTGTGCCATCAAATGCAGCCACTGTGCCATCAATTGCAGCCACCCCTGGGTGGGCTCTGAGTGCAATGCTCTGCGCTCCGAGTCCACCTTTTTTTAATCCTATTAGAGTCTATGGCTCTAATCAGGTGCTTCAGAAAAACACCCCTGCCGCTGTATTTCAAACGCCTGGCGTCCTAAAAGGGGTCGGACACCTAAATAGGGAGCGGCAGCAATGGATAGATTCATGCAATGCATGAATCTATCCATTCTACATAGGTGGTGGCTGGAGAGAAGGGGCGGCGCCCGTGCACCCTTAATGGACAGGCCGCCCCTGCTCAAGGTGGTCTTTAGATATTTTGGTTCTAATTTTGCCATTCGTGTGCTTCATTCTTGAAAATAGTTGCTCACAAATATAGGTGCTGCCGAAAAACTGCTGACATGAATAAGGTCTGATTGTATAGAGTGGGATCATTTTTCTTTGGGAAGATAAAACTTGAAAAAGTTCAGTAAAGAGACACTGTCGAATTTTTCTTCAGCCACAAGTGTTCACTAAGTATAAACACATTTAAAAAAATCCCCCCCCCCCCCCCCCCCAAAAAAAAGATCAACATTTTTAGGTAAGTTTACGTTTTTGTGTTGGGTTGCATTCATAGCCGTCTTGTCTTGGGCCGCAGATTGGGCACCCCGATGTATGTAAATCTTGGTGCCTTGGCTCTGTTCACAAATATGTGACACAGATCAATCACATGCTGCAGCCACTTATTTTGTGTTTTGCTACAAAGTTATAATATTGCAGTCTGAGGAAATACTTTCGCTTGCGTGCAGCAGACTAATAACATAATCTTAGTCCAGAAAAGTCACCTGCCTATAGATCAGGGATGTTTTTTTTTTTAATGGTTCCCTATTTCTTTTTTATTTATAATACTGTTTATTATATTATGACATGTCGGGAAATTTTCATCCAAAACTGAAAAGTTACAGTTTTCACTTTCCGCTATGATATATTTTGTCATATTAAAATAACTGCAAATGGCTTATAATATTCACAACTTAACTATACATGTAAAAGCATCCACACCTACTATATGTGACATTGTGACATTTGACTCTTATATTTTTGATGTGTGATCTGTTATTCTGTTAGCAACATTCGTAGACAACTTGTTTGGTGGGGACGGTGGGAGGGCAGGAGTTTAGGAGGGGGGGGGGGTGTAACTGTGTATTGGTCAATATTTTCTAGTAAACAATATAAAAATTTTGACTAAATACATACAATTTATACTGTGTGGTTTTACTTCTCTGATTTTCCATGGCCTCCACCTGTGTATCTGCTCATATGGGACATAAAGATATAGAGATTGTTTCTTTGGCAATTCTCAGGAGCATGGGAATTCCCTTATTGAGATTCAACATCTGTCATTTCCGTTTTACTTTCCACAACCCATAGCAAAGAGCATTGTACGTTTGACTCCTTTCCTTTTCCCTAGGGCAAGCAGACAAAACAGCTGTTACCATGGTGGCTAATACTTTAATTATGACTGTATGCAGCCAGTAGGACATGCAGGCTCTTTCATTTTATGAGTCCACTGTGCCTGTCTCAAAATCCACAATTATGCACGATTTCTTCATTTAGATTCAAGTTAGTGATATTTATATTTAAGTCCTATTTCTCAGAGTATTTTTTTCTCTTATCGATGCTTACGTATCATTATACACAAAATGTAATATAAACCTGGACAGAAAATATATTTTTTTAGCATATGAATCCCACGGGAGGCAATTAGAATTTGCACTGATGTATAGATAATTCTCCTCAAAGCTGCCTTATTTAAGAACTGGGTGTTAGTAATGTGCTAAGTGCTTAACGTAAGACTTGACTGTGACACTAATTTTACATATATCCTACTAAGTAAAAATAGAAAAAAAAAGACACTTTTTGCACTAACAAATATAATTTACCTAGGATCCTTTGCATTTGCCTATGTTGGTTATTTTGTGGTTGTTCTCACGTGTCAAAAACAAGTCTGTCCAATCATTCTTGTGATGCAGGCACCCCTGCCAGACAACATAGCTAAGCTGGTGGCTCATTTTTTTCCATTGCAGTTAAGAAATAGAGCCTAATTCAAGCTGCAATAGCACTTAAATTGTTTGTTAAGGCAGTGCACACAGCCACTGCCAGCCCCTCTGCTAGGATTCCATGATGTATATACTATATGCCATTTTCTAAAATTCTTATTATAAATACGGTTTTTCTTATCCCCGATCAGCAGTCATGTGACTGCCCGGCGCTGTCTTTCTCCGATGTATGTATTACCAAGGGAGGGGCTGAGCTCTCCCTGACATCTGCCGAGTGGTCACGTGACCTCCCTCTGTTATACAAACATCGGAGGAAGACAGCGCCGGGTGGTCATGTGACCGCTGATCGGGGATAAGAAAAACGTTACTTATAAGAAGAATTTTAGAAAATGCACATAGTATATACAGTATCTCACAAAAGTAAGTACACCCCTCACATTTTTGTAAATATTTTATTATATCTTTTCATGTGACAACACTGAAGAAATGACACTTTGCTACAATGTAAAGTAGTGAGTGTACAGCTTGTATAACAGTGTACATTTGCTGTCCCCTCAAAATAACTCAACACACAGCCATTAATGTCTAAACAGCTGGCAACATACCTCCAGCCCCCCTAATACTTACCTGAGCCCCCTCTAGATCCAGCGATGTTGTAGGAATGTTGCAGTCCTGCTAAAAATCGCAGGTCACCGCCATTACCAGTAAAAAAATATTAAAAATGCCATAAATCTATCCCGTTTGTAGATGCTATAACTTTTGCACAAACCAGTCAATATATACTTATTGCATTTTTTTTTACCAAAAATATGTAGCAGAATACATAGTGGCCTAAACTGAGGAAGACTTTTTTTTGGGGGGGGGGGGGTGATATTTATTATAGCAAAAAATGAAAAAAAAAATTGTTTTTTTTTTTTTTCAAAATGTTCGCCTTTTTTTGTTTAAAGGACAAAAAATAAATACCGCAGATGTGACCAAATACCACCAAAAGAAAGCTCTATATGTGGGAAAAAAATGACATCAATTTTGTTTGGGTACAGTGTCGCACGACTGCGCAATCATCAGTTAAAGCGTCGCAGTATCACAAAAAATGGCCTGGTCATTAAGGGGGCAAATCCTCCCGGTCCTTAAGTGGTAAAAGTGGTTGTAAACCCTTACATATACCCAGTGAAGTGAACAGAAACAAATCCTCCTACATAGGCTTTACTTGTTTATCTATAGTCTTCTGCTCCCTACACCCCTTCAAATGGGCAAAAAAGTGTTAAAATCTTTTTTTTTTTTAATCTGTTAGGAGCACAGAGGAGATGGCGGAGAGCTTCAGTTACAGTGTGTGCAAGCTGATTGGAGGAAAGGCACACTCCCCCCTCCACACAGCAGAAGAACTGTGTTCTGAACAGACAAGCTGTCTGCTGAGCTCCCCCCCCCCATCACAAAATTATCTCTTGTGTTGGGAAAAATTCTCAGAAATGACTTGTGCTGACAACAGTGGAAAGAAGTACCAGAGAGAAATGACACTTGGAGCTTTGGAGAGAGATATAAAACACCACAGATACTGTATATGTGCTTTGCTCAGATTCCAGGAGTGAGGTTTACAACCACTTTAATGATAAGTATTTTTTTTTATGGCAGTGGGAATGAAGTCTTTGGCTTAGTGCAGAGTTTGGGTCACTTGTAGAATAAGTTAAATCTGATATGGCATTATCCCTTGCCCTCATAAATAACTCTTAATATTCATCAATAGTTGCAATGGTAAGACGAGAGCTTCAGCAGCTATATGCTGCATCTTTTTTTGTCCTCTGGAGAAGTTTTGCAGTGCTAATTCCAGCCAGTCAAAGGGTCTGTGGGGTGTGTTGTAGGTGTTCTGGAGCATTTTATTATGACCAGTGGACACACCTTTAATGCCAACTATCTTGGGTACATTTATATTTCCATATGACAAGGTTTTACAATCGGACAACCAACATATTTGACAGAATGAAATTAGAATTAGTTGATTACTAAATATGATATACGGTAGATGTGATAAATATTCCTCTTAGAATGTTTAATTTTGTCTTATGAGCATCCTGGACCTTTCAAACTAGGCTTGTCTAGTGGCTAACTTATTTGTATCTTTGAATAAATCAGTGTAGCCACTTTTTATTAAGGTAACTATATTAATGTAGGAGTTATGGAATCTGCATTAATGTTGAGAATATATATTTGAGAATGGAATATGCTTTAAGTCTAAAATCAAGCAGATATAAAAGACCACCATTTATTCCAGTGATGCATTTATCCAATTATATTTTATTTATATATATTGTATATTTTAAATACAGCTAGTACCAGAATCTGTCTTATTGGCTTCTTACAATTATGTGCATAGTATGCCTTGAACCTGGAAAGGGTGAGTCAGCAGTGTGAGTTCAAATGTCTTTTCTGCATTGCATACTTTTTTCTAATCTAATGCTGACAAGAAGAGGGATCTATTACTGATAGAAAAATTAAACATAGTGAGAGTTCCTAACTCACAGGCACAAAGCCCAGTACAGACATACCCCACTTTTAAGTACACAATGGGGTTTATTTATTAAAGCTGGAAAGTGCAAAATCAGGCTCAGTTTTGCATATAAACCAATGAGCTTCCAGGTTTTATTACCAAAGCTTAATTGAACAAGCTGGGGTTAGAAGCTCATTGGTTTCTATGCAAAAGTGAGCCTTATTTTGCACTTTCCAGCTTTAGTAAATAAACCCCATTGTGTACTTAAAAGTGGGGTATGCCTGTATTGCCTTGTAACACCCATACATTATATTGTAAGCTCCTTGAGGGCAGGGACTGATGTGAATGTACGATATATATGTAAAGCGCTGCGTAAATTGACAGCACTATATACAGTAAGTACATGTAATAAATAAAAAATAAATAAATCTGTGTATTTTTGGGGCAAGTGCGGCCAGGCTCAGACAGGAAGCCATCAATGACAGGCTGACATTGTCCGCAGCCATCCTCATGTAATTGGAATGATTACATCCATTTAGGGCTCATTCAGAGGATCACTTTACAGAGGGTTGTTGAAAGGAAACTGGGAAATGTTATGTCGCCTCCTCACCGCCTGTTCAAAAAGCCAAACCACTGCACCAAAACCACACGCAGGAGTGCACATCTGTCCCTAACTGCAGATAATCATTTCTTGTGTGATAACATGTGAATAGCACATACAGACTTCATATCCACAGCTAACCACAAACACCTGGCTATACCCACTACAAAAATAGGCTGATCTGGGTAGTGCATGGCCCTAATAAGCTGTGTGCATGAACCCACAATCTTGTTATTGTAGTGATCCTTCTCGAATGTGGGTGGATCAGCAACCAAGTTTATGAGTCTAATTTATTCAGACTGAAATTTCACATAAAGGCATACTAAAATAACCTATAAAGAAATATTATCCTGTGATAATATTATTTTAGCAGTTCATTTTAGCTTGGCTCAAAGCATTTGTTAACCCCTCAAAAAATTGATCCTGTTTCTTTAAAGTATGTTATACAGCACAGTACTTGTGCTGTGTGATTTGGCTCCCTGTAACACCTGTAATACCTGGTTGATCCTGTTAGTTTCTGCCCTCCCCCCCTGTAAACTAAACACGATACATCATGGCTGCTGAGCCCTGATACCATGGTCAGTTTACGTGCCTCTGTCATCCGCAGCCTGCTATCTGCAGCTTTCCTCTCTACTCCTGTGTCCTCCTCCCCCCCTGCCTGCGAGCTCTGTGTGTGAGCCACCCCTCCCCTTCTATCACCATTCCGAGCAGCTCGCACATTACTGCTCCCAATCACTGCCAGCCCCTCTGCTAGGATTACATGATGTACAGTATCTCACAAAAGTGAGTACATCCCTCACATTTTTGTAAATATTTTATTATATCTTTTCATGTGACAACACTGAAGAAATGACACTTTGCTACAATGACACTTTTGCCACTTTTTTTGGGACCATTGACATTTATACAGCGATCAGAGCTAAAAATAGCCACTGATTACTGTATAAATGTCACTGGCAGGGAAGGGGTTAAAGTGGTTGTGAAGTCAGAAGGTTTTTTTATCTGAATGCATTCTATGCATTCAGATAAAAAACCTTCTGCATGGAGCAGCCCCCCTAATACTTACCTGAGCCCCCTCTAGATCCAGCAATGTTGTAGGAATGTCTCGGCTGCCCGGAGCTCCCCTCCTCATTGGCTGAGACAGCAGTGCGGCACCATTGGCTCCCACTGCTGTCAATCAAAGTCAGTCAGCCAGCCAATGAGAAGAGAAAGGGGGCGTGGCCGGGTCAAGGCTCTGTGTCTGAATGGACACATGAAGCTGTGACTCGGCTCTGGTGCCCCCATAGCAAACTGCTTGCTGGGGGGGGGGGGGCACTCAGCAGGAGGGAGGAGCCAGGGGTAGCGAAGAGGGACCCAAGAAGAGGAGGATCCAGGCTGCTCTGTGCAAAACCATTTCACAGAGCAGGTAAGTATAACATGCTTGTTATTTTTAACAAAAAAAGGAGACTTTACAATCACTTTAACACTAGGGGGCGATCAAGGGGTTAAGCGTGTTCCCTGGGAGGTTTTGCTAACTGTATGGGGGCTGGACTGACTAGAGGAAGAGAGAGATCGTCTGTTCCTAATCACTAGGAACAGACAATCTCTCTCTCCTCCCCTGACAGAACGGGGATCTGTTTGTTTACACTGACAAATCCCCGTTCTGCCTGTTTCTGGAGCGATCGCGGGTGGCCGGCGGACATTGAGTCCACCGGACCCGCTGGTTTGCACGGAATACAAACAAATGGTAACGCAAGAGTGCCATCCGTTTTCTTGTGGATTGCCGTGCCACACGGAAATGCACAGATGCAAACGAATGGTAAAGCACACACGATGCGTGTTGCTGTTGGTTTTCAAAATGCACAACAAAGCACATGTTTTCTTTGCTGGTTACCGCGCATTCGGAAACATGTAAAAGAGCCTAAATGGTAACACTGATGTGACACACATTGCTGCACGTTTTTGAAACACGTGGCAAAGTGTGCGTTTTTTTATTGCAAGTTGTGCGTTCGGAAAAGCGCAGATGCAAACAAATGCCAATGTAAGCAAGCTGCGTACGGAAACAAGCAGATGCGTATGAATGGTAACACAAGTGTGAAGCACCTTGTTGTACATTTTTCAAAATGCGTAGCAAAGTGCATGTTTTTTTGTGCGGGTTGCCACAACATTTGTAAACGCGCAGATGCGAATGAATGTTAACTGCGCGTTGCTGTGTGTTTTTGAAACACACGACAAAGTGCATGTTTTCTGTGCTAGGAGTATTTGGAAACGCGTAAATAAGAATGCAGCCTAAATGGCAATACTAGCGTGAAACACATTGCTGCACATTTTTTAAATGCATGGCAAAGTGTGCGTTTTTTTTAAATTTCAGGTTGCCATACGTTTGGAAACACGGAGATGCAAATACATGGTAATGCAAGCAAGCCACACATTGCTGTGCGTTTTTAAGATGCTCACCAAAGCTTGCATTTTCTTGTGCGTTCCTGTGCGTTCAGAAACGCACAGAGCAGATGTGAACGAATGGTAAGGCAAGTATGATGCGTGTTGCCACGTGTTTTTTAAAACGTGTTTCTTTATTGCTGCACGTTTGGGAATGTGCAGATGCAAGCACGCTGCGCATTGCTGTGTATTTTTGAAACACACAGCAAAAATCATGTTTTCTGTGCTGGTTGCATTTGAAAATGCATAAATGAGAATTCAGCCTAAATAGTAACGCAAGCGTGACATACATTACTACACATTTTCTAAACACGCAGCAAAGCGTGCCTTTTTTTTAGTGAGTTGCCATGTGTTCGTGAAACAGGCAGATGAGAACAAATGGTAATGCAAACATGACACCATTTGCCACACGTTTTCTAAATACACAGCAAATTGTGCGTTTTCTTGCAGGTTGCCATGCGTTCGGAAATATGCTGATGAAAACGCAGCCTAAATGGTAATGAAAGTGCAACATGCATTGCCACTCATTTTAGAAAAGCACAGCAAAGAGTGTGTTTTCTGTGCGGGTTTCCATGCATTCAGAAACACACAGATGCGAACCCAGCCTAACTGTCACCATGAGAACGAAGTGCATTGTTGGCATTGCCATGCGTTTTCTGCACAGGTTGCGTGAGCAAGCATGCACGAGTGCACTCATAACAAGCGGCTTGCTATGAGGGCAGTCGGCGGTGGGGAAAGAGGAGGATCAGGGCTGCTCTTTTCAAAACATTACACAGAGCAGGTACAGTAAGTATGACATGTTTGTTATTTTTAACAATATATTTGCTGACCAAAGTTCCACTTCCTGCTTCTTTCCTATTCACTGCAGATAAGAATTGAGTGTGGGTGGGGATAACGCAATTCTTTTCCTCCACAGAGTTTCCCTTTTACATCTGAATTCACAGAGTTTCCCTTTTACATCTGAATCTGCAGAGTTCCCCTTTTACATATGAATTCACAGAGTTCCCCTTTTACATCTGAATCCGCAGAGTTTCCCTTTTACATCTGAATTCGCAGAGTTCCCCTTTTACATCTGAATCTGCAGAGTTCCCCTTTTACATATGAATTCACAGAGTTCCCCTTTTACATCTGAATCCGCAGAGTTTCCCTTTTACATCTGAATTTGCAGAGTTTCCCTTTTACATCTGAATCCGCAGAGTTTCCCTTTTACATTTGAATCCGCAGAGTTTGCCTTTTACATCTGAATCCGCAGAGTTTCCCTTTTACATCTGAATTTGCAGAGTTTCCCTTTAACATCTGAATCCCCAGAGTTTCCCTTTTACATCTGAATCCGCAGAGTTTGCCTTTTACATCTGAATCCGCAGAGCTCCCCTTGTACATCTGAATCTGCAGAGTTTCCCTTTTACATCTGAATCCGCAGAGTTTCCCTTTTACATCTGAATCCACAGAGTTCCCCTTTTACATTTGAATCCGCAGAGTTCCCCTTTTACATCTGAATCCGCAAAGTTTCCTTTTTACATCTGAATCCGCAGAGTTCCCCTTTTACATCTGAATCCGCAGAGTTTCCCTTTTACATCTGAATCCGCAGAGTTTCCCTTTTACATCTGAATCCGCAGAGTTCCCCTTTTACATCTGAATCCGCAGAGTTCCCCTTTTACATCTGAATCCGCAGAGTTCCCCTTTTACATCTGAATCCGCAGAGTTTACCTTTTACATCTGAATCCGCAGAGTTCCCCTTTTAAATCTGAATCCGCAAAGTTTCCCTTTTACATCTGAATCCGCAGAGTTTCCCTTTTACATCTGAATCCGCAGAGTTTCCCTTTTACATCTGAATCCGCAGAGTTTCCCTTTTACATCTGAATCTGCAGAGTTCCCCTTTTACATCTGAATCTGCAGAGTTCCCCTTTTACATCTGAATCTGCAGAGTTCCCCTTTTACATCTGAATCCGCAGAGTTTGCCTTTTACATCTGAATCCGCAGAGTTCCCCTTTTACATCTGAATCCGCAAAGTTTCCTTCTAACATCTGAATCCGCAGAGTTCCCCTTTTACATCTGAATCCGCAGAGTTCCCCTTTTACATCTGAATCCGCAAAGTTTCCTTTTTACATCTGAATCCGCAGAGTTTCCCTTTTACATCTGAATCCGCAAAGTTTCCTTTTTACATCTGAATCCGCAGAGTTCCCCTTTTACATCTGAATCCGCAGAGTTTCCCTTTTACATCTGAATCCGCAGAGTTTCCCTTTTACATCTGAATCCGCAGAGTTCCCCTTTTACATCTGAATCCGCAGAGTTCCCCTTTTACATCTGAATCCGCAGAGCTTACCTTTTACATCTGAATCCGCAGAGTTCCCCTTTTAAATCTGAATCCGCAAAGTTTCCCTTTTACATCTGAATCCGCAGAGTTTCCCTTTTACATCTGAATCCGCAGAGTTTCCCTTTTACATCTGAATCCGCAGAGTTTCCCTTTTACATCTGAATCTGCAGAGTTCCCCTTTTACATCTGAATCTGCAGAGTTCCCCTTTTACATCTGAATCTGCAGAGTTCCCCTTTTACATCTGAATCCGCAGAGTTTGCCTTTTACATCTGAATCCGCAGAGTTCCCCTTTTACATCTGAATCCGCAAAGTTTCCTTCTAACATCTGAATCCGCAGAGTTCCCCTTTTACATCTGAATCCGCAGAATTCCCCTTTTACATCTGAATTCACAGAGTTCCCCTTTTACATCTGAGTCCGCAGAGTTCCCCTTTTACATCTGAATCCGCAGAGTTTCCCTTTTACATCTGAATCCGCAGAGTTTCCCTTTTACATCTGAATCCGCAGAGTTCCCCTTTTACATCTGAATCCGCAGAGTTTCCCTTTTACATCTGAATTCACAGAGTTCCCCTTTTACATCTGAATCTGCAGAGTTTCCCTTTTACATCTGAATCCGCAGAGTTCCCCTTTTATGTCTGAATCCGCAGAGTTCCCCTTTTACGTCTGAACTCGCAGGGAAGCTCTGATGTAATGAGTGCTCTGAGAGCCCTGATTTACCTTAGCATACTCACTTAGAGGCAGGAGAGAAAAGGGGGGAGGGGGGAGACTTCAGTCACAGACAGGGATGGATGGTGAGCTCACTCACCCCTTGGCAGTCAGCGCCTTTCATCCAGATGTATCTGAGGCTGCTGGGCTTCAAATTTCCCATCCCCACTTTTCTTTTCTAAGGTTCAGCACTGGGGATTGGAGTGGGGGCAGACACAGAGGGGTAGAGGCGGGAGAAAGAGGTGCATATCGAGCCCTCTCTCCTCTCCCATCTCTCTGTGTGTGTTTGAGGGGGATTGATAGTGCTGGCTTTGGGCAGTGTGAAAGAGAGTTTAACAGACACTCTCAGCTTAGACAACTGCAGCCAGCAACCCTGCTGGGAAGCCATAGTCTGGTCTGAATAATGTGTCTGGGTCTCAGACAGTCTGAAACCTGGACACATGATTCCAAACCTGTACTGTCCGGGTGAATCCTGGACAGGTGGCAACCCTAATCAACTCCCACAGCTGCTACAAGTGACTCCTATGGCCCAACCTAAAACTACAGAGGCTCAAAGGATCATGGGACACGTGGGATCAGGTCTGGCAAAGGAAGGAAGCAGGAAGTAAGGTCAGAGAACTTCAGCCAGGAGGAGGAGGAACATCACAGACACAGAAATCTGCTGTATACAGATAAAGGAGGTAAGTTACACACAAACTGACAGCGGGGTTGTAATTCATTCACCTACACAATGTATCTGTTGATTTGGGAAGGGAAAGCTGGAGATCTCCTTTAAATTTTCAGGACAAGCTTTCAGAGTGTTCCCTTTTTCTTGGTCCAAGAGGAGGGGGACAGTCCGAAAGCTTGTCCTGAAAATGTAACTGTTAATGCAAAAGTATCACAGACAGTACTAATAAACTGCAACCAAATTTTAATAAACCGTTTGTTTATGAATATGCCCTGTCAAATCTAAAAGTCTCATGTTTGAAGTTGAATTTGTAGACATGCACTGAGACTGAATGCACATGTCAGAATGGTGGTTACATACAGTGGAGAACACTAATAGAGCACTTATCTCGCTCCTGTCCTGGTAAGGTATGCAACACCCTATAATGTAAACTGTGTTACGCTGTGAAAAGTCTGCTGCAGATGTGCTCTGACATATCCAGGTCATTTAGGTATTACATAGAGTTTCAAAAGACAATCCTATTGTAACAAATTCTCATCTGTAAAAAACAAATATTCGGTAGAATATTAGTAGTGATCTTTTTACAGCCATAAAGTAATAATAATGAAGTATTTTATGTGTTGTTCAATTTTTTTTTTTTATGTAGCACTAACCCCCAAAGGAGCTGCTGAAACATTTCGAGTTGTTACCGTCACCCCTTTACCTGTAGTTTCACCACATCAGGAACCTAGAGTCCATGTTGAGCTTTGTATCCAACAATGTATGCACCAGTCACTTTAGTATTTTTCCAATGCTTTAATGAAAGAACTTGAAAGAAGGAGCAGTGAAGAGGTAGAAAGGGAGTTGCAGGAAAATTCAAATACCTTTTTCAGATCATTGAGGGATTGTAGATCTTAGAGACGATTATACCTTCAGTCCAAAGATCTTTTGCCCACCTGGATAGATCTCTCTCACTGACCTAGCAGCCGGAATGGCGCACAAACAAAAAGTCTCTGCCACAGAATTTAAAGGAACAAAATTGTTGTACGATCCTCTGCCACAGGATGTAGTATTAGATGAACAGTCCTCTGCCACAGGATGTAATGGTTTTAGATGAACAGCGACACAGTACCAGAACCTTTAAGCCGACCCGGCAGTACTGTGCAGTAAATTAGGTTAGGATGCATCCTCCAATTGAGTCACCAGGCCCCTCTTGAGACCAGCCTTCTGCACGGTCCTCTCCAAGATGAGTCCTCCCCTGGATTTTCTCAATTGCTTGGCTTCTTCCCGCAGGACAGACAGCACAGACCACCTCCAAACCAGCGGGCCCCAGACGACCTCTGGGTCCACTTATAGTAACGCAGCCTCGGCCAGCATGGCCCCGAGACTGAAAGAAAGCCGGCACATACCTCTAGGCCAGGAGGGCCAGCAGGTGAAAGAGAACCAAAAATGGGGTCTGCCTCTTAAGTACTCTCTCCCAGAATGCATAGCAGTGGACCACCTCTGCCGAGTTGCTTCTGAGAAAGAAGAGCACCTCAATACACTTCAGCCTGTTGCTTTTCAACACTGGCCTGTGGTGACAACGACACCAACAGGCGACAGTGTGAAACTGCACACAACACAGCCAATGCTGGAACAGAGGCTAATTTAGTCACAGATTAAATCTGAACTATATACAGAACAGATAACCCACTAAATTTACATATAAGCGCCTGATCAACAGGAGCAGGACGCTACATTTAAATAAAGTTTTTCAATACAAATGAATGAAGGCGGAGAAAACTCTGCAAGGTACATCCTGAGATCATTACACATTTCAGTTTACAGCATCATTAGTGTCAGCATCATGTTTGTTACGATTACAGAGGTTGTTATATACCATTAAGCTATACAGCCATGCATAAAGATCTTTGAAAGAGGTGATACTGAAAGTAAGACAGTAGTTGGGGATTAGATCTAACAATGGTTGATGGAGTATCTGGTATCATTACTGGGATAATTGAACTGTGAGTGTAATGACGTGTACACACGAGCGGAATTTCCAACAGAAAGTGTCCGACAGGAGCTTTTCATCGTATATTCCAACCGTGTGTATGCCCCATCGGACTTATTTTTCGAAAATTCTGAAGGACCTAGAAATGGAACATGTTCTATATTTTTCCGATGGACCCAATTCCTATCGGGAAAACCGATCGTCTGTATGCTGTTCCGACGCACCAAAAACGACGCATGCTCTGAAGCAAGTACAAGACGGAAGCTATAGGCTACTGGCTATTGAACTTCCGCTTTCTAGTCTCGTCATACGTGTTGTACGTCACCGCGCTCTGGACGGTCGGAATTTGGTGTGACCGTGTGTATGCAAGACAGCCTGAGCGGAATTCCATCGGAACTCCGTCGGAAAAACCTTCAGAGTTTATTTCGACGGCAAAACCGGTCGTGTGTACGCGGCATAAGAAAGAAATACAGAAAGAAAGGAAAAAAAGAAAGAGGGTATATAAAAGGGAAAAAAAGAATGGGGGGGAATAAAAAAGAGAAAAAGAAGGGCAATGAGAGAGAAAAAAAGGGGGTGTTAAGGAAGAACGAATAAGGGGAAGGTGGGAAAAAGAGGAAGTCGGTAAGTGCCCATCCCCCACAGACCACTGCGCACTTGTAAAATCTCAGAGATCTAATGCCCGTTGATGTGGTTGGGAATAGGAGATCCACAGGTAACAAATCTCGAGGGAATTTTCATGGGTTTCAGAAGAAATGGCTGATGATTTTTCATTATTCATAGCCCCATTCAAGTTTTTTATTTCAAATGAAGTGCTGCATTAATATTTTTCTTTAAAAGGTATCATGCACACGTGTAGCGTAGCTTACCTTTTTATATACATTTTAATAACCTTTCTGCCTGTCATTGGTTGCCTAAATGCTGTACATTTCTACAATTTTATCATAATCCTAATTGGAAAATAAACTTTGTGAGTCTAGATGACAATCTACAATAATATGATTGCATAAATTGCATAAATCACAGTTAATACCTATATTTTTCCATTAAAATTGACTTAAAATGTGTGTAAGAGTTAATAACCCTGTCAGGTTATTTTTGTGAATGTCCCATTGGAGAGAATTTTCTTCACTTCCTGTGCCAGAAACATTCTGATGATCATTCTAAAATTCTGGATTTCCCCTCAATGTGAATCTCACAAGTTGGGGCACAGATAGCATTTAAAACTTACCAGAGGTTCTAACCCTTCCCTATCCTAAACTAAAAATAAAATGTTGCCTTTAATGCACTTTAGGTACCAATGCAGAATGAGAGCCTCTCATTTACTTACCTTGTATATGACTAAAGGCAAACCCTGTATTAAGAGTTACCTGCTCAAATTCATACAAGCAGTTGCATATTGCTAGGCACAGTGACAGCAGTAGAAAAAACACTGAATGATGAATTTCATGCCAGCTTTTTATTTCCACAATACAAAGATTTTAAGTGGTTGTAAAGGCACAAGGTTTTTTACCTCCATGCATTCTATGCATGAAGGTAAAAAACCTTCTGTGTGCTGCAGCCCCCCCAGCCCCCCCCAATACTTACCTGAGCCTCTTTTCAATCCATGAATGTCCACAAGAGCCTTGCCTCTCTGGGGACTTGCACTGATTGGCTTTTGGCACCAATGGCTCCCACTGCTGTCAATCACAGCCAGTGAGACAATCAGGAGACAGAAGGGGCGGGGCCAAGCCATGGCTGCTTGCTGTAGGGGGCACTCAGCAGGATGGAGGAGCCAGGAGGAGCGCTGGCGTGGGATCCAGGAAGAGGAGGATCTGGGCTGCTCTGTGCAAAATCACTGCACAGAGTAGGTAAGTATAACATGTTTGCTAATTTAAAAAATTTAAAAAAAATAGCTTTAATCATATCCCTTCTCAAAATGTTTTTTATATTTTTTGTCTGAATCATAATCTGCATTAACACATTGATGATAAATACTTTATGGTGCAAGACAGTGTGCAGACAGACATAACAGTGACTGAATTCTTTAATTCATTAAGGAGGAACTTCACTTGGGTCTGAAAAAATTACTGCAGCTGCTGACTTTTACAAAACAAATACCAGCCCAAAAAAGTCCAGTGCTGTCTTCCTACCACCTGAGGTCTTTAATGCTGTATTCAGTCCCACAAAACCATCTTGGATTCAGGTGCAAACTGTAACTTTATGATCAGTCACAGATGGCCTCCCACTGCACAAAAAATTCTAGATTATCCTAAAACCTCCTGAGTTGTTTGATGTAATCCCAAGAGGAGATGGTACGGGGTGGGTTTCACCCAGCAAAGACATCTTCACCAGGTGAAGAATAAAGGGAGCAAGTACCTGCTGAAAATTATACTTCCCTTCCTCCTAAAAAAAATATTTTTCCAAATGTATAAAAAGGTGGAGTTGGGGGGGGGGGGGGGTATTGCAACTACCAATTACTTTCATAATCAATTAGTTGGCCGATTATTGTTTTGATTAATTGGATAAAAACCAATGTGACATTTTATCTTTTATTAAAAATAATTTAACGATCAAGCGGAGTGTAATAGTTAAATCATGATCTTGATTCAACCCCCTCACAAACTCTATGCAGAATTTCCCGATTCATTCATGTAACAAGTGTAGAGATTTCTCTGCTCGCTCAGCTGTCAAAAGAAAAAAAAAGAAAAAACGGGCAGCCTACGAAGTTTTTCACAACATTTTCCACACTGGTAGAGAACATTGTAACTTTTCATTCTTAGATCAAAGGGATGAACTTCGGTCTGACATGAGGGAAGATTAACCACTTAAAGTCTAAACCTTTTTCTGACACTTGTTTCTTACAAAGTAAGATCAGTATTTGTTGCTAGAAAATTACTTGGAACCCCCAAACATTATATATATATATATATATATATATATATATATATATATATATATATATATATATATATATATATATATATATTTTTTTTTTTTTTAAACAGAGACCCTAGAGAATAAAATAATGGTTGTCGCAGCGGTCTTTCAAACGCAATTTTATATGAAAAAATACACTTCAGTGAATTAAAAAAAAACGAAACAGTAAAGTTAGCCCCGATATATATATATATATATATTGTGCAATGTGAAAGGTGATGTTACCCAGCGAGAATCGTGATCTTTATTCTAAGCAAAAAAAAATGTGATTCTCATTTTAACCAGCTCTACTATACCAGCTCTACTATACCAGCTCTACTATATAATTATATAATAATTATATATATAATTATTATATAATATAATAAGATTGTACTCTCACTACTGGGGGATCAACATACATTTTAACTTTTCCCACTCTAACTTCCCCAAACTAGAATCATCAGAGAAGCATCCACTTTATAATCTTTTTTTAATTAGAGTGTAAACAGAAAAAAAATGCAATATATTTCCATGACTTAGATTTCCAGGGTATGGTATAGGAGGCATGTTTGTGAGACTTGGGTTCCTAAACTCTCCCAGGAACCTACAAAAACTCTGAGGCTGGATTCACACCAGTCCGGTGCGAAATCCAGCTCCGTTTTCTCTGTGAAGAAAAAAAACAGCTGTTCTGCGGCAGGGATGAGCTCCGACGTGTTTCGCATGCTGCACGTGTCGAGCCCGCCAGGAAGTCGGCACTGCACAGCGCTAATCGCAAGCAGTGAGACATTTTCCGATGTGTGGCTGCAGAGATCGGGAAATGTCTCACTGCCTGTGATTAGCGCAGCGCATTGCCGACTTCCTGGCGGGCTCGGCACGTGCAGCATGTGAACACGCCGGAGCTCATCCTTATTCAGCGGTTCCTGTCCATTGTAGGTGAGGATCAGCTGAGCAGGGAGAGGGGGGAGGTGTAGTGAGAAGGGGGAGAGAATGCCTGTTCACAACGGAATGTATCTGCGAATCAGATGCGTTCCCATAGAAGAATATGTGCCTTCAATTTGCACCGTACTGCCTAGAAAATGCACACTTTTTTGGGCAATGCGGAGTGCGAATGCAACGCACATATGTGAACCAGATGCATTGAAACTAATAGATTTTTAAAATGTTATGCGAATTGGATGCGGTGTAAACCACATCCAATTCGCATAGGTGTGAACCGGGCCTTAGTGGTACCAACCTCATCTTACCATACAGGGCAGTCAGAAAGAGAAACACACAGACCGTGCCCCTTAAAATCAATACCAGACTTTAACCACTTGCCACCCAGGCCAATTCTGACATTTCTCTCCTACATGTAAAAATCATAATTTTTTGCTAAAAAATGACATAGAACCCCCAAACATTATATATGTTTTTTAGCAAAGACCCTTGAGAAAACAATGGCGGTCATTTTCATCTTGCACGGTATTTGCGCAGCAAATTTTTCGAGTGCATTTTTTTTTTTTTAAAAAAACAGTTTTGTGCTTTAAAAAAAAAAAAAAACAGTAAAGGTAGCCCAATTTTTTTACATAATGTGAAAGATGAAGTTAGTTACGTAGAGTAATTAGATTCCTAACATGTCATGCTTCAACATTGCACACGCTCGTGGAATGGCGCCAAACTTCGGTACTTAAAAATCCCCAAAGGTGACATTTTAAAAATGTTTACTGGTTACATGTTTTGAGTTACAAAGGAGGACTAGGGCTAGAATTATTTCTCTCACTCCAGCGTTCGTGGCGATACCTCATGTGTATTGAACACCGTTTTCATATGTGGGCGGGAATAACGTATGTGTTCTCTTCTGAGTGCGAGCACACGGGGACAGGGGTGCTTTAAATTTATTCATTTTTATATTGTTAATTTATTGTTAATTTTACTTTTTTTATCATTAAAAAAAAAAATCTTTTGATCACTATTATTCCTATTACAAGGAATGTAAACATCCCTTGTAATAGGAATATGGCATGATCAAGCAGTGGAACACACGCTATGATCATTCCTATGGTGTAGGGAATCTCTGATGCCTGTAGCTGCAGGAATCATTCAGATATCACGGCTCAAAGTCAAGGACGTCATATGACGGCCGGTGGGTGGGATTTAAAAAAAATTAAAAATAACAAACATATTATACTTACCTCCTCTGGGCACAGAGAAGCCTGGATCCTCCCCTTCTCGGGTCCCACTTTGCTGCTCCTGGCCCCTCCCTCCTATCTAGTACCCCCTCAGCCAGCAGCTTGCTATGGGGGCACCCAAGCCGAGTCAGAGCTTCATGTATTCATTCAGACACGGAGCCCCGACCTAGCCCGTCCCCTTTCTCCACTGATTGGTTGACTGACTTTGATTGAGAGCTGCGGGAGCCAATGGCGCTGCTGCTGTGTCTCAGCCAATCAGGAAGAGTGACGCGATGGCTTAGACATTCGTGGACATCACTGGAGAGTGAAGGGGCTCAGGTAGATAATTAAGGGGGTGCTGGGGAGGCTGCTACACACAGAAGGTTTTTTATCTTAATGCATAGAATGCATTCTGCCTTTACAACTTCTTTAAGGGTTAAGAAAAAAATTTGGGGGGGAACCGCACACTGTTTTCTTTTTTGCATGGGATCCCATTTTAAATTTATACCAGACCTAAAGGGCCTAGCCTTAACTGCTTGAATCACTACTGCCGCTTTAAACCAGCACTGGGATAGCAGCTCATTGTCCCAGTGCCATTTTAAAATGGCGTCAAGGATAAGTGGCTCCCAGCGGGGGCAAGCACCGGAACCATCTGCTGCCTGTGACAGCCAGCATGCAATGCTATGGCCAGAAGCTGAAACGATCAGCTCCTAGGCTTCGGATGTTTTTAGAGAATGCTCCAAAGGAGCGCTTTGTGAAAGAGAAAGTAAACACAAAACTTCTGTGCTGTGTGTACACTGTGAGTGGGATACCAGACAGGAGTGACGGGGCTGCTGCTGTTGCTTCTCAGTCGGGTTGACAATCCTGCTATAGCTCCAAGGTCGGTCGGTTGCAGACATCCCACCAGAGAGGGACCCCGGGGTGCATCTCCAGGCGCATTCCTGAAGGCGTGAGGCATTGTGGTTGTAAGGTAGCCAGTTGGGCATCCTGAAGAGCCTGCCTACCAGGACATCTCCTTTGGGCCTTGGTTGCAGGATTGGTGAGAGACACTGCATGCAGACACCTTTGCTTTACCCATTTCATCAAGCCATGTAAGGGGACCCCTTCAGTTGTTTCATCCTGCTAAAAGGATTACCCTGAACACATTTAAAGAGCTAGTTGAAGATATCAGTTATCTCCACTGTGAGGACTTCCAAGTTTCTTCTTCATTTAGCAGTGACTCAGTGACCACTCACATACTCATTAAGGAGCAACTCTACCTTTGAGCCCAAAGTTGATAGTTCATACCGTTGCCTGTTGTATCACACATTTACCTTCTAGGCTTCTGATCTATTATTGTGTCTGCAGTAAGACTGTTTGCTAGGTGTGCCAGATGGGCGGGGACTGTTCTTGGGGTTGAGAGGCAGAACCTAATATATTCAATCGGCTCCTTCGGGGCTGGTGCTACATAAACACACAAACATGTTTTACCTTGCATTTCGATTTTAAAGTAAGTGGGTTTTACAAGGTGAGAGTTCACTTATTCGTTAATAACTCCAGAGGACACATTGTTGCGATATAATATTTTAATTATCATTTATTTATTTATAATAATTTCCTACACAGTGCTTGGTGTTTTGAAAAACAGCTAGTACCATGCTTGCATTTTTCGACTGCCACAGTGATTTTCTGTAAGCTTTTTATATGCATTATGTTTGCATGTATCTTGTTTAAACTGGGCTGGCTTCAGGTTTGTGAGGCCCATTCTGTGTAAATTTCATTTCTGGTAAGGACTATGTTATTGGGTTTCTTATAGTTTTGTTCTTTGCCTGAAGGTTTTGGGCTGAAGATTGAACACCATTTCATATCTATTCAGTGTGTTGTTGATGACCATTTTCCCTCTTAGCACATCACTACATATTTGTCAGACGGTTAGGAGAAATGAGTTCTGGTTATTCAGGGCGATGGAATAAGTGAACTGTGTTTGAAGACAACTAAGATTGCACAAACTGCATTCATATGAGCAAAAGATGTACAAAGATGAACAGGTTATGCCAACAAACAACACAATAGTGTAATATTAGCAGACAATGGGGTTTATTTTCTAAAGGAAAGTATACTATGCACTGCAAGTGCACTTGCTCCAGAGCTTAGTAAATGAGGTAAAGCTTCACTTTAAAAATCAGGGGAAAATCGTGGGTGCGTTTTATACGCCAATCCCCGCCGATCTCCACTGATTGTGAGTGAAGCGGAGCGATCACGCCGAAATACACATAGCCGAGCGTACTCGGCTCTGCGGCGCTCGCTCTGCTCCACCGAGTCCCTGCGATCTCGGCGGTGCCATATTTAAATCTGGACAAGGCTGCAATGGACACTGGGGGCAAGGCTGCACTGACAAGGCTGCAATGGACACAGGGGCAAGGCTGCACTGGGGCAAGGCTGCACTGGACACTGGGGAAGGCTGCACTGACAAGGCTGCAATGAAAAGGCTGCACTGGAGCAAAGCTGCACTGGGGCAGGGCTGCACTGGACACTGGGGAAGGCTGCACTGACAAGGCTGCACTGACAAGGTTGCAATGAAAAGGCTGCACTGGGGCAAGGCTGCACTGACAAGGCTGCAATGACAAGGCTGCAAGGCTGCACTGGGGCAAGGCTGTACTCGGGCAAGGCTGCACTGACAAGGCTGCAATGACACTGACAAGGCTGCAGATGGGCACTGATAAGGCTGCATTGATGGGCATTTAAATGTAAGTTTTTTTTCCTTAAACTTCCCTCCTAAAAGCTTTTTCCTTAAAATTCCCTCCTAAACTTGGGGTGCGTGTTATACGCCGGCGCGTGTTATATGCCGATTAATACAGTAATCACTTGCAGAGAAAATAAAATAATAAAAAACAGCATTTTTTCCCACATGATTGGATGATAGAAACCAGCAGAGCTTCCCCTCATTTCACAGCTTCCCCTCAGATCTAGAGCAAATGCACTTAAAGTGCACTTACGATGCACAGTATATTTGCCTTTAGTAAATCAACCTCATAGTCAGCTAGAGCAGTGAGATACATTTGCTTTTATCTATTTAAATAACTTTTAAAATAAAAGATGTACACTTTTCGGTCTACTTATTTTACTAATAATATTAATGTAATTACTAATGTAACTGTGTGTAAGAACATGTTTTCAGATTTACAATTTTGCCCTTGTTATTGTAGGTGTAGAAATTTTGAAATAAAAATTCTTAATGCCTAAGACCCCTTTCACACCAAGCCGCCCCGGGAGTCAGCGGTAAAGTGGTGCTATTTTTAGCGCCGCTTTACCATAGTTTTAGCGGTGCTGTTTGGCCGCTAGCGGGGTGATTTTAACCCCCCGCTAGCGTCCGAAAAGGGGTTAAATCTGCCCGCAAAACGCAGCCGGAGAGGCGTTTTGACGGCAGTATCACAGCGCTGCCCCATTGATTTCAATAGGGAGCAGCGTTGGAGGAGCAGTGAGTTCACCGCTCCTTCACCGCTCCAAGCTGCTGGCAGGACTTTTTCTGATGCCCTGCCAGCGCACCGCTCCAGTGTGAAAGCCCTCAGGCTTTCACACTGGAGTGCACGGAGCAGCTGTTTTTGGGCGGTTTGCAGGCGCTATTTTTAACGCTATAGCGCCTTCAAAACGCCACCAGTGTGAAAGGGGTCTAAGGGCCTGTTCACAACAATATTCAGATGCATTTTTCCAATGTATTTCCAACGCATAAACAGTACAATGCTAAATTTTTAATTGAGACTAGTTCACATCATTGTGTTACAGTGCACTGATAAAAGTACTGCAGGTTGCATTTTTATGCAATGTACATAAATGCACAAACATGCAACTCAACTCTTGGAAAAAAAAGAAAGTGAAAAAATGCAAAACAGTGCATAAAAAATGCAGTGTTTTTAGAAAATCTATACAGACTATAGCCAGCACATTGATTGAGCAGGAAAAATCTGACGGGGCAGTTGTACAGAAGTCAATTGTTATGCCGCGTACACACGGTCGGACTTTTCATCTACAAAAGTCCAACGGACGCCGATGGACTAAAGCTGGCTGGTAATCCGATCGTGTGTGGGCTTCTCCGGACTTTCAGCAGACTTTTTCAGCCTCAAATCCGACGGACTTTAGATTTGAAACATGCTTCAAATCTTTACGTCGTAACTACGACGGACCCCGAAATCCGCTCGTCTGTGTGCTAGTCCGACGGACAAAAACCCATGCTAGGGCAGCTATTGGCTACTGGCTATGAACTTCCTTATTTTAGTCCGGTGTACGTCATCACGTACGAATCCGTCGGACTTTTGTGTGGTCGTGTGTAGGCAAGTCCGTTCGTTAGAAAGTCTGCTGCAAGTCCGCCGAAAGTCCGCAGGAAGTCTGTCGGACAGGCTGTCGGACTTTTGTAGACGAAAAGTCCGACCGTGTGTACGCGGCATAAGTGTTCCGGCCAGTGCATCAACTCATTTGATTACTCATTTGCTTGTTTATCTCAGGAGAAAACTGCAATCCACAGATTACAAATCTCAGTATTTGAAAATACAGTGTTTGGAGATAAAGAAAAAAAAAAAGTGTGTTCAAGAATAGTGAAGATGGGTGTTAACACAGTTTTTATTTTTTCATTCAATGAGCCAGTTGAACAAAAACACCTGACAGATCCCTGTATCAACACAACGGATATGACAGAGAAGACTCCCACCCACCGAATACAATGATCAACACTTGCAGCCATAGGACTGCAAGCGCTGATCAAATGCTGGTTTTCCAGGAAGACCGTTCAACAGAAGCTAGTCATTGGACAAGGTTCTATTGAACAGTGAACAGAGAAGAGTACACACATACCAAAAGTCAGCTGGTTCCTGCTGAACCGGCCAACTTTCGGTACATGCGTACCCAGCTTTAGAGATACAAAGAGCCAAAGACCTTTTCTTAATTCGTCTTATCTTAAATATCTTATTTTTAGGATATTTTCGGTTTTAACATGTATGTTTTAACATGTATGATCGCTATGGCTGAGTTTGCAAGTAGTAAGGGTATGGTAGACAGTGGGTAGATGGACTGCCAGAGAAAAATAAAATAATTTTGGACAGGCTTTCTAATCTAATTGATTATTCCTCCAAAGTGAGACTGTGCAGTAAGACATCGCTTCCTTGGCAACTGTTAACTCAATGCCTATGATTTGCTTAAAGCTGGCCACACACTAGTAGCATTTTGTTTGGAAATTTTAGCTTCCAAAATGTTTGTTAGATAATAGTTAGTGGGGGTCAAATCAATTATTGTTTTCGATTTTAATGACAAGAAAATTTGTAAGATCGGGATGGAAAAATGTTGAATGAACAAACTTCTAACGATGTTTGCGGTTTTGGTTTAGGAAATTCCATTCATTAAAAAAATCGAATGTTAAAAGCAAATGAAAGCTTGAAGTACTTTTGAATAACATTCGTCAAGTGTCTGTTGGCATCATCAAATGTACTGATGAGTTTTCTCCGCATGAACATTCAGTCAAAAATCTACCGCTGTACGGCCAGCCTTAGAATAAAAATCCTGACTCTTATCTCTTTATTAACAAGCTATGTCTAATTAAAACCGAGGATCTAACATGCTTTATCTGCCTTACCCAACACTTATTACTAGAGATTATAAGGCAGTTAAGAGAGATTAGCTACTGTATAAAGTATAATCACAGTACATGTGCCAGTGCTTATATGTAACTGCAGTAGTCATTTGTCTTTGTTTTTCTTTGTTACTTTGATCTTAAAAATGATGAACGCTCCCGAATCTGCCTATTAGGGAGAAATAACAGATGAGAAGATTGCACTGAGGGAAAATCTCCCGGTAGGAAGAGTGCTCAGAGCCTCTACTGTGCCTTGCTCTAAAGACAGCCAAGTCTTTGGGGCATTCTTCTGACATTTAGCTGTGTGTTTTTTCTCTCTGCATTGTGGGAATAGCTGGAATGTAAACAGGTGTTTGACTTTAGATGGACAAAAGGCATATAATGTGGCTTATGGTTATGTTACAGGATTTCTGACAATATCAGGTATCATTTATCAAAATATTTAAAAGAGGAACTGTGCGTCTTATCAATCGGTAACCATTCAGGTTCTTTATTTTACTCTCTTTCTGCAGTTAAAACAAAAATGACAGATGTGACCTAATGCCGCATACACACGGTCTGACTTTTCAGCTACAAAAGTCGGACAGCCCGTCCGACAGACTTTGGACAGACTTTTGGCGGACTTTCAACAGACTTTCTAACGACCAGACTTGCCTACACACGATCACACCAAAGTCTGACGGATTCGTACGTGATGACGTACGACCGGACTAAAATAAGGAAGTTGATAGCCAGTAGCCAATAGCTGACCTAGCGTGGGTTTTTGTCCGTCGGACTAGCATACAGACTAGCGGATTTCTGGGTCCGGCGGAGTTACGACGTAAAGATTTGGAGCATGTTCCAAATCTAAAGTCCGTCAGATTTGCGACTGAAAAAGTCCGCTGAAGGTCCGGTGATGCCCACACACGATCGGATTGTTCGCCGGATTTGGTCCGTCGGCGTCCGTCAGACCAGTCCGGTCGAAAAGTCCGACCGTGTGTACGCCCCATAACGCTTTTTTTTTTTTGGCAACAGAGACAGGTCTCCTTTTGTCTTTTTTTTTTTGTTTTTTTTGTTTTTTGTTTTTTTATATAGTTTTAAAGTCACCTTCACGGTTGAGTGTTTTGAAGCTTGAAGCTCATAAAAACTCAATATCCAAAATTCTGCAGTTTTTCAATTATGCCCATATACACCTAAGTGTTCTTGAAGCTTGAAGTTGGAAAAGGTACACAAGCATCTTTTGAGCTTCAAGTTTCAAATGTTTTGGCCCCAACAGATTTCAGTGGAAACGCCTTAAAAAGGTGAAAATTCACATATTGCTTTTTTTTCCCTAATACCTTGCTTTCTGGTGGCTTAAAATAATTAAAAAAAACACTCAAGCCTTCCCCCTCTCTACCCTAAGCATTGTTTGTTTTTGCTAGAGCTGGGCTACAATATATGCAGATAGGTTTACGTATTCCTCTTCGATTTCCTTCCCTCCACACTTGCTGTCTGAGACAATTGCATTACATTTCTCCTCCTGAGACTTATTATATTGATATGTCAATGCACTACTACAACAGTTAGCCACTCAGAAGAAGACACTGATGCTTTAATAGAGATGAGTTATGTGTATATGGGGCATAAGCTAGACAAGAGTTGTTATTGCAGGTCAGGTCTTGGCTTTAAAGTAAGGATGCACCAATACCATTTTTTGTACGAGTACCAATACTTTTTTTTTGTAGTACTCGCCGATACCAATTACCGATACCTACCGCAACTGTTTTGTTTACACTTCAGCTGTCAGCAATGGTACAAAGCATTGAAAAGTTATTTACAAATGGAACCATTTTTGTTTTGTTTTTTTACATTTTGCACTTTTTTTAATCTGAAAGGTGTAAATATATGTTAAAGATGTAAAAATATTAACGAACAAAGCAAACAAAAAAAAGTTTTAATTATTAACAGTTTAAAAAATAGAAGTGAAAAAAAAAATCAGCAGGAAATAAATAATTAAATGGATGAGGTGGTTTTAAACAGACTTGTCTGCAGATTGAAGTTTATCCCTTTGATCTGTAGATGAAGAAACAGAGAAGATACAAAAAGATAAACATTGCCTGGCTGCTTTTGTTTTTGACAGCTCCAATTGCTGGATTTCTTTTACACTTCAGCTGTCAACAGGGGAACCTCACTGACAGCTGAATGAGTAATCAGATGTTAAGGACGTGGCGGCCTCGATTCAAAACAACTGATAATTGCCGGCTTTTTTTTTTTTTTTAACATTTCAGCTGTCAGCAGGGGAATCTGTCTGACAGCTGAAAGAACGGAGCCTGAAAGTATCAGTTTCAGGTATCGGTGCATTTGCACAAGTATCGATATTCATGCAAATGCTTAGTATCGGCACTG
Organism: Aquarana catesbeiana; assembly: GCF_042186555.1. NCBI lineage: Eukaryota > Metazoa > Chordata > Amphibia > Anura > Ranidae > Aquarana > Aquarana catesbeiana. Next base: position 252,341,274 of record NC_133327.1, on the reverse strand, counting down.
ATACCGGTATTGGTGCAATCCTACTTTAACCTCCCTGACGGTTTTCCTGAGTGTGGCTCGGGGTTAAATTTCAGCACCATTAGCGGTAACCCCAAGCCTGGTGCGGTATACTTACCTTGTCCCCAGGATCCTGCGCTGTGTCTGTGTCCCCCCGCTGTGTCTGTGGGCTCTGTCCTCCGCCCGAAGCCTCTCTGTGCTGGGCTCCGTTCCCTGCGAGTGTCACGACGCACGGAGGCGGAGCCCGGCGGCAAATTCAAAAAAGTGAAAAATCATAATACATACAGTACACTGTAATCTTACAGATTACATTACTGTATAAAATTATGTCACATCCCTTTTGTCCCCAGTGCTTTGTCCAGTGCCCTGCATGCAGTTTTATATGATATATACTGTTCTTTCTGCCTGGAAACTTGAGATTGTCCATAGCAACCAAAAAGTGTCCCTTTACGTCAAAAGTGGTTTCAGACCAGCTACAAAACAGCGATAGTAAATTAGAACACTTGCAAAATTGAGCGATAGTGAATTGTGGGGAAATTAATTTTATTATATTATTATTTTTATAACTATTTATTTATTATATTATAATTTATGATTTTGTGTTTCAAACTTCATCATACCCGGGATATCTACTAGACTCTTGGTGGACAGATTTAAGTGTGTTATTGCTAAGAATTACAGGCCTACAACATAAAACGCCAAATTTATATGCAAAATAATTGTACCGCTTTGAGACGCAAAAATCTGACATAATCATACCAACTGGGAGGTTAAAGTAGAAGTATAGGCAAAACTTTCTTTTTAATTTCGGCTAGAGTTAGGGCTTATAACCCCTGTTAGATTTTTTTTTCACCATCTGTGTCCCATTGCGGAGATTTTCATTCACTTCCTGTCTCATAGCCAAACAGGAAGTGAGAAGAAAAACCTGCAAATTAAGGGAATCCCTTGGGGACCCCCAGGTCACCAGCACTAGTATCCCCTTATAATTTTTCTGGGGACAACCCAAAATTTGGGATTTTCTTTACTTTCACTTAAAATGATAATGGGAAACAGAACAAATGAAGAAGTTGAATCTCCCTAATGGGGGCACAGACACCAATAAAAACTGACAGGTGTTCTAATCCCTCTCCACTCTATCCAAAACTAAAAAAAGTTTTGCCTTTAGTTATACAGTAGAACCTTGGATTACGAGCATAATCCGTTCCAGGACAATGCTTGTAATATAAAGCACTAGCATATCAAAGCGTGTTTCCCCATAGAAATCAATGGAAACTAAGATAATTCATTCCGCATTGACTTCTATTGCATGCAATACCGCATGTGGCCAGAGGTGGGGGGCGCCGGAAAGCCTCGGAAATACTCGGGGACAGCTCAGTTGAACTCGGAAACTCAGGAACGGAGCTTGAATTCTGCTCGTTTTGCGAGACAACACTAGCAAACCGAGTCAGGATTTTTTTTTTAAAGTTGCCCGTCTTTCAAAATGCTCATTAACCATGTTACTTGTTAACCAAGGTTTCACTGTACTTTAATGACAACAGATAGATGAGAGATAAGTCAGCTGTCAGATGGAGTCATCAGAAACAGGATGGTAGACCTGGTGTCCACATAATAGTACATGAATGGTGGAAAACAGGTTACCCAAGTTTCAGATTTATCATATATTGGTCTGAGTTTCCGAAGTTCCAAAATGTATCAGCAGAAAATTTCCATATGCGTCAACAAAGAAATTATATATTTATTGGCCAACCCATGAGGAGGCAAAGTTGTTTTGTCAGTCTAAAGAAAAGTGATACATCCCCTTTATTATTATTACTTTAGTATTCTAAGATATTCTCGCTGAAAAAAATAAAAATAAACTGATTTATAAAAACTGGAGAAAATGTGGTGCTTTTTTCATTGCTGCTTATAACATTTTGATAAATGTTCCTATGGCCAGCTGCTCCATTTTTGCTCCCAAACATTTTTTCCTTAAGCAAGCCTTAGCTAATTATACTTGTTTATTAAAAAAAAATATTTTTTTTATTATTTCAATTAATTATTTATTACAAAAAGACTTATTTTTAAAAATACACCAAACCAGGCATAGTTAAGATATTTGTATGAACTGCTGAAAAGGGCTTAGGTGTCCACTATGACCCTTGATTTACCTCGGTAAATTATAGAGTGTGTTAAGGCTCTGGTGAAATAATCTGTGTGAAGTGGAGAAGACTGATGAACAAGTTTAAACACGCCACACTGCCTTCAGAGCCATTTCAAAAATAGATCCATGTACTGCTATACTGTACTATGAAGGAGAAGAAAATAATCCCTTATCTCACAGGTACTTGATCTACTGTGAAAATCACAACTTATTTTTAACTTGTGTCCTACAGTAAAAGGCTGCAGGCAGACAGGAAGCCATCCAATTAACAAGGAAACCCAAACACAAAAAAGAATGCAGAGAAACTTGCAGACACAACCAGTACACAACAAACCCTACATTCATAAGAATAGCTTACACAAGATTTGGATTGATATAAAGTTTTAGCAAAAATATCTTTGTAAACAAATCTCCCCACGCACCCACAGTGGCACCTGCCCTAGCATTATCCCATATTAGTATCAGTACTTACAGTATTTGGGATGAATTCACTAAAACAAAGGTGCAAATAATTGCATGTGATAACAAAATGCTCCACTTTATATCTGATTCAGGAAAGTTTTTAAAATGCCCCAAGTCAAGATAATGTTTTTGGAGGATTATTGCTGACCTTTCCTTGGGGCAGCTGTACAATTTGTCAGGAGCCATGACAAGCAGGAATATCTGGGCATTACCTACCAAATTGAAGCAGTATTAAAAGAGAAGTTCTGGGTTATTTGTTTTTTTTTTCAAAATCATACCTAGGTGGATGCAGCATCAGTCTGATGTTGCATCTGTCCCCCCCTGGCTCTAAAGCCCCCATACACACTAATAGATTTTCTGCAGATTTATGTCTTCAGATTTACCAAAACCATATAATATGAGGTCAAACCTTAAGTGTTTCAATTTGTATGCAATCAGACAGGCCCTTGCACTACATGGTTTTGGTAAATCTGCAGACAAAAATCTGCAGAAAATCTAATAGTGTGTATGGGGTCTTAGACTAAGAACCGAGTGATCAAAGATTGCTCGGTTCTCAGAGCTCCATGAGCAGAGAGCCAGTGACTGGAGCGCTGTGCTGTGAAGGGGACGGGAGCGGCTGGCTCAGGCTCTCAGCAAATGGCTGAGAGCCTGAGCTGGTCCAGGCATGTGGGCAGATTCTGACTTTAGTTTCGCAACCTTGCCCCATCCTGGACTGGCTCTGGAACGTCAGCCGACAGCGGGCTTCAGCCTGCTGTCTGCTGACAACAGGTCACAGGACTGCAGAACGAACTTAACTCCTGTGATCCACAGGAGAAGTACAGCCAAACGAGCTTTGGCTGTACTTCTCCATTAAACCCAAAAGCAAACATTATATTTCAGCTTACCAATTCTTAGATGTGATCGCTGCATTCATTTTCTTTCATTTTAATCTCTCTGCCTTTTATTTTCACCTACCAGTAAGTCTGTTGTTTTTCAAAAGAACAAGCTGTCCTGCAGATTTAGCAATTAATTGAAACAAACCATTTACCACTGACAGGGGTGCATACAATGATTGGCCTTTTATTTAACCTTTATCGCAAAATGAAAAAAAAACTGTTGCTGTAACTGCTTATAAAGTGTTAGCTGAAGTTTGACTTCATTGTGTTAGTGTATCTAAATCTGCTAATACATCTAACACTTAGGGCTGGGGAAAAAAATCGATTTGAATCTTGAATCAAGTTGAGAGGTCAAATTCAAATTTTCAGCAAATCAATTTTTTAGTTTTTTTTTTATTCCACCAGGAGCGGCGCTGAAACCCCCCTGGTCCTGAGGAGCTGCAGGCAGGAATTTTTAGGCGAGGCCGCAGCTTCGGCCTAGTCCACGAGGCCGGACGCAACAGACTAGGCTGAAGCCGCGGCCTCGCCTAAAAACTCCTGCCCGCAGCTCCTCAGGACCGGCGAGGTGTCCATCAAAAAATAAAAAACTCGAAATCGGGAATCAAGTTTTTTTTTTAAAAATCGCAGATTTTTTTTTTTTTTGAGAAAATCGTCCAGCTCTATTAACACTCCCCTACCCCCAGACTCATCCAGAGTGGGGGCACTCCAATACAGGTTTGTTACTGGCCAGATTCACCAGGTGAAAACAGAGGGAAAAAGCCTAAAGAAAAAGAAAACAAATGCAGCCACCACATCTAAGGATTGATATTCTATGTGTTACATAGTTAGTCTGTGTATATATATATATATATATATATATATATATATATACACACACAGTGGGGACGGAAAGTATTCAGACCCCCTTAAATGTTTCACTCTTTGTTATATTGCAGCCATTTGCTAAAATCATTTTAGTTTATTCCGACAGCAAAACCGGTCGTGTGTACGCTGCATAAGGGATCATTAAAATCTTGTATAAGCTTTAACATGTAAATTTCACAAGTCATTCTCAGTCTTTTTAAATCTACAGCTATTGTTTAAAAAAAGAGCTGGTGATCTTGCCAGGTCCCTGTTCAGGCACTTCCTGCTATAGGGTGACGCACTCTATACCTGCCTCTGAATTGTGCTTCTGCATTGTACTGACGTATTGGCCCCTAATGGATGCTATAATTGGCCTTTTTAACAAACACTACACTGGCATGCTACAATATTGTCACCATCATCACTCGCTATGAGCCAAAAGACATGCAGCCATTACTGGAGTACACTAGACAGGAAGTAACTACAAAAGGCTGCAGGAAACCAGCAGCACTGAGATGCAATAAATGAAAAAAAGTAGAAAAGAAGGATTTTAATAAAATAAAATAAAAAGTAATTGTTTATTGTACATGTCATTTATATCAGGGTTACATCTATTCTTCCACAATCCCATCATCCCATTAATAGGGTCTGTATGCCCAGGGAGGATGGAAAGGAGTGACCCACTGATTGGCTGCCACAGTGGTCATAAGATTGTGAGCCAGCTTCGCCATCTCCCAAACATTAGTACAGGCCGAGAGCTGTCTTTGATAGCTTGGTTACTGTGCTGGGAGTGTGCAATGAGTGTGTTCTCAGCACAGACAGCTCTGCTGTCCTTGGATACATATGTAAGGCATGCTGGCAATAAAGCCCACACACATGGGTATTATCCAATAGACATATGGGTGACATTGGCTGACAGAGGCTAAGCACAATATTGTAAAATGAAATACAATTTAGAACACAGATCTCCTAAAGTAAAAATAATTTTATTTAAAAATTTTATTGAAAATAACCATTACATTTTGCAAAAAATAAAATATACTTGTTCATGCTGCATAACCCAACTTGTTGAGCTTAAACTACATCAACCATAACATCCCCCAAAAAAAAAAAAAAAAAAAAAAAAAAAATTATATATATATATATATATATATATATATATATATATATATATATACTGTATATATATATATATATATATATTTTTTTTTTTTTTTCCTATTTTGAAATGGCAGCCAGGGTCTGTCACCAGGCTAAGGAGCTCAGACAATCAGTTCTTGACTTTGGATTCTGCTACCCAGCGCTCCATAGGAGTGCTCTGCAGCATGCAACACAATGCTTGCTGCAGAGCCAAGGCAACAAAGGAGTGACTCAAGAAGAAGCACATTAAGGTCACGGAGTGACCTAGCCAGTCTCCAGACCTTAATCCTATAGAAAATTTATGGAGGGAGATGAAACTTTGAGGTGGTTCTACAAATCATGGACTCAGGGGGGCTGAATACAAATGCACACCACACTTTTCACATATTTATTTAGAAAAAATTTTTGAAAACCATTTTATCATTTTCCCACCACTTCACAATTATGTGCCACTTTGTGTTGGTCTATCACATAAAATCCCAATAAAATACATTTACATTTTTGTTTATAACATGACAAAATGTGGAAAATTTCAAGGGGTATGAATACTTTTTCAAGACACTGTATCACAAAAAATGCAAAACCCAGTGGTGATCAAATACCACCACAAGAAAGCTCTTTTTTTGTGCCAAAATATGATATAAATTTTGTTTGTGTATGTTGTTGCATGACCACGTAATTGCCAGTTAAACTAGCACATTGCTGAATAGCAAAAAATGCTTTGGTCATAAAGGGACCTGAGGTGGTTAATAGGAGTAGGATAGAAATCATTTAAATACAATGTGGAGATGAATCTAATGATTTTACATTCCGTCCATAGATATCAAATGTGACATTGATGCTTGCTCACTTGTCCAAGCTGCTGGGATTGTCTGTGATATCAATATAATACAGAAATAGGTTTTGATATGCGTGATGTTCACCAGATTGTCTGATATCTCACCCTGATTGCCCCAATTCAAGTGATAACAAATCCAGAGCTGTCTTGTTCCAGATCTGCAATCAACCTTAGTTACAACAACATTTCCTGGACTTAAAATCTTAAGGACTTGCTCAAACAATGATGTTTATTTGTTCATAATTCATATTTCTTTGTATTACAATTTCCCCTCCTTGTTATCTATGTAATATTTGAAACTTTAAGACAGACCTGCAGTTATAACATATCCCAGACGAGGGCAGCAAAGCACTATTATTTTAATAGCATTTAACCAACTGCTTAGAAAAGTGATACATCAAAGCGTTTGCTGAATTAAAAAACATTATTGTGAGTTAATCAATTAGTGATCTTTGGGCTGGTTCACACCATGAATCGCACAGGAATGTTCTACGTTCCTGTGTAATTCACATGCATTCCGGGTGCAGTGCAATTTCAGCTTATTCATTTGAATGAGCTGAAATCGCACCGGATCGCACCAAAAGTATTGCAGGCACTATGTTAAAAACTGAACAGCAATCAGATCGCATGGTACTACTGTACTATGCCATCTGGTCCACTGCATGTGTGACCTGCATTTGGGGTTTCTTTAATATAAAGCATAACTAAAGGGCAAAGCCTTTTTTTTTTTTTTTCGTTTTGGATAAAGTGGAGAGGGATTAGAACACCTGGCAGCTTTTATTGCTGGCCCCATTAAGGCGATTCACCCCCTCTATTTGTCCTGTTTACCATTGAAAGTGAAAGTAACAGAAAATCCCACATTTTGGGTGGTCCCTAGAACAGTAGTGGAGGGGAAATCTTCCAGTGGGGACTCTGGTGACCTGGGGATCCCCAAGAGATTCCCTTAATTTTTACAGGGATTTCCTCACACTTCCTGAAGTAAAAGTGAAAAACGAATGCGCAAACCAAAATATCCCAAACCTTGAGGAGTGGCAGCCAACATTAGGAGTGTCCCCACAAAACAGAATAGTATATAGAAATAAATGTGGCGCTAACTCAAATAAAGTGCTATAATAAACAAAAATGATATAATCAATAGATCAGTCAAGTCCGTAATTATAGCCCAATCAGTGAAATATCAATTCAAAATACATATACGTGCAAAAAAGTGCATGTGCACAAAACAAGTAAATTCCTTTGTTCTATAATTCAAAAAAAAGTGCATGTGCAATCAAAAGATAAAAATGTTGCTAGTAGATGTGCAACAATCAAGTGGAAGAAAAACATAAATTCTTATAACGTGTATTCACACTTGCTTCCACCATCCGCAATCCACCAATAGTGTGCCCCAGCCTCTTCACCTCAAATGAAGACCCCAGCGGGTCTAGCAGCGCTTCTGCTTATACCTTTGCCTGGTCTGGTGCTCTAAGGAGAAGAGTGGAGTGGAAATCAACATTAACCGCTTCAGCCCCGGAAGATTTTACCCCCTTCCTGACCAGAGCACTTTTTGTGATTCGGCACTGTGTCGCTTTGACTGACAAATTGCGCGGTCGTGCAACATGGTACCCAAACAAAATTGACACGCTTTTTTTTCCACAAATAAAGCTTTCTTTTGGAGGTATTTGATTGCCTCTGCGGTTTCTTTTTTTTGCGCTATAAACAAAAAAAAGGCAGACAATTATGCAAAAAAAAAAAAAACATTTTTTACTTTCTGCTATAAAACATTCCCAATAAAAAAATGTAAAAATCGAATTTCTTCATCAATTTGGCCCAATATGTATTCTTCTACATATTTTTGGTAGAAAAAATCCCAATAAGTGTATGTTGATTGGTTTGTGCAAAAGTTATAGCGTCTACAAACTGTGGGATATTTTTCTTTCTTTTTTTTTTTACTAGTAATGGCGGTGATCAGCGACTATAGCGGGACTGCAATATTGTAGCGGACAAATCAGACACCTAACTGGCACTTTTGACACTTTTTGGGGACCAGTGACACCAATACAGTGATCAGTGCTAAAAAAATATGCACTGTCACTGTACTAATGACACTGACAGGGAAGGGGTTAACATCAGGGGTGATTGAAGGGTTAAATGTGTTCCCTGGGAGTGCAGCAAGTAACTGTGGGGAAGGTGCTTTGACTGGGGGAAGGGAGAGATCGTGTTCCTGCTTAAAAGAAACACAAGATCTCCATCTTCCCCTCTCACAGAATGGTAATCTGCCTTGATTACCTAGGCAGACTGCCGTTCTGCCTCTCTGGGGAATGATCGCGGGGTTCCAGCGAACATCACGTCCGTCGGACCCGCTGATTGGCTCCTGCTGTGTCCAATCACCATGGAAGCGGGTTGCAGGTGGTGCGTGTGCAAGCCGCAGACCTGGAACTAGAAATCATGTACAGGTACGTGATTTCGCCCAGGAGGGCTGCCCTGCCGCAGAATATATGTGTGGAGCGGTCTGGAAGAGGTTAATTAATGAGAAATAGATTGTCCACCATTGTTAAGCCTAGATATGCTAACTATTCACAACTGTTTGGAGAGAATATTTATGTGAATCAAGCATTGGATCCCATTTTTCAGTGATAACTACCTTTTCCAGCATGGAACCCTGCCAAACCTGCTTACCTACTAAAACTGTGTCAGGACTGAAATCCACTATCCCATTGTGGTTTTAAAAGTGCACCATTTATAACTCATAGTCTTACCGGTCCATAGATGTGGTGATAGTTTCCTTTTCTAATTACATTTTCTGGAAGTGAAGGAAAAAACCTGTTGATACTAAAATCTTATGTTGTAAAATACCTATGCACTAAACGGATGTTATTAAATATGCAGTTTAGGTTTGTAAATTTCTTACACCGTTACATCCAGCAATTGGTACACTGGAATTAGCACAGTGGCTAAGGGGTTAGCACTTCCACCTGCAACTCCAGTGTTAGTTCAAATCCCAACCAGAGCACTACCTGCCTGGAGTTTGCATGTTCTGCCTGTGTGGTTTCCTCTGGGTACTCTGGTTTTCTCCCACGCTCCAAAGGCATGCTGGTAGGTTAATTGGCTTCTGTCTAAATTGGCCCTAGTATGTGTATGTATGTGAGTTAGGGACCTTAGATTGTAAGCTCCTTGAGACTGGGTTCACACCTATGCGAATTGGATGCGGCTTTCCCTGCATCAAATTTGCATAACAGGAGAATGCTACCGTCTCTCTATGGAGCCAGTTCACATGTCTCCGGTGAGTCTTTGCCTTCGTTTCAGGGCAGAATTCAGGCAAAGATTCTGCCCTGATTTGTTCCTGAAACTGAGAACAGGGAAAGACAGCGTCCACGGCCGGTTTAGGTGTGAACCAAACCTGAGAGTAGGGGCTGATGTGAATGTACAATATATATATATATAAAGCGCTGTGTAAATTGACGGAGCTAAAAAAGTACCTGTAATACATGAAAAATTTATAAAATAAGTATTACCTGCCTTACCTGTGGAAACTGGAAATTGCTGTGTTAGGCACTGGTACTACAGTGATCTCCAAGAGCTTTCAGGTCCTGTGCTGAACAGTTGCCCTGCTGCTTAATGAACACAGAAGGTTGTTTCACTCAGTATAGGAGCCATTCAGAGAACAGTCTCATTGATTGCAAAGTGCTCTCTGGTTGGACAAGGTAGTGATTATGACTTGGTGGCCCCCCTCTCCACTGCCTTAAATCAGAGAAGGCTTTGCATTTAGACCCCTTTCACACTGGGACGCTTTGCAGGCGCTACAGCGCTAAAAATAGCACCTACAAAGCGCCCTGAAAGAGCCGCTGCTGTGTCTCCAGCGTGAAAGCCCCAAAGGCTTTCACACTGGAGTGGTACACTGGCAGGATGGTAAAAAAAAGTCCTGCTAGCAGCATCTTTGGAGCGGAGAAGGAGCGGTGTGGGATATGGGACCAGGAAGCTAGGGGAGATCAATGTAGTAGTGGTGTCAATTTATTGGTGGTCAGTGGGAAGAATGCCCCTTACTTTGGTGGCCAGTGGGAAGCATGCTCCTTACATTGGTGGTCAATTGGAAGAATGGCCCCATTAGGTTGGTTTCACATGAGCGGGTATGATCAGGTCGACCTGTCAGTTTTTCAGGCAGACCTGATCGAATCAGCCATTATTCTTTATGGAGTGGCAGATGTCAGTAGACATGTGTCCGCTGACACTTGCAGGCATCCAATCCAAAGCTGTCTGCCAAAAACAGACAGATGGGGAATTCATTCCCCCCATCTGTCCGGCAGATCGGATCGTTTGACAGTCGCATGGAAATGGATGGGTGGTCCGTTTACATCCGACTGCCCATAGAGAACAGTAGGGCTGTGTCTGTGTCCACTCTGCATAGCGGAGTGGACACAGACCTGTCATCTGCCTGCTCAGCGGGCAGATGCGGATTACAAAGTCTGCCCCTTGTGAAAGGCCCCTTACAGTGGTTGTCAGAAGGCCAACCTTACAGATAAGATCATTGTTGTCATGCCTGGAGACCTGCAGGAATTATGGAATTTATGGAAGGTAAATCAATCACAGAGAAGGGTGATGAGTGCATCTATGTTTGGTGGGATGGGTATTCCTAGGCAATCTGCATTTGTTTGACTAGCCACATGTGATGATGAACTTCCATTTAAAAAAAAAAACTGAAATCCAATAAATGAAACAGGTGGGCCTAGGACAGTGAAAAAGTGATAGTCTCACAGTATGCAATGAATTTAGAGTAAGCAATTTTAGTACAAGACTAGAGGTAAGGTTGGAGTTCAGCTTTAAGGACATCATGGCTCAGTTCACACAGGGGCAACCCGACTTACAGCGCGACTTTGCAAGGGGATTTGGAGGCAACTTCAGCGCGACTTCAGCGCAACTTACAACGCGACTTAAAGTTGCCTCCAGGACAGGCAACTTTGGCTGTGGCCAATCACAGAATAATCAGCTCTCTGGGTAAACTAATTTCTTTTCCTGTAAAGTCGCTTCAATATAGATGGAGATCCGACTTGGAGGCAACTTCCATTGAAATCTATGGGTACAAGTTGCCTAGAAGTCGCCTTGAAGTAGTACAGGAACCTTTTCTGAATTTGGAGCAACTTCAGTAGTGTAAATTAAGACAGCTCTCATTCACTTCAATGGAATTTCTTATGTCCCGCGACTTGGGGCAACTTGAGGTCTGACAAGTCGGATCCCAAGTTGCTGTAGTGTGAACCGGCACTTACACAACTGAAACAGTAGGCAGTCATAAAGACTCTTCACATTCATTTTTTTTTTCTTTTGTTCTGGATAGAGTAAGCAAGGGATGCAACCTTTATGAGTTTTTTTTTTTTTTACTGGGGGGATTCACCCTCTATATTTGTCCTGATGACCATCGTTACTGAAAAAGATCATAAATTCTAAATTTTGAGTTGTCCCTTAACAAGACAGAGGATAAATCTTCTAACAGGAATACCTGTTTTTGTTACATTACAGTACATTACACTACAAGCCAAGGAGACCATGGAGATCTTCCAGTAGAAGCCACCTGCCAGAGAACCAGATTACTTACTTTAAGACAGCAATACCAATAAGAAAACCGTATGGGCTCAGCACCATTTTTTCACTTTTCCCAACTATGGCTCTGCTCAGCCCTAGGCATGTGTCACAGTGCATGTGCATTATTGCGATTTTTACAACTTTTACTATTTTAGGGGCAGTCTGATCATTTAAATTGTCTGCCCAATGCACTAAAATCATGCCAAATAATTGCTTTGGCACTTTATTACCATGCATTCTAGTGCACTAAAATACATGTCCATTAGCAAGCAAGGTGGATTGTGGTGCACAAATGGGAACAGAGCCTAAGTGGGCATTTCATGTTTACACGACAGGAAGTAAAGAGAAATATTTCCAATGAGACACAGATGGCAAAAAAATCCCTAAACCTTCTCTATTTTATTATAATGAAAAAGTATGGCTTTAGATATTCTTTAAGGTTATTTGGGTGTTCTAGTCATTTGGCAGAGAGGGAGAAATAGCCATGCAGATAGATATGTGAATATCTGTAAACTGTATACCAAGATCTGGACTTTATTTTCCCTGGAAACAGCCACGTATTTGACTGATTTACCTGATTCTGCCCCTTGTAACATAACCTGCTGCTCCCTTTTACCTTGTCAGAAATATGCATACCACAGATGGGAGGCCATTGTTGTACAGTCCGAGAACAGTTACATAAATAGGGAAGGAATTAGGACTAATTGCAGCAATTAATCATAAAAAGCATTGTGCTGTGGGACAAATGTTACTGAGGCTGCATATTTGCAGGTGACAAATCTGTTCATAAAACAAGAGATCTCTGTGGCTAGCCAGGGGTAAAGTGTAAAATGCTGCTGTACAATATGTACAGTACAAGATCTTCCTCCACTGGGCTCAGCAGGAAATCACAGGGATATCATTCTGCTGAATAGCTTATTGTTTTCCTGAATTTGTTACATTATGTTCGAGTGTAACGTACACCCAGATGATAATTGCCAGGAATTAAATGAAATGTCAGCGTATCTTTATAAGCATTTTTAACACACGAAAGTTAGTCTGCCACAACCAATAACCTCTCTGCGAAGCCTCCAATGAAGCAGACATTCTTCTACACACACGATTAAGGGCTGGTTCATACCAGATGCAGTGGGTCTGCACTGGGAGGCTATTCCAATGCAGTCCAACTGCAAAATGCCTTGTCTCCTATGTGCCTGATTCGCATCACAGCAATACAGTGGGGTGAACCGGGCACATAGGAGACAAGGCATTTTGCACCACAGCGTTGCGGAGGTGTGTAAGCACGATGCGCTGACAAAAGTGCAGCACAGTGCCAGGGAATTCACTGCTACACAGCCAGAAAATAGAACTTTATGAGATGTCTGTGTGACATCCTAATAAAGTTTGTTTTAAAAAAAAAAGGAAAGGAAACAGTGCGATCCGCCAAGCTCAGCACTTCTTCAATGTGCTGAGCTCAGTTGGGTCACACCGCACACTTACCCTTATAGTAGTTTATAGAATTTAGCGTACTCCCATGGCTGTATTCATCAGATCCTTTTGATAATGGTGTTCTGCTGTATGATGGATTCCCCTTCATCAGAAAGTGGCCACCCCTTAGATTACACTCACGCAGGCGATTTAGGCCAGTGCGAATTGCAGCGACAGGGATCTTTCCTGCTGCGGCTGTGAACGTCTAGGTGCACCCGCCTGCCCCGTTCACTAGAATGACAGGTTGCTGCTCGATGCACATAATTTGCACTGGCCTAAATTGCCGGTGTGAATGTAGCCTAATAATTACAGTGCTTGTTTCATTAGTAGGGATGAGCCCAATGTTCAAGTCAAACGTAAGTTCGACTTGGGACTTGTCCCAAATCATCTACTGTCATTTTTAACATTTTGACACTTTTTTGGTGAATGAGTAGGGGTACAATGTACCCGATACCCATTCAATGTACCCGAGACCCCAAAGCATCCTCCCCATGTTGAGGGCATGTGGCCTGGTATGGACCAGAATTTGGGGGGTGCTCTCTCATCCCCCCTTTTCCTGCGGCCTGCCAGGTTGTGTGCTCGGATAAGGGTCTGGTATGGATTTGGGGGGGCCCTACGCTATTCTTTTTTTAATTTCGGCGCAGGGTTCCCCTTAAAATCCATACCAGACCTGAAGAGCCTGTTATGGATTTTGGGGGGACCCCTACGCCATTTTTAAAAAAACATTTACGCAGGGTTCCCCTTAATATCCATACCAGACCTGAAGGGCCTGGTATAGATTTTAGGGGGATCCCCACACACTTTTGTTTATTTTGGGAGGGGTTCCCCTTAATATTCATACCAGATCCAAAGGGCCTGTTAATGGACTGGGGGGGGGACCCATGCCGTTTTTTTCAATGATTTTTATCTGTATTGCTGGGATCTGACAATTCATTAGAGCCGTGAGCAGATTTAAATGACTTTTTTTCATGTCATGTCAAAAAACGGGAAAAATACGCTACTTTACAGGCATACTAAGGACACCCCCCAGGCATGATATTTAAAGGAATATTTCATTTTTATTGTTTCACTTTAGGCATTATTAAAATCACTGCTCCTGAAAAAACTGACATTTTTAAAACTTTTTTTTGCATTAATACATGTCCCCTGGGGCAGGACCCAGGTCCCCAAACACTTTTTATGGGAATAACTTGCATATAAGCCTTTAAAATGAGCACTTTTTATATTTGTGTCCCATAGACTTTAATGGTGTTCCCTTGTTTGTACAAATGTTTTGCCTGTTCACATGTTCTGGTGCGAACCGAACCGGGGGGGTGTTCGGCTCATCCCTATTCATTAGTAGTATCAGAAATCTATTATGGCTGACAACGCAATGTTTTATTTATTGTCACTATTAATACTTCTTTACTGAAATTATATTGAAATGATCAATGCTAACAGCAAGGTTGAGGCTTCCTACAATCGGTTTTGAGTGATGGGGAAAGTGATGGATTACCACACAGAAAGGCATGAATTAAGATTGCACTTTTCAGTGTAAAACAATTAGGGATAGAAGCTAGTACCTATTGTTAGCAATTATTTTCATGGTTCATACAATGTTGCTTTTCGGTCTTTTTTTTGTTTCAGAAATGATTGTAATCACAGACCAGTTTGAGGAACAAAAATTACCTCCACTGAGGCTTTTGACATCCTACATCATGTTCTCTCTTCTCTAAATGTCTATTGTATATGAAACCTATATGAGTTGATACTCATATAAAAAATAAAACAATTCCTAGATAAGCTTCTGTAAAATGCTTTTCAGTTATTTTCTAACACTATTTAAAAAAATAGTGACTAACAGCCGTAGCTGTGCATATTTCCCTATGGGAGAGGGGAGGGGTCCATTCCCTCCACTCAGGTCTCAGATTGCACTCAACTCTTCTGTCTATGCTGTGCAGTTTGTGATGTCAGATCCCGGTCCACCACCACCGAAACATGCAGCCTCTTACTAATTGAATAGACCCCAAATTATAGGCTGTCTAAAAAGCACTCTGTATCAAGGATCATCCACCCAAAGCTTTGAAACTATTGGCAACATTGGCAAGGATCTCAGATGCAAGAGGATTTAGAGGTACTCAGGATTCATAGAGCACATCAGCAGGAACTTAGTACAAACACTTCACCTTCGCAATACATGTTAATCCTGGAAAAAACAAACAAACGGCATTCCATAATGCAACCTGTTGTTTTTATTGTACTAATCAGCTGTGTCTACACATAGGAAAGTCAAACAATCACATGTAATTAATCCAGCATCACCATCGGTGAGCCTGAATTCACCTATAATTTGGGGTCTATTCAACTGGTAAGAGGCTGCATGTTTCGGTGGTGGTGGAATTCACTGAATTCAAAGTTAAATTACACGTTGAGGAAATACAGCCCATTGCAGCTGTGGAGTTGTGTTTGAACTCCCTTGGATTCATCTGTTTTTTTACTTATTTGAATTTTATGAGATTATATATTGCATCATCAGAGTAGTGGTGGAATTGACTGGACTATATACATATATTTATTTGAACTTTATGTAAAGTGCATTTAGAGTAATTTTATTTTATTGCATCATTGGAATGGTGGAGAAACCCCACTGAGAACAACATAAGTAACAACTAGCATAGTACCCTGTGATGCACCAAGCATAGTGCACGATTAAATGTGAGTGTGTTTCTGGTCTGCATTTTTTTTTTTTAAAAAGTTATTTTACAGAAAACACTATGATATTTTTTCATTATATTTCCGCATTGGTCTCCGGATATTGATGGCCCTGTGAGATGACATCTACTGTATAATATAGCGGACCCATTATTTCCCTTAAAGGGACAGATGCAATCTTTGACCAAATGTTGACTAGGTCAATTCCATGGTAAGCTGCTAGTGGTGGAGTAAGTGTCACAAAGAATAGTGATTTCACATGGTGAAGCATCACTAAAAAAAATACCGAGAGTGAAGCAGGATCACATTTGCACAAGGTGTATAGCCACGTCATATATAAACAATTAATCAATGTGTTGGATATCTACGTATATGTGCAGTTTTATTAATTTGGGGGCAGTGCAGTATATGTTATATGTTATTTTATCTGCTCTGTGGAAGTTGCTTTAATTGCACTCCTCCTCCTTACCAGTTAGACTCAGACTTTTCCTTCTCTCATTCACGTTCCATCTTCTTCTCCTTTCTAATTCCTCGCCCAACCCTTCTATTTGTGGCCAAGGCTTCAGACACACAGGCGCTCAACCCTGTAAAGCATGGAGAGCCTATATAAGTGAATAGAGATGGCTGTATGGATTCACCTGTACAGCCAAGTTTGACAGGTACATAGGAACAGGTGCACAGCCTTGAACACACACTGTCTGCATTTGGGGCCATGCACCGGTTCCTGCATACCTGCTGTCTGTACAGCTGCTTGGTCTCTACTCACTTGTATTGACTGCCTGCACCAGTTCCATGATACTCCAAAAGGATAAATAAATGGCTCTTCATGCTGTACAGGGTTCTACACATCCGTGAATGAAGCCTAAAACGTCATACTTCTTGAGTGGAAACAAAGCAAAATTACTTACTTATGCACAAAAAATGTCATTCAGAAAAATGGCAGCAAGTGCTCTAGACTGAAAAGGGTCCAAATTTTAAATATCTGGTTGTAACAGAAGGCATTTTGTTCAAAGAAGGCCCAGACAGCAGTAAAAATGAATATGTGTCAGCAGGCAACAGAGAACCATGGTGGAGGTTCCTTGCAGGTTTGAGGCTATATTTCTGCATATAAAGTTGTGAATTAGGTCAGAATTAATGGTTTCCTTAATGCTAAAAAATTACAGATACTTGTCTATCATGTCTTACTATCAGGGAAGCCCAAATTCATTCTGCAGCAGGAGACTGGCCCCAAACATACAGCCAAAGTGATAAAGAACTATCTCCAGTGAAATAAAGTCCTGGAAGAGCTGGTATGCCCCTGAGTCCTGTTTTAAATAACAATGTCATACATATTTTGGGCACCGCATTACTTTGAGAATATGAGGTTTTGTCTGTCAACCTTGAAGCTTGCAGCACACACATGTAAAGTTTTTTTTTTTTCTAGCGCTGAGTTTTTTTATTATTTTGTTGAAATATCTCTGAGTCTATCTGAATTGAAAAGACAGAAGTAAGTGAGACAGCCTAAATCCAAAGAACTGCATTGATCCTGTTAAAGGCAAAGGGTGGGAACACTAAGCCCGGGTTCACACCTATACGAATTAGATGTGCGTTTCCCCACATCTAATTCACATAGCAGGAGAATGTGACTGGCTCCCTATGGAGCCGGTTCACATATTTCCGGGGCGGCTGCGGAGCGCACTGCACAAAAACGCTGTGCATCTTTTCAGGGCCGAATTCAGGCATAGAATCAGCCCTGAAACGGGGAACAGGGATGCACAGCGCTCTTGTGCGATCCGCAAAGCGTTATAGTGTGAACCCGGGCTGAATATTAATTTACTTTTTAACCTTTAATTCATTTATCTCCTTTTTATAATTTTTGCATACAGTCTAGACTAGATTTTATATATTTATAAATATAATATTTTAGTGTGTTCTTCATGATGAAAAACCTTGTATGTACAAATAATAACTGTGGGTAATATTAAAATAAATTCATGTTAAAGATGAGTTTTATTGTATTCCAGCTGGAAATTAAGTGGTTTGAAGAAAACATCAGTAGTGTAAAATGAACAATCTGATACTGTTCCTTAACTTCTGTGCCTTTAATTAGGACAGCTTTTAAAAGGCAAAATAGTTTTAAACAAATCATATTTAACTGATTTTAAGTTAAGTCTTTAAAGCTAAACTCCATTGTACAACATCCTCATATAAAGTTTGTTAAAATCCCTGTAATGTACATTAATCACCCAGAGGAGAATGATTTTTTCTCAACAAAAGTTGAGTTACTCTTTAAATAATTTAGCCATTACTGTGTTTTTACTATATGTTTAAAATCTTTGATTTACAGATAAACATGAAAATTCCCACAGCACTATGCATGAGACTCAAAAGACATCATCCGATTTCAGGCAGACTGGCTGTCACTGAAACCTCAGACTGAGCCATCCAATAAAGCAGTGGTTCTCAACCTCGGTCCTCAAGTGCCCCCAAGGGGCCATGTTTTGGGAACTTCCCTTAGATAAAATAGCTCTTATCAATACCATGTCATTGATATTGATTTAAAGCAGTGCAAAGTAAAGGAAAACCTGAAAACATGGCCCGTTGGGGATACTTGAGGACTGAGGTTGAGAACCACTGCAATAATGGATGAGTCACTGAGAAGAGTCATTTACTGCTGTAACAATGTCAGTGCAGGAAAAATGAGTGTTACTATACATTAAGTGGCGGTTCACACAGGGGCAACCCTACTTACAGCACGACTTTGCAAGCCGAATTTGGGGGCGACTTCAGCGTGACTTTGCGCAACTTACAACTCGACTTAAAGTTGCCTCCAGGGCAGGCGATTTTGGCTGTGGCCAATCACAGAATAATCAGCTCCGTGGGAGGGGGTTGCCTGGGTAACCGTGGGAAGTACCTGGGTAAATTATTTTATTTTTCCTGTAAGGTCGCTTCAATATAGATGGAGATCTGACTTGGAGAAAACTTCCATTGAAATCTATGGGTACAAGTTGCCTAGAAGTCGCCTTGAAGTGTTACAGGAACCTTTTTTGAAGTCAGAGCAACTTCAGTAGCGTACATTAAGACAGCTCTCATTTACTTCTATGGCATTTCTTATGTCCAGCAACTTGGGGCGACTTGAGGACTTACAAGTTGGATCCCAAGTTGCTGTAGTGTGAACCGGCACTAATTATACACATAAAAACACATGGAATTGCGAATGGAGATGTATAAATCCAGCAGTAAAGAGAAGATTAAAGCTCCATATTCTGGCTCAGGGGAAGATTAATTATTATTATTATTATTATTATAACAATAATGAATTAAAATATATACAAAAAAACGATACTTTTCCTATATAAAGCAGATACTACAACAGATCTGTTACTGCACCAAGTAAAATGTTTCAGTGAATGTGCAGTGAACTGTAAAATTGTCACCATTTCACACTGAAGAACATATATTGGTAAATGTAAGTGAAGGCTGAATGAATGCATTTTGATTGTTGATTTTTTTTACCAGAGAGAGTGATTCACCAGTGAATGTGCCACCAATATATAACAAATGTCACATTCGCTGCTTATAAATAAGCCCAAAGATAATACGAGAACACATTTCTTGAGACAGGTTTGCAAACAACATGTACTGTATATTATAGAGATCAGAACTTTCTCTTTGATCAGCTTATCTTTCTCAATTTGTATTCTGGACACTAGATGGCGACAAACACATACAATAGTATTATTGAAAACTCCTAACTCATTGAAAGAAAAATACTGCCTTTGATTTGTCACCCAAATAGCAACTGCTTTATGTTCCACAAATACAACTATTTAAAGTTCAACTCCAGCAAATAAAACAAAGCAGCATTTAAACATTGGTTTGTCAAAGACATATTACAACATCATGACTGTACCATCTTTTAGGTGGGCAATAATATATGTAATATGTCAAGACAATCAAAGGCATTTTGAGAATAAAAAAGATTTTTTTGAAAAAAAAAAGCTAATGACTGCAATTGTTTTATAAATTGGTCTCCTCTATCCGTTAAAGTGAGGTGGGCAGATACACATCCAATCAATTTTTTCTGCAAAGAAAAAGTCTCAGTACAAGCATTTGAACTTTTGAAGGATGTCAAGCAGGGACAAGAATGAACATCATACAACATCATTACCTGTCTACGTTTGGCCCTTAATGAACCAGGACGTGCTGAGTCCTGTGTCAGGCATTCGGGGACAACTTAATACAGACTTATCTTTCACATTTAGGAACATATTATTATTATTATTATTATTCAGGATTCTTATAGTGCTAACAAAAAGAAGGCAGACATTATAGTTACATTACAATTTGGTACAGGAGGAATCAGAGGGTCCTGCTCGTTAGAGCTTACAATCTAGGTGAACCGAGTTTGTGTTCACTAAAAAGAATTATGGTGCATTTTTTTTTTAATAAATACATTGATAAACATTTGCATAACCATGAGATGCACAAAATGGAAAGTACCAAATCTTAATTCTATAGGCTATTTACAAAATAAATGGTTGGAGGATTTTTCACAACCGTCAACCATACGAAAAATAGCAAAATTGGTTTTGAGGTACAACATGGCAATGAAAAGTTAAATCCAAATATATATACACAGGTGCAGTTAATTTATTTCAGTAATTTTATTCAAAAAGTGAAACTCATATAATTTATTTAGATGTGTGATATATTTCAAGCATTTCTCTCTTTTAATTTTGATGATTATGGCTTACAGCTAGTGAAAATCCAAAATTCAGTATCTCAGTATCAAAATTTGAATATTGCATAAGACCAATTAAAAAAAAGATTTTTAAATAGAGAGATGATGGCTTACTGAAAAGTATGTCTATGTACAGTATAGTATGCACTATACCAATACTTGGTCAGGGCTCTTTTTGCATGAATTACTGCATCAATGCGGCGTGGCATGGAGGCAATCAGCCTGTGGCACTGCTGAGGTGTTATGGAAGCTCAGGTTGCTTTGATAGCATCCTTCAGCTCCTCTGTATTGTTGGGTCTGGTGTCTCTCATCTTCTTCTTGACAATACCTCACAGATTCTCTATGGGGTTTAGGTCAGGTGAGTTTACTGGCCAATCAAGCACAGTGATACCATGATCATTAAACCAGGTAGTGGGACTTTTAGCAGTGTAGGCAGGTGCCAAGCCTGCTGGAAAATGAAATCAGCTTCTCCATAAAGCTGGTCAGCAGAGGGAAGCATGAAGTGCTTTAGAATTTCCTGGTAGAGGGCTGTGCTGACTTTGGACTTGATAAAACACAGTGGACCAACACCAGCAGATGACATGGCTCCCCAAATCATCACTGACTGTGGAAACTTAGATACATAGTTAGTAAGGTTGAATGGATGGACACAAGTCCATCCAGTTCAACCTGAGTGAGCACCCACATTGCATCCAATCAAGATGTCCATCCACTATATTATTATTTTTTACATATTTAAGGTACCCATGTAGCACCATCAACCTATGCAGCTCTCCACACACACCCACACCAGTCCCCACCCCCAAGGGGTCTGCTATCCAAGGTCCCCAACTCACACCCATACACCAGGGCCAATTTTTGGACAGAAGCCAATAAACCTAACAGCATGTCTTTGGAGTGTGGGAGGAAACCAGAGTACCTGGAGGAAACCCACACAGGCACAGGGAGAACATGCAAACTCCAGGCAGGTAGTGCCATAGTTGGGATTTGAACCAGCGACCCTATTGCTGTGAGGTGAGAGTGCTAACCACTACACCACTGTGCTGCCCAAACTGGAACTCATGCAACTTGGATTCCGTGCCTCTCCACTCTTACTCCAGACTCAGGGACCATGATTTCCAAATAAAATGTAAAATTTTCCACAGTCCGTGATGATTTGGGGAACCATGTCATCTGCTGGTGTTAGTCCACTGTGCTTTATCAAATTTTCACATGTGGTGAAAATTTCATGTCAATAGCACCATTAGAAATATATTTACCTAGAAAAATGGTGACGTGTTCAATACTTATTTTACCCGCTGTGTGTGTGGCAGCTGGGGATTCAAAATCCCTCCTTTTATGTTGCCAGATATATGTGTTACGCAGTCTGCAAGAGGTTAAATAAACCTAGCATTGTATATACAGTATATTTGTTAGGTGCATGCTAAATGATGAGTCAGTGTTAATTTACAGATATTTATTACTTCTCACTGAGATAACAGGACTCCCCCTGACAATATCTTAATCGATCTACTCTCCTGAAGGATGGTGCCATCTTTGTTTAGGCATCATTCAGCATCAGTATCTACTCCCTGGCATGAGATGCTGGCTCAGAGATAACACGGGCATGTAAATGTTGGTGCTTGTGCGGTTCTTGGCTGTGTTCACAAATATTTGACACAAATCATTCTCTATTGCAGCCTCTCATTGTTGACTTGAAAAAGTTAACAATGTTGCAGTTAACAAAAGTTACTGTTTTTTTTTTGGTTTTTTTTATGACAATGTAGCTGTGTATTGTGACATATCAATAATGTATTCTCTTTATTTGTACAGTGACTGAAGGGTTCAACTAAAAAAATACACATCTGGTAATGTTAGAAAGATGATGAAATAGGATGAATGTGATGTGAATGCAAAACCATCCTGCAATGTGAAGGTTAGGAATACATTAGGGTTTTAGCTGCCCTATGCTGTAAGACGAGCTGAACTTTCTGTGATTCCAGCTAAGTAATGAGTAGACTTCGGGCTCTGCGCCAGTTGTTATCCTTTGTCCTAAGTGTCTGTTTGCAGCTTCCTGACTGGAAAAAATCTAAAAGATTTGCAGCTAGGAGTCAGGAATGTGTTGTTTGCTGAATTGGCAGCCAGCCAAATTCTTCTTTAAGGGTCGCTATATATATACATTGCATGGCTTTTATTAAAAGAATGTATGTTAAA
This sequence comes from Aquarana catesbeiana, assembly GCF_042186555.1. Lineage (NCBI taxonomy): Eukaryota > Metazoa > Chordata > Amphibia > Anura > Ranidae > Aquarana > Aquarana catesbeiana. Next base: position 252,318,352 of record NC_133327.1, on the reverse strand, counting down.
GTGCTTTTTAATAATATTAATGGATAAATATGTTTAAAGTTGAACTCCAGGGAAAATTCAAAACCACCCTAAGGTACCATTAAATGCAGTTTTATTTACCTTATCTCTCCCTTCTGTAGGCTTCTCTCTCTCTCCATGCAACTGGTTCCCCGAAGCTGGTTCGTCCATTGGTCACACTCTAATATTATCACATACAATGCAGGACCAACAGACCTGTATGCAAGTGAAGTCGCCAAGGGCCCACCCACAATCTGGTGCGTCAGGCTGTTCTCCTAAACAAAAACAGGCCTCTAACTCTTGCTATGCAAGGGAACCTTCAATGCAAGGCTATTTTTTTTTAATTTACCTGGAGTTCACCTTTAACCCCTTTACAATGGAGCCAGCCCTTTTAAATGGTCTGTGACCACTAGCGGTGGTAGGAGGGGCTCCAGGTCATGCAGCACTATGATTGGCTGCACAGTGATGAGGTTTTTGGGAGCCAGTCCCAATTGTTGGCAACAGATCATGAGCTGTCGGTGAAACCTCACAGTTACACAGTGAGTCAAGTTGAAAAAAGACACAAGTCCATCTAGTTCAACCAATAGAAAGGGGAAAACAAACAAAAAAATGATTTTACAATCCTATATACAGTACACAATCCTATACCCAGAGTTGATCCAAAGGAAAGCAAAAAACCCCAGCAAAGCATGAACCAATGGGTAAGCAGGGAAAAAAGTTCCTTCCTGATCCCCCGAGAGGCAATCGGATCCCTGGATCAACTTTACCTATAAATGTCAGTACCCAGTTATATTATGTACATTTAGGAAAGAATCCGGGCCTTTTTTAAAGCAATCTACTGAGCTGGACATTTTCACAGCTCTTACTGTGAAGAAGCCTTTTTGTATTTGGAGATGAAATCTCTTTTCCTCTAGACATAAAGAGTGCCCCCCTTGTCCTCTGTGATGACCTTAATAACTCAACACCAAGTTCACTATATGGACCCCTTATACATGTTGATCATATCCCCGCCTTTATCTCCTTCACTATATGGACCCCTTATACATTTATACATGTTGATCATATCCCGCCTTTATCTCCTCTTCTCCAGAGGTAATAAATTCAGTTCCTCTAATCTATCCTCATAGCTGAGCTCCTCCATGCCTCTTATCAGTTTAGTTGCCCTTCTCTGCACTTTCTTCAGTTCCTCGATAGCCATTTTGAGAAATGGTGCCCAAAACTGAACTGCACTGAGGTGTTACTAATAATTTGATTTTGATCAGTTCTGAGAGCATCACTTCAACATGCCCCCAGAACAACACAGCAATACATATGTGCAGTATGTGGATGCTAAGACCCACCTGCCATGCTACTGCATATATATTTTCCAGCACAACTGGTAACTAATCCCAGTTCTGTCATTATACGTATTATGTCATTTTTTTTTGTTTTGGATATAGCCCTGGGAAACTGCCTGTTATATAATCATTTATCAAAGTCCAAATGCCAATGTGCCTTTTGGTGTAATAAATGTTTACTCACTAACCACGACCACTCCAACCCCTCTATGAATACCACTCTACCAACACAGGCACCTCTGCCATATAAGCCTCTAATGGGTTTTGTCTACCACTAACAAGACACTAAGCCACAGCTTATATGCCCTTCAGCACTGGATTTGTATTTCAAGATGAAAAACACTGGGGTTGATCTACTAAAACTGGAGCCTGCAAACTCTGGTGAAGCTGTACATGGTAGCCAATCAGCTTCTAACTTCAGCTTGTTCAGTTAAGGTTTAACATAAAACCTGGAAGCTGATTGGTTTTCTGTGCAGAGCTACACCAGATTTTGCACTCTCGTTTTACATCAAATCAATCCCACTGTTCTCTTAAATCTCTTCTGCCTTCCACAGTGATTTGCAAGAGTGTGGTGGGACCAATTCACCCCACCTTTGTTTGAAACAGAGATGCACTGCCAACAGCCATTTCTCAGGGGGCCACATCCTCGCTAGAAATATTCCTACAGTGGTTGAAGACAGTATGCTTGGTGTGCCAAGAAAGGGAAAAAATTTAGAATCTGAACTGTTGCAAATTGGATCTATAATCATCTGTTCATCTCTACTAGCTCACATTCAGAAAAGGGATATGTCTCCACCTGTTATTCTTTGCCAATGTCTTCTTCTTTCTATGTCACTGGGAGTTAGTGTCATGAGAAGACCTGGTCCCAACAAATTCCTAACCGGAATGGAATTAATCTTTCTAGTACCAATGTGTCTATATTTATGTTACCGTGAACTGTTAGACAGGACAATTTCATTTGTTGCAGCCTGGCTAGTAAGTTGAGGTTGAGCTTGGAATTCTTCTTTGATGTTGTTTGACTTCCATGCCTTGCTGTTAGAGTATAACTAAAAGCAAAGCTTTTTTTTTTTTTTTTTGTTAGGCAGATTCACTCTCTCCATTTGTCCTATTTACCATTATCATTGAAAGTGAAAATAAAATAAAATCCCAACTTTTGGGTTGTCCCCAGAAAAGTAATAGAGGGGAAATCCTCCAATGGGGACACTAGTTCTGGTGACCTGTGTGTCCCCAATAAATTTCTCAATTTGTTTGGCCATGGGACAGGAAGTGAAGTAAAATCTCAGCAATGGGACACAGATGACGAAAAAAAAAAAATCTGACATGGGTTATAACCCTCCTATACTCTATCCAAAATGAAAAAAAAAGTTTTGCCCATAGTTCTACTTTAAGGCCAGTTATAGGTTGGGGCAGTTGCAGTTTATCTGTACTGTTGTTTTTTTTTGGTGAGGGGGGCGCACTGGACACCTTTACTGCCATTGTGCTATTTGCTGGGTGTCCAGTGAGCCCCTGTGCCTTTAAGGAGGAGAGGGCTCCTTCCAGGCATACCTGCCCTAAATCTATCCAGTATTATATAAGTGCTCCTACTATGGAGGCTCTCAAAATTTATAGTTTTAGGACTGCAGATAATACTGGGGTGCCTTGTTGTGGCCTCTGCAGTTTACGCATGTATTTGCAAATGTATGCAAATGAAACCCCTGGTTTTTAACGTGAACTATTAGACAGGACAGTTTGATTGTTTGCAGGCTAGCTGGTAAGTTGAAATCGCATTAAAAACGCTGCGCTATCAAAGGTATAAGCAAAAAGCCTCTGAACTGGTAAAAATATATCCTCTACACCGTGGTAATAATAATGTATAAAATATATAATGAAAAATATATAAAATGACATGTGCTTAACCACTTCCCTACCCGCCCATAGTCATATGACGTCCCCAGATGGGATCTCCCATCCTGGGTGGACGTCATATGACGTCCTGGGATTCCCGGGCGTCTAGGGGGCGCGCGCGCGCCGCCGGGAGCGCGCGCGTGCGCCCGCCGCGTTCCTCGGGACCCGGTGCGTGTGCCCGGCGGCCGCGATGTCCGCCGGGCACCCGCGATTGCCCGTTAACCGGGCCGGCATGTGGATCTGTGTGTGTAAACACACAGATCCACAGCCTGTCAGCTCTGAGGAGAGCGATCTGTGTTCCCAGAACGGAGGAACACAGATCGGTCTCCTCCCCTAGTGCGTCCCCTCCCCCTTCAGTTAGTAATCACTCCCTAGGAAACACATTAACCCCTCCCCGCCCCCTAGTGGTTAACCCCTTCACTGCCTGTCACATTTACACAGTAATCAATGCAATTTTATAGCATTGATCGCTGTATAAATGTGATTGGTCCCAAAAATGTATCAAAAGTGTCCGATGTGTCCGCCATAATGTCGCAGTCACCAAAAAAAATTGCGATCGCCGCTAAAAAAATAAAAAAAATTTTTTTTTTTAAAAATGCCATAAATCTATCCCATATTTTGTAGACGCTATAACTTTTGCGCAAACCAATCAATATACGCTTATTGCGATTTTTTTAAACAAAAATATGTAGAAGAAAACGTATCAGCCAAAACTGAGGAAAAAATTTGTTTTTAAAAAAAAAAATTGGGATATTTATTATAGCAAAAAGTAAAAAATATTGTGTTTTTTTCAAAATTCTTTTGTTTATAGCGCAAAAAATAAAAACCGCAGAGGCGATCAAATACCACCAAAAAAAAGCTCTATTTGTGGTGAAAAAAGGACGTAAATTTTTTTTTGGGTACAACGTCGCACGACCGCGCAATTGACGTTTAAAGTGCGACTGCGCTGAAAACTAAAAATTGGCCTGGGAAGGAAGGGGGTGAAATTGCCCTGTATTGAACCGGTTAATAGCTGCAAGCTGTGTCTCATAAACCATGTAAAAATACTAAAAGCGCATTAAAATAAATTAATAAATTAATAAATAAAATTTTATAATTCCAGTATTTGTATCTATTTCAATGTCCACGGACTTATTTGCTTTAAAAAATGTTTTTATCACTATATGAATGCACATTGTCACTTTATTATTGGGCTATTAAGCACGTGTCACTTTACATATTTTTTATTATATATTTTATACATTATTATTACCACGGTGTAGAGGTATATTTTTTCCAGTTCAGAGGCTTTTTGCTTATACCTTTGATAGCACAGCGTTTTTAATGCGATTTTAGTACTTTTACATGGTTTTTGAGACATGTTTACCGCTTGCAGCTGATTCAAAGAGGATTTATTGGTTTATTATTGTTAGTGGAGGCTCACAGGACGTTCTATATAATTTTGGCTGGTAAGTTGAGCTGGGAATTTTTTTGTATGTTCATGTGAGGCAGTGCTTTACCCAGGCAGGGAAAAGGTGCAGGTTCTCTCAACTGTACTGCTTATGCCTCTACACATTGATATTTATATGCTTTCCCACTACTCCTTTTTGTCAAGCGTGGTGTAGAAGAACAAGGCTCTTATCTCATTACTTTTTACTTCATCTTTCCATTCTTCCTTTCTTTTCCCTCCCCCTGTCTTGCTTCTCCCTTTCTTTTATTGTATTCAATTGTGAATACTTAAAGTGAGGCACATGTTTTCTGAATTTTGAGGCCTAACCCTTGCTCTAAGGCAAGGAACAGCTGATAACAACAGCTGTATAATATATAAACACTTGTAAATGTTATTAAAGTCAAATATTGTGAACTGAATGATTATGACATGAAACATATGGAAGTATTCACAGTCTGTTTATTAATTGTATATCAAGTATAACAACAATAAAAATTGTTGGAAAAGAAGAAATGCGTGGCTAAAGACACTTTCTGCCCCAATTGAAAAAGGTGTCACATGAATTCCACTGTGGATAATCACTTTTATAGTTATTGGCATAGTGATTATCTGGAGGGTTTGTTAGTTAATAGCATCTATTTGAATGTACTAAATTTGCAAGGGCTGAAAACAGTCCAACATAAAGATGCCTTGGAACCACATCAAGCACATATCATAAGTGTTTAACATGGTTTTGATTCAACTAATACAGCTAAAGCTAATACTGTAGCTTGTATTTTTTTTTTTTATATAATACATTTTTGTCTTCAAATTTTGCCAACATAGTTATAGAGGCATCAGTACAAACACAATGACAATGAACTGGGGACCAATAGTAAATGGTCACTCCAAATGTACGCTTGCATTAGCCCCTTGTATGGTACGAGAAAAAAAAGGGAAAACTCAACTTTTAATGGTGAACCCTAAAGGGGGAGAGAATTGGGACATGGGTAGTGATGGAAAGCTAGGGGCAAGAAGCAACAGCCCAACACATAGCTGATGTAGGGGAGGGAGTGCTGACGTTTTGTTATTTTTGATCAAAGAGGTGGGGTCTTCCATTGTTTTGATGCAATTAAACCACAGCTTTAATTAGGGTGGGTCCACTCGTCCAAAGTATACTGGTATGCATTCATTAATTAAATGTGTCAGGCAAGATTTCTTACATTGTTTTCTGGATAAGGGGGTGAGATGGAGGAGTAACATGGCCAGTATGAGTATGAGAATGAAAATACATTTTTGGGCTGAGTTCCAAAAGTCTTAAATCTGGGGGGCAGCTTCAGAAAACAAGAAACATCAATTTCTTCTTGTCAGTCACATTTTTAACAGGGGGAGGGGGGGGGGACACTGAGGGAACATTTTATGAAGCCAAGAGGGGACGTGGTACTATCTTGTGATGATTTTGTACCCTGTTCCATGGATATAACTAGAACTGTAATCTTATGGGTGAAGAAGAGAATGTACTCTCCTTAAATTGGCAAAAAAGGGATCTCAAGATCCTTTTCTATTTTCAGGGAGGTACAGGGCACCATGTGGTTGGATGGCGTAACCTATAGCTTGCATTTTTCTGCTACTAGAAGCTGATCTGCTGGTACCTCCAGCTTCGAACAAATATGTTCCAACTGTAGAAAAATAATCTCCTAGGTCCGGATTTATGGTAACTATTTTGCTTCATAGCTTGAACACATATTGCGCAGTCCATTCGTGATGTTTAGTGATTGAATTCAACAAAATGTGTTTTAAACCAAACATTTCAAATTAAAAAAAAAAAAAAAAATAGAGGACTATTTTTGATGGTCACTTTTGATCTTTTTTGTGGAGCTACTAGACAAGCTAGTGTCAGCTAAATGGAAATCCATCAGTGAGTGTTCTTTTGTCTGTTTTAGACAATACGTGAGATAAAGGTGAAAATAGAACCTTTAAAAATGTATATATTTTTTTTCTACGTCTTATAGGGCGTACACATGGTCGGACTTTGTTCGGACATTCCGACAACAAAATCCTAGGATTTTTTCTGACGGATGTTGGCTCAAACTTGTTTTGTCTACACACGGTCGCACAAAGTTGTCGGAAAATCCGATCGTTCTAAACGCGGTAACATAAAACACGTATGTCGGGACTATAAACGGGGCAGTGGCCAATAGCTTTCATCTCTTTATTTATTCTGAGCATGCGTGGCACTTTGTCCGTCGGATTTGTGTACACACGATCGGAATTTCCGACAACGGATTTTGTTGTCGGAAAATTTTATCTCCTGCTCTCCAACTTTGTGTGTCGGAAAATCCGATGGAAAATGTCCGATGGAAAATGTCCGATGGAGCCGGAATTTCCGACAACACGCTCCGATCGGACATTTTCCATCGGAAAATCCGACCGTGTGTACGGGGCATTACTGTTACTTGATGTTGGTCACCACACAATAGTGATACAATTATTTAGGGCTTTTTGGGTGTATTTATTTTCTTGTGGTATATCTATTTTTATGCATCATATATGATGTGTTAAAAAAATAACATTAAACAAAAATGAGAAAAATATTTTTTTTGCTGTTTTCCTCTTCCTTTTCCCTTTATTTGTTTAAATAAAAATCCACTATACTCAGCTGCCAAGAGTTTACTGTGACTCAGCATCAAAGTGAACTCTATTGACCTTGCCTGGATTAATGCCGGTGTGCTTGTGTACATACAAACCCATTCATAACAAATGATGAATAGGCTGTATTGCACATAATCTCATCAACTGGAATAAAGTTCATTAATTTTCTTTGCATTGCCTAATATACATTAGATTGCTATAGTCATTCACACTGAGACAGGAAGGTTACACTTAATCTATAGATGCCCAGTTTTCATTGCAGGCCATTTTCCTGATGACCAATTCCGTCACTACAGTAAGAACATTCTAGCTAGTAGTGTTTGTAATTTTCTATGGACCATTGTGTAGAAAAGCAGAATGCAAAATACAAATGTTGATGCCTGAACTGTATGACAGCCAAAGTTTGTGTGTTGTACCCAGTGATGGTGACTCCATTAGGGGCGCAGGGGCGCCACCCCCCTAGTCCATGTGCCCAGCCCCTAATCTACATGCAGGGTGCCGGATGCATGGATTTCAATGGGTTTTTTTTTTTATTAAGCACATGATACGAGCCAGAGGCCTTAATTGGCATCAAAAAAGTGTGGGCTAGGGGTGGTAGTAGTGATATGTGCGAGTGAGGGGGGGGCAGGTTTGTTTGCCGCTCCCCCCAAATATTGAGCACCAGCTGCTGGCTGTACCCCATTTCAGGCTTGTCTGGTTCTCTATAGGCAAAGCAGTGGTAATAGATCTGCAGTTTTAGGATAATGCCTTTTGTAAAGACTTAACCACAGTCCACATTAACTGCATGCATAAGAACAAACTCTCTAACAAGCTGTAACACCACAAAAATGTTTTGACTGACAGAATATATGATCTACAGCTACCTAGATCTTTAAGTGCCAATATAACGATAAGTCTTGAAGTGACCCTCTCCAGTAGTTTATTTTTCTGCCTGTGTATCATTCTTGTTGCGCATATTTTCAGTCTAGAGAAAGCAATGCATAATAAAATTCTGGATCTCCTTCTCCCTTTAAAGAGTGGTTTCATGAAAACTGCAGACGACATCATTGTATTGGTTCCAATGAAGACTGGATAATACACTGGGTACATCTACACCTGTTATCGAATACCAGTGATGATATTTTTCTTTCTGGTAAAGTTTTCAAGCCTACTTTGTAATATTAATTTACAGCATCCATATGAAGAGTTGGGTTTAAATGCACTTTTCCGCTTTCTTTTTCTATTCTCTGGGCAACATTTATTGGAGCTATTAGACAAATAAAATTTTCAATTAGCTAATCTGGAAACATTACAAGCGTGTACATTATACTACTAAATTGTAAAGAGAAAGCTCATCAGCACATAAAACTGTTAGAAATACCAGACTTTCTTGCCAGCAAATGCATTGGGAAATGCTGTGTGAAAATGTACATTGTCAAGAGTCCAAAAAACGACTGGATTGCGACCACACAGAGACTTGTATTTTCTTTGCTCTATTCACTTGGCCTAGGTTTTATTGCAGCTGAACCACCTTGCACCATCTGTTTAAATCAGGTCACACATGTCACCATCTAGTTGTGTAATCTGGTTTAGCAACAACCAGAGCTGGCCATATATGTATTGGAATGTTGATCCATGACTAGCCCTCCCTGTTCAACAGGAGGCGGTCATTAGACCAGCTTCTTTTGAACGGCCCTGCTGGATCAGGAGCATTTGATCAGCACATACAGCCAATGGGAGGCAGCACCTATCAGTTTATTCTGACAATGGGGGAGTCCCTCTGTCAAAATACAAAGACACAGCAGAGGAGATTTTACCCATCCACCTCAAATGTGTGGATGGAGAAATCAGGCCAGTTTTTTTTTTGGTCAGCCAGCTAACTAAACAAAAAAAACCTGAGCCATGTATGGCCAGCTTAAGATGTTTGGGGGCCTGACTGGATATAATCGAAATTAATTGTTTAGGTGAGCCATTATGCTAAAAACATGTATAGGAGATTCTACATATATTGTTCAATCAGATTCTAACATGTGTACCCAGTTTCAATTGGGCAGCTTTTTTCTATTAGGTAAATTACATTCTTTATTTTTATCTCAGACAAATTAAGTATATACTGTATATATACAGATATATAATATATAATATAATATATATATATATATATATATATATATATCTGCCTGTATTTCTTAGCATTGGGGACACCATTGATCCTGATCCTGACCAAATCTCTAACTTCATTTGAGTTGACCACTATTATCAGCAACATTTACCTGTAGGGTCAGGAAACAACCGATCCCACATGACCTTCTTCAATATGGAGGTACAGAAACCCACTTACTGTTTCATGTAGCAGACTTACTGCTTGCACACAATTTGCACCCCCACTTGCAGGTGCAACAAAGCTAAAGTCTGCATCAGGCTTATCTTATTATCTCAGGATTCATCTATTCACAGCTACAGTACTGACTTCAAGAAGCATAAACTTAAGAGAAGTATGACCTCTTTTATGATACATACCTAATAACCTTCAACATCTACTTGGGACATTGCCCCAATTGATAAGTCACCAATTGATAATAAGCTTTAACAAAATGTAGTAAATATATATACAGGAATCAGCGCCTATTTCCTATATTACCAAACGCTAATGGATATGGTGAAAAAACACAGGAAGAACAAAAAAACTATAGCCAATTAAGGCAAACAGCTGCTACCTTATGGCCTATACCAAGGCTCAGAAAGATAATTGAACACGCACAAATATAGGCAGCGCTTTTAAAGACACCTGGATGGTGTAATCTATATATCCATATATATCAAACACATATGGTCATGCAATACATAAAAGATCAAAAAAGTGCATAAGTGGAAAAGTCCATAATTAAAATGGTAAAAAGTCCATAGGGTAATCCAGAGTGGGGTTAATTTCACACGTGAAAAGCCAGGGGAGTACTCACATTCCCCTCTGAATAAAACTCTTACCAGAAGATATAAGGTAATAAGCAGGTAAATGGCACTTGTTAGCACACGTTTAATATCCGATTTCCGTGGACAAGCTTTATCATAGGGACCAATGCTGTATCCTGGCCTAGGCCAACAAGGCCCAGGCCTAGGGCAGCACTTTGCAGGGGGGCAACACAAAATGAGTCCCCACTGGCTTGCGTTACACTATTAGTGTAAAACCAATCTAATGGGGCGAACTGGGCTGAGAGGCAAATTAGTATAGCGCCCCCATAAAGCGGCCTCACTGCTTGCAGTATGCGGGCGGCTGACATTCCGCAATTGGTGGGGGGGGGGCGCTGCTTCTAATTTTGACTGTCCTCTCATCCTGGACCACAAACCTTCCTCACTGTGCTATGTTTTCTGCTGCACCATTGGCATGGTTATATCTTCTTAGTCCTCTCCATAAAATTATCAGACATTTGTGCTTAAAGTAAAACTATAGGCAACACTTTTTTTTTCATTTTGGATAGAGTAAGGGAGGGTTATAACCCCTGTCAGTTTATTTTTTACTATCCCTGTCCCATTGCAGAGATTTCCCTTCACTTCCTGCCCCATAGCCAAACAGGAAGTGAGAGGAAATCTATGCAAATTAAGGGAATCTATTGCCCCCCCCCCCGGCCTTCAGAACTAGTGTCCCACTCGAAAATTTCAGGGCAGGTCTTAAACAGCAAGAGGTGTGGCCTTGACAGGAAGGGGTGGGTCATATTTAAATTAGGGGGTGCACAAGTTTAGTCAGGCCTAGGGCAGCACAAAACCTAAATACACTACTGATAGGGACTCGATCACATACAATGATATTCGAATCCAATCATATGAGGAAAACAAAAGCACATTCCATAGTGTAATCCTGTATTAAACTGTTTACTACAGTCCCCCAGGGGATGGGGACAGCTTCACATGGACTCCTATGGAGGAATGATACGATGTGCTTTTATTCAAGTTTTCACTTGTGAGTATGATACCTATTTTTGTTAATCAATAAAACTTTTAATGAGTATAATGCACTAGGCCACGCGCCTTTTATTTTCTTTATGTTTTAGTACTGTGTGTTCCTAACAACCTATGACTCATCCTTGGTCTGACAGCAGAGATGGGTCATTGGTTGTTAGGAAGTAGGCGGATGCCGGCTTCTTACCAACCACCGTAAATCGCAGGCACAAATGCACTAAGAAAATGCATGTGCATGTGTTTTTGGTGCCTCTTTATTCAGGTTTATGGGGCACAAAATTGTGCTGCATTGCATTAAAGTAGCACAGATACCTTCCCCAAAGTTGCACTACAGTTGCATTGCACTGATGTAAACAGGTACCATTGAAATCAATGTGATTTCCGTTGTCATGCAATTCAAGTCGCATCTGAAAGTGCACAAGTGTGAACCAGGTCTAAATATTCTCATTAAATACCTTGCATAATATACTACACCACAACATCATCTCTGTGACCATTGCACATATTTTTCACGTAATCATACTATGTATTATTCAGCTCATGTGTCTTATTTAGTCTTATGCTGCCTGTATCAGGTCAACAGAACAGGACTAGTGGGAACTCCTCCTAGGGGATCCTGTAATCTTCACAACAATATACACTTACTGACTGATAACAGTCAGCACAGGCAGAGACAACAGAAAGTTATAAGCTGACAACATTTCTGGCAAGATAAACAGGTGTTTTGGGCAAGTTCATTGTTGGGGTTTACATATTCTTTAAAGGTATATTCTCATTCATGCAATTAGAAGGTAAATTAACAGCTTGTTCACTTTATGGTAAATGTTGCTATGTAATTTCCTAAACTGTATTTTATGTAAACTGACCATGTGAACCACACCACCATTCAAATCGACCATAAGAAAAAAAATAAAAAAACAAAAGTTATAAAAAAATGAAATTGATAATAAAATAGCTGTGGTCACAATGTAGTCACCACACAGGAAAGTTACAGATTGTTTTTCTCTACCCCCCGTAAGGTGCTAAGGCAGGGGTGCACAACCCATGGCCCTCGAAGCCCTCTGATGTGGCCCTCAAACCAGGGAAGCGCACTGGGATGGCAATCAATGGGTTGCCGACCTGCCATCCCAGAGCATTAGAGTGTATGGAGCCTGCGCTGGCAGCAGGGGAAGCAGGCGGCTGCAGAGGGAGCAGGAGCCACATAAGCCGATACTTCCTCTGTAGCACTGGCTCCTGTACCAGGCGGAGTCACACCAAATGCTCTGCAGCCTGGAGAGTGATGCCAGCAGAAACTGGAAGAGGAAAAGGTAAGTGTATTAAATATCACATACAGGTGTCTGTTTATGAAGCTGTGAAAAAATTTCACTGCTTCATTCTCCGGCATTCTCAGAGGAGATCGTTCTCCTCTGGATACCAGTTTATGAAGCTTTGTAGATTGCTTCTCCTTTGGAGGAGTGAAGTGATCTACAAACGCTTCAAACAGTAAAGAACGGCCCCTGCCACTGGAATCTTGTGAGACTCTACGAGATTACAGTACCAGAAATTCACTGAAACACCGAGATGTCAGTTTATTAAGCAGTGATAAATGATCACTGTTCAGTACATGGACAGACGGCGTGGTTAATGCTAATAAAATAAAGAGTCCCCCTACACATAATATAATATAATAATTATATATATATATATATATATATATATATATATATATATATATACACACACACACACATTATATATACATATATAATATAATGTATGCTTGATGTGATGTCTTTTTGATGGAATTTTTCTAATAAATATAGTTTGTGCAACAATCCCATTTGAATTTTCTCTATATTGAAGCCTGTGGGGACGACTTGATTGCTAAGCACAACCAACTGTGACTGACATGCATGCACCTCACCCCTTGGACTGCTTCTTCTACATATATATATATATATACACACACATAAATATGACAGGGGGCATGGTTACTGTCTTGGGGGTCTGATCAAGGTATGAAGAAGTTCTCAGATCCCCCGGGATTCTCCCTTCACTCCCTGATTCGCCACCTCTGAGCTGGTGAATCGAGAAGGGAGAATTCTGACTCAGATCTCCAGTGCAGTGCTGAGATCGCAGCTTCATAAACTGTCCGTTTCTGTGTCAGTCAATGAGGATTCTCAGTGTGCGGAGATCATCTGCAGTAGAACATATTCAAACACATTCTCCCCCAATTATCTCTGTTTTATAAACCGTTTAAGGACTGTGATCAGTGGCGATCCTCGGGATCACTGCTGTTCACAGTTTCATAAACGGACACCACAGTACACTGCACTTTTGCAATGGGCAATATTAGTACTTATAAAAAAGGGTTTATAGGCTACTTTCACACATACTTTCAGTGCAGTGCACCTGCGGCTTTCCTGCAGGTTAGCTGCACTGAGCCATAGACTTACCATTATATTCTGAGGGTTTGGTACGCTTTCTGAAAGTACATAACACCCACAAAATATAATTCTATGGCAAAGCGCAGCTAACCCGCAGGAAAGCCTCAGGTGCACTACGCTGCACCCGCGGTGCAGGTAAACCACTGCACATCAGTGTGAAAGCAGCCTTATAGGGTGCTCTGGAGAGTACAGGCTCATTTACATTTGAGGTTTGGGGGCAGTAAAATCTCATAGTTCATTGTGGCCCACAACCAGTTAGTAAATGACTTAAAGTGGTTGTAAACCCTTACAACACACTTTTACCTACAGGTAAGCCTAGAATAAGCCTTACCTGTAGGTGCTGTAAATATCTCCTAAACCTACATGGTTTAGGAGATATTTACAATTCCCAGTACAAGGATTTCTTCTGCGCATGCGCCAACCTACTCGGCGCATGCGCACTTTAGAGATCTCATACTGTGCCGTTCCAATGGGAGGTCGTGTCGTGACTGGCGGATCCCGCACGCACACGCGGGAGTGACGTCACGCAACTCCGGCCAGTCACAGAGCCAGAGTCCGTGATCCTGGAAGGAAGATGGACGCTTCCAGCTGGCGAGGAAATCAGGCAACATTGCAGGCTCCTGTGTCAGGTAAGTGACACATAATGGGCTACTATGCAATGCATAGTAGCCCATTATGCTTTACCTTTGCAGGGAAACAAAGAGGAATTAAACCATGAGGGTTTACTTCCTCTTTAAGTGGCCCTCGTTTTTCAAGAGGTTAAGCACCCCCTGTGCTAAGGTATACATAAATTGACACTACTGAAGTTTCCTTTAACAGAACAAAAATGTTGTCACCTATTTTCACAACGTTGGTGAGTCAGGGTATTGCTCTTTTTTCACCTTAAATTTAGCTGCTTGCACTTAATAACTGAATATGCTCAAATGACTATAAAGCACATATGAACCTATATGACCTTACCAGAGACTGAATTTTTTGCAATATGCATTGACATGTTCCCTAATATTAATATCTACAACAAGAACGTATATGTCAGCAAGAGATAAATGCAATGATCCCCTAAGCTATTTTCAAAATTTGCCTATGCTGACACTTGCCTGCACATGGGTTATTAAAAGCAGCAATTTCTGCTAAATCGGAATTGTCCACAACACTGACCTTGTTCTTCCAAAGGCTCTGCCATCTTCACTGCTGTAAGAAGGCTGGTGTGTTATGGCACCCTATGTCTGACCTGTTCACTGAGGCTCATTCTATGTCACTGACGTGTAGCATGTAAAGAATGAGTGTCGTATAACTGTAAAAACACAACACCCTCTTTTACACTAATGATCCTCTTGGTCCAAACAAAGACTGCAAAGACTGCAGTAGCTCTTTCTATATTTACAAATGTATTATCCAAGGACATCTATTAAAGAAAGAGAAAAATAGAATACAGACTGTCTGGAAAACATTTTACGATAACTAAGCAGTTTCCTTCTTGACACAGAACATATTTACAAAAAGACTGCATAGAAGTATACCTAAGTTGGGGCCGTGTTGCTTAGGATTTTACAGTAAAGAGATGAAAATTAAAGGGAACCTGTCATTATGTTAAATATATAACATTATTACGTTCACATAATTAACAACAAACAGGCACCATAAGGAATTTGCAGATACCTATTACTCCAGAATTCCAGAATCAATGCTTATGTGACATTCAAATTTTGAGTCAAGGAGTCTACAGAGTTTTAGTTATTTATGGAGAGTACCATGGATTGCACTGGGATGTTGTGGTGGGGGAAGAGGAGTACCAGGGCTTGACTTGCAGCCTGGTTGGAGATTCATTTTACATGAACCCAGCTAAGGGCCACTTGTGCCCGTTGCATCTCATAATACCCCTAAAATAAAGCTGCAATTTAAAAAGCGTCAGCAGCTTATACTTAATATATAAGGTCTGGCATGTATCCTTTCCATGCTATGCGCACATATCTCTATAAAGTATGCATGCATGGTTCATCTAAGAACAGTGATAGGTTCTTCTATGCAAGTAGAACTACATTCATGAAGTTAAATATAAAAGTGTTGCGCCAAGGATAAAGTGATATTATACATATTCACAAAGCATATTATATTAATAATAAAGTGCTCAATATATAAATGATGTTGCAGTTTAGTGTAAAAAACAAAATGGATACTCCTGAGCCTATTCACACCTAAACATCCATTCTGATTAGCAAGGATTCATGAACAGGTCAGTCACATTTGGGTCTGAAAAATTGGAAAAAGGACATTAACCTTTTTTATTTTATTTTTTCACAGACCTGGATAAAATTGGAGGTGGTTAGATATACAGAACAGAAACTATACATCCGTTTACATCTGCTTGCCCAAAGACTGAGAAACAGACAGATGAATTTAACTTGGACACTCGTCTGAAAGGACCCTAAATCCAGATTTATTAATAAACACAAAATTACCAAATGAATGTTTCAATTTTTCTTTCAGCTCTAGCATATGTATTGTATCACATTTTTAGTTTTGGTGACTTACTATATAAGCTATGTTTTAATTATATGTAACCTGGACTGTAGTTGATAACTGCTGCAGAATTTCTTACTTTGTTTTTTGGCTCTATTATCCATCTGCAGCATGGACATGGTTAAAATGAATATTCATTAATGCAGAAGTGCAGCAGCCATTTCAATTAGATCACTTTACAATGCTCATCTATGGAGTGTCTCCAATGCAGGAGGCAGCTATCTTGGCTTGGTCTGGATCTGTCCAGAAGGTCAGTGATTGGCTGATGCAACAAAGAAAGGAAAGTGTGTCTGAAACCTGCTGACAAGAAAGGCAGGGGACAGACAAAAAGGGTAGCAGTGTGTTGGAAAATGGCTGAGCAGCTGACTGAACGGAAGCCTGCTATAGCTGATCACAATCGGGGTGGGATCTGAGAGAAGCAAAGAGGGTGGGTAATCAGACTGTACTAGATAGAGCACACCCACCACTTGTAAGGAAGGATATATGGGCTTGTCTCAGCAAGACCAAAAGAGAGAAATCAAAACAACTCTTTTCTTGTCTGAGGCCTTGAACTGAACTAGAGTATGTTTCTGGAGACCCAGAAGAAGACACCCTGAGTCTGTACAAGTTATTTCCTGGGAACTGTTGTACTTTCTTCAAGAGCCCCGACTTTGCCCCCCAATGTTTTTTTTTCATCAATCACTGGCCAGTGGGATAAAACTGGGCCTGTATAACAACGTAGGGATGTCTTTATATAATGTTGCTAGATAAAAGCAATTCCGTTGTGTTAATTACCGATATTCAGAATACTGTAGGTGTTTAACCATACATCTCAGGGAAACGTTATTGTCTTATTAATTGTTTGTATAAGTACACTTGCTAATCCTCTGTTCTTTTAGGCTATACTTGGCCTAATAAATTCTTTGTTATATCTCTGGGTGTGTAAGTGCTGAGTGAGCGAGATGTGTCATCTTCACGTGTGCAGGGAAATCACAAAACAATTAAGTGGCTCCTCTGGGGATAGTGCTATGCTACATTTATTTGTGCTGAAAATGCTTATATAAGTAAAATGCATTTTATTTACTGAATAGTCCATCTGGGTATGCCTTAGTATAAAGGGCATACTTTTTTTTTTAATATGTATGAGATGATCTGCAGGCTTTTAACTTGTTCTTGGTACAGCCAAGTCAGCTCACAGAACTAGATAAGAAGAGCCACTAGTGGCCAATTTATTAAAATAAAGATGTGTGGCGCTACTCTATCAATCAGTAACAATCAGATAATCAGAAACCACAATCGTAGTCATCTAAGATAAAGGATGAAGTTGGCAAAGTGGGCTCCACTACATATAATCAATACCAGAAAAAATATTATGACCTTAGGAAAGATAACACCATACAGAAGTTCATCAAAGAAGAGATCAGTTCTAAAATGTGGAAATGAATAAGTGAATACCAACAATTAAAATGCTCAATAGAATAAATACTGTGTCAGTGCTCGGTAAAATAATTATAAACTATATCAACCACCCCTCCTCAAGTGACAATATAAAGTGAACCTGTGAATATAATAAAATGACTTCCCAAACTGGATGGACAACAAAAAATCCCCTGATCGTAGACAAAAAACACCAAATACAGCTAACAGTGTATCACAGGCAGCAGCTGAAAATCAAAAATTCCTGGTGCTGATATCGAAATAAATCTTAAAAGTGAACCAAAATAAAACTAGATATAGCAAACTGACATAAAGTGCAAAAAAATTTCTGAGGTCAGCAAAAATTCCGTATAAATAATCCACAAAATAAAAATAAAATCCAAAATAGTGATACAATCATGACATATTAAACGTTCTAGTGCATTATTAGTGAATAATTAATAAATAAATAAATAAGAAATTGAATACAATAGGACAGATAATCCCACAACAGAGATGCTGTCCCAGACGGTGACAATAGTGCAATTTAATCCATACAAGCGTGCAATTGTGATAGGTGGTGTCCACAAGGAACAGTCTTTGAATAAAGTGCAAAATGTGCAGTGACTGGTGCTTTTCTTCTAAGCACGTTCTGGTGCATATCCCAAGTGTTTCCCCCAGCCTCTCACCTCCAGCAGCGGCCCCCAATGGGCCAAGTAGAGCGGGTAGATATTCTAGGAGAGGATGTGTTTCCTGGAGCGTTTCCTTAACATCAATGAATCTGTCTCTCTGCAGCTCCTCCCGCAGCTCCCAGCAATCCCAGCAATTATTTAGGAACAAAGGAGAGGTCTCATGGTGCTGTAATTAGGTACAAATTTTATTGACAAACATAGTAACTTACATCTAAAATCACAGCGATCAATGGAAGTGTAGAGCTTCCGGGTTCGGCCGTCCCCGAGAAGCATTGGCACCTGACTCCTCCTACCCTGACGCGTTGCGTCACACCACGTGACTTTATCAAAGGTATCCCTTTGTGGTGGGGGTGGTGAGGGTGGTGTGGAAGTCTGTAAGGAAGTGGGTGAAGTGAGGAAAGGAGTGAGGGAGAAAGGGGTGAGTGAGGCTGGGAAATACAGCATGTGAACAACCAATGGGTGGAGTGGCATTACCTGTGTGACATAGGTGGTGTGGAGAGAGAACCACCACCACACCGTAGTGTACCTCGAGCGCCGCACCGCCCCAGGTAAAAAATGCAATAAAATTTTATTGACCCACCGTTATGTGTCGGCTTGCAAACCATTGGCTTCATTCAAAGTCCCACTCCCTCTTCCTTCACCCACTCGCCCCTGCTTGTGGGTTTTCACATATTTATTCAAAGACTGTTCCTTGTGGACACCACCTATCACAATTGCACGCTTGTATGGACTAAATTGCACTATTGTCACCGTCTGGGACAGCATCTCTGTTGTGGGATTATCTGTCCTATTGTATTCAATTTCTTATTTATTTATTTATTAATTATTCACTAATAATGCACTAGAACGTTTAATATGTCATGATTGTATCACTATTTTGGATTTTATTTTTATTTTGTGGATTATTTATACGGAATTTTTGCTGACCTCAGAAATTTTTTTGCACTTTATGTCAGTTTGCTATATCTAGTTTTATTTTGGTTCACTTTTAAGATTTATTTCGATATCAGCACCAGGAATTTTTGATTTTCAGCTGCTGCCTGTGATACACTGTTAGCTGTATTTGGTGTTTTTTGTCTACGATCAGGGGATTTTTTGTTGTCCAACCAGTTTGGGAAGTCATTTTATTATATTCACAGGTTCACTTTATATTGTCACTTGAGGAGGGGTGGTTGATATAGTTTATAATTATTTTACCGAGCACTGACACAGTATTTATTCTATTGAGCATTTTAATTGTTGGTATTCACTTATTCATTTCCACATTTTAGAACTGATCTCTTCTTTGATGAACTCCTGTATGGTGTTATCTTTCCTAAGGTCATAATATTTTTTCTGGTATTGATTATATGTAGTGGAGCCCACTTTGCCAACTTCATCCTTTATCTTAGATGACTACGGTTGTGGTTTCTGATTATCTGATTGTTACTGATTGATAGAGTAGCGCCACACATCTTTATTTAATATTCTTTCCTGGGGGAACTGAGTGGACCCATCTATGTTGGCAGCTCTTTATCGGGTATTTTACCATCAGTTTCAGAAAAAAATTTTGTTTACATTGTGGTTTTTTGCGCACTAGCTCCTATATATTTATTACTAGTGGCCAATTTACTTCTAACCCGTTGTGGACTGTAAGGAAATAGGCATTGCTCATCACAGCCAGTGTACGAATTAAACTGGGCCTAAAGATTCCCCTTGTACCAATGGGCAGGAAGATAAAACACCAGGCTGTCCACTTGTAAACGACCTTACATATGCCAAATGTTGTAACTAAAACATGGTTTTACTTGAAGCAGATTATTTCTCCCTTAATACTACTGCTTATTTGCTATTTTTAGCGAGCTAGGCAGTAAAATACACAACATAATTCCATCACAGAAAGTTGTGCAGATGTGTTCTCTATCCTGAACCAGGGTTCATGCACAACACAAGGCAGGTTAGGCCACTGGCTTACAGCATTACTTTTATCGCTTCAGATAAGGCTTCCGACTACTAAGGAAGGTTTGCAGACAGGCAGTGTGGCCATAATCCTTGAGGGGAGGAGGAGAGGCTCTGATACTGATCCTACATCCATCAAGCCTACAGCATCAATAGAAAGTGCTGGAACATTCACACTCACAAATTTTCATATCCTCCAAAGCTCACTGAGTGAAATTATAAGAAGATATTTCATTGGGCATTTAATAACCTCTGGGCACATGCATAATAATGTAAATATAAATAAATATATATATATATATATATATATATATATATATATATATATATATATATATATATATATATATACACATACATATACATACATATATACACATACAGTAATTTATATTATTTAATTGCCTTATATTGCATATTTTCATAAATCCTTCAGGTTGTTGCACAGGTTATTTTTAAACACTTGTTATAATTCATACATGTGATGTAAAAAAAATTAACTCATAATAGTCTGATAGAAATAAAGCCAACCATGATACTTTTAAATAAATAGCCCCAAACAAAAATTCATAGTGATCTATAACAAATTCTTCTGTGTAGATAATCTTCCAAAAAAGTAGTGAATATTCCTTCACCAAACACTATAGCGACACCCAACGTGTTCTAGGCAAATAATCTGCTTACCACAATGATTTGACTTCTTTAGTTAAAAAGAAAGTCAAAAGACACTTTTAACAGGATGCTGCCGCTAGCATTGATGTGACCTGGAGATATATGGAATCCTTCCTCCTCAGAGTTTATGCATGGGATATATGAAAGAAATAATAGAACCCATAGCATAATCCTATTTATTAAAAATAATATAAAAGTGCAAATGCCGAATGGCCGCTTACATTTGAATGTGCCTTTACCCGACACTGAGGATGCTGGCTTGTCTCTGCTGGATGGCTGAATGGCGCCTTGCTTCCACCTCTGTGGTTGGCGTGCGTTCCACCAACCCGACCGGAAACAACCAGAGGGACCGGAAATGATGTGGAGTATCGTGACCAAGTACCGCCTCAACGTACGTTTTGTGATTACATCTTCAGGAAGCGTACTTGGTCACTAGGAAACCTGGTTTATGTATGTGACATAAACAATGCAGGATTCAAAAGTAAGTAACACAAAGTGTGCAGCAGTCAGGAGTGTAGTGGCCAGGAAAATGTAATGCACAGAGTGCAGAGGTCAGCGGTATTTAATGCACAGATTTCGTGGGTTAGGAGTATGTAACACAAAACCCAGCATTCAAAGTGCAGTTGTTAGGTGCTTAGAAATTACAGCACAGTATATAGAGTACAGCAGTCAGAGATATGTAACATACAGCATAGTTTACACTTTGTAACATACACTGTGTATTACATGTCACCAACCACTGAACTTTGTAAATTGCATACTCTTGACTGCTGCACACTGTATGATTGTTGAATACCAATGACTGCTGTGGTCCCAGCACAGAGTGAAGTGGTCAGGAAGACTAAACACAGCACCAAGTGGAGCAATTAGGCACATGCAACATGCCATGCTGCTTTCATGGCACCAAATTAACCACCTCATAAGCAAAACATTTCCTCTCTCTCCTCCCAAAGCACAATTGCTCCCACCACAGGCACAAATTTCCCTAACAAAAATGTATCCCATCAAGCACAAATTCCCTAAACAAACATCTCCCTATATCCCCACAGAAAAAATTCCCCACTACGCCCAAAGCAAAGGTACCCCAACCCCCCCCCCCCCCCCCAACTACCCCATCCCAGAAAATATCCTCACCCCTCAGAAAAAAATCTCCTCCATAAGGAAAACCTAATTATCAACAAAAATGGCACCTAGCACAAGTCTCCTACCTCCCTTATCCCCTCTTAAGCAAAAAATCTCAACCCCCAGCAAAGCACCCCCTTCCAAGCAAGAATACCACCATCACAAATTTGCCCTCTCCATCATCTTCTCCCAAGGAAAAAGCACACCTGGCAGAAGTGCAAAATGTGATGCAGCTCTGCATAGAAACCAATCAGCTTCCAGGTTTTATTGTGAAAGCCTAACTGAACGAGCTGAAGTTAAAAGCTGATTGGCTAACATGCACATCTGCACCAGATTCTGGATGCACCAGTTTTATTAAATCTACCCCTATATTTCAAGGCTGTCCGCGTGACTGGACGTGTGAAAATTTGTGAAAACACCTTAAAAAAGGTCAGAACAGAACAAGGTATTTTTAAAGCAACCTCTGATGTAACCTCTTTGGTAAATATGTAAAACATGTTAGTTAACAAACTGTCTTTTTATACCCCATTTCATCTCTGATGATTCCATTTATTAGAAGATTCCAGGTGTCCCTGTAGATTACTTAGAAGCCCTAATGTAAAAGTTTCTTCTTTATTATTGGAGCACACAACATTTAAATTAACTCAACTATCAGGGGAAATAATGCTGGGAATTCATTCAAACATTTCCTGGATAACTTTTTGCAAGACAGCTTGTATCAGCATCTAAGGTGAGCTTAGTGAACTAAGACACTCTCCAGCTGTTGCCAGAGGGCCAATCCAAGCTTCCAAGTACTGTACAATGCTACAATTGCAAACATTATCAAAGTACTGTTTTGTCCAATGAATTACACAATTCTTATTTGTTTATGGATTTTACTTGTAACAGCAACAGGACAATCTCAATATTTTATGGAATTTTTATAGAAATGCATACCTCCCAGCTTTCTGAGCTGAAAAACCCTTTAGGACAAAGAGTGTAAGCAAAGAATGCACCCCCTTCCATGACCCCACTTATGTGGCTCATGAGGAATTAATGAGCAAAACTGATCGGCTAAGCACAAGAGCTTTTTTTCATCAATATGTTTCCTTTAGGCTTCATGTCTATGAGCATATTAAAAAAAAAATCCTATCTAACCTGAATCTTTCTGCCAGGAGCTGACAGAAAAATCAAGCCTAAAAATTAATTTTTGCAAGAAATTACACACATTTACAGGCGTATAGCATTTGGATATCAGTGTAAACTCATTCTACTGAACAGAATACTAATTTATTCTAACCACCGTAATTAATTTATTTGATATGCATATATGTTTTTATGTTTGTAAACTATGGTGTTAAGCTCCTCTCCAAATGCAGGTTTGGAGGTATAAAAAAAGATAAGAAAAATGCCTTTAAAAGCATTTTTTCTGCCCACGTGCATGAGGCCCTAGGGCTTATTCACACAGGGTGATTACATCCGTGTCCTGTGCAGGGTCATGTTTTACAAGCACGGAGATGCACTGTATTCCAATAGACATGAATGGGATTGCCAGCACAGGGCTGCACGCAACACCTGTACATCCCTGTGCCGGTACAATACAGCCCTACACAGGGCATGGATGTATTTGCCCTGTGTGAAGGAGGTCTTATACTGGCTTTTTTTATTTTGTTACAATATAAGAGTTTGTGTGACAGGTTTAATGTAGTGTCACATTAGCACCTCATTTATTGTAGAGGCCTACACATCTGTCCAAAAAGGAAGGACAGATGGGAAGGAAAGTGGAACAGAGGGTTTTGGTTCCATAAGAGTGACAGTCCTTCCACATGAGGGACAACTGGGATGTATGGAAATGATATAAAATTCTAACCTGCAAGCAGCAGTATACATGAAGCCTAATGCTACTCCTAAACGTAACCCCCTTAGCTGCATCAACTCTTGTGTGCTAGAGTCCTTTGCATCCTAGACTAACTATCCTGATTTGAAAAGATACCAAAATCTGCTTCCATTGTAGATTTGATAGATATGAAGAAGAGTAGAATACATTATTTAGCTAGGACAATGATCTCCAAAGTATGGGCTGTGGGCCACATCAGGACGGCTACAAGATTTTATCTGGCTCCAAGCTAGTGTTAGGGGCATACCCTTAAAGTGTATTGATTCAGAATTAAGGTTGCCTATGGTCTCTGCTTCCGATCTTAGGGGAATGCTAATGGGGACCCTGATGTAAGGGGGGGGGGGGCTCTCATGGGGACCCTGATGTAAGGGAGGATCCTGATCAAGAACTCTAATGTAAGGGCGGACCTTGATCAAGACCCTGATGTAAGGGGGGTCTCTGGAGTAAGGAGACATGTAGAATATTCCTGCCGCACACGTTCCGGCAGATGGCCTGAAGTAAATACGTGCTATAGCAACTAATACCTAGAAATCTGTATCAGCACAAGTGAAAGCATTTATTTACAGCACACCACGGATCTTCAAAATAATGTCCAACGTTACTTTGAAGACCCATGATGTGCTGGCAATATATGCCTTGACTTCTGATGTAAAGGGGACATAGGGACCCTGATGGAAATTTTTTTCGTCCAGCGAATGTTTGTAAAATATACCATGTGGCCTCATACCAAAAAGTTTGGAGACCACTGAGGTACTGTAGGTTAATGCAAACAAATAACATTTTCACAAAATGCAAGAAAAAGCAACAACTCTAATTTCCAGACACTGGAAACAAGTTATTCTTAGTTTATCTGGTAAACCTCTCATTGTAAAAGGGAATTTCATTTTTTGATGTCCTGCAGTTTATGTCCTTTTTCACAACACACTCGCATCCAAATCATCTAACGTTTTAGGGAAAAGAAAGTCAATGTGTTTGGTTTTATTTATGAAGAAAAGTGATATTTCAATGGATTATGTACAACACAGGGGGGTGAGGTGGTGTACAATCAACACTATTATTCTGGTGTATGGGAGCCGCAGCTCTCATATATTGGGCAAGTTCACCTCAATACATTCCAGTGTCATAACAAGGACAAAAAAGCTCGGCTTCTAGCAATAAATTGCAAATAGTTAATTGAAAAACACAGATTGAATTTAGTCCAGAATCTTTAAGAAAGATGCTGCCAAGATAAAATGGATCACTATATTTCTTTCTTTCAGTAGTACTAATGAGCAATTAAAGATATCCCACCTACCCCATCGGGAACAGAATCTGCTGCATCCTGCATGCTTCATTAAAAATAAATCATATCCTCTATATCCAAGTAGTACATTTAAGTGACTGGGCATTCCAAAGACAACCCCAAATCGTCCAGGGATTAAAGGCGTGCATATTTTACATTACATTAGCTGTTCTGCTTGCCTAAGACTATACGGCAACATAATGAAGTATTCCAGTCATTTTAGCAATAAAACGTTCCAGTTGTAAAAATTATTGAACCGCTTTAATCAAAATCAAGTTTAGTTTTGGTTAGAGTGAATGAAGTAGCCAGGCTATATAGGGATACACTACCATCTCCAGTGACCAATCACACACATTTTGGCATCCAAAGCAACAGTCCTCTGCTAGTATTGCTTCTTTCACTAACTAGGCCTTGAATTTTGTGACAATTTTATAGGAACAAACTGTGTTTCTACTGATGATAGGGAATAAAATTATGTACATCAGCTTTCTCATGACTGATTACAACAAAATGAAAGTAGCTTACCTTTCTACATTGGTCTCAAGACTTGTGATAGTTGCAGTGGGTCACACAATGCCACAAGTTTTTGTACCTATCCTGTGCCCCTTTGATCCTATTTTATAAAGGTTATGGTAACCACTGGTGGTGTGTTTTTTCCTTGGATGGAATAGGGAAGGGTTAAAACCTAACAATTTTTTTGTGCTGTATACCACTGGAGACATTTCCTTTCACTTCCTGTCCCAAAGACACAAAAGCCAGTTAGAGGAAATCTGCCAAAATCAGAGGCTATTAGGGTGAGGTAAGGAATACATTGGTGTCACTCTGCCTGCTGATTGGGCAATGCAGGAGCAGTCATCAACGCTACTCACTTTGTTTTCTCTCCTTCTGCATGTTCAGTGTTTAAAGTGGCTGTAAACTCTTACATACACCTAGTGAAGGCACTATCGCCAGGTGATACACAAATCCCCCACATAAGTTGTACCTATCTGCAGTCTTCTCTTCTCTACAGCTGTTCAAAGTGCTGAATTTATAAGCTTGTCTGAGAGTTCAGAAAAAAGGGGTTGGAGAGCTGAAGTTACACTCTGCAGAGCTCAGTGAGGAGAGTTCTGAGAGCTGACTGGAGGGAAGGGACACCCCCCCTTCCACACAGCACACAGCAACAGAGCTGAGGCTGTCAATCAGCTGAAGGTCCCGCCCCTGTTAACTTTTTTCTCTTGGTGTCAGGAAAACTTGTCAGAAGTGATTCATGCTGATAGCAGTGGAACGAAGCAGCAGACAAAAGTGACACTTTTAATTAAGACAAGTTGACATTATAGAGGGATATTCGTTGTTCTAATTTTATGTCTGAGGTTTACAACCACTTTAACTTAAGTGCTGCCCCTCCGCGCTATAACAAGGTCCAGCCCCCCCCTAGACCGGCTCGTGTGATAGGTGGAACACTGATTCAATCCACTATTACACGAGCTGGTCTAGGGGGCGGGACCTTGTTACAACGGGGCTGCCGAACACAGACCCAGCCAGATCCATGATACACAGGAGGAGGAGGAGAGAGGGAAAGAGCGGAGCGCTGCAGCCGCAACTCAAAGCGGCCCCAGGGCAGGCGACCTACCGGGAAATTTTCCGGTAGCCCAGTCCGGCCCTGGCGTGCCCATGCGATAAGACGGCCCTGGCCCGAATCAGGAAATCACTAAGCCGTCATCTCCTCTCCACTCGGCTCTCACATCATACACACACAGTCCCGCCTCTGCCATCGGCATTGGACCAGCTCCTGTGATAGGCAGAACACTGGTCCAATGCCGGTGGCGGAGGCGGGACTGTGTGTTTGACAGGAGAGTTAAGTGAAAACAGAGGAGCCGAGTGGAGAGGAGATGATGGCTCGGTGACGTACGCTGTCAGCGTATAACACGCACCCCTGATTTGCACCCGATTTTCAGTGGAAAAAAGTGCGTGTTATAGGCCGATAAATACAGTACATTTTTTAGCAGCAGTGACCCCATTTCTGGACATGCTTGTAACAGGACATTCATCTTCATAGCCTTTCAACTTGAGTAAACATTCTGCAATGGTTTAAAAACGTCAAAAGAACTGCTATTTCAATCATTACCAATTCTGCTATCACATTTCTTAACAGATAACTTTTTGATTTAGCCCATTATAAATCCCATTAACGGGAAAATACACATCTAAGTTTGGTGTGTCCTATCTACAGAATCAAAACTTCAGTGTGTTTCATAACTACTGAGCTAATAACAGTACAGCAAGAATAAGGGCATGTTTACCTGTATTAATTGGCAGCATTTTAATCCCAAATACCACTATATTAAAAGGTACTGGGGGGGCGTTAGGCATTTTCTCATCTCCTAGATGATGAAAGGGATATCTGATATCCATCATATTTATATTTATTCACAAGGTAATCACATGCTGGACAATAATATACAAGTTACCAAAATATAATCTGTAGATATTCAAAGATATTAATACATATAGAAAACTGTACAATCTGAAGGAGTGACACCTGCATGGTCATAAACATTGTGACATCCCAACGGCCATTCCTCAGACCTTCTGATTGGTCAGATCATTTGTCAACAGCCTCCTTAGGGACCAGAAATGAGAGACTGTCTTAGAAGTCTGGCGCTCTTCTTTACCATCAAACAAAGAACATCAGTCAATATTTTTTTTATAAGAGCCAACACTAATCATTCTTATGCCCATTGATTAGACATTGCTGCATTTTGTTAACTCTTAAAACCTTCATATTTTTTTCTGTTGCATAATGCATTATTGTTTCTTTTTTGTTTTTTAATACCCTTTTTCTATAAAAAGGGTATGTGTGAAAATACTTTTTGCCACACCATTTCTAAAAGTTATGGGTGGAATTTTACTTGTTTTTCTGATCCCATGCATTGTAGCTTCCTACATCAGCAAGTAAAGGTTTCATTATACAACCATATTACATTCATTAATAAAATAGAAAGAACTACAAAAAAAATGTTTGTTTCTGTTTTTAAGAAGTATATAAAAGGAGTGCTTTCTAAGTAGTTAATGTTATCAAATCTGATTGTATGGCTTACTGTCCCTAGGCAAAGGACTTAATGACAGCACATGACCTTTGAGAAATTATTTTCTGTAGCATTGATCATGCTGAGCAGATGCATAACAATATAGGGGTCATGTACACCGGTGTTATTTTCGTATTACAAACAAGCTCATCATCTTCATATAATTATAACATCTATAAATTATGCACACATTTTAAAACATGATATCTCTTTTCCTATATTTTGTATTTTTGGCCTCAAGGAAGTATCTTATTTTACATTGGAATCGTCTTTCATGTCCAATAAGCAATTCATCTGCTGTCAGAAGGATCTTGCATAGTGCAAATCTCCACTGGGGAGATTTAAATTCAAAGCAAGCTTGGAAATATTCTCTCGGTGACATCTAATATAAGTTTTTACATTTGTGCACAGCTTGTGAAAAAGATTTATAGATTTAAATACAACTTTTGAATGAAGTTAAATTTGACCTAAATCTAAGATAGGTAAGGGGGGTTTTAAACTTTACATAAATGAATGGTTTCTCTGTTGATTACAGACCCCATGATACTATTTCACTGTATTAAAAAGTGCATCCAAGAAAATTATAACAAAAATTGACAATGTAATTCCTCATAGTGCTGTTCTCTTTGGTAGTTAATCAGATGACACATTTGCCAATAATACTGCACTGGTACTTGTAAGTCTTTGCTGTCGAACTGCGTTACCTCAGTTTTGTTAGCAAGCAATAGTAGGGGTGTATCATATGAACAGAGGGTGTACTCTAAGAAAAAGATTTTACATCAAGGGAGAAATCCAATTTTCTTTTTTTGGAGATTATGGGACACAGCATAAGTATTTAACAGGCACATTGCGAGGCCCAAAAGCAGTACAACTGAGGCATGGGCAACAAAACAAACAAAGGCTAACAGGCTGACGAAAACCGACAGGTTAACAGAGGTGGCTGAATGGGGCCTACAGAGCTGCCTGAAGAACCTTACAACCAAAGATGGCATCAGCTAATTCTTGAACATTTACCTGGAAAAATAAGTGAACAGAAGAGCAAAGCAGCCCTGCAAATCTGAGAAACAGAAGCCTGATGCTAAAAAGCGAGCCGACTGTCAAAAGGAAGCGGAAACTGAGAGATGAATTCAAGCAAGTACCAAATCCAGACAATGGAGGGAAATCTCCTTAGGATGTTTAGGAGGAGGACATAGAGATGGCAGAACAATGCCCTAGTTAAAGTGAAAAGAAGAACCCATGTTAAGAAAAAAAGATTCCATGGACAGCAAAAATGCTTGTCTTTGTTTTGCACAGGAAAGGGGTCTTTACAGGTTAAAGATCCTGTCTGGGATCATTCCCCCACTCCCTTCTGCTTTGAGGATTGTGTCCTGCTCACAGACTAGCAGAGGTTCGTGGTCCAGGACTTATGGTGGAACTGAGTTCCATGGTTTGCCTTGGACCTGGAGGAACTCTTCGATCTGGAACTCTTTTATAGCCTCAGGAGTAGAGGGTTTCCCAGATGAAAATGATGCCTTCTTTTTTGGGACAAAGGGGTGCTCTTAGCCTGATGACTTTCCTAATGAAATTGCTCAGGGATTTGTCAAGGAGGCTTTCCCAACAAAAGACATACACAAGAGGCATTTCTTGCACTCTTGCATGCTCCACAGACCAACATTACCAGCTAAGTGAGTCTTTGCATATGTACTGAAAGGCCCTTTCTGAATATCTGATGTATAATATCTGATGGCCTGTCAACACAATAGAGTAAGGCTACAGTTATGACCTGTGTGTGTCACGCAGAATTCCAGCCAAAGAAAAAAAAAAGCCCATTAAAAGGTAACATAAAAAAACTGCTTTTTGTTGCCAAGTTTTCTTTCAGTCCAGAGCCCTCCCTGCTATACTTATTTTCCACCATAAGATGCTCTGAGCCTTATGGCCAGCATCATTCAACCCAATTCCCTCTGAGCCCAGACGGCCCGCTATCTGCTCACAGTGTATCTAAACCCAAAACAAAAATTGTATATATTGCAGCATAGCAATCCCTAAATGAGGTAGCTGCAGGATTGTTTTCCTTTATTTTCAACTGATGATTCAGCCAGTAAAACAATTCCTGTTTTAGGATGTCTCCACTCTGAATAGGGAGCAATGGAACCACCCTTGGACAGCTTCATTGTCCCTTTGAGGAGAGGGTAGTATTAGATGCACTAGCAGATTTGGATGGATTTGACTAATAAATTAAATCTGAACTCTTAAAGTAGAATTTTAGTCAATTTAAACTGGCCCCTTTTGCTGGTATAGCTATGTAATACACTGTCTTACCCTGCTCTGCACATGCTTAGTTGCACTCTATTTTTTGTAACTGTGCCGAAAATGTAGAGGCTAATCTGCTGACAGGCTAAAGATTTAGTGCTGCTCAGGGGCTATGGGGTTCAGCAAAATGGCAGGCTCTAGCAAGAAGAAACAGGAGTAGAGCCAGAGGCAATTTACACACTAATTTTGGTAGCATAATTGTTATTGTGGAATGCACAGTATCTCACAAAAGTGAGTAGATCTCTCACATTTTTGTATTTTATTATATCTTTTCATGTGACAACACTGAAGAAATTACACTTTGCTACAATGTAAAGTAGTGAGTGTACAGCTTGTATAACAGTGTACATTTGCTGTCCTCTCAAAATAACTCAACACACAGCCAATAATGTCTAAACTGCTGGCAACAAAAGTGAGTACACTCCTAAGTGAAAATGTCCAAATTGGGCCCAATTAGCCATTTTCCCTCCCTGGTGTCATGTGACTCATTGTTACAAGGTCTCAGGTGTGAATGGGGAGCAGCTGTGTTAAATTTGGTGTTATCGCTTTCACTCTCTCATACTGATCACTGGCACCTCATGGCAAAGAACTCTCTGAGGATCTGAAAAAAAAGAATTGTTGCTCTACATAAAGATGGCCTAGGCTTTAAGAAGATTGCCAAGACCCTGAAACTGAGCTGTAGCACAGTGGCCAAGACCATACAGCGGTTTAACAGGACAGGTTCCACTCAGAACAAACCTCGCCATGGTCAACTAAAGAAGTTAAGTGTACGTGCTCAGCCTCATATCCAGAGGTTGTCTTTGGGAAATAATAATGGTGGCCACACAAAATATTGACACTTTGGGTCCAATTTGGACATTTTTGTTACCAGCGGTTTAGACATTAATGGCTGTGTGTTGAGTTATTTTGAGGGGACAGCAAATTTACACTGTTATACAAGCTGTACACTCACTACTTTACATTGTAGCAAAGTGTAATTTCTTCAGTGTTGTCACATGAAAAGATATAATAATAAAAATAATAAAAGATATAATAAAATATTTACAAAAATGTGAGGGTGTACTCACTTTTGTGAGATACTGTATGTTCCTTGCTAAAGAACATTAGTTTTATCAAGCTTTTATGGGTAAACAGCAAAAGATTTTTTCCCTTTCGGGATAAAGCTTTTAGATAAAGTAATAAAAGATGACCACTGTAAGTACCCCTCTCAATGTTAAATGGTTTGGCTTAAACCTCTAATTGCCACTTTTGCCAGACAGCTTGGTCTGTTAGTTAGTTATTATTATTATTATAATACAGGATTTATATAGCGCCAACAGTTTACGCAGCGCTTTACAACATTAGGGAGGACAGTACAATACAATTCAATACAGGAGGAATCAGAGGGCCCTGCTCGTTAGAGCTTACAATCTAGGAGGGAGGGTCAAGTTATACAAAAGGGTAATAGCTGTGGGGGACGAGCTAATGGAGAAAATAGTGCAGTTGTTAGATGGAGGCAGGATAGGCTTCTCTGAAGAGGAAAGTTTTCAGAGATCGCCTAAATGTGGATAAATTTGGAGACAGTCTGACAGATTGGGGTAGGGAATTCCAGAGGATGGGCGAGGCTCGGGAGAAGTCCTGGAGGCGGATATGGGAGGAGGTGATGAGGGAGCTAGAAAGTAGGAGGTCCTGAGAGGAACGGAGAGGGCGATTAGGTTGGTATTTTGAGACTAGGTTAGTGATGTAGCTGGGGGCAGAGTTGTGGATGGCTTTGTAACTTATTGTTAGTATTTTGAATTTAATTAGTTGGGCGAGTGGCAGCCAATGGAGGGATTGGCAGAGGGGGGAGGCAGACACTGAGCGGTTTGTAAGGTGGATGAGTCTGGCAGCAGCATTCATGATGGACTGAAGGGGGGATAGTCTATTTAAAGGTAAGCCAATGAGGAGGGAGTTGCAGTAGTCGAGGCGAGAGATAACGAGGGAGTGAATCAGGAGCTTTGTGGTTTCATTGGTTAGAAAGGGACGTAGTTTAGAGATGTTGCGGAGGTTGAGGCGGCAAGCTTTGGAAAGTGATTGGATGTGGGGCCGAAAGGAGAGTTCAGAATCCAGGATAACACCTAGTACCCTGACATGTGGGGACGGGTGGATGCTTGTGCCATTGCCCTTGACAGACAAGTCAGGGGAAGAGGCACGTGAGGGAGGAAATATTATAAGCTCGGTTTTGGACAAGTTGAGTTTGAGGAAGTGGTGTGACATCCATACAGATATGTCGGTTAGTAAGTTAGTGATGCGTGAGGAGACTGATGGAGTGAGTTGAGGGGTGGAGAGATAGATTTGTGTGTCGTCAGCGTAGAAATGATATTGAAAGCCGTGAGAGGCTATCAAAAAATAAAAGAGGTCCAAGAACAGAAACTTGGGGGACCCCGACAGAGAAGGGAAGAGGAGTGGAGGAAGTAGAATTGTAAGTGACACTGAAGGTGCGTTGGGATAGGTAGGATGAGAGCCACTGAAGAGCACAGTCACGGAGACCGAGGGAGTAAAGTTTTTTGAGGAGGAGGGGGTGGTCAACCGTGTCAAAGGCAGCTGAAAGATCCAGAAGTAGGAGTACAGAATAGTGTCCCTTGGTTTTTGCAGTTAGTAGGTCATTGAGTTTTAAAAGAGCAGTTTCTGTGGAGTGTTGAGGGCAAAATTCAGATTGAAGGGGATCAAGAAGGTTGTTTTTAATGAGGTGCTCACTCAGTTGGTTGTAAACCAGGCATTCAAGGAGTTTAGAGGAAAAGGGGAGCAAGGAGATAGGGCGTAGGTTGTTAGGATTTGTAGGGTCCAAGGACGGCTTTTTAAGTATGGGGGTGACCAGTGTATGTTTTGGAGCATTGGGGAAGACGCCAGAGGTGAGAGAGAGATTGAAGATGTGGGTTAGAGAGTGTAGGATGGAGTCAGAGGGCGACCGTAGCATATGAGAGGGAATAGGGTCCAGGGGACAGGTGGTTAGGTGGGCGATAGAAAGGAGTTTAGCAACTTCGTCTGTAGTAGCAGATTTGAATAGGGGGAGTGTCAGTTGTACCTGTTGACATAGGGTCTTAGCTGGGGGAGATACCTGTAGAGCGGAGATTTCATCGCGGATTGTATCAAGCTTGTTTTTGATGTGATTAGCGATCTCCTGGGCAGTGAGTGAGTCAGTGGGTGGAGGCGGTGGAGAACAAAGTAGAGAGTTGAAGGTAGAGAAGAGTTTACGGGGACTAGATGAGAAGGTGTTAATAAGAGCTGTAAAATAGGTTTGCTTGGCAGTGTGGAGGAAAGAATAGTATTTTTGGAGGGCAGATTTGTATTGGTTGAAGTCTTTGAGAGACTTAGTCTTGTGCCACAGACGCTCAAGAGCGCGACTACGTTTTTTGAGAATTTTAGTTTAATCTGTTTGCCAGGATTGTAGGGGTCAAGGCCTGATTCTGCGTGTAGTGAGGGGAGTGAGCTTGTCCAGGGTGGAGGACAGGGATTTATTGTAGATGGATGTGGCTTGGTTGGGGCAGGACAGGGGAGAGATTTTGTCATAGAGGTGGTCAGTAGCAGAATAGAAGAGAGAGGAGTTGAAGTTGCGAAAATTTCTACGGGTGATGGTTAGGCGATTGGAGGGAAAGGTGGTGGAAGACAGGGGGAGGGAGAAACTAATAAGGTGATGGTTGGAGAGAGGAAAAGGATTGTTTGAGAAGTTGCATGGAGTGCATAGGTAGGAGAATACAAGGTCAAGGGTGTTGCCATCAGAGTGAGTAGAAGCCTGTACCCATTGTTTTAGGTCAAATGAAGAGGTTAGACTAAGAAGTTTAGAAGTAGCAGGAGTGTTTGTATTAGCAGGGATGTTGAAATCACCGAGAAGGATTGTGGGAATTTCTGAAGAGAGGAAGTAGGGTAGCCAGGCAGAAAACTCATCAAGGAAAGTTGATAATGGTCCAGGGGGCCGGTAGATCACAGCAATTCTTAGGGAAGTAGGAGAGAATAGACGTATACAGTGGGCTTCAAATGATGAGAGAGAAAAAGAGGGAGGAGAGTGAATAACCCGGAAGGTGCATTGGGGGGATAGGAGGAATCCCACTCCACCTCCCTTGCGTCCATTAGGCCTAGGGGAGTGAGTCCAGTGAAGGCCACCCTGGGATAGGGAAGCGGGAGAAGGGGTGTCATATTCGTGGAGCCAGGTTTCGGTGAGAGCAAGTAGATTGAAGGAATTAGTGACAAAGAGGTCATGGACAGCAGTGAGTTTGTTGCAGACAGAGCGGGCGTTCCAGAGGGCGCAGGAGAGAGGGAGGCTGGTGTTGGGAAGAAGAGGAATGGAGACTAAATTGCGTAGATTGCGACTACTGCCAGAGGGTGTAGGGTGAAGGGTGTGTTGGGCACAGTTAAATAAGGGAGGCCCAGGGTTTGGGGAAATATCTCCAGCGATTAGGAGAAGCAGAAGAGTAAGGGAGGTAATATGAGAATATGATTTGTATGAGGGGACATGCTTCAGTATCCTGGGGGGTTTGTTAGCAAGTGGGCTTAGAGTTAGAAAGAGGTGATGAGTACAGTAATAGGGGGAGGGGAGAAGTGAGGGTGATATGTACAGATTGTGGGGTGGAGCAGAGGGGTGAAGAAAAGAGAGTTTGAGGAGAGAGGCAGCAATTGTGAAAAGGAGGAGAGGTAAAGAGAGCATGTTTCAGAGAGGAAGGTGAGATAATTTGGAATAGAGGTCATCTGCTGTCTGTTGTAGTTTGCTTCGTGCAAATCGCTGAAGTGCAATAGCAGAAGTGCCACTTATTTAAAGAACCCCAATTCTTTGGAAGAACCCCTGTATGTGCAGCCCCCTGTATGTGTTCCCCCGTAAAGAAGGCCTTGTTTTTATACTGTGTGTTGGGTGTGGATAGAATCTGGCAATTAATCAATTAAGAGGGCATATTAGGAACACAGCTAGAAGGGCATAACTTTCACACCACAATCAAACTGCAAGGGGACTAAAAGGCCAAAATTGTAAAGATAAATGAACCCATAATTTAGGTAAGACTTAATGGCTAAATAAACATTGAAATAATGTGAGCATGGCTACAGATGGAGTTGAAACAGTGGTGACAAACAGATTTACCAAATATGCATTTGAGCAGTCAGTTGAAAGTTGAAGTTGAAAACTAACAGGCTTACTCTCCAAATCACCAGGTGAAAGTAAAGGGAATAAATCTAAAAAGAAAAACCTAAAGAGCAACAATCACACCTAGGAATTGGTAGCAATATCTTTTTTGTTTTTGTTTTAATGCTTTACGTTCTTGTTGTACAAGGTAGAGTTATTTTCGAAACGTATAGGTCTTTTATGTCTTATACTCTGCTCATAGGTGTGCGCACAGGGTGTGCCGGGTGTGCCTGGGCACACCCTAATCACCCTGTGTGGGGCAGAATCCCCCTTTTTAGACCCCTGATATTTCACCAAAGCCCTCCAAAAAAAAAAGTAAAAAGATTGTTTAAAAAATACAATTGTAAAAAAATGAAAAATAAAAACTACTGACACCGTCCACTGCCCTATTGACACCAATCTCTGCCCTAATGACACCCTCCATTGCTCTACTGACACCATCAGTATATATACACATGCACACACACATATGTGTTTGAGCTTTGGGGTGCACATAGAGTCATCAGGAAAGGAAAATTACAGTATTTGATAGGAAATTTTCAGTTTTCCTGACAAACTCCATGGGAGCATACGTGTGGGAAATAACTCACCATACACACCCGGTTGGGCAAAATGTTGAGCAAAGAAAGTTTAACCGTCCACCGACAGTACTTGTAAACCAAAATTAACTGAAGATAGGGCATCTGGTTCAACACAGTAATGGGACACAAACATATTCATAGACGATCGGGAAGCCACCCTGCAAATTACTTCGGGAGCTACATTACACAAAGCTGCCTAAGATGAAGACCCACTCCTGGTTGAGTGAGCAGACACTACCTGCAAAGGAGGCAAGCCCTTGGCTCTGTGAGCCTCTTGGATGACCTAGGCAATCCGTGTTTGATGTGATGTAAGTAAAGACAGCACAAGCCATTACTGTACAGAGGCCATGTTCAGCACAAGCAATTACTGTACAGAAGCATTGTTCATTGAATAATAACCAACAGGAACAGGAAACGCCACACAGGAAGTGAGTACAACAGAGATGCACCATAGAGTCACAGAGTTGCATTTAAAGAAACACAACACCCATGACAATCCGTGCCACAATCGCCCTAGATGAGGCATGTTTCTCTGTTCTTTCTGCCAAAAGAATGAACAGGCATTCTGAAGCCTGAAGGAAGCTGTAGCTTGTAGATATGACTTTACAATATCTGAGGGACTCCTAAAATTGAAGCAAGGCACTGCTGGAAGTCAAATCAGGATTCCTTGTTTATTAGAAATGCGCTTTAACCAACTAAGCCACAGTGAGCTTTCTCCCATTCAAGTTAGAACTCTAAAGGTTAGCAGAACAATTTCTTGGCACCCACGAAGACTGCAGCACCCTTGGGAATTGAGTCAAGCATAGGCAACAGCACCGCTCGACGTAAGAAAGTTCTCCATGACCAGTGAACCAATCTCTAATGCCCCGTACACACGGTCGGACATTGATCGGACATTCCGACAACAAAATCCTAGGATTTTTTCCGATGGATGTTGGCTCAAACTTGTCTTGCATACACACTGTCACACAAAGTTGTCGGAAAATCCGATCGTTCTGAACGCGGTGACGTAAAACACGTATGTCGGGATTCTAAACGGGGCAGTAGCCAATAGCTTTCATCTCTTTATTTATTCTGAGCATGCGTGGCACTTTGTGCGTCGGATTTGTGTACACACGATCGGAAATTCCGACAACGGATTTTGTTGTCGGAAAATTTTATAGCCTGCTCTCAAACTTTGTGTGTCGGAAAATCCGATGGAAAATGTGTGATGGAGCCTACACACGGTCGGAATTTCCGACAACAAGGTCCTATCACACCTTTTTCGGTCGGAAAATCCGACCGTGTGCACGGGGCATAAGGCTTTTTATGCCAACGTGATAACCGGCAAAAGGCGAACTTGACTGAGAGGCCTCTAACAAAGACAGCCCTAGAACACTCCAATTTCCAAGGGAGAGTTGAGAATAAGAGGTAGACTCCATTGGAAAACCTCCGCTTACTCCGAGGTCTGAGCCTAGCTGCTTCCTTGAAAAATTGTTGGACAGGAAAGATGCCTAGACTGGAAAACACTTGTGAAGGCTGATAAAGCTGACACTTGAAGTCCAAGGGAGCTGACCGATAGAGCCAGAACTAAATCTGACTACAGGAAGCCTAGAATATCTAAAACTTCTAGATCACCACATGATCTGTCAGCAGCAGACACACATATATATAATTATTAATAATAATAATAATACTTTTCAATTTTTTCAACCTTTTTTCTCTTTTTAACATTTTTTTTACTTTTTTTAAAATTACATTCTGTTATCAGAGCAGCTTAGTGTCACCACAGCGTACAACTGTTTTACTGCTTATACAGTGAAGATCAAAAAAAAAACACAGGAATCTCTGATTGGTCAATATAAACAACATCTCCAATATTATTGCCGATTTCTTTACCTTGGTTTCATTTGACAAGTTAACAGTATTGATTGATTACTTCTCTCAGTATATGCTGGAAATAGTTGTTCAACAGCAGAAAAAAGTGGGTTAGAGAGCAATCTGGTATAATGTTTTTTTACAGTCTTATTCCTGCACTCCAGAGACCACTGGATAATGTGCGCACATTTCAGTTTGATTAAAACGACGCTCTATTAATTGTCCTAAATGCAGCAAGGGGAACTGACTGTTGACTGTTGCTGTTAAATGACTGCAGTCGGCAAATTGCTAGTGGGATTTCGGAATAATCCGACATTTAGATGAATGGTTATTGATTATGGGATTTCCTGCTCTGCAGATCAAGACAGCATGCTCAGTTACAACTGATTTTAAGGATTATCCCTTATTATTATTACAGCCATATAACAAGATTATGATGCCTAACAGAATGTAAATGTTATTCTTTTATACAGAATCCAGTCATGGATTTGAAATGAAAAAATAATTGTAACTAAATGTAAACTTTTTGGATTTGAAAGACGTATGATTCAGATGTTGCTTTCTCCAAGAGTTAAGCCTCGTACACACAATCGGATTGTTGGCCAACAAAACCGTGGACTTTTGTCCGAGGGGCGTTGGCCCAAACTTGTCTTCCATACACACGGCCACACAATTGTTGGCCAACAAATACAAACGTAGTGAAGTAGTACGTTGTTTTTCAGTTCTTTAGCGTCACCCTTTGGGCTCCTTCTGCTAATTTCGTGTTACTTGAAGTTTGGTGAGTGTTGATTCGCGCTTTTCGCTTTGCGCTTTTCAGTTTGCGCTTTTCAATTCATTTCTGAATGGCCGTTCGTCAATCAGACATGTTGCGGAATCGGAGGAGATAACGTGTTATTTATTATTGGCCTTGGAGTTATTGCTTTGACATTATTTTTTTGGTTGAATAATGATTTGATTTGGTATATTTTCTATATTTTTGGATGCATAAAATGCACTTTTTGGTTAAGTTCTATTGGCAGATAGCATGTCTAATTTTATTTGTTTTCTTTTTTTAATGCACAATAAAAAAATTGGGGAGAATAACATTTGGCTATGTGTTTTACTTCAAATGACAGTTTGGGAGTAGGCAGTTACATTTAAAAAAATACAATGTAAAATGGACAAGGGGCACCAACATAGTTGTATCTTTGATCTAGCGGATAATGGTGTTGTGGTAACTTGCCCAAATAAAAAAAAAAAAAAAAAAAGCATAATAATATTATTCTTGATATCACTAGAAAAAAAAAAAGCCTTTGAAAATTTGTTTGCAATAACTCCATCAGTATCACCAGGAAAGCAGCTTCATTATTATCCCATTAAAGAAGAAGAGAATGTGCGCTGCATTTCGAGATTTCATAATTTGCTGCGTCACAAATGTTCATTCTCCATTACGAATGCTAGTTTACAAGACCGACCGCTTCTTGCTCATCCTTGCTTCCGAGCATGCATGTTTGTACTTTGGACTTTTGTCCAATGGACTTGTGTACACACACTCGGAAAATCCGACAACACACATTCGCTTGCGGAAAATTTGAAAACCTGCTATCCAACATTGTCCAATGGAGCATACACACGGTCGGATTTTCCGCCAACAGCCTGTCATCGAACATTTCCCGTCAGAAAGTCCGATTGTGTGTACGAGGCTTAACACTGCAACACCAAATCCTAAAGCCGCGTGCACAAAGGATTTTTTTTCCCTCCCCTTAATGCCTTTGTTCCAGAGGAGGAAAAAGCAGTGTAAAATGCACCTAGAGCAGCGTTTTACAAATGCATTTAGGCTGGGTTCACACTGAGGTGGTCTGCTGCATCCGATGTCATTTGTACAGGAATCACACCGGATTCTTGAACATATGATATGTGAATTCAGTGCGTTGCGAACTGAGCCATACATTATGTATGGCTCAATAATTTATTCTGGCAATTGGAATGAATACTCGATTGCTAAACGCACCTATCGTTTAGGCGTGTTTAGGCACGTTCAGCATTTTTTCTCCTGAATGCACAAGTGATGGCTATTTTTTTCTGCCTCTAAAAGCCTGTAAAATCCTATGTGTTTAAGGACACATAGGGGGAGATTTACTAAAACGGGAGCACTCAGAATCTCCTGCCGCTCTGAACGGTAGCCAATCAGCTCCTAACTTCAGCTTCTTCAATTAATCTTTGGCAATGAAACCTGGAAGCGGATTGGTTCTATGCAGAGCTGCACCAGATTTTGCACTCTCCAGTTTTAGTAAATGACCCCAATAGGCTAACATAGAGGGATGTTTAGCAGTAGAAAAAAAAAACTCAAATGCATCTAACATCTGCTTTTTTTTTTCACCCTGCGGGCCTAAAAATTATAATAGGAAACACTTTGGTGCACACTTTTTAAAGCAATGAATCTGCTTAAAAAAAAAACAAAAAAAAAACACTGAATACAAGTTTGGGAGTTTTATGGCCAAATTAAACAGCATTAGCCAGTTAAACCTGGGTAGCTTTGGGTAAAAAGACATATCAATGAGGAAAAAAAACTGACCTCTAAAAATATAAGACAGAAGAGAGTCACCATATGCACTTCAGAACTGCAAGGAGTGCAATAAGAAATGCAAGAACATGATCAGGTCAGCTACAATAGACATTACAAGAAACATATTTCTGCAAAAGAAACATAAATATAAAAAAAAATATTCAAATATATCAATAGTAAATAGCTAAGGACAGAACATATTAGGCCAAAAAAATGTATAAGGGCCAGTTTACACCAAGGAACACATTCCAGATGCGTTCCAGATGGTTTTCTGCATGCGTGTTTTTTTACACATTTTTTATGTATTCCAGTGCATTTTTTGTGAGTTCCAATGCGTTTTTGATGCAATTTACAGTGTTCCAGTACAGGAAAAATGCAGCATGTTCTACAATTTTTTCTGGAACTGGAACGCACTGGAACTGCAAGCACTGGTGTGAACTATGCAACTGGAAACCATATAACCTACTTTCCATGCGTTATTGATGCAGAAAAAAAAATGCACTGGACTACATGTGGTGTGAACTGGGAAGGGAAGTTAGTTACACTGACAGGGAGAAAGCAGATGTGGTAAATGCATTCTTCTCTTAAAGCATTATGAGAAGCTGAGCCAGGCTGCACAGTAGGCAGGGAAAACAGGTGACCAAAGGCCTTCCTTCCTTTGCTGCAAGGGATGTTCTGAAGAGCCAGGGTGAGCAGAGGATGGAGCTGCTTCTAAAGGGAGCCTGTGCTGCCAGCCCAGCATGAGGAGCCCCCTGGTGGAGAAATGCCAATGGAAGATGTGGTTTACACCTGGAGGATCGTGGTTAAAGGATATAATTAAGCGACTTTGACTATTTGTATCCCAGGGGTCCACATCATCTGGTAAGAGGCTCCCTTAAAACGGGGTCACTTGGTGGTGGATGCACATTCTTTTTCTCAGGAAGTTAGAATGTGGGGACACTTGTGGAATCATATCGACTGTGAAAGAACTTTATTTTGATTCTATATAGGTTTTTCACTCATTTGGGATTTTGTAATAATTTCTTTCACAATTTTTCACTTTTGAGACTCTTCGTATTACAGGGACTGAAAGGTCGTTTTACATTTTACATTTTTCACATGTATTTGTGAAATATTATTTATAAACATTGAATTACTCATAAGTATTTATATTATGATTTAGCACTGCTTTTTGATGATTTTGTATGTTTTGCTATTGGTATTACGATTGCACAAGTGGCTGCTTTATCTCACAAGTTCAAATACTTCAGCGCAGATTTTTTATATGTTTTTGACAGTTATAGCCAGACCATTGTTCCTAACTTCTAAGGACACCTTACCTACTGGAATGGGCGAAAAGCAGATATAGTACCAATATTCAAAAAAGGTCCAAGTAAGTAGTGATATGTGTAATAGGTGAAGTGACA
The DNA here is from genome assembly GCF_042186555.1 of Aquarana catesbeiana. NCBI lineage: Eukaryota > Metazoa > Chordata > Amphibia > Anura > Ranidae > Aquarana > Aquarana catesbeiana. Next base: position 252,276,347 of record NC_133327.1, on the reverse strand, counting down.
AAATCCCACCACAAACCAAAAATTGAAAAATACCCCCCCCCCCACCTGGCTGCTGCACACACAGAAAATGCGTTCACTTCACATATAGAATATACATAACAAAAACAGTGTTGCACTTCCTTAATAACTACCAATAAATCCTTAAAGAGAATAGATGATTAACTTGCAATAAAGCAAGATACTGAGTGCACAAATATTTGTGTTCCCTAACTGGAAATAATGAACAATAGTGAATAATATAAAATGTAAACTCGCACTGAATGGTGAAAAAACAGTGAAAAAGAAAACTAAAGTAGCTGCCACACACAAAGTGCTACTCACTAGAAATGTAAAATTATGGAAATGTGGAACTTGCAAATGTTATTAAACATGTGTGACTAAGTGTAGATGAGTGCAGATGTGAATATACAAAGCAAAACACATATAAATAAAGTCCAAATAAATGTGCTGAATGTTCTGATCCGCAATGGAAAAAAATTTTTTTTTGCTTTTTATATTCACATCTGCACTCATCTACACATAGTCACACATGTTTAATAACATTTGCGAGCGCCACATTTCTATAATTTTAATAATGAACAATAAACAATAAAAATAAAGTCCACACACTCAAAAAAAATAATAATTGAATAAAAATAAGTCCAAATGCACAAAAATAAGGCCTCATGGCACACCCATCAGGGCTGACACAAGAAACAGGAAGTGGTGAAAACAGCACCAATACACATGGGGACATCTGACAAGCTAAAAATCAATTCTTCCCAAGTCAGGTTTTTTTCAGAGAAAAAACTATTGTGTAAGTGACCATTAATAAACCTACCGCTGGCAACACCATCCTTTAAGCATCTTGACCATATTTAATATAATAAAATTACACAAATACATAAAAAAACCAATAAAAATAATATTATTATAAAATAAAGATACATATATATATATATATATAAATATATAAAATCATGAATAACTGAACTCATAAATTATTAATAAAACAATTAAAATCGAAGTACCTTACTTTCATAAATCCAGAAGGATTCCATTTTGCTGAGTTGTCTGATAAAATGACCCCCCCTCCAGTGTCTATCCACCTGTTCTATACCCCATAATTGCAGTGAACTGGGATCCTTATTGTGTACTAATTTAAAATGTTTCGGGACATTATGGGTAGTTATATCTTTTTTAATATTAGCAATATGCTCTCCCACTCTAATCTGCAAGGTTCTTGATGTACAGCCAATGTACTGCAACCCACATCCACATTGCAGCATATATGTAACACCTGTGGATGCACAGGTTACGAAATCATGAATTGCGTACCTTTTGCCTGTACTGGTAGAACAAAATTCTTTTCTCTTTTTAATATTCTTCTTTGCGTGCCTACAAGCCCTACACCTTCCACAGGCGAAGAAACCAGTGAAAATGCCAAAACAAGATGCAGAAGGTCCCTTCTGCTTTTTCGGGGGATCTATCACTCCTGGTGCCAATAGATCCTCCAAGGTAGGAGCCTTCCTGTAAATAAACTCTGGAAGGCTGGTAATTTGGGTCCTTGCACCCTATCTTTCCTTAGGATACCCCAATGTTTTTTATTATTTTTTCCACCTGTCTGAATTGCACATTAAAATCGATAATGGGATTAAACTCACGACACAAGGGCTCATGTGATTTCTTATCTAATAGTAGTTGGTCCCTATCCATGTTTAGTACCTTCATTTTAACTTCCTCAACTTTCTCAAGGTCTTATCCTTTTTCCTTATACCTACTGGTCATTATTTCGGATTGACTCAGAAAGTCTTCCTTTTTGGTACAATTTCTACGAATCCTCATGTATTGGCCCTTTGGTATATTCACCAACCAGGGCTTATGATGACAGCTGTCCATCGACAGATAGGAATTTCTGCCGGTGGGCTTAAAATGGTTCCTTGTCAGCAGTCTACCCTCCTCCTTGAAGATCTCTAAATCAAGGAAGGTGATGCACTCATTGCTGACAGTCCAGGTGAGCTGAATATTTTTGTCATTCCCTTCCATGGATCCTTTAAATGCTTCAAAGGATGTCACATCCCCCTTTGAGATGATTACGAGATCATCTATGAATCTTTTGTATAAAATAAGTTCTTTGGGTCTGGGGTTGAGTACATCCACGTCCTCCCAATGGGCCATAAAAAGATTCGCAACACTCGGTGCGAACCTCGCGCCCATAACTATACCCCTTATTTGCAAATAATAATCACCACTATACCAAAAATAATTATGCTTTAACCACTTCAATACCAGGCACTTAGACACCTTCCCGCCCAGACCAATTTTCAGCTTTCAGCGCTGTCGCAATTTGAATGACAATTGCGCGGTCATGCTACACTGTACCCAAACAAATTTTTTATCATTTTGTTCCCACAAATAGAGCTTTCTTTTGGTGGTATTTGATCACCTCTGCAGTTTTTATTTTTTGCGCAACAAATAAAAAAAGACCGAAAATTTTGAAAAAAATCAAGTTTTTCTTTGTTTCTGTTAAAACTTTTTTGTAAATAAGTACGTTTTCTTCTTCAATGACGGGCACTGATATGGCTGCACTGACGGGCACTGATACGGCGGCACTGATGGGCACCGATGAGGTGGCACCAATGAGGTGGCACTGATGAGGTGGCACTGACGGGCACTGATGATGGGCACTGATAGGCGGCACTGATGGGCACTGATAGGCGGCACTGATGGGCACTGATAGGTGGCACTGGTATGCGGCACTGATGGGCACTCATAGGTGGCACAGATGGGCACTTATAGGCGGCACTGATGGGCACTCATAGGTGGCATTGATGGGCACTCATAGGTGGCATTAATGGTTACTTATGGGTGGCGCTGATAGTTGGCACAGATGGGCATGGATGGGCACTGATAGATGGGCACTGATGGGCACGGATGGGCACTGACAGGTGACATGAATGGACACTGATGGGTGGCACTGATGGCACTGCTTGTTTGCAGTGATGCCCCTAAGGGTGGCATTGCTGGGCATCACTGCAACATAATGGTGCCAATCAGTGCCTATTTGTGGGCACTGATTGGCACAGATTTGGCACACTGGGCACATGTGGATGGCCATGGGGTACATACCTGGCCATCCACATGTTGCCCCTTCCCTGGTGGTCCTAGTGGCGATCCCTGGTGGTCCAGTGTGGTGATCTGCGGGGGGGGCTGCGCTGACAATCAGCGCAGACCCCCCCCTGCCAGGAGAGCCACCGATCGGCTCTCCTCTAATCGCGTCTGTCAGACGCGAGTGAGGAAGAGCCGATCAACGGCTCTTCCTATTGACAGCGTGATCAGCCATGATTGGACACGGCTGATCACGTGGTAAAGAGCCTCCGCCGGAGGCTTTTTACCAAGATCAGTGTAGCGGTGTGTCAGACTTACACACCGCTCCACCGATCGCCGCGATGCGCGCCCCCATATGACGTCCAGTCAGGATAACAGAACCACTTCCCGGACGTCAATCCGCTATAGGGCGGGCGGGAAGTGGTTAAGCAAAACTGTAAACATTTAATCAAAAACTTCTTTTGTTTACTGGGGAGGTTGGAGCTCTCCAATGCCCAATTCTGGTGAAACAGGGGTCAGAACGTGATAGGATATTGAGGTGGAGGAGAGCACTTGCATTTTCAACGTTTATGCACTAGTGGTATGTTATGCGTTTTTGTGCAGAAGACTCTGAGGATTATTTTTATGCATTTGAACTCTTATTTTTTTCAATTATTATTTTTTTGAGTGTGTGGACTTTATTTTTATTGTTTATTGTTCATTATTCCCACACAGGGAACACGTATATTTCTATTCTCTTTAAGGATTCATTGGTAGTTATTTAGGAAGCGCTTAACTGTTTTTGTTATGTATATTCCATAGAGTATTCCACAAATGTTTAATCTGGCATTGAAGAAACTTGATGTACATGTATAGAAAACTAGTTATAGGAAAACGTCCAGAGAGTAATCATAGAGTAGTTGTGAGCGGTGTGCCCCAGGGCTCTGTCCTGGAACCAGTTTTCTTTATATTGTTAAAAAATTATAAAGAGGTTGGAATAAGTAGTTTGTTCTAAATGCTTGCTGATGATGCCAAGCTTACAGTGCAACAACTTTGCCACAGGATATATCAATTTTGATAAAATAGAGGAGTGGTCAGCTATGTGGCAGATCAGATTTAATATTGAAAATGTAATATTACTAATACTGTCCAAACCGGTGGGCAGCTGGGTTGGAGCATAATAGCATGCAGCTTCTCTGGAAGACCCAGCTACAGTGTTGTTTATGTTTACTTGCAGCCAGCATCTCTATCAGACAGCCCTGCCAGAGCTGATTGTTTCCTTATAGTAAACAATCACTCTGTGTGATAGATCTGCCAGGTAATAGTAAACATCCACTGCGCCGGCAGACAACTCACACAGTGAGTGCTGACCGATCTTTAAGGATGGGTTCACACCTATGCGAATTGGATGCGGCTTTCCGCTGCATTCTCCAGTGTGATCCCAGCCTTTACTATTGTGAATGAACAGTCAGCACTTGTGTTGTTGATGGAGCTGACTCTGCCCCCTGTTGAGCTGAATGGTGTCGCTCATCTCCAGAGCACACCTGCTGCTAGAAATGAGTGCTGTCAATCAGCCTAATTATGCATTCCTCTCCTAGCTAGCAACGTGTTTAGAAAACTGTGGGCGAGGGGCCTGACCATGCTACTCGGTAACCACAAAATGGATTGGAACAGGACCAAGTGCTATATGCACGATTTGATAAAACATTTAAAAATGTAGTTAAACTTCTCACTTAAGCTTAGCAAAGTAAAACAAATTCATCAAACAGGAGAAGTGCGCTCTGTACTCTAGTTTTATTGTGGTTTCAGTTTAATTGCCTCCGTTTTTAAAGATTTTTTTCTATCTATCTATGTTTTTCTGGCTTCATGCAGCTATGATAGGCTTACTCTATACAGAGATGAAAACATTAAAACACATTTAATCCCTAAGCAGTGAAAGAACACACTAGAGGAGCTGTTTTCCATACTGGAAAGCCTTCCTGCTGTCAGACCTGTCTATTGCACACCGAGTTGTTACATTCATATGAATTATGAGTTTGTTATTTTAGCTCTAGATCAGCTGCTTTGTCGATGCCCTATTCCCATGTGCCTGGCACTAATGCTCTAGTCAGCATTTTCGACGGAAAGGCAGCCTTTTTGAGGTTGTGCAAGGCTGAACATGCAGATTTAACTCGTTGGATAGATTGGATTTTCATGCAAGGCATGGTCACTGCTTAAAACCCTCAAAAACTCACTTGAACATGTCGTCCTTTGAAGTTCAGATCAGCTAACTCAAAGCTCTGTGTTTTTTATTCTCCAGTTGTTACAAAATATTTCTAGAACACTCAATAAATCCCAATGTCTGTGCACAGTGCAATAATAAGATAAATTATGTCTACAGTTATTTGATAGCAGTCTGCAAAAACTGTGACTGGCAGGCAAAACAGCAACCCATATGATATTTTTATCACTCCCCCCCCTCCCTGGCCACTTGCAAGAAAGAGCCCTTAACCACTTCATCCCCGGAAGGATTTACCCCCTTAATGACCAGAGCACTTTTTACAATTTGGCATTGCGTCACTTTAACTGCTAATTGCGCGGTCATGCAATGCTGTACCCAAACGAAATTTGCATCCTTTTCTTCCCACAAATAGAGCTTTCTTTTCATGTTATTTGATCACCTCTGCCGTTTTTATTTTTTGCGCTATAAACGGAAAAAGACCGAAAATTTTGAAAAAAAATGATATTTTCTACTTTTTGTTATAAAAAAAATCCAATAAACTCAATTTTAGTCATACATTTAGGCCAAAATGTATTCGGCCACATGTCTTTGGTAAAAAAAATGTCAATAAGTGTATATTTATTGGTTTGCGCAAAAGTTATAGCGCCTACAAACTAGGGTACATTTTCTGGAATTTACACAGCCTTTAATTTATGACTGCCTATGTCATTTCTTGAGGTGCTAAAATGGCAGGGCAGTACAAAACCCCCACAAATGACCCCATTTTGGAAAGTAGACACCACAAGGAAATTGCTGAGAGGGATGTTGAGCCCATTGAATATTAATTTTTTTTGTCCCAAGTGATTGAATAATGACAAAAAAAAAAAAAAAATTACAAAAAGTTGTCACTAAATGATATATTGCTCACACAGGCCATGGGCATATGTGCAATTGCACCCCAAAATACATTCAGCTGCTTCTCCTTAGTACGGGGATACCACATGTGTGGGACTTTTTGGGAGCCTAGCCGCGTACGGGGCCCAGAAAACCAATCACTGCCTTCAGGATTTCTAAGGGCGTAAATTTTTGATTTTACTCCTCACTACCTATCACAGTTTTGAAGGTCATAAAATGCCCAGATGGCATAAAACCCCCCCAAATGACCCCATTTTGGAAAGTAGACACCCCAAGCTATTTGCTTTGAGGCATGTTGAGTCCATGGAATATTTTATATTTTGACATAAAATGCGGGAAAGTGACAAATTTTTTTTTTTTATTTTTTGCACAAAGTTGTCACTAAATGATATATTGCTCACACAGGCCATGGGCATATGTGGAATTGCACCCCAAAATACATTTAGCTGCTTCTCCTGAGTATGGGGATACCACATGTGTGGGACTTTTTAGGAGCCTAGCCGCGTACGGGGCCCCGAAAACCAATCACCGCCTTCAGGGTTTCTAAGGGTGTAAATTTTTGATTTCACTCTTCACTGCCTATCACAGTTTCGGAGGCCATGGAATGCCCAGGTGGCACAAACCCCCCCCCCCAAATGACCCCATTTTGGAAAGTAGCCACCCCAAGCTATTTGCTGAGAGGCATGGTGAGTATTTTGCAGCTCTCATTTGTTTTTGAAAATGAAGAAAGATAAGAAAAAAAATATTTTTTTTCTTTTTTCAATTTTCAAAACTTTGTGACAAAAAGTGAGGTCTGCAAAATACTCACTATACCTCTCAGCAAATAGCTTGGAGTTTACGAAAAAAAAACTGCGCTTAGGGCATGTCTATAGGGTCAGAAACCACAGGTTGCTGCCTCCCTTACACAAAGTACCCAATGAGGTGCATTGCAGAACGTTGGAAATTGAAATATGGGTATAATGGCGCTACCTAAAAACTTAACTGGGATAGCCTTAGAAGTGATAAACCCCTCCTGTTGGTTGTATATCTTATAAGGTATTAGGCTATATTTTGTGGTGGATGTCTCCTGTGCGTCTCGATCCGTGAAGATGTTGCATCCCCTCATATATTAAGAAAAAAGAGCTTCCATGGCATAATAAAGTATGATCACTTTATTTAAAAGCATATATGCCCAAAAACAGGGATTTTAAACAGAAAAAATAAAATAAACAAAAAGATATAAACAAAAAATAAAAAATAAATAATAAATAATAAATAATGAATAAAATATAAAAAATAAAAAATAAAGTATAAAATATAGTGCTTGGACTTTTTTATTTTTTATTTTTTGTTTATATCTTTTTGTTTATTTTATTTTTTCTGTTTAAAATCCCCGTTTTTGGGCATATATGCTTTTAAATAAAGTGATCATACTTTATTATGCCATGGAAGCTCTTTTTTCTTAATATATGAGGGGATGCAACATCTTCACGGATCGAGACGCACAGGAGACATCCACCACAAAATATAGCAGCACAGTGGTCTATTTTCCAGCATAAACGTACTACCCCTGTATGGGGCTTGGGGAGCTGATCACATTAAAGGCACCTACCGGAGGAACAAGCGGAGCAACCCAGCTTAATATACTACAGGCGTAATACCCCTGTTGGGGTTCCGGGAGCTGGTGAGTAGGCAACCAAAAGGGGGAGCACTAAAGTCACCAGACAACTGTTGGAGCACCAAAGTCACCATTGGGAATTTCACAAAGTCAATATAGTACCAACTTATGGGACTGTTATATATATTTTTTTGAGATTTAACTGCTGGAATTTTTATGTTAATATTTTCCGTTTTGCATGCATGCGATTTTAATCCATGCTTTATTATACATATGGTTTTTGATCAAGGTGGCGTGATCTATATACATAGCATGTGTACTGCTGTATGGATAACACAGTCTCCATGATTGTGTTGTCACAACTGCTGATGCGGGTATAAATGTATATATAGTAATTATTTTATAGCATATGGTATACGATCTCAATAAATGGACTTTATGGAATATAGCCTCTGGCTCTACCACCAGACGCTGTAGGACAACTTTTTGCCGTGCGACACTTGATTGGTTGCAATTACTTCTCCCTGAGTATACATCATTGTGCACACACCTATGCTTTTGAAGTTTTATTCATAATATAAGGGGGATGTATCCCTTGATGCCTAATACCTTATAAGATATACAACCAACAGGAGGGGTTTATCACTTCTAAGGCTATCCCAGTTAAGTTTTTAGGTAGCGCCATTATACCCATATTTCAATTTCCAAATAGCTTGGGGTGTCTACTTTCCAAAATGGGGTCATTTGGGGGGGGGGGGGGTTGTGCCACCTGGGCATTCCATGGCCTCCGAAACTGTGATAGGCAGTGAAGAGTGAAATCAAAAAATTTACGCCCTTAGAAAGCCTGAAGGCGGTGCTTGGTTTTCGGGGTCCCGTACGAGGCTGGGCTCCAAAAAGTCTCACACATGTGGTATCCCCATACTCAGAGAAGCAACAAAATATATTTTGGGGTGTAATTTCACATATTCCCATGGCATGTTTGAGCAATATATCATTTAGTGACAACTTTGTGCAAAAAAAAAAAAAATTTGTCTCTTTCCCGCAACTTGTGTCACAATATAAAATATTCCATGGACTCGACATGCCTCTCAGCAAATAGCTTGGGGTGTCTACTTTCCAAAATGGGGTCATTTGGGGGGGTTTTGAACTGTCCTGGCATTTTATGCACAACATTTAGAAGCTTATGTCACACATCACCCACTCTTCTAACCACGGGAAGACAAAGCCCTTTCTGACACTTTTTGTTTACATGAAAAAAATTTATTTTTTTTCAAGAAAATTACTTTGAACCCCCAAACATTATATATTTTTTTAAAGCAAATGTCCTACAGATTAAAATGGGTGTTTAATTTTTTTTTTTCACACAGTATTTGCGCAGCGATTTTTCAAACGCATTTTTTGAGGAAAAAACACACTTTTTTAAATTTTAATGCACTAAAACACACTATATTGCCCAAATGTTTGATTAAATAAAAAAGATGATCTTAGGCCGAGTACATGGGTACCAAACATGACATGCTTTAAAATTGCGCACAAACGTGCAGTGGCAACAAAATAAATACATTTTTAAAAGCCTTTTTAAAAGCCTTTACAGGTTACCACTTTAGATTTACAGAGGAGGTCTACTGCTAAAATTACTGCCCTCGATCTGACCTTCGCGGTGATACCTCACATGCATGCTGCAATTGCTGTTTACATTTGACGCCAGACCGACGCGTGCGTTCGCCTTAGCGCGAGAGCAGGGGGGGGACAGGGGTGGTTTTTTTTTTTTTTTTTTTCTTTATTATTTTTTTGCTTTTTTATCTTATTTTTAAACTGTTCCTTTCATTTTTTTTTTTTTAAATCATTTTTATTGTTATCTCAGGGAATGTAAATATCCCCTATGATAGCAATAGGTAGTGACAGGTACTCTTTTTTGAAAAAATTGGGGTCTATTAGACCCTAGATTTCTCCTCTGCCCTCAAAGCATCTGACCACACCAAGATCAGTGTGATAAAATGCTTCCCCAATTTCCCAATGGCGCTGTTTACATCCGGCGAAATCTAAGTAATAAAATGCTCGTAGCTTCCGGTTTCTTAGGCCATAGAGATGTTTGGTGCCACTCTGGTCTCTGATCAGCTCTATCGTCAGCCGGCTGAATCACCGGCTGCATTCTCAGGTTCCCTGTTGAGACAGAGAAAAACACAGAAGACGGTGGGGGAGGGGGGGCATTCCCTCCCACTGCTTGTAAAAGCAGTCTAGAGGCTAATTAGCCGCTAGGATTGCTTTTACATGAAAGCCGACCGCTGGCTGAAAAGAATGATACCAAGATGATACCTAAACTTGCAGGCATCATTCTGGTATAACCACTCAAAGTCGTGAATGGCATACCTAAAGACAAAAAAATGGTTAACAATAAAGCACAGTAAACGGTAAAGTATAAAAAATTGCATACCTGAAAAGCAAACATGATAAAACATAATAACAATAAAACATTGCAGAATAGAATACAGTAAAAAAGGGCAGAACAATAGAGAGAGAATAGAGAGAGACAGAACAATAAAACGACAACTATTTTTTTTTATTTTATATTTTTGTTTGTGTTTTTTTTTTTTTTTTACAATTTTTTTGTAACTGTAACTATTATAACTTTAACCGGTTCCAGGTTCGGGTCTCTCAAAATGTGATGGCATCTTGGGAGACCCTGTGAAAGTTTGCCTAGTCTGTGCAATGCTGTACCCTATGCTAATACTCAACTAGTGTATGGTAGCGTTCAAAACATTCACCAATGCAAAGACCAGGATTGTCAGGACAGGAGGGACAATAATAGCGGGTGTCACGCCTATATCCGTGCTTGCTGCAGACACAACATCTTTTGGGGGGGGGGGGTTCGTTGGGTAGGGTTACTCGGGAGGACATAAAAATGCCTCTCATGCAGCCGACTGCATTTGGTTGGGGATGTGAATGGGGGAAGTACGGGTGCTGCAGAAGTGGTGGGTTCCCAATTAAAATTGGCGAATGCAGCAGGAAGGGCATTATGGGCACGACGGGCCTGTGTTCGTCTTCATGGTGGCAGCGGGACACTACTTGTGCTTGCCACCTCACCAGCTTGAACTGCACTTATGGGACTCGCCACGTCACCAAGTGTTACCGCAGTGCTGGTTTGATTACGACCGGGGTGTACTAGGCCGCTGGTGCTTGCCAGTTCACCAAAACGCTACCAAAAAAACTGTTAGCGATCGCAGGGATCAGGCCTGACTCTGCGAATGCTGCAGTTATGCGTTTAGTGTTTTGTAAGTGAAAGTGATCGATCGATACTGCACTTGGGTGGGGTGGGCTGGGCCGGGCGGAGGGGCAAAACGCAGGTGCTAGCAGGTATCTGGGCTGATCCCACTAACGCTGCGTTTTTGGGAACCCTAAACTGCTGGGGATGCTAGTATAAATCTGATCGGATCAGATATTGATCCGTTCAGATACTATACCACTAAGGGAGGTATACGGTGCATGCGTGGGTGTTAGCGGTACTGGCGCTAACCTGACGCTGCCTGGGGCTGGTGCTTGCCAGTTCACCAAAATGCTACCAAAAAAACTGTTAGCGATCGCAGGGATCAGGCCTGACTCTGCGAACGCTGCAGTTATGCGTTTAATGTTTTGTAAGTGACAGTGATCGATCGATACTGCACTTGAGTGGCCTGGGCTGGGCTGGGCTGGGCTGGGCGGAGGGGCAAAACGCAGGTGCTAGCAGGTATCTGGGCTGATCCCGCTAACACTGCGTTTTTGGGAACCCTAAACTGCTGGGGACGCTAGTATAGATCTGATCGGATCAGATATTGATCCGTTCAGATACTATACCACTAAGGGAGGCGTATGCTGCGTGTGTGGGTGTTAGCGGTACTGGCGCTAATCTGACGCTGCCTGGGGCGACGCATATCACCGCCGGGAGATCAGGGGGCTAAACCTTTATTCGGTAATAAACGACGGGTGCCCTGACACTATAAAAAATAAACGAACTAACCAGCGTCACCCGTAACAGTTATACGGTGATCACTGGTGAAAGGGTTAACTAGGGGGAAATCAAGGGGTTAAAACATTTATTAGATAGTATATGGGGGTCCCTGACGCTATAAAACGCTGATGGCGAACCTAAATATTTAGCTCCCTAAATAGCGTCGCCAGTGACACTAATACAGCGATCAGAAAAATGATCGATTAGCGACACTGGCGACGGGGGGTGATCAAGGGGTTAAAACTTTATTAGGGGGGGTTAGGGGGGTATCCTAGACCTAAAGGGGGCTAACACTAACTGCCCTACCACACTAACTGTCACAAACTGACACCATGCAGTAATAAAAAAAAAAAAACTGCTTGGTGTCAGTGTGACAGGGGAGGGAAAGCGTGATTGGGGGGGATCGGGGGGGGGGGTCGGGGGTGTAATGTGTGCCTGGCACGTTCTACTGACTGTGTGTGTGTTTTACACTCACAGTGATGTCTTCTCTCCTCGGCGCCGGAATGAAAAATACAGAGCCGAGGAGAGATGACATCATTTCCTTTGCTGCTGTTTAGCATACAGCAGCAAAGGAAGATTCTCATTGGCTGGGAGCGATCGCGAGGGGGGGGGGCCACGAACGGATGGTCTCCCCCTCACCTCTCATCGCTCCCAGTCACAAGCCGACCGCCTCGGGCACCGCGGGGGGTCCGATAGGACCCCCCGCCCACGGGAGACAGATCACGTATATGTACGTGATTCTGCCTGCCCGTGCCATTCTGCCGACGTATATCGTCGTTAGGCGGTCGGCAAGTGGTTAAAGCGTATCCAAACCCAAGAACAAAAATTGATAGTAATGCAGATTAAAACGTCATGTTTCTGAAACACAGATGGGCCGAACACCCCCCTGTGCGGTTCGCACCAGAACCCCCAAACAGAGAAAAAGTTTTGACCCAAACAGCGAACCCTAATAAAATCTATGGGGCCCGAACTTGAAAAATCAAAAGTCCCCATTTGAAGGCTTATAGGCAAGTAATTGGTCATAAAAAAGGGTATAGGGGTCCGGGTGCTGCCCTGGGGGACATGTATTAAAGCAAAAAAAGTTTTTACATCAGCAGTGATTTTATTGATGCTGAAAGTGCAACAGAAAAAATGAAAAATTCCTTTAAAATAGTTCCTGGGGGGGGTGTCCCCTTAGTCTACTTGTAAAGTGGTGCATCTGTACCGTGGAACCTACTGCAGCAAAACTGACATTTCTAAAGAAAAAAATATAATGAAATGACATTTAAATTTCCGGCAATACAAGACCATTGCCAGCAAAAGAAAAATGTAAAAAAAAAACAGCATGGGGTCCCCCCCATGCATACCAGGCCCTTCGGGTCTGGTATGGATTTTAAGGGGAAACCCATGCCAAAATTAAAAAAAAAAAAAAAAAAAGGGCTTGGGGTCACCCCTTTAAAAGCCATAACAGACCCTTATGCCCGCAGACCCCACAAGCACAGCCAGGGTTGTGGGGATGAGGCCCTTGTCCCCATCAACATGTTGAGGGCATGTGGCCTGGCATGGTTCAGAAGGGGGAGCACTCACTCGTCCCACAAATGGGCACTGATTGGCACCATTATATTTCAGTTCTGCCCAGCAATGCCACCAATCAGTGTAATCAGTGCCACCAATCAGTGTCATCAGTGCCACCTGTCAGTGCCCATCGGTGCCACCTGTCAGTGCCCATCAGTGCCTACCTATCAGTGCCCATCTGTGCCACATATCAGTGCCACCCATAAGTACCCATCAGTGCCACCCATAAATACCAATCAATGCCACCTACGAGTGCCCATCAGTGCCGCCTATGAGTGCCCATCGGTGCCATCCATGAGTGCCCATCAGTGCCACATACCAGTGCCACTTATCAGTGCCCATCAGTGCCCCCTATCAGTGCCCACAGTGCCGCCTATCAGTGCCCATCATCAGTGCCCCCTCATCAGTGCCACCTCATTGGTGCCACCTCATTGGTGCCCATCAGTGCCGCCATATCAGTGCCCATCAGTGCAGCCATATCAGTGCCCATCATTGAAGAAGAAAACGTACTTATTTATAAAAAATTTTAACAGAAACAAAGAAAAACTTGTTTTTTTTTTCAAAATTTTCGGTCTTTTTTTATTTGTTGCACAAAAAATAAAAACCACAGAGGTGATCAAATACCACCAAAAGAAAGCTCTATTTGTGGGAATAAAATGATAAAAAATTTGTTTGGGTACAGTGTAGCATGACTGTGCAATTGTCATTCAAATTGCGACAGCGCTGAAAGCTGAAAATTGGCCTGGGCGTGAAGGTGTCTAAGTGCCTGGTATTGAAGTGGTTAACAACCAGCTATTCCCTGCAACCTGATTGGGCAAAGCTTTGCCCAATCAGGGCTTGAAATGCACTGTGCAGTGCCCTGCAAATTCGGGTGTTCAGGCCCAACTTTTGCTTGGTCCGAACTGTTCGCCCAACTCTATTCTGAAATACGGGCAGGACCCTTATAAATTTAGCCTATAAAACAGGTTGCTTCCATCCCATTGCATTTACTACACAGGCAAATGGATTACCTTTCTGTTATCAGAGTATCCTTATAACTGAATGCTTTCATCTACAGGTGAGAGTGTAAGTGGACAGAGAAATTATAACTTTGGATCATGTAAATACTTGTTTAAATATAATAGAAGGGGCCCAGATGTATTAAGCTGCTTGAACATTTTCACCTGTTATTTTAACATCTGATTAGTAAAGTTTTTCACAGAAGCTAGTTTTGGGTCAATTCACAAAGATTTTTGCACAAGTTACCACTCCTTAAAATACCATTAACCTCTGACTTATGGAAATTTTGAGGTGTCTATTGAGGAAAGCCAAATAATAAGGCCTTTTAGGCATTGAAAAATGACCAGTTCATGAGAAATAAAAGTTACCAATGATTAAATATCTTGTTCTTGCAAAGAAATACCAATTCAAAGCTTACGCAATATCTTGAGTTTGCAAACTGCATGATGAGACTGCATGATGAGAATACTGCCAATAAGAAATCAAAGCTGCCAATAATAGAATATCCCCTACTTGCAAAGAAATACTGATTCAACACCTACTGTATGTAACATCTGTGTTTACGAAATTTGTGAAATTAACATGTAATGAATACAATATAGCCAATGCATTTACAATTATTGTTAAATTCTTAGTGTGCTGACTACCTTGACTGATCAATTTAGCAGGTATACACACTAGTCATTCCTTCCTCCAGAGGTGCCTTTGTTGTACTATAGGAACACTTTTTTTTTAGGTTTGTTTTTTAATCTTTTTTTCCCCTCCTTTTTTTTTTTACTTAAAAGCAAGCTAAATTCTTGGGAGTTTATTTCATCTGCCTTTTGATTTGCTCAAGCAGTTTCTTCAAGCTGCTTTTTTATTGCTTCATGTTTATTGCTTTCAAGTTGACTGGTTTGGGGACAAAAAGCAGCTCAAATTAAAACAGGTGCCTGTATACATGAGCCGCCATGTTTCCGTGTAAATAATAACCATTTACTGATGTAATATAGTAATAATGCACTTAATATTGTATTCGACTTTAGAGAAGCCAAGTAGAATACTGTTTAGCCACCTGCCCAGAAGACTACCCTTACTGTAAATCTAGGTTCAAACTGAATTCAGCTTTGAAAACATGCGACTTCACTTGAAATCACTCGATTTCAAAGCCCCATGTCAGTACGACTTCAGGTGCGACTTGGCTGACATCTGTGCGACTTCATGTACAGATGTCTATGCAAGTTGCACCTGAAATCGCCAAAAGAAGTGCAGGAACTACTTTTTCAAATCAGTGCAGCACCGCAAAAATGGTGGCGCACCGATTTGAACAGTTCCACTGCCAACAATAGGGTGCAACTTGTCGTGCAATTTGACCTGTCAAATCGCATGACAAGTCGCACTGGTGTGAACGGGGGGCTAAAGAGAACTTATGAAGAGAAAGCTCTGTGTAAACTTGGAACTTACAAGGAACTTCTTCACTTCATTCCCACAACCTGAATTCCAGTTAAGTAAACCTGTCATTTTACCCTGCCTAGGAAAACCACGGGTTCACTTTAAAGCAGAACTATAGGCAAATATTTTTTTCATTTTAGATTAGAGTAAGGAAAGGTTATAACCCTGTCAGTTGTTTTTTTTGTTTTTTTTGCCATCTGTGCCCCATTAGGGAGATTTACCCTCATTTCCTGTCCCATAGCGTCAAAACAAAAGTGAGAAGAAATGCCTGCAAATTAAACTCCTGACCCTTTAAGTGGTTTATGACGCTGGGAAGTGGGGCTTAAGATCACTTGACCGCCGTGAATGGCTGTGACAGTGGTCACATGATCCAGAGCGATCAGAAGCTTTTGGTTAGGCGATGGCAACTGTGCCTGGAGCGCGCATCGCACAGACTCTCGGCACAGGTGTATTGGCAGAAATTCACGCAAATATGTAGTCCCTTGGTGCTAAGGACCAGGTGCCAAGATGCCTCATATTTCCGTATGGCCTGCGCCAAGGGGTTAAGGGAATACTTGTGGCCCTCCAGGTCACCAAAACTAGTGTCCCCGCTATTACTTTTCTGGGGACAGTAAATTTGGGATTTTCTTTTACTATCACCTAATGATAATGGTAAACAGGACAAATAAGAAGTGAGAATATTCCTAAAACCTAATTGGTGTTCTAATCATCTACACTCTGTTCAAAACAAAAAAAAAAAGTTTTCCCTTTAGTTACTGCATACTGTAAATGTGTTCCCTGCTCTAATTGCAAGACTGCATTAGGCAAGACTTATTTGAACCTACATTTTGATCAAAAAAAATCATATCGGAATAATTTATCATGCAAACAGTAAGCAATCTCATGTAAAAAAAAAAAATTGTTGGGAACCATTTATCAATCTTAAGTGACTTAGACCCATGCAGTAAGGAACCGCAAGCCATCATCCCTCATCTTCACTTCACAAAACAGCTAATGCTGGAAAAGCACTGAAAATACACAGGAGACATGTAACAAAATGGCAGATTGTGCACACAAGCTGCTGATTTCATAGTTATGACTAATACCCTATACAATGTCTTCTGGGAATCATTAAACCAAATCCATTTTATTACAGTATATGGAGAAAGCAAAGTAGCTTTTTTCCTAGAAGTAAAATGTGCAAGATAAGCCATATAGCAACACAGAACTTATATGTTTTTCTATTACTGTACTTCTCTGTGGATCAGTCATTTTCAGCACCAAGATGCCAGTGTTTGCCTTTTAAGAATCAGTAATGATGTTTTAGGCATATGAAGGTAAACATATTCACAGAGGGGTTAATCTAAAGTTTATGGGGTAAAGGACAGTTGTACCTTTAGTGCAGTTGTCCTTTAACTCAGGGTTTTCCAAACTTTCCAAACATAAGACCAGTATACTGTCCTTCAGGCTTTAAGGGGGGTGGACTGTGGCCAGTACAAGTAGAAAATGTCCCAATGTCAGTGGGAGTAGACCATATTTTGGGCTTGTGGTCAGTGGGAGTAAAAAAAATGCACACAGCTTCTGTGGTCAGTAGGAGGAATAATGCCCCATCACTGGCATAATTGGAAGGAATAGAGTCCCATCGATTGTGCCAGTGGGAGGAATAGTGCTCAATCGTTTATAACCATGAAAGAAATAGTGCTGCATCATTGGTATAAGTAGTGGGAATAGTGCCCCATTGTTGGTGTCAGTAGGAAGACTAGTACCCCATCATTGGTGTCAGTGGGGAAAATTACACCAGATTATTGGTGTCAGTGGTAGAAATAAAGCCCCATTGCTAATACCTTCCCGCTAAAATATGTACCTTCCTTCCTGATCCAGCAGTATTCACGGTGCAACCCCATCGAGCGCTGCATAGTCTTTGCTCAGAAAACATCCTCTTCTTATCGTGTATGACACCGCAACCCCATTTATTCCTATGAGTAAACTATATTCTGCTAATCCATATGGGCCACTATGAGTACAGGTCGCCCATAGGTATAAATCGGACCACAGCACACATGTTCAGTAGGAAGAAGATCTGGCGTGGACATTTCCAAGCCAAGTCTGTGTGATGCATGGTACGGCACACAATTAACATTGATAGAACAGGGAGGAAAGGTATTTTACATGGAAGGTTGCCCTCAGGGGTGTGGGAGCACTGAAGGTGCAGTTGTCCTTTAAGGATTAGACTTGGACTAGGAAGCTTTAGAATCAAGGGTTTAAATAATTAAGTAATGGGTTATGGAGCAGAAGCAGGAAGTGTAAGGGAGCAGGTTTGGTATTAAGGTGTATCTATTGTCAAAGATTTTTTTTTCTTAGTGTTGGATAGATTGGGTAAGGATTAGATACCATCAGGTTTCACTCCTGTCCCGGACTCCGTTAGAGAAATTTCCTTTACTCGCTATCACAGGACACCTTTATTGCCAGGCAGGAAGTTAAGAAAACTATTCAACAGCAACACAGAAAAGTAAATATATTCTTTAAACTAAATTAAAATAGAGGACTGCCGTCAGCTTTTGATGTCAGTCTAGGTTCCTGTTGCAGATTTTCCCCCACTTTCTATGTGGTAAAATGTTGTCCCCAGAAGAAATCTGGCTAAAACTCCCCATAGGATGCCAGATAGCAGTAAATGTTTGCAGGGGTTCAAAACCTTCCCACTATCAAAAACAAGAAAATGTTTTGGCTATAGATATACTTTATGGGTTCCACTAAAGGGCTTGGTTAAAGCTGAACTCTAGCAGATAAGAAAGACATAAATAGTTGTATTTCTTAATAGCAGGGAGTGCAAGTACCCACATTTGACCTGGTATCAGACTTTTGTAGTCCAATTACAGCAGGGCTGGAGTGTGAGCAGAAGTACAAGGAGTCAATCAGTTCATATGCTGACAAGGAGCATGCATACGAAGAGGAAGCAGAGCGCATTTGGGAACACGCACCCACATCGTTCTCAAATTGGGACCAGCAGCTGTATCCATGCAGCTTCTGCATTCAAATAGAGATGATTGTGACTGCCTACACGCGGATACATGGAACACCTGTGCATTCAAAGCGGGCAAACATGGCCCTTCACGTACTGTACGCTTAGATAGGACCATACATTTCAAACCCCCATTGTTAGTAGAAAAATTGAAGTACACAGCAAAAACATACAAGCAATAAAAATGTGTTAATTGGATAATATTAAGTCATTATGCCTTATATGAGGGTGGTGCTATGCATGGTATGTTTATTGGGGAGATGGAGGGTGAAAGAAACATATCTGCTTAACTTAAAGCATTACTCCAGAAGAAAAGAAGTGACCCCCCCATTTCAAGGGTTAAATGCATGTTTTGTCTAGGGGAGTGGGAATAAGGAGAAATACCTACCTTATTCTGTTCTCCAGTAGGGTCTCTCAAGCAGTGTGACCAGTTCCCTGCACTCTCCTCCAAAAGCTACTTATAGCTGCAATTGCACACTCATCTCAAACACATACAATGCAGGGTCAATAGTTGAGCTGGAGCCCTCCCCTTATTCACTGTCCAGGGAAAACAGTGTAGGCAGGTGCCTACTAGGTGAATGTTGTTGCAAAGGAAAAGGTTAAGGGTTAATCTTTGGTTTACCAGTTTCCTGGGCTTTTTGGGTCTTTCCTTACTTCTTGGTAGATTGATATGAAGGGGGAAGGCTGGGCTCAGAGAGGGATCTTTTGAGCATTACCACATGGGAGCAGAAGGTCTGGATCATCGAGAAGGATGTAAGCCCAATAAAACCTTTGTCTACCACCCTAAGGTCATTCACCAGCATTGGAGACTCTGCCAATTATGGACTTGTACCTGTACCGGTATGCCTGCGCAGCCAAAGTTTAGTTAGTCAGGAGAACTGTGTTTTATTTTGAACTGTAATGTTCCTGAAGCATTTATTAAAGTTTTAATAACTGTTTTTGGGCACAGTCTGAAGTTTGTTCAAACGGGGTGCATGGTGGAACATGGCGTATCAGAAAAACAGGACCTGTACAGCACACAGAGGGTACAGGAGTAAGGCCACTACAAAGGGTTAACACAGCAGGAGAGTCAGAGCAGATGAGTAGTCGCCAGGGGTAACCATGAACTTGTTGGAAGTGAATAGCAGCCAGTCAATAAGCGTGGTACCTGTCATAGAGGACAGGCCATTCAGCAGTTGAGGGGGGGGGGGTCGCTGTTCTGCCTCCCTCTCTAGCGGTCAGGTCCCCAAAATCAACCAGGACCAAACCTGCCGTATGAACCTGACGGGACGGTACAGGAGAGCAGAAGGAGTTAAGTAAGCGCATACAGAAGGTCCGCGGTAGGTGCACAGCAGGGCGCCATTCTGTCACTGAGGGTGAGGTAGCAGTGTTATGGTGGACTGGTGGAGAGGGCATGGGCTCAGCAGTGTCCCTCCTAAATGCAACAATCATCAAGCAAAGGTGTGTAGTGACACGGGACAAAATGCTCACAGAGAAACTCTGTATGTTACACAACTGCACACAGTGCTCATCTCTAAGCCGGGGTACCGCTATAATGTTGACTTTCACATGAGCAAGGCCCATCTGGTCCCAGGAATTGATGAGCTTGTACACAAGGGAAGAAGTATCCCTGTACGTGTGTAGGGCGAGTGGCCCCACCCACAACCTTATCATCCAACAGGAATTGACGTAAACCAACTGCAACACAGAGAAAAGTAAACATTATTTTTAAAATACAAGGATTAAATGCTTGTTATATCTAGGGGTAGAGGAACAGGCAGGATTACTTACTGTAATCCCCACTCTAGTTGGTTCTAGAGCTGCCCTCTTCATCCCAAAACTCCCTTGGCTATTAACCCTGCAATGTATGTTGTATGTGGAGGTGAGCGTGCAGCCATGACTATGACATGGCCGGATTTAGGGGGTTCTCTCGGGTGGGCTACTCCCCCCAGATTTCAGTTGTGCCCCACCCAGGCAACCCATGGACATTGTACATTAGGAGAAGCTGGCTGCATCTCTCAAGGTGTCCCACAGAGCCCAGCCAGCACACTCCCCTCCTTGCTTGGACAGGACAGGAGAGGAGAGAGAGATTGATATGCACCACCTCCTCCCGCCACTCTCCTTTCCCGTCCAGTGCTGTGTCTGAGAGGATGTGTGGGCAGGAAATTTGAAGCACTGCAGCTGGAAACTACATGATGGCTGCAAGATTGATTAATCTGCCTGAGTCACCAGACTAACTTGGGGTGAGTGAGCTGATCTCTGCACTGTGTCTGAACTATCCACATCTCTCTCCCTTCTCTCCCTTAACTATCTCCATCCCCCTCTCTGTTCATGTCCAGTTAGCACTCAGGGACAAATTTAGTAATATTGAGAGATAGCCGACAATCTGCTAGTTGGATAAACTGATGGATCTTTTACTCACAAGTTTTATGATTCCTCTGTTTTAACCCCTTCCTGCTCAGCCCTAGCATCCCTTTAGGGGCTTGTTTGCATGTGCTTTCCCAGATAGCAAGCAATTATGCTGCAAGTTTGAAAATCACTTGCTAAGCCTTTGTTAGACTTGCCAGGCTTCACAAGTTTGTTGCAATTGCAGCAAGTCCGCATTACATGACTCCAGATCAACTTTCTTTGCAAACATTCTGCAAGTCTGCTGCAAGTTCTGGTTCAGTTATGTTGCGCAATACTCATCCCACCACAGGGGTCACTGTGACTTGCTGTAGATTCACCTGCAACTTTGCTCTTGCTAGAGACTTGCTGCTCAAATTTGCTACAAATTGGAAAAGTGTCAACTAGAAATTGTGCTTCAAGTGCTCTGCAAGTGTACAACTTGCCAGTGAAAATGTGAAGCAAGTTAACAGACTTACAATTCAACACAGCCACAAATTTAGGGCAAGTTATTCTTGCTATCTGGGTTGGTCTCTGAAGAGTGATTTGCATTCAGATCGTTCTTCAGAGAGCATTTGGCTTAGCTTCCTACTGTCAGTGATTTCGAGGGACTGCCCTGGATTTGGAACAAAGGCTCTCTGTCCCTCCTTCCTAGTAATTTGTCCCTCGTTTTGGTCTGATCTACTGTATATGGTTGCAAACAAAATGCACTACATATCTATCAAAAAGTGTTTCCCAGTGCTAAACATTTCATCCAATTTCTAAATTGCTGCTAAAAGTGTAAATTACCTCAGGGCGAGTGAGAAGTCGTATCGGGGGGGGGGGGGGGGGACTGTGGGGTAGGGAGAGGAGAGGAAGAGGAGAGCCAGATAACACAGAGGGGATCTCCGCTATCAGACAAGGTTCCACCTCCTGGACCAGCTCCTATGATAGTATGATAGACAGCACACTGGTCCAATCCTGGGAAATGTAAGTAGTGTGATGTCTATCATAGGAGCCAGTCTCTCCTCTTCCTCTCTTAATTCTCCACAGTTTCCTGGCCGATCGCTGGAAGGAGAATCAGCTCCCATGATGCTACATTGATGGGCACTGGAAGGCTGCATTGATGGGCACTGGTAGGCTGCATTGATGGGCACTGGTAGACTGCATTGATGGGCAATGGTAGGCTGCATCGATGGGCACTAGTGAGGCTGTGTTGATGGGCACTGATCAGCCTGCATTGATGAGGCTGTGTTGATGGGCACTAATGAGGCTGCACTGATGGGTACTGATATGGGGCTGCACTGATGGGCACTGATGAGGCTGCACTAATGGGCACTGATAGGCTGCACTGATAGGTAACTTAATTCTGCATAAAACATTTACCAGTGTCATTTCATGAGATCATTTATAAGGGTGAGTTTAGGGGCAGAATTAGGGGTGAAGCAAAGTAGGGGTTTAGTGGGTCAAATGGTGCTGAGTAACTCTTAAGGCCTGTCTAGTAGCTCAGGGCTTGAAATTATGAGCCCTGATTTAACCAATCATTTTTGTATAATTCTCCTTTAAGGGGGCATGTCAGGGGGGCGTATCCTATGCTAAATACTTTTGCCAATAGGTGTTCCTTGTTCCAATCTCAAAAAGTTGGGAGGTATGCATTTGGCAGGCAGTGAGGAGGTGTTGAATCACCTCCTCATGGCCTGCTTTAACCCCTAGAACCCCACACTAGTGCACTGCAGCCACATGCATTCTTGCAGAGCAGCTCCGTTCACTTGAACTGGACGTGGTAAGCAGGCGCTGTGCCCACAGAAATCAAATGAGGATATAATTTATGCCACGGACAGGAACCAAAATATCACAGCTCTGTGTTGCCAACCATCTGTAAATTTACAGATGGTTTATAAAAAACAGGCACTTTTCTCATGTCTATAAATGTCTGTGTATTGGAGAAAAGTGCCCATAAAAAATCCCCTTGTCATCAGCTCTGAACTGCACATACACAATTCCAGAGCCAGCCAATTAGAACTGCCGGGGTCGGCCTCAGATCGGGGAGCAGGGCAGGTCCAGGTTTGCGCCTGCACAGAGACATCATGGCACTTATCGGGCATGGCTTATATTCACATGCCCCACCGTTTAGGGTGAGTCTGGCAATTCACTAATTGGCTGGCTCCGCAACTGTACATGTGCATTTCAGAGCCAGAAACAAGGGGATTTTTTTAAAAGCCTTTTCACACTAGCCACCCGCCAGTGGTGAAGGTACAGTGCCTTAAAAAATTATTCATAACCCTTGAAATTTTCCACATTTTGTCATTACAACCAAAAATGTAAATTTGTTTTATTGGGATTTTATGTGATAGACCAACACAAAGTGGCACATAACTGTGAAGTGGAAGGAAAATAATAATAGGTTTTCGAAATTTTTAATACTTTGTAGAACTACATTTTGCTGCAATTACAGCTGCAAGTCATTTTGGGGATGTCTCTACCAGCTTTGCACATCTAGAGAGTGACAATTTTTTACCATTCTTCTTTGCGAATTAGCTCAAGCTCTGTCAGATTGGATTGAGAGCGCCTGTGACCAGCAATTTTCCCGTCTTGCCACAGATTCTCAATTGGATTTAGGTCTGGACTTTGACTGGGCCATTCTAACACATGAATAGGCTTTGATCTGAACCATTACATTGTAGCTCTGGCTGTATGTTTAGAGTCGTTGTCCTGCTGAAAGGTGAACCTCCATCCCAGTCTCTTGCAGACTCGAACAAGTTTTTTTCTAAGATTGCCCTGTATTTGGCTCCATCCATCTTCCCATCAACTCTGACCAGCTTCCCTGTCCCTGCTGAAGAAAAGCATCCCCACAACATGATGCTGCCACCACCATGTTTCATGGTGTGGATGGTATGTTCAGGGTGACATGTAGTGTTCGTTTTTCACCACACATAGTGTTTTGCTTTTAGGCCAAAAAGTTAAATTTTGGTCTCATCTGACCAGAACACCTTCTTCCACATGTTTGCTGTGTCCCCCACATGGCTTCTCGCAAACTGCAAACGGGACTTCTTATGGCTTTCTTTCAACAATGGCTTTCTTATTGCCACTCTTCCATAAAGGCCAGATTTGTGGAGTACACAACTAATAGTTGCCCTGTGGAGAGATTCTCCCACCTGAGCTGTGGATCTTTGCAGCTCCTCCAGAGTTACCATGGGCCCCTTGGCTACTTCTCTGAGTAATGCTCTCCTTGCCTGGCCTGTCAGTTTAGGCGGATGGCCGTGTCTTGGTAGGTTTGCAGTTGTGCCATACTCTTTCCATTTTTGGATGATGGATTGAACAGTGCTCCGTGAGATGTTCAAAGCTTGGGATATTTTTTTTTTAACCTAACCCTGCTTTAAACTTCTCCACAACTTTATCCCTGACCTGTCTGGTGTGTTCCTTGGCCTTCATTATGCTGTTTGTTCACTAAGGTTCTCTAACAAACCTCTGAGGGCTTCACAGAAGAGTTGTATTTATAGTGAGATTAAATTACACACAGGTGGACTCTATATACTAATTGGGTGACTTCTGAAGGCAATTAGTTCCACTAGATTTTAGTTAGGGGTATCAGAGTAAAGGGGGCTGAATACAAAGGCACGCCACACTTTTCAGATATTTATTTGTAAAAAAATTCACAATTATGTGCCACTTTGTGCTGGTCTATTATATGAAATACCAATACAATAAATTTAAGCTTTTGGTTGTAACATGACAATATGTGGAAAATGTCAAAGGGGTATGAATACTTTTTCAAGGTACTGTATGTGTAAGGGGGGAATTCTGCCAGACTCGATGTAAAGGGTGGTACTCTGATGTAAGGTGAGACTTTGATATACGATGGTGACCCTCTGGGGACACTGACACTATACTCTGCCCTACTGATTCCTGTTTATGTATACTGTTCTGCTGACCTCCCATCCCCTGTCCCCCTGACATTTTTACTGCACCTCCACATCAGACCGGCTAGATCCGGCCCTGGGCTGTGAGAGGAGGCTGTAGGAGACTGTTGGAGGGACTTGACTGCAGCAGAGAATAAGGTAAGTATTTCTCCTTATTCCGGCTCCCCTAGACATAACGAGCATTTAACCCTTGAAGTGGGGGGGGGGGGGTTTGTAGATTTTGTCCAATTCCTGGAGTTGGGCTTTAAAGCCTAGCTCCATCTTCCTAAAATGTAATTGGTTGAATGTTGTAAGGGTAATCAGTTCTTGTATAACCACTTCAATACCAGGTACTTATACACCTTCCTGACCAGACCAATTTTCAGCTTTCAGTGCTGTCGCAGTTTGAATGACAATTGCGCAGTCATCCATCACTGTACCCAAACTAAATTTTTATCATTTTGTTCCCACAAATAGAGCTTTCTTTTGGTGGTATTTAATCACCTCTGCGGTTTTTATTTTTTGCTAAACAAATTAAAAAATACCGAAAATTTTGAAAAAAATAAAAGTTTTGCTTTTGTTTCTGTTAAAAAATTTTGTAAATAAGTAAGTTTTCTCTTTCACTGATGGGCACTGATAAAGCGACACTGACAGGCACTGATAAGGCAGCACTGATGAGGTGGCACCAATGAGCGGGCACTGACGATGGGCACTGATGGGTGATACTGATATGCAGCACTGATGGGCATTGATAGGCGGCACTGATGGGCACTCATGGGTGGCACTGGGTGGCACTGGTGGACACTGATGGGCACTGATAGGCAACACTGATGGACACTGAAAGTCTGCAAAGATGGGTTCTTATGGGTGGCACTGATGGGTACTGATAGGCCGCACTGCTGGGCACTGATAGGCGGCACTGCTGGGCACTGATAGGCATCCCTGGTGGCACTGGCAGTGGTAGGCATTGTGAGTGGGCACTGATTGGCAGCTGCTTGGGCATTGATTGGCAGCTGCCTGGGCACAGATTAGTATTTCCCTGGGGGTCGAGGGGGCATACCTGGTGGTCCAGTGTGGATGGCTTCCCTGGTGGTCCTGGGCGGCTTCCCTGGTGGTCCTGGGTGGGATCCAAGGGGGGGCTGACCCCCCTATCAGGAGAGCAGCTGATCGTCTCTCCTCTACTCGCATCTGTCAGACGTGAGTGAGGAAAAGCCGATCACCGGCTCATCCTATTTACATCGTGATCAGCCGTGATTGGTTTGGATACGCCCCCCACCATGCAATTTCGCTCTCCACCTGCATTGAAGCATACAATAAATAGCAGCTAGACTCAAAATCAGTTTACTGAATTAGATCAAGCAGCAACTGTGTTGCTAGAGGTTACAGTGTACCATTATCACTCACTGATTATTTGCTAGAGGTTACAGCACATGACTTCTGCTTGATGATTGGTTGCTAGAGATTACTGTACATCAATACTGCTCACTGATTGGTTGCTAGAGGCTACTACATACCCTTGCCGCTCAATGATTGGTTGCACGAAGTGCACATCATTACTGCTCACTGGTTGGTTGCTAAAGGTTACAGCACATCATCTCCTCACTGCCTGCATACCATGGACGGAGGAGGTGAGGGGATCCATCAATAAACAGAAAACTCCTAGGAATCCTAGGACTCTTGGGATCAGTGGCAATACTGGGGGGGAGGGGGGTGATGGGATCAGTGGCAGTGGTGGGGGGATGGAAATAGTTAGGAGGCAGTACACAGTGGCAAATTATGAATCATGTAGAGCAAAGCTGAGAATCTTTGGCAAGTATATAGTGGGGGATTCTACACTGACCACCAATGTAATGGGGAATTTACAATGACCACAAATGTGAGAGGGGATTTACACTGACCACCAATGTGAAGAGGAATTTGCACTGGCCACCATGTAATGGGGGATTTTACACCATCCACCAATATAAAGAGGGATTTCTACACTGACACCAATGTAATAGGAGCATTTACACCAACCACCAGTGTAAGGGGGAATATACAATGACCTCCATGTAAGGGGGAATTTAAACTGACAACGATTGTTGAGAAAATTTGTACTGACCACCAATGTAAGGTGACATTTCTACACCGATCACCAATGTTAGGGGGGATTTACACTGACCACCAATGTAAAGGGGATTTACGCTGATCACAGTGTAAGGGCAATTCTGCACTTACCACCAATGTAAAGGGAAATGTACATTGATTACCAATGAAATTAAGCATTTACACTGACAACCAATGTAATGGGGAATTTTACATCAACAACCAATAAAGGGGGATTTCTACACTGGCCACCAATGTAAGGGGGGATTTACACTCACTGCTAATTTAAAGGGGGCTTCTACATGGACCACCAACGTAAGGGAGGATTTGAAAATGACCACAAATGCAAGTTGGGATTTTTTAATCAATTATAAATATAAAGAGGAGTTTCTACACTGACATCCTATGTAACTGGGATTTACACTGACCAATAATGTAATAGGAGCATTCACAGTAACCACCAATGTAAGGAGATATTTACACTGACCACCAATGTAAGGGGGACCTTCACACTGGCCACTAGTATGAATGAAAGGATTGTACACCAAGCCCCAATGTAATGAGAAGATTTACACTGACCAATTTAACTAAGATATTTAGCCTGCATTCACATTTGTGTGTGTTGAGAATGCATACAAAATCACTTTCCTGACACCACAAAAATGTGCTGCCCTTTAGCAGGTACACAGCAGTGCCATTAATTGTTAATGACACCCTCATGCATCTGCTGAGATGTGCGTATTCACATGCACCAAAATTCAGGGTGCTGTGGCACCATGTTTTGAAAAAGGGTTCCACCTCCAATTTGCAAACCTTTTCAGAACATGCTGATGTTAGGCTTAATGACCAAAGTTGTAGGCAGGACTTTCAAGCATGCCCCTTTACCTCCCCAGTGGGCAACATTCAGCAGTGGTGATGGTGGATATGACCTCAGGGGGGCATGATATACATATGAATGCCGCCTCTATTTACATATCAATGTAAGTTATTTACATGCAAACACAGGGTCTGCAGGTGAGTCATCAGGGCAATAGGGTAGAGCTGGGCAGCATTAGTTTCAGAGGTTCACACTGAGATATCGGGACACAGCATGGGACTAAAACTTCAAGGGACAAGGGAATTTAAACTGTGATAGTTGGCAAGTATGAGGCAGCTGCTTTGGGCCCCACAATGATGTGGCCCAGGACAGCTGCTCCTTTTGCCCTGCCTTAAAGACGGCCCTGCATAAATTTCGAAATTGGATGAAAGGTTTAGCACTGGGGAACACTTTTTGAAACATAAATAGTGCCATTTATATACAACTATATAGATCCAACCAAAATGAGGGATGAATGAGGAGTAAAGAGGGACAGAGGGACCTTGTTCCAAATCAGGAACAGTCCCTCAAAATCAAAGACAGTTGGGAGCTATGCCTTATACCCCCAAAAAATTCAATAAAAGCCCAAAGGACTATTCT
Organism: Aquarana catesbeiana; assembly: GCF_042186555.1. NCBI lineage: Eukaryota > Metazoa > Chordata > Amphibia > Anura > Ranidae > Aquarana > Aquarana catesbeiana. The sequence goes on along the minus strand of NC_133327.1, from coordinate 252,247,822 downwards.
TTTACTTTAAATGAACAAACTTGAAGAGCACTGTACATCTTAGAGCATTATCCAAAACCTACAAGGAAAGACCTAACAAAATTACTTTTCTTTCAGAAGATAGTTAATAGTCTGACATTTTATTTGTTCCTGAAGGCAGACAAGTTCATTAGCTGTCAGACTCACAATACATTTATTAGGTGTTTTTGGACAGATCCTGAGGTCCAAGCCATAGTCATTAATTTGTTACAGGTGTACCATGCTACTACAATCTTTTTCTTGCTGGTAGACATTTGTTTAAACCTGCATCTGCAGATTTGGTTTTGAAATTTTAGGCCCCTTTCACACTGGGATGGTTTTCAGGTGCTTTAGTGCTGGAAATAGCCTCTGCTACGCGCCTGAAAACCGCCTACCATTCATTCAAGTGTGACTTTACACACTGGGGTAGTGCGCTTGCGGGACATTCAGAAAAGTCCTGCAAGCATCATCTTTGGGGCGGGTTGGGAGCGCTGTAATTAGCGCTCCCAAAACACGCTGCCCATTGGAATGAATGGGCAGCACTTTCGAAGCGACTGAAAGGCGCTTTGGAAGTGCCGCAACGCGGGAGATTTCAACCTCTTCTTTGGGGTTAAAAATGCCCCACTAGTGGCCGAAAAGCAGCGCTTAAACAGCGCTAATGCGCCACTAAGACGAGCGGGGCTTTAGCCCAAATGTGCCCGCGGCTCCAGTGTAAAAGGAGTCTTACAGTATTAAATCACTAAGGCTAGGTTCACACTAGAGTGGACAGTTGCTGGCGCACTTTACCTGTCTGCTCCCAACTGCGCAACGGGGAAGCGTGGTCCACGATTCAGCATATATCACACAGCTACCTCTTGTCCATGCAGTGCGTGAATCAGCCCTAAAAGTGATATTAAACCCAAAGACAAAGGCTTTTTATTTTTTTTATTTCACCTAGTGATCCAGCCAGTAACACACTTCCTGTATTAGGATGTCTGCATTCTGGATGAAGTAGTAAAGCAGACATTATGGACAGCAGCATTGTAGGTCTGGGGAGAGGGTGGTGTTAAGGGCCATACACATGGATCGAATATTGGGTGGCATCGGCCAGTTCAATAGAAACCAACATTCGGCCCGTGTTTACGGCAGCTGGGTCGGCTTCTGTTGAAGGGGCATGACAGAAAAAGGTCTGCTGATCAGGAACTGGTCAATGGCTGAGAGCGTTGACCAGTGTACTCTATACTCTAATGGGGGTCCGTTTCCCTGTCAGAACACAATAGCTCAGCGGAGAGTTCGCTGTACTAACATTGCATGGTTAGTACAGCAGTAAATCCCGAGCTCTTCAGTTTTTTTTTTTTTCGTTCAACCCAGCGGGCTGAATGAAAAAAACAAATAGTGTGCACTAGGCTTTAGACATGCAGATTTAGATGGACTTAACTACTACAAATTGAAGCTGACACTTTATAAGCAGTTACATCAAACAGTTGTTTTATTTTGGGATAAAGGTTTTACATAAATAAAAGCCAACCATTGTTGGTGGCAAACTTTTATTGTGGAGGTTAGGCACTTCTACCCTTGGGCCAATCTCTTGACTAAAGGCCCGTACACACGATCAGAAAATCGGGAGTAAAATTTCATCCGATGAACGATCTGCCAAATTTCAGATAGTTAGTATGGTGCTTTCGACAGCTGATTCCGAATTTTCTGACAACAAAAAACTGGATGTGTAGGCTGTCAATCTAAGGGGTATATCTGAAATGAGGGGAAGCTCTGCTGATTTTATCATCCAATCATGTGCAAGCTAAGATGCTGTTTTTTATTTTCCTTGCATGTCCCCCTCAGATCTACAGCGACTTTACCTCCAAGTGCACTTTCACGTGCACTTGCAGTGCAAAGTGGATTTTCCTTTAGTAAATAATCCCCAATGTCTGATTTTCGTTTAATTAGTACAGTTTTGTCCGAAAAAAAAAAATCGGAAGAGCAAGACTTACGCATGCTCAGAAACAAAAGAACGCATACAAAACAATTCAACACATTACATCACTTCTGAAGTTGAATTCGGTCGTACGAGAATTTTCGTATGTTGAGTAACCTCTTCACTTTCGATATGAGACTAGCATGCAACAAAAAATTGATTTGTTCGATAATCTGATCGTGTGTACCTGGCTTTAGGGGAGGCATTCCCTACCCTTCCCCATACTTTGCCGTTGATTTGCTTTATTCTACGTCGGGTACTATGGCTGGTCAAGTAACAGCATTTCCTTAGAAGCTTTATATCTGTTGTTTGAAGGGCTAGATTCAAGAGTCAAATTTCTCACAGCTAATTACTTATATGTTATTTATGCCATGGTTTCAATAAATGTAAACGGTTATTTCAGAAGAAATAGGTATTGTATTCACATATGTTTATTTCAATTTTATTGTGCAAACATTTATTCTCTGTAATAATTCTGCACTCCAGTGTCTGCAAACATCTCCAATGCATTGTAAGTCATCATTACATGCTTACGACCTCTTTTTGGAAAACTTAAAGTGTTACTAAACCCACAACAGTAAAATCAGTCTGTATACTGTATGCATGCATGTATGGAACCTAAGGGGTTAATCCTTTGCATTGTGTAAAAAGGCTCCTCTCATCCTCTCCTCCTTCCACTGTCCCTAAGAGATTTCCTGATAATACAGAGTCAGGGGACAGGCTGCACATGGTCAGTTTGGTGTGTTTTTTTTTGGGTGGAAGGTGCATGTGAGCAGCACTGTACAGACAGAGGGTCAGGGGTCCTGCATCCTGATAGGACATGTAAAATGGAAAGAATACCGCGCTATAGTACACAAAAAGTTCTTTAAAAAATCGTGCCTCAAAGAAATGTGAATAGCCAAACTAAAAAATGACAAATCAGTGGTTAAAATTCTGAAAAAAAAAAAAAAAAAAAACTCTAAAAAAGCAGCCGCTCTATGTGGGATACACACAATAACATAAAAGGTAACAAAGGTAGCAGCGCTAATATCCCTAAGTAAATATACAATACTAAATGGTAAAATTAACCTTAATATTTTACCAAGAAAAATAATAATACAAAATTATAAGCACCAACGAAACTTAATAAATTAAACCAACATTCATTGATACAGCCTTAGCAGAGCGAAATATTAGTCCATAAAAAGTGTTGTGAGAAGGCCTGGGCTCAAATTCCGGTCTTCACAGTATATAAATAAGTGATTGGGTAAAACATTCCTCCACCGCACCACTGTGATAGCTCAATATGAAATACGCGCTTACCACAAGGCAAGCCCAAAGGAGCTTGCGACCTTAACCCGGTCGGGGCCTTTAACTGGGTGGACTGGTAGGGAACAATCTCCACTTCCTATAGCCAGAGGGGATGATGAATAACACTGCTCCACCAAGCCACAGGGGATCGGTCACACCATGGAGGGATGTATAGGTAACTTCAAATGTAGGGGATGGTTCCCATTCAGAGGTTCCCCGGGAAAAGAAAGGGAAACACCATAGCGTAATCCTGCTACTACCGTTTATTAAGAAAAGTAAAAACACACTTACAGTGTAGTAGAATAGAAACAGCATAAAATCAGCCGGCCGGCTAAAGCGATCACCCGTCCTGCAGACGATACATGCAGCACGTCAGCACGTCAGCTCCTCCCAGGGGTTTAGTAACACTTTAATAAAAACATTATGGAGAAAAAACAAAGTTGACCATTGTAAGCACCCCTGTTGGTGTTAAAATTGCATGTCTCAGCCGCTACTGTGTCTAGACAGCTCGGTCTGCTAAAGGAAGTTAAAAAATAAAGGCCTTACTGGTAAAAAAGGGAAAAAAGCTTAAAAAGAAAACTAATGCAGCCACCACATCCAAGAATTGGTGAGCTGTAATTTTATGTTTGTTTTTGGGTTTATTATCACTTTAAAAAATATTGTACAAAAAATGAAAACAGCACTTTTTTCTATTACATTAATCCAAAAAGAAGATTTATTTTAAAATTGGTAATTTCAGTGGAACAGTTTGCAACATTATCTTTAAATTACAAAAAGAAAATAATTGAAGATCTAATTTCACGCTTCTGCAACTTGGGATCTGACTTGTTAGGCCCCAAGTCGAAGGACATGTGAAATTCAATGTACTGTATGTCAATGAGAGCCATTCCTACGCTATTTTAGTCCAACTTTTGATACAACTTTGGTCCAGAGAATGTAAAGTCAGATAAAAGCCACACCAAAAGTCTCATCAAACTCGCACTGTAAAATCGCAATGCAAGTCACACTAATTTGTCGTCCCACAAGTGTGACAGGAGCCATAGTGTTGGGGAGCAGCCAAATATTCAGTTTTAGATGCAACATACAACCTAGGAACTAGTATTGAAAGATAATGTGCAGAAAGTACTTTCACATACAAGTTTAACCAGTTTTTATAATAAAAGTAGTGCAGCTTTATACAACCAAGGGCATTGATAACTCTAAAGTAACAACTGGCAAAACTTTTTTGTTTGTTTTGGACAAAGTGGAGAGGGATTAGAACCCCTGTGAGGTTTTTTGTTGTTGTCTGTGCCCTCGTTAGGAAAATTCACCATCTCTATTTGTCATGTTCACCGTTTTACTGTAAGGCCTGATTCACACCTATGCAGGTTGCAGTTTGCATATTCTAGGTGCATTTTGCGTTTTTCAATAGATATTTTTGATCCATTGAAGTCTATGGAACCAAAAGCCAGAAAAAAGTCCCTGAACGTGACCAATAGGAAACCATGTTAAATGGACTGTAGTGTGTTTCTGCAAAACTGAAAATGCACTAAAAATGCATAGGTGTGAACCAGGCCTTAGTGAAAGAAAATCTTAAACTTTGGGCTGTCATCAGAACAACACTAGAGAGGAAATCTTCCAATGGGGACATCAGTTCCAGTGACACTGTTGACAACCAGAGATTCCCTCATTCTGGAGGGATTTCCTTTCATTCCCTGTTTTTAGTTATGGGAAAGGAAGTAAAGGGAAATCTCCCCAATGTGACTCAGATGAGAAAAATTATATCCAAAAATGGGGAAAAAAAAGTATTGCCTTTATTTCTAATTTAACCACTTGCCGACCATCCTCCGTCATTATACTGCGGCAGGTCGGCACGATCCCGCGAACCGTTGTAGCTGTTCATCGGTCCCTTTAAGCGGGATAGCAGGCACGCATGCACCACCGAAGGCCGCTGCACTGCAGGGGTGCTGATGCGCGTGGCCATAACCAACGGCCACGCACGATCGTGGGCATGAGAGGAGAGGAGAACAGGGACATGTGTGTGTGTATACACATAAATCCCTGTTCTGTGAAGAGAGGAGAGACAGATCGTGTGTTCCTACTAGCTAAGAACCACAATCTGTCATTTCCTCCAGTCACTCCCTTCCCCCTACAGTTAGAACACACCCAGGGAACGCAGGGAACCCCTTGATCACCCCCTAGTGTTAATCCCTTCCCTGCCAGTGACATTTACACAGTAATCAGTGCATTTTTATAGCACTGATCGCTGTATAATTGTCAGTGGTCCCAAAAATTTGTCAAAAGTGTCCAATCTGTCCACCGCAATATCGCAGTCCTGACAAAAATCGCTGATCACCGCTATTACTAGTAAAAAAAAAACAACAAAAAAAAAAACATAATAAAAATGCCATAAATCTTTCCCCTATTTTGTAGACGTTATAACTTTTGCGCAAACCAATCAAATTACGCTTATTGCAATTTTTATAACCAAAAATATGTAGAAGAATACATATCGGCCCAAACTGAGGAAAACATTTTCTTTTTTAAAAAAAAAAATTGGGGATATTTATCATAGCAAAAAGTACAAAATATTGTTTTTTTTTTTCAAAATTGTCACTCTTTTTTTGTTTATAGCGGAAAAAATAAAAAACGCAGAGATGATCAAATACCACCAAAAGAAAGCTATATTTGTGGTAAAAAAAGGACATCAATTTTGTTTGGGTACATCGTTGCACGACTGCGCAATTGTCAGTTAAAGCGGAACAAGAAAGCAAGGTCCACTCATTACATCAGACCTCTCTCCCCCAATGAGGAGATTTGGGATACCCATCTTACCCTTGGAAAGGATAGTGAGGTCACCATCTGTGGAAGCTGGGGGGTAGGTAATTATGTTTACTGTTTTCTATTGCTATCAACTGGTAATTTGTAAAGGGGAAGGAAGGCTTTAGGTAATGAGCAGACCTCCCTTTCTAGTGCAAGATTCACTTTAAAGTACAGTAGATCTAAATTAAACAAACAAGACATGAAGTGGGTTCAAAGACTATAGACTATCAGCAGCTTCAAAATCCCTAGAAGTAAAAAAAAAAAGAAAAAAGTTAAAACAGTAATTTTGAAAAAAAAAGTGCTGTTGATATGCATACTCAAAAACCTAATATGAGCTCTAAAAGATATTAATCATAGTATTTAATTAGTCTTGACAATGACCTGCAACCACTATAAGCTTATACACACTACTAGAATAGCTTTTAGATGGTCCTGTTGCCATCTTCTCAAATGCACTGCAGTTGCTGCCTTTTGCCATAGTGTTTTCCAGCCAGGGCTGCTTATAAGTGCAGGATGAAGGTGTCCATCAAGCCCTGGGTCACTGCACCTATGCTGTTTGATAGAACAGTGATTGAAATGGTCACATGGATTTGTTTTCCCATGTGACCATCTCAGCCTGCAGACGCAGCTAAACTCAAGAGCATGCACAGCGGTGTCTGGAAGCAACGCAAGATCTTCACAGATCAGAGCTTGCCAGGCCAGGCCTGTAGAAGCAACACAATCAGCATATGGGAGGAGGGGAGCAGTCCCTTGACACAGACTCATTGCCGAATTTGCACATAGCTTCAGAATAGATTTTCTCTGTATTACTCGTTTTAAAAAAATAAAAGGCAGTGCTAGCATCCTATCCTTGTACAGCATCTTAGAAATAGTCATGGCTGTGAAAAGGCGATGGCTGAGTTTCAGTAGCTTTAATTTAATGGAATTTCTCATAATTAAAGACAATTTTATTATCAACACCAAAGGAGGGCTTCAGACAACCTTAGAACTCATGGTTCTGATGCAAGCTTTTGTACAAAGTCAGGGAAAATTCCCTATCCTGTTCAGTCAGTTTTCTAATCTAGAAACCCCCGACATGCACAGTACAACCTACTGTATGTATTCTGTCTGTTGCAGATAAGCAGGGTTGCCAACAGCCTGTAAATAAATGGACAGTTTGTAAAAATAAGAAAATTGAAGCCCCCTTTTGGCTGATGTCACAGAGCCACTCTAAGCTCTGGAAGGATTCCGACAATGTTGGGATCCAACCAGTTGCCTGGACGGTAGCAGGCTCAGCCTCTAAGTGCGCTGCTGAGAGCCGGAGCCAGCTGCTTCCACCCCCTCCCCTATGGAAGTATGACATTCTAAGAGGCTCAGCCAGCTGCTGTCAGTTATCTTGGTGGATTCCAACATTCCAACATTATTGTCAGGATGCATCCAGAGACTGGACCGGCTCTGTGACGTCAGCCGACAACGGCAGGCTTTAGTCTGCTGTTTGTTGATTCTGGGTCACAGGAGAACACCAGTAAGTGCACATCTGTTATTCACAAGAGAAATATGGCCAACAAAGCTTTGACTGTACTTCTTTTTTGAAGCTTTCAGGCTGTAAATCATTTTACAGTAATTTATATAATAGTGTAAGTAACAAAAAGGAAAAAAACACATTATTGTGAGAAGCACTTACAGGGAGTTGCAGTTGATCGCCTCATTTCTCTGTCACGCCATATTCTCCCCAGCGCCCTACTTGTGAAAGAATCTGGATAGTTTAAAAAAATGACTTTCCCAAGCCCCATTTGTTCAGCGGGAGTCCAAGGGCAGAAAGGTAATTGGTACTAGCGACAATAAGGACACGTTTTCATTTCCTACTCCCATCTTTCTTTTTACACTTTTTTTCATAAATAGTCCCCTCTTCCAGCCTCCCTTTTCCCCCATTATTTCCTCTCCTATCCTCATCTTTTTCTACTTCTATACATTCTACATTCCTCTCTTCCCATTTTCTCAACCCTTTTCTCTGCTGTCCTCTTCTCCCCCTCTCCTCACCTTTCTTCTTTCCTTCCCTATACTCTTATCACCTGTTCTCTATTCTCCTAACCTCTTCTCACTCTCTTCTACTCTCCACCCTCTCCTTACCACATCTGTCCATCTTCTCTCCTCTGTTCTCCTCATCCTTTTCTTTTACACTTTTCATTTACCTTTCTCGCTTCACCCTTTCCCTCTCATTTGTTCATTCTTCTCCTATCCCTTCCCTTTTTTTCATCTCTTCCCCTTACCTTCTCCTATTCTTACCTTCTACTCTCTTTTGGCTTCATCATTTCTATGCTGTGCAAGAAGCAAGATGCGTCTCAAGGGACAGACTGGAGCATAGTTTTTAATCACTAGAATAAAAAATAGGCAAAACTTTTAGATAACAAAAAGAAAAAAGAAATCGCAAACCCTTGCGCAGTTAATTAATTTTTCTAAATAAAAAGGTCCAGTATAATCATTGCACTCACATTTTGTTGAATAAAACAGACATATCAGCAGTAACTAATGAAGTCTGGTATCTATAATGCACATAAGCCAGCAACTCGATTGCTTCTTCCTTGGATGTCACATGCTATGAGGAAGGCTCTGGCCGAAACGCGTTAGTATTTATGGATTTTGTCATTGCTGTGTTGCTCTAATAAAAGTTTTCCGACTAAGAAGCTATCCAGTTGTCAGCTGATGTGTGTTATGGACTTGCAGTGATTGTTTCAGCCAGAGCACCAACACTCAGTTTACATACCTTTACAATATAGCGGTAGAGCTTGGGTGAGTTCTGTTGCTACAATGAAGTCTGGTATAGCTGAGCAGTCCTCCATGAGTTGGTATAAGTTCTCCATGCACTAGTAATTGGACTGCTGGTGGATGAAAGCCATTGGTGCTCTCACACTTGTCTTTTGGAGCCACAACACAAGGAGGGCAAGGAACACTAAGCATCCTCAGCTGCACTTTCAAGACCAGGTAGTATGGTCTATGTGAGGCTACACAGGCTGGCTGCGTGAGCGGCTAAAGGGAAATTCAAGCCACTCTCACAAGGAAAAGAAAAGACAGCCATCTTGGGGCGCTGGAAATTTATACTGTTGCCATGACAACGCTTTATGCTCCACCTTTCTTCACTATTCACCTCTCTGCTCCTGTCCTCGTTCCTCTTCTTTTTTTTTTTTTACTTTTCTTGCCCTTCTCACATCTGTCCTCATTTTCTCCCCTTCCCTCTCCTGTCTTCTCCTTCAGCGGAGGTCAGGTGGCAGAAAGGGGACTATTTTATCACATTCGGGTGCAGGCGGAGTAATCCCTGCACCGCAGCTGCTGCCCAATTAAGTTAAAGTCATGGCCTCTTCGATAACCATCCATCAAAGCAGCAGGCTCGGGAAGTTGTTTTTTAAAATCGCCTGGCGGAACATTTTTCTAAAAGCTGTGACTATCCCAGCAAATCTGGGACAATTAGCAAGTATGTAAGTGCACTTCGTCTAACGTTGCCTATTGGGCTCTGCGGTCATATTTACATACCCTGCACAACTGCCATAATTAGAAAGGGGAGGTGAGACTATGAAGATGGGAGATGTTAGTAAAATGTCTCTGACAGCATATCTATTTCTGTGACTTCCACAGAGTATGATGACATACAAATCTCTGAAACCATTTTAGATTACTTTTGGGTGCCTTTTGCTAATAGTTGGTGATCAGACAGTTACCAGCTTATTCCTTGGAGATATGTGACGTGAGCAAGGTTTGGTTTGCTAGAGGTCCAGTGGGATGTCCATTGACCCCAAACATTATGCCGAAGTCTACTGAAGTCTATAAAGTAGGCAAATCTTTCAATTTTTTTCTGCCCTTTTTAAAGGCTAATTTGGAAGCTAGTGTTAAAAAAGGCATGGGTACCAGGGCACTGCATTCAGTGGGGACAGGGTCTCTTCATGGGGGGTTAAAAGATATTGAAAATGCACAAGTCTTTTAAAGTACTGTAGATCTATCATTAAATATTTTTATTGTTGTTTAGCTCCTCACAGGAGTAAGTACATATAGTCCTTTTCAAGCAGCATAGTTGGACTAGTTTCCCCCTGTCTGACAATAATGCTAGAAAGGAGACAGATTTGTGATCGACAGCTCTGTTTCCTGGCAGCAGAAACTGCTCTGCAGACCAGCACTGCCATTTATTGCCTTTTGCCAGTCCTGCTGCCCACTCTGCTGCCATTTGTTATATTTAGGAGAATCTTCAGAATCTGGCACACTTCCAGGTGTGTTGAATGTCTAGTTCTCAATTGACTGCTGAGTGCCTTCTAATAGCTCCTATGTCACTACTGTATCCTGTAGTGACACAAGGGTTGGTGGGAGGAACCACAGAGCTCAGAGGGGGACCAGGCATCTGGCACTCCCAGAATTGTTGGATATGGAAGATTCCTAAAGCCAAAGTGAAGTTAAGAAAAAAAATTTGAACAGGCAAGCACTTTATTGCAGAAGAGACATGCAATATCTCTCCCACAATAAAATAAACGTACCTGCCTGTTTGCAATGTCTGGTAGAATGTACAGTGAGCTGTGCATATGTAGCTCAGTTTACACTTCCAACACATTGCCAGGGTGTAGGCAGGTGCAGTCTACTTTCTCCATTGTAAGTGGTGCTCAACCTCAGTGGCACTGCAGTTGGAGAGGCAGTGAAGAGGTTCCTCTATAATTTCCGAGTTGCTGGAGAAGAAATCCAATTGGATGCTGCTGCTCCATGCGACTCTGGCAGCCATCTTGTGTCAGTCAGAGCCTATTTAAGGCCCTGGCTCCCAGGCTTGGCACGCATTTTGCAAGTGGGTAGAGTAGGGACCGGTACCCCGCCTGTTAGGGACAGAACTAGTGGCAGGGAAAGGTTCCTGATGAGGAGGGAAAGTGTAAGGCTTGCAACTTCTCTGGGCATCTGCCTGTTTGGGCATGGGACAACCAGGACACATTCTGCCCCTCCTAACAGGCGATAGGTGATGGTTTGGCTGAAACCTGTGCTCTACATGCTGCTGGACCTATGAGTGTTCCTGGTTAGGTTGTCTTTACACTGTGTTTATTGTGAACTGTCTTTGCATTGATTTAATACAAGTTCTTTCATCACACTTGGACTGTGTGCATTATTGCTGCCCGTCTACAAGTTTTCCTGGATGAATGACATCACCCTGTGCTGGCTAGTCAAGATGGCCTGAGACCAGCATCTGAAAGAAGATGAGGAGAAGATGCCAATGCTGGCGAGGGGCATTGCTTGCATCACACCGTTGGAGCAGAAGTAAGTATTTTTGACTTTGATTCCACTTTAAGGCTGCAGTATCTCTAAAATGGGACCATTATAGGTTAGTGACAGATTATGATTTATTAGGATGATGTTTTTTGGTCAACAGATCCTTTTTTACTCCAGTACAGTATATCCTCACTGGTCTGACAGTACTTGATCATAGAAAATTCATCTCCTAATATCAAAAAATGTTTTTCACTGATACTTCTTATCTGATACAAGTACAGAGATATGATTGGAATGCAAGTCAAGAGTGCATTCACATGCATTTACATTTTAATCGACAGAGAAACAAAATCTTTCCCCAAATAATGTGCGGTGCTTCATAGATTTCAAGACCAATTACAACACATGGGATACTGAGCAGCACTTACAAATTCAAAATAATATGGATGCAAATCCTATCAAATATCTAGTGGAGCTGGTCATGTAATTTGGAAATTCAATGAAAACATCATTCTAAACAACTGCGAGTAGAGAGCTGGAAATATAGATTGTACTCCGTACTTGCTTAATTATCCCAGGCTAAGTTTGATCTATGAATTAATGTGTGGATTGCGCTCCTAAAAAATATTAATACCACTTCCAATGACCAAAAAATATATATAAATAAATCTATTATCTATTTCAGTGTGAATTCCTTACAGATATTCTTCTTCGCGCTAACAATTAATTAATGTATGTGCCCAAACTTCAACACAATATCATACATCTATGTAAAAATTATTAGTGCAATATTGACTACAAATGGTTGTCCATAATTAAAGTGCAAGTGCAAATATATATGAAATATAGAAAATAAATAATAAAATAAAGAAAAAATAATAATAATAATAAAAATAAAAAAATAAGGATGAGGTTAAAAATAAACCAAAATTTACAAATATTGCTATTATGTAATCAAACCACTCAGTCCATTAAGTTCATACATCAAAAATGTGTATATAACAAAGTACAATGAGTGTCCACAGTGAGTGATCAATTCCTTCCAATAGTGACATTCCTTAGTAATATTTATGTGCTTCTATAGTGACTGCACCACCACCTAGTGAAATGGCCACTCACCAGATATAAAAGATTATGCACCTTTGGTTTATTAATTTCGGATAACCACTCCGTTTTTGATGGATCCAACAGCAGCCTTTCCAAGCAGTATACGAATGCCTCTTGCTCTATTAGTTCTCATGAAACATATAGATAGCCATCATGGTGTAGTATGTAACTATGCTTTTATTTAAAAAGTTAAAAAACACAATTGAACTCACATGCTAAAGTGCCTCTGAGTCGGCACCAAGCTAATCCAGCCGTGTACGTGGAGTGGGGACTATCAGGCTGTTTGCCCCTATGTTTCCTCTTAGCGGTGTGAGTTCCAAGTCTCCCTTTCGTTCTAGCAGGACGTGACAAAAATGATCTCCCAGCAGCCTCTACACGTTTCGCATTTCCGTATGTGTCATCAGGAAGTTTGATCTACCAGTGGTCCTGCTTTATATCATTCCTAATTAAATGCTGTTCCATACTCCAGTAGATTTTCATGTACTAATCAGATTTAAGATGAAAAAAAAATGTACAAAGGCAGAACAAAGGTTTTGCTTGTGTTTGATGGCCTGTCGCTTTCATTGCAGTAGGGAACTGTTGCTGTATATATAAGCTGCTGCTCTAAGCAGCCACAGATAGAAAAATGCAAGTCTGCTTGGTAACATGACAATTACTTTGTATTAGTGAAAGGTAAATTGTAGCAATGTCACTGCCACATAAATGACACAGCAGACAGAGACATCTGCATTAGTTGCACTGGTTAAAGCTGACCTCTGGGAATGTGAAAAAGTACAATAGAGCTCTTTACACTTACTTCAAAATGTGGCATTTGAAATGCTTTTTTAAAGCACTCTGAATGCCAATCAAAGCACCTCTCATTAAATAAAATGGTTAGCTCTTCACACTCTAGTGTTTGGTTTGCTTCAAAAATGTTACCTCGTGTCGCTTTCTTGGTGCTTCAAAGCGTCTCCAAAGCCTTCATAGAAGTCAATGACAACGCTCACTAACAGTACCTGCAGCATTGGAGGGGTTTTTATTCAAAGGTAGCTTTGCTTTGTTTTGGAGGTATAAGATATCCCAGGATGCACTGGGAAAGCAACGAGCGAACCAGAAAGACATCATCACTAGTCACCCTCAATTCATTTGTAAATATACTAGGAGTATCTGGTGCAGACCTAACATCTAGTGTCCAGCGTGGAGCAGCAGGAAGGTAAGCATGGTCCAGACTGGAGAGGAGCAGCTAGCAGACAGCACACATGGTGTACCATGAGAACACTATAGTGGAAGGTGAACAGGGACGGGAAAGATAGGACTGAGCGGTGGAGGCGGCTGCATGGGAGCAACATAGCAGGAGGTGGAGAGAGAAAGGACTTAGTGACAAGAAGCAAAGCTTTGTGGCTGCGGAATGTGTACACCACAGTGCAGCTTAAGGGGGGGTTTGGTGGTGAAACTGCTCAACCACACTTTTCCACCCCCCAACTGCAAATGTAAATGAGCCCTTACAGTAGGGAATCCTCTGCACGGGGTTAGGTGCTTGTTTTTGTTTTAAAAAATCACATTTACTTATTTCATCTCTCACTTCCTCAGGCTCCTCCTTCCATGCGTCCTCTTAAGTCTCTTAGATGCTTTGGCAAGTCATCACAGCTCTGACTTCACATACAATGCAGGACTATCAGTCCTGCCTTGTAAATGAGGACACCAATGGCCCTTCCACAATCTGAAGCATTTGAAGTGGAGCTCCAGGCTCAACCCAAAAAAAATAAAAGTGACTTTTAGTATAAGGACACTTGCCTGCCCCTGGATCCAGCGATGTCTTCTCCCGAGCCGATTCTTCAATAAGCTTCGAGTGCAGGCGCCAGCCTCTAAAGTAATGGAAACAGGAAGTGAAGCCTTGCGGCTTCAGAGCTGGTTTCCTACTGTGCATGCACGAGATGCGCTGTGCCTTGTGAATGGTCCTGTACTCTTCTGAGACCTGTGATGTGTCCCAGAAGACTGCGGGGGAAGGAGGGGGTCGAACTTCTGGCTCAGTTCGCTGTGGCGATCTGAGCTGGAAGTGGGAGTGGGCACCTGTCAAACCAGGTACCTGCTACCTTCTCCCCCCAAAAAAGTACCAATTGTGACAGTGGAGGGGGAAGGGTACAAACAAGCGGAAGTGTGTACACTTGTCAAGTGTAAGCAACGAAAAACAGTGCAATGGATATAGTATAAATTATACATCGGTAGCCATAGGTAGGGAGCTAACATTATCAGAGACCCCTGGGCAATAGGAGAAGTCCGACCAACGGGTATGTCACAGAATACTTTAACCTGAAAGCCATGGGTTCTCTCACCATCCAGCACCCCAAACGGGAGCATGCTGTGCCGGTAGGAGGAAACCCTTATTGTCCTCAATGGTCTGAGTTCTCCCAACAAAGGCTCGTGACACGCCAGAGCCTACATAGCGGAGAGCTAAAGAAAAATAAAGGGGGAGTAGCAAGTGAACATCTCCTTGCCCTACCTTAAACGTTATAACTGTTCATATTATGTATCTGGGCTAACAAAGTAGCTAAGTAAATATAAATAAAACCAAAGTCCAGAGTGGACCGGAGCTTCCCCTTTTAGGTGGAGCTCCTCTTTAACTCTTGCAATGTGGGAGAGCCCCACTGCAAGGTAGTCCCAGAGTTCAGCTTTAAAATCTCACAATAGAAGCTTAGTAAGACTGAATATGAATTATAAAAATTATAACCCCAGTTTGTTTCTGTGCTTCCTATACAATGTTCTGCCATACATGTAAAAATAATTATACATATCAAAGCTCAGGATGTCATTTATAAAGGTAAAAACCTAGCAATGACATGCATCTCTTAGAATTGTGACACATGACAAACTAATCAGTAACCAAACAAGCAGTAATTGAGACATAATTAATGTGAAACACAAATGAAATGCTTAAAAATGCATGTTTATAGCAAATGACACATGTAATTAACAAGCAAACCATCATGAAAATACAATATTCACTGTAGGTCAGACAGTGCAAACTTACTTCTATACTGCATAGAGAACAAACAAGAATCTTTCAGAATGTTCCAACCTGGCAATAGCTTTCACTGCATACACTGTTTTTATATAACACTATTAAAATTATATTATTCTTTAGGCAGATATAAAAGAAACAAGTTAATATAGTTATGTAATCAATAATTCATCATTAAGCGCTGGTTCATACCATGAAAAGTGTGTTCGAGCGTGTGTGTTCCCGTGTGGCATGTTTAGGACAGCCCATTCGTTTCAATGGTCAGTCAAATGTGTAGGAATGAGCAACACGTACAGCAGGCATGATTTTGTAAAAACACCTTTGGGTGCCCCAAGGAGAGTAGTATTGCGGTGCATATAGCGTGCAGCAGCAAATAGTGGGTGTGGTCAGATTGCTCTTGCTGACATAATCACTTTGTTCCTCAGTGATGGGCGAACCTGCCCCAAGAAATTCGCCTGCAGCACTCAGACGGCAGCTGATTTGGGTGTGACTATCTTGGTGACTTGGGAAGCTACAGCCCGGTCTGAATAATGTGTCTGGGTTTCAGTCCACCTGAAACCCGAACACATGATTCAAAACCTGGACTGTCCGGGTGAATCCCGGACAGGTGGCAACCCTACTGTAATTGCTGATTGTCTGCTTAGGAACCCCAGTCTAAGCTAGACAATCAGCAATCCTCTTGTTCTTCACTGACAATGGTGTGCCTGTGCAGCCTAATGGTTTCACATCCTGAAACCGTTGTGTGTAAGGATTGCAGCACAGGTCCACTCAGCCCTACCCACTTCTCGGTCAGTCATCCCACCCAGGCCCCACCCCTTCTCAGGGAGCTCCACCTCTGTCCCAACTGGCCCCACTCCCACCCTTCTGCCTAGAGTCCTGTTACTATAGAAAGGCCCTCAATGGTCATGCCCATCAGTTAGAAATCTCACTCATGGAAATTACGCCACTATCAGACAATAGACATGCTCAACAGCTGCCGGATGCAATGTGGTCAATGAGGGATGAGTTTCAAATCAATTAGATGGAAAGAAACATCAATTACACATTTTAAACATATGGATGTTGTAAAACCGTGTAACTTATTGCAGGAAAAGTCATTTGATAGCAAGCCTTTCCTTCCACCTAAGGAATTACTGGCACCTGCGCATGTCTGCAGAGAGCAGGGTGTTTCTAGTGACCAGTACGTACTGCAAGGAGACAGCGGAAAATACGCTGCTAAGAGCAGACAGCCATCATCCAAAATGGCTAAAAGATGGGATACCGACAGGCCAGTTCCTCCGCATTAAGTGCAATTGCTCAAACTTGACAGACTACAGACAAGAGAGTGATGACCTCTATAAACGATTCCGAGAGAGGGGTTACTCTCATAAACAGCTTAGAAGGGCTAAACAAAAGGCAGCTTGTCGAGATCGCTCTGATCTTCTAAATAAATCACCTAAATCTGTAATGCTGGAGCCCGGCCCCGTGAGAATAATAACTCAGTACGGGGCACAGTGGGATACAGTCAGGGACATTCTCCACAAGCACTGGGGGATATCAACGAGTACACCAGGGATAGCCAAAATAGTGGGACCAACCCCTAAGATGGTAGCCAGAAGGGCCAAAAACCTGGGTGACACCTTAATACGATCTGAATTCACAAAAACAACGGAGACAACCTGGCTATCACAATATCCAAGAAGTAAGGGTAATGTTCCCTTGCAGACACTGCCAGGTTTGTCCATATGTTGGTAGAACTGCAAATTTCTATGATTCGCAAAAGAAACAGAGTTTTCAGATTAGAGATCTCATTAACTGTGCCACGATTAGAGTTATATAAATGTTAACGTGTCCCTGTGACAAAATGTATATAGGGAAAACTAAACGCCAACTAAGAACATGGATAGGCAAACATAGGAGGGAAATAAATAAGAAAAAATATCTCCGCACTACCAGGATACCAATACACAATTGAACACTAGCTGCAGCAGACACCGAATTGGTCAAACCGTACCAACAATAAGTAAATAAAAAATCAATATATGGCGTTGCGCTCTAGTGAAAAAATACTACCATAAATAAAGTGCTAAATTAATTAAAGTGCTATATAAAGTGACATCATATGTGCAAAAACACATAGAATTGCTGCATAATCACAAGTCCTTCAAGTTGCATAGAATAGAATAAATAAAGGTGCTAATGCTGACACAATATGGGGTAAAGTACAACAGTACACATATATATCCAGAGAAAATGAAAAAATGTAAATGCAGTAAAGTGCTGTGCTCCAAGTGACAGTGAAAATGTAGTCTTTCAGTACATAGGTGATGTGAATCCTCTTCAGTGTATAAACACCTCAAGTGTGCAGTGGTTACCTTACCGTTGTAATGTAACAGTGCGTTGTAACAAATGGTGGTGATCAGTGAATCCTCCTCTTGTGTAGTACCGTAGTGGCCAGGGGAAACGTATAACAGATTAGATATCCTAATATGTCTTGGTAGCCTGATGTGTGATCCTCATATATAAGGATAGGTTATCTCTATATGTCTCAGTTGACGTTTCCCCTGACCACTACTACACAAGAGGAACAACGGATGTGAATCAGTTACAGTGAACAGCCTCCCAGGTCCGTGAACATAGAGTAAAGAGAAGGGGGACCCAAATCGTGAAGTATGTAACCACAGATATTTATTTGAGGTTACAAGTTTAAAAGTACTCACATAGTGAACAGATAAAAAAAAAAAAACGTTTTAAAATTAAAGACCATAGTTATTTACCATGTTTTAAACTTTTGTTACCAGAATAAAGTGGTTATACTTGATTATTAGTGATGTGTATATCTATCATTCAGTAAGCCATCCTTTTCTTTTCTCCCCCTTCTGTTTGGGATGCTTTTTGTTACGTTTCTATGTAGTGCAGGAAAATGTGCGCTCTCGGACCGCAAGTGGTGTGAACCAGCCCTAAATGTATTTTAAATACAAGCAGTACCTGCCTTTGACCTGATATCAGCCTCTTGTTCTCTCCAGCTCTTTTACACCAGGGTTGGAGTGCGAGAGAAAAAAGGAACACAATGAGTCAATCAGATCATGTGACGTATCACTGTCCATTCACATGTTGTGGCAGGTTTAGGACAACCTGGGCTCGAAGGAAGAGGGTTGGAATGATGCTGGCCATCAGACTGAGGACATCTAGTAGCAGAAAAATATTCCATCAACTGCTGGTTTTATTTTAATGAGGCGTTTATACTTATCTTTTAATTCTGCTTTAACAAATAAGTTACTCCAACATTTCATTTTCCTGATGTGCTTGCTGTACCATTTACTTGTAATGCTTTCTTTGTGTGAAATAAATGGTGATCCTGACAGTCCCTGCTATCCTATTGCAAACCGACCACACTAGGCATGAAAGTATTTTCTTCCCAGTGTGGTCAGTTTTCTGACAGTGCCGGGAGAACAGCCTACCTGTCCAGCAATGATTAAACTTGTGCTGACCCCCCCCCCCCCCACACACACACACACACACACACACACACATACACACACACACAGCCATTCATTGGAAAGATTAGTGTTCTGCTGTTCCTCCACCCTCACCTCTTTAAGCCCCTTATGCAGCTGAGAACAGAGGTGTGCTCACTAAATGAAAAAAAAAAATTACTAACTTAACTTGAAATATATACTTTAAGCTTAGAGAAAAGCCTCTTGGTTTGCTTGACATTTTGCTTTTTCTGCTTTATGCGGCTAATGCGCAACAGGCCTAGCCATTCATAGCTATCACCAAATCTGATAGATATCAACTATTAGCACTGAGATAAAGGTGATAGAAGCTGTCCACTGACAGCTATATATTTGTAGGAGCATGGCCCTTGTAGGCCAGTATTATCCATCCAATGCATCCTTTGTCTGAGCTGAGATCCCTGGCCTGATGAGTAGAGGATGGACATATAAGAGCAGATTATTAGCAGAGAAGGAATACCTCAACCTTTCTTAGTTATTAATCAGCCTATGTATGGGCTTCTCCAAGCTTTGATATCGGCTTTTTTGAGGATTGTCCTAGATACATAAATAAAAGCCTTTTCAATGCGATAGATAGACAGATATTTTTAGTCCTTCAACTTTATTTTTATAATAGCTGGTAATGCATTATGGTACTACATTACTACTACATTACTGCTAAAATATTTCCAGATCCATTGCTGATGCAGCGAGAGCTACAAAGCTTTGAGTTGGAGAATGAGAAACTGATCTTACAACATCACAGCAAAGAGAGAAGACAGGTGAAGCCAAGCCGTCTGACTCATATTCACTTGTTATGTTCTCCACATGTGCAATGCAGTAAACACGGGAGGGGCGTCTCGTCATATTTATGCTCAGGATTGCCAGACAAGCTGGTGATGGAGACACAGAGCCTGGATTGTACCAAGCCTACCTGCCAACTGCTGCAATCTGGAATATCACAGACAGATCTGAGCACTAAATATTCTCAATATAAAATATGCATATATTCATTTGTGAACATAGTGTGAAATAGCTACAGAGGACAAGGATAACAAAATAAAAGGGAATACCGCTTTCGGGGTTTTAGTACTACTAACATCTGTTGACTAAATTGGAAAAAAAGATTATGGTGGGTCCTGGTAAACACGCAACACACTGAAATACAGGCAGATGTTCCAACTCCTATGGTTCCCACTTAGACATCTGCTCATGTATGGCTACCCTTAGATTACAAATTAATAGTTCATTTGCAGCAGTGTTCTTTTTTTTTTATTATTGCAGTCTAGTGCTGTCTTCCCTATTTCACAATTTTTTAACCTGTTTTAGTACTGATCCCCAGGACAGCAAAATCATGGCTGAAATACATAAATCTGTCCTGTGCTGCGTGAAAAAGGGATTTATAATTCTGTTCAGCCTGTGCTGTGATCCATTTACCCTTGCTAAACAGCAAAGTTATATATTTGGCATGTAATAACGTTTTTGGAAGCAACGTCATCCTCTATGGGTGCGCTGCTGGAGATGCAGGTGATCCCTTCACAGGATTGACTTACCAAAGTGTGAACTGGCCTCTGTGAATGTCTTGATGTCTTAAGCTGGGTATACACGTACTGAAAATGAACCGGTCCAATTTTGGCCTTGGTGTACAACAGAACCTGGTCCAATGAGAGTCCCCGCTGTCAGAATACAGACACACTAGAAGAGATCCCCACATCAACATTGCTTATGTTCATGTGGGGATCTGCAAATTTTGTTTGTTCAACCCATTGGTTGAATGAACAAAAAAACGGAGTGGCTATACCCTGCTTAACCTACCGGTAAGTCTGTATTTCATCTGAGGTGTAGAACATGGCTTATTTTATAACCCTGGGTGGAGAGTGCACTGATAAAGAAGCACTGCAAGTTTTAGTTCATGGTTTTATTGTGGATGTACAGTATATTGGCTAACTAGCCACTCGGTTGCTATTACAAGCAGTGGGAGGGAAAGTTTCCCCCCCACCCACCGCTTTTCAGGTCTCGCTCGGGCTCTCTCGCTATGGTATCCCGGAAGCATTGACATGACATCACTTCCAGTTTACCTGGCTGTTATGTGCGCCATTTTTTGAGAATTTTAAGTATTCAAAAATGCTGATCTGGGTGCAGAGGAGGGATTTGGGGTCTTATTGACCCCAGATCCCTCCATAAAGAGTACCTGTCACGTTCCTATTGCTGTTACGAGGACAAAATATATATATATATAAAGGGCGCAAAGAAAACAACACAAAGATCAAATATCAAATTAATAATATTTGATGATTAATGATTATATGATTAATAAAGTGCACAATAAAATAAACCATCAGAAATGTCCATAGTGTGTATGCTCCAACACCGTGAAAAATAAAGTGCACACGTGCTTTAATAAACTTGCTTAAAGTGCTTCACCCGAAGTGATAACTAAATGCGCTCCCCAGATGCACTCGGCCACAAAGTGACCTCAAAGTATGACTAATGGGAAGGACTCCTTCATTAAATGTTGTGGCTCCTTTATGCATCCCATTCCAATCAAGCAGTCATATATAGAGGAAGCTGGATCCCAATCCACTTTGCAGTTATACAAATGTAGGTGTCTTCACCCTATAACATCTCTCCACTGCATATACCAACTTGCATCAAGTAGGTCTGTGAAATAGCTCCCCAACAAAGAGCCACAGAAGGCAGGATATATGTTTTATTGCTTAAAAAGAGCACTTACATAGTCCAGCATGAAATCACAAACAATCCGCTCAGGGGAAAGCAGAAACCAGTCAGACGCCGGTAAAAAACTTGCAATGTGCGTGGTGCATCTCAGCTGTGCAAGCAATAGTATAGGGCAGTGATGGCGAACCTTGGAACCCCAGATGTTTTGGAACTACATTTCCCATGATGCTCAACTACACTGCAGAGTGCATGAGCATCATGGGAAATGTAGTTCCAGAACATCTGGGGTGCCAAGGTTCGCCATCACTGGTATGGGGCTCCTATGGTTATAAGCGTCAGGCCCCACCTCTATGCATTTCACGCTAGAGCACGCGTCATCAGGAAGTGGGTTTACATTCCTTGTAATAGCAAAAAAGTGATCAAAAAAATTAAAAAATGTAAAATAACAGTGTAATTTTTTAAAAATATATAATTAAAGAAATACAATTTTAAAAAGTATATTTTTTCCACGACAAATTGCGTTTAAAAAACCACTGAGCAAATGCAGTGTGACATAAATTGCAACAACCACCATTTTATTCTCTAGGGTCTCTGCTAAAAAATATATATATATAATGTTTGAGGGTTCTAAGAAATTTTCCAGCAAAAAAATACTGATTTTTACTTGTAAACACCAAATGTCAGAAAAAGGCTGGGTCCTTAAGTGGTTAACAGATCATTTTGACTTTATCCCACCATTCCCACCTTCCAGACTTCTATATTGGGCATCTAATGTGGTGGGTCGCTTCACTGACCAATAGAAAGAGCTCAGGAGGAGCCGATTCAAGCCTGACTTTTTTGCATAAAGCTTCAGCATTATACAGCTCTGAATATTCTGATCAATGGGTTTTTACTGAAGCTACCAACTGCATATAAAAAAGAAATCTGGGCCAATCCCCTGTGCAAACCTATAAATGTAAACCAACACAAATGATCCACTAGTTGCAGCCTACACAAAGTAATGTGTAATTTCCACACCACCAGAACAATACATTAAAAAAGTGTCATGCAACTACGAAAAAATTATAAATGCATAGCACTCAATGCGTCTATATAAAACACACATCAAAGGTGTCAGTGATCGAATACAAATATATCTTCTCGTGTTGATACCATGAATAGTGACTGTAAATAACCATCAAATTGTGCATGACAAAAATGTGATTTGTTTTGCTGGTTTTAAAGGGTCTAGCATGTTTTGCTTTCTTCATATCTTTGTTATAATTGTAGCATAAAAATTCCATCTCTATATTTCCTTTTACAGAGCACGCTTCTCTCCAACCAATCTTCTGAAATGGGATTTTTCGTACAGAGTAGATTTTGGGAGCAAAGAGAAAAAAAATGTAAAATAATCAAATTCCTGTAAGCAAAGTTCAAAAGGTGGATGACATGCACACACTGGCTTATTTTGGTAAGCTAAACAGCAATATGCAAAGTGCTGTAACCAATGTCAACCAGGCTGCTTTTTAATTATTACTATTATGCTCCATGCACGCTAGTGTTGTTTTTCTGCTCCTAGAAGCTAAATAGTGTTACCCTATGTGTCCATGCACACTACTTTAGGTTATGAGCCCTTGTTCACATTGACTGCGGCTTTGAAATCGTGCAGATTCATCTGAAATCGCACAATTTCAAATCTGCATGTCAGTGCAGCTTCGGTGTGACTTGGAAGACATCTGTAGGGCTTCATGCACAGATGTCTATGCAAATCACACACGGAATTGCCAAAAATAATGCAGAACAGTGTGATTGCCAGCAATAGGATGTGACTTGTCATTGTCAATTTAACAGGTGAATGAGGGCTTAGCATTTGTTGAGCTTCAGTGTCTAGGAGCAGAATAAAAATTGTTTTTGTAGAGTTTCTTGGAGGGTTTTTCCAGCATAAACTCTCCTAAACGCTACTAATAGTTTTTGTTACCTTTTTTTTGTAAATGAACTGCAAAAACACGAATAAAATGTTAATGCTTTTAAACGCTCTTAAATGCTACTTCAATAAGCTATTACCAGTTTTTTTTATCCAGCATTTTTTCAGCAAAAAAAAAAAAAAATGCTAGTGTGCATGGAGCCTTATACAGATCTGTTTATAATAAAATGAAAGCTTGCAGATTGCAATGGGTTATTACATTTTCCTTCTAACCACTGCTCTTTGCAGTTCTTTACTGAATAAGCACATAGTGCATGCACTGAAGGACCAATAAAAGTAGTTGGAGCAGAGAACCAAGCAGCTTATTGCTGCTGTGCTGATGCCTCAGTCTGATAGCAACTATGTAAAAGTTGGAATTTTCTCAAGAAATACACAGAGAAGCAGAAACTTTATTCTGTTGCATTGTTTATAAAAAGCATTTCTATTCAAAAATCAAAGATTTGTAATAGTGAAGTGATAGGACTTAAGTGGCATAGAAAAATAAGTGATGGGTATAACCGATATTAGCCAATTACAGTTCAATCAGCATTCTATGCTCTGTTAGCACTAACCAGCTAAATGCTGATTCCAGTTCAATTTTCTGTTTATTACTGGCTGGATGGTTTCCAGAATAAAATACAGCTCTCAGGATGAGAATTAAAACAAGCATCCCCACCTCCTCATTCATGCTGATACACAGAAACAACTACTTAGGAACCAGCCATCAGCAATAATTGCATAAAACACATAAAAGTTCTTTAACAGGATGGGCTATGGCCACGTGATCACATAGGAAGTACCTAACTAGCAGTTTAACAAAACAGCAATCTTGTATATATTTGTTTTTATCTTGGTTGAAGTAATTCAAAATGGTTACTATGCAAACAAAAAATATATGTATATAAATTCTTTATATTCGCCTAAAGCAGGGGTCTCAAAACTTTTTAGCCCAAGGGCCACATTGTAGATTAAATATTCGCGGGCCGAAAAAATGTATTTATAAATAAATGAATAAAAATGTAAATAATCTCGTCACAGCCTTTCTGCACTTGTGTGTCCCCGTCACTGCCTTTCCGCACTTGTGTGTCCCCATCACAGCCTTTCCGCACTGGTGTGTCCCCGTCACAGCCTTTCCGCACTTGTGTGTCCCCGTCACAGCCTTTCCGCACTTGTGTGTCCCCGTCACAGCCTTTCCGCACTTGTGTGTCCCCGTCACAGCCTTTCCGCACTTGTGTGTCCCCGTCACAGCCTTTCCGCACTTGTGTGTCCCCGTCACTGCCTTTCCGCACTTGTGTGTCCCCTTCACAGCCTTTCCCCACTTCTGTGTCCCCTTCACAGCCTTTCCGCACTGGTGTGTCCCCGTCACAGCCTTTCCGCACTTGTGTGTCCCCGTCACAGCCTTTCCGCACTTGTGTGTCCCCGTCACAGCCTTTCTGCACTTGTGTGTCCCCTTCACAGCCTTTCCCCACTTCTGTGTCCCCTTCACAGCCTTTCCGCACTTGTGTGTCCCCGTCACTGCCTTTCCGCACTTGTGTGTCCCCTTCACAGCCTTTCCGCACTTCTGTGTCCCCTTCACAGCCTTTCCGCACTTGTGTGTCCCCTTCACAGCCTTTCCGCACTTGTGTGTCCCCGTCACTGCCTTTCCGCACTTGTGTGTCCCCGTCACTGCCTTTCCGCACTTGTGTGTCCCCTTCACAGCCTTTCCGCACTTGTGTGTCCCCTTCACAGCCTTTCCGCACTTGTGTGTCCCCTTCACAGCCTTTCCGCACTTCTGTGTCCCTGTCACAGTCTTTCCGCACTTGTGTGTTCCCGTCACTGCCTTTCCGCACTTCTGTATCCCCGTCACAGTCTTTCCGCACTTCTGTGTCCCCTTCACAGACTTTCCGCACTTGTGTGTCCCCGTCACAGCCTTTCCGCACTTGTGTAACTCCGTCACTGCCTTTCCGCACTTGTGTGTCCCCGTCACAGCCTTTCCACACTTGTGTGTCCCCGTCACAGCCTTTCTGCACTTGTGTGTCCCCGTCACAGCCTTTCCGCACTTGTGTGTCCCCGTCACTGCCTTTCCGCACTTGTGTGTCCCCTTCACAGCCTTTCCCCACTTCTGTGTCCCCTTCACAGCCTTTCCGCACTGGTGTGTCCCCGTCACAGCCTTTCCGCACTTGTGTGTCCCCGTCACAGCCTTTCCGCACTTGTGTGTCCCCGTCACTGCCTTTCCGCACTTGTGTGTCCCCTTCACAGCCTTTCCCCACTTCTGTGTCCCCTTCACAGCCTTTCCGCACTTGTGTGTCCCCGTCACTGCCTTTCCGCACTTGTGTGTCCCCTTCACAGCCTTTCCCCACTTCTGTGTCCCCTTCACAGCCTTTCCGCACTTGTGTGTCCCCGTCACTGCCTTTCCGCACTTGTGTGTCCCCTTCACAGCCTTTCCGCACTTGTGTGTCCCCTTCACAGCCTTTCCGCACTTCTGTGTCTCTGTCACAGTCTTTCCGCACTTGTGTGTCCCCGTCACTGCCTTTCCGCACTTCTGTATCCCCGTCACAGTCTTTCCACACTTCTGTGTCCCCATCACAGACTTTCCGCACTTGTGTAACTCCGTCACTGCCTTTCCGCACTTGTGTGTCCCCGTCACTGCCTTTCTGCACTTGTGTGTCCCCTTCACAGCCTTTCCCCACTTCTGTGTCCCCTTCACAGCCTTTCCGCACTTGTGTGTCCCCGTCACTGCCTTTCCGCACTTGTGTGTCCCCTTCACAGCCTTTCCGCACTTGTGTGTCACCTTCACAGCCTTTCCGCACTTCTGTGTCTCTGTCACAGTCTTTCCGCACTTGTGTGTCCCCGTCACTGCCTTTCCGCACTTCTGTATCCCCGTCACAGTCTTTCCACACTTCTGTGTCCCCATCACAGACTTTCCGCACTTGTGTAACTCCGTCACTGCCTTTCCGCACTTGTGTGTCCCCGTCACAGCCTTTCCGCACTTGTGTGTCCCCTTCACAGCCTTTCCCCCCACCCTGATTACACCCCCAGATACCCCCCCAATCTGATAACACCACCACCCCCCCCCCCAGTCTGATCACACCCCCCCTCCTCATACCTCTCCCCTAATACACCCCTCCACCATCACACACAGTGTTGCAGTCCAACAGACAGTTCCTCCTAGTCATGCGGCTCCTCCTCCAGATGATGTTAGTGGAGGAATCTGCTGCACACCAGGTGGGTTAGCTGTCACTGGAGCAGGCACAATACCTCCATACAAATCTGGCCGTGGCAGCTACACAGAGCGGTTGCCTTCTCCACTCCAACCTCCTCCTCTGCCGTCACTCCCCCAGCCCAACCTCCTCCTCTGCCGTCACTCCCCCAGCCCAACCTCCTCCTCTGCCGTCACTCCCCCAGCCCAACCTCCTCCTCTGCCGCCACTCCGCCAGCCTGACTCCAGCACGCACAGCCAGCCCACATCCATGCTGCCGACAGCGGGGCCCCTTCTCCTTGCGAGCATGGGAATCTGCCCTACTACTCCGCCTACCTCTGCCTCATTGAATCCGCTCTGACAGCGGCATACATACATCGCCCCTCCTGCCTTCTGCTCTGTCCCACTGCCTAAAGCAGTGGTTCTCAACTCCAGTCCTCGGGACCCACCAACAGGCCAGATTTTAAGTATTACCTTGTGGAGTTGCAGACTAGAAAACTGCAATCACTGAGCAGCAAGTGATATCACCTGTGATGTATTTCAGCTATCTTGCAAACCTGGCCTGTTGGTGGGTCCTGAGGACTGGAGTTGAGAACCACTGGCCTAAAGCGCACAGGGGAATTGAAGCAGGCAGTCTCTGAATGAGCTGCAGGCCGGATAAAACATCCAAGTGGGCCGGATGTGGCCCACGGGCCGGGGTTTGGAGACCCCTGGCCTAAAGCATTGAACCAGGCAACAAAAAATAACACCTACGGCAAAAGCAATTGTCCATAAGGATTTCATTATTTAAACAATGCTGGTTCATTTACACCTCACTATCACCATATGACTTGGATCATATCTGCAGTTTGCTAGCATTGCCCCTGTGGCCCCTGCCATGCCCATTGGCCATCAGTGACATATTTTGGCTGCTGATCCTTCTGTTCCATTACTGCGAAACTAGTGTCCTCCTTTGGAATGATTGGATGAATGTCTGCAAGCCCGGGTTGTTTTTAATTGTTGCTCCTGACAACGTTGTCATGTATGCGTTTTACATGGTGTGGTGAAGGTTGACATTATTTTTCTATTGATATTATACATATTTTCATTAATAAACATTTATATTATACTCATGCTGCAGTGTGTTTTCCATTAGAAGCCCCTTCCTGTTTGACCTCGGTTCTTCACCTTGGTCATCACCCCCATAGCAATTATATTCACATCAGTCCCTTACAATCTATGGTTCCTAACTCACATTCATACATACACATACTAGGGCCAATTTAGACAGGAGCTAATTAACCTACCAGCATGTCTTTGGAGTGTGATGGGAAACCGGAGCACCCGAACTAAACCCACGCAGGGAGAACATGCAAACTCTGTGCAGGTAGTGTGGTGCCTGGGATTCCAAACGGCAAAGGAAGGGGGAAATGTATATCCACATATACTGGGACTTTGAATGAGGTGCACAAGGGGGGGATAATGCACCTCCATCCCTAATCTGAATATTAAAAATAAAAAAGTAAAAAAAGTATGGGACTTTGAGTGAGGCAGGCTGAAACACAATATGGGAGTAAAGATTTATTGGCATAAGTGTCAAAATGCATAACATTGTACATAAAAAGTAAATGCTCAAAGCATATACAACACCCTAAAAATAATGAGTATAATGAACTTGAAAACATTACAAACATATGACCATAATGTAAAACACGAATGCCAAGGAAGCAAATATACATAGTACATAAGTGTGATGGAATAAACCTTTTGGTGTAAAAATAATTGTCCATAAAACCAATAATGGAAATGGGGACTGCATCCTTCAAAGCTTTCGTTGATACTCCGACTCATCAGGAGCAGATGCTAGAGTATCTATAGATAATAAAAAAATATTTAAATAAAACCCATGTTATGGGAAAGTTATATGTAAAAAATTGTTAAATAGATGGTCTAATCTACAAAATTACATCCCATTAAATGTTGAACTCGAGTGATACGGGTATACAAGACTCGCCATATCAATCTCCCTGGGAGCTGAGGTGTTGAAATCCACCAGGACACCAGACCCACACAAAAAGTTCCCCCAACCGGCGACCCTAGTGTTGCTGGGCAGAAGTGTTGACCACTTAGACACTGTGCTGCCGCGACTCATGTCGCAGCGACTTTAAAAAAAATTAATGCACTATTTCTGTGCAATTTCATGTGCGACTTGCATTGACATCTGTGTAAATGAAGTCTCACAGATGTCAGCAAGTCGTACATGAAATCTCACTGATCAGCCGCTTTGAAATCACGCTGAAATAGCAAGAAAATATCAAAGCCACACTGATGTGAACCAGGCCTTAAAGAACCTATACCTGCATCTGAGCATGATAAGTAAATGGGCACTATTCAAATTAGAACAAAGACCATAGTCCCTAGGTCAGAGTATAGAATCAAACTGGCTTTATGCATTAAAGTGGCAGTAAACTTAACAAAAAAAACAAAATGTCCCCCTGCAGGTTAATGCCAGTATGCACCACTTCTTACTAACCGAACCCTTCAGCGGCGCATCCATCTTCACCCATCTTCTTTCTGGGTTTGCACGATCCAGCCATTTGCATGGCCAGGTTATGATCACTCCAGCATACGCACACGAGCTGTTGCCATAGTGGCACTGTGCTCTCTGCATCCACGGCACACTCAGTGTTCCGTGCATGTACAGAATACTGTTCATGCGCCAATTACATCAGATGACAGTATTTACTAAACAACACAAGTTTGAGCAGTTTCAAAGGCATCTACAGTTATGAGTTTTATAGTCCTATCTGTAGGGTAAAGTAAACTTTTTGGCTTTACTACTGGTTTAATAATACGGGCTGGATCACCCACCCTGCTAGGTATTTGCCTAGCGTCTGGTGAGTGTTAAGGTACATGCAGACTGAATTCACCAGTTTGCTTTATAGCCTTCCAAACCATGTCAAGTATCTGCTAAGCATAGAAGCT
Organism: Aquarana catesbeiana; assembly: GCF_042186555.1. NCBI lineage: Eukaryota > Metazoa > Chordata > Amphibia > Anura > Ranidae > Aquarana > Aquarana catesbeiana. Next base: position 252,218,230 of record NC_133327.1, on the reverse strand, counting down.
CTTAGTGCCCAGAAAACATTCCTCCCATTACTTACTGCTTTGGACTCTGTAAACCTCTCCATTCTCCAGGCTCCCCACCCAAATCCTCTTCTCTGAGTCCCAAGATTGCAGGGCCACCCAAATACTTTATTTCTCCACTCCCCAGCAGAGCAGCTTGCTTCAGTAGCTGACCTACCTACTATCACTGAGCCTCCAAGTACTACAGACTGGATCCAGCCACCCAGGCAGAATGCGGCCAAATGGTGTGGCAGCAGACTGGACTGAGCAACAGCAGCCAGAGTTGCCAACAACTGGAGCCTTTCTGCTTATGCTGTCTAGCTATCCCACCCAGCTGTCCAGGCCAGGACCCCAGTGCCTCCAAATCCTTTGTAAAATTATATAGCTTATATTAAACATCACATAAACTGGTTATTTCCTGATTCAACTAGAAGATTTGATTCAGATCACACACTTGATGATAGGAAACCACACAATGGTATCCTATGGAGTGGGCATGACCATAAATGAGGAGCTGCACAGAGAAGAATACAACACAAATCACAAGCAACATAAACTCAGCAACATATACAAAACACCAGTGAATGCACGTGAAAAGTGAAATAAACCTCACTAACTATGCAAAGCAGAAGGAGAAACCAGGCAAAACAGGGTTAGACGGCAGGATTAAGATAGCTGGTTCAAGGAGCAGCGGAACAGAGTTGAAAAGATGAGGGATTCTTGAGGAGGAGCAAAATACCCTCCAAGCAGCCAATTGGTAAGATGCCTACTTACTTGAATTTGACAGCCACAGCTAGCTGTGATCTTACAATCTACAGGCAAAATTTGCATAATATAAATGGTGTTACTATAAATAAAGATGTCAAATACTTGTGCACCATTTTGCAACAAAGTGCAGACTTCCATCTCTTTATTCTAAAATTCACATTCACATGCAAGTGTGGACTGCAGCTAATTGGTGACCTCAGATCCTGTGATCAGCAGTGCAGTGGCAATATACCACTCTACTCTACAGTGACAGTAAAGGAGAGCAGTAAGCTGATCCAGTGATCAACCCTTTATCACTGTCACACTGTTAACTTTACTGTGGAACATACATGAGTAGATTTTGGAACAGTCATATGACCATTTGTACAATAATTCTCATCAGTACAATCAGTGACTTGACGAATATTGTTTAAAAGTACTTAAAAAAAAGCACATCTGTTTTAACATTTGATTTTGGAGTGAATGGACTTTGCTGAATGAAAACCGCATACATTGTTAGAAATGTGTGACACAGATGAAAATCAATGTGGTGCACACCGCAGATTTTGTTTTCCTGGGGAGAAGCCAATGCAGGACACACTGCATATACCATACACAGTACACCATTTAAAATGGACCTGTCATTAAAAATGCACATTTCACTTAAATCAATAGGGCACGTCAGCATTCCTAAATAACATAGGATTGCAGACGGCGCCACTCACTACCAATGCACATAAATAAACTAATTGCAAGCACTTTAATTCTTGCAAGAAATAGCTCATGTGCTTTTTTGGCGTACCACTTTTTGTATACATATAGTCAACTGGATTGAATCAAAACCATACAATTGAAGCATAACCAAATAAATTGATTAATCATAAAGACTCAAACAACACACTAAATATCAGTAAAAACAATACACCACACACAATCACCACCCCCTTCCCCCACTTGACTCGTGGGCAGAGACCATCTCTGTCTCCTGGATTGGAGCTCACAACCATAGTCCTGACTCTTCTAAAAGCCCAGCACACACCTGCCCAATCAGTATGCTGGTGGTTCCTTAAACCAGGACCAAAAATTGGAGATTTCTTGCCACCCAAGTCTCTACGAAATCTCCAGACCTAAAACCGAGTTTTACTATCCACTGTGGAAACTGCAAAACCAGTTTCCTCTGAGACAAGCACCCTGAAGCCCGTCACCCTGCCTAGATGAGAATCTTGGGTAACAGGAAACCCTTTTCACGTGGTGGCATGGCATAGCACTGTCACATATCCTACCCCCATTGTTTCAACCCAGGAGGGGGCAGAACACACAAGTATAAATTCCTCACATGGCACCTCTGTGCCAGCCATTACTTTTATCAAAGGGGAACATTACTTCCTGTCTCATCAGTTGACTTTCCCTATGTCCCACTGCTACACTCACTTGGGCTCTACAAAGACACCCCCCATGCCTTTTTATGGGTGCACTTCCAAAAGTGATACTTTTCCCAGGCAACCATGTCAAACTGGCCATCGGGTCTATTATTATTTTCATTGTCACCCATGGTAAACAAACCAGTAAAATTCACTAGCACATTGCGCTTTTTATCCTTGTCAGAAATATCAACACATTTGTCAGAACTCATTTCACTGTTTGGCAAAGCACTGTCTGAAGAGGACTCACACACAGTGATATGGTTGTCTCCTATGGCAACTTCACTATCCAACTCCACTGAAACAAGACCCTCTGCCAGCAATTGTCCTGACATAAGGCCTTCATTACATAAACCTAAATATGGGTGGAACAGATAACATGTTCCAAAGGTGAACTTATCCTTTAACATAATCTAATTAGTAGATGCAGGTTCCACCATCTCACCAGAATGTCATCACTGTCATACCTCCCATCTGCCCGGGATTCGATGGGACCGTCCCGGGATTTGATGTGAGTCCAGTTCCAGCACTTGGTTCCAGGGTCTGGTTGCATCTACCCAGCAGCTTGTGCGTGGTGTATGGGGTACTAAACACTGCGATGCAATCTCTATTGCAGCCGACATCTCCCCTCCGGCTGCTTGTCACAGTAACTTACTGTGACAGGCAGCCGGCGGGGTGATGTCGGCTGCAATAGATTGCATTGCGTTGTGTGCTATCACCAGGGCTGGGACTAGGCGGGGAGGGAGTGTCAACGATCACTAGCATCGAACATTTGCCTACGTCTCCTGCGGGGTGTCCCCGGGTCTCCAGCACAGTGATCTCCTACACTACAGCAGCCGGTATCTCTCCCAGCTGGCTACATGTTTACAGCTGCAATATGTCAGAGCGCCGAGAGAAGTTTCCCATAGGTTCCTCCTTGGCTCTGACATGTGTTCTGACAGGGCAGGAGGAGGAGCCTAGGAAGGAGTTCTCCTGGAGCTGAGGAATTGTGAGGCACAGAAGAGGAACTGAGGAATTGAGGATTTTTGTGCTGTATAGGAACATTTGGATGTGACTGCATTTGTATTGGGGGGGGGGGGGGGCAGGATTGTGCTTGTAGGGAGGGATTTGGGGATTTGGTGGGGAGGGGTTAAATAACAGATTTGTGATGAGGGGGACTACGGGGGGAAGGGGGATAAGAGGATTTGTGTAAGGAGAGAGGTTTGGAGGGGATTTATACTGGAAGGGGGGAAGGATTTGTGCACAGAGGGGAGATTTGGGGGGGTTAAGCTAATTTGTGTGAGATGGAGGGGTTTGGGGAGGATATGGGGGGATTTGTGCCAAAAGGGGGTATCTGTCCTGGGAGGGGAGAGATGTGGGGGATGATTTGTGCTGAAAGAGGAATTTGGGGGGGAGGTAAGAGAATTTGTATAAGAAGGGGAGAGTTGGGGAATTTATGCTGGAAGGAGGGATACGGGGGGCATTTTGTGCTGAGAGGGGAGATTTGTGCTATAACGGGGTATAAGAGGGTGGTGATTTGTGCTGGGAGGGGGAGATTGGGGAAAAGTTTGTGCTGAGAATAGATTTGTGCTGGAAGGGGGTATATGGGGCTGAGGATTTTTACCGAGAGGGGGAATATAGGGGGGGGGGGGGATTAAGAGGATTTGTTCTAGAAGGAGATTTTTGAGGGGAGGAGGATTTATACTGGAAGGGGAGATTGGGGGAGGGATTTGTGCTGGGAGGGGGAATTTAGGCGAGGAGGGGGATAAAAGAAATTGTGCTAGAAGGGGAGTTGGGGGGGATTTGTGCTGTGGGGATAATTTTGGGGGGAGAAAGGAATTTATACCAGAAGCTGTATTTGTGGGGGGGGAGGGGGTTGTGCTGGGAGGGTAAGAGAATTTATGCTAGGGAGGATTGGGATGGAGAACATCCTATGCTAGAAGGTGGGAGAGGATTTGTGCTGGGATGGGGGATTTGTGAGGATAAGGAACGATGAGTCAGCAGATTAGTGCTGGATTTTGGGTGGGGGTGCATATTTTTGCTGAAAGGGTAAAGTAGGGATATTGCTTGCGCAAGTTCTCTCCCCTCCTAAACCCCCCTTTGCCCAATATATATCTGTCCCCAACTTTACCCCCACATTCTAGCACAAGTTCTCTACCTCCCAAAGTTACCCCCCAGTACATACTCGAAGCCTGGGTTTTGTTTAGCTATGCCCCTTAAGCCCCTCACACTAAAAAGTTTGGCCACAACCATTTTTGCCGTCGGCTTCTCCCTCCCTCAAGTGTCCCTCATTCACAAGTTTGAAAGTTAGGAGGTATGATCACTGTGGTTCCAGGCAACCTCCATCTTCAACACACAGCGCTCCCTGGAGGTTTCTAGAGACATCTCTGAAGCCTTAGGTACTGTTGCTAGAGGAGATAGCATACCCTGCCACATTCAACTTAGTATCTTTGTTTAACTGATACAGGTGTAAACAGCAGCATTTTCATTACTAGCAAGCTGCACTAGCCAAATTTACCAGCAGAATTAACCAACAGATTGCAGTACTGTCATACTCCTTAGTTTCACATTGTCATATTCAGCTGTAACCCTTGCCTCCCTGCTACACAAGGCCAAAGAAAACAGAAACTTGTATCAAATAATTACTGTCATTTTCCTTTCCTGGCTCCTGGTGTCAGGATAGTCCTTTTTCACATAGACAGCAGGTCTCCCAGTCGGGGTTCACTCCCACTCCAGTGTGAGCAGTCACATACTTAGGTTTCTTCACAGTTATGCTGCGTACACACGATCGGACATTCCGGATCCTGGATTTTTTTCTGACGGATGTTGGCTCAAACTTGTCTTGCATACACATGGTCGCATAAATGTTGTCGGAAATTCCGAACGTCAAGAACGCGGTGATGTACAACACGTAGGACGAGCCGAGAAAAATGAAGTTCAATAGCCAGTGCGGCTCTTCTGCTTGATTCCGAGCATGCATGAAATTTTGTGCGTCGGAATTGTCTACACACGATTGGAATTTTTGACAACAGATTTTGTTGTCGGAAAATTTGAGATCCAGCTCTCAAATTTTTGTTGTCGGAAATTCCGACAACAAATGTCCGATGGAGCCTACAAACGGTCAGAATTTCCGACAACACGCTCACATCGAACATTTGTTGTCGGAAATTCCGACTGTGTGTACGCGGCATAAGAGTTGTGAAAATGTAGAATAGACTCCCTCCAGAGGTGGTTCTGGCCAGCTCAGTAGATTGCTTTAAAAAAGGCCTGGATTCTTTCCCTGATATACATAATATAACTGGGTACTAACCGTTATAGGTGAAGTTGATCCAAGGAAAATCCAATTGTCTCTCGGGGGATCAGGAAGGATTTTTTTCCCCTGCTGTAGCAAATTGGAGCATGCTTTGCTGGGGTTTTTTGCCTTCATCTGGCTCAACTGTGAAGGATTGTGTAAATGGGATTGTATTTTTTTTTTGGTTGAACTAGATGGATTTGCGTCTTTTTTCAACCTGACTAACTATGTAACTATGTTTTCCATGATTTTACCAGCAACAGTCTTACCCATCTGTATAACAGGGATTACCATCTTCATTTGAGTACCATTTGTCTGTCCTCTGCTGGACTTTTACTGGCCAACTCCCCCATGTGGCCAGGGGTAAAATAAAATAGGTATATCCAACTCCTTTGCACCCCCCGCAAGCACCACAGGAAGTTCTTTACTGTTGTAAGGGGAGATTGCACTCCTTGTAAACAGGCAACTGGGCTTACTGGCAAAATCAACATTATCTCCAGCCGTATACCAAAACCTTGGGCAATTGACTGCATTTTTCTTTCTATGTGGTTTCCATCCTGGTGACTCCCAATAAGTCAAAATTCAGAGGAATCGTTATGGGGACACTGAGCCACATTTCTTCTGCAGCTCCGCCTTCCTGTTGACACTCTCCTGTTGCTATGGGAAATGGCACTCTCCCAAATGAACTTTTCTGCCTCTCCCAGACACATTGAATTCTCTCTCCATGAAGCAGTGTTGCTTTAAGCTTGCAATAATTCTCTGTATGCAATATCATATATATAAATTAGTCATATAATTAACAGGCCTGACCTCACCAGCATTGCTACCGGCAACTGTACTCCACATTTACTCTTGGTCAGCCCCATGGCGCTGAGAGCAAGCTTTCCAACTGCAGACACAGTTCTTTGCTTGGCCATGTCACCTTGGGCTATAAGCTGCAACATGCTCTTGAAGACAACATGTCCCCTATCACTGCACCGTAAACAGCACACTTGCCTCATCCTCGCAGTCACTCCAGAGCATGTTTGCACAGTTTAAGCAACAAAAAAAATGGAGCATTTTCTCTTCAAGGTCTGTTTCTTTCCTTATGCAGGTTCTCCTCACCTGCACACACACACAGTTTGCTGGGAACTCCAATTCTACCCAATGCAATCCTTCACAATATGTGAGAACTAGTATCAAATGTTAAAGCTTTAGGGACAGCTTTAAGGCTTTTCTTCTTTTTAAGGGCTTTTCTTGCCTAAATGTATTAAAAGTAAGCTTAATAAAACAAAATCAACAAGTTTCCCTTACAGTGTTTTTTCAGCATTTTTCTCTTGCAACAAAATACACACTCAGCTTTCTGGCTTACAAAGATAGTGCTCTGGCCTCACTCTTTGGGCCCCTTTGTCTCTGAGCTCCAGACAAACTTGATGCTCTAGCTCCCTTCTGACTCCTGGGCAGAGACCTTCTCTTTTCAGCCAGGGTGAAGCCCAGGACCATAGTTCTGACTCTACTACTTACCTGCCTAATCAGTGTACTAATGGTTCCTAAAATCAGTACCCAGGACTGGAGGTTTTATTCCACGCAAGTATCTACAAAATATCCAGGCTCCAGGCCACAAACCGGGTTTTACTAACCACTGGGGAAACTGCAAAACCAGTTACCTCTGAAGCACCCTGGAGCCCCTCAACCTGCCTCCTCGATGAGATGAGTCTGGGTGATAGAAAACCCTTTTTACAGAATAAAGGCCATAACACATCAGTGAAGCTGTCATTAGTGTCAATTTGCCAGTGATTAGATCACTATGCAATACAGTGGAAACATTCACCTGCTTCTGTGTGTTGATCCCTTGCTAGCTGAATGAACCATGGTTGACGCGTGACATTCTTACCATTTCTATCACTGACGAAGCAGCAGCTCGCTCACCTGGGCAGTAGGGTTTGGTTCACACTGATGTGATTTCAGATATGACTTGGGTCGCAGTGAATCGCATGACAATGGAAATAACATTGCTTCCAACGATGGTCACTCACATCAATGCAGCATAGTTGCTATGCGCCCCCCCCCCGCAATCCATACCAGGTCCATCAGGTCTAGTATGGATTTTGAACCGGACCCCACGCCAAAAGAAAACATTGCGTGGGGTCCTCCCCAAAATCCATACCAGACCCTTATCTGGCCATGCAGCTTGCCAAGCCAGAAAAGGAAGGGGAGGTGGACAAGTGAGCGCCCCCTCCTATTCTCCTGAACCAAACCAAACCAGGCCACATGCCCTCAACATGGGGGGGTAATTTGCAAGGGCTGGCAAAACACATTATCTCTATGTCCCCATGGCCTGGTGGTTGTGAGGCTGCGGAGATAGCTTATTGAAATCCGAAAGCCCCCTTTAACAAGGCTCCCATGTGAATGAGTAAAAGGTACATAGCAAAAAATGTCAAAGTAAACAAAAACACAAGACAGTTTTTGACAGGTCCTTCATTAAAGGACCCATTTTATGTTTTTTTGGCATGGGTTTCCTTTCCAAAACGCATACCAGACTAAAGGGCCTAGTATGGTTTTGGGGAGGAACGCACGCCTTTTTAAAAAAAAAATCTTTATGTTGGCTCTTTCGTTTACTTTCTGCTGTCAGCTGGGAGTCCCCCACTGACAACAGAGATGGCTCACTGTTGTTAGGACATCGGCGGGTGCCTGCTCCTTAACAACTGATTCTAATTCGATTCTGGACAAGATTCCAGATCCCTAACAGCAGGAGTGGCAGTAGTAACACAAATTAAAAAAATGGAAATGAAAGTCACAAAGCAGCTACACTACAAAATCGCATTGAAAATTGGATCAAAATCGCACAGCACTAGTGTGAACCTAGCATAAGGGAGTGATGCTAGGATACAGGTAAGTATTTACTCATATTTACTCCATAGCAGTCCTGTTACTGGTCTGGTGAGCAGTTGCTAGTGAAAGGATAGCTAGTGTGCCATGGCCTTAAATTTCTGTAGATCAGTGTTCCAATTTACACCTAGCAAATAACCCAGTTTACCTGATCTATTTGTCAGATGCATACCACATAACCCTAAAAACCTTTAGTTCATGAACTAAAAAAATTAAATAAAGATAATAAACTTTGCTTTTCTGGTTTAACTACTAATTTTCATAAATGCATTTTTATTCCATGGTTGGAATGGTATACTTTTATTTGTACAGTAGTTTTGGTTTCAAATGTAACCTTTCAAGAGAGACACATGGTTCTCTTTATTCAATCATCACTAACCTGAAACAATTTTACTAATAAGGATGTCTAACTTTAAAGTGGTTGTAAAGGCAGAAGGTTTTTTATCTTTAATGCATTCTCTGCATGAAGATAAAAAAACCTTCTGTGTTCAGCAGCCCCCCTCAGCCCTCCTAATATTTACTTGAGCCTTATCTCGATCCAGCAATGTTGCACGAGAGACTCGGTTGTCCTGAATCTCTCTCCTGATTGGCTGAGACACACAGCGGGCACCATTGCTGTCAATCAAAGTCAGTGAGCCAATCAGAGGAGAGAGGGGGCGGGCTGAGCTGAGGCTCCATGTCTAAATGGACACAGGCTTACCTATAGGTAAAATGAATATCCTCTAAACCTGCATGGTTTAGGAGATATTCACCCTGCATGCAGCTGCTGACTTCAGCGACGCACGCGCTCTGAAGGTCCGGCTGATCGTGCCGGAAATTCAGAGCTCCCTGCTGAAACGGAGGAAACGCATGCGCGGGAGTGATGTCATTGCGGCTCCGGACACTCACAGCACCGGAGCAGCGAACCCGGAAGAAACATGAACATGTCAGCTCTCTAATCGGTGACCGGGAGGTGGTGCGAACGCTTAGATCTAAGGTAAGTACTTCATAATGAGCTAGTATGCGGTGCATATTTGCTCATTATGCCTTTGCCTTGCAGGGTTCTTTTTTTCTCAGGGCACACAAACGCTTTAATACATCAACAATCACACTTGAAGTAGAACTAAAGGCAAATGTTTTTCTTTTTCATTTTGAATATAGTACAGGAGGGTTCTAACTCCTGCCAGTTTTTTTTTGTTTTTGTTTTTTTTTGCCAGCTGTGGCTGATTGGGGACATTTCCCTTCACTTCCTGTTCCATAGCCAAAATATTAGGTAGGAGGATATCCATTTAAAGTGAGGGAATCCCTGGATATCATCTGGGCCCCTAGAACTAGCATCCCTATTGGAAGATTTTTCCCTCTATTACTGTTCTGGGGACAACCCAAAACGTAAGATTTTATTTTACTTTCAATGATAGTGGTAAACAGGACAAATACGGTGAATCTCCCTAAGGAGGAGGCACAGACAACAATAAAAACCTGACAGAGGCTTCAATCCCCTTTTTGCCTTTAGTTACAGTGGGGAAAATAATTATTTTATCCCCTGTTGATTTTGTAAGTTTGCCCACTTACAAAGAAATGACGGGTCTATAGTTTTTAACATAGGTGTGTTTTAAATAATAGAGACAGAATACCAACCAAAAATCCACATGATACAAATGTTATAATATATAGTTGCAGTTCAGTGAGTAAAATAAGTATTTGATCCCCTAACACAACATGACTTAGTACTTGGTGAAGAAACCCTTGTTGGCAAGTACAGAGGTAAGACGTTTCCTGTGGTTAGTGACCAGGTTTGCACACATTTCAGGAGGGATTTTGGTCCACTCTTCTTTACAGATCTTCTCTAAATCCTTAAGGTTTCTTGGCAACTCGAAGTTTCAGCTCCCTCCATACATTTTCTATATGATTAAGTTTTGGAGGCTGGCTAGGCCACTCCATGACTTTAATGTACTTCTACTTGAGCCACTTTTTGTTGCCTTGGCGGTATGTTTTGGGTCATTGTCATGCTGAAAGACCAATCCATGACCCATCTTCAATGTTCGGGCTGAAGGATGAAGGTTCTCATCCAAGGTTTTACAATACATGGCCTCATCCATTGGCCCTCAATGCGGCAAGGCCGGTCTGTACCTTTAGCAGAGAAACAGTCCCAAAGCATCATGTTTCCACCTTCGTGCTTGACTGTAATCCTATAGAAAATTTATGGAGGGACTGAAACTTCAAGTTGCCAAGCGACAGCCAAGAAACCTTTAGAATTTAGAGAGGATCTGTAAAGAAGAGTTGACCAAAATCCCTCCTGAGATGTGCGCAAATCTGGTCACCAGCTACAAGAAACGTCTTACCTCTGTGCTTGCCAACAAGGGTTTCTCCACCAAGTACTAAGCCATGTTTTGCTTGGGGATCAAGTACTTATTTTACTCACTGAACTGCAACGTAATTCATAGCATTTGTTTTATGTGGGGGTTTTTTTTTGTATTTTTGGTTGATATTTAGTCCCTCCATTTCTTTGTAAGTGGGCAAACTTACAAAATCTACAGGGGATCAAATAATTATTTTCCCCACTGTATACTTTAACCCTGAACAGTTTGGCTCGTCAATTATCATTGCTCGTGTTTACATACAAACATACAGTATGTATCCATACACATTTAATTGGTGCATATATTGCTGTAAATAAACAAATAGTACAGCATTGATCTTTCTGCTGTCACTAAATGCTTTGAACATAAACACACTTCTCTATTAAATATGCAAAGGCAAATTGCTCAACATGCAGCGTCCTAACAAATTATTATTTCCACTCAGGCCAACGCAACTAGCAGGATCTACCCTCTGTGCAGCACTTGAACTTTGAATGTTTCAATGGCTAATTGTCTTCAGGAGAAAAGCCGAACTGTTCTTAGCAGCAAGTACTGAAATATTAACAATAGTACATGCCCTAGGTGGCATGCCAGCTCGGCATTATTGCAATAGCATTACAACTTTACAAAAACGTTAAGTGGGCTGTATAGGTGGGTGGCAAATCACTATGATGCAAAAATGTTATTTCTTACTTTATCGATTTTTTTGTTATGCCTTTACCCGAAATATTTCATTCAGTAGTATACGTGCTCTATTAGTTTTACAGGGACCTATTAATTTTATTTTCGCTTTTTTTACTGCAACCTGGACAAGATTTATGCATAAAAAGAAACATGAAGCGTATCTTTCATGGTAGTCAGAAAATGCTGCATGACAAAAAAGCAAAGGATTGTCAGATTCACTTGCAATAAGGCATAGACCACAGTAGAAGTTCCAGTCATGTAAAGCAGCTAATCAGTGACTTTTTTTCCCTGTTTGGAGTATCCCAGACTATAGAAGGTGAACTCTGAGTGGATTCTATAATAACTGCATTTACTATCATTTAAATGTGTTCTAATTACTAGATTACCCTGTACAAAATCCAAGACTCCCATTACGATTAGATTAATGCTGAATGGCCAATGACTGCATGGTTGTGTACACTATATGGTACATATACAAAGTCCCTAGGCCTACTAGAGACATTCAGATGCTTACATATTCTTAAGAAGCTGTAGATAAGCTTTAAAGCAAGACCTCAATGGCCTCTGTAGCTGCTGGCACTGTGTAGAAATTCATTCTCAGTTTACAGCAGGAGCATTTCACTTTCCTTTTCTTTCAGAAGCCCAGCTCCCCACTCCCAGCAGTCTTCCAGCCTTTTAATCTCTATAGTAAGCATGGAAAGAAGGGAAAAGAGTGCTGAGAACCAACTTTGAACAACTGCACTGCTTCTCTTGCCTCTTTTATGAACTTTGATGGTAAATTACTTCACAGTACCCACATCTACAAAGGCTTATTTCAAGGCCAAATTCCCTGCAAAATTAATAGACCCAGCAGGGTTTTTTAACACCTGTTGGACAATTAAAAATAGTTGCCCAACAGGGGTTAAAAAAACAGCTCTGGCTGCCTTCTCTCAAGCACCATCTCCTTCACTTCCTGCCCCCTAGCCAAACAGGAAGTGAGAGGAAATCCCTGAAAATTAATGGAATTCCTTGGGGACCCCCAGGTCACTAGAACTAATGTCCCCATTGGAATATTTCCCTTCTATTACTTTCCTGGGGACAACTTCGGATTTTCTTTTACTTTGAAAGATACTGGTAAATAGGGCACATGGAAAGGGGGAATCTCCCGAATGGGGGCACAGACAGCAAACAAAACTGACAAGAGTTTTAATCCCTGTGTACTCTATCCAAAACAAAAAAAAACGTTTTGTCTTTAGTTATATTTTCCCTTCAGCAGAACTCGTGATACCCAGGTCGAAGGGGAATCCCCCTCAGGGTCCACAGTAGGTGGCCACATTTTTTTATAAAAACTACCTAGTGGGGGTCTTGTCCAATATTAACATACCTGACAACTTTCTTGCATCTAGCAACACCTTCTTTTCAGTAAAATGACCAGCTCATTACCAGCAGCCTGTTGGCGAATAGTTGTGATGTCACTTACATGAGTCATACACGCTGTGCTGCCGGGTGGGGAGAGGAGAGAGGGGTGCAGTGTGCAGGGGTCAGCTACAGCGCAGAAACAGAGGTGGACACACAACAAGCAAGCTCTCTCTTCACATTTTTCAAGCATTTTCCTCTTCTTCGGTGAGAGGTAAGCAGCATTGATTCAGCTTTAATATTTTATGGCAATTTTTCCTCCCACTGACAATGATGTAGCAGTATTTTTCTCCTGTAAACCTTATTTTGTTAATATATTAGACACGTGACTCATTCCCTTTATTCCCCAGGTATAAAAATACTAATGCTTAGTGATTGGCCACGTAGCCCTGTATAAAATATAAATAAAGTGTAAGCTCCAAATCACAATTTTACGTTTACGAATGCTTCCTCTATTTGTTTTGGGTGGGCAAATGAAGCAACAGGGGAGTAAAAGAAAGGTGAGTATGAGCAAGCTGGTAGAGTGGCAGTTAAGTGAACCGGGCACAGTTTGGGGACGGATTTCTCTGATTGATCAGTAGTTGTTTTTAGATGCTCAAGGTAGACACTTTCACAATGAATTAGCTACTGCCTTCTTTATCACTGAGGGCTATCCAGGTCTGCCCACTGTCAAATAAGCCTGAAAGGCAGAATCAGAAGTCTCATCATGGAAGCTGTGCCATCACAGTAGCAAAGAAATAAAAAGCAAGTGGTAAACTGAATTTGCCAGCATCTGGCAAACCATTTAATGACTAAAAAAACTACCACCACAGAAGTTATGTTTTACTGATTTCACTAACACACTTATACCCTTAATTTTTGAATGCTGAAATATGATTGGTTGCTGTTGCAAAGCATTGTTCTTTCCATTGAGCATTTAATAATCTTATTCTTCCCAAAGGGGATTTTCTAATGATCTGCTTTTTCAAATACAAGGTTTCCCATAATTAAAGTTAGGAAAGCAATGATTAACCGGGGATATAAATAAGTTCAGACCAATTAAGATGAAAGGCCATGCCAAACAAAGGACTAGAGAAGGGGTGAGAAATGATATACCCACAAGGAAAGGCTGTGTTAGACTATGAGGAGCGTGAGAAATCCAAAACCATCTTATAAACATGGAAATATTGTATGCTATTGTTTGCCTGTTAATGGAAAAAATAGTATATGTGGAAACATGAGGGAACTCCATCTGGATTTTGTTTCTTAACTGAACTGAACAATATGGCAGCATGCTATGCATTTGCAAAATGAATGATCTCAATAATTACTGAGGCTGAAGCAAGGTTAGGTGAGAAGAGTATCAGACAAATGAAGAACTCGGTATAATTAGCCTTCTGTCTGATAGTGGTGTAAAAAAAAGCTCTCTTGAACAGAAAGCTATTGATATGACTATTGGTATAACATAACCCAGCTAAGGTCTATACCTCAGGTATTCAATATCAATTAACTATAAAAAACAACCCAAATTACTGCAACTAAGATTAAATTAGTCATGTACACTAGTCCTAGAAGAGTCACGAGATAGTTGTCAATGATGCATTGTTCAATATGGAACATTTCTTAGAAAACATTGAACTCTCTATGCAAAACTGAAGAATTTCTCTAAGGTTTAGAACACAAAGTTAGGTAGGTGGGGCTGAAACTAAAAAAGCTTTACTGGGTGTTAGGAACCCAAGATTATTTTGCAAATGTTACAAAAACAAAAGCAAAAAAGTTAGCAATGATTACAATGTACATTATTTTTTTTAATTGAATGGGGTGTCCAAAATAGACTGTAAAAAGAGGTGTGCCACATCCCAAGTAAACATGGAAATGGAGGATCCCCCTAGGGGTGGGACTTTAAAGGCACTACCAAAACGTAAGGCATATATATCAAAAGTGTAAAGTTTATTAAATACATGGAAAACATATCATGGAAATATGATAAAAGCAAGGATGCATCATGTGGTACAAACGTTTTAGCAAAATGACAAAATATTTGTCATTGCATCCAAATAAGATAATAAAAGAAGATGAGGCATGGAGTCTCCCACAGATCCCATCCAATAGATGGCACATGTCACCCCGCCAGGGCCTCATTTTTCGGAACCCAGTGGGGTTGTTCGGATGTGAGGATGCGGACATTGTTTCTCGCCTTCTACGTACTGGCCTTGTTTTGTCTCTATTTTTTGCCATCTATTGGATGGGATCTGTGGGAGACTCCATGCCTCATCTTCTTTTATTATCTTATTTGGATGCATTTATGTACTTTTTTGGCGATTATGATGTGAGTACCATTATATCTTTTGTATTCATTATATATACATTTTTTATGTGTTATGATTTATCTGTTGATCTTTATATATTTGAATCTCATAGATATTGTACTTCCTGTGAAAACCCTTGATGAAGGAGACTACAATTCATTTCTGAAACGTTGTTGGGTTTGGGATTATATATATTTTGTCATTTTGCTAAAACTTTTGTACCACATGATACATCCTTGCTTTTATCATATTTCCATTATATGTTTTCCATGTATTTAATAAACTTTACATTTTTGATATATATGCCTTACGTTTTGGTAGTGCCTTTAAAGTCCCACCCCTAGGGGGATGCTCCATTTCCATTATTTTTTTTTTTTTTTAATGAAAATAACATAGAAAGAAACCATCATAGCTAAGGACAGCACTCTAAAATTACACAAACTTCCATTTAGGGGACTAATCAATGCATGCATTTTACTCTACATGTTACTGCATCACACATCACTATTTGTGATATAAGTCCACTTCCATTTCACTTGTTACATACATATCATGCTATAAAAGGAGCTGCTTAAAAAAAAAATAGTACAAAATAGTAAATAGTGCACATGCCAATTTTTCCTTTATTGGTTTCCTACACACAATGGGCTTCCCAATGGGCTCCTAAACACGATGCAAGTTAATGTGCGAAGTGTTAATGTGTGTGCAGTTACCACAACAGAACGGCTAGGTACAAAGCTGGCTTTAAAGTGACTATGGCCCTATATGGCTCCGAAACAACCATACCAATTTTTTAGAAAAGTCAATATAGAGGATCATTTATAAACTGTACGTGGGTAATGGGTAACCACATCAAACACAAATTTGAACATGATCTGAAGTGAGAATAAAATAATAATCTACTGAGAAATATCACTGCTGCAGCAGTTCTTTAAAGAGTATGCAGACACATATCCCGCTGCTGTCCCTGATTGATGAAAGGGTAAAGGAAACATTTTGTTAAATCTGAACTCAAGGCAGTTAGAGAAAAATGGCAACTGGTGCAGTTGTGAAATAATGACACAAAGAATTAGATTTATCTTAAAATTTAACAATGACTTATACCTAAATGGGTCTTGCTCCTAAAAAAAAAAAAACGATACATTTCAGATGGCTACTTATTTTACATTACGTGCCTCTACAACATAGCAACAAGCACAAGTGCAATAATAATTCATGTGTACTACAGAAAAATGTATGTCTAATATAACAAAAAGAATCAACAAAATAATCTTTTTTTTTTTAAATGCACATGATTTTGGGAAAGCCAGCTCATTAAAATGGTTTACTTATACTGTATATATATATATATATATATATATATATATATATATATATATATATATAGAAAGGATTATTATTAAATCCAAAAGCAAATATGTATTACATATTGCAGCTTAGCAATTTTTAGATGTATTGGCAGCATTCGTTTATTTTGCTAGTCTATGTTTCCTTTATTTTCACCTGGTGATCTGGCCCGTAAGTAGCTAAGTGCCGTAACCGCTTGGAGTTAGCTGGAGTTTGACTTCAATTTGTTAGTGTATCTAAATCTGCTTGTACATCTAACACCCCCCCCCCCAGATTAACAATGCTGCTGTCCAAAAGATGTCTCTGTTGCTCCTCCATCCAGAGTGTAGGCACCCAAATATAGGAGGTGTGTTACTGGCCAGATCACCAGGTAAAAAGCAGTGGCAAAAAACCTAAAAACAGAAAACCAATGCAGTCATCACATCCAAGGTTTAGTAAACGGCAATATATTACATTTTTGGTTTTGGGTTTTATATTGCTTTAAGTCTTCATGAAGAATAATAAAAGTAAACCTGCCATGAGAAAAATACAGGAGTTGCTCTGATTTAAAAAATGTTGGTTGCCCGATCCAATGGATTAAAAAAAACTGAAGTTCTGATTTCATTGGCTGCATGTTTGCGCTAGGTCTGTAATTCAGAAAAAATTCAAATTAGAGACAGACAGGTAGCTAGTAGCAATAGCCTACTTAGTCTCTCTCACAAGCAATTTTTTTTACGAGCAAGCCCAAATTTTAAATCTAATCACTTTGGAAGAAGCCAAAATCTTTGGTGTATTTGGATGAACTATGGGCATGTCTGAGAGTGTATGGACTTCCAAATTTCTGTAAATTCTGTCATGTTAAAAAAACAAAAAACAAAGTTCACCTCATAGTTCTACTTGCACTAGTACTAAAACTAATAAAAAATGCTGCCATTTCATGAATTGGACATAGCACTCAATCATGGACTGACCTCCTTTACTTTTTCAGAAATGCTTTATACCCGGTTTGACACTATTAAGATTAGCATATTCCAGCTCTTTAGCCACATAGTATGAAGGATTACATGAATTTACTACATACATTTTACAAGTGTTCCCCACAGTAATTTATGACTTCTGTCCCTATACGATCAAACCAATTAAATCCCAACTGAAGTCATAGAATTGGATAGGCAGTTCGATAGAAATGTACTGAAGACCTTCTAAAAAGCGTTTATAGTGTATAGTGTATCTATAGTGTGTGATTGTGCGGTTCAATCAGCACTTCATAACAGTGCTGGTCTGACATACCCTCTTCTTCCTCTGCAATATAAATCCATGTGAGAACACTTGTGCTGAGGGGTATGTCCACTACTCAGCTATACATGCTTAGAACACTGCAGAGGGAGAACAGGAAGCAACACTTTCACTAAGAGACACAAGTATTTTATGGAATTTCCAAGCAAAAATTAGTCACAGATCAAAGCATATAAGGGTGCAGGACTAAAAATAGATAAAAAGCACTTTACTGGGCTTTAATCAGGAGACTGATGATCATCTAACTTATACATAGGAGTATAGGCTTCTAGTTAGCCATCAATACTTAATATAGCCATATACTACTACTTCATAAAGCAAAATATAGCAACCATGCAAACAAAGCTACCGATATTTTTTCCTGCAAGTGGAAATCTGACAGCTGTGGGCCATTGCACTTTGAACTATCTAACCTTCCAATGAAGGGACCATGCATGAATGTATTCACGTTCAAGTTGTCACAAAAAGACATACAAAAAATTATGGTATACAATTTTAACAACAACGGAGTTTATTAACTGATGCAAAAGGTTATTGAGCAGGATATACAAACATGGAACACAGATGTCAGCACATCTTTATTAGCAAGGTTTATGCAGTATTGAGTCCTTAATGAAAAAAAAACGAAACAATCTAGGCAATTTTGCTGACTGTTATTATGCTGAAGGTTAAAGGAAATGCCAGTATGTTTTTGAATTTACAGCAAAATCTCTTTTTAACATATCATGTGAGATGATGACTAAATATAGACCACTTTAATACAGATGTAGCCGTAACACTATATTTATTGACTTTCCAGTAGCCCCTTTTACTGGAAGTAATAGGAGAACTCTGCTGCATAGGTCAATAGACTGACTTAGTTTGTAAGCAATGTCAAGTGTCTCTAAAAGAAGACATTAGGCTATTCTTACTCAATATGTAAAGCTGAATGTTAAAACACACCAATGTATGTAGTTATGCACATTAAATAATTACATATAATTATACTGTATGTATATAGTACAAGAATTTGACTTGATTTCAGCTTCTTGTAATTCTTTGTACAGCAACTCAGACTGGGAATATGATGGGTGGCATCTGGGACCAATTAGGTGTCCTAAATGCAAATGTGATGACAAATGTGCTAATGAAAAGTCAGGTCACCAGGCTGGCCTGGAGGGATGTGTACATTTCAGGACTGAATGGAGAAAACTGCAAATCCTACAGTAGATCAGCTCTCAAATGCATAGTTGCCAACAGTCCCAATTTTCCCGGGATGTTCACGGCATTCAGACCCATATCCCGGTCTGAGCGTGTCCCGGGAAGAATGGCGTAAAAATGGCCTTGTCCTGGACGTCTGCAGATTCAGTTTGGCCATTTGGGCTCGTCCTATCAGCAGCAAAGAGGGACAGGCGCCCTGCAACGGGGCTACCAAGAGGCTTGGTAGAGCTAGTCTAATCTTGCAAACCAATGAGCGCACCTATAGAGCGGACCCTCGTAGTAATGGTCCAATAGCGGATCAGAGTGGACGGGAAGCAGGTCCGCTATTACATTGAGGTCTGCGTGAAGCGTGGAGTCAGTAGTGACTTGGGGGAGTCGGGCTGTGTGTGTACATTGCTTGTACAGGACTGCACCGGAAACAGCGGAGCTGCTGAGCAATGGTGAGAGTCCCTGTCCTGGAAAACAGAGCAGTAAGTGTTGTGTGGTGATATCCCTGGCCTCATAGGAGAGCCGCTGCTGAGCATTCCTTTACTTCATCCATCTCAGGGAATGACTGCCGTTTTATTAGCGCCAGACTCCTACATGTGGTGACTGCTGCCTGCGGACCGGACTGCAACCATAACTCCCCTCATACAACCAGATACATAGGCTGGTGTGTGTACACTTCTCCACTCACATTTGGGGGACCCACTCACAGGAATGGAGTGGCTGAGCTGTGAGTAGAAGAGTCCAGGAACTGACTGGGACACAACAGGCCTGAAGGTGATCATCACCCCCATCTGTACATGTGCACAAGTCCTCCTCATCGCTCTGTGCTGTCTATGACCATCTCCATCATGTCCACAATCTCTGACCCCGTCTCTTGTAGTAGGTCTGCAGTCTCTTGCATCATGTCTGCACACCATCTGATCATCTCCTGTATCGTGACCGCACTCTTTCTGACCGTCTCCTGTATCATGTCCGCACACTCTCTGACCGTTTCCTGTATCATGTCCGCACACTCTCTGATCGTCTCCTGTATCATGTCTGCACACTCTCTGACCGTCTCCTGTATCATGTCCGCACACACTCTGACCATCTCCTGTACCATGGCTACAGTCTCTGACCATCTCTTATATCACATATGCAGTCTCTGACCATCTCCTGTGTCATGTCTGCACACACTCTGACCATCTCTTGTATCATGTTTGCAGTCTCTGACCATCTCCTGTATCATGTCCGCAAACTCTCTGACCATCTCTTGTATCACGTCTGTAGTCTCTGATCATCTCTTGTATCTGTTTGACGGGATTTTCCTGGGGGGATGGTGTTTGGAGTATCTTTATCTGCTGAATTTTAAACTTTCTGGCATACACATATTGCTACTGTGGTGTAGGATCTGGGCCTGCTGTTCCTCCATCTAGAATTGCCAACCTCCCGCAGCATTTTTAACTGACAAAACATGGCAAATTTACTGGCGGAGTACATTTTTTACTGACAACCTTAGAAGTTACAGAACTCCTATTGAAAAGGAACACAGTAATATTTGAACAGTAGAAACATGATACGGAAACACTGACAATACCTATAACAAAGTAATTTGCTTGATTTACACTTAAAAAGTCAACACAGCATGAAATTATCAGCCCCTGATATTTACTGGCAGTTGTAAAAAAAAAACCACTAATTTTTCAAAGTGTCAGTAAATTTACTGTTGGTTGGCAACCCTGCCTCCATCCCTCTATCTTTCCTTATTTCTTCCCTTCCCTCTCTCTCCCTCCCTCTTTCGTTCCTTCTTTCCTTCCATCTCTCTGCTTCACTCCCTATCTCTTTTTTTTATCTCTCCCTCCATCCCTCTTTCTCCCTTTCTTTCTCTCTCCTCTTTCTTTCTCTTTCCTTCTCTCTCCCTCCATCCTTCCCTCTCTTCCTTCTCCCTCCATTCCTCTTTCATCGCAGACTCTATTTAACCACACCCTATTTAAGCCATGCCCAATACTTAGCATAGTTTAAGCTACGCCCATTTCCCAGCACATCACGCTGCACGCGCCACATTTCCCCGCTCCAACTATACCACACCCTACAAATATATGTCCCGCCCCTATCTATGATAATACTCTGCCTTTAGCTTTAAACAGCCATTACCTTCACAAATATAGATTTTAAGTAATAAAATGATAAATATAACTGTAGCTCCACCCCAGGCATAAACCCAAATCACGGGCGTTCCTAGGGGGGAATTATGGGCAGCACTGGGAATTACAGACAACACTGATGCCACATCTCCCCTCTACATTCTGCAGACCAGTGCCTCTTCTGCTCCCTTCTTTATACTGATAAAAGACTGAGTGTACAACCTATTGCAGCCACCAGCTAGGCTGGAGGAGATTACTACAGTAGCTAGGGACTTGTGTCATGAATAATGAAGAATTATAGCCCATAAAAACACACACCAGTAACTACTAAACTAGCCTGTCTAGGAAAATGTAGAAGCCAGCTTGTGTTGCTCTAAAGTAATTTGTGTGGCAACAACACAAATGTCCTGTGTTACAATAGCATTTAAATAAGTTATTTGATTACATACAGATGTTTAGGGTTTATTATACTGTTATTATTAAATTGTTAGCTACAGTAGTACTTGTTCTTGATAAAAAAAATATAAGTTGACAGCAAGTGTGTAGATATGAAACAGCTTCTGTTCCACTCATTGTACTGCATTGACTGTACTGACAAGTCTGTTGTCAGGTGCACATGAAATAAGGATATTTTGACAGACTCATAATTGAGGTCCTTCAGCCCCTTATTAGCTTTGATGTACTCCACTGGACTCTCTTCCATTCAAAGACATCCTTTCTCAGGATTGATGACCAAAACTGGACAGCAAACTCAAGATGTGGCCAAACCAGGGTCCTGTAAAGTTATAAAATTATAGTGCTGTCTCTTAAAGGAGAAGTACAGCCAAGCTGTACTTCTGTGGGTCACAGGAGTGCAGTTTGTTCTGCAATCCTGTGACCAGTTTTCAGCTGACAGTGGGCTGAAGCCTGCTGTCGGCTGACATCACAAAGCCGGTCTAGGCCCTGGAAAGATCGCGACTATATGGCCGGGGTCTGCCCACATACCTGGACCAGTACCCAGCTCAGCCTCTCAGCTAGCCACTGAGAGGCTGAGCCGGCCGTTCCCGCCCCCCTCTACAGCCCAGCACTCCAGGGAGCATGGGAGGGGGGCAGAGCAGAGAGCCAGTGACTGACAGGCACCAGCTCTCTGCTCAGGAAGCTCTGAGAACCGAGCAATTGGCAGTGTCTGATTGTTCGGCTTAGTCTTAGAGCCAGCAGGGGACAGATGCAGCATTGGAGCAATGCTGCATCCATCTAGGTAAGTATGATTCTGGAAAAAAAAAAAAAATAATAATTTATAATTCATGTTAATAGTATGTTGGCCTTGCATACTGCAACTTGGTATTGTATGCTATTGCTGAGTTTGTGATCTGCTAGGACCTCCAGATACTTTTCCATCCTCCATTCCCCCAGAGGTTCTTCCCCTAGCAAGTAACTTACATGCATATTTTTAGCTCCCAAGTGCATTAGCTTACATTTTTCAATATTAAACCTTATCTGACATGTAGCTGCCCACCCCTATATTTTAACTAGTTGCTCTATTTTGTAGTTATACAGTATATGTAATTACATATTTTATGGAATGATTAAAGTGTTTTTTACTAAAATAATAAACACGTTATATCTACCTGCTCTGTGCAAGGATTTTGCACAGAGCAGCCCAGAATCTCCTCTTCTGGGGGTCCCTTGATGATGCTCTCTGCTCCTCCTCTTCCCTGAGTGTCCCCATAGGAAGCTGTGTGCTATAGGGGCCAACGTGCAGGCTTGCTCCTAAGCCAGGCTGTGTACATCCATAGACACACACATTATGACTTGGCCCTGTCCCCCCCTCCCTTCTCATTGGCCTGTGAGACCAGGAAAAAAGAGCAGCACTTTTGCCAACGGGCATAGTGCTGGTTCGATACAGGACTCTGGTAAGTATCTAGGGAGGGTGGAGAGAGACAGCTACTGAAAAGTTTTTTTACCTTAATGCACAGAATTTTGACTTTAGAACCACTACTTAGGCTTATTTGATACAATTCTCAAAAGGTGAACATTCACAAGTTGACTTTGAATTAGAACACTTCAGATAAAATATCTGATGCGGTCATCCAATGTACTGTGAATAACAGATGACTGTTGAACTACAGCACCAGGGAATGACTGCTCTACCAACAGGTAGAGATAATTGAGTAAGCCCAGTATTGATTCAGGGGCTGCTTGATAAATCATGCTCAAAATTTGCATAATCCAAACTTTGCTCTCAACCCCAATTAAAGTCTACAGGGAACAAATCTTATTTAATTCTGGCCATTTGTAGGGCTAATATGCAAGCTACTGTCAAACAAAATGCATGGGGAGTCAGGAACTACTATGGGGGACATGTACAAATGGCAAAATAAAACAAAAATACTGAACAAAAAAATTCTGTACAATGCAGAGATGGTCCTTTCATGTTGCTTCCAGGGCAATTTTGAAAATGTTCCTTGGGCCAATTCACACCAAATACAGTTGGATTACATTGGGCGGCTATTCCAGCACAGTACCACCACATGACAAGGCAAAATGCCTTGTCTCCTGTGTGTCCGGTTCACACCACTGTGTTGTGGTTATGTGCAGGCAGTATGCATTGAAAAAAAAGGACTGCATGCATTCAGTGCAGCATGAGGCACTGCTTCACACCATGCAATGGCCAATTTAACTTCATGAAATTTCTGTGTGATATTTTAATAAAGTTTGTTAAAAAAAAAGAACAGTGCGGTGATCCCGCCAGACCACACTGCACACCAGCCACTGCATTATAATGCAGCAGCTAGTTTGAATGAACCCTTAAAGCTGCATATGGTGTTATGGTACAGTACAAAATTGACAAACAGCCTCAGTGACACAGACTCTGACAGCACACATTTGATCATGGAATTGAATTTTTTTTTATATACAACTGCAGTGTTCTAACCTGATTAATCTCATTTTTTTTTTTAAAAAGGCTTTTCATGTAGTTTTAGCAGAAACAATTGCATTTTCATCAAACAGTACTAAGCCTGCTTCGACCAGCAGAAGTAGTAGCTGCAAATGATCTGGAATCTATATGAAGTTGTTTTCTAAAGTATAGTTACAGCTTGGTAAAAATTGGCAATTAGAACTAAAAAATTGGTGGAAAAACCTGCGCTAATGAGCAAAACAAAGTGAATAAAAAATGCTTAAATTCGCAAAGTGCAGCTGCAACAAAATACTCCAAATATCCATAAAGTGAAAAAACCATATAAACTAAAATTGTGCGCTAGCATAAATATAACATGTAATGAGGTTTTACGATTGAAAAGCTCCTTGGGATAATACCCGGAGCTGTAGTATGTTTAAATCCCAGTGCAGAGAAATAACAAAACAACAAATTAAAAATTATAAATTATATCATATCTCCATAAAAAAATTAGTAAAAAAATTGGTAAAAAAAAAAAAAGGAGTGAGAGTTCAAAACGTGCGATTGGACCCCCAATCGCTTGGAAAACACCACATTCAGTCCATGAAAGATAAGTTAACAAAAACAGAGTATATGAAGAGAAAAAGCCGTTCTTTTGGTGTGTCACATCAGGGTAGAAAGGTGAAAGATGTAGAAACACTTCCAAGCCACCGATAGTTGCGGGAGAGGAGTAATGGATGTACCCTTACCGCACTTGTTGGACCTCCTCTGTGGCGAGGTCATACGAGCTAGCAGATATAACCCTCTGCAGGGACATATGGATATCGATGTCCAGGTCTTATTTGCAAGCACCACCCACTCAAAGCTGATCTTACTGCTATGACGGCCCCAACCAGATCAGGATACTATGCAAGCAGCGAGGGTTCATCCGTGAAAAGACATAGTTCTTCACATATACCAACTCTCAAATCACTAGATGCTGAGCATGCAGGGGTCATCCCATTACCAGCCAATTGGTCTGCAAAAGCTGTTTTAGAGTCTATCCTAGAGTCCAAAAAAAAATTGTTACAAACTACAGATAAAAATGTAACACATACATTCAGCCCCGGTTCACACAGGGGCAGCACGACTTGCAGGTCGCCTCACCGAGGCGACCTGCACACGACTTCCATGGCGACTTGCAAAACGACTTCTGTATAGAAGTCTATGTAAGTCGCCCCAAGTCGCCCCCAAAGTAGTACAGGAACCTTTTTCTAAGTCGGAGCGACTTGCGTCGCTCCTATTACAACGGTTCCATTGTACAGAACGGGAGGCGACTTGTCAGGCGGCTAGGTCGCCTGACAAGTCGCCCCTGTGTGAACCGGCACTAAAGGGAATCAGACAACTGTTCTGCAGGAGACTGCTAAGGTTTTCCTAAGCTTTAATGGCATTTTTATTTCCTAATTAATTGAACGACTGACAGGAAGATACAGTGCCTTGCAAAAGCATTTACCCCCCTTGGCTTTTTACCTATTTTGTTACATTACAGCCTTTAGTTCAATTTTTTTTTAATCTGAATTATATGTGATGGATCAGAACTCAATAGTCTAAGTTGGTGAAGTAAAATTAGAAAAATATATACATAAAACTATTTTTCAGAAATAAAAAAACTGATAACTGGCATGTGTGTATGTTTATGTTTTTGTTATGAAGCCCATAAAAAGCTATGGTGCAACCAATTACCTTCAGAAGTCACATAATTGGTGAAATGATGTCCACCTGTGCGCAATCTAAGTGTCACATGATCTGTCATTACATATACACACCTTTTTGAAAGGCTCCAGAGGCTGCAACACCTAAGCAAGAGGCACTACTAACCAAACACTGCCATGAAGACCAAGGAACTCTCCGAACAAGTAAGGGACAATGTTGTTGAGAAGTATAAGTCAGGGTTAGGTTATAAAAAAAAATCCAAATCTTTGATTATCCCTAGGAGCACTATCAAATCTATCATAATCAAATGGAAAGAACATGGCACAACAGCAAACCTGCCAAGAGACGGTCGAACACCAAAACTCACAGACCTGGCAATTAATGAGAGCGATAGCACAGAGACCTAAGGTAACCCTGGAGGAGCTGCAGAGTTCCACAGCAGAGACTGGAGTATCTGTACATAGGACGACAATAAGCCGTACGCTCCATAGTGTTGGGCTTTATGGCAGAGTGGCCAGAAGAAAGCCATTACTTTCAGCAAAAAACAAAATTGCGAAAAGGCATGTGGGAGACTCACAAAATGTATGGAGGAAGGTGCTCTGGTCTGATGAGACTAAAATTGAACTTTTTGGTCATCAAAGAAAACGCTATGTCTGGCGCAAACCCAACACATCACATCGCCTAAAGAACACCATCCCAGTGAAACATGGTGATGGCAGCATCATGCTGTGGGGATATTTTTCAGCAGTTGGGACTGGGAAACTGGTCAGAGTTGAGGGAAAGATGGATGGTGCTAAATACAGGGATATTCTTGAACAAAATCTGTACCACTCTGTGTATGATTTGAGGCTGGGACGGAGGTTCACCTTCCAGCTGGACAATGACCCCAAACACACTGCTAAAGCAACACTTGAGTGGTTTAAGGGGAAATATGTAATTGTGGTGGAATGGCCCAGACCTTAATCCAATAGAAAATCTGTGGTCAGACTTAAAGATTGCTGTTTACAAGCGCGAAACCATCCAACTTGAAGGGGCTGGAGCAGTTTTACAAGGAGGACTGGGCAAAAATCCCAGTGGTAAGATGTGGCAAGCTCATAGAGACTTATCCAAAGCATCTTGGAGCTGTGATAGCCGCAAAAAGTGGCTCTACAAAGTATTGACTTTAAGGGGGTGAATAGTTATGCACATTTACTTTTTCTGTTATTTTGTCCTATTTGTTGTTTGCTTCACAATAAAAAAAAAAAAAACATCTTCAAAGTTGTGGGCATGTTCTGTAAATTAAATGATGTAAATCCTCAAACAATCCATATTAATTCCAGGTTGTGAGGCAACAAAACATGAAAAATGCCAAGGGGGGTAAATACTTTTACAAGGCACTGTAAGATGATAGCTGTAATAGTGGAGTAATAAAAAACAAAACAAAATAGTGATGCTCTATGAATCAAAGACGCACTGTCTGGCTTTTGCTGCTATGGAGTATACAATGCAGAAATAGAGATAATGTTCTTGATTATGCCTGAATACTCCATCCTTCTTTATACATTATGACTGTGCTGTGAAGAATTTGCACATGGCTCATGCCATACTGAGGGGTTTTGGGGCTCAAATAAGAGTTATTTATCCATATAGAACAGTGGTTCTCAACCTCAGTCCTCAGGTATTCCCAAAGGACCATGTTTTGGGAACTTCACTTAGATAAAATAGCTCTTATCAATACCATGTCATTGATATTGATCTAAAGCAGCTGTGCAAAGTAAAGGAAAAGCTGAAAACATGGCCAGTTGGGGGTACTTGAGGACTGAGGTTGAGAACCACTGGTCTAGAACACCCTAACAACCAAACCTTACCAGAAAAAGACACTCTTTTGACAGTCCTTCATAGCCTTAGTATAGTGTATATACAGTATTATATCATGCAAAATTAGATAATACATACTAAATATAGGGGTAAATTAAATCTTTGTTTGCAGATTTCGCTCCTAGGACAAACGGAGCAACTACAGGAGAATTGAGAGGAAGATACATTTAACTTTAGCCCTTAAAACCCACTGAAGTGGACATTTGTCATTTTTGAATGTTTTTGTTGTTACATACACGTGTATTAGGTGTTCTGGATGAACCATGTCCACACTGCTATTTACCCTTTCTTATGTACCCTCAGATATCAGTTTGGCGTAAATATTATTGGGATACTACAGGTAATACCACTTTAAGAACCCTGTTGTCATATACAATCTGTAATTATATGTACAAACGGGGACATGCATATTTGTTTAATACATATGCAGGCTCTGCTACAATGGCTGTGCATCACTGCTACCTCTCATAATGCAAGTATACTATATATGGGTCTGCCAATCCTGAAAATCAAGCACTCACAGAATGGCTGGTAACATATATCAGTAGTTGTCAAAAGCCACCTGTAGCCAAATTTGTGGTTGGTAACATATCTCAAGGTTTGCTAAAGGCCACCTGTAACCAAAGTTGTGGTAACATAACTCATTAGTTGTTAAAGGCCACAAAAGTACCTATCATTCCCAAATCCTACTAAAAGAACATTTTTGTTGCTGTCTTTGTCCCCATTGGAGGGAAATCCAATAACTTCCCCTATTCCCCTGTCACTAGACAGGAAGTGAGGGAGAATCTATTCAAGGGAATGTGAGAGCAAAAAAACCCCCGACAGATGATCTGATTCTTCCCTGCAGAATCAAAACAAAATTTTGTGGCTGCAAATATTCTTTTCCCTGTAAGGGGTTCTGAATGGTGGAGTTCCTGATCATGTTCTACTGTGATTGCCTAGCACATTGGTCACATGATTGGGAGCCTGATTGTTAACGGTGACCAGGAGCTGTCAGTGACAGCTTGAGCAGCGTTCTGGGAGAGCGCAGTGAGCATGCTTTTAGCAGTGCACTATGTATGCATACAGTACCTTGAAAAAGTATTCATACCCCTTTCAAATGTTCTATATTTTGTCATGTTACAACCAAAAACGTAAATGGGATTTTATGTGATAGACCAACACAAAGTGGCACATCATTGTGAAGTGGAAGGAAAATAATAAATGATTTTCAACATGTTTTACAAACAAATATCTGAAAAGTGTGGTGTGCATTTGTATGCAGCCCCCTGAGTCAATACTTTGTGGAACCACCTTTAACTGCAATTACAGCTGAAAGTCTTTTTGGGGATGTCTCTACCAGCTTTGCACATCTAGAGAGTGACATTTTTGTCCATTCTTCTTTGCAAAATAGCTCAAACTCTGTCAGATTGGATGGAGAGCATCTGTGAAATTTTCAAGTATTGCCACATATTATCAGCTGGATTTAGGTCTGGACTTTGCTTCATCCCATTGTAGCTCTGGCTGTATGTTTAAGATCATTGCCCTGCTGGAAGGTGAACCTCTTCCTCAGTCTCATGTCTTTTGCAAACTCTAACAGGTTTTCTTCTAAGATTGCCCTGTAATTGTCTCTATCCATCTTCCCATCAACTCTGACCAGCTTCCCTGTCCCTGCTGAAGTGAAGCACCCCCACAACATGATGCTGCCACCACCATGTTTCGCGGTGGGGATGGTGTGTTTAAGGTGATGTGCAGTGTTAATTTTCTGCCACACATAGCGTTTTGCTTTTAGGCCAAAAGGTTCAGTTTTGGTTTCATCTGACCAGAGCACCTTCTTTCATGTTTACTGTGTTCCCCATATTGCTTCTTACAAACTGCAAACGGAACTTCTTATGGCTTTCTTTCAACAATGGCTTTCTTATTGCCACTCTTACATAAAAGCCAGATTTGTGGCGTGCACGACTAACAGTTGTCCTGTGGACAGATTCTCCCACCTGAGCTGTGGATCTTTGCAGCTCCTCCAGTTACCATGGGCCTCTTTGCTGGTTCTCTGATTAATGCTCTCCTTGCTCAGCCTGTCAGTTTAGGTGGATGCCCATGTCTTGGTAGGTTTGCAGTTGTGCCATACTCTTTCCCTTTTCGGATGATGGATTGAACAGTGCTCCGTGAGATATTCAAAGCTTGGGATATTTTTTTATAACCTAACCCTGTTTTAAACTTCTCTACAACTTTATTCCTGACCTGTCTGGTGTGTTCCTTGGCCTTCATGATGCTGTTTGTTCTAACAAACCTCTGGGGGCTTCACAGAACAGCTGTATTTATACTGATATTAAATTATACCCAGGTGGACTCTATTTACTAATTAGGTCACTTCTGAAGGCAATTAGTTCCACTAAATTTTAGTTAGGGGTATCAGAGTAAAGAGGGCTGAATACAAATGCTCACCACACTTTTCAGATATTTATTTGTAAAAAATAATGAAAACCATTTATCATTTTCCTTCCACTTCACAATTATGTGCCACTTTGTGTTGGTCTATCACAAAAAATCCCAACAAAATGCATTTATATTTTTGGTTGTAATATGGCAAAATGTGGAAAATTTCAAGGGGTATGATGACTTTTTCAAAACACTGTATGTGGGCGCATTAAGACCCACCCTTCCTGCTGCTGCACATACACTATATTGTCAAAAGTATTGGGACACCTGCCTTTACATTCACATGAACCTTAATGGCATCCCAATCTTAGTCCCCAGGGTTCAGAATTGAGTTGGCCCACCCTTTGCAGCTATAACAGCTTCAACTCTTCTGGGAAGGCTGTCCACAAAGGTTTAGGAGTGTGTCTATGGGAATGTTGGACCATTTTTCCAGAAGCGCATTTGTGGGGTCAAGCACTGATGTTGAATGAGAAAGCCTGGCTCTTAGTCTCTGCTCTAATTCATCCCAAAGGTGTTCTATAGTTGAGGTCAGGACTCTGTGCAGGCAAGTCAAGTTCCTCAACCCCAAACTCGCTCATCCATGTTTTTATGGACCTTGCTTTGTGCACTGGTGTGCAGTCATGTTGGCAACAGGAAGGGGCCATCCTCAAACTGTTCCCACAAAGTTGGGAGCATGAAATTGTCCAAAATGTCTTGGTATGCTGATGCCTTAAGAGTTCCCTTCACTGTAACTAAGGGGCCAAGTCCAACCCCCTTGAAAACAACCCTACACCATAATCCCCCCTCCACCAAATGATTTGGAGGGGTGGCCCAATAGAGTCCTGACCTCAACCCGATAGAACACCTTTGGGATGAATTATAGCGGAGACTCGACCTGAGATGTTTCATCTACAAAGACATCATCTGGGGACTGACAGACAGATGATGTCTTTGTAGACGAAACATGTTGGGTCGAGTCCTGTCCAGGACATTTCGTGCCATGTGTTTTTTCTACTTGTTGGATGAGATAAGCGCTGTAACTTCAACATCGATGTAAGTGTTTTGTACTTTTTAATAAATTTCACAATTTGCGGTTTTACACTATGTGGAGATGTTTTATTTGTATGGATATACGGATTGTATTATATAACCAAGAGGGTGGTGCCCCTTCCATAGCGATATATGGTGAGATCCCTGTAGTTGTCTCATGGAATATCCCTCTGGAGGTATATCAGCTTGTATGACTCAGAGTCCACATTTTCTGGTAAGCGTGGTGGATATTCTGGTGGTGGATATTCTGGTGGTGGATATTCACATCTTGGTGATCTACATATTAGCATTTGTGGCTGACACCCACCCAGATTTGGATGAACACTACTGTGATTTACTGATTGGACTTTTTTTGCACTTATGTTTGAATGTTATTAAGTTAACATATTTATGCACTGTGCACTTTATATAGAATCTGTTTTGAATATATGTTAATGTTCTTTAATTGGACTATGTATATACCGACTCAATAGTGAACCCTATGGACTAAGATTGGGATGCCATTAAAGTTCATGTGTGTGTGAAAGCAGATGTCCCAATAATTTTAACAATATAGTGTATTTGTTGGAGCAGTTGGCAAGCCATTTATCAGGAAGTCCCAGTGATTGTACAAATATATAGTTCCCTCTAGGGCTATACTACAAAGCAGCACATTTCATGAATACAAAATAAAGGAAGAAAGTACTTGTAAAATTATGAAAGTCACATTAAACGTGACCATATTGCAAACACTACAATAATATTAATAGAAAATGTGCTCACTGAAACTACACTATACTTACTATTATAAGAAGCTTATATAGAGAGAAATATGGGGGCTGCCATAAATTGATTTTCTAGATGCTGGTCCCCCGGCTGTCATGCTGGTTCATTTGCGTTTGTAGTTTCTAAATGACTGGATGAACATGTGTGCAGATCAAACCACGGTGCTCTGACTTCATAGACAGCATGCTTGTTCCAGGTCAGTGATTAGTAGAGTACTGAAGCCAGAGACTGACAATACTAGTTTACTTTAAAGGATAAGGAAACATTCTCACAAAGTTTCCTTATCCTTTTTGCCCCCACCGCCCTAAGTAGGTCACAAAAAAATGACAGTATGTAGTTTCAATGCTGTGCGGATAAAGTCAACCATAAGTGCTGGAGAACAATCTGTTCCAGAAATGCTAGATGTAGCAATTTCTAGAGAAATTCTCATTAGCCAGAAGAGAGCAATTCACATACGGTATAAAGCTATTGTAAACTTATGTTTATTTCAGCTTAGCATACAAAACACATAATACAAGTTTCATTCAATAAAATTGGTATGTACATGTGACACTTTACTTTCTCTCAGAAAATTAAAGTGATAATAAAGGCTGTTTTTTTATTTTTTTATTAAAAAGAGGTCATACTTACCTGCTCTGTGCAATGGTATTGCAAGGAAAGGTCCCTTAACCCCTGGCAGTCCCTGCTGATGATGACAGCTTCTCCCTCTTCTGGGTGCCTCCTGTAGCAAGCCAGGTGCTAAGAAGGAACCTATGTGTGCATGCTCCTGAGTCGGGCTGTGTGTGTCCATAGATACATACAGTGGTGGTATACCATGCCCTTGCTTCCTCCACAAAGGAGCTAGACTGGTGGCAGCAGAAGCCTATGGCTCTGCTACCCTCAGTTTTTCATGTGGAAGCAGGAAGTGAAGGGTGTGGTGATGGAGACAGCACTGGCCTGGTGGCATGGAACCAGGAAAGTTTTTAAGGTTGGGAAAGGGGGGGGGGATGCTAGGACGGAGCATTGTACAGCATTTCATACCTTAATGCAGAAGAGAATAGGGGGGGGGGGGGAATGCTGGGACGGAGCATTGTACAGCATTTCAGCATTTCATACCTTAATGCAGAAGAGAATGGGGGGGGGGGGGGGATGCTAGGACGGAGTATTGTACAGCATTTCATAGCTTAATGCAGAAGAGAATAGTAAAAATACATTTGGATTTTAGTACCACTTTAATTGTTTCCTTTTGTTTCTGTATTATGGATGGAAATTTTAGTTACAATCATATCGTAATGAACAATGCGCATTGAAAACTTAAAGCTGAGCTCTAAGAACCCTGACACTTTTGACCCTTATCTCCCTTTCCCCATCCACAATAGAAACGTTTTTTTTTTTTTTAAACAAACTTTTTGTGTAATTATTATTTTTATCTTGTGCAATGTCATTGGCTCCTTCATTCAGGTTTAGTTTGCCTGGGTACTGGGGGAAGGATCTAGGAAGACAGCACGCGTCACATCTGACATGTCTCACAGTGAGAAACCAGAACTACATTTCCCATGGTACCTTGGAAATTCACTGATGTGGTGGCCAGGGATACAGATGGTGCTCAGGACATAACTGCCAATCAACAGGTTGCAACCAAGTGTTTGGAGGTTGCACTCACCCACAGAAGGAAGTGTGACATAAGCACATCACTGTACACGTGACTACTATGTTGACTGGGAGCCATTTCTACAATGGGAGAAAATAGTGGAGCACAGTTGCACAAACCAAAACAGCCGAGATACAGGAGGAATAAGGGGCATATTTGAGGGGATAAAAAAGAATGGAAGATTGAATTTTAAAGCAAAAGGCTAATGTTTCTTCACAAGGTCAGGAAGAATCTTGAATATAATACTTTATTCCTCCTGGCTGGAGTTCAACTTTAACGAATCAGACCAAAAAATAAATGTATCACACTAAATTAACCACTTCAGCCCCGGAAGGATTTACCCCCTTCCTGACCAGAGCACTTTTTACAATTTGGCACTGCGTCGCTTTAACTGCTAATTGCGCGGTCATGCAATGCTGTAACCAAACGAAATTTGCGTCCTTTTCTTCCCACAAATAGAGCTTTCTTTTGATGGTATTTGATCACCTCTGCCGTTTTTATTTTTTGCGCTATACACGGAAAAAGACCGAAAATTTTGAAAAAAAATGATATTTTCTACTTTTTGTTCTAAAAAAAATCCAATAAACTCAATTTTAGTCATACATTTAGGCCAAAATGTATTTGGCCACATGTCTTTGGTAAAAAAAATGTCAATAAGTGTATATTTATTGGTTTGCGCAAAAGTTATAGCGCCTACAAACTAGGGTACATTTTCTGGAATTTACACAGTCTTTAATTTATGACTGCCTATGTCATTTCTTGAGGTGCTAAAATGACAGGGCAGTACAAAACCCCCACAAATGACCCCATTTTGGAAAGTAGACACCCCAAGGAAATTGCTGAGAGGCATGTTGAGCCCATTGAATATTCATTTTTTTTGTCCCAAGTGATTGAATAATGAAAAAAAAAAAAAAAAAAATTACAAAAAGTTGTCACTAAATGATATATTGCTCACACAGGCCATGGGCCTATGTGGAATTGCACCCCAAAATACATTTAGCTGCTTCTCCTGAGTATGGGGATACCACATGTGTGGGACTTTTTGGGAGCCTAGCCGCATACGGGGCCCCGAAAACCAATCACTGCCTTCAGGATTTCTAAGGGCGTACATTTTTGATTTTACTCCTCACTACCTATCACAGTTTTGAAGGCCATAAAATGCCCAGATGGCACAAACCCCCCCCAAATGACCCCATTTTGGAAAGTAGACACCCCAAGCTATTTGCTGAGAGGCATGTTGAGTCCATGGAATATTTTATATTTTGACACAAGTTGCGGGAAAGTGACAATTTATTTATTTATTTATTTTTTTTTTTGCACAAAGTTGTCACTAAATGATATATTGCTCACACAGGTCATGGGCATATGTGGAATTGCACCCCAAAATACATTCTGCTGCTTCTCTTGAGTACGGGGATACCACATGTGTGGGACTTTTTAGGAGCCTAGCCGCGTACGGGACCCCGAAAACCAATCACCGCCTTCAGGATTTCTAAGGGTGTACATTTTTGATTTCACTCTTCACTGCCTATCACAGTTTCGGAGGCCATGGAATGCCCAGGTGGCACAAACCCCCCCCAAATGACCCCATTTTGGAAAGTAGACACCCCAAGCTATTTGCTGAGAGGCATGGTGAGTATTTTGCAGCTCTCATTTGTTTTTGAAAATGAAGAAAGACAAAAAAAAAAATTTTTTTTTTCTTTTTTTAATTTTCAAAACTTTGTGACAAAAAGTGAGGTCTGCAAAATACTCACTATACCTCTCAGCAAATAGCTTGGGGTGTCTACTTTCCAAAATGGGGTCATTTGGGGGGGGGGTTGTGCCACCTGGGCATTCCATGGCCTCCGAGACTGTGATAGGCAGTGAAGAGTGAAATCAAAAATTTACGCCCTTAGAAAGCCTGAAGGCGGTGCTTGGTTTTCGGGGTCCCATACGTGGCTAGGCTCCCAAAAAGTCTCACACATGTGGTATCCCCGTACTCAGGAGAAGCAACAGAATGTATTTTGGGGTGTAATTTCACATATTCCCATGGCATGTTTGAGCAATATATCATTTAGTGACAACTTTGTGCAAAAAAAAAAAAAAAAATAATAATTTGTCTCTTTCCCGCAACTTGTGTCACAATATAAAATATTCCATGGACTCGACATGCCTCTCAGCAAATAGCTTGGGGTGTCTACTTTCCAAAATGGGGTCATTTGGGGGGGTTTGAACTGTCCTGGCATTTTATGCACAACATTTAGAAGCTTATGTCACACATCACCCACTCTTCTAACCACTTGAAGACAAAGCCCTTTCTGACACTTTTTGATTACATGAAAAAATTATTTTTTTTTGCAAGAAAATTACTTTGAACCCCCACACATTATATATTTTTTTAAAGCAAATGCCCTACAGATTAAAATGGTGGGTGTTTAATTTTTTTTTTTCACACAGTATTTGCGCAGCGATTTTTCAAACGCATTTTTTGGGGAAAAAACACACTTTTTTACATTTTAATGCACTAAAACACACTATATTGCCCAAATGTTTGATGAAATAAAAAAGATGATCTTAGGCCGAGTACATGGATACCAAACATGACATGCTTTACAATTGCGCACAAACGTGCAGTGACAACAAAATAAATACATTTTTAAAAGCCTTTAAAAGCCTTTACAGGTTACCACTTTAGATTTACAGAGGAGGTCTACTGCTAAAATTACTGCCCTCGATCTGACCGTCGCAGTGATACCTCACATGCATGGTGCAATTGCTGTTTACATTTGACGCCAGACCGACGCTTGCGTTCGCCTTAGCGCGAGAGCAGGGGGGACAGGGGTGCTTTTTTTTTTTTTTTTTTTTTTTTCTTTATTATTTTTTTGCTTTTTTATCTTATTTTAAAACTGTTCCTTTCATTTTTTTTTTTTTTTAATCATTTTTATTGTTATCTCAGGGAATGTAAATATCCCCTATGATAGCAATAGGTAGTGACAGGTACTCTTTTTTGAAAAAATTGGGGTCTATTAGACCCTAGATTTCTCCTCTGCCCTCAAAGCATCTGACCACACCAAGATCGGTATGATAAAATGCTTTCCCAATTTCCCAATGGCGCTATTTACATCCGGCGAAATCTAAGTCATAAAATGCTCGTAGCTTCCGGTTTCTTAGGCCATAGAGATGTTTGGAGCCACTCTGGTCTCTGATCAGCTCTATGGTCAGCTGGCTGAATCACCGGCTGCATTCTCAGGTTCCCTGTTGAGACAGGAGAGCCAGAGAAAAACACGGAAGACGGTGGGGGGGGGGGGCATTCTCTCCCACTGCTTGTAAAAGCAGTCTAGAGGCTAATTAGCCACTAGGATTGCTTCTACATGAAAGCCGACCGCTGGCTGAAAAGAATGATACCAAGATGATACCTAAACCTGCAAGCATCATTCTGGTATAACCACTCAAAGTCGTGAATGCTGTACCTGAAGACAAAAATATGGTTAACAATAAAGCACAGTAAACGGTAAAGTATAAAAAATTGCAGACCTGAAAAGCAAACATGATAAAACATAATAACAATAAAACATTGCAGAATAGAATACAGTATAAAAGAGCAGAACAATAGAGAGAATAGAGAGAGAGAGAATAGAGAGAGAACAATAAAACGACAACTATTATTTTTTATTTTATATTTTTGTTTGTGTTTTTTTTTTTTTTACACTTTTTTTGTAACTTTTATAACTGTAACCGGTTCCAGGTTCGGGTCTCTCAAAATGCGATGGCATCTTGGGAGACCCTGTGAAAGTGTGTCCTAGTCTGTGCAATGCTGTACCCTACGCTAATACTCAGCTAGTGAATGGTAGCGTTCAAAACATTCACCAATGCAAAGACCAGGATTGTCAGGACAGGAGGGACAATAATAGTGGGTGTCACGCCTATATCCGCGCTTGCTGCAGACACAACATCTTTTTTGGGGGGGTTCGTTGGGTAGGGGTACTCGGGAGGACATAAAAATGCCTCTCATGCAGCCGACTGCATTTGGTTGGGGATGTGAATGGGGGAAGTACGGGCGCTGCAGAAGTGGTGGGTTCCCAATTAGGATTGGCGAATGCAGCAGGAAGGGCACTATGGGCATGACGGGCCTGTGTTTGTCTTCTTGGTGGCAGCGGGACACTACTTGTGCTTGCCACCTCACCAGCTTGAACTGCACTTATGGGACTCGCCACGTCACCAAGTGTTACTGCAGTGCTGGTTTGACTACGACCGGGGTGTACTAGGCCGCTGGCGCTTGCCAGTTCACCAAAACGCTACCAAAAAAACTGTTAACGATCGCAGGGATCAGGCCTGACTCTGCGAACGCTGCAGTTATGCATTTAGTGTTTTGTAAGTGACAGTGATCGATCGATACTGCACTTGGGTGGGCTGGGCTGGGCCGGGCGGAGGGGCAAAACGCAGGTGCTAGCAGGTATCTGGGCTGATCCCGCTAACACTGCGTTTTTGGGAACCCTAAACTGCTGGGGACGCCAGTATAGATCTGATCGGATCAGATATTGATCAGTTCAGATACTATACCACTAAGGGAGGTGTACATTGCGTGCGTGGGTGTTAGCGCTACTGGCACTAACCTGACGCTGCCTGGGGCTGGTGCTTGCCAGTTCACCAAAACGCTACAAAAAAAACTGTTAGCGATCGCAGGGATCAGGCCTGACTCTGCGAACGCTGCAGTTATGCGTTTAGTGTTTTGTAAGTGACAGTGATCGATCGATACTGCACTTGGGTGGGCTGGGCCGGGCGGAGGGGTAAAACGCAGTTGCTAGCAGGTATCTGGGTTGATCCCGCTAACACTGCGTTTTTGGGAACCCTAAACTGCTGGGGACGCTAGTATAGATCTGATCGGATCAGATATTGATGCGTTCAGATACTATACCACTAAGGGAGGTGTACGGTGCGTGGGTGTTAGCGGTACTGGCACTAACCTGACGCTGCCTGGGGCTGGTGCTTGCCATTTCACCAAAATGCTACCAAAAAAACTGTTAGCGATCGCAGGGATCAGGCCTGACTCTGCGAACGCTGCAGTTATGCGTTTAGTGTTTTGTAAGTGACAGTGATCGATCGATACTGCACTTGGGTGGGCTGGGCCGAGCTGGGCGGAGGGGCAAAACGCAGGTGCTAGCAGGTATCTGGGCTGATCCCGCTAACACTGTGTTTTTGGGAACCCTAAACTGCTGGGGACGCTAGTATAGATCTGATCGGATCAGATATTGATCTGTACAGATACTATACCACTAAGGGAGGCGTATGCTGCGTGCGTGGGTGTTAGCGGTACTGGCGCTAATCTGACGCTGCCTGGGGCGACGCATATCACCGCCGGGCGATCAGGGGGCTAAATCTTTATTCGGTAATAAATGGCGGGTGCCCTGACACTATAAAAAATAAACAAACTAACCAGCGTCACCCGTAACGTTTATACAGTGATCAGTGGTGAAAGGGTTAACTAGGGGGCCATCAAGGGGTTAAAACATTTATTAGATAGTATATGGGGGTCCCTGTCGCTATAAAACTCTGACGGCGAACCTAAATATTTACGTCCCTAACTAGCATCACCAGCGACACTAATACAGCGATCAGAAAAATGATCGCTTAGCGACACTGGTGACAGGGGGTGATCAAGGGGTTAAAACTTTATTAGGGGGGGTTAGGGGGGTACCCTAGACCTACAGGGGGCCTAACACTCACTGCCCTGACACTGTAACTGTCACAAACTGACACCAATACAGTAATCAGAAAAAAAAAAAAAAAAAAACTGCTGGTGTCAGTTTGTGACAGGGGGGGGGGGTGATTGGGGGGGGATCGGGGGGCGATCGGGGGGGGGATCGGGGTGTTTAGTGTGCCTGGCATGTTCTACTGTGTGTGTGTGTGTTGTGCACTTACATTGCAGTCTTCTCTCCTCGGCCCGGAACGGAAAATACCGAGCCGAGGAGAGATGACATCATTTCCTCTGCCTCTGTGTACAATACAGAGGCAGGGAAATGATCCCATTGGCTGAGAGCGATCGCGAGGGGGGGGCCACGAATGGATGGCCTCCCCCTCACCTCCGATCGCCGGGGGAGATTTGCCGACCGCCGCAGGCACCGGGGGGGGGTCCGATCGGACCCCCCACCCGCGGGCAGGCAAGGACGTACATATACGTCCTTTTGCCTGCCCGTGCCGCTCTGTCGACGTATATAGTCGTGCGGCGGTCGGCAAGTGGTTAAAATCATCACACTTGAAAATCAAACTCTTAAACTCTACTAACTGCAAGGCAGAGGCTTAAAGTATAGGTTTAGGAGAGAGTGGAGAGGGATTAGAGCACCTGTCAGGTTTTTACTGCTATCTGTGCCTCCGTTAAAGAGATCCAGCCTCTCTGTTTGTCCTGTTTACCATTATCATTGAAAGTGAAAGTAAAAGAAATCCCAAATTTTGGGTTGTCCCCAGAAAAGTAATAGAGGGGAAATCTTATAATGGGGACACTAGTTCTGGTGACCTGGGGTCCCCAAGGAAATCCCTTAATTTGATTTCCTCTGACTTTTTTTGTCTACGAGACTGGAAGTGAAGGGAAATCTCCGCAATGGGACACAGATGGCGAAAAAAAAAATCTGATAAAAAGTTTTGCCTATAGTTCTACTTTAACACGATCAGCCTGAAACAGAAAGTGCTGTTACTGGCAGGATCTCCAGGAAACTTTATAGAATACAGAACTGCTTTTAATTGCATATTTTATATCTGTTTGGAGTTCATCTATAAGAAAAAAAGTACACAGTGTGGCATGAAGTCTAACATACTATAAATAGATTTGCGGTTTACATAAATTTCAACTTGACCATGCCCCTAACCATAACCTAAATGTGAAATGAAGGCAACAATAACATTATAAACTGACATACAGTATGCAACACTATACTATGATGTCAGCTTATTACTGCTTATATTGGTTCATGCAGTTTCCTTTAAGGAGACACTGCCAGTGTACCAAGAGGGGCCTATACATATCTGCAGCAACCACCACAACCTTGAAGGTTATGGTCAAATACCCAGCTATGATGACAGGTGAAGCTTTCCGCACTTCCGGATAGCAATAAAGCTTGTCCTCTTCTTTTTGTCTCCTTCACATTCTCATTGCCAGCAAGACAGCCTACTGTAATGTAGTGATAGGCCAACAAGAACATGTTGAGGGTTAGGGTAGTCAGTGTTTTGCCAGGTTTGTTAGAACAGCTGTAATAGCAGGCAATCAGGGGCTGCTGAAGATACCTGTATACACCTCTGGGTTCATGCAATTTATCCTTGCAACTGTTTTTATCTAACCCCTAAAACATAATCATTACTCTGAAGGCAACCCTATACCTAAATCTTATGTAAACCTCAATGTACCCCTTAAAGTGAAAATGTGGGCCTAGGTCAATAGAGCAGATTGCTCATTCAGTTAACATTCAAAGCATCCAGATACCGTATCCTCAGAACATCAGTGCCTTATAGGAAAATATCGATCATGCGCTTCATGGTTGATTCCTTGCCTCCTCATTCCATTCATATTGACTACCAAATGTGAAGAATCACCTCACTGGCCACTAGGAAGGTGCAGAGGGCTGGGGTTGGTGGCTCAGGGATCGGTTATGGAGACTGCAGTGGTTATTTGCATTACAGCGCAGCTAGGTTTTGGGGACACCTGGGCACTCTGACATAAATCGAGGATACGCAAGGAAGAAAAAAGTATAATACCATTGTGACATATTGGTTTGCCCTAGAACAGGCGGGCAATGCTTCTTTAGCAAGGACAGTTTACTATGTAAACAAAGGCCAAACACGTGGCCACTGCCCCCATCTATAACTGGTCTTTACAGCATGTCAAACAAGCACTTCAGTTGGTTACTGGCTGGTTGGTAAGTTTGAGCTTGGAAATCTCTTTTGTAATTGTTTGACATATGTAGCCCTCCTTTCTTCAAAGACCAGTTATAGGTGGGGGTAGTTTGCATTTTGATTATATTGGTCAGGCAACGCACTGACATCTTTGCTGCCATAGTGCTTTGTGCTGGGTGTTCAGTGTACCCCTTTACCTTTAAGGAGGGATGGGCTCCTTCCAGATCCACCTGCCCCCTATCTATCCATTAATATGCATGTGCTCTCATTGTGGAGACTCACTGAAGTTAGAGTTAGGGAATAACAGAAAACAGGGTGTGTTGACGGGGCCTGTAGCTTACTCATGTACTGTATTTGCAATTGTGTGCAGACTGAACCCCTGTTCTCAACGCATATTGTTATACAGGTCAATTCAGTTGGTCGCTGGCTGGTTGGTAATTTTGAGCTTGGGAAGCTCTTTTGTATTTGTATGTAAGCAAAGGGTATTTTTGCCAATGACAGGAGGCCACAGGGTAGTAAGGCACATAAGTGTATTACCGAGCTTGCCAAAAGTGGAAAGATTTCATGTCTGGCAAATAAGAAGCATGCAGCACTCCAACCGTGTTTAATAAATCAGTAATATCCTTGAAACAAGCTCCATACATCAGGGAATAACAAGATACAGTCACATCTGAGTCACACAGACTTAGAGACCAAGAACAAGGTGGCGGAAATAGAAGGAATTTGCTGTGCACCAAAAAGCAATTTGGAAATAGTGTTCAACAGAGAACAACAGAATTGTATTGAAAGATTCTAAATTAACATACGTTCTGAACACACACCCACTCTTTCAACAATGCTGAAAGCAATAGGTGTTTTTTTTTTTTTTTAGTTCACAGTAATTCTAAAATGCAGTGGTAATGGAGAGCCATGAGTAGTACAGATACTACGGGTTTTCCTATAATATTACAAACAATACCAATCAATGCAAGGATTTGGTTTAGGTGGCTCTTATCAGACTTTTGTTTCTTTGCTCACTTCATTTCTGGTATGTTAGGAAATCAGTATAAGGCAGGCCATATACGGTGCAAATTTCTTTACTGCAACCAAATTTGCACGATTCCCCCGTCAACACACACAGTGCTGACAGGGGAATCCCTTCTGCCAAGTAATTGTCTTTTAAATTTTTATTTTATATCATTGTAAATTATTTTTTTGCTGATCACCATTAGGTTTTTTAATATTTTTTCAGCACAGTTTATGTTCATATTTCGGCCTACCTACAAGTTTTGAACCTTTACACTTATGAGGTTCTCACAACTACTACAGTGGGGGAAATAATTATTTGATCCCTTGCAGATTTTGTAAGTTTACCCACTTACAATGAAAAAAAGGGTCTATAATTTTTATCATAGGTGAATTTTAAATAATAGAGACAGATTATTAACCAAAAGACACATAAAACAAATGCTATAAATCAAGTTGCAGTTCAGTGAGTAAAATAAGTATTTGATCACCAAGCAAAACATGACATAGTACTTGGTGAAGAAACCCTTGTTGGCAAGCATAGAGGTAAGACGTTTCTTTTAGTTGGTGACCAGGTTTGCACACATCTCAGGAGGGATTATAGTCCACTCTTCTTTATAGATCTTCTCTAAATCCTTACAGTTTCTTGGCTGTCTCTTGGCAACTTGAAGTTTCAGCTCCCTCCATAAATTATCTATAGGATTAGGGTTTGGAGACTGACAAGGCCATGCCATAACCTTATTGTGCTTCTTCTTGAGCCAGTCCTTTGTTGCCTTAGCAGTATGTATTGGGTCATTGTCATGCTGGAAGACCCATCCACAACCCATCTTCAGTGTTCTGGTTGAGGGAAGAAGGTTCTCATCTAAGATTTTTCAATACATGGCCCCATCAACTGGCTCCTCAATGCAGCAAAGTTGGCCTGTACCTTTAGCAGAGAAACAGCCCCAAAGCATCATGTTTCCACCTCCGTACTTGACTGCAGGGATGGTGTTCTTAGGGTCATAGTCAGAATTTTTCTTCCTCCAAACACGAGTTGAGTTAGTGCCAAAGAGCTCAATTTTGGTCTTATCTGACCACACCACTTTCTCCCAATCCTTCTCTGAATCCTTTGAATTTTCATTGCCATTACTGTACATGTGACTTCTTGAGCAGGGAGACCTGCCATGTTTGGAGGAAGAAAAATGCTGACTATGATCCTAAGAACACCATTCCTACAGTCAAGCATGGAGGTGGAAACATTATGCCTTCTTCCCTCAGCCAGAACACTGAAGATGGGTCATGGATGTATCTTTCAGCATGACAATGACCCAAAACATACTGCCAAGGCAACAAAGGAGTGGCTCAAGAAGAAGCGTATTAAAATCATGGAGTGGCATAGTCAGTTTCCA
Organism: Aquarana catesbeiana; assembly: GCF_042186555.1. NCBI lineage: Eukaryota > Metazoa > Chordata > Amphibia > Anura > Ranidae > Aquarana > Aquarana catesbeiana. The sequence continues at coordinate 252,174,765 of NC_133327.1, read as the reverse complement.
GATCTTAATCCTATAGAAAATATATAGGGGGTCAAAACTTTGAGTTGCCAAGCGACAGCCAAGAAACCTTAAGGATTTAGAGAAGATCTGTAAAAAAGAGTGAACCAAAATCCCTCCTGAGATGTGTGCAAACCTGGTCACCAACTACAAGAAACATCATATCTCTGTGCTTGCCAGCAAGGGTTCTTCCACCAAGTACTAAGTCGTGTTTTGCTTGGGGATCAAATATGTATTTTAGTCACTGATCTGCAACTCGATTTATAACATTTGTATCATGTTTTTGTTCTGTCTCTATTATTTAAAATACACCTATGATAAAAATGATAGACCCTTCATTTATTTGTAAGTGGTCAACTTACAAAATCTGCAGGGGATCAAATAATTATTTTCCTCACTGTATATATATACAGTAATGCCTTGGATTACGAGCATAATTTGTTCCAGAAGCATGCTTGTAATCCAAAACACTCATATATCAAAGTGAGTTTCTCCATAAGAAATGATGGAAACTCAGATGATTCGTTCCACAACCACTGCTGGTTTATGCAGTACTGTATGTGGCCAAAAGTACGGGGGGTGCTGGTGTCGCTCGAAGACCATCAGAGACACTCTAAGATACTCAGGAACTGTTGACACCTGTCCGACGCATGTTACGCCCGCCCCACCCAGCTGGGAGTGTCTCAGAGCGTCAGCGCCCCCGGACTTCTGGCCACATACGGTAATACATACGCCAGTGGCTTGAGTCCTGCTTAACAGCGCTCGCAAATCAGGAGCAAGTCAGGATTTTTTTTAAAAATCTAGCTCGTCTTGTGAAACGCTTGTATTCCGCGTTACTCACATGCAGAGGTATCACTGTATTTGTTTGTTCACCTTTGGATGACATTGGTATTTATTTGACTTTGATTGTTTATTTATGCTATTTCACCTTTAGTAGATAAGGTGTGATCTTAACACATTAGGGGGTTCCACCACTATTGCTATATTTAACAAAGGTAGCGCTGCATATTTTTGTTCAAAATTTTGCTTTAGGTGTGGGAGCACACAACAGTGAACAGCAGCAAGCCTTTCATTCAGTTACTTAACACATTTATATTGAGTTAGTAGCATGGTGATTAATTCATCATTGCCTATTTGTACCTGTCAAAAAAAAAAACCAGCGAGGTCATTAAGTTTGTATGTCAGTGACCAGATGACCAAACAAGCAGGGTTAGAGGAAACTATGAGTAATACCATAGGGAGACAAAAGTTAAATCAGTAATGTTCTGCTCTATTTTGCCCTCTATGCCTGCAGTCCATAATGTCATGCCAAGATGTGTCTTCCACATATGCTCTATCTGTAATTTATGGTCAGACATGCCTTTGCCCTCTGTAAATTCAGAATCACTTGCTTCAACTTCAGATACAGTCAGGTCCATAAATATTGGGACATCAACACAATTCTAATCTTTTTGGCTCTATACACCACCACAATGGATTTGAAATGAAACGAACAAGATGTGCTTTAACTGCAGACTTTCAGCTTTAATTTGAGGGTATTTACATCCAAATCAGGTGAACAGTGTAGGAATTACAACAGTTTGTATATGTGCCTCCCACTTTTTAAGGGACCAAAAGTAATGGGACAGCTTAACAATCATCCATCAAACTTTCACTTTTTAATACTTGGTTGCAAATCCTTTGCAGTCAATTACAGCCTGAAGTCTGGAACGCATAGACATCACCAGTATTATTCCAGCGTTATAAGAATACAATTGTTCATCCTCATGGTCCCCGAATGGTGCAAGGTTCACGGGCCGGTGGAAACAATCATCAATCCTATAACTGTCCGGCAGCAAAGCCTAAGTAAGGAGCATGCATGCTCCGAACGCGAAGCACCACCCGCCGACCCCATTCCCAGATGTGACGACATCAGTACACCACGGAGCATCCACGATCTACATCCTAGCCTCCCGGAAGCGCTGTGTGCATGCAGTATGACTGGACAGCTATAGGATTGATGATTGTTTTCACCGGCCCGTGAACCTTACACCATTCACGGACCATGCAGATGAACCATTGTATTCTTATAACACTGGAATAATACTGCTCCCATGTGAGTGTTTTTAATCCAATTACAGTCAGGTCCATAAATGTTGGGACATCGACACAATTCTAATCTTTTTGGCTCTATACACCACCACAATGGATTTGAAATGAAACGAACAAGATGTGCTTTAACTGCAGACTTTCATCTTTAATTTGAGGGTATTTACATCCAAATCAGGTGAACCCACTTTTTAAGGGACCAAAAGTAATGGGACAATTGGCTGCTCAGCTTCCATGGCCAGGTGTGTGTTATTCCCTCATTATCCCATTTACAAGGAGCAGATAAAAGGTCCAGAGTTCATTTCAAGTGTGAGGGTATTCCTACACCGTTCACCTGATTTGGATGTAAATACCCTCAAATTAAAGCTGAAAGTCTGCAGTTAAAGCACATCTTGTTCGTTTCATTTCAAATCCATTGTGGTGGTGTATAGAGCCGAAACGATTAGAATTGTGTCGATGTCCCAATATTTATGGACCTGACTGTATGCTTTTTACATCTATAGCACATGTTCTGATACACCATCTACTGTACTTCTAAGTCTAAGGCATTTTTGGCACCAGATCTTAATCTAGTACAAGTACAACTACAAAATTCATCAGATGCTAATGTGTTATTCTGTTTAAGGGCATAAAGTGTTTACCCTGTGCCTAGTGTTTGTGCATTTCAAAGAAAATGACTTTCATTTTGTGTAGTAACCCAATAAATGTAGAAATCAGGCAAATCTGATTATATTTGTATTGTGTTCCAAATACTACATAACTTATGACAACATCTTGAGATCTGGGAAATACAATGATTTTAGCTCTGTATCATTTAGTCATCATCCTTGTCATACTTTGCTACACTTGCTTGACCAATTCCTGACTGAACAGGGACACGAGCCCGATGGAGGAACAGATGAGCTGGTACAGCTACTAAGGAGGAGATCCATTCAAAGCTACCCACTCTATGCCTATTACCCCTGCAGGGGTAACTACGTCCGGTGAGTAGGGACTCATTGGGGGATCACTACAGTCACACTACCGGCCGTGCACGGAAGTCACTTTATATATGGAACACTGAACATTTTGGGACTACTTATATTATATATTTTTTATATTTTTGTTTTTTCACATCTACATCTTATGCAGTGAATCACTGCAGTCAGGGCCGGTGCTAGATTATTTTGCGATCTAGGCAAGACCAGCTACTTGCACCCCCCCAAAAAAAATATAGAACTTTTAACATTTCAAACTTCAAGCTGACTCTATAAATGTAAAGCCAAAATGGTTAAAGAGAAGCGCCTCTATGTGTAGACTGAAACATAGTTTAATAAGCTCACACAGTGCCTTGAAAAAGTATTCACACCCCTATAAATTTTCCAGAATTTCTCATTTTACAAACAAAAACATAAATGTATTTTATTGAGATATGATTATATGATATACCAACACAAAGTGGCATATAATTGTGAAGTGGAAGGAAAATGATAAATGGCTGTCAACATTTTTTTTTTAAATAAATATCTGAAAAGTGTGGCGTGTATATGTATTCAACCCCCTTTACTCTGATACCCCTAACTAAAATGTAGTGGCACTAATTGCCTTCAGAAGTCACCTAATTAGTAAATAGAGTCCACCTGTGTGTGATTTAATCTGCGTATAAATACAGCTGTTCTGTGAAGCCCTTAGAGGTTTGTTATTGAATCTTAGTGAACGAACAGCATCAGGAAGGCCAAGGAACACACCAGACAGGTCAGGGATAAAGTTGTGGAGAAGTTTAAAGCAAGGTTAGGTTATAAAAAAATATCCTAAGCTTTGAACATCTCACAATGCACTGTTCAATCCATTATCTGAAAATGTAAAGAGTATGGCACAACTGCAAACCTACCAAGACATGGCCGTCCACCTAACTTGACAGGCCGGGCAATTAGAGCATTAATCAGAGAAGCAGCCAAGAGGCCCATTTCAACTCAGGAGGAGCTGCAGAGATCCACAGCTCAAGTGGGAGAATCTGTCCACAGGACAACTATTAGTCGTACACTCCACAAATCTGGCCTTTATGGGAGAGTGGTAAGAAGAAAGCCACTGTTGAAAGAAAGCCATAAGAAGTCCTGTTTGTAGTTTGTGAGAAGCCATGTGGGGGACACAGCAAACATGTGGAAGAAGGTGCTCTGGTCAGATGAGACCAAAATTAAACTTTTTGGCCTAAAAACAAAGTTTTATGTGTGGTGGAAAACTAACACTGCACAGCAATCTGAACACACCATCCCCACCATGAAACATGATGGTGGCAGCATCATGTTGCGGGGATGCTTTTCTGGGGCAGAGGTTCACCTTCCAGCAGGACAATGACCCTAAACCTACAGCCAGAGCTACAATGGAATGGTTTAGAATTAGATCAAAGCATATTCATGTATTAGAATAGCCCAGTCAAAGTACAGGCCTAAATCCAATTGAGAATCTGTGACAAGACTTGAAATTGCTGTTAACATATGCTCTCCATCCAACCTGACAGCTTGAGCTATTTTGCAAAGGGGCAAAATTGTCACTCTCTAGATGTGCAAAGCTGGTAGAGACATCCCCAAAAAGACTTGCAGCTGTAATTGCAGTGAAAGGTGGTTCTACAAAGTATTGACTTTGGGCTGAATACAAATGCACACCACACTTTTCATATATTTATTTGTAAAAAAAAATTGAAAACCATTTATCATTTTACTTCCACTTTACAATTATGTGCCACATTGTGTTGGTCTAGCACATAAAATCCCAACAAAATACATTTACCCTTTGGTTGTAACATGCCAAAATTTGCAAAATTCCAAGGATTATGAATACTTTTTCAAGACACTGTAATTGTAGCAACTCACATAATGTAAAACACAGGAAGGCTCATCAATGATAAAATCCCATGAAATGGTGGGCACTGCATGGCAGGGGACGCAGCAGGAGCCTGGATGTACAGCACTGACAGGGATGTGGAGCTGGCCAAGATCATCTGTCATCAAGGTTGAGGGCTGGAACGCTCCATGGACCACATCATCAGTGTGGTGACGTCACTGAGGAGGAGATGCAACGACCCTGATGACAGACAGTTTTGGCCGGCTCCACGTCCCTGTCAGTGTTGTACATCCTCCAGCGTCCCTCGCTGTGCAGTGGCGACCATTCCATGAGGTTTTATCACTGATGAGCCTTCCTGTGTTTTACATTATATGAGTTTCTACAATTATGAGCTTATTAAACTATATTACAGTCTACACTTAGAAACCAGTGGCCATTGCTGTGCCCTAAGCAGCAATGGGCCCTAGGCAGCTGTAGCACCAGCCTTGACTGCAGCTTTGTCACCCTTGCTACTGCTGTAGTTTCTTACAGATATTGACACCACTGATAACACACAGACCTTTAGATTGAGAGAACTGAAAACTCTATTCAGTCCCTCACACCCCCCAGCACTATCTAGCAAGGTGCACAATGCAATTAATTTCCCAGTTGTGCTTACCTATAAAAGCAGTCAATGAAGACCATTAACCTGTCATTCGGCCTTGAAAATGCTTGCTAATCGCTCTGTAAGAAAAATAACCTTAGGATTTAGGTGGACTGTAGAAATAAGGCACAGTGTCCATTTCGCCCATGAAAGGTCTGTGATAAAGAGATGTTACATCTCAGGCAGACAGAAAGAACACAGTTGGTCGGAGTGGCTCTGTGCTTTTTCATTGCTTTGATGGCCAATTACAGCTACCACAAATGTAAACAGCCTGTGTTTACAACTGAGAGCCTGCCCACTCCTCTACTACCAATCCTCCCGTACCTTTAAAAAAAAAAAAAAAAAAAATGTGCACTAATGTTTCTTGGCCCCGCTACGGATACAAACAACAAATAATATACACGTAATGTGGTATTGCTGTGACCATCATGTTTTTTGGTGATGGGTAATGGTAATGGCATAAAATATAATATATATATTGTTTTTTACTATTTTGGGTCAGCTTTACATTGATAATAATAATTCCAAAAAAAAAAAAATCAGGAGACACCCATTACCATTTACCACCAAATGAAGTTCAATTTGTCCAGAAAAAAAAAAAACAAGATATACTGTATTTATTGGCGTATAACACTCACTTTTTTTCACCATGAAAATCGGCTGCAAATAGTGTGTGCATGTTATACGCCAATACTTCAATGTTAGCTGCCTCGGAGGGGACAGGGAGGGGGGACAGGACGAGCGCCGTCAGATTATATACAGTGAGAATCTCCTGTTTACTTGGCGGCCTCTGTAATAGGAAGTCCCGTCTCCTGGGCTGCCATTGGACCACTGTTCTGTCTATGATAGGAGATTCTCACTGTATGTAATCTGTCGGCGCTTGTTCCGCCCCCCCTCCCTGTCCCCTCTAGGCTGCAGATGGGCATCAATCATGGCAATGGTGAGGCTGTTTCATTGATGGCAATGGTGAGGCTGTTTCATTGATGTGGAATGATGAGGCTGCATTGATGGCACTTGTGAGGCTGCAGATGGGCATTGATCAGGCTGCATTGATGGCAATGGTGAGGCTGCAGATGGGCATTGATCAGGCTGCATTGATGGCAATGGTGAGGCTGCAGATGGACACTGACCCTTATTTTGCTTCAAAGTTCCTTATTTAAAAGTTTTTTTCCTGACACTTCCCTCTTAAAATGAATGTGCGTGTTATACGCCGATAAATACGGTAATTCACCTATTCACCTAGGTACACTGAGTAGTTGGAAAGATACAGTATGTGCAGTTTTCCGACCACATGCTAAAGTTGCAATACTGGGTTCAGGCACTAAGATTTGTTTGGACCTTCATCATTAAACCACTTCCCTACCGTGCAAATTCTGACAGTTCTCTCCTACGTGTAAAAATCATCATTTTCTTGCTAGAAAATTACTCAGAACCCCCAAACATTATATATATTTTTTTAGAAGACACCCTAGGAAATAAATTGGTGGTCATTGCAACTTTTTATGTCACACAGCATTTGCGAGGTCATTTTTCAAACCCAATTTTTTTGGAAAAAAAGTAATTTTCATGAATAAAAAAACAAACAAAAAAAAACAGTAAAGTTACCCCATTTTTTTATGTATATGTGACAGATGATGTTACACTGAGTAAAACTGTGCACACTCGTAGTATGGCGCCAGACTTCGTTACTTAAAAATCTCCATTGGCGTTGTTTTTTAATAATTTTTACAAGTTACATGTTTAGAGTTACAGAGGAGGTCTAGTGCTAGAATTATTGCTCTCGCTCTAAAGTTCACAGTGATACCTCACTTGTGTGGTTTGGACGTCGTTTACATATGCGGGGCGTGACTTACGTATCTGATGCTTTTCTAGCTGAGATTTGTTTACTTGTACGGCCTGGACGTGACATCATAACGTCGCGCCCGGGCCTACAATCTTAGAGATTGCCGGGGACCATCTGTACCTCTCTTCCGGTGCCAGCCAATTCGTCCCCGATGGCATGGGAGAGCCCAGAGATGCACTGGAGGGCGGTGGGACGTCCCCTCCAGTCGCCGCTAAAAACAATCAAGTGGCTGAACAGCTGCTATGATCATTTTTATTGTGCTAAGAATCGTGGGCTCTAAAAAACAATGTCTGAATGATGCCTGTAGCTGCAGGTATCATTCACATATATCCACTGAAAGCCGAGCAAGTTATATGACGGCCTACGTTATGGAAGTGGTTAAACTAAAAGTTAGTATAACTAAAGGCAACACTTTTTTTTTTGTTTGTTTTGTATAGAGTGGAGAGGGATAAGAACACCTGAGTTTTTATTGGTGTACCCCTGTTAGGGAGATCTACCCTACCTATTTGTCCTGTTTACGGTTTTCAGTGAAAGTAACAAAAAATCCCAAATTTTGGGTTGTCCCCAGAGCAGTAATAGAGGGGAAAACTTCCAATGGGGACACTATTTCTGGTGACCCATGTTATAGGTTAGTATATAGCATCTTGTTTAATCAGGATCGCTTTAAGGCCACAGATATCTGGATATATTCAACAATATTTAGTGGTCTTGTTTAGAGTCCTCTTGCACACATAACTCCACTTCTGTCTATTATTTTTTTACATTATCTAATGCAGGGGTAGGCAACCCCCAGCACTGGTGCCGCAAGCGGCACACAAAGCCTCTTTTGCCGGCACTCGACTCCCTCCCCATCAGCAGAGCAGTGCAGGGAGGTGTCACTGAGACACTAATGCATTCCAATTTCAGAATCCCCCATGCTGCACCTGTACTAAGGGGGGATGCACTGTGCCCCCACACATTGTAAAAGATGGGAAACATTGTTTGGTTCTCTAACTTTGCTGTAGCTGCAATTGAAAACTTTTGTGATGGGACAAGAGATTGGGTGCACACGGGGCAGTTTGTGGAATTACTGTTGAGCTTCTGGGATCTTTGGTGAAATTATTCCTGAACCTTTGTGTCACTTACTACTGAACCCCTGCACTCTGTGTCCCTTTAAGCCACAGCCAGTATTCACGCAATGAAAATCAGACCCAACTTTTCCTGTGGCGCAGAGCGCTGCACTTTTTTTCAGCTGCGGGGGCCCAACTTATGATCCTGCACATAGGCCCACTGCTTTCAGAAAATACTCCTGACCTGAGCTCATCATTGCGCGTTTGTTCTAGATGCTTGTATGTGACATCACATACATCAGATACATCACATACATCATATACATCACATACATCAGATATATCACATACATCAGATGCATCACATACATCATATACATCACATACATCAGATGCATCGCATACATCATATACATCACATACATCAGATACATCACATACATCATATACATCACATACATCAGATGCATCACATACATCATATACATCACATACATCAGATGCATCACATACATCATATACATCACATACATCAGATGCATCACATACATCATATACATCACATACATCAGATGCATCACATACATCAGATACATCACATACATCATATACATCACATACATCAGATGCATCACATACATCAGATACATCACATACATCAGATACATCACATACATCAGATACATCACATACATCAGATGCATCACATACATCATATACATCACATACATCAGATGCATCACATACATCATATACATCACATACATCAGATATATCACATACATCATATACATCACATACATCAGATGCATCACATACATCAGATACACCACATACATCAGATACATCACATACATCAGATGCATCACATACATCAGATACATCACATACATCAGATGCATCACTTAGATCATATACATCACATACATCAGATACATCACATACATCATATACATCACATACAAGCACGTGGGCTAGATGCAAGAGTTGGATCAGGAGGATGAGTGTGTCAGGACAGGTAGATGTGTCTCATGTCTGCTTCCTTTCACCAATTTGCATATCACACATATCATAGGTGAGCAGGGGGGTTCAACGTTGGGTCAGATGAGCAGGGGGGTTCAGCGTTGGGGGAGCAGGAGAGGATCAGTGTTGGACTAGATGAGAAGGGGGTTACAGTGGTGGGGCAGGAGAGCAGGGGGACAGAGGTGGGGCAGGGGAGCAGGGGTGTGCAGAGGTGAGACAGATGTACAGGAGGTATATTGGTGAGGTAGATGAGAAAGCGAGTTACAGTGGGGGTGCAGATTGGCAGATGGGTTCAGTGTTAGGACAGATGAGAAGGTGATTCAGTAGTGAGACAGAAGAGCATGGGGATACGTTGTGGAGAGCGTGCAGGATGGTAATTTCTCACTACTAAAGTAGTTTACAGCATTTACTTTATAAAAAATCCTTTTTGTGATTGAGAATGTGAAGTTGACATTTTTTTGTTATAAAATCGGCACGCTCCATTTCTTTGAAAACATTTTTCGGCACACTGTGCTCAAAGGTTGCCTACCCCTGGTCTAATGGATGTTGTGAAAAGTAATATTTTGTAATGAAGAACAAGGGCTGGGGAGAACTGTGAATCTGTTCATTATATGTGTTTTGTTGAACTTCAGGCAAACAGCTAAATACACAAATGCAATATATACATTGGAGCTGTGTTACCAGTAAACTGATTTGTACTTCTGTCCATCTGGCTCTGAGATATACACAGTTCTGCCATGCAGCCCTGCCTGTCAGGTCTCGGCTCTCCCCCCAACCTGTGAATGGACAGTAACAGAAAAAGTAGACTAATGTGTCCATCTCGGTGTCACTCTGCTCTCTCCTCCTATCAGCAAGTTCCAAGTAAATAACATTGTACAATGATTTGTATTCCTCTCCATCCAGCCCTGTGATATACACCGCTCTGCCACACAGCCCTGCCTGACAAGACAGGAGACCTGATTTCCCCTGCTTCAGTTAAAAAATAACTTCACTTTTATTGAGAAAAAAACATTCCCCTCTGGGTGATATATATACATTGCAGGGATTTTAACAAGCTTTGTTGCAGAGTTCTACCTTTTGTTATTCTGAAGAAATCCCTGTGTGTTTCTCTGTGTCCATGTGGTAAGTGAATCTAATGGGAGTGGTTTCATAATTATCAATCATGTGCTGCACCTGCAGGGCTCTAATGAGGAAAATTGCAGGGCGTGCATCCTGTTAGATATGATTTCCTATTGGGAATATCTCACCAAAAATGACATTTTTGTTGCAGGGGATGCCAAAAATCTGACTTGTATCTTAGGCTGACTTCTGGGAAAATCAGTAAGCCAATCACACAAGCAGGAAATGATGTTTCATGGGGTGTTCTGTACACATTCTGTAGGTAGCCATATTGCATTGCGTTTTACAGAAGGTTAAAGCACTGCAGATTGAAAAGGAAAGGTCATTTTTAATAACATTCAATTACAATATGACTTGACTGGCAATTGAATACGCTATATTATTTTTTTTTTATTCGCTATTTTTTTTCCCCCTCGAAAGTGGAGTTACCCTTTAAATAACACCTACAGGTCTTGATTCATCCCCAACTTGTGAATGGAGAAGAGAAAGTAGAAGAAGCAGTCAACTGATATCCCCATCTCTGTACCACTCTGCTCTCTCCACCTATCAGCAACCTCCTAACATTGATTAGCTTGTTACAACTGCATCTGAAAAATCAGTGGGATATATTAGACAGCAAGTAAATATTGTCCCCGAAGTTGACATGATGAAAGCAGAAAAAATGGACACTGTAATTTGTTGTGTATGGCGCTGATTAGCCTCAGACTGGTCAGGGTGCCCATACTAAAAAGTGTCCACAGCCAAAAGTGCCTACAATGGGCACGTGAGCATCAGAAGTGGACAATGGAACAATGAAAAAAGGTGGCCTGATCTGATGACTAACCTTTTTTTATTCTACATCATGTGGATGGCCAGGTGTGTGTGTCCCTTACTTGGAGAAGAGATGGCCCCAGGATGCAGTATGGGAAGAAGACAAGCCAACAGAGGCAGCGTGATGCTTTGGGCAATGTTCTGCTGGGAAACCTTGGGTCCTGCCATTCATGTGGATGTCACTTGACACATACCACCTACCTAATCATTGCTGCTGCCAAGTACAACCCTTCATGGAAAATGTATTCCCCTAAGGCAGTGGCCTCTTTCAGCAGGATAATGCACCCTGCCATACTGCAAAAATGGTTCAAGAATGGTCTGAGAAACACAACAACGAGTTTGAGGTGTTGACTTAGCCTCCAAATTCTCCAGATCTCATTCCAATCATGCATCTGTGGGATGTGCTGGAAAAACAAGTCTGATCCATACACGATCCCCACCTTGAAACTTAAAGGACCTAAAGGATCTGCTGCTGATGTCTTGGTGCCAGATATCATAGCATACCGTCAGAGGTCTGGTGCATCCATGCCTCAAAGGGACAGGGCTGTTTTGGCAGCCATGAAATTGTCTGTCTCGTCCTTCCTCAATCTTGGGCCTTACTGTCCTATAAAAAGATTTTTGGGTAAGTGGGCGAGCACTCCACACTATAAGGAAGTGTCAAAGAGTGCATGGTACCATTCCCGAGAATTCAGGGCACTCAGATATTGGAAAGGACAGCTAAAGGTTTGTGACGGTACCAGGGCTATCTTTAATACTGATTGGACCCTGGGCAAACGTTTACTTGGTGCCCCCCCCATACAGTTTCGCTCTCCACCTGCTCTGAGACATACAATAAATAGCAGGTAGACTTAAAATCAGTTTGCTGTATCAGATGAGGAAGCGATTGCGATTGATGGTCAGAGGTTACAGTGTATCATTACCCTTACTGACTGGTTGCTAGATGTTACAGCACATGATTTCTGCTTGTTGATTGGTTGCTAGAGATTACTGTACAGTAATACTGCTCACTGATTGGTTGCCAGAGGTTACAGCACATCATCTCCTCACTGCAGGGGGCAGGATATACATATGAATGCCGCCTTTATTTACATATTTATGCCGCCTCATGCAGCTATTTACATATGAATGCTGCTGCTATTTACATATGAATCCCGGTTATTTCCATGTAAACACAAGGTCTGCAGGTGAGTCATCTGTACACAACAATAGGAGCAGCACTTCACACTGAGATATCAGGACACAGCAAGGGACTAAAACTTCAAGGTACAAGGGAATTTAAACTGGGATAGTTGGCAAGTATGAGGCAGCTGCTTTGGGCCCCACAACAATGACAGGGCCCAGGACAGCTGCCCCTTTTGCCCTGCTTTAAAGACGGCCCTGGACAGTACCACTAGTGGTGCTGCAGCCTGACAAGTGGCATTACTGACAATTTTCTTTTAACATAAACATCACAATTTATATTTGACAGTATATGCTCACTATACTCGCAGAAAAAGGAAGGTTTCCCCACATTGGGGTTTTTTGGCAGCACAATAACAAATATAGACACAGTTATATGAAAAAAGTATAACAATTTTATTGGATAATGATAGACCATCAAAGTTAAAAACTGTGAGCTTCAGTGGGAATTATTTAAAAGAATAAGCTGAACATACATAAGCAGACATTTGTTCATAATCATACTTTAAATCATGAACATTAAACCTGACGCGTTTCAACCCCTACAATTGGGGTCTTCTTCAGAGGATCAGTCTGCTGGGGGGAACACAAAAATAGAGTTGATATACATATACATGTTCCATTCGTATGAGTATAGTATAAACTACATTAGCTACGCAATACTTTAATACAGTATAGTTACCAAGTAGAGGTATGTTTTTGTTTGTGTTTTGGTGTGTTTGTTTGTGTGTGTTTTTTTGTTGGACATACCTCTACTTGGTAACTATACTGTATTAAAGTATTGCGTAGCTAATGTAGTTTATACTATACTCATACGAATGGAACATGTATATGTATATCAACTCTATTTTCGTGTTCTCCCCAGCAGACTGATCCTCTGAAGAAGACCCCAATTGTAGGGGTTGAAACGCGTCAGGTTTAATGTTCATGATTTAAAGTATGATTATGAACAAATGTCTGCTTATGTATGTTCAGCTTATTCTTTTAAATAATTCCCACTGAAGCTCACAGTTTTTAACTTTGATGGTCTATCATTATCCAATAAAATTGTTATACTTTTTTCATATAACTGTGTCTATATTTGTTATTGTGCTGCCAAAAAACCCCAATGTGGGGAAACCTTCCTTTTTCTGTTCCAATTTTTAAGGGGTGAGCAGCAATCTTTTTTTCTTCTCCCTAGTGTCCCCTCCATTTTTATGCTCACTATACTCTACACTCTCCTTTTAAATCAAAACATGGAGTGCAGAAAAAGTAATAGTTTTGTTAGAGTATCCATTCTGCTTCCATAGTTCTTTTTTAAAAACCAGGTAAGAGAATAACCGATACCTGATTGGCTACCAATGGTAACAGACTTATTTATCAATTGCTTTAATTTCACTGCTTACTGGTAGTGCAAGCAAATGGCAAGCAAGTGTCAGTGCAATCATTGTGAAATCATCATTCATTTTTATTGACTATCCTTTCCGTTTGTCTTATATTTGAAGGCAGCATTTGTGAGCTAAAAAGCTGAAAATACCCCGTTATGTATTAGCAGTGTTTGGTATGAAATAAAATGTCTGATAAAGAAAGACAAGGCCCAGGATACACAAGCTGAATGGCTATGAAAAAAAACAAAAAACCTCAAAAACATTTAGAAATTGTGTAATATGTTAGGCCTGTTTTACATGGCTTCAGCTTGTATTAGAGCGGTGTGAACAGCAGGCTTTTACAAAGCATTTGCAGCCTTTTAGCAAGCTTTGTTGAAGCTTTTAAAGTACCATTCAACTGCAGTTTGTACATTTTGAACACAGATCCTAATGGGAGTGTTGATTGCCACTTTAAAGGAGGTGCTTGCAGCCTTTCAACAAGCTTCAAGAAGTGCTGAAGCCTGCTAGCAGATTGCTTAAAGTAGCAATCAGCACCCCCTTTAGGATCTGTGTTCACCATTTACAAACTGGAGCTGAACAGCACTTTAAGGGAAGATTTATACATGTGTCTAAATTTCCCTTGTCTCTGAAGCCTGATCCACATCAGTGGCAGCTGGTACTCAACATTTTTGGGGGGGGCACAAAAAGTTTTTGAAAAAAAACATCAATTGCAGCCACTGTGCCATCAAATGCTGCCACTGTGCCCATCAAATGCTGCCACTTTGCCATCAAACGCTGCCACTGTGCCATCAAACGCTGCCACTGTGCCCATCAAATGCTGCCACTGTGCCCATATATATGGGGGCAGATATATGGGGTTACATTTTCGTTTTTCATACAGCGTGCTGAGTCTCATTACTTACCTTACAGCAGATCCTTTGGAGCCGTGCGTTCCACGGAGCTGCTGACGTCACTTCCAGTTTACCACTGGCACAGGAAAACCGGAAGTAACTTCTTAACTCGAAGAACAAAGCACCCGCCCGTAGTGATACTACGAGTGGGTGTTGTCTGGCACGATGGAAAGCACCACAAAGCAGGTCAAAACCCTGCAAATGAAGTGCCTCATCTGCAATCTCGTGATTGCATTCATTGACGTGGAGCTTCCCATAGTGCACTGTGTCCGGCGCCCGAACACAGTGCACTGAAAGGACATATTTTTTCTATTTTTTTTTAAAGGGCCTTTTTTAAAAAAAAGTTTTTATTTTCTTGTGACTGCTGGGGGGGGGGGGTTTGTGGTGCCCGTGTGCCCCCTATGGACAGGCCGCCACTGATCCACATTCAGATAGTGCTCCAGAGGTTACAGACAAGTGGTGAGGAAGCGATGCAATGCCTCCTCACTGCATGTTTTTATCCCATTTTTGCTGAAAAATGCGCAGGGTGTTTGCGGCGCTTCTACATTTACTTGAACATGTAGTGTCCGGTGGGCTTGCCTTCTGCCTATTGCTACAAGTCTGGTGAACTTTGCCAGGGACATGAAGCAAAGCATCGGGCTGCAGCATGTAAACCCCCCCTATCCACTGCCTATTGCAACTTAAGGAGGAGCAGTTGGAGCATTGCAAAAACGCATCTCAATTGCGCTATTTTGACCCCCCACACCTGCAAGTCTAATCGAAGCCTAAAAGATTCAACAAAGCTAGCTGAAAGCTCTGCAAATGCTTTGTCAATGCTTGCTTTTATAAAAGCTGCAGCCTGTGTAAAACAAGCCATACTGTGATCTCTCTCTCATGTCAACGAGAGTTATTTTCTTGAGCCTGACATTTCAATAAACTTAGATTGAATGAGACATGAGCTTGGAAATCAAAATCCCATTGACAATAATTGAACAGTACACATGGCAGTTCAGAGGCTGCGTTTGACCTGCTTTGCATCGCACTATATTTCTATCAACACTATGAAGTGAATTTACTAAAGGCAAACAGACAGTGCACTTTGCAAGTGCAGTTGCACCCATTTTCCCCAGAGCTTAGTGAATGTGGTGAAACTGCTGATTTCCCTCTTCCAATTATGTGCAAGCATAAATTCTGTTATTTTCTTTTCTTTGCATTGAGTATTCCTTACAAAGTGAAGCTTCACCACATTCACTAAGCTCTGGGGAAAATAAGTGCAACTGCACTTGCAAAGTGCACAGTCTATTTGCCTTTAATAAATCCACCCCAGTATGAGGTGTGTTTGAAGTGCATGCAAATCAGGTCAAATGCAGCCTTTTCTTGTCAAGCACTGCATTTGCCATTCAGACTAATGTGTTTTTTGGCTTTGAATAGCAACTGCAGCTTCTGAAAAGAACATTCGTCGACATAAACTCTTATACCACTACTACTAAAGGATACAAGAGAACTAGTACAAAAGCACAGCAAGTAAGTAATTAGAAATGTGTATTTCATGAAATGACTCAGCAGTGTCATCTTCTAAGAACAAATTAAGGGCCTCTGTCAGTGGAATTGTATTGGCTTTAGGCTTTGCATTCCTATAGAAGTCTATGGGAATGTAAAACCGCGAGAAGCAGGTCAGCTGCAGGTCAGAAGAAGGTGCACCTGTTCTAGAATTCTGAATGATCTCAGAAGCATCTCAAACTAATACCATATGGATATCATTGATCTTCAACACAGGCCTAATAAGTCTTCATTTGAATAGGCCTCTATAACAACCACATCATGTTTATAGTTTAAAGCAAAACCTGCACAACAGAGACAGGTGAGGTAAGTAAAGGTTATTTTACTGGGTACTTTAAACTCATTTCCATGTCAACATTTAAAACATAAAACTCCTGATTCAACCAATATTCAGGCTCCTTGACCTCTACCTCAATACCTCCCCAATTACTTACTGTGTATAGCCCAGCATGGTCTGGAAGTTACTTCTGCCTATTTGCCTCAATGTGTTTAATGGTAGACCTTCAGCACAACCTTCAACCACTATCAATACTGAAAGCCCTGTCTTTAGAAAATACTTATAGTTAAAGCAATGTGTATAGTCATATATTTTCCTACTAGACTCTTCTAACACGTTCATAAAACAATCAACATAAAGTTATAATGCAACTTAACAATAAAACCAATGTTCAAAACAGATAAAAACAACAACACATTGCAACAAGGTGTCCAGTTTGTACACTTCTGCGTAGACTGATATATAGATATGTTTTCTGAAGGTCAAAGCAACCCATATGGTCCAAAATTAGGGATGTGATGGTCCATGAATAAACAAAGGCCTATGAGACGTTGGTGCTTCCTAATTGGGATCAAAAACGTGCTACCTTTATTCAGCGGAGGAAAAAAAAAAACTTGATAAAAAGGAAGTCAAGTTTTTACCCCCTCAGTATATGGGTTACCTGCCATATATTATTTGCTTAAAATAATAGAGTATAAAACGTCCCCCTAGGGCAGACTGATGGTGAGCAGGACAGACGCATAGATATATGGGTGACAGCAGATATATCATGACAACATACTGTACTATTATAAAATATGATGATGGCATAGAATCTGCAAGATGGTTACTTGAAAGCTCACAAGAGCAGAGGCTAAATATATTTAGAATTGCCTAGAATTTGCTGCGATACATCATTTCTTTTAGTATGGAGGAATACATTATTTACACATACAAGGAGAGTGGTGGTGAATGTAAGTATGCTGCTAAGTCTTGCTATCTTATCCATGGCAAAGTGGGAAAGTAAATTCTTTCATTAGCAAGTTTGTCTGAATGTATCACTGTAAGAGGTTCATACATGATGTACTGGTTATATGGAAGGGAGATATTCAGTCATTACAATCCTTCTTATTTTTTTCATTCTTTGACAATCATTATGGAATTACTTCGTCCCACCAAGCTGATGTGACTTTAATATATTTTTTAATCCAACCATATATAAACATAATAGTTTGCTTATTACAAAAACTTTTTTTTTAAGACATAAAAACAGTTACATCCCCACATCAAGATGCCACCACCTTAACTGGATGTTTAACATATTAAATAGACAACTAGTGTTCATTATTTACAACTAGTAAGATTGAAGAGAAATTGTGATATATTGGATGACTATAAGGAACAACTAAAATCCTTATGGGTAGATGTAAGCAGAAAGTTTATAAAAGTGCCTAACTGGAACAAGCCCAAGGGAAGGTACTGGAAACTAATAGAGGTCTGGGCAGTAAGAACCCTAAAAAGAAAAAGATAAGGGGTGAGCTTACATTAATGAAATACTTTAATGTACAATATGAGGGAATGGAAAACACATTTTAAAGTATTGGCCAATTTTACAAAATATAAGGTATTTGGGTCACTACTACCTAAAGTAAAAGACAGGACAGCCCCCTTTAAGTTTAAGGCTGACACCCAATGTATTAAATCCACCAAGGAAATATTGGATTGAAGAAAAAGGATTCTATGCCTTTGGGAGGTTATAACTTGTATAACCAAAAAAAGGCTTAAACTCTTCCAATCAAATACATTGTATAGAGAACATGAAATTAACTATTTTTAAGTTGTGTGATACTACAAATGTCACCTATGTCCTGGAGTGCCCATGTGGCAATAAGTATGTGGGGAGGACAACTAGGAAGCTGGCTCAGAAGTTTAGGGAACATGTGTTTACTATATAAGCAGGGTGTTATTAAAATCACAGCATTTCTGGATTCACCACAGTGTTCCAAGTAGTCCCAGATTTTAAGGAGGGTGGTGAAGGCCTAATTTAAAGAAAGAAGTATCCAGAAACAAGATGAAATGTATTTATGTGTGGGATATTATGACCCCCAAAGGGTTGAATGAGGACCGATAGCTTTTAAAAATAATGATTAGAGTTTAGACATTGTTTTTAAACACCGTTTTGGTCTTAAGGCTGAAATTTATTTCAAAATACATCCGTGTAGTATAATTATGAGCATATTACTTACAGTTGTGATAGTAGTATTTAGAAAATGGTTTTGCCGGCTAATTATGAACGTAAAGCAGCACCAGAGTCACCTGTTTCAGATGAAGTCCTGGTGGGGAAGCATGATGAGTGGAGACTACTAGTGCTGCTACGTCTATGAGACATATATCAGCTTCCATTGTGAGGAGACAGTATACACAAGCTTGTTGTATCTATTGCTGGCCTTTGCAAACATATCTAAACAGGTTTTACAACATATGAGGCTTTTTACCTCCCTCTCCAATTATTATTTACTATGCATGGGGGATTCTGGATCTGGACTAGCGAGAGGGCCTGGCAAAATGATTTTCATATACTAGAAACACATTTTGACCTACTGATATATTAGGAGGTCAAAACACTGAGTGCTGACTTTACAAAGTGACAAGAATTGGTGAATTGGAGGAAGAAGATTTACTGGGATTATAAATGGGATTGGATAACATGTCTAAGACTGTGATCACTTTATGATCAAAATTTATATATATTACAGGGGTCTCCAAACTATGGCCCTCCAATTGTTCAGGAACCACAATTCCCATCATACCTAGTCATGTCTGTGAATGTCAGAGTTTTACAATGCCTCATGGGATGTGTAGTTCCGCAACAGCTGGAGGGCCGTAGTTTGGAGATCCCTGATATATAAGATCACTTCTTTGGCAGTGAATTTGTGGACTGGAGATCACTATGTTTAAATAATCTTGCACCATGCATTTTAACATGTGTGTGTTTAATATATATTTCAAGAAATGTGGCTAATATCAGTTTTGGGTGGAGCACTTAAATTTGTGGGTATGTTTGTATTTAAATAGTCGCATTGGGCCCACAAAGTCGATCTTTGTTTGAGAGAGTTCCCTTCACTGTCTCAATCCTTTTTCTACTTAAATAGTCGGTTTTCATTAAGTCTTATAATTGAAATGATAATACTGAGTATCGTTGGTGATTTTTACAAAGAAGGGTTCGTTATTCGTTTTGGGTGGAGCGTTGTTTTTTCAGTCTTATCAACTTGTATCAGCGCCCTCCTCCTATGTATTTCAGTCCCCGGTCTACGCACCATCAAGTTTCCTCATTTGCCTTTAAAGACTCCATATAAATGAAGAATCTGACATCACGTCTCAATGAAAACCACCATACTGACAAAGTGACAGACCAGTCCTTATACCCAGTGACTGAACTGTCGGAACCACTAGAAGAGATCTCATCATAGCAATGCACTGAAAAGGCAGACTGGAAGTTTCATGCCAATCCAGCCCTTGCTGAGACAGCGTATGAAGCCTGAGATTGAATGTTAGTGGCTGAGCACCCTGCCTAGACACACTGCATATATTAATGATGCACAATCCAGCAGCAGCAGCTGCATCTCCCGTGAGCTGTGCCTCGCCTAGAACACATCGCAATGACACACACAGATGTTTGATGCTTCAGGATTCCCCTGGATTGATAGGCTAAGCTCAGGACACATATATCCCAGCAATACTGCATTGAGCTGTGTGTTCAATGTCTCTTCCTATCGACCCAGCAGCACACTTAGCCACAGCATTGCAGGTCTCCCGCTTCATTCCCAACCGAGACCACACATGTTTTACAAGTGACCCCCCCACAGCGCCTTTCTTACCTTTGGTTTCCATTTCTGCCCTTTGTCAAGTGCCTGGAAGTTTAGAGAACTTGGAATCTCTACTGATTCCCCCTGCAGAAATCCTTCCTTGCAGCCTATAGGTTGATAATGCTGCTTCTCTTCTTCCTAGGGAACCCTGCAGCCCTTGATCTGCAATCAACCATCAGATGACATTGATAAGCTGTGGGTGTAATGTCAGTGAGCAGCAATCCATAGTAGAAGGAAGGATGCATTCAGGTTACCTGGGTCTGGTGCTGCAGAGTGGAGCTGTCCTCTGACTGTGGTGCTGCAGGTGTAGTGCCAGCTCAGCCCACTACAGCCTCGCTATGTAGAAGATGAAGAGCTCTGCTCTGTACTGCGCATGTCCTCCGATCTCCCCTATCTAGAGCATTACACAAGCCTTCCTGGGAAACAGTGCTGTAGCATTTAGTCACCGAGATCACAAGGTAAAACGTGGCCTGGATTTCTTACTGCACACGGGGCAACGTAACATCACGTATGGCGAGTGACTGCTGTGCATGCAGGGCAGAGCTCATCTTTTACATGGTCTACCAGCTAAAGCAATGACAGCAATGAGATCATTCTATTATTAAAGCCCCAATCACTAAATCTCAAATCGTCTTTAACCTTTTCACTGCCTAGATTAACCACTTCAGCCCTGGAAGGATATACCCACTTCAAGACCAGGCCATTTTTTGCGATTTGGCACTGCGTCGCTTTAACTGACAATTGCGCGGTCGTGCAACGCTGTATCCGAAAAAAATTGATGTCCTTTTTTCCCCAAAAAAATAGAGCTTTCTTTTGGTGGTATTTGATCACCTCTGCTGGGTTTTTTTGTTTTTTGGGGGTTTTTTTGCACTATAAATAAAAAAAAGCGACAATTTTTTTGAAAAAACTAAATGTTTTACTTTGTGCTATGAAACATTTCCAAAAAAAACACAAATGTATTCTTCAGTTTAGACCGATATGTATTCTGCTACATATTTTTAATATTAATATATATATATATATATATATATATATATATATAATATAATATATATATATATATTTTTTTTAAATATACGCTTGTTGCGATTTTTTTTTTAATTGGTTTGCGCAAAAGTTATTGCGTCTACAAAATAGGGGATAGATTTATAGCATTTTTATTATTACTATAATTTTTTTTTTTACTTGTAATTGCGGCAATCAGTGATTTTTAGCAGGACTGCGACATTGCTGCAGACAGATTGGACACCTAACTGACATTTTTTTATACTTTTTGGAAACCAGTGACATTATTACAGTAATCAGTGCTAACAATATGCACTGTTATTGTACTAATGACACTGGCAGGGAAGGGGTTAAGATCAGGGGTGATCAAGGGGTTAAATGTGTTCCCTGTTTGTGTTTTCTAACTGTATGAGGGACTGTGTGACTGGGGAAACACAAAGATCCGTCTTCCTGCATAGCAGAAAGACAGTATCTGTGTGATCTCCCCTGTCAGAACAGAGCTTTGCCTTGTTTACCCAGGCAGATCCCCATTCTGTCACTGCTGGGAACGATCACCGGTGGCTAGCAGACATCGAGTCCGCCGAACCCGCTGATTGGCTCCTCCGCTAGCCAATGGGAGCGTGTGCCCACAGAAGCGAGTTCCCGAGCCGACGTACAGCTACGGCGATTTGCGGGATCGTGCCACCTTGCCGAAGTATAATGATGCCGGCTGGTAGGCAATCGGTTAAAACATTTTCACACATATGCTAAACCCTTTATTTTCTGCTTGAAAACTACTTAAAGCGGTATTAAACCCTTAAACCCAAAAATATAATATATTGCAGCTTACCAATCGTTAGATGTGGTGGCTTCATTTGTTTTCTTTTTTTAGGCTAAATGTACACTGGTGTTTCCTAGAAGCTGTTATTAGCATTTTTGTTTTCTGCTCCTAGAAGCTAAATAGTGTTATCCTATGTGTCTATGCACACTATTCTAGGTTATTAGCATTTTTTGAGCTTCAGGCTGGGTTCACACTTTGTGCGATGTTAGACATTGCATGTGATTTGCACCGCACTGCTGTGCAGATCACATGTGATGTCTGTCTGTTGCGAATTCAGCCATACAGATTGTATGGCTGAATTTGCGTCGCATTCGGACCAAACTCATGAAGGACCCTTTTTTTGGTCCGCACTGGAATCAGATTGCATGGGTGTTCATACCCATGCAATCTGTATCCTACATCATATGACAGTTCGCACTGCGATATGTAAACTGATCTGGGGGTGTCATTAACTTTCTTTTGACACCAGCAGCGGTTCGCATAGGGCAGTGTGAACTGTCTGTGAGTTCGATGCAATGCTAGTGTGAACCAAGCATCAGCATCTAGGAGCAAAAAAAAAGATTGTTTTTGTAAAGTTTCTCAGAGCGTTTTTCCAGCAGAAACACTGCTAAATGCTCCTAAATGCTAGTAATAGCGGGGGTTTTTTTGTTGCTTTTTTTCCTTTTGACTGCACAAACGCTAATGAAATACTAACGCTCCTAACACTCCTACAACGCTATTACCAGCATTTTTTCCAGCCTTTTTTAGCTTAAAAAAATGTAGCAAGGTCTCCGGCCTCCTTCAGTCTAATGAGAACATCCAGGGCCAGAGATAGCTGTTATCCTTCTGTATATGGTGGGTTGTGAGGCATAGTGGGTGCAAGATGGATAAAGTTATTGGGTGCTAGACACTTCTTGAATGCAAAAAAAGAAGTTTATTTCTCTTACAAACTTTTAATGGGGGATAGAGGGTTAGGGCCAGGACACCCTTGAGTAGTTGCAAGTTAAATTAGCAGACTGCAAGACTTCAATAGAAGTACAGCCGTGCAGGGAAAGGCCACCTGCAAGAAGCCACATCTGCACGTGCAGGGATGCTGTCTCTTAAGGCAACAGTCTTTAACAGTTCCTAACACAAAGCGTAAGAGTTCTTTCACTTTTCTTCAGCCCACTGAGCTCCCGGTCTCTCACCAGACCCTCTGATTCACTGCCACTGAATCCTTTGAGCTACTGCAATCTTCATAGTGGTATCTTCCTTAACCGGTTCAATACAGGGCAATTTCACCCCCTTCCTTCCCAGGCCAATTTTTAGTTTTCAGCGCTGTCGCATTTTAAACGTCAATTGCGCGGTCGTGCGACGTTGTTCCCAAAAAAAATTGATGTCCTTTTTTTCCCCACAAATAGAGCTTTCTTTTGGTGGTATTTGATCACCTCTGCGGTTTTTATTTTTTGCACTATAAACAAAAGAAGAGCGACAATTTTGAAAAAAACACAATATTTTTTACTTTTTGCTATAATAAATATCCCAATTTTTTTTTTAAAAAACACATTTTTTCCTCAGTTTCAGCCGATACGTATTCTTCTACATATCTTTGGTAAAAAAAATCGCAATAAGCGTATATTGATTGGTTTGCGCAAATGTTATAGCGTCTACAAAATACAGGATAGATTTATGGCATTTTTAAAAAAAAAAAAATTTATTTATTTTTTTAGCGGCGATTGCGATTTTTTTTCATGACTGCGACATTATGGCGGACACATCAGACACTTTTGACACATTTTTGGGACCATTCACATTTATACAGCGATCAATGCTATAAAATTGCATTGATTACTGTGTAAATGTGACAGGCAGTGAAGGGGTTAACCACTAGGGGGCGGGGAGGGGTTAATATGTTTCCTAGGGAATGATTCTAACTGAAGGGGGAGGGGACGCTCAAGGGGAGGAGACCGATCTGTGTTCCTCCGTTCTGGGAACACAGATCGCTCTCCTCAGAGCTGACAGGCTGTGGATCTGTGTGTTTACACACACAGATCCACGGTCCGGCCCGGTTAACGGGCAATCGCGGGTGCCCGGCGGACATCGCGGCCACCGGGCACACGCACCGAGTCCCGAGCAGCGCGGCGGGCGCCCGCCCCCTAGACGGCCGGGAATCCCAGGACGTCATATGACGTCCACCCAGGATGGGAGATCCCATCCCAGGACGTCATATGACTATAGGCGGGTAGTGAAGCGGTTAAGCGTCACCCCCGCTTCTCTGCTGGGTCCCTAGCTTGGCACTCCCGATACTTCTCAAGCTTCACCCCGCTGGCCTGCTCGGTCCCTGACTTGACACACACCTCCACTGGCTGGGTCACTGGCTTGATTACCACCTGAAGTTTAATGATTCTCCATCGTACCCGTTCGGTGAGAATGTGACTCCGGTACATGCTTCAGTTACTCACTGAGGTCTATGGTAATAAGGCGGATGGTCCCTTTGTGGCGACAGCTTCCCCACTACCTCCGACCACTGAAAGGTTCTCCAGCCGGCAGGACTGCAAGCCGCAATCCCAACTCTGCGCTGTTCTCTTGCTTCTGGATAGGCTTCTGACAGCCTAGCAGCCAGATGTCCCCCCGGGATAGGCCCAATCTCTGGCCTAGCAGCCCACAGCAACACGACACACATCCACCCAGACAGCCGTCCAGGTGGCACAGAACATAGATCACCTGACTCCATCTGAATATATAGGTTCTCCTAGCAGGCCAAGGAATCCAAGAAAACCCTTGCCCAGTGGCTGAGATACCCCATATATCCATAACCTGACCTTGAGTTGCCCTTCTCATATCTAGTACCACCAAGTACCCGGCCACAAAGTGGTAGAAGAGAAAAGTGCAATAAGGCCAAACCTAGGGAGAAATCAATGGATCTCTAAGTCGACCAGGTGGACTACTCCTGGCGAGTATATTTGTGAGGAGCATCCCTGCCTAAACTCCAGGGTGCTACAAAAACACTAGCATCCAAGGAGCCTTAGTCTTTCTTCCCCTCTGTTTTCCACCGGTGCTCTATACAGTTATACAGCTCCTGTATTAGAGTGCCCCCACTCTGGATGAAGGAGCAACAGAGCCACCATTGGACAGCAGCATTGTCAGTCTAGGGGGAGGGCATTGTTTTATGTACTAGAAGATTTAGATACACCAACAAATTGAGCCTGGGTTTATACTTGAGAAATGTAGACACCGCATGTGATTCACACAGGAATTGCACCGCATTGCTGTGCCCATTTTGCATGGCTAAAATCACATCGCATCCGCACCAAAATGGTGCAGGACCCTTTTTTTCCCCCGCAAGCGAATTGCATCTCATGGGTGTTCACACTGGGTTTGCAATCTGTTTCGGGTTGTCATTAAGACAACATTGACGCCCACAAAAGATCGTAGATTGCAATTGCAATGTGGTGCGGGAAACACACAGGATTCGCTGCGATTCCCACATCATATAAGTGTGAACTGGGGTTTAAATTGTTTGCCCTGGCCAGTGCAGCTTTGAAATCACGCTACTTCAGCACGATTTCAAAGCTGCAGATCAGCTTGCGACTTCCTTTAACAAAATAAGTCAATGCAAGTCGCAATGAAATTGCAGAAAAGTTGTGCAGGAACATTTTTCAAAATCTCAACGATTTGAACGGTTTTATTGCCGAAAGTAGGGCATGATTTGTCATGCGAGATTGAACTGTCAAATCGCATGACAAATCGCATTTGTGTGAACGAGGGCTTGATAAGCAGTTATAGCAACCTTTTTTGGAGAGGGGGAATAAAGGTTTAACATAGGTAAATAAAAGCTGATTAAAATGGAACTGCACTGCATCTGAGCACCACACTGCCAAAAATACTATATATTTCATTAATATTCAAAGCAAACTCCTCCATTTATCCATGGATCCAATCTTCAATCTTTATTTTGCTAAAAAATCATTTTGAAAAACATCCCCTGACATTTCTGGTAGTGGCCATCTTTAGTAAGGGCAGATGATTCATGTACCATTTACTTCTGAGAATTCATCTGCCGTTAGCTCAGGCATGGGCTGTGCTAAGGACCCTCCCTCCCCTCCTGAAGACTCCTGGGATGTATGACATCATTTTTCCCGGCCCGGAAACCAGGAAATAACTAAAGAAATGCAAAAAAAAAGTTTAAAACAAGTAAATAGGAAAGTATATCATATTTACCAATGCTGGCAGCATAAGGATTAGAAATAGTGTTGATTGAGAGAGTGAAGTTCCACTTTAAAGAGAAGCTCCAGTCATTTTTGTGTTTATTAAAAGTCAGCAGATGTAAAACTGTAGCAGACTTAAAAACAGCCACTCACCTTTCCCACAATCCAGCGATGTGCTCACCCGAGCCCTCCCTTCCCTAGGTCTTCTCTCCCTGGCGCCGGTGTCTTGCCGAAAAAGTTTCCCCGGCGGATAAGGACCCCCCTGTACTGCGCATGCGCAGCTCTTGCACAGTACGACGCTTGTCGAAAAAGTTCCCCTATCGGAGAGCCGCCGAAAATAGCCGAACATATACAGCTGAGAGTCAGCTGTACACCGCGCCTGCGCAATGAACAGCACGCACCTGCGCAATGGACACCCCATTCTAACAGACACTACCAATGCTACCAGACAATGCCGCACACTCCTGATGCTTGTGCAAACAGCTCTGCCCTTTCATTTAATAATCAACCTCTTCTGTAGCATCCGCCCATTACCACGATATGACAGTAATAACACCGCCCCTTGCAGAGTAGCACGAGCATCGGGAGCGTGCGGCAGCATCGAGCGCAATGTCCTGCTCATTGCGCAGGCGCCGTCTACACC
This sequence comes from Aquarana catesbeiana, assembly GCF_042186555.1. Lineage (NCBI taxonomy): Eukaryota > Metazoa > Chordata > Amphibia > Anura > Ranidae > Aquarana > Aquarana catesbeiana. The sequence goes on along the minus strand of NC_133327.1, from coordinate 252,147,642 downwards.
TGACTCACAGCTGTTCAGCTTCAGAGATTTTTGGAGGTTCCCTTGTTGTTCATACTGCGCAAGCGCTGCGCCTGAGCAGTACAGGGGGGTCATTATCCGCCATGGGGAACTTTCTCGGCAGAACACTGGCATCTCAACTGTGGCACCCGGCTGTGACAGTCTGCCCCTTCACAGCCAGGTGCCGGCCGCGCTGCCCATTGTGAATGATCCTGCAGTCTTCTTGGACCTGTGACATGTTCCAGATGACTGCGGGGAGTGAGAGGGAGAGGAGAGCTTCTGCTCAGATTGTCTGTCAAAATCAGGTACCCCTTCCCCCCCAAAAAAGTGCTATTTGGGGAAGGGGGGGGGCTTAAAGTGGAACTTCCCCTTTTGGGTGGAGCTCTGCTTTAAGAACCCCTGTCAGTGTTAGATGGTTTGTCAAAATCAATAAATAAGGTGTGCACACCAAAAAGTATGCACCGCTTACTCAGCACTCCTCCTTATAAATCTGCTGCTCTCATTATATTAATATCTTGTATTTATTCCATGATGATCCTTGTGTAGACACTTCCTGTTATAGGGTGATGACCCTCTATCCCAGATTGCTCTCGTGTGTTGTCACTGTCACACGCCCTTCTATTTTTATAGTGTTTTTATAGCATTTATTTCAGTGGTTAGATGGTCTTATTTCAGCAGTTTGACCTCTTAGTTTGTTTTTTCAATTTATTTTTTATCAGTACCTTTTTATTAGCTAATTAGTTTTATTTCAGCAGCTTACTTACTTAGGCTAGGTTTACACTTGGCTTTGGACGGCAGTAAAAACAAACAGTTAACCTACAATATAATGCCTCCATACCACCTGTCAAATGCTCTCTGAAAAATGATCCATCGCAGATCGCTTTTCAGAGCACACTGCTGGTGTAAACAAGCCCTTAGTGTATTTTTGTACTTTTTAGTATTTTATTAGCCAGTCAGTCTTAAAGGGGTTGTAAACCCTCATTATTTATATATTTATATAAATATATATATATAAATATATATATATATATATATATATATATATATATAACTATATATACAGTATATAAAAATAACATGTCTATACTTACCTGCTGGCGCTCTAGGCCCCTCCTCTTCATCGGGCACCCCCACGGAAATCCGCTATCCTTGGTTGGCAACTCAGATGAACTCAGGAGTGTTGCCCCTGAAATGGGTTGGTTGTTTTTATATCACTTGATTACCAACAATTAAAATGATCTTGGACACTTTTATCCATTTCTGGTCTTGTGCTCCTTTCTGCATTTTTATGGTTTGAGCCACTGGGTGTCCACTGAGGGAAGCCTTGCTGTGTGGGAGCCACCTTGCCAGAGCCATTTGAGCTTTTTTGAGTTTTTTTATTTTTTATGTGAGTGTATGTTACAAGTTTGAAAGTTCCAAGCACCTCATGTTTTCCTGGCATACTTGTGCTTCTGGTGGAAGCTATAAGTGTACACGCCAAAGATCCCGTGCAGGCATGTTTCACTATTGTTATAATATGTATAGCAGGGGTGTCCAGACTTTTGACCTTCCTGAGCCACAGGGGAAGAAGAGGAATAGCCTTGAGCCACACATGGACTATACTAACAATAAAGATAACTGAGCAGAAAAAGTCAGGTAGATCACAAGTTATGATATAGATAATGTGGTTAACTGAGTAATAAAACTTCATTTTTTTTATATCTTTTATTAGTAAAGTAAAAGAGGGTAACATAAAACTAGTGTAATATTTGACACTGCTTTTGATAAACTAACACATTAAAGTGGAGCTCCACCCAAAAGGGGAAGCTCAACTTGTTTGCTTCCTCCCCCCCCCCCCCCCCCCGCTACCATAAATGGCACCTTTTGGGGGAGGAGGGGGGAGCCGGTATCTGTTTTTGACAGGTACTGTCCCCACTTCTGGCAGATCTCGACGCGTTTCAGGTATTTGTGAGCTTCACATGAATCTGTACCATTGGGTTACTTCTCCTTTCATTACCCAGTCACAGACTGAGGTGGGTTCAGGATAACCTGGGCACAGAGGAAGTAGGTTGTATGAAGCTGGCAATTGGACTGAGGACATCTAGTGGGAGAAAAAAAAAGTACTGTTTGGGAAACATCTATATTGAAGTTGAATATTTCAACAAAAACTGGTTTTGTTATTTGATCATTTTCATGTTATTTTTGGCTTGAGTTCTGCAACAGATTTAAGTATTATTTCAAAATAAAGTAGTGAATTAATAATGAGCTGTATTATATAAGGAAATTCAGCAGAACAGATGTTTTCCAGCATGATAGAACATTTCAATAAATTCTAGTCTGAGAAATAATGTTTAATTTCAGTTGGAAACTCAGTGACAGGACTCAGTGCTGTTATCAAGACTTCACATTTGGAGAATGAGAAGGTGTACTTGCTAGTTAATAAATGATAGATTAACCTGTAATTAGCCACAGCCATAGATTATAGCAATCATTTGTAAGGAGGCATATTTTTGAGCTTTGGGGAGAAAAGGAGAGCACTGTTGCCACTGGAGGGAGAGTCAGCATATCTCTACTCCTGGATATAACAAACATTTAACTCTTGCAGTGTGGCCTACACTGCAATTGTAGAATTTGTCTAATTCCTGGAGTTGGCCTTTAATCCTTTTACTTTGTATTACCACTGTCCAATGACATACAACGGTGGCAGCGGAGGGGGGTATATACACACTCCCAACATGTATAGTAGCTGTTGGGACTGTATACATGTTCCACAAGCTGACTGTCTGCTTTCGAATGAAAGCGATTGGATGGCTGTACAGTCACGCAATCACTTTTATTGATCCCCAGAAAGGGAAGAAGCTAATTGAGTGCAAACTGCACTCCATTAGCATCAATGGAGAGCAGGTAAGACATTAGGGGTCAAACAGACCCGACAAATCAAGGAGAACTTGCCACACAGAACAATCTTATATTATATAGGGGACTTTTGTTCCCCCATGTAAAATAAATGACATCTTTGCAAAAAAAAGTATCCAAAAACAAAGTTGCACCAAAGCATTTAACCCCCCCCAATTAAAAATACATTTTTTTTTTGGAGCCCACTCTGCCCTCACTTATGCCCTGTACACACGGTCGGATTTTCCGATGGACATTGTCCGATCGGAGCGTGTTGTCGGAAATTCCGACCGTGTGTGGGCGCCATTGGACATTTTCCATCGGATTTTCCGACACACAAAGTTGGACAGCAGGAGATAAAATTTTCCGACAACAAAATCCGATCGCGTCAATTCCGACCGTGTGTGGCCTGTTCCGACGCACAAAGTGCCACGCATGCTCAGAAGAAATTCCGACACGGGACAGCTCGTTCTGGTAAACTTAGCGTTCGCAAAGGATACAGCACTTTCGTCACGCTGCAATGTAAAAAATGGTTTAATACAGCGCACTCTCTTCTTCTTTATAATGTGACAAGAATTAAGTAGTTTTGCTGCTCATATTCACACACACTTCTCACAAAGTTTTATTTGTGTTTTTTTAGTGGGATTCCCTCAATATATTGTTATTAGTTGTCACATCTGACAGTTTTATATTTTTTATGTTTTTTTTTTTTGTTTTTAAGCCTTTTTTTTTCTTTAATGTTTGGATTTTTTCCAAGGCTGATCTTTGTTCAATGTTATTTTTATTTTTACTCCAGAATATTTTTGTGTGTGTTTTGTGTGGCAAGTTACCCCAACACCATTGATATCTTTTATTATTTAATCTCCAGGAGATTTTTTGTTGTTGGTGTCCCTTGTTCATTTCACATTGTATATTAGAAATGTACCTGAATCCTCACAAACAAACCATCATTTTTGAAGTAAAACACATAGGAGAGTATAATTCAAAACAAAAATCCTTTATTAAGGGCTTAGAACCAAACAAAGAGGAAGGCAACACTGGATCAACTAGAGAAATTAGTGAAGCCTGGGACCCCCACGGCAGACATCAATTCTTAAACCTCAAAATTGGTGGCCTGAGGAGTCCATATGTAAGGGAGGGCAGTCTGGTCCGGGATTCACAGAGATCCGGATAGCAGCAGATGACATCAGTGTCCCCAGGCTGTGGTACCACAAGAGGCTGCATCTTTTGGCCGACCAGACTGGATCCAGGGTCCTCACTGGCTGGTCTTCCTTTCACACTTCCTTCCGGGCTGTGGCTGTGCAGTTGGAGATGTGGCAGGAGGAGGAGTAGGACCTGGAGGAGGAGTAGGACCTGCAGGAGGAGGAGGAGGACCATCGCGAAGGTGTGTTTGAGGTGTAATTTGGCCCCTCATACCTTTCGCCAGAGCCTCTGATATGAGGGCCTCACACATGGCTTTTTGGCCCTCCTCCATCCTCTGCATTTTATAGGCTATGAATGCAGCAATGTTCTCCTGCCTGGTGTGGGGTGCTCCCAGGACCTCTGTAGCCCTACAAAAAAATCTGATAGCAGCCTCCTCTAGGGCACTCCTCCTACTGACACTTTCTGTTTCCAGGGGGGGTGGAGGGACCTGCAGATCAGCCAGCCGGCTCGGCCCGGCCACTTCCTGGCTGAGACTTCCCTGTGTATGAAAAAGGGACATGGTTTTAGTTTTTGCATCATCAATCACAATCATAAATTAGTACTCCCAACTAACATCTAGTTAACATCATTGATTGGACAAGCAGAAATATTTAGAGGAATGCTATACCTGGCTCAATCTGGGCTCCTCCACATGTGGCCTGGAAGGCCCAGGTTGGGCGTCAGAAGCCTCAGCCGGGGGGGAAGGAAGCATGGAAGGAAGACTGGAGAGTGATGACCTGGGTTCAGTCTGGCCTGCCAGAAAGTGCAGCCTGTCGAAGTACAACATCCTGGGGACATAGATATCATCTGATGCTCCGGATCTCTGTGAATCCAGGACTTTATTGCGCTCCCTCAGATATGTGCTCCTCAGGCCACCAATGAAAATCTTTAAAAAAGTGATGTCTGCTGTGGGGATCACCTGCTTCACAATTTCACACAATTGCTCCAGTGCTGCCTTCCTCTTTGCTTGGTTCTTGTAATGGGGGTGTTTAATCTCCCACAGACAGGGCAGCTCCCTTAGCATCTCTATGAAGACTGAAATGAAGTCCTGATCTTTCAGTACCATATCCATGTTCACTGCAAGACACAACACAAGACAAAGCCTAATGTCACACCAAACTCTCCTAATCTTGTTACAATATAGGCCTCAATCTATAGAAGCAGTATAGGCCCAAGTTTGTCTCTTACCTTCGTTCTTACGATCGCCGCGTTCAATGCTCCTTCCTCCGCTCACAGATCAAACTTAATACGCACGCGTGTTACGCTTTATATACACTGCGCATGCGTGTAACTCCGCCCGCCCCTGACGTTCTTTCTAGTGTATTCCCCGCCCCTTTTCGTTCGGCGCAGTGGGGGAAGAGCATGATGGCGGACATACAGCAGGTGCGGGCTAATTGTAGCAACGAGGAGGAGGAGGAGGAGGAAAGGGCGGATCCAGGCACATCCCGATCCAGAAGGAGACGTTTTAGGGCCACAAATATGTCGTTTTTGGGAGATGTTGGAGATGGTCGACATCATGAGGAAGTCCGACTATGACGGAAAATATGGCCCTTACCCCAACCCCAATATCCGAAAGGCCAAAATCATGGCGAAAGTGGTTAGGAGTCTAGAGCGGAATTTCGGGGTACGAAGGTCTAAAGATCAGCTCAGGAAGCGGTGGTCGGACCTGAAGTTGAGAGAGCCAGAGCAGTACCGAAAGATCCGGAGAGTTCTGCAAAAAAGTAAGTAGTTGTGCTGTGTTCCTATTCTTTCTGTCTTTATTACGTTCGTTCTGCTCCATATGCTTTGATTAGTTGTAACGTTTCCAAAGGTCAACTTTAATGTTCATGGGCACATTATTCGTTCGTATCAAACATTTTTCTTTCGGCCTCTAGAACACCATTGTTTAGGCCATATGCATTTTCACACATTTTTGGGGGCCTACTTGGATGCCAAATATTTGTTTGTGTAGATGGGTTTGTTACTAGAATGAAATGCAAACTAGATTGTGTGTAAGGAGAGGACACTGAGCAGCTGTTTTCACATCTGGACACTGGAGCACTAGTGTGGGACACAAGAACACCATTTTTATTAGGGGGCCACACAGGTGCTCCAGTGTATACTATAGGGGGGTCTCCATCTGTGAAGCTTGTACTAAACAGGTAAAGTATTGCAGCTTGACAAAGGGCAATAAAAAATATACATCTTGGAACTCGGCTAAAATAGACAATTGTACCCCACTTCCAAGCAATGTTTCCTATTTCTATAGTTCTGCCATCAAATATCTGTGTGCTAAGTATACCATTTTTGTTTTACATAGGGGAGAAAAGACTCGGACACCCCTCATCCCAGGAGACCAGAGACCCCCCCTCTCTGGAAGAAGGGGAAATACCAACCCAAGAAGCTGAGCAGGAGGAAGAAGAAGACGTGGTGGAGATTGGCACCACAACAGGTGAGTGTCTGCAACCACAGGCTCAGGTAAAAGAGATGGCTGGTGGCAGATTTTTGAGACCTTTTTTTTTGTTCTTTATCTCTTTTTAGGTGATCGTGATGTGAGGGATCCAGAACGCTTTACATCTGAAAGTGCCCAGATACTGATCGGGGAGATCATGGGGTGTAATCTCCAATTGCAAAACATACATCAACAAATCAGTGATGTTATTAAAAAAAATAATAACATCATTGATGTTTTTGGGCGAATTTAAACCCCACAAAATCACCTGTTTTATCGTACCAAACTTTTTTCAATGTTTAGAAAAGCCAAATTTGGAGGATGCACACAGTGTGCCAACATGTGCTATCTGCCATCACGGGAGATCAATGGACGCGTTTTGGGGGGGCAACCCCTTCCTCAATTATAAAGTAGCGTTGAGGAAGGGCTTGCTCCCCCCAAACACGTCCCTTGATCCCCCATGATGGCAGATAGCACATGTGGACATTTGTAAATTGGTGTGCATCTTCCAAATTTGGCTTTTCCAGGGGTGATTTCCCCCCATCTGAACGCTATATCAAACCCAGTTCCTAAATACTGATGTCTGATATAGCCTTCAGGTTTTACCTAATGTGAACTTTGTAAGTTCAAGTTTTTTGGCTTTCTTGTTGGTTTTACACAGGCCTGTTTTATCTGAAATGGATATTTTGATTTTTCATAATGCTACTGCAAACATTGTTATACAACAAACATGTTGGTTTGTTTTAAAAACCTTTGGTAAATGCGCATGTGATTGTGCAGGTATAAAAAAGTGCCTTACTCAAGAATGTGTGGATTATTGTCTCAACACTACAACACTTTTGGGGTGATGTAATTGTTGTTTTATGCACAAATGGGGGTTATTTCCTAAGGGCAAATCCTCTTTGCACTACAAGTGCAGGTTCAGTGCAGTTGCAAGTGCACTTGTAGTGAAATGTGTTTTTGCATTTAGGAAGTACCAGCCAACACTGTTTTTTATAAGGTTACCCAATCACGACATTTTCTGCACTCAACACATTTCAGCTAAAACAAACACAAGCAGTAAATGTCCACCAAGAATTTCTTTTGGTTGTTTTTTATTTGAAAAAGGTGTCACATATTGTCTGGCATATTGATAGCCCCCCTACCCGCAAAGAACTCCAGGTATCGTAACCGGTCATCACGGGCATTCAGGGAGGGCAAGCCAGGACGGCCGCTTTCAAGTGCCGTCATTGTTGATGTATTTGGGATTCCGGCCTCAGGCCCAACTGAGCCAGCATAGTTGGCTGAATGTTTTCGTAGAAAATTATGGAGAACACAGCAGGCAAGTATTATATGGTTCAGTTTATACTCCGCCATATGGATGGGTGTCATAAATAATCGGAACCGGCTGGCCAGGATTCCAAATGTGTTCTCCACCACTCTTCGGGCTCTGGCCAGCCGGTAATTAAAAACCCTCTGTTCCGGGGTGAGGGTCCTCATCGGGAATGGCCGCATCAGGTGGTCCCCCAGCGCAAATGCTTCATCAGCAACGAACACAAATGGGAGACCTTCAACATTGTCCTCTGGAGGTGGCAAGTCCAAGCTGCCATTCTGGAGACGCCTGTAGAACTCCGTCTGGGCGATCACTCCACCATCGGACATCCGGCCATTCTTCCCCACGTCCACATACAAGAAGTCGTAATTAGCCGACACCACCGCCAACATCACTATACTATTAAACCCCTTGTAATTATAATAGTACGACCCCGAGTTGGGTGGTGGGAAGATGTGGACGTGTTTCCCATCAATTGCCCCTCCGCAGTTAGGAAAGTCCCACCGCTGGGCAAAGTGGGAGGCCACAGTCTGCCATTCCTGTGGCGTGGAAGGAAACTGTTGAGGAAAAAACAATAAACATGACTATTTTTTCACAGAAACCTGGCAAGCAGATTAGACACAAACATTATGGGTCAACCTCCAGATAGCATTTATTAAGGGGAATTTAACAACAACAAAGTATAAGGTACACCTATCATATTCCCCCCCCCTCTCATGGGCCATTTCTAACATTATAGGGGGGGGGGAACTCTTGGACAGGTAACCCTCTTCACTTCATTGAGAGATGAATGCCTAAATACAGGGTATTACTTGGAACAGCCCCTCCTTAGTTACACTATTGGCAGCCCACTGGACAGGTAAGAAGTGTCATAATACAAAGATATAAATACACACTGTACACATTTGAGCACATTTGGACATTCTGCTATTACCTATCAAGATCATAATAGGATACAAGAACTTTAAACAGTACCATTGGAAAGTATACAGGCAGGCCCTTGCACTACATGCTTTGGGGAATTCATCCATAAATCTGAGCACTAAAGAGATGGGTATAGTGTGTATGGGTTTGGCAAAGTCAGCAGATAGATGATTGAGGATAGAGAATTGGGATCAGCTGACTTAGCAGTTGGGGGAGGGAAGGTTACAAAAAATTTGGGGACACCACAAAAAAAAGCCTCTGGCCCTCTGCCTGAATTTAAATCAAAAATAACATTTCAAAACATTTTAGGGGGTGTTTGGGGTAAAGCACTACTATGGAGCTGATAAAATACATTGTTAAGTAACTACATGAGGTGAATATAGGGCAGGAGACACCATGCTGGGGAGGTTATTGAAGGGCAAATATGTATGAAGGACCTAAAATAATAATTACATAAAAATCCAGCATGCATGAGGACAAAGGGGACATTCACAGCATAATACAATCATGGTAATTAGGGAATGAGGAAAGAAATACAATATATTATCAAACATTCAATACAATAAAATGTGATATAAAAGGATAAAAATCTTACCTTCATATACTCCTTCTGTAGGACCTGGATGATGGCAGAACAGGTCTCTGGGATAATGATCCCCAGAGCCTGGGGGGAGATGCCTGTCGAGAACTTGAGGTCCTGCAGGCTTCTCCCTGTGGCCAAATACCGCAAGGTAGCGACCAACCTCTGCTCCAGAGTGATGGCTTGCCTCATGCAGGTATCCTGCCTGCTGATATAGGGGGTCAGCGAAGCCAACAAACGGTGAAATACGGGCTCCGTCATCCTGAGAAAGTTCCTGAAATCATCAGGATTATTCTCACGGATCTCACGGAGCAAAGGCATATGACAGAACTGGTCACGCTGAAGCAACCAATTCTTGGTCCATGAACTCCTCCCCACCCTGTTCATGGACTGGACTTGTGTCAAGGTCAGGACCCCAACACCAAGCCCCCGCACAGCACGAATTCTACGAGGAGTACGCATACGCAACATGGCTAGAAAACGGTCGGCTGCTCAGAACGAAGTAACAGAAAGCACTGAAGAACAGCAAGGCCTGTGAAGAGCGACCTGAAAAACAGCAACGAGCGGACAAGATCGCACAGAGAACTCCAATACGAACTGACTGCACGCACTGAAGAGCAGATACAAACCCACAAGCACAAACTGAACGGCAGAAAACGATCTGAAAGCCACGAGTCTGAAAAAGCGCGAATCGTCTCTCACCAAACTTTTACTAACACGAGATTAGCAAAAGGAGCCCAAAGGGTGCCTCGCTTGGTTCTGAACTGGCCTTTTCTAGTCTCGTTGTACGTGCTTGACGTCACCGCGTTCTTGGCGATCGGAAATTCCGACAACTTTGTGCGACCGTGTGTAGGCAAAACAAGTTTGAGCCAACATCCGTCGGAAAAAATCAGAGGATTTTGTTGTCGGAATGTCCGAACAAAGTCCGACCGTGTGTACGGGGCATTACACACACATACAAGCATTAACACACACGACAGGGGTGCCGATGTATGAAGACATTGCTTACGACATATGGTATGTTACATATTTCTGCGCACGTCAGAGCGACAACAATCATTTTAGGGCAATTATTCCCAGTTAACTCTACAGTGATGAGTGAAAAGGGCTTCTAAAGCATTGCCAGTGGAAAATACAGGATACCTATGTTCATCGTTGACGGGTACATACAATTTTAAAGCTTGACATGTTTGGTGTCTATATACTTAACACAACCTCATCTTTTACAATTTACAAAACAATTGTTTAGTATATTGCTCTTGTGTGTCCTTAAATGAACTTTAGCGTATTTTTTACTGAAAATTTGCAATTGATAAACTGTTCCACAGAAATTGTATGAAATAAAAAATTGGAACTACCACTATTTCATTTTCCCAAGTCTCTGTTTTCATAAAATATATTATGTTTGAGGGTTTAAAGTAATCTTCAGGCCTAAAATGATTTGTTTCACATGTGTGCAATAACTGCTCTGCTAGTGAAAATGTAAGGCCTCGTTCACATGGGCATACTTAAGCGTACACCCATTGGAGGGCTGTGTTTGCCCACACAGGGATGCACAGGTAATGATATTTCACTCAGCGGTCCCTTACTTCCTCTTTGGCAGTCCACCGCTGCTGCTGTCTGTTCTTCTTTTCCCCAGGTGCCTCCTTGGCCATCCAGGTGCTGGAAGGGGGCACTCACGCATACATGCTCCTGAGCTGCACTGTATGCGTCTATAAACACATACAGCACCAGAAAGACACTCCCTCGCTCTCGTCTCACAGGAGTTTGACTGACCATCTCCTATTGCTCTCAGTGTCTCCCGTGAGACCAGGAAGTGAGAGAAGGGATGCTGCAGCCAGGACAGTGCTGGAGCAGTGAAAGGCAGGCCCAGCATAGGCTGCCCTGGTGCTGCCCAGTGGCCCCAGGTGCATGGGGGGCTCCTGAAGACCACCCCCCTGCAGTTTCCACCACTCTTTTGGCCCTTTGCAGGGCTTAAGGAAGAACCCCTGAAGTGGAGAATCTTAGTACTGCTTGTGTAGGTAGGATGTGTACAGCTCCAATCCCCACCAGCTATCCTTTCTTATTCATCCCATGTGATTGGAGCAGTACACATCCCACCCACACAAGCAGTACAGAGGGAAGGTAGAGGGGGAGATGCCCTTTCGATTGTATATTTAGCCCAGTGACAAAATGCAAGAACAGGCAAGATCTGTGACATCAGCTTCTCTGCACTGCTCTGCTTGTGGAGACCATCTCTGTATTATACATTACTGCACCCTATACTGTACCCTCCTGCCCCCTGTGCTGTGTCCTCCTGACCACTGTATTGTACCCTTCAGATCCCCCTGTACTGTACCCCCTGACCCCTCTCTACTGTAGCCTCCTGCCCCCCCCCCCCGTACTATACTTTCCTGCCCTCTCTGTACTATGCCCTTCTGCTCCCCTGTACTGTGCCCTCCTGGCTCTCCTGTACTGTACCCTCCTGCCTCCCCAGTAGAACTCTGCCCTTCTGCCTCCTATGTACTATGCTCTCCTGGCTCCCCTGTACTATGCCCTCCTGCCCCCTGTACTATGCCCTCTTGCCCCCTGTACTGTACCCACCTGACCACCTTGCACTGTACCCTCCTGCCCCCCCCCCCAACCCATACTGTATCCTTCCGATGTCCTGTCCTCTGCGCTACTGCTTTTTTATATTGTTTGGGTTGATTCGTTTTTGATTCATGGCATGTTGTGTTATTGTTTAAAATCAATTTCATTGAAAGTACTAATAAATATATGTTTAATTCTATCAACTATTTAGACTTTCATTCTTGAGAGTAGGTGCATACATTTGGGCAAGCTGGTAGTGGCCACAGTGCATTACTTTGTCCATGGGCCCATGATGCTCTTAAGATGTACCTGGTGAAAGGAGTCAGGTAAGTGTCTAGAGAGGGAGATGGTTTTTAGAGATAGTGAGGCCTTTTTACCTTAATGCAGGGAATGTATTAAAGTAAAAAATGTTTTGCGTTATGCGAGACATATGGAAGCTGCCACTGCTTATCTTAATTAATTCTGTCCATATGGCTGTTATTATACTGACCCCCTGGCTTCAGAACTTTATAGGTCATGGACTCATGTAGATTAGAAGAGTTATGCGTAATGTTAGAAGGCCTTATCTACATACTTGTTCTAGGTCAGTGTCTAAATGTATTGATGCCATAGTATTGGTATGACAGCCAGTCTGCTAAAATGTTTACATAGAAAAGGTCAGCAATGGCAGCCTCCCAGCTTGTCTACTGACAGGTTTCCTTTGATTGTTCATATCAATTATTCAAAAGTAGGATAAGTATTAAAATAAGATGGGTTAGGCCTAACTGGGTAAAAAACAAACACAAGAGGGCGCCCCCATCTTGGTGTAGCGGTTTATTTAAAAGAATAAAAGACAATAAAAATGCACTCACTAGTTAAAAGTGGATCAAGGCTTGTCATAAATCCATATAGACCTAGTCAGTGCAATAACTTATTCATTTTCTAACTGTTTGGCTGACTATTATATTAATATTAGGGGTAGGTGATAGTAGGGGCTGCATGGGTGCTTCATAAAGAAATTCACAAGTGTTATCAGAGCTGAAACTTTCACCTCAAATGTAAGCATAAGATCTATTTATTGCTGAAATGTATTTAGGGAACATTTATAGACCTATGTTTTTCCCAAGCATGTATATCGTTAGTCAACTTATGCCCTGTACACACGACCAGTTTTCCAGTCGGAATAAACTCTGAAGGTTTTTCCGACATGTTCTGACGGAATTCCACTCAAGCTGTCTTGCATACACACGGTCACACCAAATTCCGACTGTCCAGAATGCGGTGACGTACAACACGTACGATGGGAGTAGAAAACGGAAGTTCAATAGCCAGTAGCCAATAGCTTCCGTTTCGTACTTGCTTCAGAGTATGCATTGTTTTTGGTACATCGGAACATCATACAGACGATCGGTTTTCCCGATGGGAAATGGTTCCAGCGAAAAAATTTAGAACATGTTCTCTTTCTAGGTCCGTCAGAATTTTCGACGTAAAAAGTCCGATGGGGCATACACCCGATCAGAATATAGGATGGAAAGCTCCCGTTGGACTTTTTCTGTCGGACATTCAGCTCGTGTGTACACGGCATTACTGTTGCCTAACCCGATAACTCTGCTGGAGATTAGTTTTTACTTCTCCTGCTAGTTTGAGGTCATGTTCCATGTTCTTGATCATATCTTCATATTGAAAATACTGCCCTCTTCAACCTTATTTATGTATTTAAAGATTTCAGTCATGTCTCCTCTTTCCCCTCTTTCCTCCCTTCCTGTACATATTAAGTTCCTGAAGTCTGTCCTGATATGTTTTATCCCTCAGACCTTTCACCATTTTTGTTACTCGTCTCTGGACTCGTTCTATCTGATCAATATCTTTTTGTAGGGGAGGTCTCCAGAACTGGACACAGTATTCTAAATGAGGTTTCACTAAAGATCTACACTCACCGGCCACTTAGATAAATGTTGCAGTTTTCTCTGCATAGTTTTACAGAAACATCTGCTAAAACCAATAAGGCCAGGTAGAAATTCAGATTTTGTATATTTTCTCTTAAACATATTGACTGCTTTATGTGAGCATGGGTTCATTACTCCAAGGACAATGTGGTACTATAATTATAAATATATATACACTCACCAGCCACTTTATTGGGTACACCTTGCTAGTACCGGGTTGGTACCCCCTTTTGCCTTCAGAACTGCCTTAAATCTTCATGACATAGATTCAACAAGGTGTTGGAAACATTCCTCAGAGATTTTGATCCATATTAACATAGTTACATAGTAGATGAGGTTGAAAAAAGACACAAGTCCAACATATGTGTGTGATTATATTTCAGTATTACATTATATATCCCTGTATGTTGCGGTTGTTCAGGTGCTTATCTAATTGTTTTTTAAACTATTGATGCTCCTCGCTGAAACCACTGCCTGTGGAAGAGAATTCCACATCCTTGCCGCTCTTACAGTAAAGAACCCTCTACATAGTTTAAGGTTAAATCTCTTTTCTTCTAAGTTTAGTGAGTGGCCATGTGTCTTATTAAACTCCCTTCTGCGAAAAAGTTTTATCCCTATTGTGGGGTCACCAGTACGGTATTTGTAAATTGAAATCATATCCCCTCTCAAGCATCTCTTCTCCAGAGGGAATAAGTTCAGTGCTCGCAACCTTTCCTCATAACTAAGATCCTCCAGACCCTTTGTTATGTTGCCCTTCTTTGTAGTCTCTCCATTTCCAGTACATCCTTCCTGAGGACTGGTGCCCAGAACTGGACAGCGTACTCCAGGTGCGGCCGGACCAGAGTCTTGTAGAGTGGGAGAATTATCATTTTATCTCTGGAGTTTGATCCCCTTTTTAATGCAATATTCTGTTTGCTGTGTTAGCAGCAGCTTGGCATTGCATGCCATTGCTGAGCCTATCATCTACTAGGACCCCCAGGTCCTTTTCCATCCTAGATTCCCCCAGAGGTTCTCCCCCCAGTGTATAGATTGCATTCATATTTTTGCCACCAAATGCATTATTTTACATTTTTCTACATTAAACCTCATTTGCCATATAGTTGCCCACCCCATTAATTTGTTCAGATCTTTTTGCAAGGTTTCCACATAATGCGGAGAAGTTATTGCCTTGTTTAGCTTAGTGTCCTCCACAAATACAGAGATTGAACTGTTTACCCCATCCTCCCGGTCATTTATGAACAAGTTAAATAGGATTAGTCCCAGCACAGAACCCTGGGGGACCCCACTGCCCACCCCTGACCATTCCGAGTACTCCCCATTTATCACCACCATCTGAACTCGCCCTTGTAGCCAGTTTTCAATCCATTAAAGCATCGTGCAGTTGCTGCAGATTTGTCAGCTGCATATCCATGATGCAAATCTCCCGTTCCACCACATGCCAAAGATGCTCTATTGGATTGAGATCTGGTGACTGTGGAGGTCATTGGAGTAGAGTGAACTCATTGTCAAGTTCAAGAAACCAGTTTGAGATAATTTAAGCTTTGTGCATTATCCTGCTGGATTAAGCCATCAGAAGATGGGTACACTTTAGTCATAAAGGGATGGACAATACTCATGTAACCCGTGGTGTTTAAAAGATGCTCAATTGGTACTAAGGGGCCCAAGGTGTACTAGGAAAATATCCCCCACACCATTACACCACCACCACCAGCCTGAACCGTTGATACAAGGCAGGATGGACCCATGCTTTCATGTTGTTTACACC
The DNA here is from genome assembly GCF_042186555.1 of Aquarana catesbeiana. Classification (NCBI taxonomy): domain Eukaryota; kingdom Metazoa; phylum Chordata; class Amphibia; order Anura; family Ranidae; genus Aquarana; species Aquarana catesbeiana. The sequence goes on along the minus strand of NC_133327.1, from coordinate 252,132,081 downwards.
AAATGCTGACCCTACCATCTGAATGTCGCAGCTGAAATCGAGACTCATCAGACCAGGCAACGTTTTTCCAATATTCTATTGTCCAGTTTTGGTGAGCCTGTGTGAATTGTAGCCTCAGTTTCCTGTTCACAGGAGTGACACCGGCTGTGGTCTTCTGCTGCTGCTGCAGTCCATCTTCTTCAAGGTTCGATGTGTTGTGCGTTTAGAGATGGTAACCTGCACACCTTGGTTGTAACAAGTGCCTATTTGAGTTACTGTTGCTTTTCTATCTTCTCAAACCAGTCTGCCCATTTTCTTCTGACCTCTGACATCAACTAGGCATTTTGGTCCACACAACTGCCGCACACTTGATATTTTCTCTTTTTTGGACCATTTTCTGTAAACCCTAGAGAACCCTAAAGAAAAACCCTAGAGAAAATCCCAGTAGATCAGCAGTTTTTGAAATACTTAGACCAGCCCGTCTGGCACCAACAACAATGCCATGTTTAAAGTCACTTAAATGCCCTTTCTTCCCCATTCTGATGCTTGGATTGAACTTCTGCAAGTCGTCTTCACCATTTCTAGATGCCTAAATGCATTGAGTTGCTGCCATGTGATTAGCTGATTAGCAATTTGTGTTATCAAGCAATTGAACAGGTGTACCTAATAAAGTGGCCGGTGAGGTGTATATAGGGGAATCAGGACCTCCTTCCTCTTGCTGGTGATACAACCTAGTATAATACAGTATCTCACAAAAATGAGTACACCCCTCATATTTTTGTAAATATTTTATTATATCTTTTCATGTGACAACACTGAAGAAATTACACTTTGCTACAAAGTAAAGTAGTGAGTGTACAGCCTGCATATGTAAATTTGTTGTCCCCTCAAAATAATTCAACACACAGCTATTACTGTCTAAACCGCTGGCAACAAAAGTGAGTACACCCCTAAGTGAAAACGTCCAAATTGGGCCCAAAGTTTCAATATTTTGTGTGGCCACCAATTTTTTCAAGCACTGCCTTAGCCCTCTTGGGCATGGAGTTCACCAGAGCTTCACAGGTTGCCACTGGAGTCCTCTTCCACTCTTCCATGACGACATCACAGAGCTGGTGGATGTTAGAGACCTTGCACTCCTCCACCTTCTGTTTGAGGATGCCCCAAAGATGCTCAATAGGGCTTAGGTCTGGAGACATGCTTGGCCAGTTCATCACCTTTACCCTCAGCTTCTTTAGCAAGGCAGTGGTCATCTTGGAGGTGTGTTTGGGGTCGTTATCATGTTGGAATACTGCCCTGCGGCCCAGTCTCTGAAGGGAGGGGATCATGCTCTGCTTCAGTATGTCACAGTACATGTTGGCATTCATGGTTCCCTCAATGAACTGTAGCTCCCTAATGCTGGCAGCCCCAGACCATGACACTCCCACCACCATGCTTGACTGTAGGCAAGACACACTTGTCTTTGTACTCATTACCTGGTTGCCGCCACACACGCTTGACACCATCTGAACCAAATAAGTGTATTTTGGTCTCATCAGACCACAGGACATGGTTCCAGTAATCCATGTCCTTGGTCTGCTTGTCTTCAGCAAACTGTTTGTGGGCTTTCTTGTGCATCATCTTTAGAAGAGGCTTCCTTCGGGGACGACAGCCATTCAGACCAATTTAATGCAGTTTGCAGTGTATGGCCTGAGCACTGACAGGCTGACCCCCCCCCACCCCTTCAACCTCTGCAGCAATGCTGGCAGCACTCATACATCTATTTCCCAAAGACAACCTCTGGATATGACGCTGAGCACGTGCACTCAACTTCTTTGGTCAACGATGGCGAGGCCTGTTCTGAGTGGACCTGTCCTGTTAAACCGCTGTATGGTCTTGGCCACCATGCTGCAGCTCAGTTTCAGGGTCTTGGCAATCTTCTTATAGCCTGGGCCATCTTTATGTAGAGCAACAATTCTTTTTTTCAGATCCTCAGAGAGTTCTTTGCCATAAGGTGCCATTTTGAACTTCCAGTGACCAATATGAGAGAGTGACAGCGATAACACCAAATTTAACACACCTGCTCACCATTCACACCTGAGACCTTGTAACACTAACGGGTCACATGACGCCGGGGAGGGAAAATGGCTAAATGGGCCCAATTTGGACATTTTCACTTAGGGGTGTACTCACTTTTGTTGCCAGTGGTTTAGACATTAACGACTGTGTGTTGAGTTATTTTGAGGTGACAGCAAATTTACACTGTTATACAAGCTATACACTCACTACTTTACATTGTAGCAAAGTGTCATTTCTTCAATGTTGTCACATGAAAAGATATAATAAAACATTTACAAAAATGTGATGGGTGTACTCACTTTTGTGAGATCCTGTAACTCTTAATAACACTGAGTCACCTCCTGATCTGCCACACAGAAGCCCTCACTCCAAACATGTATTTTGTAAGACAATGAGGAAACACACAAATAGAGCACCTGCTTATCTGCCATCCTTGCTTTCTAATTTCATACTCTTTTTGCTGGAGGCCAAATGAATGTGCAGCTGTGATGTACGTAATCATTTTGAAGTTTACCTTTCCTTATTAGCTGGGGTTCCTTGTTACTGGAAAACAACAAGCAGATGTGTAACTATAGATATAACTATAGCATACTGTAGAATTGCTATACGCTGCAGGAGATTAGATGGTCCAGTAGACAGACAAAAACATAACACAATAGCATAATTTTCCACACTGCACTGGTGACAGCAGCAGGTGTAAAGTATTAAAGATGACAGCAATGTATGGGTATACATGAATACATGGAATATCATAGATTAAACTATTCTATATATATTTAAGGTGTGCCTTTCAGGATGGTATAGGCGGAATAGTTTGTAACAATAAAGTTTGTAAGGTGTCATTGAAATGTTAATATGTAATGCTTAAATTGCTTTGAGTGTAGAGATTAAAAAAAAGTCTGCTCAGAGGTCCACTTGTTTAGAGTTATCCCTATGAAAAGTGAGGCTAATTGAAAGTTGCACCATGCAAGGGAATTATCCCCAGAGCTTGGTGAATGAGGTGAAGCTCATGTCACATAGTCAGAATACTTGACAGTTTTCAGTCCCCTGGTAATACGCTTGGGCAAGCGAGGCTCTGGGTCTTCCAAATGTCTATCTCCTTCCGAGGCAACAGGATCGGTAGGTGCTATTTCTTCCACAAGAGTCTCATCCTCCTCCAGAGTGGGGGCACTGTGCACATCTGGCTCCTTCAGATAAGTCCCATTCAGTAGCAGCAGCCTGGTTCTCTGCATCTCCCCCAGCTAGGGATAAGGTCTCTACCGCCGGCAGAGGGGGCAGGTAACAGGTTGCACAGTCACTGTTGAGGACATCCCGGCTGTTGTCCCATCTAGCAGATGGGGGAAAGACCGGAACAGGATTATTCGTTCGTGAATCAGCACTGAACACACAGGGACGAAGGAGATTATGATGCAGTCTCTTGTGAGGTCCATTCGCCTTCTTTGAAACCAGATCATACACAGGCCGCCCAGGGAAAGGTTGTTTGCTTGACTCTATGGAAAGGGCTCCCACTTGGGCTCCAGCTTGCTGCACCTCAAATGTTTAGAATTCCTCACCAAGACTCTGTCTCAGTACTTTCCTCAGCTAAATCCTGGTGCTTTCTCAGTACTATCTGTTTGGCTTGATCCAGGCGGTGCCAGTGATCTTGGATCCATTCATCGGGTCCTTGACATAATAGGCTCAGGAGTTTCCAAGAGTAAATCCACTGGTAGACGGCCACAATGCCCAAACATCAGAAAATGGGGGGGTAAAGCCAGTGGCTCAATGCACAGTCTGATTGTAAGCCCAAACAACATCTCCTACATACTGTGGCCAACGTTCTCGATGCTCTTGCTCTAATGTGCGAATCAATCCCAACAATGTGTGATGAAAGCGTTCACAGGCCCCATTTCCCTGGGGGTGGTAAGGAGTAGTATGAGACTTCCGAATACCACTAAGACGGCACAGTTCAGAAAACACCCTAGACTCAAAGTTTGGCCCTTGGTCAGACAGAATCCGTTTGGGGCACCCGTAGGGCTGGACTACATGGGTTTAGAACAGTTTAGCCATGGTGGCGGCAGTCTGATCTTTAGTTGGCACCACAATGGCGAACTTAGAGAAGTGGTCCACAAACACCAAGGCGTAGCGATACCCTGAAGAGGTGTCAGCCACTGTCAGAAAGTCCATGGTCAGTAATTCAAAAGGGTTCTCCTGTGCTCTCCACCAAAGGGGTAGTTATCTTCTCCCTTTGTGGATGGCACAGCTCTTAAACCCCTGACATGCCTTCTGCACCCACTTGGATAACTCCAGACAAAATATGTACTTACAAATAAAGGCCTCCGTCCGTTCTGCACAGAAGTGTCCTCCAATATGGTGAAAGACTTGACAAACCTCTAAGGCCTCCGATTAAGGGATAATCAGTTGATGAATAACTCGTGGCTCCCCTGGAATCCATGCCTTTCTGTATAAGAGTCCATTATATCTTTCAAGCCTATCCCACTGTTTTAGAAGTTGACACAATGTCGAATAGAGCCTCCTTCACTCCCGCGAATCTGGTTTCCGATTCCTGTCCCAATATCTCATGAGCTGATCAATGTCAGGGTCTTATTGCTGGAGTTGCAGCCACTCTCAAGGAGTATGAATCTCTGGCCCTCTTGGCATAACTTGGTTGCTCTGCAGAACCGTTGAAGCCAGTTGCTCTTGCTGGTGGATCCCGGAGGGAACAACCTCATCCTCTTCGAGTTGTTGATATAGATTATCCTGAGGCCCGTTGAGAGGAAATTAGCAGAGAGCATCAGCATTACCATTGGAGCGTCCTGGCTTGTAGTGAATGGTATAGTTGAACCGGGCCAGTCGGGCCACCCAACGTTGCTCCAAGGCACCCAGTTTAGCAGTCTCTAGATAGGCAAGAGGATTGTTGTCAGTATATATGTCCACGTGACCACTTACTAAGTACTCAGCAAACTTTTCGGTCACGGCCCAGACTACCGCTAACAACTCGAGTTTAAAGGAACTGTAGTTTGTTGGGTTACGTTCGTTAGGGAGTAAACTCCGACTTGCATAGGCGATCACACGCTCTGTTCCATCTTGTTCTTGAGCCAGCACAGCCCCCAATCCTTGGAGACTGGCATCAGTGTATACCCGGAAGGGTTTATGATAGTCAGCGTAAGCCAATATGGGAGCGGAAGTCAGCTCCGCCTTGAGGGCCTCCAATGCCTCACTTTGTGCTGCCCCCAATTGTCAGTAATGCTGGGAGAAGATTTTCCTTTTCGATTGGCCGGTTGCACGCACAACAACTAGGTCAAAGGGGATGCGATAGTCGCAAAGTTCGGCATGAATCTGCGGTAGTAACAACAAGCCCCAAGAAAGAGCGAAGCTCTGTTACCATTTTAGGAGTTGTCCATGTCTGTACAGCCTGAATTTTGTTGGGATCGGGGAATAACCCTTTTGCCTCGACCACATGCCCCAAATACTGGATTTTTGTTTCCATGAGATGACATTTTTCCGGTTTGAGCCGAAGGCCATACTGAGCTATCCACTGGATGACTTGATTCATATGTAGCAAATGGTCCTCAAACGTTCTGGAAAAGTTGATAATGTCATCTAGGTAAATCAGGACAGATTCAAAGTTCAAGTCTCCCAAGCAACGTTCCATTAGCCTTTGGAACGTACTGGGGGCATTAGTCATGCCAAAGGGCATCCAAATAAACTCAAAGAAAATTAAATGTTTCCGCGCGAAGGAATAAGTACCAGCTCAAGGGTTGGAACTGGGAAATAATATATACTAGTTAATGGAACTGCTGCCTCTACCAATTACTACTATTAGGTGGAGTAAGTTAATAAATAAAAAGGAAAACAAAGTAGATATGGTGCTGTTCTGTTTTTATATGTTCCTGATGGCAGGTATTTCCAATTGAAGGATTGAAACAAAGAATGCTGATAAAACCGCTGCCACTACCAATTGGAGTAAATCAATGAGAGAAAAAAAGGAAACAAAATATAAGTGGTGCTGTTCTAATATGTACCTGGTGGTAAGTGCTTCTAATTAAACCCTGATTAAAGGGTAAATATAAATGCATATAAACTACTAATTTCAAATAGTATGTTCTCCTTTTTACCTCTGGACGTGATAGTGAAAAATATTTTAGATACATATGAGTATAGGTGATAAAATATAAATGAACCAAACCGATATGATACTACTAATGTGTTGAATAATTGATACTCCAAGTGTATGTAGTGCAAATCTGTGGTCTAAAAATAAAGTGTTTATATATATATATTTAGATACGTCACAATCTGTGAACATTGATAAAAACATATGTGGTGAATTAAGCACAATTCACCGTGACTCTATTTATCCCATAGACCAATATAATCAAAAATCAATAATACAAAAACAAATATTAAGTAGAATAAACATGTAAAGCTGAATAGATCCCCCAACATGTAAAATTCCAAGATATCAATATTAGCCGATCAATAACAATAGTCCAAAATGATATAGGATCAATAAAGTGCTTTTGTGCCAGTGGAAAAACCAACTATTGATCTTATGCTAATATTAATTAATAAATAACCATAGTCCAAAATTATATAAATCAATAAAGTGCTCTTGTGCCAGTGAGGAAATCAACTTTTGATCTAATTTACTTTCCAATCGATGATCACACCATGCGTGCCTTATTCGTGCTCCTATTTTAGCTGCACTCACCAGAAACTTCTTCAAGAATAAGGCACGCATGGTGTGATCACCGATTGGAAAGTGAATTAGATCAAAAGTTGATTTCCTCACTGGTACAAGAGCACTTTATTGATTTATATAATGTTGGATTATTGTTATTTATTAATTAATATTGGCATAAGATCAATAGTTGATTTTCCACTGGCACAAAAGCACTTTATTGATCCTATATAATTTTGGACTATTGTTATTGATCAGCTAATATTGATATCTTGGAATTTTACATGTTGGGGTAGATCCCCCAACATGTAAAATTCCAAGATATCAATATTAGCTGAATATTCAGCTTTACACGTTTATTCTACTTAATATTTGTTTTTGTATTATTGCTTTTTGATACAATGCATATCTGTAGAGGCTGCTATTCACACACGTTACCCGGTAACAACGGTATTCCTTCAGCAGATGGATATAGGCATCTGATCTGCTTGTCCTGCCCTCACAGCGAGGGCACCGGTTTTATTATCCGCAACATGAAGTCCGACCAGGATTGCTGATACAGGACTTCGTAGGAACCCTGAGCTATCCCTCACAAGCTGGAACACTCTCCCTATCTTCTCCTAACTCTCCCTGACAAGCGGGTTCTCTAACCCTGTCTATGCACACACGTGAACTTAACTAAAGGTGGCTAGGCTTTCTTATATAAAGTATCCACCCAAAAATGGCCGACCAAATCTCCCGAGATTTGCTGTCCTATCAGGGTAGCAGGCTTCTCCAAAATGGTGCTGGAGACAATGATAGAGGCCAGACAACTCTGAACATACAGTCAGGTCCATAAATATTGGGACATCGACACAATTCTAATCTTTTTGGCTCTATACACCACCACAATGGATTTGAAATGAAACAAACAAGATGTGCTTTAACTGCAAACTTTCAGCTTTAACTTGAGGGTGTTTACATCCAAATCAGGTGAACGGTGTAGGAATTACAACAGTTTGTATATATGCCTCCCACTTTTTAAGGGACCAAAAGTAATGGGACAATTGGCTGCTCAGCTGTTCCATGGCCAGGTGTGTGTTATTCCCTCATTATCCCATTTACAAGAAACAGATAAAAGGTCCAGAGTTAATTTCAAGCGTGCTTTTTGCATTTGGAATCTGTTGCTGTCAACTCTCAATATGAGATCCAAAGAGCTGTCACTATCAGTGAAGCAAGCCATCATTAGGCTGAAAAAACAAACCCATCAGAGAGAGAGCAAAAACATTAGGTGCGGCCAAATCAACTGTTTGTAACATCCTTAAAAAGAAAGAACGCACCGGTGAGCTCAGCAACACCAAAAGACCAAGAAGACCATGGAAAACAACTGTGGTGGATGACCAAAGAATTCTTTCCCTGGTGAAGAAAACACCCTTTACAACAGTTGGCCAGATCAAGAACACTCTCCAGGAGGTAGGTGTATGTGTGTCAAAGTCAACAATCAAGAGAAGACTTCACCAGAGTGAATACAGAGGGTTCACTACAAGATGTAAACCATTGGTTAGCCTCAAAAACAGGAAGGCCAGATTAGAGTTTGCCAAACAACATCTAAAAAAGCCTTCACAGTTCTGGAACATCCTGTGGACAGATGAGACCAAGATGAACTTGTACCAGAGTGATGGGATGAGAAGAGTATGGAGAAGGAAAGGAACTGCTCATGATCCAAAGCATACCACCTCATTAGTGAAGCATGGTGGTGGTAGTGTCATGGCGTGGGCATGTATGGCTGCCAATGGAACTGGTTCTCTTGTATTTATTGATGATGTGACTGCTGACAAAAGCAGCAGGTTGAATTCTGAAGTGTTTCGGGCAATATTATCTGCTCATATTCAGCAAAATGCTTCAGAACTCATTGGACGGTGCTTCACAGTGCAGATGGACAATGACCCAAAGCATACTGCGAAAGCAACCGAAGAGTTTTTTAAGGGAAAGAAGTGGAATGTTATGCAATGGCCAAGTCAATCACCTGACCTGAATCCGATTGAGCATGTATTTCACTTGCTGAAGACAAAACTGAAGGGAAAATGCCCCAAGAACAAGCAGGAACTGAAGACAGTTGCAGTAGAGGCCTGGCAGAGCATCACCAGGGATGAAACCCAGCGTCTGGTGATGTCTATGCGTTCCAGACTTCAGGTTGTAATTGACTGCAAAGGATTTGCAACCAAGTATTAAAAAGTGAAAGTTTGATGGACGATTGTTAATCTGTCCCATTACTTTTGGTCCCCTAAAAAGTGGGAGGCACATATACAAACTGTTGTAATTCCTACACCGATCACCTGATTTGGATGTAAATACCCTCAAATTAAAGCTGAAAGTCTGCAGTTAAAGCACGTCTTGTTCCTTTCATTTCATATCCATTGTGGTGGTGTATTGAGCCAAAAAGATTAGAATTGTGTCGATGTCCCAATATTTATGGACCTGACTGTATGTACACATCAAATAGGCTGGAAAGTGAGTATATATACTTCAACCCACTACCGCTTGCAGCCAGCTAGGTTGCCCTGCACTACAGCTGCCTACACCCTGTTGAATTCCCTTGGCCGTTCTTGGTTAGATTCCTGAACTACAGGGACCGAGACATGATCTTAGCAGAATCCAGGAAACACCAGGAGCTGCGTTATGAAAATGCCTGTGTGATTTTGTTCCCTGACTTCTCTGCAGAAACCCAGAAAAAGAGGCGCTCATTCAATGATATCCGGAAAAGATTGCGAGCCAAGGCTATACAGTACAGGATGTTATATCCCATCAGGCTGTGGGTCAAGCACAACAGAGCGGTGTAATTTTTTGACAACCCACTTGATGCTTGTGAATTGCTAGACAGGATCCCATGAAGATTGCCTAGACTCTGATAAGTATTGATATTCCAATTGTTGCACCTGTTGTGCCTATATCCAGGTCCTCTAGTGATTCCTGTTGGGGACACATTTTAAGTCTCCCCTATTCAATTATCATATGCTTGAACCTGGGTGTTATACCTACCAAAGGCCAATAGATGGCGCCAGATAATCAGGTATCCAATCTACTGCTCTTTTCCATTTTTCCTTTCTTAACATTTCGTTTTTGCTCTGCATTGCTCCTTGTCCTGTTTTATGTGGAGCTTTCAGGAACACACAGGAACATCTAATTAATCTGTCGAACATTTGAACGTCGGTTGAACTTCCCAAGAATTTTTGTGGTTCATGTTTGGGACTAAAGCTGCACACCAGACTTTGTTTTTTTCTTTTAATTTTTTCTTCTTTTTTGGTTCTGGTATAATGGCAGGAGGGTTTTGTTTTAGTTTAAAGTGGTTGTTAAGCCACTCTAACCTGTATACACCATCAGCACTGCCTCCTATTGTAGTATCCCCCTTTGTATGTGATTTATAAAAATAAATGCTGCAAATACCTAATTTCACTGCCGAGATTGCGATCACATGACTGGCCAGCTTTCTCCTTTTCTCCTCTGAGAGATGTAGTGGGCGGGGCTGAGATTTCCCTGCTCATGTCAGTCTGGAGGGGAGGAGGGGAGAGCTGGCTGGTCATGTGTTTTTATTTTTGTAACTCTCAGTGAATCTAACATATGTAAGTATTTTTGGCCTTGTTACTTATTATACTACGGAGAAAAAAGTTTCAGAGATAATATAGTTTTTCAATGCTTTTCTCATATTACTGTGCAAACATTATTTTATATATATATATATATATATATATATATATATATATATATATATATATATATATATGTTACAGATATGAAAATTATTTACCTAACTACAAACCTCCCCTGATGAACAAAAAAATGTACCAATGCGAATTTCCGAAACATGTCGGGATGTATGCTACAAATCTATTTGACTGATCTCAATTCATTTTGAGCAGTATCTTGGATTATTAGCTTTGTGTATTCTATACATATATATGTCTTGTTGATGATGATTCATTGGTATATTGTTTATACGTTTTAAATGAATTGTGTTTACACACAATATATTTTCAGTTTTTTTATATCAATAAAGTTGGCATCCTTGTGTCTTTTTTTTTACATATTCTACATCTTATTACTCTCCTCTGCCATTTAAAGTCCAATGGCGCATCCTTGTTACATGTTCTTGCCATGATTTAATGTAGGATGTTGGCAGGCTAGCACACCACTCAATTCCCATATTCTCCTTTTCGCCTTGGCTCTTAAGTTAGGTGTTTACAGCATTTATATTTATAAATAATTCACAGAGGGGACACTGGAATAGGAGGCAGTGCTGGTGGTGTATACAAGTTAGTGTTATGAGAGCAGCAGGAGGGGCGTGGGGGTGGTTCACACACAGACAGAGAGGGGAGGAGGACACAGAAGCAGAGAGGAGAGCAGATAGCAGGCTGCTGATGACCGAGGTACGTAAACTGACCACAGTGTCTGGTCTCAGCAACCATGATACACCGTGGTCAGTTTACAGAGGGGTGGGGAGAAACTGGCAGAATCAGAAAGGTATTTTAGGTTTTACAGGGGGCCAAATGACACAGGACAAGCACTGTGTTATATAATATGCTTTAGAGTAGCAGGATCTTTGTTTTATTTTTTTGTTTTTTTGGGTTAACAAACACTTTAAGCTCAGTTCCTAGCTTTCACGGGTATTTTGGCACCAACTATGGACGGCAGTGCCTACGTGCTTCAGATCACACTGTAACACTGTTTTTGCTTGGGCTCTCGGGCTCCAGCAAAGCAGTATTTGATTTCTATTGTCAAGCTAGATTAAAATAGTGTCTTGGAATGTGCGGGGGCTAAATAGCAAATTCAAACGAGCCACGGTTTTTCAGCATCTTTGGCAATCTAGGCTGCATGTAGTCCTCCTGCAGGAGACACACCTGGATGGACACAGGATTCGCTGAGCTGCGAAGGCCCTGGATTCAAAGGGCATTCCCTGCGACATACTCCACTTTCGTGAGGGGAGTATCTATTCTTATTAGCAAAGCGGTTCCCTGTACTATCCACCAGGGGTTCTTGGATCTAGGGGGACGATATGTGGCAGTGGTCTTAGATATTTGCTACAATAAGCTGTGGTTGGTGAATATTTACTTACCTCCCCCGTTTACTGTGCAACTGTTTTATGACTTATTTGTTAAGTTGGCTCCTCATGCCCATCTCCCGTTGCTGCTGATGGGGGACGTCAATGCTACTTTGGATGCATTGGACTCCTCCATCCAGGTAGGATAGGATCTGTGGAGCTCCTGTCCTGGGCCTCAGTGACTGGGCTGAATGAACTATGGCGAAATAAAAACCCCACTGATAGATGCTACACGCATCTGACGCAGTCCCATCGTTCATAGGCCAGCATTGACTCGGCCTTTGGCAACCCAGCTTTGCTACCATATCTGCAAGGGATTGAATATTTGGCGGGGGGCATATCTGACCACAATCTACTTTCTCTCTCCTTGGCCTTCCCCATGGGTAGAGGGTCAAGGAGCTGGAAACTTTCTCCTGGATGGTTGCAGAATGATAGGGTGGCAGCTCACATGCTGGCGTCAATTAACACATATTGGAAGACCAATGACGAATCAGCAGACCCTCTGATAGTGTGGGATACATTTAAGGCTGTAGCCTGGGGGAATGTATACCTGCTATAAAGATGGTGAGGGTGGAACAGAAGGCTGCAATTTTTTTCACTAAAAGAAAAAGAAAGGGAATGTGTGGAGGACAATGCTGATAGCCCTTCAGATTCCTCCTACTCTGCCTTGTTGGAGGCAAGGCGTCTGCTCTCCTTTCATTTCAATAACCTGGCACATACAGAGGCTAACCACAGAGCTGAATCTCTATTTGCGGAGGGTGATAAAAACGGTAAACTGCTGGCCATGTCGGTAGCTGACTATAACCAGATTGCAAGTATTCCTGTCATCAAATGTAGAAATGGAGCCCTAGCTCAGGATCCCTCTATTATTATGGAGGAATTTAGAGATATTTTTTTCCACTCTATATGCACCCATTCCAAAATATGATCAGAAAGACGTAAATGTACTTTTGGAGGGTCTTGTTCTCCCGAGTTTGTCGGATTCAGACCAGCTGGCTCTGGACACCAAGATTACTACCAAAGAGGTTGTTTCCGCCATCTTTGCCTTTCCACCTCACAAGGCCCATGGACTGGACGGGTTTCCTGCTGATTTCTACAAGTCCTATGTAGATCAGCTGGCCCCCAGACTTATTGCAGTTTTAGACTACTGCTTGCAACAGCAGAGGCTCCCTGACTCAATGCTGGAGGCATATATGATACTCTTACTGAATCCTGGTAAGGACACCCTTGAATGCTCATCATATAGGCCTATAGCCTTGCTGAATATGGACCTGAAAATTCTTACGAAAGTGTTGGCGAATAGACTTGCTAGGATTATTTTCTCTCTGGTGGATATCGACCAGATGGACTTTATGCCTGGCAAGTCCACTGACATGAACCTGTGAAGACTGTTCATGCACTTACAACTTCCTAACCTTCACTCCCCTACCAGAATCATAGTCTCGATAGATATCAAAAAGGCTTTCAATTCAATAGACTGGCAGTACATGCTCACAGTACTGGAGAAAATGGGTTTCAGCCCAGTCTTCAGACATCTTGCTTCTATATAGCAACCCCAAGGTAGCAATTCGGTTGGGGGTTGATAAGTCCCCTTTCTTCGCAGTGGGTAGGGGCACCAGGCAGAGTTGCCCTCTGTCACCCTTTTTATTTGCTCTCATGATGGAACCTCTGGCGGTAGTCTTGAGATCATCACCGGAGGTCAAGGCAATCAGGGTAGGTACCATTGATGAAGGTCTGGCGCTCTATGCTGACGATTTGTTGCTGTTCCTGAAATACCCTAGAGAGTCGCTGGCAGCAGCATTGTTGATTATGAACAATTTCAGTACTTTCTTGGGTCTGAAAGTTAACTAGAACAAGTCATCAGTCATGCCAATAGATGCAGGTGCACAAGAGGTAGCGGACCCTAACTTGCCATGATCACGTATTTAGGAGTCAAAGTCACGGCAAATGTCGCAGATTATATGTCCCTTAACCTAAGGGCCAGGCCCAGGCATGGCAAAAACTTCCACTATCCTTAATAGGGAGGATCAACCTATTAAAGATGAAAATTCTCCTGGTGATTTTATATTTTCTAAGACACGTACCTATATGGATACCGAAATCATTTTTTACATCCTTTTAACACCCAGGTTGGGGTTGGGAGATATCTGAGGGCCAGTGAACACTGGCTGGTTTTCAATGCTGGAGATTTACAGCTATAAATGCAGATTGGGCTTAATGCTGGAGGTAAGAAGTGTACGGTCAATCCTTGAGACATGTATTAAGTACCAGGTGCATTTTTTGTCTGGATACAAGGTTTCTGAGAGGTGCGTAAAGGAACTGAGTTTTGGGTTGTTGGGGGGTGGGGGGCAGTCATTTAATGTCTAGTTAGTCAGTTTGTTTGTTACTGTAAATGTTGGCCTTGTGGGTGGCTCGGTTTTGTGCCGGGTCGCTTTTACACTGTATGTCTTGTATAAAATTTAATAAAAAAGAATTTTACAAAAAAAAACATTATAGGGTCTGTCTGAGATTACATGAAGAGATGGAAGGATTTGAGGAAGCCTACATCCACAGAACATCAGAACATCTGTGGTTAGTATTCCAAGATTTACAAGTTTACAAGTGTGCAAGCTGTGTGCAAGTTTACTTAGAACAATGCTGTTTTGAAGACAAAGGGTGGTCACACCAAACATTGATTTCATTTGGATTTCTGTTCTGATTATTTACTTTCTATTTTGTTAATTGATAAAAATAAACTAGTAACACTTCTATTTGTGAAAGCCTTCCTAATCTACTGCATTATTTCACACCTGCCTAAAATTTTTGCACAGTACTGTATATCTCCACTTCCAAGGGTAAACGCCCTGAGAGTGTAGGCAACACAGAAAGTGCATTTTGTGAAAGGTCAAATACATTAATCAAATAACATCAACATTTACATCAAATAAGTGTTGTCAAGAATATAAAAATGCAAAGAATAGAAGGGTCTATTTAAAGACATAAAGTATAACTTTTTTTTTCTTTTAGTTTTAGATATGTAGCCAGGTGCTTGACTAAAAATGAAGAGTGAAAGAAACACTGAAGCTGCTCTCTGTAGTTGCTGCCCTGTGGTGATGCACTGGTTAACAGCTATATCAGCAAAAGGGGGAGCTGCTGAGCAGGAAGAGTTCAGTAGAATGAGTCAGGCAGAACTGTACTATGGGAACTGTAGTCCAGAGGAGAGAAACTCACAGGGGAGAAACTCTACTGAGCTTGCAGGGGGGGGGGCAATGTTACTCAGGCTGTGGAGGACACAGTTTCCTCTTGCCGTGTGGAAGCATGAGCAGGATCTGGAGTGCTGAGTCCATGTGTGCTGACAGGCAGAGTCCCCTGGGTGCAGAGTAAAGAGAGGGCTAATCGCTGTGTGACCTGAATGAATGAATGAATGAATGACCTGATGGTGAGCTGCTATATCACTGGGACTGCTGAGCTGCTGCTGTTGGGATTTACTATCTACTGCTAGGGTGACTGACCTCTCACAGCCATCTAGTAGCCTTATTGCTGCCTGTAGGCTTGATTGGGACTATTGTCATGCGCACCAATGGTACAATTGGGCCCCACTGCTAGCTGGCTGAAGAGTTTGGACTAAAGACTGCCCTTTTACAGCTGCTGCACAGAGACCTTTACCTTTTGCTTATGCTAAGTGATACTTCTTAGGGGACAATACACCATATCCTATCCATTCTCCTAGAGTGCACCCTAAACTAGTTATAGTATTATCATTCGCATTACATTCAATGCTTATATGCACCATATATTGCTGACTTTGCGGATTTATATGTTAATTCCAGTCTAGTGGTACATAACTCTATTTCAAATGACCTTAGCATAGTGATTATACTGCCTATTGGACTGTGTCTGAACCTACCAAGTGGGGGTAGAGCCACAGATAGAATGAAGAAAGATAGGAACACAAGTCAAGTTTTTATTGCTGTCAGTGCCTCTATTAGGGAGATTCACCCTCTCAATGTGTCCTGTTTACCATTATCATCAAAAGTAAAAGAAAATCCCAAATTTTGGGTTGTCCTTGGAACAGTAACAGAGGGGAAATCTTACCATAGGGACACTAGTTCTAGTGATTTTGGTGACAACCAGGCATTTCCACTCACTTCCTGTTTTACCTATGAGACAGGAAGTAAGGGAAGTTTCTCCAATGAGGCACAGATAGGAAAAACCCTTACAGTTTTATAAAGCTAAAAGAATAAATAAAGTTAAAGAATACGGAGTGAGAAGGAAAAATTAAGGAAAGGGGTTCAGGGTTGGGCTGAGCCGAGTTCCCACATGCAGGATGAACCACCCTACTATATGCTTCAATGAGTTAGAGCAGGGGTAGGCAACCTCGGCACTCCAGCTGTGGTGAAATTACAAATCCTATCATGCCTCTGCCTCTAGGAGCCATGCCTGTGATTGTCAGGGTCTTGCAATGTCTCATGGGACTTGTAGTTTTACCAGAGAGTATCCACACAGAATTGTTTAGATTTGCCCTGAGATAGATGGGTCCTATACTTTTTTGGAACTTTTTGCTTTTATCTTGTAATATGGCAGCTCATTTTTCATTCTTTTTTGTTTCACTTGAGCAATAGTGGGCATACCAGATTTCCACATTCTCGCCAGCATCTGCTTGGTTGTTGTGAAGATAAATAAGACCACATTGACTTGCTTGGGTGTGCAGGAAGCAGAGTAAAATTTCACCACATTTACTAAGCTTTGGGGATAATTCCCTTGCATGGTGCAACAGCCTATTTGCCCTAAGTAAATCAATCCCTAAATATATAGAGCTCGGAGGTTCCAATCAATAATATCTATAAGACAATTTTTAGAACTGGACAGCACAGTGGCTAAGTGGTTAGCACTTAACTCTGGCAGCACTATGGTTGGTTGTCGGTTAAAATCTCAACCAAGGTACTACCTCCACAGAGTTCGCATGTTCTCCATGTGCCTGCGTGGGTTACGGGTACTCCGGCTAGTAGATAAATTGTCTCCAGTCTAAATTGGCCCTAGTATGTGTACGTATGAATGTGAGTTAGGGACTTTAGATTGTAAGCTCCTTGGGGGCAGGGACTGATGTGAATTTACTCAGGGCAGCTGTAAGAAGTGAAGGGGTTCCATACAGCCTATCTGACAGGGCCCCCTCCACCTATTAAAATATCAAATTATATTTTCGCTAAAGTGCCATGGCTGCGATGCTATGCTTTTCAGCCATGGCAGAAATGATACCCTTATCAATAAATACCTATTCAGTTGAATAATGCTGCTCTGTAAGTGCCACGCAATCATGTTCAAAGCATGCAGTTGTGGTGTGCTATTGGGATAAAGCAGGCGGTGGGGAAGCAATATAAAACATTTGAACAAGTTCGTAATGTTTTTAAAATTAATTTTTAGTATTTTACATTTTTTTTTTAGATTTTTTTTTTAACTGCCCTGTTGGTGGATGGGGGGCTTTGGTGAAATATCAGGGGTGTAAATAGACCCCTGATGTTTCACATTTGAGATAGAGAAAGGGACTAAGGACAGAGATTCATCAGTCCCTTTTTCTGCAGCATCAGCTACACTAGATCCACAAGTGTCAGCAATAAGGCAGTATAGCCGGCCCTCCAGCACAGCAGGTGCCTGGGCCCCCCTTTTGAACTGATAGGGCCCAGGCCCAGTACAGGAGGGCTGGTTGTATTGCCTTATCAGCAGCCCTGAATGTACTAGATATATGCAAAGCATTCTGTAAATTGGTGTAATAAGCAAAAGATTTGCTTTCAAGCTTGTAACATTGAAATGCTATACAAGACCACAAAGACATATTGTAGTACTAAGCCATTGAAAAGTACAATAGTTTCATTAAATTACAAAGGCTGTATTTTTTTTACAGTTCACTCTCCACAAGTGAACTTCAGAGCAAGGCTTATGACACATACAGGCATCAGTCATTTGTAAAAAAAAAAAATGTGTGAACCAATGAATGAAGTGATTTTTTGAATTAAAACAATTTTAAGCCCAAAAGCAAACATTTATTATTTTGTAGCTTACCAATTCTTAGATTTCTTAGATGTGATGGCTGCATTCATTTCTTTTCTTTCTTTCTTTCTTTCTTTCTTTCTTTCTTTCTTTCTTTTTTTTTCTTTCTTTCTTTCTTTCTTTCTTTCTTTCTTTCTTTCTTTCTTTCTTTCTTTCTTTCTTTCCTTCCCAGTAAGTCTGTTGTTTTTTGACAGAACAAGCTGTCCTCAAAGGGTGCTTACAGGGATAAGCTTTTATCCCCCCTTACCAGACTGACAATGCCACAGTCTGCTGTGCTCCTTTATCCAGTATGATTTCACTCTAACACAGGAGGTGTGTTACTGGCTAGATCACCAGGTGAAAACAGGGGAAAAAAAAGAAAATGAATGCAGTGTTTATATTACATTTTTGGCTTTGGGTTTAATACTATTTTAGGTATTTCAATGTTATACTTTATTTTTTGCTTTTCTCATGCACCACATGTTCTTCTGTCCATCAGTATTTGTCATATCATGTTTATGGATGATGGTTAATCATTTTATGTGTACTGTATTTGTAAAAAGCATTTAGGCTTTTTCACAAATTTCACCGTGTAAGGACAAATAATGACAACCCACTCTGTCATCTAATTTCTGTAAACTGAAATTAAATTGGTTAATATAGGTTATTCCACTTTTCTATTGGATAAGGATTAAATAAATTAAATAACACAACAAATTTTACCTCTTGCCAACTAAGTAACGCATATATGCAGTGGCAAGAAAAGTAGGCTTTAATGGCCAACTGCCGCACATGTGCATCCGGAGTGGACTAAGGTTGTGTGCTGAGCGTGCACTCACTGACATGAGCTGTCATTTAAAGCTCCCTGCCATGGCTTTTGATCGTGAGCCAGTGGGACGGGCTCTCGGTTATGTGACCCTTGTAAGGCTGAGAGACAAAGCGGCTGCACCCATCCAAGCCCAGCGCTCCAGTGAGAATAAAGGACAGTGCAGATACCCAGATGGACTTGTTACCCCATGTCAGTGGCACTTGAAATCACATTTTAAATTTGCATTAAGTCACTCAATATTATGATTTTAATATAGTTTTGGAAGTTTAGCTCTACTCTTTATAGTAGAGCTGCACAATTAATCGTTAAAAAATCAAGATCTCGATTCAACCCCCCTGACGATCTCTATTGCAGAGTTTGACGATTCTTTCATATAACAAGTGGAGAGACTTATCTCCTCACTCAGCTGTCAAAAGAAAACATCCGGGCAGTCTGCCAAGTTTTTAACATGAATCATTGTAACTAACTCTTCCTTCTTAGATCAAAGGGATAAACTTCTGTGTGAAAAAAAAAAAATCCAGGCAGTCTGCCAAGTTTTTAAATAATGTAAATGCAGGAAGTTTAACCACTTAAAGTCTAAATCTTTTTCTGACACTTTTTTTTTTTAAATTAAAATCAATATTTTTTTCTAGAAAATTGCTTGGAACCCCCAAACTTTATATATATTTTAGCAGAGACCCTAGGGAATAAAATGGCAATTGCTGCAATATTTTATGTCACACTGTATTTGCCCAGTGGTCTTTCAAACGTAATTTTTTGGGAAAAAATACACTACAATGAAAAAAAAAAAAACTTAAACAGTGAAGTTAGCCCAATTTTTTTTTTGTTTTAATGTGAAAGATATTACGCCGCGAGAATCATGAGAGAATCGTGATCTATCCTCTAAGCAAAAAAATCGAGATTCTCATTTTGGCCAGAATCGTGCAGCTCTACTTTATAGTGTGTAGTGTCTGTTGTTAATTAGGAATGAGTTAATATATCCAAATTGAATTCAATGAGGGTTTTAAATTTAATTCCCTGAGGGTATGGGAAATGCTGTTTGAAAATCAGCAAAACCAAACTTAGAGGAAAATCCCACTGAAGTATGTTGAGGGGTGAATCCTGTTAGTAATAGGCAAGCTATTGTACAAAAAAAAAAAATCAGATCCTTTAAAAAAGGACGTTACTAGGGTTGCAAAAGCCCTGGGGCATCCCAGGACATTCCATGAATAAGAATGATATGGCACGCTACACAGTTTGCAGTGAAAAGTAAATAGAACACAAGCCCACTTACTGCATGCCTAGCATATGCCACAGTCCTTATAACGACAACATTCCATATAAACCTCAGGACAATCATTTGTAAAAACAAAAACTCATTTATTACATATGCTTTTCCACACACAAGATATAGACATAGAGCTAACACTTTGTCTAAGCCTACCTCAAAGAAGTACTTAGTACTTAGCAACTGGAAACAGTTGGGACAATGAAGAGAAGTGTGTAATTACAATATGAAATGCTCACCCCAAATCAAAAACCCCACCCCTGCACCCAGCTCTCCCACGTCTGCACCCCCTATTCTGTCCACAGCTCATCTCTGCACATCCCCCTCTGTATCCACAACTTTCACCTCTACAACCAGTTTCCCTCAATAGCTCAAACCTAATCTCTGTACCCCCTCCCCATCTACAGCATTCAGCTGCACCTTCCTCCTTCACCCACAGCTCTAACGTGAGCACACCCCCCTCACCTACCCTCACAGATCTCACCTCTTCACATCACCTCCATCCACAGCTCTTACCGCTGTGTTCGCCATTTATCCACAGTTCTCACCTCTTCACCTGTCTCCATCCAAAGCTCTCATTGTACAGTGGGGACGGAAAGTATTCAGACCCCCTTAAAATTTTTACTCTTTGTTATATTGCAGCCATTTGCTAAAATCATTTAAGTTCATTTTTCTCCTCATTAATGTACACACACCACCCCATATTGACAGAAAAACACAGAATTGTTGACATTTTTGCAGATTTATTAAAAAAGAAAAACTGAAATATCACATGGTCCTAAGTATTCAGACCCTTTGCTCAGTATTTAGTAGAAGCACCCTTTTGATCTAATACAGCCATGAGTCTTTTTGGGAAAGATGCAACAAGTTTTTCACACCTGGATTTGGGGATCCTCTGCCATTCCTCCTTGCAGATCCTCTCCAGTTCTATCAGATTGGATGGTAAACGTTGGTGGACAGCCATTTTTAGGTCTCTCCAGAGATGCTCAATTGGGTTTAAGTCAGGGCTCTGGCTGGGCCATTCAAGAACAGTCACAGAGTTGTTGTGAAGCCACTCCTTTGTTATTTTAGCTGTGTGCTTAGGGTCATTGTCTTGTTGGAAGGTAAACCTTCGGCCCAGTCTGAGGTCCTGAGCACTCTGGAGAAGGTTTTCGTCCAGAATATCCCTGTACTTGGCCGCATTCATCTTTCCCTCAATTGCAACCAGTCGTCCTGTCCCTGCAGCTGAAAAACACCCCCACAGCATGATGCTGCCACCACCATGCTTCACTGTTGGGACTGTATTGGACAGGTGATGAGCAGTACCTGGTTTTCTCCACACATACCGCTTAGAATTAAGGCCAAAAAGTTCTATCTTAGTCTCATCAGACCAGAGAATCTTATTTCTCACCATCTTGGAGTCCTTCAGGTGTTTTTTTAGCAAACTCCATGTGGGCTTTCATGTGTCTTGCACTGAGGAGAGGCTTCCGTTGGGCCATTCTGCCATAAATCCCCGACTGGTGGAGGGCTGCAGTGATGGTTGACTTTCTACAACTTTCTCCCATCTCCCGACTGCATCTCTGGAGCTCAGCCACAGTGATCTTTGGTTCTTCTTTACCTCTCTCACCAAGGCTCTTCTCCCCTGATAGCTCAGTTTGGCTGGACGGTCAGCTCTAGGAAGGGTTCTGGTCATCCAAAACGTCTTCCATTTAAGGATTATGAGGCCACTGTGCTCTTAGGAACCTTAAGTGCAGCAGAAATTTTTTTGTAACCTTGGCCAGATCTGGTCCTTGCCACAATTCTGTCTCTGAGCTCTTCAGGCAGTTCCTTTGACCTCATGATTCTCATTTGCTCTGACATGCACTGTGAGCTGTAAGGTCTTACATAGACAGGTGTGTGACTTTCCTAATCAAGTCCAATCAGTATAATCAAACACAGCTGGACTCAAATGAAGGTGTAGAACCATCTCAAGGATGATCAGAAGAAATGGACAGCACCTGAGTTAAATATATGAGTGTCACAGCAAAGGGTCTGAATACTTAGGACCATGTGATATTTCAGGTTTTCTTTTTTTAATAAATCTGCAAAAAATGTCAACAATTCTGTGTTTTTCTGTCAATATGGGGTGCTGTGTGTACATTAATGAGGAAAAAAAATGAACTTAAATTATTTTAGCAAATGGCTGCAATATAACAAAGAGTGAAAAATTTAAGGGGGTCTGAATACTTTCTGTCCCCACTGTACATCCATTGTTCCTGGTCCACAGCTCTCACCTGTGCATCCTGCTTCCCCCACCCCCCGTCACATTCACAGGTCTCATCTATTCACCCAGCCCCCCTTCCCCCCAACCCATCTATAGCTCTGTCTTGTGATTCCATCCTACCAACCATCCACAGCTCTCACCTGTGAACCCAGCCCTTGTCCCATCCACATCTGTTCAACAGGTGATTTTGATCTGGATCATGTGGAGCAGTGCCAAAAAATTCCAGGACTGTCCTGCAGAATCCAGAACAATATTCACCAAACTACACAAATGTCAATGATCTGTGTGTCATAATCAGTTATATTAACAAATGTTGCAGTCTAGTCTAGTCTAGTTTAAGTGTGTTATGGAGATTTTGCAGCCCATTAAAAATGAATGGGCTGCTTAACACAATGCACTAGTGTGACACAGCCCTTAGATAGCTGTTGCCTTGCAAAATAAACTCCACTTGTGTAATACAGGTGTCAAGACTAAGATTCACGATTTCCCTTTAATACTAAGAAAACCCCACCTGAGACAGCCCTTGCCTGGGAAGTGATGGTGATTGGCCAACTCATCGCTGTTCACCTTTACACTGTCACTTTACATCTCTACACTGTCACAGACACCGCCAGACAGTGTAGCTACCTTTGTGTGCTACTTTGTGACTCAGCTGATATCTGTCACCCACTTCACCATGGATCCAGGCAAGATTCTAACCATATTAGTTCAATTCTTCCTGGGCTTTGCCAATTGCTATCAGAAATGCATTAAGAACTTTGTCACCATTGTGCATCCCATTGCCTCTGCACCAGGAAAGCTACAACTAAATTTAAAGGGACTGCCAAAGCCCAAGAGGCCTTCACTTGTCTAAAAAAATCTTTTACCTCTGCACCCGTTCTATGCCATCCTAATCCTGAGTTACCTTTTAATGTGGAAGTAGATGCCTCTAAGGTAGGGGTGGGAGCGTCCCTGTCTCAAAAAGATCCTGTAAATGCTACTATCCACCCGTGTGCCTTCTTGTCCCATAAATATTGACCAGCAGAATGAAATTATGATATTATGATATAGGCTATAGAGAACTCCTAGCAATAAAGCTAGCCTTGGAGGAATGGAGACATTGGCTGGAGGGAGTTTGTCATCTGTTCATAGTTCTGACTGACCACAAGAACCTTGAATACATTTGCTCTGCTAAAAGACTAAACTCACATCAAGCCAGGTGGTCATTATTCTTCTCCAGATTTGATTGGCATTATCCCTAGCAAACCCTGGTGCCCATCAATTAAGCTTTGTATTAGCCTTTATGTATGCCTGTAAAGTTTTTGCCAAAGGCAAGAGCAGTGATTCCAAACCCTTCTGTCTTCTTCATCCTCTTTCAATACCTATCTGCCCCTGGGCCCACTTATTCATGGACTTTATCACAGGCTTGCCCCATTTCAGGGAAGTTCCACAATATGGGTCGTAGCAGACGGGTTCAGCAAGATGGCTCACTTTGTCCCACTTCCAAAACCTCCATAAGCCAAAAGACTGGCATCTTCATTCATTAAACATGTCTTCAGACTCCATGGGGCATAGATTATTATTGTCTCAGACCATGGCTCTCAGTCTATAGCCTATTTTTGAAAGGCCCTTTGAACTCAGCTAGAGATCAAGTTATATTTGTCATTTGTCATCAGAGAAGATGTTACGTTGTCTGATGGCCAATGATGACCTAAAGTGGGTCAATATTCTTCTTTGGGCTGAGATAGCTTTCAAAAATTGTGCCAGCACCTCCACAGGTATCTCTCCTTTCTTCTGTGTTTATGAGTTGCATCCTTGTGTATGTTCCTTTGATCTTCCACCTTCCGATGTTCTGGATGCCAACACTACATTTGTAAATTTTCCATAATGTGGTCAGATGTCAGTCACACTATATCTTGCTCTGTGCATGCTGATAAGAGAATGGCTGATGAGAGACGCTTAAAAGCACCTGCATATAGAGCTGGTAAAATAAGTACTGAACACGTCATTTTTCTAGGTAGATATATTTCTAACGGTGCTATTGTCATGAATTGTTCACCACATGTCAGTAACAACCCATGCAATCCATACATACAAAGAAACCAAAACGAATAAATTCAGAAATTAAGTTCTGTAATAAATTGGAATGACACAGGGAAAATATGTCGAAAACATAAAGAAAGGGAGGTGCAAAAAGTCATGGAAAGCCAAGACACTTTCTGAAATCTATTAGTAATTAGAAAGCAATTCTGCCCCTTAGTGCAAATTAATATCAGTTGGTTCAGTCTCAACTGATGGCCTATAAAAAGATGTCTCATTACCAGGGTGTCACACAAGAAACATCTCAAGATGGGTAAAAGCAAAGAGCTCTCTCTGACATTGGTTACAAAAGGATTTCTAAACTTCTGAATGTTCCAGTGAAATACTGGGAGAATATAGTCTGCTCAGATGAGAGCAAATTGAACGCTTTGGATGCCATAATACACACCATGTTTGGAGATCAAATAGCGCTGTACATCACCCCAAAAACACCCCCATACCAACAGTGAAGTTTGGAGGTACATCATGGTGAGGGGCTGTTTTTCAGCATACGGTACTGGCAAACTTCATATCAATAAGGAAGGATAGATGAATGAAAAAATGTACAGACATTCTTTACTAAAAACCTGCTGCTATCTACCAGGATGATGAAGATGAAACAAGGGTGGGCATTTTAGCAAAACAATGATCCCAAACACAAAGCCAAGGAAACTCCCAATTGGTTTCAAAAAAAGGAAATAAAGCTGCTAGACTGGCTCAGCCAATCAATTGACTTTAATCCAATAGAAAATCTATGCAAAGAACTAAAGATCAGTGTTCATAGAAGAGGCCCACAGAACATTCAAGAGTTGAAGACTGTTCGTGTGGAAGAATGGGCCAAAATCACACCTGAGCAATGCATGCGACTAGTTTCTCCATACAGGAGGCATTTTGAAGCTGTCATTACCAACAAAGGATTTTGTACAAGGTATTAAATACATTTCAATTAGCGTGTTCAATACTTTTTTCCTGTGTCATTCCATTTTATTACACATAACTTAATTTCTGAACGTATTTGTTTTGTTTTCTTTTGTTTTCTTTGTATGTATGGATTGCATGGGTTGTTACCAACATGTGGTTAAAATGTCATGTCAATAGCCCCTTTAGTAATACACTATATTACCAAAAGTATTAGGATGCCTGCCCTTACACCCACATGAACTTTAATGGCATCCCAGTCTTAGTCCGTACGGTTCAGTATTGAGTTGGCCCACCCTTTTCAGCTATAACAGCTTCAACTCTTCTGGGAAGGCTGTCCACAAGATTTAGAAGTGTGTCTATGTTTGACCATTCTTCCAAAAGCGCATTTGTGAAGTCAGGCACTGATGTTGGACGATAAGGCCTAGCTCACAGTCTCCGCTCTAATTCATCCCAAAGATGTTCTATCAGGTTAAGGTCAGGACCTTGCTTTGTGCTCTGGTCCAAATCATTTGGTGGAGGGGGGATTATGGTGTAGGGTTGTTTTTCAGGAGTTGGGCTTGGCCCCTTAGTTCCAGTGAAGGGAACTCTTAAAGCGTCAGCATACCAAGACATTTTGGATAATTTCATGCTCCCAACCTTGTGGGAATAGTTTAGGGAAGACCCCCTCATGTTTCAACATGACTATGCACCAGTGAACAATGTAACTTCCCCCATCTCTGCGCATTCCAAAAGTCTTCCACGTTTCATTTTTGAAACCTGTTCATTCCAGTCTTCAGGTAAAAGAACCAGAACCTCTGGACCTAAGGAATTGATTGGCTAGCTCAGTGTTTCTCAAACAGTCCTCAAGGCACCCCAACAGGTCATGTTTTCCATTATTTTGCATAGGTAATTTGATCAGTTTCACTGCCTTTAGTAATTACCGGAGTAAGACCGGAGTTAAGAAACACTGGGCTAGCCCATCACTGTTCACCTTTAAAGTACCTCTGTCAGCACACCACCAGTGCTCGTTATAGCGTAGCTACCTTTGTGTGCTCACTCTTGACCCAGCTGATATCTTCTCTGACCCAGCTTGTCCTAACCCTTGTCTTAACCCTGCTAATCCCTGCTACTGACTTGCTACCATTTGAACTCTGAACTAGCCAGGCTGCTCTGTTTACAGTCGAGCTCGAGGTATGTGCTCTTTTTTACTGAACTTTCTGCACAATCAGCACGTCTGAAATGATTCACCTTCTATCTAACACCTGGCCTGACATTAGCTACTGCACCATAGACCAGACTACACCTACTCCCTTCCCTCTTCCTAGACAGGCTGCAGGGGTAGGGGATAAGAAGCTGTGACACTATGGTGGCTGAATAGGGGAGGGGGAAATGATTTACCCACAGCTCACCCCAATCCAAAACTCCCACCCCCGCACCCAGCTCTCTCATCTCTTCACTCCCCCATCCTGTCAACAGCTCTTACCTCATTCCAAAGAAAAGGTAACACAGCTCCAGGTGGGACCACAATCCATATACCAAGATCTCCATAGTGGGTGCTCACCCCAGATCGCCACTGTCACATAGTAAAATAGAAAGAGTTGGCCGCACACCATTTAAATGAAGATGCTCAAACTTTATTCCATGTATCACATGGGAACAGCACAAGTGACAACAGATCTGCAATCGTTATTGTATTTCACACATGTCTCAGTGTACCCCTCCATCCACAGCTCTCAACTCTGCACTTTCCCCTCCTTATATGCAAATGTCACTTCTGCACCCAGTTCCCCTCCTTAGCTCAAACCTAATCTCTGCACTCCCCCCCCCCCCATCCACAGCTTTCACCTCTGAACCCTCCCCCTTCATTCACAGCTGTAACTTGTGCACATCTCCCTCACCTACCCCCACAGATCTCTGTGCCCCCCTAAATCCACTGCTTTCACCTTTACACCTGCCTCCATGTAAAGCTTTCACCTGTGCACCTATTGCTCCCCCCTTTCCCAATCTACAGCTCTCACCTGTGCACCCAGCTTCCCATCCCCATTCCACTCATTCACAGTTCTCACCCATGCATTTAGCGCCCCCGACCCATCCATAGCTCTCACCTGTGCTTCCATTCCCTCACCCATCCACAGCTCTCAGCTGTGCACCCAGCCCTCACCCTATCCAAATCTGTGCAACAGGTAATTGAGATCTGGATCATATGGAACATGGACAGTGTGGGACAGTGTCCAAAATCCCAGGACTATCCTGCAGAATACAGAACACTATCCACCAAATTACACAAATGTCAATGATTTGTGTGTTGTGGTCAGTTACATTAACAAATGCTGTAGATCTAGTTTAACCACGTGTCGACCGGCTCGTGCCGTTATACGTCGGCATAGTAGCACGGGTGCGCAAAATCACGTACCCGTACGTCGCTGTGCCATCGGCGGCTAGCGGGCACTCGTACCCGCTGCGCGCCGTGGAAGCATGCCCGCTGGTCCCACGGACTCAATGTCCAACGGTGGCCCCGATTGTGACATGGAGAGGCAGAACGGGGAGATGCATATGTAAACAAGGCATTTCCCTGTTCTGCCTTGCAACTTGTCAGGGATCTACTGCTGCCAGTGATCGGGAGCAGTGATCTCTGTCATGTTCTAGTGAGCCCATCCCCCTACAGTTAGAACACGCCCAGTGAACACACTTAACCCCGTGATTGCCCCCTAGTGTTTAACCCCTTCCCTGCCAGTGACATTTACACAGTAATCAGTGCATTTTTTATAGCACAGATCGTTGTATAAATGCCAATGGTCTCAAAATAGTGTCAAAAGTGTCCGATCTGTCACGATAAAAATCACAGATTGCCGCCATTACTAATAAAAAAAAAAAAAAAAAAAAAATCAAAATGCCATAAATCTATCCCCTATTTTGTAGAAGCGATAACCTTTGCGCAAACCAATCAATTAACGCTTATTGCGATTTTTTTTTGTGAAAAAGATGGGATAGGTATGGCGCTGCTCTTATTAAGAGGTGACCTACAACCTCTAAATACTTGAGGGGTGTGTGTCACGGGTGCATTTAGTGCAAAAAGTGACAATAAAAGTGTAGAAAATAAATATTTGTATATTCACATAAATCCACAAAAAAATCCTACTGTGTAAACTACCTAACCGCTTATATATAATGCATATTGTTATGTTCAAACGAAAACACAATCCTGTGCAAAACCTGCAATTCAAAGTGACATTTCTGTGCAAAAAAATCCAACATATATGACTGGTGTATATTGTTGCTGTGAAACTGGGTTCAGAAATATGCATATACCGTCCTTAAACCCTGGTGTATAAAAAAGTCCAATAAAGTGACAATGTGCTCTTTCAAATTGTTCTGTGCTTCTTGGAAAACAGTGCCCCATAAGAAACGCACTCACCACTATTATTCACCCCACAAGGAGGTATTTCACCTTCACAGTATGAGCCACTGCATACAGAGGTGATCAACTATCACCAAAAGAAAGCTCTATTTGTGGGAAAAAGGATGTCAATTTTGTTAGGGTGCAACATCGCACGGCCGCGCAATTGTCAGTTAAAGCGACACAGGGCTGTATGGCAAAAAAGGGCTTGGTCAGGAAGGGTGTAAATCCTTCCGGGGCTGAAGTGGTTAAGTGTGGTTTGGAGATTTTGTAGCCCATTTAAAATGAATGGGCTGATTAACACAATGCATTAGTGTGACTCAGCCCTTAGACAGCTGGTACATTGTAAAATAAGCCCAACTTGTGTACTATACTTACTGCATCATATACCATACTGTTTATGGCAACATTGGAAAAAATCCTAACATACATATTTTTTGTGTATTTTCATTTCCTTAGTAAAACCTAGTAAAATTTGTATTGTCCTTTTTGTCCAGAATTCTTTTTTGTTATTTGCAGCACACAGGCAGTTTTCACAGCCAGGATATTCATCATTAATTATTTAGTAATAATGTATAAAACTATGCTATGTGGAAAATTAAACTATCATTTATATAGTGTGAGTGCACAATGTTTTCCAGAGTAGGCAGTTATCAGAGAGAAATAATGATATGCAGAACACATTTAATAATGGAAATTTGTAACTTGATGTACTTCTAAAATTTGCCGCTCTTACAATAAAGAACCTTCTACGTAGTTTAAGGTTAAACCTCTTTTCTTCTAATTTTAATGACTGGCCATGTGTTTTGTTAAACCTCCCTTCTGCGAAAAAGTTTTATCCCTATTGTGGGGTCACCAGTATGGTATTTGTAAATTGAAATCATATCCAGAGAGAAAAAGTTCAGTGCTCGCAACCTTTCCTCATAACTAAGATCCTCCAGACGCTTTATTAGCTTTGTTGCCCTTCTTTGTACTCACTCTATTTCCAGTACATCCTTCCTGAGGACTGGTGCCCAGAACTGGACAGTATACACTAGGTGCGGCCAGACCAGAGTCTTGTAGAGCGGGTGAATTATCGTTTATCTCTGGAGTTGATCCCCTTTTTAATGCATGCCAATATTCTGTTTGCTTTGTTAGCAGCAGCTTGGCATTGCATGCCGTTGCTGAGCCTATCATCTACTGGGGCCCCCAAGTCCTTTTCCATCCTAGATTCTCCCAGAGGTTCTTCCCCCCCAGTGTATAGATTGCATTCATATTTTTGCCACCCAAATGCATTATTTTACATCTTTCTACATTAAACCTCATTTGCTATGTAGTTGCCCACCCCATTAATTTGTTCAGATCTTTTTGCAAGGTTTCCACATCCTGCAGAGAAGTTACTGCCTTTCTTAGGTTAGTATCATCCGCAAATACAGAGATTGAACTGTTTACCCCATTGTCCAGGTCGTTTATGAAGAAATTAAATATGATTGGTCCCGGCACAGAACCCTGGGGAACCCCACTACCCACTCCTGCCCATTCCGAGTACTCCCCATTTATCACCACCCTCTGAACTTGCCCTTATAGCCAGTTTTCAATCCATGTACTCAACCTATGGTCCATGACCAATTGACCTTATTTTGTACAGTAAATATTTATGGGGAACTGTGTCAAATGCTTTTGCAAAATCCATATACACCACGTCTACAGGCCTTCCTTTATCTAGATGGCAACTCACCTCCTCATAGAAGGTTAAAAGATTGGTTTGGCAAGAACGATTCTTCATGAATCCATGCTGATTACTGCTAATGATACCGTTCTCATTACTAAAATCTTGTATATAGTCCCTTATCATCCCATCCAAGAGCTTGCATACTATTGATGTTAGGCTAACTGGTCGGTAATTCCCAGGGATGCATTTTGGGCCCTTTTTAAATATTGGTGCTACACTGGCTTTTCTCCAATCAGCTGGTACCATTCCAGTCAGTAGACATTAGGAACAATGATCTGGCAATTCCTTGACTGAGTTCCCTAAGTACCCTCGGGTGCAAGCCATCTGGTTCCAGTGATTTATTAATGGTAAGTTTCCCCAGTATAATTTTAATTCTTTATAAAGTCTGAATGCTGATGATGATCCATCAACCTTGTATTTTTTGAAGGCCGTCTCATTTGCTTTTATATGCAGTTTTACATTGGAGTTAAGCCATCCAGGACTTTTGTTCGCTCTTTTAAATTTATTACCCAATGGGATGCATTGGCTAATGCCCTTATTTAATATGCTCTTAAAACAAACCCATCTCTCCTCCATGTACTTTGTTCCTAAGATCTTATCCCAATTTATGCCTTCTAGCAAGGTTCGTAGTTTAGGGAAGTTGACTCTTTTGAAATTCAGTGTCTTTGTATTCCCCTCATGTTTCCTACTTGTGTGATTTATACGGAAGCCAATTGACCGGTGATCGCTATTTCCTAAATTGTTGGTAATCAGTAGATCCAGTAACGCTTTATTTCTAGTTGGTGCATCTACCATCTATCTGAACCATGAAATCTTCCTGCAAGACATTTAGGAACTGGCGAGGCTTAGACGAATGCATGGTTCCCTCCACCCAGTCTATGTCTGGATAATTAAAATCCCCTATTATGATAACACTTCCCATCCTTGCTGCTAATCCAAATTGTAATAGGAGATCTGTCTCCCCCTCCTCCCTCAGGTTAGGGGGCCTATAGCATACTCCCAGTATTATTTTCCCCTTAGCTTCATCCCTTTGGAGCTCTACCCATAAGGATTCCACCTCCTCCCTAGCTCCCTTAGTGATGTCATCTCTCACATTCACTTGTACATTATTCTTGATATATAGGCATACCCCCCCCCCCTTTTTACCCTCTCTATCCTGCGATAAAAGGTATACCCCTGAATGGTTGCCAGCCAATCATGGGAGCTGTTGAACCAGGTCTCCAAAATTCCCACAAAATCCAAATCCTCTTCGTACAACAGTATCTCTAGTTCACCCATCTTGTCCGCCAGGCTCCTGGCATTGGTGAACATGCCACGTAGTTTAGACTGGTCGCATACTATCCTCTTATTGGGTGTTCCGAGATTGCAAATAGGACTTGTTACTATACTTACCTTGGGTTTATGTGCTTTAGTCAACCTACCACTAAAGCCCCCAATACTACACTCTGGAATATGTTCCACGCTGACTATTCCTACCTCTGGGTCCTCCCCCCAGTTGCCTAGTTTAAAAACCCCTCTAACTTTTTGGTCATCTTTACTGCCAGCTGATCTGCACCCTCCTCATTTAGGTGCAGTCCATCCCTTCTATAGTAGTGGTGACCGACTGAGAAGTCAGCCCAGTCCTCCATGAACCCAAACCCCTCCCTATTACACCAGCTCCTCAGCCACTTGTTTACTTCCCTAATCTCCCTCTGTCATTCTGGTGTCGCTCGATGTACCAGCAGGATTCCTGAGAATACTACCTTGGAGGTCCTTTTCCTCAATTTAGCTCCTAAATCCCTAAAATTGTTCTTTAGGACACTCCATCTGCCTCTGATTTTGTCATTGGTGCCAACATGCACCATGACAGCCGGGTCTTCCCCAGCCCCTCCCAGTAATCTGTCCACCAGATCCGTGATGTGTCGAACCCGAGCACCCGCTAGACAACATACAGTTCAAACCTTCAGGTCTTTGTTACAGATTGAACTCTCTGTCCTTCTAAGAACTGAGTCCCCTACCACCAGAATCTGTCTTACCTTTCCCTTTGCTCTCCCCCACTCTCACTGGAGGAGCTCTTCCCCTGGTAGCTAGGGGAGCCCCTCAGCTCCAGCAGTGCTGGTCCCTGACTGGTTTCACCAATGTCACTCAATTGAGCGTATTTATTGGGATGCTCCAGCCCTGCATCGGCCTCCCTGGCACTTCCCCCTCTACCCTTCCTGACTGTCACCCATCTACTCTTTTCTAGTGCCTGTACCTCTTTGATCTCCACCCACCTCTGTGCTGGCCCCTGCTGGCACCTGCCGGGTACGTTCCCGGCTCTCCTTTAGTATGGAGGGTCTTCTCAGTACTGACAGTTGCTTCTCCAGATTCAGAACCTGGGCTTCCAGGGAAACAATGTGCTCACATTTTGCACAGCAGTATTCACCCTCAATCGGATGATCAAGGAACGCATACATGCCGCAAGATGTACACTCAGTCACATCTTCACATCTGCCGGGCATCGTACCTACTAATTTAATGAGGATTGGGGATTATACCCTGTCCAAATTACCTAACAACTAGCTTCCTAACACTAATGCTGAGTACACACGATTGGACATTCCGACAACAAAATCCTGGATTTATTTCCGATGGATGTTGGCTCAAATTTGTCTTGCATACACACGGTCGCACAAATGTTGTCAGAAATTCCGAACGTCAAGAACCTGGTGACGTACAACATGAAATGAAGTTCAATAGCCAGTGTGGCTCTTCTGCTTTATACCGAGCATGCGTGGAATTTTGTACGTTGGAATTGTGTACACACAATCGGAATTTCTGACAACGGATTTTGTTGTCGGAAAATTTGAGAACCAGCTCTCAAATTTTTGTTGTCGGAAATTCCGACAACGAATGTCCGATGGAGCCTACACACGGTTGGAATTTCCGACAACAAGCGCACATCGAACATTTGCTGTTGGAAATTCCGACCGTGTGTACGGGCATAATGCTCAACAAGACAATACACAGGTACTCAACAAGATAATACACAGGTACTCAACAAGACAATACACAGGTACTCGCAGAACCATGTGCACTGGCAGACCCACGTGCACTCGCAGACCAACGTTCACTCGCAGACCACATGCACACACAATACACAAGTACTAACGATCCACACACACTACTCAGACAACACTCAGGTACTCACAATACACAGGTACTGCCCGACACTAATACTCAATACAGCCCACGTGCACTCCCAGCACTCATGTACTTACAATACACAGGTACACACTCACACTACACAGGTACTTTGACCCCTGTTACAACCTCCTGTTTTGAACTCTAAATTCCAGCAAACTCAATGATGAGCAAGCTCAAAATTAGTTCTACAGAAATATTCATGCATGCATAAGCATGTACCGTTTTTGACTTGTCTGAGAGTCCTGCTTTGCTGTACACTTCCCATTCTGTTTTGAGTTTCAGCCAGTTGTTAGCAATGTCATTATCAAAGATTAGGGGTTGTATGCCATGTAGATTCTGAGCCATGATGTTTCAGCAATCTCACTTCTGTCATCATGTGGATTTTGTGGAAGAAATGATGAGTCGCCAGATGAATCTTGTAAAGAACTTGTTTCCAGCCAGCAGTGAACTGCATGTAAAACCTTTTTATAGTTTTTACTCACACATCTATGTAAATCTGCAACACATACATACAGTATTTCACAAAAGTGAGTACACCCCTCACATTTTTGTAAATATTTTATTATATCTTTTCATGTGAAAACACTGAAGAAATTACACTTTGCTACAATGTAAAGTAGTGAGTGTACCGCTTGTATAACAGTGTAAATTTGCTGTCCCCTCAAAATAACTCAACACACAGCCATTAATGTCTAAACCGCTGGCAAAAAAGTGAGTACACCCCTGAGTGAAAATGTCAAAATTGGGCCCAAGGTGTCAATATTTTGTGTGGCCACCATTATTTTTCAGCACTGCTTTAACCCTCTTGGGCATGGAGTTCACCAGAGCTTCACAAGTTGCCACTGGAATCCTCTTCCACACCTCCATGACGACATCACAGAGCTGGTGGATGTTAGAGACCTTGCACTCCTCCACCTTCCATTTGAGGATGCCCCACAGATGCTCAATAGGGTTTAGGTCTGGAGAAATGCTTGGCTAGTCCATCACCTTTACCCTCAGCTTCTTTAGCAAGGCAGTGGTCGTCTTGGAGCTTTGTTTGGGGTCGTTATCATGTTGAAATACTGCCCTGCAGCCCAGTCTCCGAAGGGAGGGGATCATGCTCTGCTTCAGTATGTCACAGTACATGTTAGCATTCATGGTTCCCTCAATAAACTGTAGCTCCCCAGTGCCGGAAGCACTAATGCAGCCCCAGGCCATGACACTCCCACCACCTGCTTGACTGTAGGCAAGACACACTTGTCTTTGTACTCCTCACCTGGTTGCCACCACACATGCTTGACACCATCTAAACCAAATAAGTTTATCTTGGGCTCATCAGAACACAGGACATGGTTCCAGTAATCCATGTCCTTAGTCTACTTGTTTTCAGCAATCTGTTTGCGGGCTTTCTTGCGCATCATCTTTAGAGGAGGCTTCCTTCTGGGACGACAGCCATGCAGACCAATTTGATGCAGTGTGCGGTGTATGGTCTGAGCACTGACAGGTTGACCCCCCACCCCTTCAACCTCTGCAGCAATGCTGGCAGCACTCCTACGTCTATTTCCCAAAGACAACCTCTGGGTATGACAAGGAGCATGTGCAATCAACTTCTTTGGTCGACCATGGCGAGGCCTGTTCTGAGTGGAACCTGTCCTGTTAAACCGCTGTATGGTCTTGGCCAATGTGCTGCAGCTCAGTTTCAGGGTCTTATAGCCTAGGCCATCTTTATGTAGAGCAACAATTCTTTTTTTCAGATCCTCAGAGAGTTCTTTGCCATGAGGTGCCATGTTGAATTTCCAGTGAACAGTATGAGAGAGTGAGGGTGATAACACTAAATTTAACACAACTGCTCCCCATTCACACCTGAGACCTTGTAACACTAAGGAGTCACAGGACACCGGGGAGGGAAAATGGCTAATTACACCCAATTTGGACATTTTCACTTAGGGGTGTACTCACTTTTGTTGCCAGCGGTTTAGACATTAATGGCTGTGTGTTGAGTTATTTTAAGGGGACAGATATAATTAACAAATTTACACTGTTATACAAGCTGTACACTCACTACTTTACATTGTAGTGTAATTTCTTCAGTGTTGTCGCATGAAAAGATATAATAAAATATCTACAAAAATGTGAGGGGTGTACTCACTTTTCTGAGATACTGTTTTCTACAATTAGGAAAGTTCAAAACTGATCATAGAAAGTAAAAAGTATTATTTTACTGAAAGTTGATGCTTCCAACAGACTTCCAGCAGTGATAGTTAGCCATTCAACAGTAAGTGGATTTAACCTCTTCAGATCTGCGCTATTGCCAAATGACAGCAACATCGCGGACCTACATTGCCGGGACGACGTCTATTGACGTCGTCCCGTGCATGAGCGGCCTGCACGCCCCCTGCAGGGCACGCGCGGCACGCTCGGTGATCAGCGAGTCTATGAGACTCGCCTGATCACAGATCAGAGTAAGTCCCGACCCCTTACCACATGATCAGCTGTCAGCCAATGACAGCTGATCATGTGATGTAAACAGAGTCGGTGATCGGCTATTTTTTTTTAAAAAAAGGCGATCACCGGCGGCTGTGAGAGGGACATCAGTCCCGATCACGGCGATCATCTGTGTCCCTTGCCAGTGACACAGCAAAAGGGAGCAGTGCCGCCTACCAGTTATGCAAAAATAAGGAAACACTGCGCTTAGGATAGGCCTACACAGTAACAGGAAAGGTTGCTAAAAATATATATAAAAACAGCGCTCGCAAATGAATTCATGTAATGTAGTGATCTTTAAAAATCCTCTTGCAGCTGCAGGATAAAAGTGCTTACACTTTGATGATATATAACAAATAAACCTGCGCTAGCAATTTACTAAAAATAATTGATTAACTGTACCAAAACCAAATCATAAATAATCTATACAAATAATAGTGAATGTGAGAAATGTGTAAAAAATATTGATAATGTATACCATACACAATTAACCGCGCACCGGATGAAATCGTGCATGAAATGCACTAATAAGGAAAAAATAGTGCAAAGTGAAAGAGGACAAATCGCAAATAAATGTGATGAACAAGCGCGACTATGAAGTAATATAGTGTCATTAAACTAATGCAAAAATTATATAAAATAAAAGCACTCTCATAAATGGTGAATGACAATGAAGTAAGCCTCTAAACAATCATAGACGCCAAGTGAAAAAATGAAACAAAAAAGTCAATTGCATCCAAATTTACAAATGATGGAATATCCATAGCTTTAAGAAGCTCCTTCACAGAAGGGACAGATGGCAGACTTCCAGCATATTCATCCGCAGGATGATATATGGCTACCGATATGCTGATGTTAAAGATGGTTGGGACCATAGAACTCGCGTTCCACCAAAAAAGAAGGGAAAAATATATAGCATAAAACCTTAGGATAGCATAAGGTCACCTGCGCATATATGCGCTACTCACAAGACCGGCATGCAGAGCAGGCATTCAGATAGTTGGTCGGTTCGCCGCTGATCGGCGTGCGTTCCACCAAAACAGGAAGTGATGTCACTGGTACTGGTTAGCAGGCGTAGGCAGGATGTTACGTCGACGCGTTTCGCCCCTCCCCCAGGGCGTTATCAAGTCTTTGATAACGCCCTGGGGGAGGGGCAAAACGCGTCGACGTAACATCCTGCCTACGCCTGCTAACCAGTACCAGTGACATCACTTCCTGTTTTGGTGGAACGCACGCCGATCAGCGGCGAACCGACCAACTATCTGAATGCCTGCTCTGCATGCCGGTCTTGTGAGTAGCGCATATATGCGCAGGTGACCTTATGCTATCCTAAGGTTTTATGCTATATATTTTTCCCTTCTTTTTAGTGGAACGCGAGTTCTATGGTCCCAACCATCTTTAACATCAGCATATCGGTAGCCATATATCATCCTGCGGATGAATATGCTGGAAGTCTGCCATCTGTCCCTTCTGTGAAGGAGCTTCTTAAAGCTATGGATATTCCATCATTTGTAAATTTGGATGCAATTGACTTTTTTGTTTCATTTTTTCACTTGGCGTCTATGATTGTTTAGAGGCTTACTTCATTGTCATTCACCATTTATGAGAGTGCTTTTATTTTATATAATTTTTGCATTAGTTTAATGACACTATATTACTTCATAGTCGCGCTTGTTCATCACATATATTTGCGATTTGTCCTCTTTCACTTTGCACTATTTTTTCCTTATTAGTGCATTTCATGCACGATTTCATCCAGTGCGCGGTTAATTGTGTATGGTATACATTATCAATATTTTTTACACATTTCTCACATTCACTATTATTTGTATAGATTATTTAGGAAAGGTTGCTGTCTCCCCTAAAAAGGGAAACACTCACAAGGGGTATCCCAAATTGGAATATAAATGAGGAAAAGAGGGGGTATAAGGCGCTACCTAAAAGAGACCTAAAAGCTGCTGTATTAAGGAAAGAATCAAATAAAGATATATATATAATTGTACAAAAGAGTGGACAAAATAATATATAGAAGGTTTCCTGCCTCAGTATGTGAGAGGAGGTATATCATATAGGCCTAAGTACCCAGCCTATAGCTCTGGGTGGTGTATAGGTGTACAGTGGAAATGGAAAAACCTGTGTATAGGAGAAATCCAAAGCAGAAAAAAGAAAACGAAAAAATATACATGTAAAACACCTCTAATTCACATATAACACTGTCGCATCTATATAGGAATTACAGATTGTCTCATCAATGGGAATCAAAAGTCAGCCAAATGGGGTCCTCCTAAGTCTAATACAATAATTGGTGCATTGGTCCCTAGATATTATGGCTATTTAGCAGAGAAAGCACAAAGTCTCTAGTATGCAGAAGAAAAAAATAAAAAAGAAAAGAAAAAATATAAAAGTTCCATATGCGTAGTGGTGTCTGCATCAAATCTGAGCAACATCAAGGTGACTTTGGTGCTTAAATATTATTCCAGGTGACTTCTGTGCTCCCCCTTCAGAATTCCTACTCACCGGATCCAGATACCCCTACAGGGGTAGTGGGCCTGTAGTGCTTATTTATGGAGGTCACTGCTCCCTGATGTCCGCGGTGTATATTCCAGACATATCCTTATTGAGTAGTTGATTCTACACACAGATTGGGGTTCCAGGGTTTGTGATTGATGAGGAGAAAACAGACTTTTGATTTCTCAGAATCTTGATAAATCTTGTTCTAGGTCCAGAAGCAGTGCCGCCTACCAGTGCCCACCAGCGTCACCCATCAGTGCCCACAGTGCCACCCATCAGTGCCCACAGTGCCACCCATCAGCACCCACAGTGCCACCCATCAGCGCCCACATTAGTTCCACAACAACAGTGCTGCACATCAGTGCCATCTATCATTGCCCATCAGTGTCACATACCAGTGCCCATAAGTGCCCATCAGTGCTGCCCATCACTGCCCATCAGTGCCACCCATCAGTGCCCCCATCAGAGCCGCCCATCAGTGCCCCCCATCAGTGGTACCTATCAGTGCCCATCAGTGCCACCTATCCGTGCCACCCATCCGTGCCACCCATCAGTGCCACCCATCAGCGCCCATCAGTGGCCATCAGTGCCGCCTTATCTGTGCCCATCAGTGCAGCCTATCAGTGCCCACCAGTGCCGCCTCATCAGCGCATATCAATGAAGGACAAAAATTACCTGTTTGCAAAATTTTATAACAAACTATGAAACATGATTTTTTTTTTTTTTCAAAATTTTCCATCTTTTTTTGTTTGTTTAGCAAAAAATAAAAATCCCAGCTGTGATTAAATACCACCAAAAGAAAGCTCTATTTGTGGGAAAAAAATGATAAAAATTTCATTTGGGTAGTGCTGTATGATCGCGCAATTGTCATTCAAAGTGCGACAGTGCTGAAAGCTGAAAATTGGTCTGGGCAGGAGGGGGGTTTAAGTGCCCAGTAAGCAAGTGGTTAAACATGATTGTGACAAACATAGATCTTTACTGAAACAAAAAAAGTAAAAAAAGAAAAAAAAAAGAAAATGGGACAGACTTGATGGACCACTTGTTTTTTTTTTCTGCCATTACTCTTCTATGTTTCTATGTGTTCTGCCACAACACAAAGTAATAGAGAATACCAAATGTAAAAGTTGCCATTGGAATAGGAATAGCTCCAAAAACAATTAACGGAATTATAAGGAGATTTCCTTATCCTGTTATGACTTCAGGAAATAGGGTTATAACTGTTAACAATGATGTTCCAATAGGCCTGGGTTCACTTTGGCAGTGCTTTCGCACATTTTGCTCAAAATTTGGGTATTCCAATTTTTGAAGCAAACCCCATTGAAGTCCACGTGGGACAAATCTTGTTATTTAATGCTGGCCATTTGTAGGGTGAACATGTACTCATGGCAAATTTCTAAAAAAAAAAGTACCATACAGCATGGAGAAGGCTTTTAGCTTTTGGTTGTAAACCCTTACAGACCACTTTAACCTACAGGTAAGCCTAGATTAAGGATTACCTGTAGGTGCAAGAAATATCTCCTTAACCTAAACGGTTAAGGAGATATTTTCCTAAGAAACGGGTACCGATGTCTACACGTATGCGTGCCGTAGACAATGGCTCAGGCGCACTGAGCGTGCCGTTAGTGAAGGCGATCGTGCCGTCACTGACGGCTCCCACGCGCATGCACCGGAGTGACGTAAGCACTGCTCCGGCCAGTCACAGCGCCGGAGCAGCGATACCCGGAAGGAAGATAGACGCAATGCAATGCATAGTAGCCCATTATGCTTTACCTTTGCAGAGGAAGTAAACCCATCAGGGTTTACTTCCACATACATTTAACTTTTGAGTCATATTTGTGTAGCCAGGTGCAGGGACTACTAAAAAATTAGAGAGGAAAGGACATCTTTGATTGTATAAAAGGGCACTGTTGTTTATTAGCACTGCCCCATCCAAGAAGGACACTGAATGTCACTGGGGGTTACAACGTCCAATTAGACAGCTGCTCCTCCTGTGACACCTATGGAGGCTGTAGAGAAGCCATCCCTCCATCCACATAGTGGCAAGATGACATCTGCTGGATGGAGTGGGAACTACACCTGCCAACAAGGTAATAGTGTGCTGCTTTTGGTACAGATTATTTACTGGAGAGGTGCTTAGGGTTGCCACCTATCCGGGATTCACCCGGACAATACGGGTCTTGAATCATGTGTTCGGGATTTGTACTGCCTGTAACCCGGGCATATGTTTCAGCCTAGAACAGGGACAGACCATTCAGGCAGGGGGGATCACCAGCACACCTGTCACTGTGAGACAGCAGCAGCAACATTGTAATGAATACACCATGCCTGTGGTGTGTGTTCGGCATTCAAAGCTCCTTTCTGTCTCCCCTCCCCTCCAGTCTCGTGCAGAGTCCCTGTTACCTCTGACTCAACCCCCCCCCTTCCAATCACCAGTGCGGTGTGTTGAGAGAACTGGGAGGCGGAGCTCCCTGTAGCTCCTGTCAGGCTGGCCAGAGGAAGGGAGGAGGTGAGCTGAATTTTTTCTGGGAGAAGTCTCCTATTGTGGAAAGTTGCAAACTTTCAGGTTGATGTGTTCTTCAGGAGATGCAGTGAAGGGTTAAATTGACAGAAGAATAGGAGGAGATAGTGAGTGTGTGTGTGGGGGGGGGGAGTCTGTAGCCCTATCACATTTGACAGATAACTTGG
The DNA here is from genome assembly GCF_042186555.1 of Aquarana catesbeiana. NCBI lineage: Eukaryota > Metazoa > Chordata > Amphibia > Anura > Ranidae > Aquarana > Aquarana catesbeiana. Next base: position 252,091,082 of record NC_133327.1, on the reverse strand, counting down.
AAGCCTGAACAGTCTGTCTATGCAAACATCCCCCCAATTGTTCAGACTACATAATGTGAAGTCATTTATAACCATTCATGTAACCCTGTATATATGTGATAAGTTTACACCTCTGATTGTACAGCCTCAGAGCTTGGATAACACAGTGTTATATGAATGGTGTATATATATTGGTGTTATATTACATTCACATCATCTGTACATACAGAGTGCTAGGAACTGAATTATATAGATCTGTACTTACATCTTATAACAGATTGTTTCCATCAAGTAGTACTGTTGTATGATTTATTGCTGTATGTTTTTAGTGGATGAGCACATGAGGTTTTTTTTTATTAAAAACATCGCTATCTGACTACTTCTCAGCCCCCAACTCCCCCTGCCTACATCACCCCCAGACCTCTTCATACAGACATCACTCCGAGCTGCTTCCTACACCCCCCCCAGCTGAAGGACAACATTCCATGGTCACTTTCCTTCCCTTATCTTCCCAACATCACTCCCTGGTCACCCCATAGACACTGCAAGAAAACCTTCCCCATTCTGCCACCGCCATACCTTCCACTCTTCTCTGCACCTATCATACCCTCCGTACTCCTCTCTTGTACATACTGCCCTCATCATACCCTCCACACTCCTCTCCTGTCCATACTGCCCCCATCATACCCTCCGCGCTCCTCTCCTGTATATACTGCACCCAACATACCCTCCACACTCTTCTCCTGTACATACTGTCCCCCATTATACCCCCCGCACTCCTCTCCTGTACATACTGCTCCCATCATACCCTCCGCACTCTTCTCCTGTACATACTGCACCCATCATACCCTCCACATTCCTCTCCTGTATATACTGCCCCCATCATACCCTCCGCACTCCTCTCCTGTACATACTGCACCCATCATACCCTCCGCCCGGGGCGTTGCTAGGGGGTGGCTATTGGGGCTATAGCCCCGAATCTGGGGCCCGTAGCCCCGAGTCTCTCCTCCGACATCTCTCTCCGCCCGATCCACATCAGCGCTCTTTCAGCCTGGCCTCTTCAATCTGGGAGTGAGGTGCAGCGAGCAGCAGAGAGATGACATCATCTCTCACTGCCCGCCACACATCAGCGCTCTTCCTCCCTCACAGCACGGTGGAGTGGAGGTCACGTGCTTCCCGTCATTGTGGAGCTCCACTTTGCAGCCAGACCCCCTTGCTTCAATGTCGGAGGTGCAGCGGGGAGCAGCGACATGACATCATCTCTCACTGCTTGCCCCGCATTACTGCTCTCCTGCTCTCACTAAATGGACCAGTGCTGTCAGCCTGCCACCAATGCAGCATCAATGCACATTTGGTGTCACTGGCTGGCATGACAAATGACAATCCACATCAGTTGGCAAATGACAACCCACATCTGGTGTCCAGGGATGTGGCAAGTGACAATCTGCAAATGGTGGACAGAGATGTGGCAATCTGCAAATGGTGCCAGGAGATGTGGCAAGTGACAATCTGCAAATAGTGGCAGGTGACATGGCAAGTGACAATCTGCAAATGGTGGCAAGAGATGTGGCAAGTGACAATCTGCAAATGGTGGCAGGAGACATGGCAAGTGACAATCTGCAAATGGTGGTAGGAGATGTGGCAAGAGGCAATCTGCTTACCACTAGTCTCTCCCCCCCCCGCGGGCATGCAAAAAGGTTGGTGACCGCTGCTATGGGCTCTAGCCCCAGATCTTTTGCGAACCTAGCAACGCTCCTGCCCTCCGCACTCCTCTCCTGTACATACTGCACCCATCATACCCTCCGCACTCCTCTCCTGTACATACTGCCCTCATCATACCCTCTGCAGTCCTCTCCTGTACATACTGCCCCCATTATACCCTCCGCACTCCTCTCCTGTACATACTGTCCCCATCATACCCTCCGCACTCCTCTCCTGTACATACTGCCCCCATAAAATATTAGCGTGCGCTGCTAATGTGTTCAGGTTTGGCTTGACGAAAATGTGGCAACCCTAGAGGTGCTGCACATGCAGGTAGTGGGGCGCCAGCATGTCCTGCAGAACAATGTGGTGGTAGGGCGATGCAAACTACAGGGAGCTGGCAAGCAGTACAACCACAGCACACAGAGGAGATAGTTAGGAGGCTGGCAAAACATTTCTTATCTACCATATCAGACTTGCAGCATGAGGAATATTTGAATGGTGCATGAGACTTCCTCTCTTCTGATACAAAGGAAGAGCATGTGATGAGCAAAGTGGGCTCAGCCACACACTAGTGAGGGGACAGCAGTAGGGATGGACATATCTTCCCAGGGTTGCTTTGCCAAGGGTTTGGCAAATCCTATTTTAATTCAGCAAACCCTAAATTAGTGGCCAATCCTACTGCTTATTGTGGATGAATCCTGTAAATCCAGTGATACAGTCCTGAAGTACTGTATTGCAGTAAATTCTGGTACTTTAAAGACTACTGCTGCGTACACACGATCGCACATTCCGACAACAAAATCCTTTTTTTTTTTCCGACGGATGTTGGCTCAAACTTGTCTTGCATACACATGGTCACACAAATGTTGTTGGAAATTCCGAACGTCAAGAATGCGGTGACATACAACACGAACCACGAGCCGGGAAAAATGAAGTTCAATAGCCAGTGCGGCTCTTCTGCTTGATTCCGAGCATGCGTGGAATTTTGTGTGTCGAAATTGTGTACACACGATCGGAATTTACGACAAGGATTTTGTTGTCGGAAAATTTGAGATCCAGATCTCAAATTTTGTTTGTCGGAAATTCCGACGGAAAATGTCCGATGGAGAGAATTTCCGACAACAAGCTCCCATTGAACATTTGTTGTCAGAAATTCCAACTGTGTGTACGTGGCATAATAGGCAAACAATTGTAAAAAAAAAACATTGGAAGGATACGGTCATGGGTACATGTATCAATTCAATGACAATTTTTAAAAATCTTGTCATGTCGAGGGCAACATTGAAAATACAAAAATCCTTTAAATACCATGTTTTGGAATGCCTTAGTTTTCATGGTTAGTCTCAGCAACGGCATACACTGGCAGTGCATATTTGGCTGTGGAATTGTTTTTTTTTTCTTTTCAAATTAGCTTGGCCTACATACAACAGCCCAATCTGATATAAATTTGAAAAAAAATAGCTTTTTTCAGATAGTACTAATAGAGGTACTTTATTTTTCATCAAACCATAATAGGTCTGCTTTGACTAGTAGATAGAAATTGGGCAGTAGTTTGCTGAGGCTTTTCTTGTTCTCGCTAATTCAAAACTGTCCTCCTGCTGGCCTATTTCTATCAAACTCTGTCTATCACCTAATGTTAGTAATTTCACTTGGGTACATGTGAGATGGTTTGGATGCAGCAATGTACTGCAAGTAAAAGGCAGCTCCAAGAACAGAAGGTCAGTAACAAGTAAATACTGCACTTTGAGTATCCCAGACTTTAAAAAGACCCTATCAACATGAAATAAAAAAAAAAGTGCAAACCCCCAAATAACACCCCGAAATAAACCACCCCCCTCCATTTGTTAAGGCCGGACTCACTGCCAAAAACAGGTTAACCTAAAATAAAAGGACACCTGAACATGAGATGCTAAACAATATACTCCCCCAAATAAATGAAAACCCCAAAATATCTCCCCCCGAATAAGCAAATATTTTCTATGAATGGGGCCAGCAGCTAAAATTAACTTCCACCCTCAAATCAACCACAACATAAAAATAAGAACCAAAAAAAACTAAAGTGGTTGTAAACCTCAGACATGAAATATGAACAAAGCATATGCCTCTATAGTGTGTACCTCTCTCAATTAAGAACACTCTCAATTAAGAAAGTCATTTCTGTCTGCTGTTTCGTTCCTCTGCTCTCTGCATAAATCACAAATTGTCATGACACTAAGAGACAAATGATGACATGGGAGGGGCCTCTGAAACATAGCTTTTGATTGACAACCTCAGCTCTGTTCCTGGGTGCTGTGTGAAGGGTGGTGTGTCCCTTTATTCCAATCAGCTGTTAGAGCTCTCCAAGCTCCTGTGTCCAAGCAACAGGACAGGATGGGGGAACACTGGCTTTGGGAGTTTTTTGGGCAGGCATCTGGAGCCATGAAAATAGCCTACAGCAATAGCAGGTATTTAAAGCAGAACTTCACTTTCTTAATCAACATAGACTATTTTTAATCTCTTTGCTGCTAGCATTTAAACTTGTTTTTACATTTCTTCAGTTATGTCATGGTTTTCAGGTCTAGGCAAATGATGTCATACATCCCAGGAGTCTTCAGGAGGGGAGGAGGGGTTTTCTCAGCTGCCCTTAGCTCAGCTGCCTACATGCCTGAGATAAGGGCAGATGGATCCCAGAAAGTAGTTGCTACATAAATCATCTACTCGTACTGAAGGCCACAGCCAGAAATGCTAGGAGGTGTTATTCAAATGGATTTCTCAGCAAAATAAAGCATGGAGCCATGGATGGATGGGGGATTAATAATGAATTAATAGAGCTTTTGGTTTATGGTGCTCAGTTGCAGTGTAGTTCCGCTTTAATAATATTTTTCTTAGCAGCACAATTTGTTTTTATCTACTTGCATTCCTTAACTGCATAGTAAGTTTTTTTGCAAAGGTGACCTAAGCCTTTTATTTTTTTCAATAAAATGTGTTCAAATTATCATTTAATAGATTGCACTTTTATTTAAGACATAGACATAAACTGAACTGATTCCTTGAAGCTGACTAGATTTTGTTTTGTTTGTATATTTTGTACCTAGTGTCCCTTGGTCAATGAATACTGGATATATTTCAGTTGTGTTTTATTCTCTCTCTCTCTCTCTCTCTCTCTCTCTCTCTCTCTCTCTCTCTTTCTCTCTCTCTCTTTATACAGTATATACAGTATCTCACAAAAGTAAGTACGCCCCTCACATTTTTGTAAATATTTTATTCTATCTTTTATGTGACAACACTGAAGAAATTACACTTTGCTACAATGTAAAGTAGTGAGTGTACAGCTTGTATAACAGTGTAAATTTGCTGTCCCCTCAAAATAACTCAACACACAGCCATTAATGTCTAAACCACCGGCAACAAAAGCGAGGGCATCCCTAAGTGAAAATGTCCAAATTGGGCGCAACTAGCCATTTTTCTGCCCTGATGTCATGTGACTCAGTGTTACAAGGTCTCAGGTGTGAATGGGAAGCAGGTGTGTTAAATTTTGTGTTATCGCTCTCACTCTCACATATTGGTCAACATGGTTCAACATGGCACCTCATGGCAAAGAACTCTCTGAAGATCTGAAAAAAAGAATTGTTGCTCTACATAAAGATGGCCTAGGCTATAAGAAGATTGCCAAGACCCTGAAACTGAGCTGCAGCACGGTGGCCGAGACCATACAGCGATTTAACAGGACAGGTTCCACTCAAAACAGGCCTCGCCATGGTCGACCGAAAGAAGTTGAGTGCACGTGCTCAGCGTCATATCCAGATGTTGTCTTTGGTAAATAGACATATGAGTGCTGCCAGCATTGCTGGAGAGGTTGAAGGGGTGGGGGGTCAGCCTATCAGTGCTCAGACCATACGCCGAAAACTGCATCAAATTGGTCTGCATGGCTGTCGTCCCAGAAGGAAGCCTCTTCTAAAGATGATGCACAAGAAAGTCTGCAAACAGCTTGATGAAGACAAGCAGACCAAGGACATGGATTACTGGAACCATGTTCTGTGGTCCGATGAGACCAAGATAAACTTATTTGGTTCAGATGGTGTCAAGCGTGTGTGGGGGCAACCAGGTGAGGAGTACAAAGACAAGTGTGTCTTGCCTACAGTCAGGCATGGTGGTTGGAGAGTCATGGTCTGGGGCTGCATGAGTGCTACCGGCACTGGGGAGCTACAGTTCATTGAGGGAACCATGAATGCCAACGTGTACTGTGACATACTGAGGGGACAGCAAATTTACACTGTTATACAAGCTGTACACTCACTACTTTATATTGTAGCAAAGTGTCATTTCTTCAGTGTTGTCACATAAAAAGATATAATAGAATATTTACAAAAATATGACGGGTGTACTCACTTTTGTGAGATACTGTATATCCTATTAGAATATATATATAATTATTATTATTCAGCAATACATTTTATGATTATGCCACGTATACACGATCGGACATTCCGACAACAAATGTTCGATGGAAGCTTGTTGTCGGAAATTCCGACCGTGTGTAGGTGTCACGTACCTGATCGGAGTCTGAAGTGACGAGGTCGACCTCCCTTGTATCTCCAACCCGGGTCCCGCTGAGAGTGGGAACAGAGGGACCCCAAGGAAAGGAGGAACACGAGTGCCTGTAGAAGTAACCCAGGAATCTTGAGGCAGATGATGCGACTTTAGGTAGGCAGGAAGTTGCAGCGGATCGCAGGAGCCGAGATGCAGGGACTTGACAGGCAGCTTGGAGCCAAACAGGAAACAGGAGCGGAGTCACGGGAATAGCCGGGTTCGGAAGCAGGCGGACAGCAAGGTACCAAATCATCAGGCGGAAGCAGAGTCAAGTAGGAAGCCGAAATCAGGAACCAGTGAATCAGGATATGGGAGAGTCCAGAGGCAAGGTCAGGGGAGCCAAGGTTCAGCAACGGATATCAAGCAGGCAGGTAACACAGGATACAGATACAGGAACAGCTGAAGATCAGTCAGCACCTGTCACAGTCAGTGTGTCCTTTAAATAGGCCGTCTGGCGCCAAAGGGCCGCGCGGACGCGCTCCCGCGGGCGCGCCCATTCCTTTGCGCACGCGCATTGGCACGTCTGCGATCCGAAGAGACCTTCCCGAACGCATGCGTGCGTGAAGAGTCCTTTACGAACGTGCGTACCTGCGAGTGAACCCGGAACGCAATAGTTCTCTTACATTGCCCCCTCCTTACGGGCAGCCTCCGGATGCCCCTCAGGGGCTTCTTCTCTGGATGGAGCTGAAAAAATGCTCGTACCTTTTGCGGGGCATGTACGTTAGAAGCTGGTTCCCAGGAATTGTCTTCAGGGCCGTAGCCCTTCCATTTAATCAGAAACTGTGTTAGGCCATTCCTGGTTCTGCAGTCGAGAACGTCTTCTACCTCAAACTCTTCACTGCCCTCAACGAGCAGTGGAGGAGGGTTTTCTGGATCCCGGTTAGAAAAGGGATTGGGTACTGATGTCTTCAACAAAGAAATATGAAAAACAGGGTGAATTTTGAGATTCTTTGGTAGGATAAGTTCAAAGGCCACAGAGTTGATCCTCCTCTTCACAGCAAAGGGCCCCAGGTATTTTGGACCAAGTTTCTTGGAGGGACACTTAAGTTTTAAATTAGCAGTGGATAGCCAAACCTTGTCTCCTGGATTCAGATTCAAGTTACCCCTCCTTTTCCTGTCAAAAAATCTTTTGTTATTAGCCTGAGCCTTAGAGATGGTGTCCTGAAGCACTTTATTGTTGGAGATGAACCAACTCAGTCTGTCTTGAACAGCAGGCACAGCAGAATCCACGGGTAATTCAGGCAAAAAGGAAGGGTGGTATCCATAATTGGCAAAAAAGGGTGTTTGCTTGGTAGCAGAGTGGATGGAATTGTTGTATGCAAATTCTGCTAGTGGAAGCAGAGGTGACCAATCGTCCTGTGAAAAAGAGGAGAAGCAACGCAAATATTGCTCCAGCGTCTGGTTGGTTCTCTCCGTCTGTCCATTAGTTTGAGGATGGTAGGCAGAGGACAGACGGAGCTCGATGTTCAAGACTTCACAGAGAGATCTCCAGAATCTGGACGTGAACTGTACCCCTCGATCAGAAGTGATATTATCGGGAATACCATGTAGCCTCACTATCTCTCGGATGAACATGGAAGCAGTCTCAGCGGCAGACGGGGTTCCTTGCATGGGTAAAAAGTGTGCCATTTTAGTCAAGCGATCAACCACGACAAATATGGTGGTAAAGTCTTCAGACAGGGGAAGTTCCACAATGAAATCCATGGATATCATGCTCCATGGTTTCTTAGGCACAGGAAGACATTCTAATAGGCCCCAAGTCTTGGCTCGGTCAGTCTTATTGCGTTGACAGGTCACACAGGATTTGACGTATCTTTTACAGTCTTGAATCAAGTCTGGCCACCAGAAAGAACGGGAAATTAGGTTGATACTCTTGTGAATCCCGAAATGACCTGCCAAAGGATGATCGTGGCAACGCTTCAGGACAGAAACCCTGAACTGCTCCGGGACAAAGACCTGTTCCTTATGGTAATACAGCCCGTCCTTGAGTTGAAGAGATAAGTCTTGGGAAGGGGGATGCTCCAACAACTCAGCTCTTATTTGGGACGTCAGGTTGGTTTGGAGAAGAAGAAAGTTTTTGGCAGGTAAAATGGTGTCTGCTTCGGAAGGATGAACAGGATCATGGAACATGCGTGACAGCGCGTCTGGTTTCCCATTCTTAGAACCAGGGCGGAAGGTTATGTGGAATGTGAAACGGGAAAAGAACAATGCCCATCTTGCCTGCCGAGGTCTGAGTCGTTTAGCTGTTCTCAAATACTCGAGATTCTTATGGTCGGTGAAAATGAGTATAGGGTGCAAGGCTCCTTCTAACAGGTAGCGCCACTCCTCGAAGGCAGCTTTAATGGCCAACAGTTCCCGGTCCCCTACATCATAATTCTTCTCAGAGGGATTCAATTTCTTGGAGAAAAATGCCACAGGATGGAGTAGGGACTTGGGGCCCTGTCGCTGCGATAATATGGCTCCCACTGCGATCTCAGAGGCGTCCACCTCCAGAATATAGGGCAAGGAAGGGTCGGGATGCTTTAAGATGGGAGCTGAGGTGAACAAGGCTTTCAACTGTTCAAAAGATGTTTGTGCTTCAGTACTCCACTGGAAGGGAACATGCTGTTTGGTCAAAAGGGTGATAGCAGAAATAATACTAGAAAAGTTCTTAATAAATTTCCTATAGAAATTAGCGAATCCCACAAACCTTTGTACTGCCTTTCGATCTGTAGGAGCTGGCCATTCCAAAACAGCAGCGACTTTCTGGGGATCCATGGAGATCCCATCAGCGGAGATGACAAGTCCCAGGAATTGAATTGTCTGCTTTTCAAAATCGCACTTTTCAGCCTTGACATAGAGATGATGTTCACGAAGTTTACTCAAAACTTTTCTCACATGGGTACGGTGGACCTCGATAGAGTCAGAAAAGATAAGAATATCATCGAGATAGACAATGATAAACAGGTCAAGAAAGTCCTGAAAAACATCATTTACCAGATGCTGAAAGGTGGCTGGGGGGTTGCAGAGACCGAAGGGCATAACTAGATATTCAAAATGCCCAAAGCGTGACCTGAAGGCAATCTTCCATTCATCTCCCTTTCTGATTCGCACCAAATTGTAGGCACCTCTTAGATCTAGCTTGGAAAAAACTCGTGCTCCGCGTAGTCTCTGAAATAATTCGGGAATTAAGGGAAGTGGGTACCGGTTCTTGATAGTTATTTTATTAAGATCACGATAGTCAATACAGGGCCTCAGTGAGTGATCTTTTTTCTCCACAAAAAAGATACCAGCTCCTGCTGGGGAGGAAGAGGCTCGAATAAACCCTTTTTCTAGACTTTCATCAATGTATTTGCGTAAGGCCTCTAGTTCAGGTTCCGAGAGAGGGTAAATTCGGCCGAAGGGAATTTCTGCCCCAGGTAGAAGTTCAATGGGACAATCGTAAGTCCGGTGGGGAGGTAAGCTCTCTGCACTCTTTTTATTAAATACGTCCAAGAATTCATGATAGACTGTGGGTACTAATTTCATAGTTACAGGGTCCGAGTGGATGCTGAGGAGAGGAGCAGGATTAACAAACTTTTTCGGATAACAATGTCTCTGACAATAATTAGAGGAAAATGAGATATCTCCGGTAAGCCAGTCAATATGAGGGTTATGGGCCCTTAGCCAGGGTAACCCCAGGATAACAGGAAACATGGGGGACGTTATGACGTCCAACCGGAGCAGCTCCTGATGTTCCGAAGAGACTTGGCAAAGAATGGGTACAGTCTCTTGTGTAACAGGCCCAGACTTGAGACCAGAGCCATCTGCCAGATGCACAGTAAATTCCTGCCTCTTGGTACATACAGGAAGTTGATGTAAGGTGACAAAGGCTGAGTCCACAAAACAACTGCAAGCTCCGGAGTCTATAATTGCGGTTACAGGAATAGTCCTCCCTGGCAACTGAAACTGGAGCGAAAGAGGGAGGTGTGGCAGATCCCTCCCAGGAAGATGCAACATGTAAGGTGGCGTAGAAGTGGGCTTGGCAGGTCTTATGGGACAAGCTTGGATGAGATGGCCCGCTCCTCCGCAGTAAAAGCATAGTCCATCATGTACTCGCCGGAGGCGTTCTGAGGAAGATAGTGGTGGTCTTGAAAAGCTTCTGCGGGGAAACTCAGGGGGCTCCTTATTCTTGTAGGGACCCCTTGGTAATCTGGACGTGATTGTGGAGACAGGAGCAAAACTTCTTGAGAGAGTAACTGGCTTGGTACTAGCTTTCTCAGATTGCCTTTCACGCAATCGACGGTCAATTTGGATAACAAGATGGATCAGATCTTCCAGGGATGAGGGCACTCCTATTCGGGCAAGTTCGTCTTTTAATTGGTCAGAGAGTCCAAGACGAAATTGATGATGTAAAGCGGCCTTATTCCACTGCGTATCTAAACTCCAGACACGGAAATCTGTTACATAGTCCTCCACGGATCTCAAGCCTTGTTGGAGTTTACCCAGTGTAAATTCAGCAGTCTGTTGGAGGAAGGGGTCAGCATACAGCTGGGACATGGCTGAAAAGAAGGAGTCAGCGGTAGACAAGGCCGGATCATGGTGTTCTCTAAGATGATGAGCCCAGGAGAGTGGTTCATTTCGTAGGAGTGTAATGATAAATCCCACTTTAATATGCTCGGATGAGAAGGTTTGTGGTAACAAGGAAAAATAAAGTTCACAGGCATTTTGAAAAGTGAGAAACAATTTGCGATCCCCTGAAAAATGCTCTGGCAAGGGTACTCTGGGTTCAGGAGGCAGAGAGGTTTCGTTGAGCAGGCAAAAGTCAGTCTGTACAGACGTATTTACAAGTGCAAGGAGAGCAGATGCAGATGAGACACCAAGCAGATTCGGTAGACGATCTTGCATCTGGCCCAAGTCTTCTTGGAGATTTCGTACGGTATGGGCTAGTGCAAAAATTGCCCAGCAGATGTCCATAACAGGTGAGGCCTCCCTTTCAGACTCCATTGCTGGCTGACTGATACTGTCACGTACCTGATCGGAGTCTGAAGTGACGAGGTCGGCCTCCCTTGTATCTCCAACCCGGGTCCCGCTGAGAGTGGGAACAGAGGGACCCCAAGGAAAGGAGGAACACGAGTGCCTGTAGAAGTAACCCAGGAATCTTGAGGCAGATGATGCGACTTTAGGTAGGCAGGAAGTCGCAGCGGATCGCAGGAGCCGAGATGCAGGGACTTGACAGGCAGCTTGGAGCCAAACAGGAAACAGGAGCGGAGTCACGGGAATAGCCGGGTTCGGAAGCAGGCGGACAGCAAGGTACCAAATCATCAGGCGGAAGCAGAGTCAAGTAGGAAGCCGAAATCAGGAACCAGTGCATCAGGATATGGGAGACTCCAGAGGCAAGGTCAGGGGAGCCAAGGTTCAGCAACGGATATCAAGCAGGCAGATAACACAGGATACAGATACAGGAACAGCTGAAGATCAGTCAGCACCTGTCGCAGTCAGTGTGTCCTTTAAATAGGCCGTCTGGCGCCAAAGGGCCGCGCGGACGCGCTCCCGCGGGCGAGCCCATTCCTTTGCGCACGCGCATTGGCACGTCTGCGATCCGAAGAGACCTTCCCGAACGCATGCGTGCGTGAAGAGTCCTTTACGAACGTGCGTACCCGCGAGTGAACCCGGAACGCAATAGTTCTCTTACAGTAGGCTCCATCGGACATTTTTTGTCGGAATTTCCGACAACAGAAATTTGAGGGCTGGTTCTCAAATTTTCCGACAACAAAATTCGTGTGTTCACAATTCCAATGCACAAAGTTCCACGCATGCTCGGAATCAAGCAGAAGAGCCGCACTGGCTTTTGAACTTCATTTTTCTCAGCTCGTTGTACGTGTTGTACGCCAGCGCGTTCTTGACGATGGGAATTTCCAACAACATTTGTGCGACCGTGTGTATGCAAGACAAGTTTGAGCCAACATCCGTCGGAAATAAATCACAGGATTTCGTTGTCGGAATGTCCGATCGTGTGTACGCAGCATTAGGGTTTTCCTAACAGATAAGTCTGTATGTAACATGTTTGGCAAAATAATCTATCAGCAGAATAAAACTAGATATGTAATATGTATTTTAATATTATTTGATCATCAAGACTAAATGTTATGCATTATTGGCAGAAGACGCCAGTTTCAAATTTCAGAGGAATGTGGCAACAGCCGTTAAAGATCTTTCAGTAGTGGGAAGAATGGTTGACAGGTGCTCACTGAGACTTTATTTAATTTGTTCACATGAAGATGGCAATGTTCTACAGAACCCCCCAGCTAGGTGTACATACAGCATTTATTTATCACAGGTACTTATATAGCGCCATCAATTTAGGCAACACTTTACATAAAGGATTTTTTTTTCTTTAATTTTAGTTTGTGGTTGACTTGAAGGCTGTGGTCACTTTTAGCTACTGTGCTGTTCATAGCAAACTGATTTTTTTTTTTTTTTGCTGAGATCTTTCCAAAAAAAAAAAAAAATGTAGATTTGTATGTGTCAGGGTGGTATTTGGGGGGTTAAATTTATTTTAGAGATATATTGTTTCTCATTTTATGTCATTTCTTATATAGGTGGGGATTGAGGTGCTCAATGTGCAGCATTCACTTGTTGCTGATCATCTGTTCTTGGAGCTGCCTGTTAATAAAGCAGAACTAAAGGCAAAAACTAAATTATTTATATTTCTTCATTTTGGATAGAGTAAGGCCTGATTGTTGGACGACCAATCGTCTGATTTTTGTCAAAAGCGCGTGTGCAGGATTTTGTCTAGCATACTAACTATCCGCAAATTGTCATTTGACAAACGTAGTGATGTACTATGAGAGTATAAAGAGGAAGTTCATTTCTCAAGCGCCACCCTTTGGGCCCCTTATGCTAATTTCGTGTTAGTAGAAGTTAGTAGAATTTTGGTGAGCGTTGATTTGCGATTTTCAGATCGTACAAAACAAATGCCTTTTCAAATATGTTTGGCATAACTACATCAGTATCACCAGCAAAGCAGCTTCATTATATTCCATTAAAGAAGATGAGAATGTGCGCTGCATTTCATCAGCTCCCGCGTCACGAAAGTTAATTCTAGATTACGAATGGTAGTTTACAAGGGCGAACTCTTCCGGCTTGTTCCTTGATTCCGATCATGCGTGTTTGTACTTTTGATTTTTGTGTGACGATTTCTTTACTGACCATCTGAAAATGAGATGTTGATTTCACATCTGACAAAAATTTTATAGCCTGCACATCCAGCTTTTGTCTGATGAAAAAGTCAAATCGGTTGTTGAAAGTATTGTACTAACAATCCAAAAATCCAGAGGCAGCTCGTCGTATGACTTGTCCCTTCTGATTTTCGTACTGTGTGTACGAGGCCTTAGTCTTCTGGGCAAACAGTTAGCTGTGATCTTGCTAGGCATAAGGATGTATTTAATGTTAGCTATTTAATACATGATCTAACTGTATCTCTTACCTGTATAAAAGTCTTTGTCAATCTTATAGTAAACAGAATACTTTTTGACACCGCCATGTACGTGAGTGTGATTTCTCCCTGTGTACACAGTTTTGGCCATATTTTTATATTATGTTATGATATACAATAGACAATCTACTTTACAGTCCCGAATGTGTATTGATTGCTGAGCAGCTGACAAGCACCCAGTATGTATCCCCATAATGCAGACCAAGGCACCTGCTTAACCATACTTGCTACCTTTGTTGCTTGATTTTGTGCATCTTGCTTGGCCTGTGCTCAAGGCAGTTCAGGGAAAACAGTGACCGTCCCTTCGAGACACTCCCCTAAGCCTGAGTTTTTGGGGTTCAAGATAGATTATTTTGCCAGAGCATGAAAGCTATGAGTATGATTTATGTGTGGCGAGGAGAGTCGATCAGTGGCATCTCCACACAGGGGGACTAGGAATGTAATCAGGGCACTGATCATCAATTACTATCTATTATAGAAGGTAAATTACTATCCTATCAATGTGTCTGATGCAGTTCAGAGACTTGATTCGCAGGAGTAAAACTTAGTTTTAAAAACAGGAAATAACATTTCAGAGCTTTTAGAGGTTTAAAGGGACATTGGAAAACATTAATGGCGAAGCGTACCAATCCTGGCAAAGTGTCCATGTTTCTGTAGTTTTGAACCAAAGGATGGTCAGGCAAGGACTGTCTAGATTGAATAGATGATAGCTGGTTTAATATGAGGAAGTTAATATGTGGAAGTTATTTTTTTGCAGCCTGAAACTTCGAGATATGGGTAAGCCCATGTATTAATATATATATATAAAAAAGGTGAACTTTCAGCATAATGTTGTTACTTGTTTTAAATGATTAGCCAAATAAAAACCATTTTTAACACAAGTGTTTTAACACATACAACATTGCCATCTTTGTTCTGATAGTTCAATAATAAAGGTTGGAACAGAAGAGTTAAGAGGTTAACTCAAACATAGCTTAAATGTAAGAAGTATTTTATAGCAGAGTTTTGGAGTGTGTATGTGTGCAGGGCACACACAAGTGGTATCACTGGTAGCATTTTTTTGAAGCTCGTGAACTACTGGTGAATTACTGGTTAGTAGGTAAGGGAAAGTTGTTGTTAGTATAGGGAAATGCTTAATTTTATGTGTATGTGAATTTTTGTCTTGTCTTGGAATTCCAGTTTAGAGTATAAGTTGTTTTTTCTTCTGAATGCAAATGGATTGTTAGGTAGTTGATATGTGTCCTATGATCCTGCCAATGCGGAGAGCGTTGCTAAAGTGGGCAGGTGAGAGGGACAGAGTAGGGTACTCATCTGTATGTGGTGCTTTAAGAGGATTGAATCGCAGATTTGGACAAGGACAAGTTACTATTTGAGTGATTCCTCCTATCCAAAATATTGTTTAGCACAATACACAGAGGTACATATCCGCTTGCACTATGTTGCTTCAAGTGAAAAAAGGGGATCAAACTGCCGACCATTCCTTCGCCACCGCTTTTGTGTTACATATTCAGTGAGTCTGAGAGACTTGCTGAGGTGGAGGGTGAATGTTAAAGAAGGATTTCATTCAGAAAAGTTATCTATATAGATTAACCACTTAGCAACCGGCCCATAGCCGAATGACGGCTACAGGGCAGTTGCTTAACTCTGGGAGGGCATACAGTGATGTCCTCCCAGAATCCCGCTTTTGCGCGCCCCCTGGGGTGCGCACCTGAGAACATCCGTGACCGGACCCGGCGCATCACGGATCATGGTAAACGGCCGCTGATCGCGGCTGTTTACCATGTGATCGCTCTGTCAAATAACGGCGCGATCACATGTAAACAAACCGGTGTCATGTCATGACGCCAGTTCCTCTCTCCCCTCTGTGTACCGGTTGGTACAGTGTGAGAGGAGAGGGGGAGAGATCGGATGGCAGCAGCGCTGTGGGCTGGATCTGTAGTCCCCACAGCACTGCTCTGTGACAATTGCAGTCACATCCAGCCATCCATGCTCAGCCATCCCTCCATGCTCAGCCATATTATAATATCCTGCACTACTCTGCAATACTCTGCAATACCCTGCAATACCCCGCAATACCCTACAATACTTTGCAATACTCTGCAATACCCTGCAATACTCTGCAATACCCCGCAATACCCTGCAATACTCTGAAATAATCTGCAATACCCTGCAATACTCTGCAATACCCCACAATACTCTGCAATAGAGCTGGGCGATTTAAAAAAAAAAAATCTGAGGAGCTGCGGGCAGGAGTTTTTAGGCGTCTGGCCTCGCAAACTAGGCCGAAGCCACGGCCTTGCCTAAAAACTCCTGCCCACAGCGCATCAGTTCTGGTGAAAAAAAAATCTAAAAAAATCGATTTGCTGAAATTTTGAATCGATTTGACCTCTCAACTCGCTTCAAGATTCAAATCGATTTTTCCCCAGCCCTACTCTGCAATACCCTGCAATACACTGCAATACCCCGCAATACCCTGCCATACCCTGCAATACTCTGCCATACCCTGCATTACCCTGCCATACTCTGCAATACTCTGCAATACCCTGCCATACCCTGCAATACCCTGCCATACTCTGCAATACCCAGCCATACTCTGCAATACCCAGCCATACTCTGCAATACTCGGTGATACCCAGCCATACTCTGCCATACCCAGCCATACCCAGTCATACTCGGCGATACCCTACAATACCATGCCATACTCAGCCATACTCGGCCATGCTCAGCCATGCTCGGCCATACTCTGCCATGCTTAGCCATACTCGGCTGTACTGGGCCTCTGTATGTGGCCAGGCTATGGAAGTCTCACACATGTGGTATCGACGTACTCAGGAGGAGTAGGAGAATCTATTTTGGGGTGTCATTTTTGGTATGTACATGCTATGTGTTAGAAATATTGTATAAATGGACAACTTTGTTTTAAAAAAAATGCCTTTTAACCACTGCCTGCCAGCCGTCATACGACATCCTTGACTTTGTGCGGGGATATCTGAATGAGGCCTGCAGCTACAGGCCTCATTCAGATATCAGCTTTTTCAGCCGGCGATTCCCTAGTGCTAGTGCTGTTCCACTGCTTTATCGTTCTTACGGGAGGTGAGAGGGGACGTCCCCCCCTCCCGCCGCCCTCCAGTGCTTCTACCGACTCACCACTACGATCGAAGCCAGGATCGTTTTTTTTTTTTTAATTTCAGGCTTCCCAGCCTAGAGGTGACATGTGGGGTCTTATTCACCCCATATCTCACTGTAAAGAGGACCTGTCATGCCATATTTCTATTACAAGGGATGTTTACATTCCTTGTAATAGGAATAAAAGTGATCAAAAAATTAATTTTTTGGGAAAAAAGCATCAAACTAAAATAAATAAAGTAAAATGAACAATAAAAAAAAAAAAAAAATTTAAAGCGCCCCTGTCCCCGTGTCCTCACATGCAGAAGCGAACGCATATGTAAGTCCCGCCCTCATATGAAAACGGTGTTCAAACCACACACGTGAGGTATCGCTGCGATCGGTAAAGCAAGAGCAAATCATTTGGCCCTAGACCTCCTCTGTAACTCAAAACATGCAACCAGTAAAAAATGTTTAAACGTTGCCTATGGGGATTTTTAAGTAGCAAAGTTTGGCACCATTCCACGAGCGTGTGCAATTTTGAAGAGTGACATGTTAGGTATCTATTTACTCGGCATAACTTCATCTTTCACATTATGCAAAAACATTGGGCTAACTTTACTGTTTTGCTTTTTTTTTTAAAGCACAAAACTGTTTTTTTTCCAAAAAAAAAGCGTTCGAAAAATTGCTGCGCAAGTACCGTGTGAAATAAAAAGTTGCAACAACCGTCATTGTATTCTCTAGGGTCTTTGCTAAAAAAACATATATAATGTTTGGGGTTCTATGTAATTTTCTAGCAAATAACTGATGATTTTTACATGTAGGAGAGAAATGTCAAAATTGGCCTGGGTGCTTCAGAACGCCTGAAGGTGCTCCCTGCATGTTGGACCTCTGTATGTGGCTAGGCTGTGTAAAAGTCTCACACATGTGGTATTGCCATACTCAGGAGTAATAGCAGAATGTGTTTCGGGGTGTAATTTGTAATATGCATATGTTGTGTGTGAAAAATAACCTGCTAATATGACAATTTTGTGAAAAAAAAAAAGAAAAAAAATCTTGATTTTGCAAAGAATTGTGGGAAAAAATGACAACTTCAAAAAACTCACAATGCATCTTTCTAAATACCTTGGCATGTCTTCTTTCCAAAAAGGGGTAATTTGAGGGGTATTTGTACTTTTCTGGCATGTTAGGGTCTCAAGAAATTAGTCAGTACTTCAGGTGTGATCAATTTTCAGATATTGGCACCATAGCTTTTGGACTCTATAACTATCACAAAGACCAAATAATATACGCCGATTTGGGTTATTTTTACCAAAGATATGTAGCGGTATAAATTTTGGCCAAAATATATGAAGAAAAATTACTAATTTGCTAAATTTTATAACAGAAACGAAGAAAAATGCATTTTTTACAGAATTTTCGGTCTTTTTTCTTTTATAGCGCAAAAAATAAAGAACCCAGCGGTGATTAAATACCACCAAAAGAAAGCTCTATTTATGTGAAAAAAGGACAAAAATTTCATATAGGTACAGTGTTGCATGACTGAGTAATTGTCATTCAAAATGTGAGAGCACTGAAAGCTGAAAATTGATCTGGTTATTAAGGGGGTTTAAGTGCCCAGTGGTCAAGTGGTTAAAAATACAGGCGGTCCCCGGGTTACAAACAAGATAGGGTCTGTAGGTTTGTTCTTAAGTTGAATCTGTTTGTAAGTCAGAACAGGTACATTTTTTAAGTGTAGCTCCAGCCAAAAAAAAATATTTTTAAGCTTTTGGGTAGCAGTGGGAAGGGTTGACACCCCTGTAACATTTGTTTTACTGTCTGTGCCCCTGTTCACTTTCTGTCCCAATGACAATTGGATTTTGAGAATTTTGGATTGTTGTGGAAACAAGCCTTGGTGATAAAGCATCAGTGGAGGTACCTTTTTCCCCATAATAACTCTTACAGGAGTGAATTTCCCTTCCTAGAGGGAGATTTCCTCTCACTTCCTGTTGTCTCCCTACGTTTGTAACTAGGGGACCGCCTGTTTATTGTTAAAATGTTGCAACTATTGTCAGTCCATTCATGAAATGTGTTGGGCACATATTAAAGAGGAGTTCCATACAAAAATGGAATGCCCGCTTTAAGCACTCCTCACCCCCTTACATGCCACATTTGGCATGTCATTTTTTTGGGGGGGGGAGTGGGGGCTTCGTTAGGAGGGGGACTTCCTGTCCCACTTCCTCCTTCCACCCAGGGACCGCCAAGGCGACTCCTCCTTTCGCCTTAGGTGGCCCCTCCGTCTAGGCGATCTGCTGGGACACGTGACAGGTCCCAGGAGATCGCTTGTCCATTCCGGGAGCGCATCGCGACTTGTGCATGCGCCATGCGTGCCCAGCCGTGAAGCCGAAAGCTGTCCCAGCCGGGTGCCCAGAGTGGCAATGGAGGCACCGGCGGAGAGGAGGGGGAGAGGAGCGACGCTCTGTTTGGCCGCATCGCTGAACCGTGGAACAGGTAAGTGTCTGTTTATTAAAAGGCAGCAACTACACTTTTTGTAGCTGCTGACTTTTAATAAACATAAAAAGCCTGGAACTCCGCTTCAAGTCCATGCCCAATGCATAGTTAATTGGATACATTAAAAGGGGAATGTGACACGTCACTGATAAATTACATGTATGCACTGGAACCAAATGGTTTTTTTTTGAGGAATCTGATCAGATACAAATTTTTAAAAGTAGCATTTCAATTTATGTATAGGGTATTTTGATTATTTCAGTTGGAGTCTGGCTTTAAGGACTGTTTTAATTGTAATTGCCTATCCTTACATTATTGAAGTTAAAAGGTGTTTTTTTTTTCAATATCAGCAAATGTGCTATATTTGTGCAAATGGTTTTAATTGTGTTTGGGCTATATTAACAATGATTGGGGATTTTAAAATGTTTGATTTTATCTTTTTTTGGTTAAATACAAGTTTAAGAATATTATAATTAAGAAGTTTATATCTATGCTATGGATAGAATAAGGAAGTTATGTATTCCAGGCTCTCCGCCAGAGGAATTGTGGTTAGGGAAGAAAAAGAGAAGTAACTGTGTTGTGTAATCCTATGCACTAGGGAAAATATATACTTCGAGTGAGGTAAAGATTTAAAAATATGGAAAAAGGTGTTCAAAGGTGTTCATATTGTGTTTTCTTGTTTTGGGAGTAGAGGTTATTAGGCCCATGTTCCTGATAATATATATTTTTCTAAAAGTTTGGATTTAAATTAAAATTGATAATGGGATTTTGGTAAAAAAGGGTGAAACTATAAATGTTTGAAGAGTTACTGAAATTAAGTGACCAGGACCAAAATAAATTGCTGCATGTATTGAGTCCATGGGATACTAAAGTATTGAGGGGAAAGTTGGTTTGAATAACAGTCACTGTTAGTGACTATTCTGGATATATTTACCATTTGAATTTCCAGTGTCACAAGTGTCAATCGTGAAGTGTTAATGATGTAATGTTGTTTTTCCATCAATGTTTTGTTTGTTGCAGATGATCAGATATGTCTGCAAAGTTGGGAGGCTGACTTCTGAGTCAGAATATGTGTTTTGGTAAAATGTTCTGTTCGGAGACCCTCGGGTCCACTTGGGTCCCGGGGATAGAAGGAACTAAAGGTGTTTAAGTTTTGTTGAAATCCTGCTGTAATACTTGATTTGAAGGGGAAAGAAAAATGTTTAGTTAAATATATTGAATCTATATAATGAAAACTCTTGCCGAGAAACATTTTTATTTCTGCATGCTTTACTTATGTTTGAGTCAATGAGGAATATTATTTTTAATACCTCCAATGGTTATGGCCTGAATTGATCAGGTAGATTCTGTGATTATTCATGTTGGATGAGGAGTATCTGCCCCAGCCAGCCAGCATTCACCCCTAGCCCCATGCACATGAAAAAATGCCCACCCAATTTATACCCTATACCCCATTCATACTCTACCCTATACCCTATCCGTATGAAGGGATGACTACAGCTTTTACATGGAAATCTTCGTTGTTCATATTTGTTGTTCAAATACCATGGGAGGTGCTGAGACAAGTAAAGGCGGACTCCTGCTGGAAAATGTTCCTGGAAATGACACCTTGAGGGGGAGCCAAATGACGCAAACCCGAGGTCTACAAATTCCAGTGAGCATCACTGGAGAGATCCAGATACACCAGCCCAAAGACCCAAGTCTAGCCCAATGCATCAGTTCCAGTCTGTCTGTGGATAGTGAGTTCTATCCTTACAAATAGGGATGAGCTTCCAGTTCGAGTCGAACTCATGTTCGACTCGAACATTGGCTGTTCGCAAGTTCGCCGAACAGCGAACAATTTGGGGTGTTCGCGGCAAATTCAAATGCCGCGGAACACCCTTTAAAAGTCTATGAGAGAAATCAAAAGTGCTAATTTTAAAGGTTATATGCAAGTTATTGTCATAAAAAGTGTTTGGGGACCTGGGTCCTGCCCCAGGGGACATGGATCAATGCAAAAAAAAGTTTTAAAAACGGCCGTTTTTTCAGGAGCAGTGATTTTAATAATGCTTAAAGTCAAACCATAAAAGTGTAATATCCCTTTAAATTTCGTAGCTGGGGGGTGTCTATAGTATGTCTGTAAAGGGGCGCATGTTTCCCGTGTTTAGAACAGTCTGACAGCAAAATTACATTTCAAAGGAAAAAAGCCATTTAAAACTGCTCGCGGCTTTTGCATTGCCGGTCCGACAATACACATAGAAGTTCATTGATAAAAACGGCATGGGAATTCCCCACAGGGGAACCCCGAACCAAAATTAAAAAAAAAAAATGACGTGGGGGTCCCCCTAAATTCCATACCAGGCCCTTCAGGTCTGGTATGGATATTAAGGGGAACCCCGGCCAAAATAAAAAAAAAATTACGTGGGGTCCCCCTAAATTCCATACCAGACCCTTCAGGTCTGGTATGGATTTTAAGGGGAACCCTGCGCCAAAAAAAAAACGGCGTGGGGTCCCCCCAAAAATCCATACAAGACCCTTATCCGAGCACGCAACCTGGCAGGCCGCAGGAAAAGAGGGGGGGACAAGAGAGCGCTCTCCCTCCTGAACCGTACCAGGCCACATGCCCTCAACATTGGGAGGGTGCTTTGGGGTAGCCCCCCAAAACAGCTTGTCCCCATGTTGATGAGGACAAGGGCCTCATCCCCACAACCCTGGCCGTTGGTTGTGGGGGTCTGCGGGCGGGGGGCTTATCGGAATCTGGAAGCCCCCTTTAACAAGGGGACCCCCAGATCCCGGCCCTCCCCCCTGTGTGAAATGGTAAGGGGGTACAAGAGTACCCCTACCATTTCACTAAAAAACTGTCAAAAATGTTAAAAATGACAAGAGACAGTTTTTGACGGAGAAGAAAATGAAGAAGAGAAAAAGAGAAGAAGATGAAGCAGAGAAGAAGATGAAGAAGAAGATGAAGAAGAGAAGAAGATGAAGAGAAGAGCTGGAGCCTCCCCCCATGCCATGGGTGCAGAGCGGCCCGAGGAGAAGAAGATAGAAGACGCCGCGGAGGAGATGCTGGACGAGAACGCCGGAGGAAGAACCAGAAGAGCCAGAAGAACCAGAAGAAGAAGATGAAGGAAGATAGAAGAAAGAAGAAAGAAGAAGCATTTAAATAAAGGAATTGTCAAAAACTGTCTCTTGTCATTTTAAAAATTTTTGACAGTTTTTTAGTGAAATGGTTGGTACCCCCTTACCATTTCACACAGGGGGGAGGGCCGGGATCTGGGGGTCCCCTTGTTAAAGGGGGCTTCCAGATTCCGATAAGCCCCCCACCCGCAGACCCCCACAACCACTGGCCAGGGTTGTAGGGATGAGGCCCTTGTCCTCATCAACATGGGGACAAGGTGTTGTGGGGGGCTACCCCAAAGCACCCTCCCAATGTTGAGGGCATGTGGCCTGGTACGGTTCAGGAGGGGGGGGCACTCCCTCGTCCCCCCCTCTTTTCCTGCGGCCTGCCAGGTTGCGTGCTCGGATAAGGGTCTAGTATGGATTTTTGGGGGGACCCCACGCCCGTTTTTTTTTTTTTTTGGCGCGGGGTTCCCCTTAAAATCCATACCAGACCTGAAGGGTCTGGTATGGAATTTAGGGGCACCCCCACATCATTTTTTTTTTAAGTTTTGGCCGGGGGTTCCCCTTAATATCCATACCAGACCTGAAGGGCCTGGTATGGAATTTAGGGGGACCCCCACGTAATTTTTTTTTTTTTATTTTGGTTCGGGGTTCCCCTGTGGGGAATTCCCATGCAGTTTTTATCAATGAACTTCTATGTGTATTGTCGGACCGGCAATGCAATAGCCACGAGTAGTTTTAAATGGCTTTTTTCCTTTGAAATGTCATTTTGCTGTCAGACTGTTCTAAACACGGGAAACATGCGCCCCTTTACAGGCATACTATAGAAACCCCCCAGGTACGAAATTTAAAGGGATATTACACTTTTATTGTTTGACTTTAAGCATTATTAAAACCACTGCTCCTGAAAAAACGTCCATTTTTAAAACTTTATTTTGCATTGATCCATGTCCCCTGGGGCAGGACCCAGGTCCCCAAACACTTTTTATGACAATAACTTGCATATAAGCCTTTAAAATTAGCACTTTTGATTATTCATATTCGTGTCCCATAGACTTTAACGGTGTTCGCGTGTTCGAACAAACTTTTTTCCTGTTCACATGTTCTGGTGCGAACCGAACAGGGGGGGTGTTCGACTCATCCCTACTTACAAAGAGAAGCAGGGTTTTTGGAGTGGAGGATCTCTGTAAAATATGAATGAGCACAGAATCGAACCAAATGTTTTGGGAAAAGTTTAGGAGAATGAGAATTATAATGTGGACATTTCCTTTTCCTTCCTTTTTATAAATTTAATGGACATTCAGAAGCCATACAAGAGACTTTTTTATTGTACTTTTCTTTGAGACTATTTTTGTTTGGCCTAAAGGCTGTCATGCCCCTTCCCCTTTATATTTCATGGACAATTGCTATGCAGCTGAGATTATGTGTTTATTGTTTTCTATTTTTACATGCTTGGGATGGTGGTAAATTTGTGGGAAAGTAGTCCAGGTGAATGTCGGGGGCATATTGGGTTTGTGATTGTCATGTTCATGACAAAAGAGAGGATTGTAATAATATGCCCAAACCATCGTGACTCCATTTTAGATTTTAGCACATGAAAACTGCTTGCACAGCACTATACTATATATATATCATTGTGGTTTGGTTTGTCCTTTCCTGTCCCTGTTCTGTAGGCCAAGGGATGGGATGCATGACTTATGACTCATAACCAGATGGTCCGTTGACCCGTGTTAACTCATGATAATGTATCTTAAAGGGTCACTGACTCGTATAACCATATAACTATATATTTCTATACAAATACATCAAATGCATGAGCCACATTGGGAAGGGTGCCACCACTAGGGTTGCTACCTGTCTAGGTTTTCACTGGGACTGTCCTGAGATTTGATTTAAGGAGGGGGGTGGGACAATGCCTGGAAAGGGGGTGGAGTGAGACAGGTAAGAGTGTACAATTGGAGTGATTTGGGGAGGGGGAGGACCGGGGGATGAGAGGTTATGTGCATATTTGACCCTTCCACCCCACTTTCTAGCACAAGTCCACTCCACTTTCAAAGCGTATACAGTATATGACCCCCCACCCCACCTTCTAGCACAAACAGGGTTGAAACTGGGAGGTAGCAAGGAGAGCATGGGAATTGAGAGGGGTTAGTGAAGTGGCCTCTATAATGGGTAATTAGAGTAACAAAAATTGTATAGGTGTACCATCATCCAGAAATGAATAATCAAAAGGATTGGAAGCCAGATCCCCAGTCAGGCGACCAAGAAGTGGGGGCATGTTGGACTATTCCGGTACGATGAACAGAGGTATTAGTATGAAATATAAAAAAGCAGTAATAAAAATTATAGTTGTTTTTATTGATGCAGAAAACACAACAATGGTAATACAATAAAACATAATAAAAGTACAGGTATATCACCAGTAGGATCATTGGTATACAGTACAACACAAAATCTCAGATATCATATCCTCGACTAGTTTCGCGGACATAAACCGCTTCGTCAGGAGGGAATCTAGAGATGATTTTGAGCAAAACAGTCTCAACCTAGCAAATAGAGGATATACAATAGAATTACCAAATTACATAATTAATATAATTATAATCTAGCATCAATGTTCACAAAAAGGATAATGCAACGTTCTAGGGGGAAGGGGAGCGAGTCTGCTTACCCAGGTCCCAACAGGTCCCAGGCGCGCGGCCCCACCGCCCAAGAGTATTCTCCCACGGCGACCTGGGGGAGCCAACAGATTGACGGGGGTAATAAGCGTAAAGTAGATATTATCGGGTAATAAGGTAACCTAAATAATCACACACAGAGGTAGAAATAAAAACTAATGAATAAATAATAAATAATAGTGAAAAATAAAAATGTGGGGGTGATACTGAAAGGTAGTGATAAGGGGAGTGACTGGTGAGGGATATGAAATGGCATAATTTGAACCATAAGTGTACGAGAATAGAAGGATGGGTATGTGACCGAAAGGGTGAGGATAGGTGATGAGGGCCAAATGGCATGGTAGTACATAATATGAGACAGTGGGGAGGTGAGAAGGAAAGATGAGGGCAAGGAAGGGAGGGGGGGGGGGGGCTGGGGACGGAGAGGAGGAAAGGGAGGTGGGGAGATAGGGAAGCCCAGGGGGGGGAAAAACGGGGAGGGGGGAAGAAGGGGGATGGGAGGGCCAGAGGAAGGGGGGGGGGGGGAAGGGAGGGGGGGAAGAAAACAAGGGGGGAGAATGGAAGGGGAGGGAAACAGGGAGGGGGAGAGAGGGATAGGGAGAGGGAGGATGTGACAGTGGGGGCTAAGTGAACAAGGGGTGGAATTACCTGATGCTGGTATAAACGTGGGTGGGTATCCATGAGAGGCATCCTGCCAAAGCAAGTGCCATGGTGGGATGGATAAGGAGGTAATAGAGGCTGTGAGCGATGGGTGAGCACAGATCACAGCACATTCAACTCAGCCTAGGGCAACTGCAGAGGGGAAAAAAATTTTTATGTTGAATAGTCGATACTCGTGCCCAGAGGTACGGGACTTGAGTAAAAGATAGAAAGGTACTGACCTCAGACTAGCGCCAGGGCTGATTTGGGTATAGAGACCTAGGAGTGATAAACCGACCGTCAAGATAGCAGGACTGACCTGCCATTTGTAGCTCCCAACCCTGCGACGCTGCGCCGCGCTCCTGTGGGACGCTGGCGCGTGACGTCACAGGGTCGGAGGTTCCACATGGCGCGCGCACGAAGAGATCGCGCGCGCACGCATGCGCACTGGCCATCTGGCCACGGGGACGACCTCCCCACCAAGACCTATGCAAGAGGAGGGGGCGGTCCCGTGTCCGAGACCAATCCCTCCACCAGGGACCTCACCAGGCCGCCGCGGGAGAACAGGGAGGAGGGGCCCGCGCCGGCACCCTGGGCGGAGCCAGGGAATGGGAAAGCAGAGTCACAATACAGAATGGGTAAAAAGCAACGATAAGGAGGTTTAAACAAAATAAAAGAAAATAATAGAATGGTAGAACAAGTTGAAGGGCTTAAATAGGTGAGCTAGGGATTGGTAAATACCCTAGAGACCGGTGCAATAAGCCCTCCGAGGCATAGACCCATAAACACCTAGTAGCATCAATGCATATAAGTAAGGAGGGCCAAGGACAGAGCCACATGAGTGGGTAAAAACATGTGGATAAGGGGGCGGGTAGCCAAGTAAAAGTTTCTGGCCAACCTAATGGGCGTCTGTCCTCGGAGGGTTTGCAACGGGGCTTGCAATTAGCCGTAACGGTAATAACAAAGGATAAACTTGCATGTAAAAAGAGGCCCCCCCGGAGAAACACAAACTTATGTGTCAGTGGGGGTAAATTAAAAATGAAGGGTGGGGCAACTGGGGTCTGTAGGGTAAAGGGCAAAAATTGACCCATCCCCTATAACAGCCCGCCCCAGTATCCCACTCGACATGATGCCGGGGTGTGTTATCCACCCAATGTATACGATTAGTGAAGTGGCCTCTATAATGGGTAATTAGAGTAACAAAAATTGTATAGGTGTACCATCATCCAGAAATGAATAATCAAAAGGATTGGAAGCCAGATCCCCAGTCAGGCGACCAAGAAGTGGGGGCATGTTGGACTATTCCGGTACGATGAACAGAGGTATTAGTATGAAATATAAAAAAGCAGTAATAAAAATTATAGTTGTTTTTATTGATGCAGAAAACACAACAATGGTAATACAATAAAACATAATAAAAGTACAGGTATATCACCAGTAGGATCATTGGTATACAGTACAACACAAAATCTCAGATATCATATCCTCGACTAGTTTCGCGGACATAAACCGCTTCGTCAGGAGGGAATCTAGAGATGATTTTGAGCAAAACAGTCTCAACCTAGCAAATAGAGGATATACAATAGAATTACCAAATTACATAATTAATATAATTATAATCTAGCATCAATGTTCACAAAAAGGATAATGCAACGTTCTAGGGGGAAGGGGAGCGAGTCTGCTTACCCAGGTCCCAACAGGTCCCAGGCGCGCGGCCCCACCGCCCAAGAGTATTCTCCCACGGCGACCTGGGGGAGCCAACAGATTGACGGGGGTAATAAGCGTAAAGTAGATATTATCGGGTAATAAGGTAACCTAAATAATCACACACAGAGGTAGAAATAAAAACTAATGAATAAATAATAAATAATAGTGAAAAATAAAAATGTGGGGGTGATACTGAAAGGTAGTGATAAGGGGAGTGACTGGTGAGGGATATGAAATGGCATAATTTGAACCATAAGTGTACGAGAATAGAAGGATGGGTATGTGACCGAAAGGGTGAGGATAGGTGATGAGGGCCAAATGGCATGGTAGTACATAATATGAGACAGTGGGGAGGTGAGAAGGAAAGATGAGGGCAAGGAAGGGAGGGGGGGGGGGGGGCTGGGGACGGAGAGGAGGAAAGGGAGGTGGGGAGATAGGAAGCCCAGGGGGGGGGAAAAACGGGGAGGGGGGAAAGAAAGGGGGATGGGAGGGCCAGAGGAAGAGGGGGGGGGGGGAAGGGAGGGGGGGAAGAAAACAAGGGGGGAGAATGGAAGGGGAGGGAAACAGGGAGGGGGAGAGAGGGATAGGGGAGAGGGAGGATGTGACAGTGGGGGCTAAGTGAACAAGGGGTGGAATTACCTGATGCTGGTATAAACGTGGGTGGGTATCCATGAGAGGCATCCTGCCAAAGCAAGTGCCATGGTGGGATGGATAAGGAGGTAATAGAGGCTGTGAGCGATGGGTGAGCACAGATCACAGCACATTCAACTCAGCCTAGGGCAACTGCAGAGGGGAAAAAAAATTTTATGTTGAATAGTCGATACTCGTGCCCAGAGGTACGGGACTTGAGTAAAAGATAGAAAGGTACTGACCTCAGACTAGCGCCAGGCTGATTTGGGTATAGAGACCTAGGAGTGATAAACCGACCGTCAAGATAGCAGGACTGACCTGCCATTTGTAGCTCCCAACCCTGCGACGCTGCGCCGCGCTCCCTGTGGGACGCTGGCGCGTGACGTCACAGGGTCGGAGGTTCCACATGGCGCGCGCACGAAGAGATCGCGCGCGCACGCATGCGCACTGGCCATCTGGCCACGGGGACGACCTCCCCACCAAGACCTATGCAAGAGGAGGGGGCGGTCCCGTGTCCGAGACCAATCCCTCCACCAGGGACCTCACCAGGCCGCCGCGGGAGAACAGGGAGGAGGGGCCCGCGCCGGCACCCTGGGCGGAGCCAGGGAATGGGAAAGCAGAGTCACAATACAGAATGGGTAAAAAGCAACGATAAGGAGGTTTAAACAAAATAAAAGAAAATAATAGAATGGTAGAACAAGTTGAAGGGCTTAAATAGGTGAGCTAGGGATTGGTAAATACCCTAGAGACCGGTGCAATAAGCCCTCCGAGGCATAGACCCATAAACACCTAGTAGCATCAATGCATATAAGTAAGGAGGGCCAAGGACAGAGCCACATGAGTGGGTAAAAACATGTGGATAAGGGGGCGGGTAGCCAAGTAAAAGTGTCTGGCCAACCTAATGGGCGTCTGTCTCGGAGGGTTGCAACGGGGCTGGCAATTAGCCGTAACGGTAATAACAAAGGATAAACTTGCATGTAAAAAGAGGCCCCCCCGGAGAAACACAAACTATATGTGTCAGTGGGGGTAAATTAAAAATGAAGGGTGGGGCAACTGGGGTCTGTAGGGTAAAGGGCAAAAATTGACCCATCCCCTATAACAGCCCGCCCCAGTATCCCACTCGACATGATGCCGGGTGTGTTATCCACCCAATGTATACGATTAGTGAAGTGGCCTCTATAATGGGTAATTAGAGTAACAAAAATTGTATAGGTGTACCATCATCCAGAAATGAATAATCAAAAGGATTGGAAGCCAGATCCCCAGTCAGGCGACCAAGAAGTGGGGGCATGTTGGACTATTCCGGTACGATGAACAGAGGTATTAGTATGAAATATAAAAAAGCAGTAATAAAAATTATAGTTGTTTTTATTGATGCAGAAAACACAACAATGGTAATACAATAAAACATAATAAAAGTACAGGTATATCACCAGTAGGATCATTGGTATACAGTACAACACAAAATCTCAGATATCATATCCTCGACTAGTTTCGCGGACATAAACCGCTTCGTCAGGAGGGAATCTAGAGATGATTTTGAGCAAAACAGTCTCAACCTAGCAAATAGAGGATATACAATAGAATTACCAAATTACATAATTAATATAATTATAATCTAGCATCAATGTTCACAAAAAGGATAATGCAACGTTCTAGGGGGAAGGGGAGCGAGTCTGCTTACCCAGGTCCCAACAGGTCCCCAGGCGCGCGGCCCCACCGCCCAAGAGTATTCTCCCACGGCGACCTGGGGGAGCCAACAGATTGACGGGGGTAATAAGCGTAAAGTAGATATTATCGGGTAATAAGGTAACCTAAATAATCACACACAGAGGTAGAAATAAAAACTAATGAATAAATAATAAATAATAGTGAAAAATAAAAATGTGGGGGTGATACTGAAAGGTAGTGATAAGGGGAGTGACTGGTGAGGGATATGAAATGGCATAATTTGAACCATAAGTGTACGAGAATAGAAGGATGGGTATGTGACCGAAAGGGTGAGGATAGGTGATGAGGGCCAAATGGCATGGTAGTACATAATATGAGACAGTGGGGAGGTGAGAAGGAAAGATGAGGGCAAGGAAGGGAGGGGGGGGGGGGGGGGCTGGGGACGGAGAGGAGGAAAGGGAGGTGGGGAGATAGGGAAGCCCAGGGGGGGGGAAAAACGGGGAGGGGGGAAAGAAGGGGGATGGGAGGGCCAGAGGAAGAGGGGGGGGGGGGGGAAGGGAGGGGGGGGAAGAAAACAAGGGGGGAGAATGGAAGGGGAGGGAAACAGGGAGGGGGAGAGAGGGATAGGGGAGAGGGAGGATGTGACAGTGGGGGCTAAGTGAACAAGGGGTGGAATTACCTGATGCTGGTATAAACGCTGGGTGGGTATCCATGAGAGGCATCCTGCCAAAGCAAGTGCCATGGTGGGATGGATAAGGAGGTAATAGAGGCTGTGAGCGATGGGTGAGCACAGATCACAGCACATTCAACTCAGCCTAGGGGCAACTGCAGAGGGGAAAAAAAATTTTTATGTGAATAGTCGATACTCGTGCCCAGAGGTACGGGACTTGAGTAAAAGATAGAAAGGTACTGACCTCAGACTAGCGCCAGGCTGATTTGGGTATAGAGACCTAGGAGTGATAAACCGACCGTCAAGATAGCAGGACTGACCTGCCATTTTTAGCTCCCAACCCTGCGACGCTGCGCCGCGCTCCTGTGGGACGCTGGCGCGTGACGTCACAGGGTCGGAGGTTCCACATGGCGCGCGCACGAAGAGATCGCGCGCGCACGCATGCGCACTGGCCATCTGGCCACGGGGACGACCTCCCCCACCAAGACCTATGCAAGAGGAGGGGGCGGTCCCGTGTCCGAGACCAATCCCTCCACCAGGGACCTCACCAGGCCGCCGCGGGAGAACAGGGAGGAGGGGCCCGCGCCGGCACCCTGGGCGGAGCCAGGGAATGGGAAAGCAGAGTCACAATACAGAATGGGTAAAAAGCAACGATAAGGAGGTTTAAACAAAATAAAAGAAAATAATAGAATGGTAGAACAAGTTGAAGGGCTTAAATAGGTGAGCTAGGGATTGGTAAATACCCTAGAGACCGGTGCAATAAGCCCTCCGAGGCATAGACCCATAAACACCTAGTAGCATCAATGCATATAAGTAAGGAGGGCCAAGGACAGAGCCACATGAGTGGGTAAAAACATGTGGATAAGGGGGCGGGTAGCCAAGTAAAAGTGTCTGGCCAACCTAATGGGCGTCTGTCTCGGAGGGTTGCAACGGGGCTGGCAATTAGCCGTAACGGTAATAACAAAGGATAAACTTGCATGTAAAAAGAGGCCCCCCCGGAGAAACACAAACTATATGTGTCAGTGGGGGTAAATTAAAAATGAAGGGTGGGGCAACTGGGGTCTGTAGGGTAAAGGGCAAAATTGACCCATCCCCTATAATAGCCCGCCCAGTATCCCACTCGACATGATGCCGGGTGTGTTATCCACCCAATGTATACGATTAGTGAAGTGGCCTCTATAATGGGTAATTAGAGTAACAAAAATTGTATAGGTGTACCATCATCCAGAAATGAATAATCAAAAGGATTGGAAGCCAGATCCCCAGTCAGGCGACCAAGAAGTGGGGGCATGTTGGACTATTCTGGTACGATGAACAGAGGTATTAGTATGAAATATAAAAAAGCAGTAATAAAAATTATAGTTGTTTTTATTGATGCAGAAAACACAACAATGGTAATACAATAAAACATAATAAAAGTACAGGTATATCACCAGTAGGATCATTGGTATACAGTACAACACAAAATCTCAGATATCATATCCTCGACTAGTTTCGCGGACATAAACCGCTTCGTCAGGAGGGAATCTAGAGATGATTTTGAGCAAAACAGTCTCAACCTAGCAAATAGAGGATATACAATAGAATTACCAAATTACATAATTAATATAATTATAATCTAGCATCAATGTTCACAAAAAGGATAATGCAACGTTCTAGGGGGAAGGGGAGCGAGTCTGCTTACCCAGGTCCCAACAGGTCCCAGGCGCGCGGCCCCACCGCCCAAGAGTATTCTCCACGGCGACCTGGGGGAGCCAACAGATTGACGGGGGTAATAAGCGTAAAGTAGATATTATCGGGTAATAAGGTAACCTAAATAATCACACACAGAGGTAGAA